>NC_090444.1:1027291978-1028626210 GCF_031143425.1 Pleurodeles waltl | reverse complement strand
GAGCCCCACAAGTCACCCCTCCTTAGATTCCCCTAGGACTCTAGTTTTCAGAAATGCACAGGGTTGGTAGGTTTCCCTAGGTGCCGGCTGAGCTAGAGGCCAAAATCTACAGGTAGGTATTTCGCAAAAAACACCTCTGTTTTCTTCCAAAAATTTGGATGTGTCCACGTTGCGCTGTGGGGCGTTTCCTGTCGCGGGCGCTAGGCCTACCCACACAAGTGAGGTATAATTTTTATCGGGAGACTTGGGGGAACGCTGGGTGGAAGGAAATTTGTGGCTCCTCTTAGATTCCAGAACTTTCTGCCACAGAAATGTGAGGAACATGTGTTTTTTTAGCCAACTTTTGAGGTTTGCAAAGGATTCTGGGTAACAGAACCTGGACCGAGCCCCGAAAATCACCCCTCCTTGGATTCCCCTAGTTCTCTAGTTTTCAGAAATGCACACGTTTGGTAGGTTTCCCCTAGGTGCCGGCTGAGCTAGAGGCCAAAATCTACAGGTAGGCACTTCGCAAAAAACACCTCTGTTTTCTTCCAAAAATGTGGATGTGTCCACGTTGCGCTTTGAGTCGTTTCCTGTCGAGGGCGCTAGGCCTACCCACACAAGTGAGGTATAATTTTTATCGGGAGACTTGGGGGAACGCTGGGTGGAAGGAAATTTGTGGCTCCTCTTAGATTCCAGAACTTTCTGCCACAGAAATGTGAGGAACATGTGTTTTTTTAGCCAACTTTTGAGGTTTGCAAAGGATTCTGGGTAACAGAACCTGGACCGAGCCCCGAAAGTCACCCCTCCTTGGATTCCCCTAGGTCTCTAGTTTTCAGAAATGCACAGGTTTGGTAGGTTTCCCTAGGTGCCGGCTGAGCTAGAGGCCAAAATCTACAGGTAGGCACTTCGCAAAAAACACCTCTGTTTTCTTCCAAAAATTTGGATGTGTCCACGTTGCGCTTTGAGTCGTTTCCTGTCGAGGGCGCTAGTCCTACCCACACAAGTGAGGTATAATTTTTATCGGGAGACTTGGGGGGAACGCTGGGTGGAAGGAAATTTGTGGCTCCTCTTAGATTCCAGAACTTTCTGCCACAGAAATGTGAGGAACATGTGTTTTTTTAGCCAACTTTTGAGGTTTGCAAAGGATTCTGGGTAACAGAACCTGGACCGAGCCCCGAAAGTCACCCCTCCTTGGATTCCCCTAGGTCTCTAGTTTTCAGAAATGCACAGGCTTGGTAGGTTTCCCTAGGTGCCGGCTGAGCTAGAGGCCAAAATCTACAGGTAGGCACTTCGCAAAAAACACCTCTGTTTTCTTCCAAAAATTTGGATGTGTCCACGTTGCGCTTTGGGGCGTTTCCTGTCGCGGGCGCTAGGCCTACCCACACAAGTGAGGTATCATTTTTATCGGGAGACTTGGGGGAACGCTGGGTGGAAGGAAATTTGTGGCTCCTCTCAGATTCCAGAACTTTCTGCCACAGAAATGTGAGGAACATGTGTTTTTTTAGCCAAATTATGAGGTTTGCAAAGGATTCTGGGTAACAGAACCTGGTCCGAACCCCACAAGTCACCCCTCCTTGGATTCCCCTAGGTCTCTAGTTTTCAGAAATGCACAGGGTTGGTAGGTTTCCCTAGGTGCCGGCTGAGCTAGAGGCCAAAATCTACAGGTAGGCACTTTGCAAAAAACACCTCTGTTTTCTTCCAAAAATTTGGATGTGTCCACGTTGCGCTTTGGGGCGTTTCCTGTCGCGGGCGCTAGGCCTACCCACACAAGTGAGGTATCATTTTTATCGGGAGACTTGGGGGAACGCTGGGTGGAAGGAAATTTGTGGCTCCTTTCAGATTCCATAACTTTCTGCCACAGAAATGTGAGGAACATGTGTTTTTTTAGCCAAATTTAGAGGTTTGCAAAGGATTCTGGGTAACAGAACCTGGACCGAGCCCCGAAAGTCACCCCTCCTTGGATTCCCCTAGGTCTCTAGTTTTCAGAAATGCACAGGTTTGGTAGGTTTCCCTAGGTGCCGGCTGAGCTAGAGGCCAAAATCTACAGGTAGGCACTTTGCAAAAAACACCTCTGTTTTCTTCCAAAAATTAGGATGTGTCCACGTTGCGCTTTGGGGCGTTTCCTGTCGCGGGCGCTAGGCCTACCCACACAAGTGAGGTATCATTTTTATCGGGAGACTTGGGGGAACGCTGGGTGGAAGGAAATTTGTGGCTCCTCTCAGATTCCAGAACTTTCTGCCACAGAAATGTGAGGAACATGTGTTTTTTTAGCCAAATTATGAGGTTTGCAAAGGATTCTGGGTAACAGAACCTGGTCCGAGCCCCACAAGTCACCCCTCCTTGGATTCCCCTAGGTCTCTAGTTTTCAGAAATGCACAGGGTTGGTAGGTTTCCCTAGGTGCCGGCTGAGCTAGAGGCCAAAATCTACAGGTAGGCACTTCGCAAAAAACACCTCTGTTTTCTTCCAAAAATTTGGATGTGTCCACGTTGCGCTTTGGGGCGTTTCCTGTCGCGAGCGCTAGGCCTACCCACACAAGTGAGGTATCATTTTTATCGGGAGACTTGGGGGAACGCTGGGTGGAAGCAAATTTGTGGCTCCTTTCAGATTCCATAACTTTCTGCCACAGAAATGTGAGGAACATGTGTTTTTTTAGCCAAATTTAGAGGTTTGCAAAGGATTCTGGGTAACAGAACCTGGTCCGAGCCCCGCAAGTCACCCCTCCTTGGATTCCCCTAGGTCTCTAGTTTTCAGATATGCACAGGTTCGGTAGGTTTCCCTAGGTGCCGGCTGAGCTAGAGGCCAAAACCTACAGGTAGGCACTTCGCAAAAAACACCTCTGTTTTCTTCCAAAAATTTGGATGTGTCCACGTTGCGCTTTGGGGCGTTTCCTGTCGCGGGCGCTAGGCCTACCCACACAAGTGAGGTATCATTTTTATCGGGAGACTTGGGGGAACGCTGGGTGGAAGGAAATTTGTGGCTCCTCTCAGATTCCAGAACTTTCTGCCACAGAAATGTGAGGAACATGTGTTTTTTTAGCCAAATTTTGAGGTTTGCAAAGGATTCTGGGTAACAGAACCTGGTCCGAGCCCCGAAAGTCACCCCTCCTTGGATTCCCCTAGGTCTCTAGTTTTTCAGAAATGCACAGGTTTGGTAGATTTCCCTAGGTGCCTGCTGAGCTAGAGGCCAAAATCTACAGGTAGGCACTTCGCAAAAAACACCTCTGTTTTCTTCCAAAAATGTGGATGTGTCCACGTTGCGCTTTGGGTCATTTCCTGTCGCGGGCGCTAGGCCTACCCACACAAGTGAGGTATCATTTTTATCGGGAGACTTGGGGGAACGCTGGGTGGAAGAAAATTTGTGGCTCCTCTCAGATTCCACAACTTTCTGCCACAGAAATGTGAGGAACATGTGTTTTTTTAGCCAAATTTTGAGGTTTGCAAAGGATTCTGGGTAACAGAACCTGGACCAAGCCCCGAAAGTCACCCCTCCTTGGATTCCCCTAGGTCTCTAGTTTTCAGAAATGCACACGTTTGGTCGGTTTCCCTAGGTGCCGGCTGAGCTAGAGGCCAAAATCTACAGGTAGGCACTTCGCAAAAAACACCTCTGTTTTCTTCCAAAAATTTGTATGTGTCCACGTTGCGCTTTGGGGCGTTTCCTGTCGCGGGCGCTAGGCCTACCCACACAAGTGAGGTATCATTTTTATCGGGAGACTTGGGGGAACGCTGGGTGGAAGGAAATTTGTGGCTCCTTTCAGATTCCATAACTTTCTGCCACAGAAATGTGAGGAACATGTGTTTTTTTTAGCCAAATTTTGAGGTTTGCAAAGGATTCTCGGTAACAGAACCTGGTCCGAGCCCCGCAAGTCACCCCTCCTTGGATTCCCCTAGGTCTCTAGTTTTCAGAAATGCACAGGTTTGGTAGGTTTCCCTAGGTGCCGGCTGAGCTAGAGGCCAAAATCTACAGGTAGGCATTTCGCAAAAAACACCTCTGTTTTCTTCCAAAAATTTGGATGTGTCCACGTTGCGCTTTGAGTCGTTTCCTGTCGCGGGCGCTAGGCCTACCCACACAAGTGAGGTATCATTTTTATCGGGAGACTTGGGGGAACGCTGGGTGGAAGGAAATTTGTGACTCCTCTTAGATTCCATAACTTTCTGCCACAGAAATGTGAGGAACATGTGTTTTTTTAGCCAAATTTTGAGGTTTGCAAAGGATTCTGGGTAACAGAACCTGGTCCGAGCCCCGCAAGTCACCCCTCCTTGGATTTCCCTAGGTCTCTAGTTTTCAGAAATGCACAGGTTCGGTAGGTTTCCCTAGGTGCCGGCTGAGCTAGAGGCCAAAACCTATAGGTAGGCACTTCGCAAAAAACACCTCTGTTTTCTTCCAAAAATTTGGATGTGTCCACCTTGCGCTTTGGGGCGTTTCCTGTCGCGGGCGCTAGGCCTACCCACACAAGTGAGGTATCATTTTTATCGGGAGACTTGGGGGAACGCTGGGTGGAAGGAAATTTGTGGCTCCTCTCAGATTCCAGAACTTTCTGCCACAGAAATGTGAGGAACATGTGTTTTATTAGCCAAATTTAGAGGTTTGCAAAGGATTCTGGGTAACAGTACCTTGTCCGAGCCCCGCAAGTCACCCCTCCTTGGATTCCCCTAGGTCTCTAGTTTTCAGAAATGCACAGGTTTGGTAGGTTTCCCTAGGTGCCGGCTGAGCTAGAGGCCAAAACCTACAGGTAGGCACTTCGCAAAAAACACCTCTGTTTTCTTCCAAAAATGTGGATGTGTCCACGTTGCGCTTTGGGGCATTTCCTGTCGCGGGCGCTACGCCTACCCACACAAGTGAGGTATCATTTTTATCGGGAGACTTGGGGGAACGCTGGGTGGAAGAAAATTTGTGGCTCCTCTCAGATTCCACAACTTTCTGCCACAGAAATGTGAGGAACATGTGTTTTTTTAGCCAAATTTTGAGGTTTGCAAAGGATTCTGGGTAACAGAACCTGGACCAAGCCCCGAAAGTCACCACTCCTTGGATTCCCCTAGGTCTCTAGTTTTCAGAAATGCACAGGGTTGGTAGGTTTCCCTAGGTGCCGGCTGAGCTAGAGGCCAAAATCTACAGGTAGGCACTTCGCAAAAAACACCTCTGTTTTCTTCCAAAAATTTGTATGTGTCCACGTTGCGCTTTGGGGCGTTTCCTGTCGCGGGCGCTAGGCCTACCCACACAAGTGAGGTATCATTTTTATCGGGAGACTTGGGGGAACGCTGGGTGGAAGGAAATTTGTGGCTCCTTTCAGATTCCATAACTTTCTGCCACAGAAATGTGAGGAACATGTGTTTTTTTAGCCAAATTTTGAGGTTTGCAAAGGATTCTGGGTAACAGAACCTGGTCCGAGCCCCGCAAGTCACCCCTCCTTGGATTCCCCTAGGTCTCTAGTTTTCAGAAATGCACAGGTTTGGTAGGTTTCCCTAGGTGCCGGCTGAGCTAGAGGCCAATATCTACAGGTAGGCACTTCGCAAAAAACACCTCTGTTTTCTTCCAAAAATGTGGATGTGTCCACGTTGCGCTTTGGGGCGTTTCCTGTCGCGGGCGCTAGGCCTACCCACACAAGTGAGGTATCATTTTTATCGGGAGACTTGGGGGAAGGCTGGGTGGAAGGAAATTTGTGGCTTCTTTCAGATTCCATAACTTTCTGCCACAGAAATGTGAGGAACATGTGTTTTTTTAGCCAAATTTTGAGGTTTGCAAAGGATTCTCGGTAACAGAACCTGGTCCGAGCCCCGCAAGTCACCCCTCCTTGGATTCCCCTAGGTCTCTAGTTTTCAGAAATGCACAGGTTTGGTAGGTTTCCCTAGGTGCCGGCTGAGCTAGAGGCCAAAATCTACAGGTAGGCATTTCGCAAAAAACACCTCTGTTTTCTTCCAAAAATTTGGATGTGTCCACGTTGCGCTTTGAGTCGTTTCCTGTCGCGGGCGCTAGGCCTACCCACACAAGTGAGGTATCATTTTTATCGGGAGACTTGGAGGAACGCTGGGTGGAACGAAATTTGGGGTTCCTCTTAGATTCCAGAACTTTCTGCAACAGAAATGTGAGGAACATGTGTTTTTTTAGCCAACTTTTGAGGTTTGCAAAGGATTCTGGGTAACAGAACCTGGTCCGAGCCCCACAAGTCACCCCTCCTTAGATTCCCCTAGGTCTCTAGTTTTCAGAAATGCACAGGGTTGGTAGGTTTCCCTAGGTGCCGGCTGAGCTAGAGGCCAAAATCTACAGGTAGGCATTTCGCAAAAAACACCTCTGTTTTCTTCCAAACATTTGGATGTGTCCACGTTGCGCTGTGGGGCGTTTCCTGTCGCGGGCGCTAGGCCTACCCACACAAGTGAGGTATAATTTTTATCGGGAGACTTGGGGGAACGCTGGGTGGAAGGAAATTTGTGGCTCCTCTTAGATTCCAGAACTTTCTGCCACAGAAATGTGAGGAACATGTGTTTTTTTAGCCAACTTTTGAGGTTTGCAAAGGATTCTGGGTAACAGAACCTGGACCGAGCCCCGAAAGTCACCCCTCCTTGGATTCCCCTAGGTCTCTAGTTTTCAGAAATGCACACGTTTGGTAGGTTTCCCTAGGTGCCGGCTGAGCTAGAGGCCAAAATCTACAGGTAGGCACTTCGCAAAAAACACCTCTGTTTTCTTCCAAAAATTTGGATGTGTCCACGTTGCGCTTTGGGGCGTTTCCTGTCGCGGGCGCTAGGCCTACCCACACAAGTGAGGTATCATTTTTATCGGGAGACTTGGGGGAACGCTGGGTGGAAGGAAATTTGTGGCTCCTCTCAGATTCCAGAACTTTCTGCCACAGAAATGTGAGGAACATGTGTTTTTTTAGCCAAATTATGAGGTTTGCAAAGGATTCTGGGTAACAGAACCTGGTCCGAGCCCCACAAGTCACCCCTCCTTGGATTCCCCTAGGTCTCTAGTTTTCAGAAATGCACAGGGTTGGTAGGTTTCCCTAGGTGCCGGCTGAGCTAGAGGCCAAAATCTACAGGTAGGCACTTCGCAAAAAACACCTCTGTTTTCTTCCAAAAATTTGGATGTGTCCACGTTGCGCTTTGGGGCGTTTCCTGTCGCGGGCGCTAGGCCTACCCACACAAGTGAGGTATCATTTTTATCGGGAGACTTGGGGGAACGCTGGGTGGAAGGAAATTTGTGGCTCCTTTCAGATTCCATAACTTTCTGCCACAGAAATGTGAGGAACATGTGTTTTTTTAGCCAAATTTAGAGGTTTGCAAAGGATTCTGGGTAACAGAACCTGGACCGAGCCCCGAAAGTCACCCCTCCTTGGATTCCCCTAGGTCTCTAGTTTTCAGAAATGCACAGGTTTGGTAGGTTTCCCTAGGTGCCGGCTGAGCTAGAGGCCAAAATCTACAGGTAGGCACTTTGCAAAAAACACCTCTGTTTTCTTCCAAAAATGTGGATGTGTCCACGTTGCGCTTTGGGGCGTTTCCTGTCGCGGGCGCTAGGCCTACCCACACAAGTGAGGTATCATTTTTATCGGGAGACTTGGGGGAACGCTGGGTGGAAGGAAATTTGTGGCTCCTCTCAGATTCCAGAACTTTCTGCCACAGAAATGTGAGGAACATGTGTTTTTTTAGCCAAATTATGAGGTTTGCAAAGGATTCTGGGTAACAGAACCTGGTCCGAGCCCCACAAGTCACCCCTCCTTGGATTCCCCTAGGTCTCTAGTTTTCAGAAATGCACAGGTTTGGTAGGTTTCCCTAGGTGCCGGCTGAGCTAGAGGCCAAAATCTACAGGTAGGCACTTCGCAAAAAACACCTCTGTTTTCTTCCAAAAATTTGGATGTGTCCACGTTGCGCTTTGGGGCGTTTCCTGTCGCGAGCGCTAGGCCTACCCACACAAGTGAGGTATCATTTTTATCGGGAGACTTGGGGGAACGCTGGGTGGAAGGAAATTTGTGGCTCCTTTCAGATTCCATAACTTTCTGCCACAGAAATGTGAGGAACATGTGTTTTTTTAGCCAAATTTAGAGGTTTGCAAAGGATTCTGGGTAACAGAACCTGGTCCGAGCCCCGCAAGTCACCCCTCCTTGGATTCCCCTAGGTCTCTAGTTTTCAGATATGCACAGGTTCGGTAGGTTTCCCTAGGTGCCGGCTGAGCTAGAGGCCAAAACCTACAGGTAGGCACTTCGCAAAAAACACCTCTGTTTTCTTCCAAAAATTTGGATGCGTCCACGTTGCGCTTTGGGGCGTTTCCTGTCGCGGGCGCTAGGCCTACCCACACAAGTGAGGTATCATTTTTATCGGGAGACTTGGGGGAACGCTGGGTGGAAGGAAATTTGTGGCTCCTCTCAGATTCCAGAACTTTCTGCCACAGAAATGTGAGGAACATGTGTTTTTTTAGCCAAATTTGGAGGTTTGCAAAGGATTCTGGGTAACAGAACCTGGTCCGAGCCCCGAAAGTCACCCCTCCTTGGATTCCCCTAGGTCTCTAGTTTTCAGAAATGCACAGGTTTGGTAGATTTCCCTAGGTGCCTGCTGAGCTAGAGGCCAAAATCTACAGGTAGGCACTTCGCAAAAAACACCTCTGTTTTCTTCCAAAAATGTGGATGTGTCCACGTTGCGCTTTGGGTCATTTCCTGTCGCGGGCGCTAGGCCTACCCACACAAGTGAGGTATCATTTTTATCGGGAGACTTGGGGGAACGCTGGGTGGAAGAAAATTTGTGGCTCCTTTCAGATTCCACAACTTTCTGCCACAGAAATGTGAGGAACATGTGTTTTTTTAGCCAAATTTTGAGGTTTGCAAAGGATTCTGGGTAACAGAACCTGGACCAAGCCCCGAAAGTCACCCCTCCTTGGATTCCCCTAGGTCTCTAGTTTTCAGAAATGCACACGTTTGGTAGGTTTCCCTAGGTGCCGGCTGAGCTAGAGGCCAAAATCTACAGGTAGGCACTTCGCAAAAAACACCTCTGTTTTCTTCCAAAAATTTGTATGTGTCCACGTTGCGCTTTGGGGCGTTTCCTGTCGCGGGCGCTAGGCCTACCCACACAAGTGAGGTATCATTTTTATCGGGAGACTTGGGGGAACGCTGGGTGGAAGGAAATTTGTGGCTCCTTTCAGATTCCATAACTTTCTGCCACAGAAATGTGAGGAACATGTGTTTTTTTAGCCAAATTTTGAGGTTTGCAAAGGATTCTGGGTAACAGAACCTGGTCCGAGCCCCGCAAGTCACCCCTCCTTGGATTCCCCTAGGTCTCTAGTTTTCAGAAATGCACAGGTTTGGTAGGTTTCCCTAGGTGCCGGCTGAGCTAGAGGCCAATATCTACAGGTAGGCACTTCGCAAAAAACACCTCTGTTTTCTTCCAAAAATGTGGATGTGTCCACGTTGCGCTTTGGGGCGTTTCCTGTCGCGGGCGCTAGGCCTACCCACACAAGTGAGGTATCATTTTTATCGGGAGACTTGGGGGAAGGCTGTGTGGAAGGAAATTTGTGGCTTCTTTCAGATTCCAGAACTTTCTGCCACAGAAATGTGAGGAACATGTGTTTTTTTAGCCAAATTTTGAGGTTTGCAAAGGATTCTCGGTAACAGAACCTGGTCCGAGCCCCGCAAGTCACCCCTCCTTGGATTCCCCTAGGTCTCTAGTTTTCAGAAATGCACAGGTTTGGTAGGTTTCCCTAGGTGCCGGCTGAGCTAGAGGCCAAAATCTACAGGTAGGCATTTCGCAAAAAACACCTCTGTTTTCTTCCAAAAATTTGGATGTGTCCACGTTGCGCTTTGAGTCGTTTCCTGTCGCGGGCGCTAGGCCTACCCACACAAGTGAGGTATCATTTTTATCGGGAGACTTGGGGGAACGCTGGGTGGAAGGAAATTTGTGACTCCTCTTAGATTCCATAACTTTCTGCCACAGAAATGTGAGGAACATGTGTTTTTTTAGCCAAATTTTGAGGTTTGCAAAGGATTCTCGGTAACAGAACCTGGTCCGAGCCCCGCAAGTCACCCCTCCTTGGATTCCCCTAGGTCTCTAGTTTTCAGAAATGCACAGGTTTGGTAGGTTTCCCTAGGTGCCGGCTGAGCTAGAGGCCAAAATCTACAGGTAGGCATTTCGCAAAAAACACCTCTGTTTTCTTCCAAAAATTTGGATGTGTCCACGTTGCGCTTTGAGTCGTTTCCTGTCGCGGGCGCTAGGCCTACCCACACAAGTGAGGTATCATTTTTATCGGGAGACTTGGGGGAACGCTGGGTGGAAGGAAATTTGTGACTCCTCTTAGATTCCATAACTTTCTGCCACAGAAATGTGAGGAACATGTGTTTTTTTAGCCAAATTTTGAGGTTTGCAAAGGATTCTGGGTAACAGAACCTGGTCCGAGCCCCGCAAGTCACCCCTCCTTGGATTTCCCTAGGTCTCTAGTTTTCAGAAATGCACAGGTTCGGTAGGTTTCCCTAGGTGCCGGCTGAGCTAGAGGCCAAAACCTACAGGTAGGCACTTCGCAAAAAACACCTCTGTTTTCTTCCAAAAATTTGGATGTGTCCACGTTGCGCTTTGGGGCGTTTCCTGTCGCGGGCGCTAGGCCTACCCACACAAGTGAGGTATCATTTTTATCGGGAGACTTGGGGGAACGCTGGGTGGAAGGAAATTTGTGGCTCCTCTCAGATTCCAGAACTTTCTGCCCCAGAAATATGAGGAACATGTGTTTTATTAGCCAAATTTAGAGGTTTGCAAAGGATTCTGGGTAACAGTACCTTGTCCGAGCCCCGCAAGTCACCCCTCCTTGGATTCCCCTAGGTCTCTAGTTTTCAGAAATGCACAGGTTTGGTAGGTTTCCCTAGGTGCCGGCTGAGCTAGAGGCCAAAACCTACAGTTAGGCACTTCGCAAAAAACACCTCTGTTTTCATCCAAAAATGTGGATGTGTCCACGTTGCGCTTTGGGGCATTTCCTGTCGCGGGCGCTAGGCCTACCCACACAAGTGAGGTATCATTTTTATTGGGAGACTTGGGGGAACGCTGGGTGGAAGAAAATTTGTGGCTCCTCTCAGATTCCACAACTTTCTGCCACAGAAATGTGAGGAACATGTGTTTTTTTAGCCAAATTTTGAGGTTTGCAAAGGATTCTGGGTAACAGAACCTGGTCCGAGCCCCGCAAGTCACCCCTCCTTGGATTCCCCTAGGTCTCTAGTTTTCAGAAATGCACAGGTTTGGTAGGTTTCCCTAGGTGCCGGCTGAGCTAGAGGCCAATATCTACAGGTAGGCACTTCGCAAAAAACACCTCTGTTTTCTTCCAAAAATGTGGATGTGTCCACGTTGCGCTTTGGGGCGTTTCCTGTCGCGGGCGCTAGGCCTACCCACACAAGTGAGGTATCATTTTTATCGGGAGACTTGGGGGAAGGCTGGGTGGAAGGAAATTTGTGGCTTCTTTCAGATTCCATAACTTTCTGCCACAGAAATGTGAGGAACATGTGTTTTTTTAGCCAAATTTTGAGGTTTGCAAAGGATTCTCGGTAACAGAACCTGGTCCGAGCCCCGCAAGTCACCCCTCCTTGGATTCCCCTAGGTCTCTAGTTTTCAGAAATGCACAGGTTTGGTAGGTTTCCCTAGGTGCCGGCTGAGCTAGAGGCCAAAATCTACAGGTAGGCATTTTGCAAAAAACACCTCTGTTTTCTTCCAAAAATTTGGATGTGTCCACGTTGCGCTTTGAGTCGTTTCCTGTCGCGGGCGCTAGGCCTACCCACACAAGTGAGGTATCATTTTTATCGGGAGACTTGGAGGAACGCTGGGTGGAACGAAATTTGGGGTTCCTCTTAGATTCCAGAACTTTCTGCCACAGAAATGTGAGGAACATGTGTTTTTTTAGCCAACTTTTGAGGTTTGCAAAGGATTCTGGGTAACAGAACCTGGTCCGAGCCCCACAAGTCACCCCTCCTTAGATTCCCCTAGGTCTCTAGTTTTCAGAAATGCACAGGGTTGGTAGGTTTCCCTAGGTGCCGGCTGAGCTAGAGGCCAAAATCTACAGGTAGGCATTTCGCAAAAAACACCTCTGTTTTCTTCCAAAAATTTGGGTGTGTCCACGTTGCGCTGTGGGGCGTTTCCTGTCGCGGGCGCTAGGCCTACCCACACAAGTGAGGTATAATTTTTATCGGGAGACTTGGGGGAACGCTGGGTGGAAGGAAATTTGTGGCTCCTCTTAGATTCCAGAACTTTCTGCCACAGAAATGTGAGGAACATGTGTTTTTTTAGCCAACTTTTGAGGTTTGCAAAGGATTCTGGGTAACAGAACCTGGACCGAGCCCCGAAAGTCACCCCTCCTTGGATTCCCCTAGGTCTCTAGTTTTCAGAAATGCACACGTTTGGTAGGTTTCCCTAGGTGCCGGCTGAGCTAGAGGCCAAAATCTACAGGTAGGCACTTCGCAAAAAACACCTCTGTTTTCTTCCAAAAATTTGGATGTGTCCACGTTGCGCTTTGGGGCGTTTCCTGTCGCGGGCGCTAGGCCTACCCACACAAGTGAGGTATCATTTTTATCGGGAGACTTGGGGGAACGCTGGGTGGAAGGAAATTTGTGGCTCCTCTCAGATTCCAGAACTTTCTGCCACAGAAATGTGAGGAACATGTGTTTTTTTAGCCAAATTTTGAGGTTTGCAAAGGATTCTCGGTAACAGAACCTGGTCCGAGCCCCGCAAGTCACCCCTCCTTGGATTCCCCTAGGTCTCTAGTTTTCAGAAATGCACAGGTTTGGTAGGTTTCCCTAGGTGCCGGCTGAGCTAGAGGCCAAAATCTACAGGTAGGCATTTCGCAAAAAACACCTCTGTTTTCTTCCAAAAATTTGGATGTGTCCACGTTGCGCTTTGGGGCGTTTCCTGTCGCGGGCGCTAGGCCTACCCACACAAGTGAGGTATCATTTTTATCGGGAGACTTGGGGGAACGCTGGGTGGAAGGAAATTTGTGGCTCCTTTCAGATTCCATAACTTTCTGCCACAGAAATGTGAGGAACATGTGTTTTTTTAGCCAAATTTAGAGGTTTGCAAAGGATTCTGGGTAACAGAACCTGGACCGAGCCCCGAAAGTCACCCCTCCTTGGATTCCCCTAGGTCTCTAGTTTTCAGAAATGCACAGGTTTGGTAGGTTTCCCTAGGTGCCGGCTGAGCTAGAGGCCAAAATCTACAGGTAGGCACTTTGCAAAAAACACCTCTGTTTTCTTCCAAAAATTTGGATGTGTCCACGTTGCGCTTTGGGGCGTTTCCTGTCGCGGGCGCTAGGCCTACCCACACAAGTGAGGTATCATTTTTATCGGGAGACTTGGGGGAACGCTGGGTGGAAGGAAATTTGTGGCTCCTCTCAGATTCCAGAACTTTCTGCCACAGAAATGTGAGGAACATGTGTTTTTTTAGCCAAATTATGAGGTTTGCAAAGGATTCTGGGTAACAGAACCTGGTCCGAGCCCCACAAGTCACCCCTCCTTGGATTCCCCTAGGTCTCTAGTTTTCAGAAATGCACAGGTTTGGTAGGTTTCCCTAGGTGCCGGCTGAGCTAGAGGCCAAAATCTACAGGTAGGCACTTCGCAAAAAACACCTCTGTTTTCTTCCAAAAATTTGGATGTGTCCACGTTGCGCTTTGGGGCGTTTCCTGTCGCGAGCGCTAGGCCTACCCACACAAGTGAGGTATCATTTTTATCGGGAGACTTGGGGGAACGCTGGGTGGAAGGAAATTTGTGGCTCCTTTCAGATTCCATAACTTTCTGCCACAGAAATGTGAGGAACATGTGTTTTTTTAGCCAAATTTAGAGGTTTGCAAAGGATTCTGGGTAACAGAACCTGGTCCGAGCCCCGCAAGTCACCCCTCCTTGGATTCCCCTAGGTCTCTAGTTTTCAGATATGCACAGGTTCGGTAGGTTTCCCTAGGTGCCGGCTGAGCTAGAGGCCAAAACCTACAGGTAGGCACTTCGCAAAAAACACCTCTGTTTTCTTCCAAAAATTTGGATGCGTCCACGTTGCGCTTTGGGGCGTTTCCTGTCGCGGGCGCTAGGCCTACCCACACAAGTGAGGTATCATTTTTATCGGGAGACTTGGGGGAACGCTGGGTGGAAGGAAATTTGTGGCTCCTCTCAGATTCCAGAACTTTCTGCCACAGAAATGTGAGGAACATGTGTTTTTTTAGCCAAATTTTGAGGTTTGCAAAGGATTCTGGGTAACAGAACCTGGTCCGAGCCCCGAAAGTCACCCCTCCTTGGATTCCCCTAGGTCTCTAGTTTTCAGAAATGCACAGGTTTGGTAGATTTCCCTAGGTGCCTGCTGAGCTAGAGGCCAAAATCTACAGGTAGGCACTTCGCAAAAAACACCTCTGTTTTCTTCCAAAAATGTGGATGTGTCCACGTTGCGCTTTGGGTCATTTCCTGTCGCGGGCGCTAGGCCTACCCACACAAGTGAGGTATCATTTTTATCGGGAGACTTGGGGGAACGCTGGGTGGAAGAAAATTTGTGGCTCCTTTCAGATTCCACAACTTTCTGCCACAGAAATGTGAGGAACATGTGTTTTTTTAGCCAAATTTTGAGGTTTGCAAAGGATTCTGGGTAACAGAACCTGGACCAAGCCCCGAAAGTCACCCCTCCTTGGATTCCCCTAGGTCTCTAGTTTTCAGAAATGCACACGTTTGGTAGGTTTCCCTAGGTGCCGGCTGAGCTAGAGGCCAAAATCTACAGGTAGGCACTTCGCAAAAAACACCTCTGTTTTCTTCCAAAAATTTGTATGTGTCCACGTTGCGCTTTGGGGCGTTTCCTGTCGCGGGCGCTAGGCCTACCCACACAAGTGAGGTATCATTTTTATCGGGAGACTTGGGGGAACGCTGGGTGGAAGGAAATTTGTGGCTCCTTTCAGATTCCATAACTTTCTGCCACAGAAATGTGAGGAACATGTGTTTTTTTAGCCAAATTTTGAGGTTTGCAAAGGATTCTGGGTAACAGAACCTGGTCCGAGCCCCGCAAGTCACCCCTCCTTGGATTCCCCTAGGTCTCTAGTTTTCAGAAATGCACAGGTTTGGTAGGTTTCCCTAGGTGCCGGCTGAGCTAGAGGCCAATATCTACAGGTAGGCACTTCGCAAAAAACACCTCTGTTTTCTTCCAAAAATGTGGATGTGTCCACGTTGCGCTTTGGGGCGTTTCCTGTCGCGGGCGCTAGGCCTACCCACACAAGTGAGGTATCATTTTTATCGGGAGACTTGGGGGAACGCTGGGTGGAAGGAAATTTGTGACTCCTCTTAGATTCCATAACTTTCTGCCACAGAAATGTGAGGAACATGTGTTTTTTTAGCCAAATTTTGAGGTTTGCAAAGGATTCTGGGTAACAGAACCTGGTCCGAGCCCCGCAAGTCACCCCTCCTTGGATTTCCCTAGGTCTCTAGTTTTCAGAAATGCACAGGTTTGGTAGGTTTCCCTAGGTGCCGGCTGAGCTAGAGGCCAAAACCTACAGTTAGGCACTTCGCAAAAAACACCTCTGTTTTCATCCAAAAATGTGGATGTGTCCACGTTGCGCTTTGGGGCATTTCCTGTCGCGGGCGCTAGGCCTACCCACACAAGTGAGGTATCATTTTTATTGGGAGACTTGGGGGAACGCTGGGTGGAAGAAAATTTGTGGCTCCTCTCAGATTCCACAACTTTCTGCCACAGAAATGTGAGGAACATGTGTTTTTTTAGCCAAATTTTGAGGTTTGCAAAGGATTCTGGGTAACAGAACCTGGTCCGAGCCCCGCAAGTCACCCCTCCTTGGATTCCCCTAGGTCTCTAGTTTTCAGAAATGCACAGGTTTGGTAGGTTTCCCTAGGTGCCGGCTGAGCTAGAGGCCAATATCTACAGGTAGGCACTTCGCAAAAAACACCTCTGTTTTCTTCCAAAAATGTGGATGTGTCCACGTTGCGCTTTGGGGCGTTTCCTGTCGCGGGCGCTAGGCCTACCCACACAAGTGAGGTATCATTTTTATCGGGAGACTTGGGGGAAGGCTGGGTGGAAGGAAATTTGTGGCTTCTTTCAGATTCCATAACTTTCTGCCACAGAAATGTGAGGAACATGTGTTTTTTTAGCCAAATTTTGAGGTTTGCAAAGGATTCTCGGTAACAGAACCTGGTCCGAGCCCCGCAAGTCACCCCTCCTTGGATTCCCCTAGGTCTCTAGTTTTCAGAAATGCACAGGTTTGGTAGGTTTCCCTAGGTGCCGGCTGAGCTAGAGGCCAAAATCTACAGGTAGGCATTTCGCAAAAAACACCTCTGTTTTCTTCCAAAAATTTGGATGTGTCCACGTTGCGCTTTGAGTCGTTTCCTGTCGCGGGCGCTAGGCCTACCCACACAAGTGAGGTATCATTTTTATCGGGAGACTTGGAGGAACGCTGGGTGGAACGAAATTTGGGGTTCCTCTTAGATTCCAGAACTTTCTGCCACAGAAATGTGAGGAACATGTGTTTTTTTAGCCAACTTTTGAGGTTTGCAAAGGATTCTGGGTAACAGAACCTGGACCGAGCCCCGAAAGTCACCCCTCCTTGGATTCCCCTAGGTCTCTAGTTTTCAGAAATGCACAGGTTTGGTAGGTTTCCCTAGGTGCCGGCTGAGCTAGAGGCCAAAATCTACAGGTAGGCATTTTGCAAAAAACACCTCTGTTTTCTTCCAAAAATTTGGATGTGTCCACGTTGCGCTGTGGGGCGTTTCCTGTCGCGGGCGCTAGGCCTACCCACACAAGTGAGGTATAATTTTTATCGGGAGACTTGGGGGAACGCTGGGTGGAAGGAAATTTGTGGCTCCTCTTAGATTCCAGAACTTTCTGCCACAGAAATGTGAGGAACATGTGTTTTTTTAGCCAACTTTTGAGGTTTGCAAAGGATTCTGGGTAACAGAACCTGGACCGAGCCCCGAAAGTCACCCCTCCTTGGATTCCCCTAGGTCTCTAGTTTTCAGAAATGCACACGTTTGGTAGGTTTCCCTAGGTGCCGGCTGAGCTAGAGGCCAAAATCTACAGGTAGGCACTTCGCAAAAAACACCTCTGTTTTCTTCCAAAAATTTGGATGTGTCCACGTTGCGCTTTGAGTCGTTTCCTGTCGAGGGCGCTAAGCCTACCCACACAAGTGAGGTATAATTTTTATCGGGAGACTTGGGGGAACGCTGGGTGGAAGGAAATTTGTGGCTCCTCTTAGATTCCAGAACTTTCTGCCACAGAAATGTGAGGAACATGTGTTTTTTTAGCCAACTTTTGAGGTTTGCAAAGGATTCTGGGTAACAGAACCTGGACCGAGCCCCGAAAGTCACCCCTCCTTGGATTTCCCTAGGTCTCTAGTTTTCAGAAATGCACAGGTTTGGTAGGTTTCCCTAGGTGCCGGCTGAGCTAGAGGCCAAAATCTACAGGTAGGCACTTCGCAAAAAACACCTCTGTTTTCTTCCAAAAATTTGGATGTGTCCACGTTGCGCTTTGAGTCGTTTCCTGTCGCGGGCGCTAGGCCTACCCACACAAGTGAGGTATCATTTTTATCGGGAGATTTGGAGGAACGCTGGGTGGAACGAAATTTGGGGTTCCTCTTAGATTCCAGAACTTTCTGCCACAGAAATGTGAGGAACATGTGTTTTTTTAGCCAACTTTTGAGGTTTGCAAAGGATTCTGGGTAACAGAACCTGGACCGAGCCCCGAAAGTCACCCCTCCTTGGATTCCCCTAGGTCTCTAGTTTTCAGAAATGCACAGGTTTGGTAGGTTTCCCTAGGTGCCGGCTGAGCTAGAGGCCAAAATCTACAGGTAGGCACTTCGCAAAAAACACCTTTGTTTTCTTCTAAAAATTTGGATGTGTCCACGTTGCGCTTTGGGGCGTTTCCTGTCGCGGGCGCTAGGCCTACCCACACAAGTGAGGTATAATTTTTATCGGGAGACTTGGGGGAACGCTGGGTGGAAGGAAATTTGTGGCTCCTCTCAGATTCCAGAACTTTCTGCCACAGAAATGTGAGGAACATGTGTTTTCTTAGCCAAATTATGAGGTTTGCAAAGGATTCTGGGTAACAGAACCTGGTCCGAGCCCCACAAGTCACCCCTCCTTAGATTCCCCTAGGTCTCTAGTTTTCAGAAATGCACAGGGTTGGTAGGTTTCCCTAGGTGCCGGCTGAGCTAGAGGCCAAAATCTACAGGTAGGCATTTCGCAAAAAACACCTCTGTTTTCTTCCAAAAATTTGGATGTGTCCACGTTGTGCTGTGGGGCGTTTCCTGTCGCGGGCGCTAGGCCTACCCACACAAGTGAGGTATAATTTTTATCGGGAGACTTGGGGGAACGCTGGGTGGAAGGAAATTTGTGGCTCCTCTTAGATTCCAGAACTTTCTGCCACAGAAATGTGAGGAACATGTGTTTTTTTAGCCAACTTTTGAGGTTTGCAAAGGATTCTGGGTAACAGAACCTGGACCGAGCCCCGAAAGTCACCCCTCCTTGGATTCCCCTAGGTCTCTAGTTTTCAGAAATGCACACGTTTGGTAGGTTTCCCTAGGTGCCGGCTGAGCTAGAGGCCAAAATCTACAGGTAGGCACTTCGCAAAAAACACCTCTGTTTTCTTCCAAAAATTTGGATGTGTCCACGTTGCGCTTTGAGTCGTTTCCTGTCGAGGGCGCTAGGCCTACCCACACAAGTGAGGTATTATTTTTATCGGGAGACTTGGGGGAACGCTAGGTGGAAGGAAATTTGTGGCTCCTCTTAGATTCCAGAACTTTCTGCCACAGAAATGTGAGGAACATGTGTTTTTTTGCCAACTTTTGAGGTTTGCAAAGGATTCTGGGTAACAGAACCTGGACCGAGCCCCGAAAGTCACCCCTCCTTGGATTCCCCTAGGTCTCTAGTTTTCAGAAATGCACAGGTTTGGTAGGTTTCCCTAGGTGCCGGCTGAGCTAGAGGCCAAAATCTACAGGTAGGCACTTCGCAAAAAACACCTCTGTTTTCTTCCAAAAATTTGGATGTGTCCACGTTGCGCTTTGGGGCGTTTCCTGTCGCGGGCGCTAGGCCTACCCACACAAGTGAGGTATCATTTTTATCGGGAGACTTGGGGGAACGCTGGGTGGAAGGAAATTTGTGGCTCCTTTCAGATTCCATAACTTTCTGCCACAGAAATGTGAGGAACATGTGTTTTTTTAGCCAAATTTAGAGGTTTGCAAAGGATTCTGGGTAACAGAACCTGGTCCGAGCCCCGCAAGTCACCCCTCCTTGGATTCCCCTAGGTCTCTAGTTTTCAGATATGCACAGGTTCGGTAGGTTTCCCTAGGTGCCGGCTGAGCTAGAGGCCAAAACATACAGGTAGGCACTTCGCAAAAAACACCTCTGTTTTCTTCCAAAAATTTGGATGTGTCCACGTTGCGCTTTGGGGCGTTTCCTGTCGCTGGCGCTAGGCCTACCCACACAAGTGAGGTATCATTTTTATCGGGAGACTTGGGGGAACGCTGGGTGGAAGGAAATTTGTGGCTCCTCTCAGATTCCAGAACTTTCTGCCACAGAAATGTGAGGAACATGTGTTTTTTTAGCCAAATTTTGAGGTTTGGAAAGGATTCTGGGTAACAGAACCTGGTCCGAGCCCCGAAAGTCACCCCTCCTTGGATTCCCCTAGGTCTCTAGTTTTCAGAAATGCACAGGTTTGGTAGATTTCCCTAGGTGCCTGCTGAGCTAGAGGCCAAAACCTACAGGTAGGCACTTCGCAAAAAACACCTCTGTTTTCTTCCAAAAATTTGGATGTGTCCACGTTGTGCTGTGGGGCGTTTCCTGTCGCGGGCGCTAGGCCTACCCACACAAGTGAGGTATCATTTTTATCGGGAGACTTGGGGGAACGCTGGCTGGAAGAAAATTTGTGGCTCCTCTCAGATTCCACAACTTTCTGCCACAGAAATGTGAGGAACATGTGTTTTTTTAGCCAAATTTTGAGGTTTGGAAAGGATTCTGGGTAACAGAACCTGGTCCGAGCCCCGAAAGTCACCCCTCCTTGGATTCCCCTAGGTCTCTAGTTTTCAGAAATGCACAGGTTTGGTAGATTTCCCTAGGTGCCTGCTGAGCTAGAGGCCAAAACCTACAGGTAGGCACTTCGCAAAAAACACCTCTGTTTTCTTCCAAAAATTTGGATGTGTCCACGTTGCGCTTTGGGGCGTTTCCTGTCGCGGGCGCTAGGCCTACCCACACAAGTGAGGTATCATTTTTATCGGGAGACTTGGGGGAACGCTGGGTGGAAGGACATTTGTGGCTCCTTTCAGATTCCATAACTTTCTGCCACAGAAATGTGAGGAACATGTGTTTTTTTAGCCAAATTTTGAGGTTTGCAAAGGATTCTGGGTAACAGAACCTGGTCCGAGCCCCGCAAGTCACCCCTCCTTGGATTCCCCTAGGTCTCTAGTTTTCAGAAATGCACAGGTTTGGTAGGTTTCCCTAGGTGCCGGCTGAGCTAGAGGCCAAAATCTACAGGTAGGCACTTCGCAAAAAACACCTCTGTTTTCTTCCAAAAATGTGGATGTGTCCACGTTGTGCTTTGGGGCGTTTCCTGTCGCGGGCGCTAGGCCTACCCACACAAGTGAGGTATCATTTTTATCGGGAGACTTGTGGGGAAGGCTGGGTGGAAGGAAATTTGTGGCTTCTTTCAGATTCCATAACTTTCTGCCACAGAAATGTGAGGAACATGTGTTTTTTTAGCCAAATTTTGAGGTTTGCAAAGGATTCTCGGTAACAGAACCTGGTCCGAGCCCCGCAAGTCACCCCTCCTTGGATTCCCCTAGGTCTCTAGTTTTCAGAAATGCACAGGTTTGGTAGGTTTCCCTAGGTGCCGGCTGAGCTAGAGGCCAAAATCTACAGGTAGGCATTTCGCAAAAAACACCTCTGTTTTCTTCCAAAAATTTGGATGTGTCCACGTTGCGCTTTGAGTCGTTTCCTGTCGCGGGCGCTAGGCCTACCCACACAAGTTTGGTATCATTTTTATCGGGAGACTTGGAGGAACGCTGGGTGGAAGGAAATTTGGGGTTCCTCTTAGATTCCAGAACTTTCTGCCACAGAAATGTGGGGAACATGTGTTTTTTTAGCCAACTTTTGAGGTTTGCAAAGGATTCTGGGTAACAGAACCTGGACCGAGCCCCGAAAGTCACCCCTCCTTGGATTCCCCTAGGTCTCTAGTTTTCAGAAATGCACAGATTTGGTAGGTTTCCCTAGGTGCCGGCTGAGCTAGAGGCCAAAATCTACAGGTAGGCACTTCGCAAAAAACACCTTTGTTTTCTTCCAAAAATTTGGATGTGTCCACGTTGCGCTTTGGGGCGTTTCCTGTCGCGGGCGCTAGGCCTACCCACACAAGTGAGGTATCATTTTTATCGGGAGACTTGGGGGAACGCTGGGTGGAAGGAAATTTGTGGCTCCTCTCAGATTCCAGAACTTTCTGCCACAGAAATGTGAGGAACATGTGTTTTCTTAGCCAAATTATGAGGTTTGCAAAGGATTCTGGGTAACAGAACCTGGTCCGAGCCCCACAAGTCACCCCTCCTTAGATTCCCATAGGTCTCTAGTTTTCAGAAATGCACAGGGTTGGTAGGTTTCCCTAGGTGCCGGCTGAGCTAGAGGCCAAAATCTACAGGTAGGCATTTCGCAAAAAACACCTCTGTTTTCTTCCAAAAATTTGGATGTGTCCACGTTGCGCTGTGGGGCGTTTCCTGTCGCGGGCGCTAGGCCTACCCACACAAGTGAGGTATAATTTTTATCGGGAGACTTGGGGGAACGCTGGGTGGAAGGAAATTTGTGGCTCCTCTTAGATTCCAGAACTTTCTGCCACAGAAATGTGAGGAACATGTGTTTTTTTAGCCAACTTTTGAGGTTTGCAAAGGATTCTGGGTAACAGAACCTGGACCGAGCCCCGAAAGTCACCCCTCCTTGGATTCCCCTAGGTCTCTAGTTTTCAGAAATGCACAGGTTTGGTAGGTTTCCCTAGGTGCCGGCTGAGCTAGAGGCCAAAATCTACAGGTAGGCACTTCGCAAAAAACACCTCTGTTTTCTTCCAAAAATTTGGATGTGTCCACGTTGCGCTTTGGGGCGTCTCCTGTCGCGGGCGCTAGGCCTACCCACACAAGTGAGGTATCATTTTTATCGGGAGACTTGGGGGAACGCTGGGTGGAAGGAAATTTGTGGCTCCTCTCAGATTCCAGAACTTTCTGCCACAGAAATGTGAGGAACATGTGTTTTTTTAGCCAAATTATGAGGTTTGCAAAGGATTCTGGGTAATAGAACCTGGTCCGAGCCCCACAAGTCACCCCTCCTTAGATTCCCCTAGGTCTCTAGTTTTCAGAAATGCACAGGGTTGGTAGGTTTCCCTAGGTGCCGGCTGAGGTAGAGGCCAAAATCTACAGGTAGGCACTTCGCAAAAAACACCTCTGTTTTCTTCCAAAAATTTGGATGTGTCCACGTTGCGCTTTGGGGCGTTTCCTGTCGCGGGCGCTAGGCCTACCCACACAAGTGAGGTATCATTTTTATCGGGAGACTTGGGGGAACGCTGGGTGGAAGGAAATTTGTGGCTCCTTTCAGATTCCATAACTTTGTGCCACAGAAATGTGAGGAACATGTGTTTTTTTAGCCAAATTTTGAGGTTTGCAAAGGATTCTGGGTAACAGAACCTGGTCCGAGCCCCGCAAGTCACCCCTCCTTGGATTCCCCTAGGTCTCTAGTTTTCAGAAATGCACAGGTTCGGTAGGTTTCCCTAGGTGCCGGCTGAGCTAGAGGCCAAAACCTACAGGTAGGCACTTCGCAAAAAACACCTCTGTTTTCTTCCAAAAATTTGAATGTGTCCACGTTGCGCTTTGGGGCGTTTCCTGTCGCGGGCGCTAGGCCTACCCACACAAGTGAGGTATCATTTTTATCGGGAGACTTGGGGGAACGCTGGGTGGAAGGAAATTTGTGGCTCCTCTCAGATTCCAGAACTTTCTGCCACAGAAATGTGAGGAACATGTGTTTTATTAGCCAAATTTTGAGGTTTGCAAAGGATTCTGGGTAACAGAACCTGGTCCGAGCCCCGAAAGTCACCCCTCCTTGGATTCCCCTAGGTCTCTAGTTTTCAGAAATGTACAGGTTTGGTAGATTTCCCTAGGTGCCTGCTGAGCTAGAGGCCAAAATCTACAGGTAGGCACTTCGCAAAAAACACCTCTGTTTTCTTCCAAAAATGTGGATGTGTCCACGTTGCGCTTTGGGGCATTTCCTGTCGCGGGCGCTAGGCCTACCCACACAAGTGAGGTATCATTTTTATCGGGAGACTTGGGGGAACGCTGGGTGGAAGAAAATTTGTGGCTCCTCTCAGATTCCACAACTTTCTGCCACAGAAATGTGAGGAACATGTGTTTTTTTAGCCAAATTTTGAGGTTTGCAAAGGATTCTGGGTAACAGAACCTGGACCAAGCCCCGAAAGTCACCCCTCCTTGGATTCCCCTAGGTCTCTAGTTTTCAGAAATGCACAGGGTTGGTAGGTTTCCCTAGGTGCCGGCTGAGCTAGAGGCCAAAATCTACAGGTAGGCACTTCGCAAAAAACACCTCTGTTTTCTTCCAAAAATTTGGATGTGTCCACGTTGCGCTTTGGGGCGTTTCCTGTCGCGGGCGCTAGGCCTACCCACACAAGTGAGGTATCATTTTTATCGGGAGACTTGGGGGAACGCTGGGTGGAAGGAAATTTGTGGCTCCTTTCAGATTCCATAACTTTCTGCCACAGAAATGTGAGGAACATGTGTTTTTTTAGCCAAATTTTGAGGTTTGCAAAGGATTCTGGGTAACAGAACCTGGTCCGAGCCCCGCAAGTCACCCCTCCTTGGATTCCCCTAGGTCTCTAGTTTTCAGAAATGCACAGGTTCGGTAGGTTTCCCTAGGTGCCGGCTGAGCTAGAGGCCAAAACCTACAGGTAGGCACTTCGCAAAAAACACCTCTGTTTTCTTCCAAATATTTGGATGTGTCCACGTTGCGCTTTGGGGCGTTTCCTGTCGCGGGCGCTAGGCCTACCCACACAAGTGAGGTATCATTTTTATCGGGAGACTTGGGGGAACGCTGGGTGGAAGGAAATTTGTGGCTCCTCTCAGATTCCAGAACTTTCTGCCACAGAAATGTGAGGAACATGTGTTTTATTAGCCAAATTTAGAGGTTTGCAAAGGATTCTGGGTAACAGAACCTGGTCCGAGCCCCGCAAGTCACCCCTCCTTGGATTCCCCTAGGTCTCTAGTTTTCAGAAATAGACAGGTTCGGTAGGTTTCCCTAGGTGCCGGCTGAGCTAGAGGCCAAAACCTACAGGTAGGCACTTCGCAAAAAACACCTCTGTTTTCTTCCAAATATTTGGATGTGTCCACGTTGCGCTTTGGGGCGTTTCCTGTCGCGGGCGCTAGGCCTACCCACACAAGTGAGGTATCATTTTTATCGGGAGACTTGGGGGAACGCTGGGTGGAAGGAAATTTGTGGCTCCTCTCAGATTCCAGAACTTTCTGCCACAGAAATGTGAGGAACATGTGTTTTATTAGCCAAATTTTGAGGTTTGCAAAGGATTCTGGGTAACAGAACCTGGTCCGAGCCCCGAAAGTCACCCCTCCTTGGATTCCCCTAGGTCTCTAGTTTTCAGAAATGCACAGGTTTGGTAGATTTCCCTAGGTGCCTGCTGAGCTAGAGGCCAATATCTACAGGTAGGCACTTCGCAAAAAACACCTCTGTTTTCTTCCAAAAATGTGGATGTGTCCACGTTGCGCTTTGGGGCGTTTCCTGTCGCGGGCGCTAGGCCTACCCACACAAGTGAGGTATCATTTTTATCGGGAGACTTGGGGGAACGCTGGGTGGAAGGAAATTTGTGGCTCCTTTCAGATTCCATAACTTTCTGCCACAGAAATGTGAGGAACATGTGTTTTTTTAGCCAAATTTTGAGGTTTGCAAAGGATTCTGGGTAACAGAACCTGGTCCGAGCCCCGCAACTCACCCCTCCTTTGAATCCCCTAGGTCTCTAGTTTTCAGAAATGCACAGGTTCGGTAGGTTTCCCTAGGTGCCGGCTGAGCTAGAGGCCAAAACCTACAGGTAGGCACTTCGCAAAAAACACCTCTGTTTTCTTCCAAATATTTGGATGTGTCCACGTTGCGCTTTGGGGCGTTTCCTGTCGCGGGCGCTAGGCCTACCCACACAAGTGAGGTATCATTTTTATCGGGAGACTTGGGGGAACGCTGGGTGGAAGGAAATTTGTGGCTCCTCTCAGATTCCAGAACTTTCTGCCACAGAAATGTGAGGAACATGTGTTTTATTAGCCAAATTTTGAGGTTTGCAAAGGATTCTGGGTAACAGAACCTGGTCCGAGCCCCGAAAGTCACCCCTCCTTGGATTCCCCTAGGTCTCTAGTTTTCAGAAATGCACAGGTTTGGTAGATTTCCCTAGGTGCCTGCTGAGCTAGAGGCCAAAATCTACAGGTAGGCACTTCGCAAAAAACACCTCTGTTTTCTTCCAAAAATGTGGATGTGTCCACGTTGCGCTTTGGGGCATTTCCTGTCGCGGGCGCTAGGCCTACCCACACAAGTGAGGTATCATTTTTATCGGGAGACTTGGGGGAACGCTGGGTGGAAGAAAATTTGTGGCTCCTCTCAGATTCCACAACTTTCTGCCACAGAAATGTGAGGAACATGTGTTTTTTTAGCCAAATTTTGAGGTTTGCAAAGGATTCTGGGTAACAGAACCTGGACCAAGCCCCGAAAGTCACCCCTCCTTGGATTCCCCTAGGTCTCTAGTTTTCAGAAATGCACAGGTTTGGTAGGTTTCCCTAGGTGCCGGCTGAGCTAGAGGCCAAAATCTACAGGTAGGCACTTCGCAAAAAACACCTCTGTTTTCTTCCAAAAATTTGGATGTGTCCACGTTGCGCTTTGGGGCGTTTCCTGTCGCGGGCGCTAGGCCTACCCACACAAGTGAGGTATCATTTTTATCGGGAGACTTGGGGGAACGCTGGGTGGAAGGAAATTTGTGGCTCCTCTCAGATTCCAGAACTTTCTGCCCCAGAAATATGAGGAACATGTGTTTTATTAGCCAAATTTAGAGGTTTGCAAAGGATTCTGGGTAACAGTACCTTGTCCGAGCCCCGCAAGTCACCCCTCCTTGGATTCCCCTAGGTCTCTAGTTTTCAGAAATGCACAGGTTTGGTAGGTTTCCCTAGGTGCCGGCTGAGCTAGAGGCCAAAACCTACAGTTAGACACTTCGCAAAAAACACCTCTGTTTTCATCCAAAAATGTGGATGTGTCCACGTTGCGCTTTGGGGCATTTCCTGTCGCGGGCGCTAGGCCTACCCACACAAGTGAGGTATCATTTTTATTGGGAGACTTGGGGGAACGCTGGGTGGAAGAAAATTTGTGGCTCCTCTCAGATTCCACAACTATCTGCCACAGAAATGTGAGGAACATGTGTTTTTTTAGCCAAATTTTGAGGTTTGCAAAGGATTCTGGGTAACAGAACCTGGTCCGAGCCCCGCAAGTCACCCCTCCTTGGATTCCCCTAGGTCTCTAGTTTTCAGAAATGCACAGGTTTGGTAGGTTTCCCTAGGTGCCGGCTGAGCTAGAGGCCAAAATCTACAGGTAGGCATTTTGCAAAAAACACCTCTGTTTTCTTCCAAAAATTTGGATGTGTCCACGTTGCGCTGTGGGGCGTTTCCTGTCGCGGGCGCTAGGCCTACCCACACAAGTGAGGTATAATTTTTATCGGGAGACTTGGGGGAACGCTGGGTGGAAGGAAATTTGTGGCTCCTCTTAGATTCCAGAACTTTCTGCCACAGAAATGTGAGGAACATGTGTTTTTTTAGCCAACTTTTGAGGTTTGTAAAGGATTCTGGGTAACAGAACCTGGACCGAGCCCCGAAAGTCACCCCTCCTTGGATTCCCCTAGGTCTCTAGTTTTCAGAAATGCACACGTTTGGTAGGTTTCCCTAGGTGCCGGCTGAGCTAGAGGCCAAAATCTACAGGTAGGCACTTCGCAAAAAACACCTCTGTTTTCTTCCAAAAATTTGGATGTGTCCACGTTGCGCTTTGAGTCGTTTCCTGTCGAGGGCGCTAGGCCTACCCACACAAGTGAGGTATAATTTTTATCGGGAGACTTGGGGGAACGCTGGGTGGAAGGAAATTTGTGGCTCCTCTTAGATTCCAGAACTTTCTGCCACAGAAATGTGAGGAACATGTGTTTTTTTAGCCAACTTTTGAGGTTTGCAAAGGATTCTGGGTAACAGAACCTGGACCGAGCCCCGAAAGTCACCCCTCCTTGGATTTCCCTAGGTCTCTAGTTTTCAGAAATGCACAGGTTTGGTAGGTTTCCCTAGGTGCCGGCTGAGCTAGAGGCCAAAATCTACAGGTAGGCACTTCGCAAAAAACACCTCTGTTTTCTTCCAAAAATTTGGATGTGTCCACGTTGCGCTTTGAGTCGTTTCCTGTCGCGGGCGCTAGGCCTACCCACACAAGTGAGGTATCATTTTTATCGGGAGATTTGGAGGAACGCTGGGTGGAACGAAATTTGGGGTTCCTCTTAGATTCCAGAACTTTCTGCCACAGAAATGTGAGGAACATGTGTTTTTTTAGCCAACTTTTGAGGTTTGCAAAGGATTCTGGGTAACAGAACCTGGACCGAGCCTCGAAAGTCACCCCTCCTTGGATTCCCCTAGGTCTCTAGTTTTCAGAAATGCACAGGTTTGGTAGGTTTCCCTAGGTGCCGGCTGAGCTAGAGGCCAAAATCTACAGGTAGGCACTTCGCAAAAAACACCTTTGTTTTCTTCTAAAAATTTGGATGTGTCCACGTTGCGCTTTGGGGCGTTTCCTGTCGCGGGCGCTAGGCCTACCCACACAAGTGAGGTATAATTTTTATCGGGAGACTTGGGGGAACGCTGGGTGGAAGGAAATTTGTGGCTCCTCTCAGATTCCAGAACTTTCTGCCACAGAAATGTGAGGAACATGTGTTTTCTTAGCCAAATTATGAGGTTTGCAAAGGATTCTGGGTAACAGAACCTGGTCCGAGCCCCACAAGTCACCCCTCCTTAGATTCCCCTAGGTCTCTAGTTTTCAGAAATGCACAGGGTTGGTAGGTTTCCCTAGGTGCCGGCTGAGCTAGAGGCCAAAATCTACAGGTAGGCATTTCGCAAAAAACACCTCTGTTTTCTTCCAAAAATTTGGATGTGTCCACGTTGTGCTGTGGGGCGTTTCCTGTCGCGGGCGCTAGGCCTACCCACACAAGTGAGGTATAATTTTTATCGGGAGACTTGGGGGAACGCTGGGTGGAAGGAAATTTGTGGCTCCTCTTAGATTCCAGAACTTTCTGCCACAGAAATGTGAGGAACATGTGTTTTTTTAGCCAACTTTTGAGGTTTGCAAAGGATTCTGGGTAACAGAACCTGGACCGAGCCCCGAAAGTCACCCCTCCTTGGATTCCCCTAGGTCTCTAGTTTTCAGAAATGCACACGTTTGGTAGGTTTCCCTAGGTGCCGGCTGAGCTAGAGGCCAAAATCTACAGGTAGGCACTTCGCAAAAAACACCTCTGTTTTCTTCCAAAAATTTGGATGTGTCCACGTTGCGCTTTGAGTCGTTTCCTGTCGAGGGCGCTAGGCCTACCCACACAAGTGAGGTATAATTTTTATCGGGAGACTTGGGGGAACGCTAGGTGGAAGGAAATTTGTGGCTCCTCTTAGATTCCAGAACTTTCTGCCACAGAAATGTGAGGAACATGTGTTTTTTTGCCAACTTTTGAGGTTTGCAAAGGATTCTGGGTAACAGAACCTGGACCGAGCCCCGAAAGTCACCCCTCCTTGGATTCCCCTAGGTCTCTAGTTTTCAGAAATGCACAGGTTTGGTAGGTTTCCCTAGGTGCCGGCTGAGCTAGAGGCCAAAATCTACAGGTAGGCACTTCGCAAAAAACACCTCTGTTTTCTTCCAAAAATTTGGATGTGTCCACGTTGCGCTTTGGGGCGTTTCCTGTCGCGGGCGCTAGGCCTACCCACACAAGTGAGGTATCATTTTTATCGGGAGACTAGGGGGAACGCTGGGTGGAAGGAAATTTGTGGCTCCTCTCAGATTCCAGAACTTTCTGCCACAGAAATGTGAGGAACATGTGTTTTTTTAGCCAAATTATGAGGTTTGCAAAGGATTCTGGGTAACAGAACCTGGTCCGAGCCCCACAAGTCACCCCTCCTTGGATTCCCCTAGGTCTCTAGTTTTCAGAAATGCACAGGGTTGGTAGGTTTCCCTAGGTGCCGGCTGAGCTAGAGGCCAAAATCTACAGGTAGGCACTTCGCAAAAAACACCTCTGTTTTCTTCCAAAAATTTGGATGTGTCCACGTTGCGCTTTGGGGCGTTTCCTGTCGCGGGCGCTAGGCCTACCCACACAAGTGAGGTATCATTTTTATCGGGAGACTTGGGGGAACGCTGGGTGGAAGGAAATTTGTGGCTCCTTTCAGATTCCATAACTTTCTGCCACAGAAATGTGAGGAACATGTGTTTTTTTAGCCAAATTTAGAGGTTTGCAAAGGATTCTGGGTAACAGAACCTGGTCCGAGCCCCGCAAGTCACCCCTCCTTGGATTCCCCTAGGTCTCTAGTTTTCAGATATGCACAGGTTCGGTAGGTTTCCCTAGGTGCCGGCTGAGCTAGAGGCCAAAACATACAGGTAGGCACTTCGCAAAAAACACCTCTGTTTTCTTCCAAAAATTTGGATGTGTCCACGTTGCGCTTTGGGGCGTTTCCTGTCGCTGGCGCTAGGCCTACCCACACAAGTGAGGTATCATTTTTATCGGGAGACTTGGGGGAACGCTGGGTGGAAGGAAATTTGTGGCTCCTCTCAGATTCCAGAACTTTCTGCCACAGAAATGTGAGGAACATGTGTTTTTTTAGCCAAATTTTGAGGTTTGGAAAGGATTCTGGGTAACAGAACCTGGTCCGAGCCCCGAAAGTCACCCCTCCTTGGATTCCCCTAGGTCTCTAGTTTTCAGAAATGCACAGGTTTGGTAGATTTCCCTAGGTGCCTGCTGAGCTAGAGGCCAAAACCTACAGGTAGGCACTTCGCAAAAAACACCTCTGTTTTCTTCCAAAAATGTGGATGTGTCCACGTTGCGCTTTGGGGCATTTCCTGTCGCGGGCGCTAGGCCTACCCACACAAGTGAGGTATCATTTTTATCGGGAGACTTGGGGGAACGCTGGCTGGAAGAAAATTTGTGGCTCCTCTCAGATTCCACAACTTTCTGCCACAGAAATGTGAGGAACATGTGTTTTTTTAGCCAAATTTTGAGGTTTGCAAAGGATTCTGGGTAACAGAACCTGGACCAAGCCCCGAAAGTCACCCCTCCTTGGATTCCCCTAGGTCTCTAGTTTTCAGAAATGCACACGTTTGGTAGGTTTCCCTAGGTGCCGGCTGAGCTAGAGGCCAAAATCTACAGGTAGGCACTTCGCAAAAAACACCTCTGTTTTCTTCCAAAAATTTGGATGTGTCCACGTTGCGCTTTGGGGCGTTTCCTGTCGCGGGCGCTAGGCCTACCCACACAAGTGAGGTATCATTTTTATCGGGAGACTTGGGGGAACGCTGGGTGGAAGGACATTTGTGGCTCCTTTCAGATTCCATAACTTTCTGCCACAGAAATGTGAGGAACATGTGTTTTTTTAGCCAAATTTTGAGGTTTGCAAAGGATTCTGGGTAACAGAACCTGGTCCGAGCCCCGCAAGTCACCCCTCCTTGGATTCCCCTAGGTCTCTAGTTTTCAGAAATGCACAGGTTTGGTAGGTTTCCCTAGGTGCCGGCTGAGCTAGAGGCCAAAATCTACAGGTAGGCACTTCGCAAAAAACACCTCTGTTTTCTTCCAAAAATGTGGATGTGTCCACGTTGAGCTTTGGGGCGTTTCCTGTCGCGGGCGCTAGGCCTACCCACACAAGTGAGGTATCATTTTTATCGGGAGACTTGGGGGAAGGCTGGGTGGAAGGAAATTTGTGGCTTCTTTCAGATTCCATAACTTTCTGCCACAGAAATGTGAGGAACATGTGTTTTTTTAGCCAAATTTTGAGGTTTGCAAAGGATTCTCGGTAACAGAACCTGGTCCGAGCCCCGCAAGTCACCCCTCCTTGGATTCCCCTAGGTCTCTAGTTTTCAGAAATGCACAGGTTTGGTAGGTTTCCCTAGGTGCCGGCTGAGCTAGAGGCCAAAATCTACAGGTAGGCATTTCGCAAAAAACACCTCTGTTTTCTTCCAAAAATTTGGATGTGTCCACGTTGCGCTTTGAGTCGTTTCCTGTCGCGGGCGCTAGGCCTACCCACACAAGTTTGGTATCATTTTTATCGGGAGACTTGGAGGAACGCTGGGTGGAAGGAAATTTGGGGTTCCTCTTAGATTCCAGAACTTTCTGCCACAGAAATGTGGGGAACATGTGTTTTTTTAGCCAACTTTTGAGGTTTGCAAAGGATTCTGGGTAACAGAACCTGGACCGAGCCCCGAAAGTCACCCCTCCTTGGATTCCCCTAGGTCTCTAGTTTTCAGAAATGCACAGATTTGGTAGGTTTCCCTAGGTGCCGGCTGAGCTAGAGGCCAAAATCTACAGGTAGGCACTTCGCAAAAAACACCTTTGTTTTCTTCCAAAAATTTGGATGTGTCCACGTTGCGCTTTGGGGCGTTTCCTGTCGCGGGCGCTAGGCCTACCCACACAAGTGAGGTATCATTTTTATCGGGAGACTTGGGGGAACGCTGGGTGGAAGGAAATTTGTGGCTCCTCTCAGATTCCAGAACTTTCTGCCACAGAAATGTGAGGAACATGTGTTTTCTTAGCCAAATTATGAGGTTTGCAAAGGATTCTGGGTAACAGAACCTGGTCCGAGCCCCACAAGTCACCCCTCCTTAGATTCCCATAGGTCTCTAGTTTTCAGAAATGCACAGGGTTGGTAGGTTTCCCTAGGTGCCGGCTGAGCTAGAGGCCAAAATCTACAGGTAGGCATTTCGCAAAAAACACCTCTGTTTTCTTCCAAAAATTTGGATGTGTCCACGTTGCGCTGTGGGGCGTTTCCTGTCGCGGGCGCTAGGCCTACCCACACAAGTGAGGTATAATTTTTATCGGGAGACTTGGGGGAACGCTGGGTGGAAGGAAATTTGTGGCTCCTCTTAGATTCCAGAACTTTCTGCCACAGAAATGTGAGGAACATGTGTTTTTTTAGCCAACTTTTGAGGTTTGCAAAGGATTCTGGGTAACAGAACCTGGACCGAGCCCCGAAAGTCACCCCTCCTTGGATTCCCCTAGGTCTCTAGTTTTCAGAAATGCACAGGTTTGGTAGGTTTCCCTAGGTGCCGGCTGAGCTAGAGGCCAAAATCTACAGGTAGGCACTTCGCAAAAAACACCTCTGTTTTCTTCCAAAAATTTGGATGTGTCCACGTTGCGCTTTGGGGCGTCTCCTGTCGCGGGCGCTAGGCCTACCCACACAAGTGAGGTATCATTTTTATCGGGAGACTTGGGGGAACGCTGGGTGGAAGGAAATTTGTGGCTCCTCTCAGATTCCAGAACTTTCTGCCACAGAAATGTGAGGAACATGTGTTTTTTTAGCCAAATTATGAGGTTTGCAAAGGATTCTGGGTAACAGAACCTGGTCCGAGCCCCACAAGTCACCCCTCCTTAGATTCCCCTAGGTCTCTAGTTTTCAGAAATGCACAGGGTTGGTAGGTTTCCCTAGGTGCCGGCTGAGGTAGAGGCCAAAATCTACAGGTAGGCACTTCGCAAAAAACACCTCTGTTTTCTTCCAAAAATTTGGATGTGTCCACGTTGCGCTTTGGGGCGTTTCCTGTCGCGGGCGCTAGGCCTACCCACACAAGTGAGGTATCATTTTTATCGGGAGACTTGGGGGAACGCTGGGTGGAAGGAAATTTGTGGCTCCTTTCAGATTCCATAACTTTGTGCCACAGAAATGTGAGGAACATGTGTTTTTTTAGCCAAATTTTGAGGTTTGCAAAGGATTCTGGGTAACAGAACCTGGTCCGAGCCCCGCAAGTCACCCCTCCTTGGATTCCCCTAGGTCTCTAGTTTTCAGAAATGCACAGGTTCGGTAGGTTTCCCTAGGTGCCGGCTGAGCTAGAGGCCAAAACCTACAGGTAGGCACTTCGCAAAAAACACCTCTGTTTTCTTCCAAAAATTTGAATGTGTCCACGTTGCGCTTTGGGGCGTTTCCTGTCGCGGGCGCTAGGCCTACCCACACAAGTGAGGTATCATTTTTATCGGGAGACTTGGGGGAACGCTGGGTGGAAGGAAATTTGTGGCTCCTCTCAGATTCCAGAACTTTCTGCCACAGAAATGTGAGGAACATGTGTTTTATTAGCCAAATTTTGAGGTTTGCAAAGGATTCTGGGTAACAGAACCTGGTCCGAGCCCCGAAAGTCACCCCTCCTTGGATTCCCCTAGGTCTCTAGTTTTCAGAAATGTACAGGTTTGGTAGATTTCCCTAGGTGCCTGCTGAGCTAGAGGCCAAAATATACAGGTAGGCACTTCGCAAAAAACACCTCTGTTTTCTTCCAAAAATGTGGATGTGTCCACGTTGCGCTTTGGGGCATTTCCTGTCGCGGGCGCTAGGCCTACCCACACAAGTGAGGTATCATTTTTATCGGGAGACTTGGGGGAACGCTGGGTGGAAGAAAATTTGTGGCTCCTCTCAGATTCCACAACTTTCTGCCACAGAAATGTGAGGAACATGTGTTTTTTTAGCCAAATTTTGAGGTTTGCAAAGGATTCTGGGTAACAGAACCTGGACCAAGCCCCGAAAGTCACCCCTCCTTGGATTCCCCTAGGTCTCTAGTTTTCAGAAATGCACAGGGTTGGTAGGTTTCCCTAGGTGCCGGCTGAGCTAGAGGCCAAAATCTACAGGTAGGCACTTCGCAAAAAACACCTCTGTTTTCTTCCAAAAATTTGGATGTGTCCACGTTGCGCTTTGGGGCGTTTCCTGTCGCGGGCGCTAGGCCTACCCACACAAGTGAGGTATCATTTTTATCGGGAGACTTGGGGGAACGCTGGGTGGAAGGAAATTTGTGGCTCCTTTCAGATTCCATAACTTTCTGCCACAGAAATGTGAGGAACATGTGTTTTTTTGGGCCAAATTTTGAGGTTTGCAAAGGATTCTGGGTAACAGAACCTGGTCCGAGCCCCGCAAGTCACCCCTCCTTGGATTCCCCTAGGTCTCTAGTTTTCAGAAATGCACAGGTTCGGTAGGTTTCCCTAGGTGCCGGCTGAGCTAGAGGCCAAAACCTACAGGTAGGCACTTCGCAAAAAACACCTCTGTTTTCTTCCAAATATTTGGATGTGTCCACGTTGCGCTTTGGGGCGTTTCCTGTCGCGGGCGCTAGGCCTACCCACACAAGTGAGGTATCATTTTTATCGGGAGACTTGGGGGAACGCTGGGTGGAAGGAAATTTGTGGCTCCTCTCAGATTCCAGAACTTTCTGCCACAGAAATGTGAGGAACATGTGTTTTATTAGCCAAATTTAGAGGTTTGCAAAGGATTCTGGGTAACAGAACCTGGTCCGAGCCCCGCAAGTCACCCCTCCTTGGATTCCCCTAGGTCTCTAGTTTTCAGAAATGCACAGGTTCGGTAGGTTTCCCTAGGTGCCGGCTGAGCTAGAGGCCAAAACCTACAGGTAGGCACTTCGCAAAAAACACCTCTGTTTTCTTCCAAATATTTGGATGTGTCCACGTTGCGCTTTGGGGCGTTTCCTGTCGCGGGCGCTAGGCCTACCCACACAAGTGAGGTATCATTTTTATCGGGAGACTTGGGGGAACGCTGGGTGGAAGGAAATTTGTGGCTCCTCTCAGATTCCAGAACTTTCTGCCACAGAAATGTGAGGAACATGTGTTTTATTAGCCAAATTTTGAGGTTTGCAAAGGATTCTGGGTAACAGAACCTGGTCCGAGCCCCGAAAGTCACCCCTCCTTGGATTCCCCTAGGTCTCTAGTTTTCAGAAATGCACAGGTTTGGTAGATTTCCCTAGGTGCCTGCTGAGCTAGAGGCCAATATCTACAGGTAGGCACTTCGCAAAAAACACCTCTGTTTTCTTCCAAAAATGTGGATGTGTCCACGTTGCGCTTTGGGGCGTTTCCTGTCGCGGGCGCTAGGCCTACCCACACAAGTGAGGTATCATTTTTATCGGGAGACTTGGGGGAACGCTGGGTGGAAGGAAATTTGTGGCTCCTTTCAGATTCCATAACTTTCTGCCACAGAAATGTGAGGAACATGTGTTTTTTTAGCCAAATTTTGAGGTTTGCAAAGGATTCTGGGTAACAGAACCTGGTCCGAGCCCCGCAACTCACCCCTCCTTTGAATCCCCTAGGTCTCTAGTTTTCAGAAATGCACAGGTTCGGTAGGTTTCCCTAGGTGCCGGCTGAGCTAGAGGCCAAAACCTACAGGTAGGCACTTCGCAAAAAACACCTCTGTTTTCTTCCAAATATTTGGATGTGTCCACGTTGCGCTTTGGGGCGTTTCCTGTCGCGGGCGCTAGGCCTACCCACACAAGTGAGGTATCATTTTTATCGGGAGACTTGGGGGAACGCTGGGTGGAAGGAAATTTGTGGCTCCTCTCAGATTCCAGAACTTTCTGCCACAGAAATGTGAGGAACATGTGTTTTATTAGCCAAATTTTGAGGTTTGCAAAGGATTCTGGGTAACAGAACCTGGTCCGAGCCCCGAAAGTCACCCCTCCTTGGATTCCCCTAGGTCTCTAGTTTTCAGAAATGCACAGGTTTGGTAGATTTCCCTAGGTGCCTGCTGAGCTAGAGGCCAAAATCTACAGGTAGGCACTTCGCAAAAAACACCTCTGTTTTCTTCCAAAAATGTGGATGTGTCCACGTTGCGCTTTGGGGCATTTCCTGTCGCGGGCACTAGGCCTACCCACACAAGTGAGGTATCATTTTTATCGGGAGACTTGGGGGAACGCTGGGTGGAAGAAAATTTGTGGCTCCTCTCAGATTCCACAACTTTCTGCCACAGAAATGTGAGGAACATGTGTTTTTTTAGCCAAATTTTGAGGTTTGCAAAGGATTCTGGGTAACAGAACCTGGACCAAGCCCCGAAAGTCACCCCTCCTTGGATTCCCCTAGGTCTCTAGTTTTCAGAAATGCACAGGTTTGGTAGGTTTCCCTAGGTGCCGGCTGAGCTAGAGGCCAAAATCTACAGGTAGGCACTTCGCAAAAAACACCTCTGTTTTCTTCCAAAAATTTGGATGTGTCCACGTTGCGCTTTGGGGCGTTTCCTGTCGCGGGCGCTAGGCCTACCCACACAAGTGAGGTATCATTTTTATCGGGAGACTTGGGGGAACGCTGAGTGGAAGGAAATTTGTGGCTCCTTTCAGATTCCATAACTTTCTGCCACAGAAATGTGAGGAACATGTGTTTTTTTAGCCAAATTTTGAGGTTTGCAAAAGATTCTGGGTAACAGAACCTGGTCCGAGCCCCGCAAGTCACCCCTCCTTGGATTCCCCTAGGTCTCTAGTTTTCAGAAATGCACAGGTTTGGTAGGTTTCCCTAGGTGCCGGCTGAGTTAGAGGCCAATATCTACAGGTAGGCACTTCGCAAAAAACACCTCTGTTTTCTTCCAAAAATGTGGATGTGTCCACGTTGCGCTTTGGGGCGTTTCCTGTCGCGGGCGCTAGGCCTACCCACACAAGTGAGGTATCATTTTTATCGGGAGACTTGGGGGAAGGCTGGGTGGAAGGAAATTTGTGGCTTCTTTCAGATTCCATAACTTTCTGCCACAGAAATGTGAGGAACATGTGTTTTTTTAGCCAAATTTTGAGGTTTGCAAAGGATTCTCGGTAACAGAACCTGGTCCGAGCCCCGCAAGTCACCCCTCCTTGGATTCCCCTAGGTCTCTAGTTTTCAGAAATGCACAGGTTTGGTAGGTTTCCCTAGGTGCCGGCTGAGCTAGAGGCCAAAATCTACAGGTAGGCATTTCGCAAAAAACACCTGTTTTCTTCCAAAAATTTGGATGTGTCCACGTTGCGCTTTGAGTCGTTTCCTGTCGCGGGCGCTAGGCCTACCCACACAAGTGAGGTATCATTTTTATCGGGAGACTTGGGGGAACGCTGGGTGGAAGGAAATTTGTGACTCCTGTTAGATTCCATAACTTTCTGCCACAGAAATGTGAGGAACATGTGTTTTTTTAGCCAAATTTTGAGGTTTGCAAAGGATTCTGGGTAACAGAACCTGGTCCGAGCCCTGCAAGTCACCCCTCCTTGGATTCCCCTAGGTCTCTAGTTTTCAGAAATGCACAGGTTCGGTAGGTTTCCCTAGGTGCCGGCTGAGCTAGAGGCCAAAACCTACAGGTAGGCACTTCGCAAAAAACACCTCTGTTTTCTTCCAAAAATTTGGATGTGTCCACGTTGCGCTTTGGGGCGTTTCCTGTCGCGGGCGCTAGGCCTACCCACACAAGTGAGGTATCATTTTTATCGGGAGACTTGGGGGAACGCTGGGTGGAAGGAAATTTGTGGCTCCTCTCAGATTCCAGAACTTTCTGCCACAGAAATGTGAGGAACATGTGTTTTATTAGCCAAATTTTGAGGTTTGCAAAGGATTCTGGTTAACAGAACCTGGTCCGAGCCCCGAAAGTCACCCCTCCTTGGATTCCCCTAGGTCTCTAGTTTTCAGAAATGCACAGGTTTGGTAGATTTCCCTAGGTGCCTGCTGAGCTAGAGGCCAAAATCTACAGGTAGGCACTTCGCAAAAAACACCTCTGTTTTCTTCCAAAAATGTGGATGTGTCCACGTTGCGCTTTGGGGCATTTCCTGTCGCGGGCGCTAGGCCTACCCACACAAGTGAGGTATCATTTTTATCGGGAGACTTGGGGGAACGCTGGGTGGAAGAAAATTTGTGGCTCCTCTCAGATTCCACAACTTTCTGCCACAGAAATGTGAGGAACATGTGTTTTTTTAGCCAAATTTTGAGGTTTGCAAAGGATTCTGGGTAACAGAACCTGGTCCGAGCCCCGAAAGTCACCCCTCCTTGGATTCCCCTAGGTCTCTAGTTTTCAGAAATGCACAGGTTTGGTAGGTTTCCCTAGGTGCCGGCTGAGCTAGAGGCCAAAATCTACAGGTAGGCACTTCGCAAAAAACACCTCTGTTTTCTTCCAAAAATTTGGATGTGTCCACGTTGCGCTTTGGGGCGTTTCCTGTCGCGGGCGCTAGGCCTACCCACACAAGTGAGGTATCATTTTTATCGGGAGACTTGGGGGAACGCTGAGTGGAAGGAAATTTGTGGCTCCTTTCAGATTCCATAACTTTCTGCCACAGAAATGTGAGGAACATGTGTTTTTTTAGCCAAATTTTGAGGTTTGCAAAGGATTCTGGGTAACAGAACCTGGTCCGAGCCCCGCAAGTCACCCCTCCTTGGATTCCCCTAGGTCTCTAGTTTTCAGAAATGCACAGGTTTGGTAGGTTTCCCTAGGTGCCGGCTATGGTAGAGGCCAATATCTACAGGTAGGCACTTCGCAAAAAACACCTCTGTTTTCTTCCAAAAATGTGGATGTGTCCACGTTGCGCTTTGGGGCGTTTCCTGTCGCGGGCGCTAGGCCTACCCACACAAGTGAGGTATCATTTTTATCGGGAGACTTGGGGGAAGGCTGGGTGCAAGGAAATTTGTGGCTTCTTTCAGATTCCATAACTTTCTGCCACAGAAATGTGAGGAACATGTGTTTTTTTAGCCAAATTTTGAGGTTTGCAAAGGATTCTCGGTAACAGAACCTGGTCCGAGCCCCGCAAGTCACCCCTCCTTGGATTCCCCTAGGTCTCTAGTTTTCAGAAATCCACAGGTTTGGTAGGTTTCCCTAGGTGCCGGCTGAGCTAGAGGCCAAAATCTACAGGTAGGCATTTCGCAAAAAACACCTCTGTTTTCTTCCAAAAATTTGGATGTGTCCACGTTGCGCTTTGAGTCGTTTCCTGTCGCGGGCGCTAGGCCTACCCACACAAGTGAGGTATCATTTTTATCGGGAGACTTGGGGGAACGCTGGGTGGAAGGAAATTTGTGGCTCCCCTCAGATTCCAGAACTTTCTGCCACAGAAATGTGAGGAACATGTGTTTTTTTAGCCAAATTATGAGGTTTGCAAAGGATTCTGGGTAACAGTACCTGGTCCGAGCCCCGCAAGTCACCCCTCCTTGGATTCCCCTAGGTCTCTAGTTTTCAGAAATGCACAGGTTTGGTAGATTTCCCTAGGTGCCTGCTGAGCTAGAGGCCAAAATCTACAGGTAGGCACTTCGCAAAAAACACCTCTGTTTTCTTCCAAAAATGTGGATGTGTCCACGTTGCGCTTTGGGGCATTTCCTGTCGCGGGCGCTAGGCCTACCCACACAAGTGAGGTATCATTTTTATCGGGAGACTTGGGGGAACGCTGGGTGGAAGAAAATTTGTGGCTCCTCTCAGATTCCACAACTTTCTGCCACAGAAATGTGAGGAACATGTGTTTTTTTAGCCAAATTTTGAGGTTTGCAAAGGATTCTGGGTAACAGAACCTGGTCCGAGCCCCGAAAGTCACCCCTCCTTGGATTCCCCTAGGTCTCTAGTTTTCAGAAATGCACAGGTTTGGTAGGTTTCCCTAGGTGCCGGCTGAGCTAGAGGCCAAAATCTACAGGTAGGCACTTCGCAAAAAACACCTCTGTTTTCTTCCAAAAATTTGGATGTGTCCACGTTGCGCTTTGGGGCGTTTCCTGTCGCGGGCGCTAGGCCTACCCACACAAGTGAGGTATCATTTTTATCGGGAGACTTGGGGGAACGCTGAGTGGAAGGAAATTTGTGGCTCCTTTCAGATTCCATAACTTTCTGCCACAGAAATGTGAGGAACATGTGTTTTTTTAGCCAAATTTTGAGGTTTGCAAAGGATTCTGGGTAACAGAACCTGGTCCGAGCCCCGCAAGTCACCCCTCCTTGGATTCCCCTAGGTCTCTAGTTTTCAGAAATGCACAGGTTTGGTAGGTTTCCCTAGGTGCCGGCTATGGTAGAGGCCAATATCTACAGGTAGGCACTTCGCAAAAAACACCTCTGTTTTCTTCCAAAAATGTGGATGTGTCCACGTTGCGCTTTGGGGCGTTTCCTGTCGCGGGCGCTAGGCCTACCCACACAAGTGAGGTATCATTTTTATCGGGAGACTTGGGGGAAGGCTGGGTGCAAGGAAATTTGTGGCTTCTTTCAGATTCCATAACTTTCTGCCACAGAAATGTGAGGAACATGTGTTTTTTTAGCCAAATTTTGAGGTTTGCAAAGGATTCTCGGTAACAGAACCTGGTCCGAGCCCCGCAAGTCACCCCTCCTTGGATTCCCCTAGGTCTCTAGTTTTCAGAAATCCACAGGTTTGGTAGGTTTCCCTAGGTGCCGGCTGAGCTAGAGGCCAAAATCTACAGGTAGGCATTTCGCAAAAAACACCTCTGTTTTCTTCCAAAAATTTGGATGTGTCCACGTTGCGCTTTGAGTCGTTTCCTGTCGCGGGCGCTAGGCCTACCCACACAAGTGAGGTATCATTTTTATCGGGAGACTTGGGGGAACGCTGGGTGGAAGGAAATTTGTGGCTCCCCTCAGATTCCAGAACTTTCTGCCACAGAAATGTGAGGAACATGTGTTTTTTTAGCCAAATTATGAGGTTTGCAAAGGATTCTGGGTAACAGTACCTGGTCCGAGCCCCGCAAGTCACCCCTCCTTGGATTCCCCTAGGTCTCTAGTTTTCAGAAATGCACAGGTTTGGTATGTTTCCCTAGGTGCCGGCTGAGCTAGAGGCCAAAATCTACAGGTAAGCACTTCGCAAAAAAACCTCTGTTTTCTTCCAAAAATTTGGATGTGTCCACGTTGCGCTTTGGGGTGTTTCCTGTCGCGGGCGCTAGGCCTTCCCACACAAGTGAGGTATCATTTTTATCGGGAGACTTGGGGGAATGCTGGGTGGAAGGAAATTTGTAGCTCCTCTCAGATTCCAGAACTTTCTGCCACAGAAATGTGAGGAACATGTGTTTTTTTAGCCTAATTATGAGGTTTGCAAAGGATTCTGGGTAACAGAACCTGGTCCGAGCCCCGCAAGTCACCCCTCCTTGGATTCCCCTAGGTCTCTAGTTTTCAGAAATTCACAGGTTTGGTAGGTTTCCCTAGGTGCCGGCTGAGCTAGAGGCCAAAATCTACAGGAAGGCACTTCGCAAAAAACACCTCTGTTTTCTTCCAAAAATTTGGATGTGTCCACGTTGCGCTTTGAGTCGTTTCCTGTCGCGGGCGCTAGGCCTACCCACACAAGTGAGGTATCATTTTTATCGGGAGACTTGGGGGAACGCTGGGTGGAAGGAAATTTGTGGCTCCTCTCAGATTCCAGAACTTTCTGCCACAGAAATGTGAGGAACATGTGTTTTTTTAGCCAACTTTTGAGGTTTGCAAAGGATTCTAGGTAACAGAACCTGGTCCGAGCCCCGCATGTCACCCCTCCTTGGATTCCCCTAGGTCTCTAGTTTTCAGAAATGCACAGGTTTGGTAGGTTTCCCTAGGTGCCGGCTGAGCTAGAGGCCAAAATCTACAGGTAGGCACTTCGCAAAAAACACCTCTGTTTTCTTCCAAAAATTTGGATGTGTCCACGTTGCGCTTTGGGGCGTTTCCTGTCGCGGGCGCTAGGCCTACCCACACAAGTGAGGTATCATTTTTATCGGGAGACTTGGGGGAACGCTGGGTGGAAGGAAATTTGTGGCTCCTCTCAGATTCCAGAACTTTCTGCCACAGAAATGTGAGGAACATGTGTTTTTTTTAGCCAACTTTTGAGGTTTGCAAAGGATTCTGGGTAACAGAACCTGGTCCGAGCCCCGCAAGTCACCCCTCCTTGGATTCCCCTAGGTCTCTAGTTTTCAGAAATGCACAGGTTTGGTAGGTTTCCCTTTGTGCCGGCTGAGCTAGAGGCCAAAATCTACAGGTAGGCACTTCACAAAAAACACCTCTGTTTTCTTCCAAAAATTTGGATGTGTCCACGTTGCGCTTTGGGGCGTTTCCTGTCGCGGGCGCTAGGCCTACCCACACAAGTGAGGTATCATTTTTATTGGGAGACTTGGGGGAACGCTGGGTGGAAGGAAATTTGTGGCTCCTTTCAGATTCCATAACTTTCTGCCACAGAAATGTGAGGAACATGTGTTTTTTTAGCCAAATTATGAGGTTTGCAAAGGATTCTGGGTAACAGAACCTGGTCCGAGCCCCGCAAGTCACCCCTCCTTGGATTCCCCTAGGTCTCTAGTTTTCAGAAATGCACAGGTTTGGTAGGTTTCCCTAGGTGCCGGCTGAGCTACAGGCCAAAATCTACAGGTAGGCACTTCGCAAAAAACACCATTGTTTTCTTCCAAAAATGTGGATGTGTCCACGTTGTGCTTTGGGGCGTTTCCTGTCGCGGGCGCAAGGCCTACCCACACAAGTGAGGTATCATTTTTATCGGAAGACTTGGGGGAACGCTGGGTGGAAGGAAATTTGTGGCTCCTCTCAGATTCCATAACTTTCTGCCACAGAAATGTGAGGAACATGTGTTTTTTTAGCCAAATTTTGAGGTTTGCAAAGGATTCTGGGTAACAGAACCTGGACCGAGCCCCGAAAGTCACCCCTCCTTGGATTCCCCTAGGTCTCTAGTTTTCAGAAATGCACAGGTTTGGTAGGTTTCCCTAGGTGCCGGCTGAGCTAGAGGCCAAAATCTACAGGTAGGCACTTCGCAAAAAACACCTCTGTTTTCTTCCAAAAATTTGGATGTGTCCACGTTGCGCTTTGGGGCGTTTCCTGACGCGGGCGCTAGGCCTACCCACACAAGTGAGGTATCATTTTTATCGGGAGACTTGGGGGAACGCTGGCTGGAAGGAAATTTGTGGCTCCTCTCAGATTCCAGAACTTTCTGCCACAGAAATGTGAGGAACATGTGTTTTTTTAGCCAACTTTTGAGGTTTGCAAAGGATTCTGGGTAACAGTACCTGGTCCGAGCCCCGCAAGTCACCCCTCCTTGGATTCCCCTAGGTCTCTAGTTTTCAGAAATGCACAGGTTTGGTAGGTTTCCCTAGGTGCCGGCTGAGCTAGAGGCCAAAATCTACAGGTAGGCACTTCGCAAAAAACACCTCTGTTTTCTTCCAAAAATGTGGATGTGTCCACGTTGTGCTTTGGGGCGTTTCCTGTCGCGGGCGCAAGGCCTACCCACACAAGTGAGGTATCATTTTTATCGGGAGACTTGGGGGAACGCTGGGTGGAAGGAAATTTGTGGCTCCTCTCAGATTCCAGAACTTTCTGCCACAGAAATGTGAGGAACATGTGTTTTTTTAGCCAAATTTTGAGGTTTGCAAAGGATTCTGGGTAACAGAACCTGGACCGAGCCCCGAAAGTCACCCCTCCTTGGATTCCCCTAGGTCTCTAGTTTTCAGAAATGCACAGGTTTGGTAAGTTTCCCTAGGTGCCGGCTGAGCTAGAGGCCAAAATCTACAGGTAGGCACTTCGCAAAAAAACACCTCTGTTTTCTTCCAAAAATTTGGATGTGTCCACGTTGCGCTTTGAGTCGTTTCCTGTCGCGGGCGCTAGGCCTACCCACACAAGTGAGGTATCATTTTTATCGGGAGACTTGGGGGAACGCTGGGTGGAAGGAAATTTGTGGCTCCTCTCAGATTCCAGAACTTTCTGCCACAGAAATGTGAGGAACATGTGTTTTTTTAGCCAACTTTTGAGGTTTGCAAAGGATTCTGGGTAACAGTACCTGGTCCGAGCCCCGCAAGTCACCCCTCCTTGGATTCCCCTAGGTCTCTAGTTTTCAGAAATGCACAGGTTTGGTAGGTTTCCCTAGGTGCCGGCTGAGCTAGAGGCCAAAATCTACAGGTATGCACTTCGCAAAAAACACCTCTGTTTTCTTCCATAAATGTGGATGTGTCCACGTTGTGCTTTGGGGCGTTTCCTGTCGCGGGCGCAAGGCCTACCCACACAAGTGAGGTATCATTTTTATCGGGAGACTTGGGGGAACGCTGGGTGGAAGGAAATTTGTGGCTCCTTTCAGATTCCATAACTTTCTGCCACAGAAATGTGAGGAACATGTGTTTTTTTAGCCAAATTTTGAGGTTTGCAAAGGATTCTGGGTAACAGAACCTGGTCCGAGCCCCGCAAGTCACCCCTCCCTGGATTCCCCTAGGTCTCTAGTTTTCAGAAATGCACAGGTTTGGTAGGTTCCCCTAGGTGCCGGCTGAGCTAGAGGCCAAAATCTACAGGTAGGCACTTCGCAAAAAAAACCTCTGTTTTCTTCCAAAAATTTGGATGTGTCCACGTTGCGCTTTTAGTCGTTTCCTGTCGCGGGCGCTAGGCCTACCCACACAAGTGAGGTATCATTTTTATCGGGAGACTTGGGGGAACGCTGGGTGGAACGAAAATTTGTGGCTCCTCTCAGATTCCAGAACTTTCTGCCACAGAAATGTGAAGAACATGTGTTTTTTTAGCCAAATTATGAGGTTTGCAAAGGATTCTGTGTAACAGAACCTGGTCCGAGCCCCGCAAGTCACCCCTCCTTGGATTCCCCTAGGTCTCTAGTTTTCAGAAATGCACAGGTTTGGTAGGTTTCCCTAGGTGCCGGCTGAGCTAGAGGCCAAAATCTACAGGTAGGCACTTCGCAAAAAACACCTCTGTTTTCTTCTCATTATGTGGATGTGTCCACGTTGTGCTTTGGGTTGTTTCCTGTCGCGGGCGCAAGGCCTACCCACACAAGTGAGGTATCATTTTTATCGGGAGACTTGGGGGAACGCTGGGTGGAAGGAAATTTGTGGCTCCTCTCAGATTCCAGAACTTTCTGCCACAGAAATGTGAGGAACATGTGTTTTTTTAGCCAAATTATGAGGTTTGCAAAGGATTCTGGGTAACAGAACCTGGACCGAGCCCCGAAAGTCACCCCTCCTTGGATTCCCCTAGGTCTCTAGTTTTCAGAAATGCACAGGTTTGGTAGGTTTCCCTAGGTGCCGGCTGAGCTAGAGGCCAAAATCTACAGGTAGGCACTTCGCAAAAAACACCTCTGTTTTCTTCCAAAAATTTGGATGTGTCCACGTTGCGCTTTGGGGCGTTTCCTGTCGCGGGCGCTAGGCCTACCCACACAAGTGAGGTATCATTTTTATCGGGAGACTTGGGGGAACGCTGGGTGGAAGGAAATTTGTGGCTCCTCTCAGATTCCAGAACTTTCTGCCACAGAAATGTGAGGAACATGTGTTTTTTTAGCCAAATTATGAGGTTTGCAAAGGATTCTGGGTAACAGAACCTGGTCCGAGCCCCGCAAGTCACCCCTCCTTGGATTCCCCTAGGTCTCTAGTTTTCAGAAATGCACAGGTTTGGTAGGTTTCCCTAGGTGCCGGCTGAGCTAGAGGCCAAAATCTACAGGTAGGCACTTCGCAAAAAAACACATCTGTTTTCTTCAAAAAATTTGGATGTGTCCACGTTGCGCTTTGAGTCGTTTCCTGTCGCGGGCGCTAGGCCTACCCACACAAGTGAGGTATCATTTATCGGGAGACTTGGGGGAACGCTGGGTGGAAGGAAATTTGTGGCTCCTCTCAGATTCCAGAACTTTCTGCCACAGAAATGTGAGGAACATGTGTATTTTTAGCCAACTTTTGAGGTTTGCAAAGGATTCTGGGTAACAGTACCTGGTCCGAGCCCTGCAAGTCACCCCTCCTTGGATTCCCCTAGGTGTCTAGTTTTCAGAAATGCACAGGTTTGGTAGGTTTACCTAGGTGCCGGCTGAGCTAGAGGCCAAAATCTACAGGTGGGCACTTCGCAATAAACACCTCTGTTTTCTTCCAAAAATGTGGATGTGTCCACGTTGTGCTTTGGGGCGTTTCCTGTCGCGGGCGCAAGGCCTACCCACACAAGTGAGGTATCATTTTTATCGGGAGACTTGGGGGAACGCTGGGTGGAAGGAAATTTGTGGCTCCTCTCAGATTCCATAACTTTCTGCCACAGAAATGTGAGGAACATGTGTTTTTTTAGCCAAATTTTGAGGTTTGCAAAGGATTCTGGGTAACAGAACCTGGACCGAGCCCCGAAAGTCACCCCTCCTTGGATTCCCCTAGGTCTCTAGTTTTCAGAAATGCACAGGTTTGGTAGGTTTCCCTAGGTGCCGGCTGAGCTAGAGGCCAAAATCTACAGGTAGGCACTTCGCAAAAAACACCTCTGTTTTCTTCCAAAAATTTGGATGTGTCCACGTTGCGCTTTGGGGCGTTTCCTGTCGCGGGCGCTAGGCCTACCCACACAAGTGAGGTATCATTTTTATCGGGAGACTTGGGGGAACGCTGGGTGGAAGGAAATTTGTGGCTCCTCTCAGATTCCAGAACTTTCTGCCACAGAAATGTGAGGAACATGTGTTTTTTTTTGGCCAAATTATGAGGTTTGCAAAGGATTCTGGGTAACAGAATCTGGTCCGAGCCCCGCAAATCACCCCTCCTTGGATTCCCCTAGGTCTCTAGTTTTCAGAAATGCACAGGTGTGGTAAGTTTCCCTTTGTGCCGGCTGAGCTAGAGGCCAAAATCTACAGGTAGGCACTTCGCAAAAAACACCTCTGTTTTCTTCCAAAAATTTGGATGTGTCCACGTTGCGCTTTGGGGCGTTTCCTGTTGCGGGCGCTAGGCCTACCCACACAAGTGAGGTATCATTTTTATCGGGAGACTTGGTTGAACGCTGGGTGGAAGGAAATTTGTGGCTCCTCTCAGATACCAGAACTTTCTGCCACAGAAATGTGAGGAACATGTGTTTTTTTAGCCAAATTATGAGGTTTGCAAAGGATTCTGGGTAACAGAACCTGGTCCGAGCCCCGCAAGTCACCCCTCCTTGGATTCCCCTAGGTCTCTAGTTTTCAGAAATACACAGGTTCGGTAGGTTTCCCTAGGTGCCCGGCTGAGCTAGAGGCCAAAATCTACAGGTAGGCACTTCGCAAAAAACACCTCTGTTTTCTTCCAAAAATGTGGATGTGTCCACGTTGCGCTTTGGGGCGTTTCCTGTCACGGGCGCTAGGCCTACCCACACAAGTGAGGTATCATTTTTATCGGGAGACTTGGGGGAACGCTGGGTGGAAGGAAATTTGTGGCTCCTTTCAGATTCCATAACTTTCTGCCACAGAAATGTGAGGAACATGTGTTTTTTTAGCCAAATTTTGAGGTTTGCAAAGGATTCTGGGTAACAGAACCTGGTCCGAGGCCCGCAAGTCACCCCTCCCTGGATTCCCCTAGGTCTCTAGTTTTCAGAAATGCACAGGTTTGGTAGGTTTCCCTAGGTGCCGGCTGAGCTAGAGGCCAAAATCTACAGGTAGGCACTTCGCAAAAAAACACCTCTGTTTTCTTCCAAAAATTTGGATGTGTCCACGTTGCGCTTTGAGTCGTTTCCTGTCGCGGGCGCTAGGCCTACCCACACAAGTGAGGTATCATTTTTATCGGGAGACTTGGGGGAACACTGGGTGGAAGGAAATTTGTGGCTCCTCTCAGATTCCAGAACTTTCTGCCACAGAAATGTGAGGAACATGTGTTTTTTTAGCCAAATTATGAGGTTTGCAAAGGATTCTGGGTAACAGTACCTGGTCCGAGCCCCGCAAGTCACCCCTCCTTGGATTCCCCTAGGTCTCTAGTTTTCAGAAATGCACAGGTTTGGTAGGTTTCCCTAGGTGCCGGCTATGCTAGAGGCCAAAATCTACAGGTAGGCACTTCGCAAAAAACACCTCTGTTTTCTTCCAAAAATGTGGATGAGTCCACGTTGCGCTTTGGGGCATTTCCTGTCGCGGGCGCTAGGCCTACCCACACAAGTGAGGTATCATTTTTATCGGGAGACTTGGGGGAACGCTGGGTGGAAGGACATTTGTGGCTCCTCTCAGATTCCAGAACTTTCTGCCACAGAAATGTGAGGAACATGTGTTTTTTTAGCCAAATTATGAGGTTTGCAAAGGATTCTGGGAAACAGTACCTGGTCCGAGCCCCGCAAGTCACCCCTCCTTGGATTCCCCTAGGTCTCTAGTTTTCAGAAATGCACAGGTTTGGTAGGTTTCCCTAGGTGCCGGCTGAGCTAGAGGCCAAAATCTACAGGTAGGCACTTCGCAAAAAACACCTCTGTTTTCTTCCAAAAATTTGGATGTGTCCACGTTGCGCTTTGGGGCGTTTCCTGTCGCGGGCGCTAGGCCTACCCACACAAGTGAGGTATCATTTTTATCGGGAGACTTGGGGGAATGCTGGGTGGAAGGACATTTGTGGCTCCTCTCAGATTCCAGAACTTTCTGCCACAGAAATGTGAGGAACATGTGTTTTTTTAGCCATATTATGAGGTTTGCAAAGGATTCTGGGTAACAGAACCTGGTCCGAACCCCGCAAGTCACCCCTCCTTGGATTCCCCTAGGTCTCTAGTTTTCAGAAATGCACAGGTTTGGTAGGTTTCCCTAGGTGCCGGCTGAGCTAGAGGCCAAAATCTACAGGTAGGCACTTCGCAAAAAACACCTCTGTTTTCTTCCAAAAATGTGGATGTGTCCACGTTGCGCTTTGGGGCGTTTCCTGTCACGGGCGCTAGGCCTACCCACACAAGTGAGGTATCATTTTTATCGGGAGACTTGGGGGAACGCTGGGTGGAAGGAAATTTGTGGCTCCTTTCAGATTCCATAACTTTCTGCCACAGAAATGTGAGGAACATGTGTTTTTTTAGCCAAATTTTGAGGTTTGCAAAGGATTCTGGGTAACAGAACCTGGTCCGAGGCCCGCAAGTCACCCCTCCCTGGATTCCCCTAGGTCTCTAGTTTTCAGAAATGCACAGGTTTGGTAGGTTTCCCTAGGTGCCGGCTGAGCTAGAGGCCAAAATCTACAGGTAGGCACTTCGCAAAAAAACACCTCTGTTTTCTTCCAAAAATTTGGATGTGTCCACGTTGCGCTTTGAGTCGTTTCCTGTCGCGGGCGCTAGGCCTACCCACACAAGTGAGGTATCATTTTTATCGGGAGACTTGGGGGAACACTGGGTGGAAGGAAATTTGTGGCTCCTCTCAGATTCCAGAACTTTCTGCCACAGAAATGTGAGGAACATGTGTTTTTTTAGCCAAATTATGAGGTTTGCAAAGGATTCTGGGTAACAGTACCTGGTCCGAGCCCCGCAAGTCACCCCTCCTTGGATTCCCCTAGGTCTCTAGTTTTCAGAAATGCACAGGTTTGGTAGGTTTCCCTAGGTGCCGGCTATGCTAGAGGCCAAAATCTACAGGTAGGCACTTCGCAAAAAACACCTCTGTTTTCTTCCAAAAATGTGGATGAGTCCACGTTGCGCTTTGGGGCATTTCCTGTCGCGGGCGCTAGGCCTACCCACACAAGTGAGGTATCATTTTTATCGGGAGACTTAGGGGAACGCTGGGTGGAAGGACATTTGTGGCTCCTCTCAGATTCCAGAACTTTCTGCCACAGAAATGTGAGGAACATGTGTTTTTTTAGCCAAATTATGAGGTTTGCAAAGGATTCTGGGTAACAGAACCTGGTCCGAGCCCCGCAAGTCACCCCTCCTTGGATTCCCCTAGGTCTCTAGTTTTCAGTAATGCACAGGTTTGGTAGGTTTCCCTAGGTGCCGGCTGAGCTAGAGGCCAAAATCTAAAGGTAGGCACTTCGCAAAAAACACCTCTGTTTTCTTCCAAAAATGTGGATGTGTCCACGTTGTGCTTTGGGGCGTTTCCTGTCGCGGGCGCAAGGCCTACCCACACAAGTGAGGTATCATTTTTATCGGGAGACTTGGGGGAACGCTGGGTGGAAGGAAATTTGTGGCTCCTCTCAGATTCCAGAACTTTCTGCTACAGAAATGTGAGGAACATGTGTTTTTTTAGCCAAATTTTGAGGTTTGCAAAGGATTCTGGGTAACAGAACCTGGACCGAGCCCCGAAAGTCACCCCTCCTTGGATTCCTCTAGGTCTCTAGTTTTCAGAAATGCACAGGTTTGGTAGGTATCCCTAGGTGCCGGCTGAGCTAGAGGCCAAAATCTACAGGTAGGCACTTCGCAAAAAACACCTCTGTTTTCTTCCAAAAATTTGGATGTGTCCACGTTGCGCTTTGGGGCGTTTCCTGTCGCGGGCGCTAGGCCTACCCACACAAGTGAGGTATCATTTTTATTGGGAGACTTGGGGGAACGCTGGGTGGAAGGAAATTTGTGGCTCCTCTCAGATTCCAGAACTTTCTGCCACAGAAATGTGAGGAACATGTGTTTTTTTAGCCAAATTATGAGGTTTGCAAAGGATTCTGTGTAACAGAACCTGGTCCGAGCCCCGCAAGTCACCCCTCCTTGGATTCCCCTAGGTCTCTAGTTTTCAGAAATGCACAGGTTTGGTAGGTTTCCCTAGGTGCCAGCTGAGCTAGAGGCCAAAATCTACAGGTAGGCACTTCGCAAAAAAACACCTCTGTTTTCTTCCAAAAATTTGGATGTGTCCACGTTGCGCTTTGAGTCGTTTCCTGTCGCGGGCGCTAGGCCTACCCACACAAGTGAGGTATCATTTTTATCGGGAGACTTGGGGGAACGCTGGGTGGAAGGAAATTTGTGGCTCCTCTCAGATTCCAGAACTTTCTGCCACAGAAATGTGAGGAACATGTGTTTTTTTAGCCAACTTTTGAGGTTTGCAAAGGATTCTGGGTAACAGTACCTGGTCCGAGCCCCGCAAGTCACCCCTCCTTGGATTCCCCTAGGTCTCTAGTTTTCAGAAATGCACAGGTTTGGTAGGTTTCCCTAGGTGCCGGCTGAGCTAGAGGCCAAAATCTACAGGTAGGCACTTCGCAAAAAACACCTCTGTTTTCTTCCAAAAATGTGGATGTGTCCACGTTGTGCTTTGGGGCGTTTCCTGTCGCGGGCGCAAGGCCTACCCACACAAGTGAGGTATCATTTTTATCGGGAGACTTGGGGGAACGCTGGGTGGAAGGAAATTTGTGGCTCCTCTCAGATTCCAGAACTTTCTGCCACAGAAATGTGAGGAACATGTGTTTTTTTAGCCAAATTTTGAGGTTTGCAAAGGATTCTGGGTAACAGAACCTGGACCGAGCCCCGAAAGTCACCCCTCCTTGGATTCCCCTAGGTCTCTAGTTTTCAGAAATGCACAGGTTTGGTAGGTTTCCCTAGGTGCCGGCTGAGCTAGAGGCCAAAATCTACAGGTAGGCACTTCACAAAAAACACCTCTTTTTTCTTCCAAAAATGTGGATGTGTCCACGTTGCGCTTTGGGGCGTTTCCTGTCGCGGGCGCTAGGCCTACCCACACAAGTGAGGTATCATTTTTATCGGGAGACTTGGGGAACGCTGGGTGGAAGGAAATTTGTGGCTCCTCTCAGATTCCAGAACTTTCTGCCACAGAAATGTGAGGAACATGTGTTTTTTTAGCCAACTTTTGAGGTTTGCAAAGGATTCTGGGTAACAGTACCTGGTCCGAGTTCCGCAAGTCACCCCTCCTTGGATTCCCCTAGGTCTCTAGTTTTCAGAAATGCACAGGTTTGGTAGGTTTCCCTAGGTGCCGGCTGAGCTAGAGGCCAAAATCTACAGGTAGGCACTTCGCAAAACACACCTCTGTTTTCTTCCAAAAATGTGGATGTGTCCACGTTGCGCTTTGGGGCGTTTCCTGTCGCGGGCGCTAGGCCTACCCACACAAGTGAGGTATCATTTTTATCGGGAGACTTGGGGGAACGCTGGGTGGAAGGAAATTTGTGGCTCCTCTCAGATTCCAGAACTTTCTGCCACAGAAATGTGAGGAACATGTGTTTTTTTAGCCAACTTTTGAGGTTTGCAAAGGATTCTGGGTAAACAGTACCTGGTCCGAGTTCCGCAAGTCACCCCTCCTTGGATTCCCCTAGGTCTCTAGTTTTCAGAAATGCACAGGTTTGGTAGGTTTCCCTAGGTGCCGGCTGAGCTAGAGGCCAAAATCTACAGGTAGGCACTTCGCAAAAAACACCTCTGTTTTCTTCCAAAAATGTGGATGTGTCCACGTTGTGCTTTGGGGCGTTTCCTGTCGCGGGCGCAAGGCCTACCCACACAAGTGAGGTATCATTTTTATTGGGAGACTTGGGGGAACGCTGGGTGGAAGGAAATTTGTGGCTCCTCTCAGATTCCAGAACTTTCTGCCACAGAAATGTGAGGAACATGTGTTTTTTTAGCCAAATTTTGAGGTTTGCAAAGGATTCTGGGTAACAGAACCTGGACCGAGCCCCGAAAGTCACCCCTCCTTGGATTCCCCTAGGCCTCTAGTTTTCAGAAATGCACAGGTTTGGTAGGTTTCCCTAGGTGCCGGCTGAGCTAGAGGCCAAAATCTACAGGTAGGTACTTTGCAAAAAACACCTCTGTTTTCTTCCAAAAATGTGGATGTGTCCACGTTGCGCTTTGGGGCGTTTCCTGTCGCGGGCGCTAGGCCTACCCACACAAGTGAGGTATCATTTTTATCGGGAGACTTGGGGGAACGCTGGGTGGAAGGAAATTTGTGGCTCCTCTCAGATTCCAGAACTTTCTGCCACAGAAATGTGAGGAACATGTGTTTTTTTAGCCAAATTTTGAGGTTTGCAAAGGATTCTGGGTAACAGAACCTGGACCGAGCCCCGAAAGTCACCCCTCCTTGGATTCCCCTAGGCCTCTAGTTTTCAGAAATGCACAGGTTTGGTAGGTTTCCCTAGGTGCCGGCTGAGCTAGAGGCCAAAATCTACAGGTAGGTACTTTGCAAAAAACACCTCTGTTTTCTTCCAAAAATGTGGATGTGTCCACGTTGCGCTTTGGGGCGTTTCCTGTCGCGGGCGCTAGGCCTACCCACACAAGTGAGGTATCATTTTTATCGGGAGACTTGGGGGAACGCTGGGTGGAAGGAAATTTGTGGCTCCTCTCAGATTCCAGAACTTTCTGCCACAGAAATGTGAGGAACATGTGTTTTTTTAGCCAAATTATGAGGTTTGCAAAGGATTCTGGGTAACAGAACCTGGTCCGAGCCCCGCAAGTCACCCCTCCTTGGATTCCCCTAGGTCTCTAGTTTTCAGAAATGCACAGGTTTGGTAGTTTTCCCTAGGTGCCGGCTGAGTTAGAGGCCAAAATCTACATGTAGGCACTTCGCAAAAAACACCTCTGTTTTCTTCCAAAAATGTGGATGTGTCCACGTTGCGCTTTGGGGCGTTTCCTATCTTGGGCGCTAGGCCTACCCACACAAGTGAGGTATCATTTTTATCGGGAGACTTGGGGGAACATAGATTAGCAAAACAAGTGTTATTGCCCCTTGTCTTTCTCTACATTTTTTCCTTCCAAATATAGGAGAGTGTGTAAAAAAGACATCTATTTGAGAAATGTCCTGTAATTCACATGCTAGTATGGTCACCCCGGAATTCAGAGATGTGCAAATAACCACTGCTCCTCAACACCTTATCTTGTGCCCTTTTTGGAAATACAAAGGTTTTCTTGATAGCAATTTTTTACTCTTTATATTTCAGCAAATGAATAGCTGTGTACCCGGTATAGAATGAAAACGCACTGCAGGGTGCAGCTCATTTATTGGCTCTGGGTTCCTTGGGTTCTTCATGAACCTACAAGCCCTATATATCCCCGCAACCAGAGGAGTCCAGAAGACGTAACGGTATATTGCTTTCGATAATCTGACATTGCAGGGAAAAGTTACAGAGTAAAACATAGAGAAACATTTATGTTTTTTTCACCTCAATTTCAATATTTATTTTTTTCAGTTGTTATTTTCTGTAGGATACTCTTGTAGGATCTACACAAATGACCCCTTGCTGAATTCAGAATTTTGTCTACTTTTCAGAAATGTTTAGGTTTCTGGGATCCAGCATTGGTTTCATGCCCATTTCTGTCACTGACTGGAAGGAGGCTGAAAGCACAAAAAAATTCAAAAATGGGGTATGTCCCAGTAAATTGCCAAAATTGTATTGAAAAATTGGGTTTTCTGATTCAAGTCTGCCTGTTCCTGAAAGCTGGGAAGCTGCTGAGTTTAGCACCGCAAACCCTTTGTTGATTCTATTTTCAGGGGAAAAACCACAAGCCTTCTTCTGCAGCCACTTTTTCAAATTTTTTTGAAAAAAAACGAAATTTTCACTGTATTTTGGCCAATTTCTTGGCCTCCTTCAGGGGAACCCACAAAGTCTGGGTACCTCTAGAATCCCTAGGATGTTGGAAAAAAGGACGCAAATTTGGCTTGGTTAGTTTATGCGGACAAAAAGTTATGAGGGCCTAAGCGCGAACTGCCCCAAATAGGCAAAAAAAGGCCTGGCAGCGAAGGGGTTAATGCGCCCGGCCAGCGTTGCTCTCTCAGCCTATCCAGCTGGGCTCCTGGGTCCTGCAGTCCTGCCCCGCCCAACAATTCTACAGCATCCAAGAGAGTTCCTGAGATGGGTAGCTTGCAAGTCAAGAAGACAAGCAGAAATGTCACTAGGATACCTAGAGCCTGATTTATGGAAAGTTAGCACCGCCTTTGCGTCGTTTTTTGATGCAAAAGGGGCGAAACTTACAAAATATAATTTTTCATACATCAGGCCCCTAGTGTATACACATTGTTTCACAAGCGTGGGTATCTTTTAACTTCTCTTGTTTACTATCACACTGGCTGCACCACAGGCGCCTTTCCCCTCAGTTATTTCCTTTCACACTGATTAACAGGTTTACATACAGTAACTGACAAAAAAATAATACCCCTTGCAGTTGTCAACCTATTTTTTAAATACCAAGTGAATTTTCATTATTTCTTTCAAATCTTTTTCTAAACATGAATCACAAGATTAGTCAACAGAGACAATGTTCCGAATAGAACATTTCCTTGACCTTCCCACTGCTTCAACTGACTGCAAGGTTTCTCTCCTTTTATAGCAGCAAATGTCAGGAAAATAGCAGGGATCAGGCTTCACAGCTAAGTTCAGGTTTATTCAGCAAAATGCAAAATCGCTAAAATCTGGCGGGTCTATTTTTAGATATACATGCTTGTATTCTCACTAAACGTTGCTTATAAACCTTAATGGTTTGGATACCATCTCCTCTGTCATTCTTGAGAAGTTACATTGGTTTCACTGTTCTTGAATGAGGAGTTGCTTCTAGCTCTTACGTTTCCAATCTAGATTAAAAGGTCTGTATGACCAGTGGCACAAACTGAACAACTGGTATACCTGAGCCTAGAGATCCAGAAAGTTGTACCGTATCGATTGCGGTCAACCAGAGAATACTTGGAAAAATATCAGGGAAACCAATTCTGGTAGGATTGATAAATAATGAAGATCCTGACACACTTCTACATTTAATATCACCACACAAGAGTCGGTGAAGGTTACTTCTGTCTTGTTAGGTCTGCTCTCCATCCAGGTGATCTATTCATTATGGGCTAATCTGGTGGGACGATTTACTACACTGGAGCACTCCCTAATAACACTATTTTGCATTATAGTCCTCATTCTGGCTGTCCCATAATTACTGGTGGTAAGTGAACAATGGTTGTAAACTGAAACTGCTGTGGTTGGTCTTTTCCAGGTGGGCTATTACCACACCATTCTAATCAGACACAGAAATGAAGGACAACACGTTGATAATGTGTATGGTTTCATTCGTTCTATGATGCACAAACGTGGAATGCGCGCTATTTGCCCAGTACCTTTGCAGCAGATGTTACCACTGACCTAGCACAAAAATAAAACAAAATGCAAGATCCACACGTGCTAAAGTGCCTAAAGTTATGTTTAGCCGCCATTTGTGAGAATACAAGGCCTGAATCCTTGTGTCGTGATTGCAGTCACACAAAAATGTCAGACTGGCACGTGAAACAATTTGAGAAAGTATTCTAATTACATATTGATAGCACATACAATGCTTTTGAGTCGCCATTAAAAGGAAAAATCTGAGCAAAAGAGTTTAAATACACTCAATGTCCTAAAATCTCACTTCACAAGCGTAACCTTATTTACATAAGAAGGTTCACAGGATTCAAAATTCCACTGTCTGGTTTGTTTTAGGCCTTCTGAAGTTTGAAACACCTGCTTTAGATAACTATCATATAAGGGAATACTCATTCAATTACTATCAGTCTGTTTCCTGGGTGAGGGCCAAGAAACTATCTAAGTACAGTAATTGCCTGCTAAGTAGGAAGCATACTAAAAGTGGGAGAAATTAACCAAACGCGAGTGTAGCCATGCACAAATAAACGTAAGCCTCCCCCATAATAAGAAACAGGTGGAAGCATCTCGGTCACTGACGTCTAACCCTGGTTGTATTAGATCCAAGCAATCTGTTGCATGAACAAGTGTTTTATGTTCCATGTCACGGTCGTGTGTGCATTATTGTTGATTTTCGCATATGATGTCGTTCAAAATAGACGCGAGCGGGGCACATTGTGGAACGCTCGTGCCTATTTCAGATGATGCCTTCGTAGGGGGGTAATGAATTTATGTGGCTCGTGGAAGGCTAGCGTACATTTAAACTCTGGGGTTGCGTATATATGGGGGTGGGGAGTCAGTTGAAGGCATTCAGTTACCTAACTTATTCCTGCTCACATGTTGTCTTGTTAATAAACGTCAAGCATTCGTGAATCTTTCTCCTGGTTGGATGTTTCTTCATTTCATGTGTCTCATTACTCAGCTCAACACAATCCTCTCGTGAGACATACTTCTCAGCTCTCCCAATCCACCCATTCTCTAAAGCAAGCAAGGTAAGCTGGTGAAAGTGATCAACTGGACAACATATGAGTCACAGTCAAAAAATACACATCCATGTATTTAGTTATAAAATTATTAAATGCCACCTACACATCCACACATTGTGATTAGAACTCCCAAAAATCTCTGAAACCCGTAACTTGTAATGCAACATCTAGACAGGTCCACCTAGTCTTATGCACCCCTTTTAGCATTTTAAGCAGGCAGTCCTTAAATGTTTTCAAAGTCTATGATTTCCCATAGTCTGAGAACTTATCAAACAAACAAATACCCTCAAATAGGAACGCTTGCTGTTACATTTAACAGTATCTGAATACCTTCAGCACCCCATATCTGTAATCCATCAAGATGCCACTTTTAGCTAGAGAGGGACTATTCGACTTCCTACAATTTCGAGAACTGCGTACCCTTCACCTTATTCTTTTCCTTTTACACCCGCTGTGCTGTTACCCTCTATCCTACTTTTGTGAAGAGGAAGGTGCATTAGACCTCCTTGCTAAGGGCATAATTTCCAAACCTTTTTTTGTGGATACTTTCACCTTACGCGTCTAAAGTTCATTTGAAAATTTCGAGTTTTCATTCGCCAATTTAGGATTATTAGAATTTTAGAAAATAAAGGTAACTCGATAGACAGGACAAGCTAACAGTATGGTGTGATTTCTGCATTTGAAACAAACCTTATTAGTAAATATAGCTTTGTGAGTGTTTCTGAGTTTACTTTCCTGAAGTAGGTGAACCCACACACTTGGAAATTTTAGTAAAACAAAAACATCTCCTATGCAGCTCACCATGATTAATACACAACATATCAGGAGTTATGCTAGGACCCAATCTTGCTTGACATACATGAGGTATGCCCAGTAAATGTGTTTGCATCTCCTTATACAAATTATCTGTTTGTATGTTTTGTTAAGCAAAATAACTAAAAATGTATGGCATGCATCTTAAAAGTCATCCTTAACTCATAATGTATTGCTACCTTCTGGTTTGACACATTTTAGAATGAAGTCAGTTGATGATATCTGAATACCTGTATTGAAGAGAAATACGACGGTGAGAACTTTAACGTTTCAAAGCAAGATTTCATATTCACAATGCTGGTTCAAACTCAGTGTCCCAGTAGAGGCACCAGCATTGGAGATAATATTTTTCACGCAGTTCATAAAGGATGTGTTTGGTACACATTCAGACCAAACTCACCTGTACCCACATTAACTGATATCTCTGATTGGGAGAGGCACAAAAGAGCTCACCATGAACATCCTTCTAGGGTTTCAACATGTTTCTCACATAACCAAGCCTCACATTCCGGGTATAAACATCCATGAAGGCACCAATATGTACTTATAAGCCTTTCCGTTAAAAGTGCCAAGTGCACTCTGCATGATTTACAAAATCTAAGAAGGAAATTAATTGCCACTGTGACCACATCACAAAGTATGACATTTGATTGAACCTCATTGTAACACAAATTATAGTGTATCCTAAGGAATTATAGGATTGTATTCCTTCCACTCAAGTCTATTTAGAGCCTGACAAAACCTTTTACACTTAGAACCTTGAAATAATATTTTTACATAGGTATATTTAAGGAATTACACCCTGTCCAGTTGGAAGCATGCTGGATTCATTCATCTCAGTAATCAATGCTCATCAAGGTCAATGGATCTTTGGATCCTGCATAGGATGTGGTAGAACCATACAATATAAATACAAACCAATTAAGTTATGCAGTATGATCAATGTGGACATACAAGGAAAACTCCATCCAGGATTAAAGTTAAGGGATTATTACAAGTTTAAGCTTGGACTCATGTAGACAACTCTCAAGATAAAGTTATGAAGATACAGAATCGCCAAGGGTTGCCCAAGGTTACAAAATAAGTTCAACCAAACTGGCATTAATAAAACTAAGCATTCAACAAGGAGAATGCAAAACATCATCAAGATAATCTGAGATACAGAAAATAGACGTTGCTTAGCTTTGATGAGCATTGCGGCAATTCAAATCATCCAAGCTCAATTTAGCTGGACACAGGGAAACCCAACTATTAGCCGAATCAAGGAAAAACATGAACAGAGCGGAACACATGTGGGCAAAAGACAAAAAGAACAAAAAGGGCAAAAATAATTTGGAAAAAAGGGTAATCTCAGGCAACAGGTAACTAAGGTGGGCACAGATAGGTAAAAAAGGAAAGATTATACATGTCAGAGGCTCGGCCAAGAGTCTTCTGCAAGGGCTAGGACGAAAATATCTAAGTCTCAACAAGGCATTTCTAAGGGGCAAAGCAGAGAGGAAGATACCTCTCCAAGGAGCACCTGCACCTCAGACAGTCACCATCGCTACCCCCAATTCAGGAAAGACCTTAAAACCTGGCTCTTTGACTGAAGCTCAGAGGACAACCCCCTTAGCGCCTTGAGACCCTTACAAATGAGTAGTTGGGCTTTACAACTCTGATTTGATTTGAGGGGCTCAGCATGCGGGGTTCCTCACCTGTAAGGGTTGGGGTGTGATTTTCATCTCATCACCAATCAAAGGAAAATCTGACCAAAGTTCAGCTGGTCATCGATATTTCAAAGTTCACATGACAATCTGATTAATTCAGGGCAACAGTTCATTTCACATTGAAGGGGCATTACCCAATAACAATCAATTACACAACCCCAAATTGTAACAACCTCATCTTTTCCCATATCAGCACTGAGAACAGCATCCTTCTATAAAGCCTCATTAGAGATTGAATGTATACATTGCTAGTCCACAGTCCAGGATGTTCCACCTCCAAGGTCAAATTTGTGCAACTCTCTATAAGTAAAACAATAGACACCTATTACCAAACTAGTCTTCTCATGGGAATGAAATCTGAAATAAAAAAATCATGTTAACAGAATGATTTAACTTTTTCTGCATAATTCCGAAGTATAGGGCCTAGCAAGCCTCACTTAGGCTAATATAAGCGAGTTAAAACAATACACTAATTTAATACATTCTAATAAACATAATTTTAATATGCAAACTATAAATTTACCATTAATAATTCTCCATTAATAGCTATGTTACAGTAACTTTGAAAGAAATGACCCTGTTAATACATTTCAAAGAGTACAACGTGAAACTGCATTTCTCTATTTTTGCAGACATATTTAAAACATTATTAATTAGGATATCAATATTGTTTCAATACATGCTATTAGTCTAGATTCTCAGTTGTAACATCATAACTATTACATTAGTCAAACATTTAATTAAACTTTGACACCACTAGGGTTTCTAACATCATTTAAAAAGAATGCACATTCAAAATGATTTCTCAATGCATCTATCTACAGTCAAAGCATTAGCACTTTGGTTGACATAATGCATACATTTTCAGGTATAGACAACTTCTGTGACATGAGCGACAGCACTAAAGTTTCTGCTACATCAGTCTCCCCTGTGATGGCTTATGGAGATAAGGTCTTCTGAAGTCCTCTAACTGCTTGATGTTACTATAATATATGCTCCTCCTAGTCTCCATTTCAGTCTCCTCTCTTTTTTGTCTTTCCTTTGATTTCTTCACTTTCTTTACTAATTTATAAAGACCAACTGCATCTGGGGTACACAAAGCCATAACCAATAGGGGTCTCATAATGGTTCCCACAGTTCCTCTCCCTAGATTTCCAAACCATTTTCCAATAGTTGAAAAAACACTACCAATTGCTTCCCATCCACCTGTCGGTGTTAACTCTTTCAGGTCTTGTTTCAAGTCAGTTATGTTTGCAATGCATTTTCCATCTCTTTATTATTGTCAGGCATGTAAGTTCAACATTTTTGGACATGTAACATCTTACAAACTCTGCCTTTCTTTGCAAGAAGAATGTTTAACACAAGGGGATTTTGTAAAAACATAGATCTTACAGCAACCATTTCTTTGTCCATTAATGTCATGGCACCTGCAGTGTCTGTAGATAATTTATCTATTATGGTTGACAGCTTCCTAACCTTGAGATCATTCAAGATCACACCTACTGATGGCATTTGGGCGCTAAAAATATCTCCTACAATCCCCGAAGCACTAGCTCATCCTTTACCTCTGGAGTTTGATTTCTCATCCCAGATTGGATCTTTAAAGTGCTCCACAAAATAGATCTTTGGAAAAATTACTCCCAGGTGCCACGCACCATATCAGCCTTTCTGCAACTTATAATAGGCATTCTTTACACAGATGAAATAAATACCTGGTATGGCTGGTCTTGTCCATTCAACATACGCAGAAGAGACCTTTGAAATAAGCGTGGGAAAGGAAACTGCAAATCTTAAATCTATACTTTTTTCATTAATCAATTACTATTTCTTAGGAGTCAATAATGAGAGCTGTAAGTAACATTTTCAAAGTTTTATTAATCATTAGCTCTTAGCTTGATCTTTATTAATCAAACATAAATTACAGACAATCGAATAAAGCATGTCCCATAAATCGAATTCCTAGCTTAAATTCTAAGGCAAGAAAGTACATTGAAGTCGAGTAACTCCTATAGAGTTTCCCATAGAAAAGCATTGAAGGCTCAAAAAATCATCTGACTCCGAGACTATCAAGCAATGTAATAATAATATAATAGCAATAAGGAACAAGCATCCGAGAGTCAGACTAGCGAGTAAAGCTATCAAACTCATAATGAGTAAAGTATCAGCCTTTTTAGCAAGAGAGTGAGCAAGTCTGTGAGTGAGTTCCCACTGAACGAGTCCTCACTGTTCTTTCCCTGGGACACTTATATATGAAATACAGTAATACACAATTGTTAGCAATTTCTTCAGCGTGAGAAAACTGGTCACACGGTGCGAGAAAACTGCGCCACGTGGGGTTTGCGTCGTTATCAGCAACCACAAGAGGTTGTTGCACGTCGTTTCTCCAGCCGTGATGTGTCGATCTCCCAGCTGCAATGCAGGTGGAACATTGATTTCAGCTGCAAAGCCAGTGGCATGTAATTTATCAACCGCGTTGCAGATGGTGCGTTGAAAATTTCCCCGCACGGCGTTCTGTGCAGGGATTTCAGCTCTTGTTCTGCCAACTTCACCTTTCAAGGGACTGGATAGGGCACCACTTGGCAGGGCAGGAGTCTCAGCAGAGAGTCCAGGTGCTGGCAGAGGAAGTCTTTGATTGCCCTGATACTTCAAATCAGGAGGCAAGCTCAGTTCAAGCCCTTGGAGATTCTTCTTAAGCAGAAATGGACAACAAAGTCCAGTCTATTTCTCCTTTCACATGCAGAAGCGGCAACTGCAGGATAGCCCAACAAAGCACAGTCACAGGCAGGGGCAGTACTTCTCCTCAGCTCTTCTCCCTGGCAGAGGTTTGTCTTGAATCCAACAGTGATCTTGAAAAAATCTAAAGTATGGGGTTTTGGGTCCACTAATTATACCCCTTTCTGCCTTTGAAGTAGGAAAACTTCAAAGGATAGGCTCTGTTATTCACAAGATCCTGCGTTGCCCAGGCCAGGCCCCAGACACACACCAGCTGGTTGGAGACTGCATTGTGTGAGGGCAGGCACAGCCCATTCAGGTATAAGTGACCACTCCTCCATCCACTCTAGCACAGATGGCTCATCAGGATATTCAGGCTACACCCATAGCTCCCTTTGTGTCACTGTCTAGTAGCCACTCAAACATCCCAAATATCAGTCTGACCCAGCCAGGGAATACACAAATGGAAAGAGTGACAGAATAGTTAAAGCAAGACAATCGCCACTTTCTAAAAGAGGCATTTTCAAACTGACAATTTAGAAACCAAATTTACCAAAAAATATATTTTTAAATTGTGAGTTCAGAGACACCAAACTCCACATTTTCATCTGTTCTCAAAGTGAACCTGCACTTAAAAGATATTTAAAGGCAGCACCCATGTTAACCTATGAGAGAGAGATAGGCCTGCAACATCCAAAATCAAATTTAGCAGTATTTCACTGTTAGGACAGTTAAATCACATCAGTACATGTCCCACCTTTAACATACACTGCACCCTGCCCATGGGGCTACCTAGGGCCTACCTTACATGTATAAGAAGGGAAGGTTCAGGCCTGGCAAGTGGGGACACTTGCCAAGTCGAACTGGTAGGTTCCAACTACACACAGACACTGCAGTGGCAGGTCTGAGCCATGTTTACAGCGCTACTTATGTGGGTGGCACAACCAGTGCTGCAGACCCACTGGTAGCATTTGATTTATAGGCCCTAGGCAGGCTGGTACTTTACTAGGGACTTACAAATATGCCAATCATGGAAAGAAATCACACATAAATTTTACGGAGGACCACTTGCACTTTAGCACTGGTCAGCAGTGGTAAAGTGCCCAGAGTACCAAACACAGCAAAACGGAACACAGCACACAGTCAAAACATGAGAAGCAGAGGCACATAAGAGAGGGAAGACCACACCAAGGATGCCAGGTCTAACACGTGTCCTCCCCAGTTGAAAGTGGGGAGAACTACCCTACCTCATGGGAGTTCCCATTACTAAGGCAGAAGAATCTAGACAGATCATCAGCATTGGTGTGTTCTGTGCCAGGGCTTTGTTCCACTGTAAAGTCCATTCCCTGTAGGGAGATGGGCCACTTCAACAGTTTTGGATTCTCACCCTTCATCTGCATTAACCATCCGAGGGACCTGTGGTTGGTCTGAATCCAGAAGTGAGTCCCAAACAAGTGGGGTCTTAGCTTCTTCAGCACCCAGACCACAGCAAAAGCCTCATGCTCAAACGCACTCCACCTATGTTCCCAGGGAAGTAACCTCCTACTGATGAAGGCTACTGGTTGCTCTAGGCCCTCTTTGTTTAGCTGTGATAACACTGCTCCTATACCATGCTCTGAAGCATCAGTCTGCACGACAAATTATTTGGAGAAGTCAGGTGCCCTGAGCATGGGTGCTGTGCACATGGCTGCCTTCAGGGCATCAAAGTCTGTCTGGCAAGGCTCAGTCCAAATCACCTTTCTGGGATGATTTTTGGAGGTTAACTCAGTCAAGGGAGCAACATTAGTGCCAAATCCCTCGATAACCTCCTATAGCATCTGGTGAGACTTAAAAAGACTCTCACCTCAGTCTGGGAGCCTCCCAAGCCAGAATGGTGTCAATGTTTGGCCGTAGGGGGGCCACTTGGCCACTACCCACCTGGTGTCCCAAGTACATCACAGAACCCTGCCCTATTTGTCACTTGCTAGCCTTATTAGTGAGGCCTGTCTTTTGCAGGACCTCCAACACTTTGCAGAGATGCTGCAAGTGTTCCTCCTAAGTGGAGCTGAACACAGCAATGTCCTCCAGTTAGGTAGAACTGAGATCATCCTGTCCAGGCAACACCTGGTTGACTAACCTCTGAAAGGTGGCAGGGACATTCTTCAACCCAAATGGCATCACTCTAAATTGGTAGTGCCCATCTGGGGTGGAGAATGCAGACCTCTCCTTTGCCCCCTCAGTTAGGGCAATCTGCCAATATCCAGACATTAAGTTCAACGTGCTGAGAAATTTGGCATCCCCTAACTGGTTGATGGGCTCGGGAGATGGTGTGCGCGTCAGTCTTAGTGACAGCATAAAGTCCCTGGTAATCCACACAGAACCTGAGTTCTGGAGTGGCACCAGGTGCTGCAGCTTTTGGGACCAAGACCACAGGGCTGGCCCAAGGGATACTGGAGAACTCAAAAACCCCAAGAGCTAACATTTTGGATATTGCATCCTTAATGTTGGCCCTGGCCTTGTCAGTCACTCTGTAAACCTTATGTTTAACAGGATTACTGTCCCCAGTGTCCACATCATGTTTACATAAAGGAGTGAACCCTGTGATCAAGGAAAATAGAGGGGCAAACTGTCCCAACACTTGGCGACAGTCCCTCTGTTGCTCTGGGGTCAGGTAGGAGGAGAGGTTCACACTCTCCACTGAACCATCTTTCTCTTTGACAGACTGGAGGTCAGGAAGAGGCTCCCTCTCTTCCTCCACCCCATCATCTGCGGCCAAGAGCATTGTTACCTCTGTCCTCTCAAAATGAGGCTTGATGCGATTGAAATTTAGGACCCTCAAAGAGTTCCTGAGAGTCCGCAAGTTCACCAGCTAGGTGACATCACTCTTGCGCTCCACTATCTCAAATGGCCCAGTCCACATATCTTGGAGAGACCTAGGCTCCACTGGGGCCATCACCCAAACATTTCGGCCACGCTGGTACTCAATCAGAGTGGCATTCTGGTTGTACCAGTGCTTCATGCTTCATATCTTCCTGGCTGGCTTCCAAGTTCTCATGTAACTGAATACATTCTGGGAGGGCTTACTGGAGGCTTTCTCCAAGCCTTTCCTAACCAGATTCAAAGGGCCCCTAACAGGGGGGCATACAGTAACGCAAAGGGGCAAAATCCACGACCCTTTTTAGGCACCTCCCGGTAGCCGAACAGAAGGCATGTCAAGAGGACATCCCACTTTCGCCTCAAGGTCTCTGACAGGCCTATGATCATGCCTTTCAAGGTGTGGTTGAATCTCTCAACCAGACCATTACTTTGGGGGTGGTAAGGAGTGGTGACTTTGTCACTCCACACTCCTTCCACAGAGACTTCATATAGGTTCATATGAAGTTGGTACCCCTATCAGATACCACCGCCTTGGGGAACCCCATGTGGGTAAAAACCCCCATCAAAGCATGTCCCGCCAAAGGGGAGGTGATTGACCTCAAAAGAATGGCTTCTGGGTATTGTTTGGCATGGTCCACAAACACCAGGATGAACCTGTTGCCCATGGCTGTCTTGGGATCCAGAGGCCCCACAATGTCAATACTAACCCTTTCAAAGGGGGTGCTGACTATGGGAAATGGTTGGAGGGGAGCCTTACATTTCCCCCCACTCTTGTCACTTGCCTGACACGTTTGGCAAGACCTACAGTGTGCATCTGAGTGCCTGCACATTTGGGGCCAGTAAAAGTGGGTGGCAAGCTGCTCAAAGGTCTTGTTCTACCCCAAATGACCAGCTAAAGGAAGGCTCAGACCCAGAAGGAAGGATCTGAAGTATTGGGGTACCACCAGCACACAGGCTGACCCAGGCTCAGCAACCTTAAGCTCACTACATAGGAGGCCATCCTCCCAGTAAATCAAGTGTGATCCAGGCTCCTTGCCAGATGTCTGGTCTGCAGCCTGCTATCCCAAACCCTCCAGAGTAGGGCATGTCTTCTGTACCTCACAAAATGCCTCCCTGGTGGGTCCCCCTTCCTGCAGCCACTGCGTCAGCTCACGGACCTCCCCCAGCTCAGTCACTTGTTCCCCGGTTGGCTCCAGGGCTTCCCCCTAAGGTTTAGCCTCCTCCTGGACCATGGGAACTTTTGGAGTGGGTTTCCCCTGCCTCTTACCCTTCCCCCCTCTGGCAGACCCCTGGACTACACTTTCAGGCTCCAGGGTCTCCTTTATCACCCTGACAGGCTGCCATCGACTGGTTGGACACACACACCCACCCAGGCAGACCCAACATTTCCAAGTGAGACCTGTGTTCCACCTCCTTCCAAGGGGAATCCTCCAGATCATTGCCAAGCAGACAATATACAGCCACAGTTGGACTCACAGCTATTCTCAAGGCATGTAAGACCCCCCCCCCCATTCAAAAAGAACCTGTGCCACTCTGCACGGGGGCTCTGAGTTGTCTACCATAACTACTTGGTGAAGTATATGGGGATCTATCTGCTCTTCAGACACCAGGTGACTTCTCACAGTAGTCACACAGTCTCCTGTGTCTCTCAGAGCCTCCACCTTCTGTCTGTTGATGGTCACCCACTGCCTGTACTTCTTAGTGTTTTCTGGTACAAGGGTTCTCTGAATCATCTTACTGTTCCCTGGTGAGACAAGGGTCTTCTCAACTGGCTCCCACCCACCTGGAACCAACTCCTCCCCAAAAGCTGCACTGGCCAAACCCTGTGACTGTGCACAAGTGGATACCTGTGTCCACTTGGGATATTTGGGGTCCCCCTCACATGACCCACCTGGTCACATGCATAACATTTGCAGTAACCCACCTTTGCAGGATTCCCTTTGGAAAATTAAGGCTTCTTTTCAACTGGGGGCTGGAAATCCTTACACTGGGAACTAGGTTGGGGCCCTTTAGAGAACTCCCCCTGTTTGCACTTACCCCCTGTATTCTTCTAAGAGGTACCCTGCCCACCCTTGGCATGGTCTCCCCAATACCTCCTCTGGACCCTGGTGCCCTCCCAGCGGTTTGCTTCCTTTGCAAGCTTCCTGGGGTCTGTCAGCTTGCTGTCAATCAGGTGCTGGCGTAGCTCTGGAAAACATAGACTATACAAATGCTCCCAAGCAATCAAATTGTACAGCCCCTCAAATGTTGTTACCATACTGCCCTTCACCCAAGCATCCGGTGACCTGCAAAAAGTGTCCAAACATTCCAACCATGTTTGGGATTCCTTCTTTCTGAAGGACCTAAACTTGTCCTTATACTGCTCAGGGGTCAGACCATACCTTGTGAGTAGGGTGTCCTTCATTTTAGAGAAAGTGAGCCCCTGAGGATCCCCTAAGGGTGTCGGAGTATCCGTCCCCTCTACATCAAAGTACTTCCATAGACCCGCTACCCAATGTGCTTGAGGGACCAGAATCATATGGAGAGCAGACCATACCCCTTAAATCATGGATATGTCACCCTCCCTCTTTTAATTCTTCACTAGGTGTTTTGGGATGTGTGCTCTCCTGTCAGGCTTCACTGATTTACTGCTGCCGTCATCTCTACTAGACTGGCTCCTCTGATCTAATTCCCTCTAACTAAGCTCATAAGCCAGCAGCATCTTCTTCTCTTCAATGGCCAGTCTCCTCTCTTCCATCTCTCTTTGCATCCTAAACTTCTCTAACTCCAACTTGTGAGCCCTCTCTGCTTGTCTGTCCTGCAACTCTTCAGGAGCCAGACCCTTGGATGACACACTGCAACCTGCCCTGGAGACCCTCCCCCAGGCATAATAGGTACATCCTCCACACCATTATGAATACTCTGCACCTCCCCATCATCATCCTCCTCCTCCGTGTGGCCCCCTGTCTCCTTGGCTGTCACCCAGGCTCTCAGTACCTTTTGAAGCTCCTCCTTCCTGATGGAACTCTTAATGGGACAAGCAAGATCCTTACAGAACTGTTTCAGTTAAGCAACTGTGTAACTTTCCAGTTTGCCTAACTCAAAAACAGCTCCAGTTGGTGCTTCTCCAGATTCTGACATGATAGCCAATCAAAGTGCAAAGTTCCAAGGCAGAAAAAAGAGTTCCCAATGAGAAGTTCATTAATCAAGAAAAAGATCACCAAAAATATGAAAGAAGGAAAAAGTCCAAAAAGAGCAAAAGCAAAAACAAGTAGTATGTGCTCACATAATGGTCTGCACTGAAAACAGTAGTGTACACTTAATCACTGTATTTCAAGTACAAATACAAGTCCAATCCTCACCGCTGATCCCCAATGTTAGAAATGGGGTCTTTGGTTGGCAGTCAGGTTACCTTGTGTCCAAGCAAGGACCTTCACTCTACTCAGGATGAAACACCTGGTTAACCCCCACTTACCCCCTTAGTAGCTTGGCATGAGCAGGAAGGCTTAACACAGAAGCAATGTGTAAAGTATTTGTACCAACATAAACAGTAATACAGTGAAAACACTACAAAATGGACACCACACCAGTTTAGAAAAATAGGTAATATTTATCTAAATCAAACAAGACCAAAACGACAAAAATCCAACCTACACAAGTCAAGACATGAATTTTCAAAAGAATAAGAGTCTTACTCGATAAAAAACAATGGAAACATTGATTTTACACAAAGTACCTGGTTTGCGTCAAAAATAAAGCTGCACGGGAGAGGGTGCATTGGAAATGTCAGTGATACGCCGATTCCTTACTCACAAGTGAGGCTGTGCTTTTTTTCTTCTCCGGTCTGGTCAGAGATGTGTCGTTTTTCTCCCTCGCCAAGAGAGTGATGCATCGACTTCCAGAGAGGGCACCTCGGATCTGTGCAGGGTCACAATGACTTTGAAGCCCAGGGATGAAGCGTGAGAAATTTGGTAGCACAGTGTAAGAAAACCATGCTGCGTGGGGTTTGCATCGTTATCAGCAGCCGTAAGTGGGTGTTGCGTGTTGTTTCTCCAGCCGTGATGCATCGATCTCCCAGCCGCAATGCATGTGGAGCATCGATTTCATCAAAAAACAAACAGGAGAGGGCTATTACATTGGGAGTGTTGAAGGGTAGTTGGTCCTGTGTACGGTACTCCCATCAAACTTCAAAAAACCAAAGGGTGCACAGTTCCAGACAGTGAATTATATATAAATGCAGTAAATAGAAAATAATAGATCCTGTGAGTCTGCTTTCTTTAGAACAAGAGCCCTCACTCACCAATTAGTGACATGCTTCATCATCAGGATTTTGCTCCTCGTCAAGCCGGCACTGCAATGCCTGACGGGCCCCTCAAGGGGGCTCTTTGCCGGAGATCTTTTAGATATAGAAGTGCCGGTCGTTGAGTGCTGGAATGTGGGATTGGTATAGAAAGATATGTGTGTGTGAGATTAAAAATGGCTAGAGGTCTGCAAAACTCATATTTAATCAAAATCAGACCCCTGTCATGGTTAAAAACCGTTATGTGGGGAAAGGATTAGTAGTAATGTCTAATCCACCCTCAAAGGACAAAAATTAGAGTTAAATCTACAGTCCCTAAATTCAGAGAATGTTAAGAATGTCAGTACAGAAATCCCTATACTGCTACTAGAAAGGTCAACATGTTTCTCGCATATAAAGTCATTTAAGATCAGTGCGATTCGTCAGGACCAAAACATACCTAATCCACATATTATAATCTAATTAGTAATCAAGCCATTTCACAAGAACCTGTAGAAGAAAAAAATGCATAAACTTATGTCACAGATAAAAAATGTGCATAGTGAGCTCACACATGTAACTATTCCCTTGTTTGAAGTGTATCACACGGTGAAGTACACATTGACAAAACATACAATCCTCTAAATTAGGAGGATAGATCCTTACCCTCCTTGCATTAAAAGATGGGCCCCATCGGGATGGCAGCAATCATCAGTGGTCAGAACTGGTCTAATTAACTAGGTGTATATACAAATATAGATAGTTAATGACATGTTATATGTAATAATCGTATATATAAACATGAAGAAAAATATGCTCAGAATTGTGATCAGGGCCAAACGTGTCCAGAAGATATCATAAAAAATATATATATTAGTTGGAGAGAATGTAGTATCCATCCGGTAGTAGTTACTGTTTAAATCAACAGGATGGTACTAGCATCAGATAGAAACTTGTAAAATATGTGACAGAGGATGTTGTCCCATTATTGTCATGTGCTGAGTTATCCACACCTCAAAAAATGCCTCAAGTACGCGAACGCTAGAATTCAATATGTACCAATGATATATCTTTAGATATACAGTATATATCTGTATATAACTATAGTAATGACAGCTCCCACCAAGCATCGGTATGTAAAACCAGATAACGGTACTCTGACCACTCGCGTTGAGCAATATGCGAGGGAAGAGAGTAAAGTTCTCCCTATATCGGGAGCCCTTAAGTTATTATTGCAATTAGAGTGACGAAGGTAGGGAGAAGGGCAAGGTTGAACAGACTTACCCCGCTTTTCAGATCCACAAGGTAGTCTGCACCTACCCATGCTCCATGTTCCCGGAAAAGTAAACCGCGACCGGAGTACGGCAAATAAAAGGAGCCAAAAATACATAGAAATAGAAAGGGGACAGGGCATAAAACATAAAGTAATGGCGGCCATCTTAAAATGAAGTCTAGGTGAGTGTAACAACATAAAAAAAGGACTAAGAATCCGTCCCGAGATGGCGTACATCTTGAATACAGTCAATAAAGCTTAGCCAAAAGGCTTATCTCAATGGATGGATGTGCCCAAAAGGTTGAAACAGGGGGGGGTTCTAATCTCACAAGACCCCTGATTAAATAGCTCAAATAGAAGGGCTGCTGTTAGGAATTCTATTTATTAAATCCGACATCTCCCAAGGATCAAAAGGTGATGATTAATAATTGACCCAGCAATCAACGGTTGGCAAATTCTAGCCAGAGTATGTCGTTGTTTAATCCAGTCCGGTGTGTTGCTAATATAAACACCCAACGTTGTTCTTTCTCAAAAAGTCTTCTAGTGTATTTTTTTGTTATTTATTACGCGTTCCAATACTACCCATTTAAGGTTGTCGGGTGTATGGTGAAATTCAATGAATATGTTTAGTCAACTTAGTCGCTGCTCGCTGGCATCTTATGGCACTGCGATGTTCATTAATGCGTGTCTTAACCATTCTAGTGGTCATCCCAATGCATCGGAGACCGCATGGACAGGTGATCATATAAATGCAGTTCTTGGTACGACAATTCGTGTGTGCAATCAGTCCCCAAGGTTGCCTTTCACCCAGGTCCACTTCCTGGGTATGCATAGAGAGAGTTCAAACATTACAGTTACCACAGGGATGGTGTCCTACAACCCCTAGCCACAATGTAGACAGAATACTATCTCAATTTCGTTGCAGTGATGGTCTAGTGTGCACTACTAAATCTCGGATATTTTGTGTACGTTTAAAGGCAAATAAGGGGTGGTCTAAAGTATCGCCGGAGATATTCAAAATGGACCAATGTTTTTTGATTGTCTTCATTACTCTGTTGCTCAAAGGGGTGAAGGTAGTGACACAAGTCAGTCTAGAATGTGGTTCACGTTGATTATCGCTCAGGAGACCTCTCTCGGTATGTTTCTGGCTCTTTTTTTGGCCTGATTAATAATACATGATGGATATTTATGGTTTTGTAGCTTATGGCCCAAAAGTTCAGCTTTATCATGGAAATTAGAGATTTCAGTACAGTTACGTCTTAGTCTCAGGAATTGACCAAAAGGCAGATTCTGTCGCAAGGATTTGGGATGGTGACTGTCAAAAAGCGGTAGACTGTTCCTATCCGTGGGTTTATGAAAGATGGATGAGTGTAGAACTCTATCGGATAGTATAATTCGTAAGTCAAGGAAAGAGACTTTTTCTGTGGTGAAATTAGCACCAAAAAGTAAATGTTGGTCCAAAGTATTAATCCCCTCAATAAATGCTTTCGCCTGGTCACTATTACCCTTTCAGACTACTAGTATATCGTCTATGTATCAACGCCATAGTCGGATGTTGGAAGAGAAAGGTTGAGTTAGAGCTAAAATATGTCTTAATTCAAATGTGTACATATATAAACAGGCCAGACTGGGAGCAAATGTGCTTCCCATTGAGGTCCCTCGAATTTGATGGTATAGTTGGTTCTCGAATTGGAAGACATTTTCTTTTATTGCCAGACTTGCACATTGCAAAATGAAGGTAATGGGGGTTTTGTAAGGCCAAGGCATCAAGCTGAGAATCTCTTCAACTGCTTCCAGAGTGACATCCTGTGGTATGTTAGTATAAAGTGCCTCTACATCCAGGCATATTAACATGTCCGTAGTTCCACTTTTATTGACATTGTCTAACAAGATCAATGTGTCCTTGGTGTCTTTCAAAAAGGTAGATGTGTTCTGAACAATAGGTTGTAAGTAAAAGTCACAAAATTTCGATAGCGGTTCTAACAGAGACCCTATGCCAGATACGATGGAACGTCCCGGTCGAGGGGTCCCTTTGTGAATTTTGGGAAGGCAATAAAAATAGGGAATCCTTGGTTCTTTTGTAGCCAACAATTTAGCCTCTGAATGGGATATCCAGTCTAAACTTTCAGCTTCAATGATCAATCCTCTAATCTTTTTTTGCAAATGTGGAGTAGGATCAGAGGGTATAGGTTCATAGTACACAGTGTCACTCAACAGTCTCAGACATTCTTGTCTGTAGGAAGTTGTGTTTTTGATCACAATAGTGCCCCCTTTATCCGCTGATTAATGATGATATCTGGATGATAGGATGACATGAGGATTGCTTCTCTTTCACTTTTAGACACATTCTGAAAGTGTGCTGCTGGATTTAGTAACTCAATCTCGTGTCGCACTGCTTTCTCGAATGCAAGCACTTGCACAGGTACAGAGGAAGATGGTGGCATTAATGTGGAGGGATTTCTCAAATTAGTGTCTCCTTTGGGAGGTAACATCAGTTGGTTCCTAAAAAAGAAATGTAGGTGGATCTTTCGGAACAAAGCAGCGATTTCACAGTTAAGACGGAAGGGATCCTCTTTGGGAGTAGGTACAAAGCACAAACCCCGATTGAGTACCGAAATCTCTTCAGGTGTCTGATAAGTTGACACCTAGGGTTTCTTCGATGGGCCTGCACTGTGGCTTCTGTTTATCATCTGGGGTTCCTCTTGGGTCCAGTGTACGTTCCTGCCTCTTCCTCTGTTTCTTCCTCTGCCCCTGGCCCAGCCTCTTCCTAAAAAAGGATGGAATTGCTCAACGCGAGTGGTCAGAGTACCATTATCTGGTTTTACAAACCGACGCTTGGTGGGAGCTGTCATTACTATAGTTATATACAGATATATATAACTAAAGATATATCATTAGTACATATCGAATTCTAGCGCTCGCCTATTTGAGCCGTTTTTTGAGGTGTGGATAACTTAGCACATGACAATAATGGGACAACATCCTCTGTCACATATTTTACAAGTTTCTATCAGATGCTAGTACCATCCTGTTGATTTAAAAAGTGACTACTACTGGATGGATACTACATTTTCTCCAACTAATATATATATTTCTTATGATATCTTCTGGACACGTTTGCCCCTGATCACAATTCTGAGCATGTTTTTCCTTGGATGATATTTTCTCTTAACAAAACCTTTTTCTTCATGTTTACATATACAATTATTACATATAACATGCCATTAACTATCTATATTTGTATATACACCTAGTTAATTAGACCAGTTCGGACCACTGATGCTTGCTGCCATCCCGATGGGGTCCATCCTTTAATACAAGGAGGGTAAGGATCTATCCTCTTAATTTAGAGGATTGTATGTTTTTTCAATGTGTATTTCACCGTGTGATACACTTCACACAAGGGAATAGTCACCTGTGTGAGCTCACTATGCACATTTTTTATCTGTGACATAAGTTTATGCATTTTTTTCTTCTACAGGTTCCTGTGAAATGGCTTGATCACTAATTAGATAATAATATGTGGATTAGGTACGTTTTGGTCCTGACGAATCACACTGATCTTAAATGACTTTATATGCGAGAAACATGTTGACCTTTCTAGTAACAGTATAGGGATTTCTGTACTGACATTCTTAACATTCTCTGAATTTAGGGACTGTAGATTTAACTCTAATTTTTGTCCTTTGAGGGTCGATTAGACATTACTACTAATCCTTTCCCCACATAATGGTTTTTAACCATGACAGGGGTCTGATTTTGATTAAATATGAGTTTTGCAGACCTCTAGCCATTTTTAATCTCACAGACTCATATCTTTCTATACCAATCCCACATTCCAGCACTCAACGACCGGTACTTCTATATCTAAAAGATCTCAGGAAAAGAGCCCCCGTGAGGGGCCCGTCAGGCATTTCAGTGCCGGCCTGACGAGGAGCAAAAGCCTGATGATGAAGCATGCCACCAATTGGTGAGTGAGTGCTCTTGTTCTAAAGAAAGCAGACTCACAGGATCTATTATTTTCTATTCACTGCATTTATATATAATTCACTGTCTGGAACTGTGTACCCTTTGGTTTGTTGAGGTTTGATGGGAGTACCGTACACAGGACCAACTACCCTTTAACACTCCCAATGTAATAGCCCTCTCCTGTTTGTTTTTTGATAATTTAGTACAGCCTTTATGTTGTAGGGCTTGTTTGAATACCTCTACTTTGGTGGATTCACACCTGTCGGAGTTATGGCTGACCTTCATGGCCTAAGTTTTGATGAGAACACTGTCCAAGCAATTCTACAAGCACCATCTATACTAGACAGTAATCATAGTGGTCCATCTGGGTGTTCTAAAGAAGATTGGGACAAATGATCAAGCCTAAATAAAGATTTAATCAAAACAGTCTTACATGGCACCGTGATGACAGAATACCTCCGGGCTAACATCTCACCTAATGGTCTGGTAGTTACCAACATCCCTAGGATGTTTTTACAGGACTTACAATTCTGAAAAGACTGGGCACAGGTATCATGGAACATTACACGTGATTGGTTGGTATTGATTATTAACACTTCCAAACGTCTGGCTGACTCCATCACAATACAGATTTCAATGATGGAATCATCCATAAAAACCACTGTCCAATTGTCACAATTCAAATCTCGTCTGGCTGAGATCAATGCAGAACTCAATGAAACTAAAGAACACTTGACTCGCCAAAAGATTACTAAACTTCAAAAGGATATTAAAAATAATCAGTAGAGAGAAGATATATCCATATACAAAAGATGATTATCAACAGGAGGGTGGTTCCGATACATCAGATGATACATACGATCTCCACCGGAAAGTACGCACACCACAGTACAGTTCCAGTTCTGATGATGAAAGGCAAATATACGCGAACCGCCCACCGCCTCCCTTTGGCTTAACTCCCCCTTTTCCATACTCTCAGTTTCCAGTATGGCAGAAGCCTCCCTATCTCTTTTTTCAACCACAAGCCCAGATTCCTTACCATCCTTTGTTAGGAAGAGGCCGGGCCAGGGGCAGAGGATGAAACAGAGGAAGAGGCAGGAACGTACACTGAACCCAAGAGGAAGCCCAGATGGTAACCACAAGCTGCAGTGCAGGACCATCGAAAAAACCCTAGTTGTCAACTTATCAGACACCATTCTATCACCTGAAGAGATTTCGGTACTCAATCGGGGTTTGGGCTTTGTACCTACTCCCAAAGAGGATCCTTTCCGTCTTAACCGTGAAATCCCTGCTTTGTTCCGGAAGATCCATCTACATTTCTTTTATAAGAACCAACCGATGTTACCTCCCAAGGGAGACACTAATTTGAGAAATCCCTCCACATTTATGCCACCATCTTCCTCGGTACCTGTGGAAGTGCTTGCATTCGAAAAAGCAGTGCAACACAAGATTGAGTTACTAAATCCAGCAGCACACTTTCAGAATGTGTCTAACAGTGAAAGAGAAGCAATCCACACGTTGTCCTATCATCCAGATAGCATCATTAAGCCAGCGGATAAAGGGGGTGCTATTGTGATCTAGAACACAACCTCATACAGACAAGAATGTCTGAGACTGTTGAGTGACACTGTGTACTATGAACCTATACCCTCTGATCCTACTTCACGTTTGCAAAAAAAGATTCAAGGATTGATCATTGAAGCTGAAAGTTTAGACTGGATAGCCCATTCAGAGGCTACATTTTTGGATGCAAAAGAACCAAGGACTCCCTATTTTTATTGCCTTCTGAAAATTTACAAAGGGACCCCTCCACCGGGACGTCCCATTGAATCAGGCATAGGTTCTCTGTTAGAACCGCTATCGAAATTTTGTGATTTTCACTTACAACCTATTGTTCAAAACGCATCTACCTTTTTGAAAGACACCAAGGACACATTGATCTTGTTAGACAATGTCAATAAAAGTGGAACTACGGACATGTTAATGTGCCTGGATGTAGAGGCACTTTATACTAACAAACCACAGGATGCCACTCTGGAAGCAGTTGAAGACATTCTCAGTTCGATGTCTTGGCCTTACAAAACCCCCATTACCTTAATTTTGCAATGTGCAAGTCTAGCTTTACAAGAAAATTTCTTCCAATTCGAGAACCAACAATACCATCAAATTCAAGGGACCTCAAAGGGAAGCACATTTGCTCCCAGTCTGGCCTGTTTGTATATGTATACATTTGAATTAAGACATATTTGAGGTCTAACTCAACCTTTCTCTTCCAGCATCCGACTATGGCGTCGATACATAGACGATATACTAGTAGTCTGGAAGGGTAATAGTGACCAGGCGAAAGCATTTATTGAGTGGATTAATACTTTGGACCAACATTTACTTTTTAGTGCTAATTTCTCGACAGAAGAAGTCTCTTTCCTTGACTTACGAATTATTCTATCCGGCGGAGTTCTACACTCATCCATCTTTCAGAAACCTACGGATAGGAACAGTCTACTGCTTTTTGACAGTCACCATCCTAAATCCTTGTGACACAATCTGCCTTTTGGTCAATTCCTGAGACTAAGACGTAACTGTACTGAGATCTCTGATTTCCATAATCAAGCTGAACTTTTGAGCCATAAGCTACAAAACCGTAAATATCCATCACATATTATTAATCAGGCCAAAAAAAGAGCCCGAAACATACCGAGAGAGGTTCTCCTGAGCGATAATCAACATGAACCACATTCTAGACTGACTTATGTCACTACCTTCACCCCTTTGAGTAACCGAGTAATGAAGACAGTCAAAAAACATTGGTCTATTTTGAATATCTCAGGCGAGACTTTAGCCCACCCCTTATTTGCCTTTAAACGTACACAAAATATCAGAGATTTAGTAGTGCACGCTAGACCATCACTGCAACGAAATTGAGATAATATTCTGTCTACATCGTGGCTAGGGGTTGTAGGACACCATCCCTGTGGTAACTGTAATGTTTGTACTCTCTCTATGCATACCCAGGAAGTGGACCTGGGTGAGAGGACACCCTGGCGACTGCTTGCATATACGAATTGTCGTACCAAGAACTGCACTTATATGATCACCTGTCCATGCAGTCGCCGATACATTGGGATGACCACTAGAATGGTTAAGACACGCATTAATGAACATCGCAGTACCAGAAGATGCCAGCGAGCAGCGACTAAGCTGACTAAACATTTCATTGAATTTCACCATACACCCAACAACCTTAAATGGGTAGTATTGGAACGTGTAATAAATAACAAAGATTACACTAGAAGACTTTTTGAGAAAGAACAACGTTGGATGTTTAGATTAGCAACACACCGGACTGGATTAAACGGTGACATACCCTGGCTAGAATTTGCCAATCGTTGATTGCTGGGTCAATTATTAATCATCACCTTTTGATCCTAGGGAGATGCTGGATTTAATAAAAAGAATTCCTAACTGCAGCCCTTCTATTTGAGCTATTTAATCAGGGGTCATGTGAGATTAGAACCCCCCCCTGTTTCCACCTTTTGGGCACATACATCCATTGAGATAATCCTTTTGGCTAAGCTTTATTGACTGATTTCAAGATGGCCGCCACCTCGGGACAGATTCTCAGTCCTTTGTCTATGTTGTTATACTCACCTGGACTTTATTTTAAGATGGCCGCCATTACTTTATGTTATATGCCCTGTCCCCTTTCTATTTCTATGTATTTTCAGCTCCTTTTATTTGCCGTACTCCGGTCCCGGTTTACTTTTCCGGGAACGCGGAGCAGGGGTAGGTGCAGACTATCTTGTGGATCTGAAAAGCCGGGTAAGTCTTTTCAACCTTGCCCTTCTCCCTACCTTCGTTACTCTGACTGCAGTAATAACTTAATGGCTCCCGATATATGGAGAACTTTACTCTCTGCCCTCGCATATTGCTTGACGCGAGTGGTCAGAGTACCATTATCTGGTTTTACATACCGACGCTTGGTGGGAGCTGTCATTACTATAGTTAAATACAGATATATATAACTAAAGATATATCATTGGTACATATCAAATTCTAGCACTTGCCTATTTGAGATGTTTTTTGAGGTGTAGATAACTTAGCACATGACATTAATGGGACAACATCCTCTGTCACGTATTTTACAAGTTTCTATCTGATGCTAGTACCATCCTGTTGATTTAAACAGGAAATACTACCAGATTGATACTAAGGCGGTCATTCTGACCGCGGCGGTCGCCGCCCACCAAGCGGTTTCCGCCGAAAGACCGCTCCACGGTCAAAAGACCGCGGCGGCCATTCTGGCTTTCCCGCGGGGCCGGCTGGCGACCGCCAGAAGACCGCTGGCCGGCCCAGCGGGAAAGCCCCTTCAACAATGAAGCCGGCTCGGAATGGAGCCGGCGGAGTTGCAGGGGTGCGACGGGTGCAGTGGCACCCGTCGCGATTTTCACTGTCTGCAAAGCAGACAGTGAAAATCTTTGTGGGGCCCTGTTAGGGGGCCCCTGCACTGCCCATGCCAGTGGCATGGGCAGTGCAGGGGCCCCCAGGGCCCCCACGGCACCCGTTCCCGCCATCCTGGTTCTGGCGGTGGACACCGCCAGAAACAGGCTGGCGGGAAGGCGGGAAGCGGGAAGCAGCGCTGCCATGGCGGATACCCTGGGCCAGCGGGAAACCGCCGGGAAACCGCCGGCTCCCCTTTTCTGACCGCGGCTTTACCGCCGCGGTCAGTATCACCCAGGAAGCACCGCCAGCCTGTTGGCGGTACTTCCGCCGCCCTCCGCCATGGCGGTCATGGACCGCCAGGGTCAGAATGACCCCCTAAGTTTTCTCCAACTAATATATATATTTTTTATGATATCTTCTGGACACGTTTGGCCCTGATCACAATTCTGAGCATGTTTTTCCTTGGATAATATTTTCTCTTAACAAAACCTTTTTCTTCATGTTTATATATACAATTATTACATATAACATGCCATTAACTATCTAAATTTGTATATACACCTAGTTAATTAGACCAGTTCGGACCACTGATGCTTGCTGCCATCCCGATGGGCCCATCCTTTAATACAAGGAGGGTAAGGATCTATCCTCTTAATTTAGAGGATTGTATGTTTTGTCAATGTGTATTTCACCGTGTGATACACTTCACACAAGGTAATAGTCACCTGTGTGAGCTCACTATGCACATTTTTTATCTGTGACATAAGTTTATGCATTTTTTTCTTCTACAGGTTCCTGTGAAATGGCTTGATTACTAATTAGATTATAATATGTGGATTAGGTACGTTTTGGTTCTGACGAATCGCACTGATCTTAAATGACTTTATATGCGAGAAACATGTTGACCTTTCTAGTAGCAGTATAGGGATTTCTGTACTGACATTCTTAATATTCACTGAATTTAGGGACTGTAGATGTAACTCTAATTTTTGTCCTTTGAGGGTGGATTATACATTACTACTAATCCTTTCCCCACATTACGTTTTTTAATATGACAGGGGTCTGATTTTGATTAAATATGAGTTTTGCAGACCTCTAGCCATTTTTAATCTCACACACACATATCTTTCTATACCAATCCCACATTCCAGCACTCAACGACCAGTACTTCTATATCTAAAAGATCTCCGGCAAAGAGCCCCCGTGAGGGGCCCGTCAAGCATTGCAGTGCCGGTCTGACGAGGAGCAAAAGCCCGATGATGAAGCATGTCATCAATTGGTGAGTGAGGGCTCTTGTTCTAAAGAAAGCAGACTCACAGGATCTATTATTTTCTATTCACTGCATTTATATATAATTCCCTGTCTGGAACTGTACACCCTTTGGTTTTTTGGAGCATCGATTTCAGCCACGAAGCAGGTGGCGCATCATTTATCAGCGGCCTTGCAGATGGTGCATCAAAAATTTCCCCCGCACAGTGCTCTGTGCATGGATTTCAGCTCTTGTTCTGCGAACTTCACCTTTCAAGGGTCCAGGGCCCAGAGAGGACACCACTTGGCAGGGCAGGAGTCTCAGCAGAGAGTTCAGGTGCTGGTCGAGGAAGTCTTTTATGATCCTGAGACTTCAAAACAGGAGGCAAGCTCAGTTCAAGCCCTTGGAGATTCTTCTTAAGGAGGAATGCACAACAAAGTCCAGTCTTTGACCCCTTCCACAGGCAGAAGCAGTAACTGCGGGATAGCCCAACAAAACACAGTCACAGGCAGGGGCAGCATGTCTCCTCAGCTCTACAGCTCCCATCCTTGACAGAGGTTCCTCTTGAAACCATCAGTGATCTTGAAGAAATCTAAAGTATGAGGTTTTGGATCCACTACTTATATCCCTTTCTGCCTTTGAAGTAGGAAAACTTCAAAGGAAAGTCTCTGTTGTTCACAATATCCTGCGTTGCCCAGGCCAGGGCCCAGACACACACCAGGGGGTTGGAGACTACATTGTGAGAGGACAGACATAGCCCATTCAGGTGTAAGTGACCACTCCTCCCTCCACTCTAGCACAAATGGCTCATCAGGATATGCAGGCTACACCCCAGCTCCCTTTGTGTCACTGTCTAGAGGAGACTCGCAACCAGCCCAACTGTCAGTCTGGCCCAGACAGGGAATCCACAAATGGGCAGAGTCACAGAATGGTTAAAGCAAGAAAATGCCCACTTTCTAAAAGTGGCATTTTCAAACTACAATTTGAAAACCAACTTTACCAAAAAAATGTATTTTTAAATTGTGAGTTCAGAAACACCAAACTCCATATTTCTATCTGTTCTCGAAGGGAACCTGCACTTAAAAGATATTTAAAGGCAGCACCCATATTAACCTTTGAGAGAAAGATAGGCTTTCAACATTGAAATCCGAATATAGCAGTATTTCTCTGTTAGGACAGGTAAAATGCCTCAGTACATGTCCCACCTTTAACATACTCTGCACCTTGCCCATGGGGCTACCTATGACCTACCTTAGGGGTGCCTTACATGTATAAAAAGGGAAGGTTCAGGCTTGGCAAGTGGGTACACTCACCAAGTCGAACTAGCAGGTTTAAACTGCACACAGACACTGCAGTTGCAGGTCTGAGCCATGTTTACAGGGCTACTTATGTAGATGGCACAACCAGTGCTGCAAGCCAACAAGTAGCATTTGATTTACAGGCCCTGGGCACCTCTAGTGTACTTTACCAGGGACTTAATAGTAAATCAAATGTGGCAGTCATGGAAAGCCAACCACACATGCATTTTACACAGGAGCACTTGCACTTTATCACTAGTCAGCAGTGGTAAAGTGCCCAAAGTACCAAAAACAGCAAAACAGATTCCAGCACACAGTCAAAACATGGGAAGCAGAGGCAAGAAAGACAGGGGAGACCACGCCAAAGATGCCACGTCTAACAATCAGTAAATGAGAACATCGTGAGACAAGAACAGTTTCCACCAAGATGGAAAGTTTAAACAAAGAAAGTTCTAAACATTTACATTTTGTTGAAGTCTTAAACATAACAAATCATCAAGCATTTTTTTCAGCCCCTTGATCTTTGAAAGAAAGAACACTCATGTAAGTTTTAAGCGTAGAAGCCTATTCAGAAAGTAGCAAGTTTAAGATTAGTTTAGCAAGTTTTGAGACTCCAATACAGGTCAAGCGGTTAAAAATGAATAGAAATTATAACTTAGCCTGGGAAGTTTGCATCATGAAAGGCCATGCAAAATTCATGATAGAAACATTTTTGGTGAGCTACAACAGTTTGGAATTTGTGAAAGTTAGCAATCAAGCAAGTCAAGCACATGAGGGTCATGCGAAGTTTAGAAAGGAAAATCACCATTTGAAATACAGCATTAAATTAGGCGTACATTTCACTCACATGGGTTATTAATTTAATAGATTTGATATTTTATTGACATCTCAAGCACATCAGAGTGTGCCCCACGTGTCAGTGAACTATTCATTGCTTTTAGTACAACTAAAAAGTACAAGGTACAAAGAACAGCTTTATAAGTTGCGCATCTTACAATAATGACCTGATAGTATTCTAAAATGATGGGAAGTGCTGATAAACATCTGTTTTGACAAACAAGGGAAACAATGCCTCTGCAAATTTGAAAGGTTCCTAAATATGTATGGATCAAGAATTTATAAAAATCTAACTTTTTGATGACATTTTCCTCTGCTTCACTTGTTTAAGAACATTAGAAGTTTGTCAAGTGACTCATGTCTTGTGTAACAGATATAACTGCACTGCCACTCAGAAGCAGAAGCTAGAGGACTTCATTGCAACATTTGATCTCTAATTATAACATCTTTCTTTTTTAACACAAATTTTACCTTTGGGATTGGTGTACTTTCTATCAATTAATTTGCAAGTGCACCTCTGTCAGCAACAAAAAATAAACTATGCTGCAGGTAGTAGCTTTCCCTATTTAGAAATGCTCCTGTACTGGAGCTTTGTTTCCAGTCTCAAACATAACACAAAAGTTGGACTTGCTTAAGTTTGTGCCTTTGAGTGAAATTCTTTTTTGTTGAACCTATTAGCCAATCTAAAGTTTTCATTTTGATGAGAAATAAAATTAACAAATTCCTCTTTCTGACTTCTCTGCAAGGTTTTCCACAAAATACTTCTGCCTATTTTAGAAATTCTCCTCTTAACCTGCTTCATTGACTTCATATTGTTCATCATTACACCAGTGTGAATGAACCTCTCACAAAGCTCACTGAATATTGCACTACTTACACCGGTGTAATCATTTCTAGCTTTGTATACTTTCTTGTATTTTCGAAATCTACATGAAACTTCTTAATTCTGCTTCTAGTTATCCATTAGCTTCATTCCTTACTTTAGTTTTTCCTACTAATTTTTTAGTACACGTTCAACTTCTCTTATCCACATTTCTTTTCATATCTCCACTTCTAGTTGAATCCTTGTCTGTTCGTATTTGAATACTTTCTTGCCTACGATGAAGGCACTCCTTCTATTTTTCAACAGTTTTTTCAGTATTCTCTCTGATTAAATTGTGAGCTTGCATCAAAATGAATGGAACAATAAAAATATTGTTTTTAGATTTATAAATAATATGTAATAGTCATTTAATTTTATAAAAAAGATGCAAAAGTGAGTAAAGAAAAAGCAAAGTTTTCTATAAGAAAAGCAATATTGGTGGGACATGAAAAACAATAGCAGGAAATGTATATGAAATGGTAAGAGAGGGTAGATGCACTAATGGACTGCATACACAAAGGAGACAGACAATGTACTATAAATTAGAAAGGGTAGTCCGTAAAGCTGTACATACTTAGGCAATGTTCTACCACATTTTATTACTGAACCCATGATAAGTAATGAACAGTGTCATTCTACAGCATTTAAATAGCAAATACAGTTACAAAAAGGTAAGTAGTTTAGAGTCACGGTCTGATGCAAGACTCTAATTTTCTTGAATGATCTAGGTTTTCCCCATCATTTTCCTCTACCCAATACCACCTTCCTCATACTTGCTGTTCTGTGAGACTAGCAAAGAAATGTGCTTGCTGATGAGAGAACAGAAAAGCAAAAGAGAGGAAAGAAGATGAGGCAAAGTCATTTGGTAAATAAGAGAAAAGAAGAAAAGATAACAAATAGAGATACAATTGTGTATTAGAACTGAATGGGAGAGTGAAAAGCATAGGCAGGGATAACAGCAAAAACATAGTACTACATTAAACACCTTCCACTTCTCTACATTTTAAAATCAGTTCTCGTCAGTGACTTCTTAACCAAAGACGATATACTAATGTTGTCAAGAACATGGCCACGGCAGGGGTTTGACAGAATATGCCTGTGCTGAGCTCTGTGACCTCTGAGCATGGGAGCCACAGTGATTACGACTATCCCAAACTCAAAATAACACCAGAGTAGATATGAAGCACTCATGCATATGCAGGTACACAATTGGAACTTGAGTTGCTCTAATTCTGCACGAAAGCATGCAATGCAGAGGACTCAGCAGTGCCATACATAATCCAAGATGATGGGTGCGACCTTCATAGAATCGATGCAGTGAGCTGCTGAGCTTCTCCCAGGGTGACTTTATCAGTGAGTGGCTTCTTCTTTTTGCAGCAGTGCTCCTTCCCTGCTTGCGGCCTTAACACTCATCTCACCCTCACCTGCTGGCCTGAAGCCTTGGAGGTCTTTTGGAGACTTTCCCTGTTTGACCATGCCATGCTCTGACTTTGGGAGACATTTGGCAGCCTTCTCTGGTGCCCAGCATGAAAGTTTATGTTCTCTTTATAAACAGCAGAATTTCAGTGAGGTAAAGCATGGAACCTACACTGACCCAGGCAGCTCCACTGAAGCTTGCGGTGGTACATAATTACTCACTACAGCTTCTGCAAAAAACAACATGTGAAAATATGTACAAGAAGTTTAAATCAACTCTGAACTCCATTAGTAATAACATCATAGCTGACGGTTTTTCAGAAAGCCTATGTGTTACACCACTATGTTTTCAGTGTATGTATTCTACTGCCAAAAGTGAGACTCTTTGAGTGACACTTTCTCATAATTAAATTAAAGTAATGACCAGTATTTGAGTGCTTCTCTGTTAGTTTCTATTATGTATTCAGGCATAATGCAACAACAAACATACCTCTAAAACAAACCAAAGCTATTTGCATTGTCAGTGCTCGCTAACATCATCAAATGGATATATGATAATGATTTTGCTGTCAATAATAAGAATTTAAAATGTTTAAATTCTGAAAATATTAGACTGGGTATTATGTCCTTTTTCTCCCCACATCTTTCTGAAATTCTCCATGTGCACATCCCACATCACCTCCTTCCCTTTCATCACTGTGTTTTTTACTATGTCCTTTTTCACGGATTTTCTTGTGTCACCCCCCCAGTCATGCTCGTACTTACACACACCCACCCATTCTCTCTCTCTTCAAAAGTACCCACAGCATTTTCCTTTTATGGAGCTCTTAATATTTCATCAATTGAGTATGTATTCTTAACACACTTTCACATAAAATGCTAATTACAAATAGCCCAAGACTTCCTAAAACGTCGCAAAACAGTGTTGCATGGCCCTATTGCAGCATAGCGGAATGGATGTGGTGCAACTGTTACCGTTTGTGTCACATTGATGATCTATACGTGACCATATTTTCATTGTACTGTGTGAATTGCTAACAAGTTAACTGTAAAGTGGTGCGCTGAAAGCCCATATAAAGGTGCATTCACTGCAGACTAGTGATTTAATGTGATGCAGTATAGCCATTTTATTTGTTTCCTAATGATGTTAAGAAATAGTTTTTGTTGAAACGATAATACATTTCCGTACAAAAATGTCATATATGTTGTATGCTAAAATTCAAATTTGCAGTTCCCCATTATATCTATTGACATATTGACAACTTATTTTACCTTTAAAACATACTGTAACATGAATTCGGACAAGATTTATTATTAATAAATTTAGAGTCTAACTATTACACGTGTTTTGCTTCATGAGAATAAAGTGTACCATTTTAATTCTACTCTGCTTTAGGTAGACAATACTGATTTGCTATGCCTCAGTCTTGCAGAAGGAGTTTTCTTTTGTTAACGTGTCATTTCTTTCCAGATGTTGGTTCCATAAAATGTTATTGTCTTATTCACAGAGAGCCTGAAAAAGTAACCTTGAGAATGCCACATCGAAAAACAAGGAATGAAAAGATGGACCCAATTTTTATTTGTTGCAAACATGTATAAGAGAGCAAAGATGGATACCTTCCCATGATGGACTAAGGAGCTTTCCCTGGTTTTACAGATGCATGTCGCATGATGTGCTATGATTGGACAATGAAATCTTTCGATCTATATGGTGTTACAAATGGACAAATTATCATTCTCTGTGGACTTTAAATCAAGGTTTCCAGTTGGATTTGAGGGACTTTTTCCTTTAGACTTTGAGAGATACAGACCTCTTTGCCCTTGCCCTGTACTTTCCAAATGCGTACAGAGAAGACACATTTTTCTTGACCCAATGAGAAGACCCAGATACCATTTTTTCAAACTATTTTTGTCCTTCATTTCCGTTTTACTTTTGGTCCCATGTTTGTAGCCCAGCTTATATAAATTAGTGAATTGCTATTCTTAGGGATTTTCCCTCACTTGATTAGCTAACAAAATAATTTTAGATTGTCTTCATGTTTAGTAGAGTAGGTCAGCATTTGTTCTCCAAACATCAAGTTCTTACTCTGTTATTCTGTATTGCCATTATTGAATGTTTAGTTTGTTTTATGTTAGTGCGCTTAAACTTCTTCTATCTGTTGGGCCATTCTTTCGTAATATTGTATCTTTACAGTTTGGTTTTCAAATTCATCTATATTTCCCTGAGCATAAGTTGTAATAAAATCCTTTAAATCGATTTTGGACTTGGGTGTTCCTTGTGTGGCCAAATTGGCCATACTGTATATTTAAATGTTGTATTGACTTGTGATGTTAATTTTTTCCGACTTCTTTTGTTAGGGTGAAAAGATCTTGCAGACCTTGCTTAAAGCATACCTGGAATGCTTTACCAGATGCCATGTTGGGAGATAGCTGTAGGCACACTGGCCTAATTGTAAATGTTTGTAAGAAATTAAATAAACATTCCGAGCCCTGGCTGAGAAGGCTTGATATATATGACAACTAGTCACTTCTCCTACACCGTGGTTTCAGCTCCCTATGCAGCAAATGACTGGGCACTGCACATATCGGATCTTAAATGCATGACTTTGCCTTTCAGTGTAGCATTGCAGGGAAAGGCACTAAAATGTGTCACACTGACCTTCATTATGTGGCATTTGGAATGCTATAACATGACTGTATTGCTCGAGTAGGTACTCATCGAACCAAAGAGATTCTAAATACTTTCATCAGTTGCTAAGGAACATACCTTTAAAGGGACATGGTGAGAATCTAAGCTGCCTTCAGCACTTTCCATGCTCCGAACCTTAACTTTCCTTCGCTACATGCACAGTTGCCAGTGCATGTGCTGTAAACGTCCCCTCAAACCATGCAGAGTGACAATCCAGTCCTAGTTATTGAACCAAAAATAGGATACAGGAAAGTGTGGAAAGAAAACAGTTCGAAAAACAGTTCTCCACTCATTTTCCTCATCTTTTTCACCATACAGACACATTTTCTGGTTACATTTCACCACCCTTCTCTAGACACCGCGGTCATGGTTAAAATATGAGGTACACAATTTTACTTCATATCTTCCATGTACAAAAAGTGCAAATTTGTCAAGTGGCAATGAGGTTGTCAGTTTTTTGGACAGAAGACTTCATGGTGAGTGGCCCATAATCCAAACAGGATAGTAATGGGAATTACCATCCCCGTCAGGATTTCAAAGAGGTTTGAGAACACTGCAGCAAAGAAGTATTTCTGCTACAGGCAAAACAAGAAAAAGAGAAAAGAGCAAAAAGAAATAGGCTGTGTTGTGACCTCCTGTCATGCTCTATGGCTGATCATCAATTGCGTCAGAGGGGCACTGTACTGCTGGCGAGGATGCGCCATGCTACATATCAGCCGCCCAGGAGCTCTGACCTCAGAAGGTGTACCTAGACCCACAGCAAAGTGATGCTGCACAAGTTTCTGGTGATTCTCTGGCTCTGTTTTTTCTACTGCCCATGACCCACCTCAACTCCCCCTATTCAGTGTGAATGCTGGTTCAGCGCCTGAGTCGGCCTTTCTGAGTGTGTTGGGCCAATTCAAGGAATCTTGGTTGAACCTGTCTCAATATTGGGGCACTCTGCATCTACAAGAGGCAGCTGATGGGATCTCTAATCGGCTGAGGCCACAATAAGGCATTGTGGACAACAAGATCAGCGTGACTGCATGACCGCGGTGCCAGTCCTCTTTGGTGAGTGGATTTTTCAGGCTCAATGGACGGGACAGGGCAAGGCACTATACTGCGCAAAATCAAGCTTTCAACCTATGCACCCTCCCCCCTTGTGAGGGTGGCACTAGGCTCTCTCGCTGGGTCTGTGGATGCTCTGGACCACCACAGAAGTGGCCCATGTGGACGCAGGTACGGTTTGTGGCCTCCAAGCAGCACCTGAACAGCGGAGGAGTTGCAGGGTGTTTATTATTTTTTATTACAATGAAAAAGATTGCACAAGAACCACAGTTCAAGACACGCTCTGCTAGTAAAACTACCAAGTCTGTATGCAGTTTTAAGGGCAAACATTCAACTGCACTAGAGAAATCTCCAGGCTTAGGACCAGCTCCTCAGATGGCTTGACTCCCTACCCCGTCTTCTTTGTTAGCCTCCACCTCCACATCTCAAGCAACAGGCTTGGTCTCCGAATATGACTTTGAGCGAGGTAAGATGGCAAAGGGCATTCAGGTGGGGTGCTAGTCTAGGATCCTAGATGAAGACACCAGCCGATAGAAGAGCTTACTCCTCTATGAGCATAGCCCACAGTTCAAGCTTGGCTATACCTGAATTCGGCAGAATGGGAGTGAGCACCCTCAAACTTTCCCGTTATTTACCACAGTCGGCTCAAAGGAGCTCAAGAAAAACCCCAAGTCAATGCAATCAATTGACCACTTATTAGGAGGTAGACAGGCCAAATGCAATTCGGTGCCCATTGCACAGTGCTCTCTGCCTAATTTCCAGGTGCTACTCTGACCCCTACATCTCTGCCGGCGTGACACAGACTGTGCTCCCCTCTGGCTCAATGGGGACTGGGACAGAGTGGCAGAGGCTGGAAGTATGAACACCTCTCTTTATATAGAACCAGGCCACCATGAGTCAGTTATTCAAAACCAGAAGAGAGGTGAGAAGGATAGAAAATGTGATACGCCAACAGAGAGCTTGCGCCTTCAAATTCTGGGTGAGATCAAAAGTTTAAAACTGTCACAGCTATTAAAGCTGCCAGACCTATTGTGCATTGGCCTGCCCCGTTTGTAGTGCACACAGGACAGGCCGCTGCATAAGAGGCCTGAAAGGCCATAGGCAGCAAAAGCTGTTATTTTATTCCTTTTTGTGCATCAGTGTGCACAAACGACAACGAAAGAAAGAGTCAAGGACTTACCTGGATCTCCCTGAGGGACCTCCTCTCCTCGTCGCCTGACAGTGACGAGTCTTCTCTTTTTCAGTGGCTGCCTCCTGTGCCCTGGTGCATGGCGCAGCCCTGTTATGGACTGCAAAGCGCAAGTGCAGATCGTCTGTGCTTGCACTGTGCAGCTCATACTGGACTGCAAATGCATGGGTGAGCTCCGCTCCCCTGGTAGGGCTAGCAGAGGTTTTTAAATAAGCTTGTAGTCCGGACTTTAAAAAACTCTGTTAGCTCTGTCAGCAGAGTGGAGCTCCCCACACAGGCCTACTTTAAAGGTGATAGGGAGGACCCGAGCTGTGTAAAGTTCAGGCAGCATTTTTAATGTCTACGCCTGCCATCGCTCAAACCGGCAGTACGGGGTCCCACTGCATCGTTATGGACATTGTAGGTTCATTGGGCACTTTTTTGTAAGTTTACATGTTGGGAGAATAATCAGTAGGGAAAGTGCCCTAGAGCACATAGATGGATTGCCCCATATGGTTATTTCACACTGCAGTCACTTTAGGAGTATCTTGCATTTCATTCATATTTGCACATTGATTCGAACGGCTGGAAGAATAACTAGTAGAAGTAGTGTCCCATTGCACATAGGCGGCCCACACTTTTTTGTGATCATGCATCATAGCCACTTTACGTGTGTCTTGCACCGCTGGCATATTTGCACTATGATTCCTTCACCTAGTGCTGTTTTCTGGACACAGCGAAAGCAAATAATTAAGAATAAAGCTACAGTGTCTATGTTTTTGAATGGCTAACTAAACTGCATATTACAGGTTGTATCGATGAGCACCAATGGCCTAAACCACAGGAAGAAGAGGTGTGCAATGGAAGGGTGGGTTAAAGCAGAGAATCCTTCTGTAGCTTGTCTGCAAGAGGCCCATATTACAGCCAAAAAGTTCTCGGAATTGTCCATGCTTAAAAACTGGGCAGATTAAAAAGGATTCTCAACTGCTCAAGTCGCACACAAGGGCATGCCAGTCTTCTTGGCCAAAAGACTAGGGACTCGTGCTAGATTTTGTTAGCGACAGTGTCGCGTAGGCTCTCATTATTCTAATGAGGCTACTGGATTTCGAGTGGCAGACTCGCCTGCGGTGTGGGAGACTGAGTCTGACCCATTACAGGTGACACCTGTCGCTCCAATCCGGGTTCTGCTCCGGCTAACTAGCAGTGCTTCATCTCTACCCAAGGGCAGCGATGAATGGGCAGCCAAGCGCATGACAAAACTAGTTTCTCAGGAAAGCCGTGGTTACTTAGGTCTCATCCGTTTCTCACAGTTACATTAGTCTCACATACACAATGACAAACAGAGGCAGTGTGTGGTGCGTAGATCGAATGTGGAAGGTTGACATTCGATCTACGAGACGGGGGTTCGGGAGGTGGCGGTTAGGATGAAAGCAGTCGGGATGAACGGAGCGATTCCGGCATTGCTCCTGTAATGTACCCGCATTATCTAGGAATAAAATGATTACCTGTTACTGCCGGTCTCCGTCTTTACATTGGCGACGAGGCGGGCAGGAGCGATGTCGGTGGTGCTTTTATTTTTTGGCGATTTTCTGGCTGCTGGTGTTTCCATAACTTGAGGGGCGGCGCATTAAGAACCTCTTGATGTCCTGTATTAGCAAGATTCCTGTTTCGGGAAAAATATCTGCAACTATGCCAGGAATTATGGGTTGGAGTGTGCCCAAATTACTCTAAAGAGTGAACAACACCGTTGAGGCAGCCATTTTGAAGTGGTTTCTTCAGAGATTTTTTTGAATTCTACAAATAGCAAATTAGCAGCCATCTTTAAGGAGTAGACATCGTGCATGCAAATATTGTCTATAATTACAAGGAACTAGGCACGTTTATTGTGCCATAAATACAATTACAAGGAATTTGGCACGTTTAATTTGGAATACGGTGATAGGCACACCTTGTGCTTATAATTACAAGAAGAACCTTTTATCTATACATTTGACTTGTTGGATGTGCCGGAATTTATTGTGACTGGACTCTGTTAAAAAAAAAAACAAAAAAAAAAAACAAAGGAAAAACTGTATTGTTCAACTGCATTCAGTGATTATTGATATAGGACATTGTTAATTACAGAATGTCTAGTATTCAACCTCCACCATTTTTTTTTTTAATGAACCAGGAGATCCGCCCATTCAGTGGGAATTGTGGTTGGATTTATTTGAGGCATATGTTGATGTGTTGGAAGAGGGCGAATGTTCACCTGATAGGCACCTGTCATTGCTTAAACATCGTTTGGGCGCTGTAGGGTTAAGGGAATTTAAAAATTTACCACCTGTAGATAATGTGCATGGGGTAGATGTGTATAAATGTGCTTTACAACAGTTACAGGATAGGTATGGCCGGAAAATAAATGTAGTTATGGAAAGATACTAATTTTATTCCAGGGAACAGAAGGCTGATGAGTCCATTGACCAGTATATGGCAGTGTTAAGGGGCTTAGCGGTTACGTGTGCTTTTGACAATATGACATATGACCAAGTTTTGAGGGACCAATTATTAATGAAGACTAAATCTAAAAAAATACAGGAGAAACTTTGGTCTTCTGGGGAAGTATCTTTAAAAATGGCTGTTGAAGTGGCGAGGAGCATTGAGATTACCGAAGATTGCATTCAAACTATGAGGAGGGAAGTTAAAGATTGTGACAACGTTTGTACTGTAAGTAAAAACAGGGAATGCATGGACAAAAAGAAAAAAATTGTTGCACGGGCTGGTAGTGGGGACAACAAATCTGGGGATAACAAGTCTAGCATGTACAACAATACTAAAGCGTGCTTTAGATGCGGCGCCAGTTCGCATTTTGCAAATTTTAATGGTTGTCCGGCGATTGGGAAAAATTTCAGTGCATGTAAAAAGAAGGGACATTTTGCACGCGTATGCAGAAGTTTTGAAAAAAAAGTGAGTTGTGTTGTGGAGAATGTGGATGATGATGAGGTTGAGGGAGGAATTCAGAATTTGGTACTAAGCATTCAAGAGCGTAACATTAAGGGAAAAGAGCTTCAATTTCCTAAGTGTTACATAAATATTGACGGTGTACGAGTGGAAGTTATGGTGGACTCGTGTGCGTGGTACACCATAATAGGCAAGTCTCTATTTAATCAGTTGTGGCCTGGAAGGAGTTTACAAAAAACAAAAACCAGTCCTTGTAGTTATTCTGGTCATAAAATTGCTATTGTAGGAAAAATACAGGCAGAAATCGAATATGCTGGAAAGAAGTGTTCAGGTGAAGTTCTTGTGGCAGAAGGAGGGGCAACTATTCTGGGTTGGCCACATATATGTCAATTGGGGTTGAGGGTGGACCCTAATGCTACTCCGCCAGTGTGCATTGTGAGTATGGATACGTCGCAGAATGATTTGTATCGTGATATAAAAGGACTATTTCCTACCGTGTTTAGTGGTTGTTTGGGAAGTATGAAAAATTTTAAACATACAATTGTATTAAAGGAGAATGCTGTTCCTATAAGGCAGAAGTTGAGGAATGTTCCCTTGAATTATAGAGAAAAATTGAAGGAGATGTTAAAGGATTTGTGTGATAATGATATTATTGAACCAATTGAGTGCTCCGATTGGGTTTCTCCGATTGTGATTTCGGTAAAATCCAGTGGGGATCTCAGGTTGTGTGTTGACCTGCGGGCACTCAATGATGCAATTTGGATAGATGCATTTCCTTTACCAAATTTGCAGGAATTGATGTCCTCTATTGGAGATGCTACTGTATTTTCAACCATCGACTTGGCGAGTGCGTATCACCAGATACATTCAAGTCCTGAGTCTAAACATTGTACAGCTTTTATTACTCCAGAAGGAATGTTCCAGTACAAAAGAATGCCGTTTGGATTGGCTAGTGCGTCTGCAGTTTTCCAGAGGGAATTGTCCAAAATACTTTCGAATGTTAAGGGGGCAAAGGTATTCCAGGATGACATTTTAGTATATGGTCGCGACAGAATTAAGCACGACCGGAACTTAAAAGCAGTATTGCAAGCACTGAGTGACTATGGATTAACTGCTAAGGATCAAACGTGCAAATTTGGAGAGAGCCACGTGGAATATTTAGGTCATATCATTTCTAAGGATGGTATTCGACCTAAGGCTAGCCACATCAAAGCTATTAGTGAGGCTCCAGAACCAAGGTGCAAGGAACAATTGTTATCATTTTTAGGCCTAGCAGAGTTTTATTCTCGCTTTGTGGAAAACTTTGCATCCAAGGTGGAGAACCTCCGTGCCTTGCTGAGGAAAAATGTGACGTTCTGCTGGACAGAGATACATTCCAAGGAGTTTTCGACTATAAAGGAAGAAATTGTCAATGCATCTTGTCTCAAATCGTTTGATGAAACTGCTGAATGTACTATAGCAGTAGATGCTTCCGCATTTGGTATTGGTGCGGTTTTGTCTCAGAAGAAGAAAGGAGACACATGGGTGGTCGCATATGCTTCTCGTACTCTGTCTCAAGCAGAGAGGAACTATTCTGTAATTGAGAAGGAGTTATTGGCCGCTACGTGGGCTGTGCAACGATTTAGGATGTATATATGGGGGCGCAAATTTAAAATTTGTACGGATCACAAACCTCTGATTAATATTTTGAGCACGGGAGGGGGAAGGAACCTTACTCCTAGGTTGGCAAGGTTGGCTTCGAAATTACAAATGTATCACTTTGAGATTTTGCATCTTCCAGGGAAAAGTAATTGTGTGGCGGATGAGTTGTCTAGGTTACCACTATTGCATAGTAGTGCCAAGGAAATTGATGATGGAGAGTGCGATGTTGCGTTCACTTGTAAGGATGTTATGTTTTTGCAAAATGGAAATGTGCATGACAATTTATCTGAATGTGTGTGGATGAGAGAAATGCAGAAGGATGTGGTTTTGTTGAAAGTGAAAGAGTTTATTTTGAAAGGATGGCCATCAGAGCGTAGTTTACGAGGCGAGAGCAGTACATTTTGGAAGATTAAAGAGGAAATGTCTGTGTCGAATGACCTTATATTAAGAGGTGATAAAATTGTGCCTCCCTATGGTATGCGTGATACCATTGTTAAGTTGGGACATGAAGGTCATGGTGGCATGGCAAGTACCAGGAGGAAGATCAAAGAAGTTTTTGGGTGGCCGGGGTTAGATGGTATGGTAGATCGTTGGGTAAGAGAGTGTGGTAAGTGTGTATTGAGTGACAAGTCTGTGAAACCATTAGTGGTACCATTACAGTTGATTGAGTTGCCAGATGGCCCGTGGCGCAAAGTTGCAATTGATTTTATGGGGCCGTTTGTTAACTTACCTGCTAAGGAAGGGTATGCGATTGTCTTAGTTGATTATTTTTCCAAATGGCCAGAGGTTCGTATGGTTGGCAATATAACTACTGATACTGTGATCCAATTCTTAAAAGATGTATTTGCGAGGGAAGGAATTCCTGAAACTATTGTTTCGGACAATGGTGTACAACTTACTTCTGTTAAGATGAGTTCCTTTTTGAAGAGCTGTGGGGTAAATCATGTGAGGGTGTCATTATACCATCCTGAAGGTAATGGTCAGGTTGAAAGGTTCAACAAGGTTATCAAGGACACTATACAATTAGCTTTAGAATCTAATTTGTCTTGGAAGGAGGCCATCCAAAATATGTTGTTATCATTCAGAATTACGCCACATTCAGTCACTGGAAAAACACCTTTTGAGTTATTGAGGGGTCGGAAACCCTCTTCTAAACTAATCCCTTGGTGGTTGATGAACAGAAGGCAAGGAAGTTTTGGTGGGGTAGACTTTAGCTCTGTGAAAAATCGGGTGCAAGAGTATCAAAACAAAGTTTTAAACAAAATCAATAGTGGAAAAACTATGCCAAACTTGGCAGTTGGACAGTATGTACGCGTGAAAAACTTTGGGCTAATAAATAAAGGGAATGCGAGATGGTCACGCCCTATGAAAGTGGTGAAGGTATTGAATGGTGCAGTTCAGCTTGAGGATGGAAGAGTACGAAATTTGCGGCATGTGTGTTTGTTTAAGGCAAGTAACTTTTCCCAGGAATCTGTGTGTGAAGATTTTGATGAAGAGAGTGGATATTTGTGGGGATACGAGGATGCGCGGTCAGACAGAGGTGAAGGAGGTGGTGACTCCCGTGGTCTTGAATCCGGGAATCAGGAGGATGACGTGATACCTATTCATAAAAGTTTGAGAGAAAGGAAATTACCAAGGCATTTCAATGAATTTGTGATGGGAAGTCAACTTAATGGGAATGCTTCCAATTCAATGTAGAAAATTTATTTTCTTTAGAGGTACATGTATTATGTATTTTCTCTTATATGTATTTTCCCGATTTTAAGTATGTTATTTGTTTTTGTTGTTGTTGATAAGAGGGGAAGATGTGTGGTGCGTAGATCGAATGTGGAAGGTTGACATTCGATCTACGAGACGGGGGTTCGGGAGGTGGCGGTTAGGATGAAAGCAGTCGGGATGAACGGAGCGATTCCGACATTGCTCCTGTAATGTACCCGCATTATCTAGGAATAAAATGATTACCTGTTACTGCCGGTCTCCGTCTTTACACAGTGTATATTTCAATAATGCTTTAATAAAGCGACCAGATTAGAATTGTGACAAGGAGAGTAAAACATAAAAATAATGCTACCATATTGTCACGAGAGTCAACAGACTAATTCCTACCTAAGCTGTGATAGAGCACAGCGTTTTAAACTCTAATTCTGCCCTTCAGATTCCCCTGGGAAGGCATCATCCACCATACCTGAGCAAAGGCCTGAAGTCTACAAAACAGCTGTAGTGAAGCATTCGGCAATCAGCATACGGTCATGGTTCTCTGGCTGGATTGTCCCTCTAATGTGGAAGGACAGGGAAGTGTTTTTATAATAAAACAGCTGATGTCCTGAGAAAATGTCCCTAAGTGAGGATGTATATTTTCTATGAATATCAGAGACCAAACTTATACCATGTTCACCGGCAGCCTATCTTACTGCAGCCTTGGAAGAAGCACAGAGTGAGCAAGAATGTCTTGTTTGAGAACAGAGTGTTGGCCTAGGCAAAAACAGTAAGACAGAGAGAAAATAAAACAAGACCGTAAAAGTTACTACTGTAACAACAATATAACGAAGCTGAATAAAATATATGTAGTTCAAAGTGCACAGCGGCAGGCCTAATATGTTAAAATAACGTGCATGGAGCTATAACTAAAATGGCAACTCAACACCCTCCCCTTGTCGGTTTAAGGTGGTTCAAAGCCTATATATACATAAAAACTACTAAGCTCAACCTAAGATATATATCGAAAATTGTCAATATTGACAAGTTAAAGGGACACATGAGCGTATAAAAGGACAATTTAAAACTGTTAGCATGTGGCATAAAAAGGACCGAATTTCAAAAGTCAGAGATATTTTTAGAATTTCCAATCGGTTCCAGGACAATGGAGGACAGGAAATCTTCCACTTCGGCAGTTGTTAAAGTTGGAAAAGCATCGCCGGGAAGGACCAAGGAGCAGTCGTGTTCCATAGCCTTAGCCTCAGCCAAGGCAGCATTCCGTGGTGTGCCCAATGATGAGTTAAGAGCCACATCCTTCAGGAAGGGCAACTCATAAACAGCTTCCCATAGCAAACTCACCCTCAACACGCCCGTCTGGTAATGAGCCCTCAGCGAGAACATCAACAGATCAGCATCCAATGAAAGCAAGCGCTGCGTAGAAAGACAAACTTCCAGTGCATGGCATTGGTGTTGGGCGAACTGCTTGGTGCATTTTAAGAGACTTACGTTTGTGAGCTTTTATGCCCCGGTGAAAGGTAACCCAGGTTAACCCAGGGTTTTACGAAGAACTCTTTAAATTTCTAATACAAGTCCCAGGGGAAATTATTATTGGTGGGGATTTTAATTTTCTCCAAGACTGATATATAGACTCCTCAGTAAAAGGGAAAAACAAACTTGAAAATTAGAGTTGCAAGAGTTTTTCAGACTTATTTAGGAACATTGGTACTTAGTGATGTCTGGAGGGAGGCTTTTCCAACTAAGGTAGAAAATACATGCTTTTCCAGTCAATTTTGTAGTTTATCTCTGATTGACTTCTTCCTGCTAAGAAAAACCTTGGCTTCTAAGGGTTAGCGAATTCTTCATGATGGCTTCTCAGATTATGCAATCCTTGTTCTTGAAGTTGCGTTGGTTTTTTAATAAGCTGCATTTTCAAGAGGAAGGCTGGGTTAAGATTTGCAAATAGGAGATCAGAGAATTCCGTTGTAGGAATCATGAAACAAGCCCTCCAAGTATTGTATGGGATTCTTTGAAAGCATTTATGAGAAGGATTGCGATAGCAAGGGATGATGGTAAGTCATAGTACTAAACAATAGAAGCACACCCTAGAAGAGAGGGTGTAGGAGAGTTTAGAAAGGTTTTAAAGCACCCCTCAAGAACAAATTAGAAAATATCAGATCAGGCCAAGTGTACTTTTAGCGATCAGTTTGTTAGTAGGTGTGAAGCAATGTACCAGGCCTATTGGCAGAAGTTTTATGAGGAAAGTAGTTTTACGGGTAATTTTTTGGCATGGCAAGCATGAGAGCAGGCTGCCAATAATATGATCTCTGCATTGAAAAGCCTGATTTCTGGGATAAGATATATGGAACATAGCAAGTTGGTAAAAATGATGTAAGAATTTTGTAAACGGATACATAGTCAGAATCAAATGGTTGATAGTGAAGCACAAGGGAAATTCTTAGCTGGGATCACTATTCCCACTCTTTCCAAGGCAGCTAGGGAAAGTATTTCCCATCCTTTTACCAAGGTTGAACTGGTGAAGGTGGTTACAAACCTCCCAAATGGAAAGGTATGTGGTCCGGACGGCCCTCCGGCAGAATTTTTCAAAACCTTTATTTGACGTTTTGGCAGATTATCTCATGCTGACCGCCAATACAATGTTGAAGGGGGGCACCATCCCAATATAATGTTCTGCTAGAAATATAGTTAGTTTGTTAAAAAAAAGACAAAGACAGCGAAGATCCAAATTCATACTGCCCGATCACGCTTTTGAATTCTGACTATTAGATCATCATGAAGCTTGTGGCTAACCGCTTTAATTCGATAGCTGCCAAATTGATCCATCATGATCAAAATGTGTTTGTTGCCGGTCGCCAGTTGCAGCAAACACACATTTCCTAGCTGAGACCTTAGACTATTTCTCTGTCAATAGTATCCCTGTTGTCATCCTTTTATTGGATGCAGAAAAAGCCTTTGACCTTGTGGTCTGCAAAATGCTATTCGATATTCTAGCAAAATTAGGATTCCCCTCCCAGATCACAGGATTGTTGCAAAGGATGTATCAGAGTGTGGAAGCCAATATTATAATAAATTCTGTAGATGTGGGTAAATCACAAGTTTGCTGGGGTACCCAGCAGGTTTGCGTTTTTTATTGAGCTTATAGCTATTTCTATTAGACAGAATTCTGCGATCTGCCCTCCTATCAAGCAGATGGGGAAGAATAAACTATATGCTGACTATATCATTTTATTCCTCGATAATAATAGTAGCTCACAGAAAAAAGCTTTTGAGATTTTTTCACAGTTTGAGCAAGTGGTCAAACTGATCAATAGAAAAAAACTGATATTATTCTATGTGGATGTAGTCAGACACACTACTACCTGAACTAATCCCCTGTCTAGGTACCTGACCCAAAAAATCAATGGGGTTATATTTTCTTCAAAAATATTTATTTGCTCTTAATTTTGCCCCTCTGCTCACAAAGGACAGACTATGCTATCACGGTGAGGATCGCTTTCTCTGTCTATTTTAGGGAGGGAAGCTCTGGTTAAAATGTTGATACTGTCATATTCAACTTTTTATTTTCAGCTATTCCATATGTCTTAACTACTCCATTTTTTAGAAAAGTGGAATGCCTGTTTACATCTTTTATTTAGCAAAACAAAACTGCCCAAATTGCACGGAGCACTTTATACATGGAACCGGAGAAGGGGGCCTGGCACTTCCTAATATCATAGACTACTATTTTGCATACTTTGCACGATATATGGCTAGATTTAATGCAAAGCCGCAGCATGGGAGTTTATTTCAGCAGGTCTTTTTGGAATTGATTTGTAAGGGTCATGGTGTACAGGACGCACTAAAATTAATGATACCCTCAAAGAAAGTTTGCTATAAGATACTCAGGTGCTTCTTAAGGAAGAGGACTGATCTTTATCGTAGGTATTTAATACCTTATATTAACACTTCTAACCCCTTGTCAGAATTGGCAACGGAAACCAGCACTCGGTTAGCTCCTGATATAATTAGAAAATGGGAGTGAGCAGGGTTTCGGAAAGTTGGTAATTTTCTATCTGACAAGAAGTGGAACAACTCATCGGGAATCAGAGCAATGGTGCAGGGGGATTTCTTGTTTTTAGGGCCATATAGAACTATGCTTAATATTTGTATTGGCCTTGATAGTAGACAGGTATAGGGTAACCAAATGTAGTTAAAGAGCTGGTGGATCCCTCAAGCTTTAAGCAGGCAGGTAAATAGAAACAGCTGCTCATGGAGATGAAGGATTAAGATCTCTGTTTAAAGGCAATCAGAAAATGGGAGAAGTACGAAGAGTTAGAGTTATCAGAAAAAAATTGGGAGGAAATTAATTGGTTGAACTTCAATGTGCTGAGAGGTGCCAATTGGCGTAGAATGCTATATTTTAGTAAATGGCTGCTCTGTCGTACTCCCCAATGTTTAGCACAGGTTGATCCCAACCAGTTTGACACTGCTTTCTATATAAAGCGGCAGTCGTCTTAAATTGGACACAGGTTACAGGTCGATGTGGCCTCATTCAGGATTCTGTGACAAAGTATTTAGGTATCTTTAAATGGCCCTACAGGTTAAAATAGCTCCAAGTGTTTGGTTGTTAGTGTTGGGCTATGATCCTATGGGGAATTTGGATTCCAAATCTACAAAAATGTTACATATTGCTATCGCAGTGGCTAGATCTTTCTTACTACAGACGTGGCATACTTAATTTATCCCTACTTTACTGTAGAAGAATGGGTCGCCAGAATGCAACAAGTAAGGAAAAAAGAGTGGCTGTGCGCACTGAGATGAGGAGGAACTAAGTGATTCTTCAAAGTTTGGGGGAAGTTTTTGAAGGCATCATATTATAATAAAAGAAGCTGATAGGGCTGGTCGGGAGATTTGTTTTACACGATCATCATGGCTTGGATTGTAAAATTGTCCATGTTTTTAGCTGCCACACGGTGGGATCACATAATGAATTATGACTCTTTGAAATTTTTTAGGTACCGGTTGCCTTGTGGAGATGGTTGTGCAATGTAAAAGTATCTATATATATGTTTTTTTTTATTTTTTATTATTCACTTTTTTACTCTTGTCCATCGAGTATGAATAATGTATTTTGGTATTGGATCTCAATAAAAAAAAATAAAAAAAGAGAAAAGGGAAAAGAGCAAAAAGACCCAGCCCTCATTAACAGTGACCCCCACAAATTCTCCCATTTGAGTTACTGTTAGCGTCGAATTATGTGCAAGAACTAAACTCCACACCATACTCAGTGCTTAATTTGTGCTTGTTGTTTCAGGTGCTGAGCACCAGCACTTATTTGTGAGGGCCGGGGCTTATTCTTATACCTCAAGCATTTGCTGCGAGCAAAAGACACAAATGAGAAAGACGGAAGAAGGAAAAACTAAAAAGCGTCATAAAGGGAGAAAATAGAAAGTTGCAGGATGAGCTGAAGGGGCAGGGGTGTCAGTAAATGGATTGAAGAGGCCCGAGATGGCTTCAAGATTACGCTGCCTCAGTATTCAGTGCTGGCAGATTTAATTACAGCAGTCTCGTGTTTAAGAGAAGGGCTTTAAGCACCGGCACCTCTTTATTTACAAATTAAGCACTGACCATACTGTGCCAGTTCCCATATGTTTTTCCGTGGGATTTGCCTGCTTTCACCAGATTGAACCCCACTCACCAGTGGTGTCCCCCTAAACATATAATTCCTCCCCTTTGCGTTTCATCAAATGGAAAATGAAGAAGCCACAGCTTAACAAATTCAGAAAGGAATGAAGGACAGCACTAGGAAATGCCAGGAATAAATCCATGGGCCGAAATGCTGGTAGAAGTATACATTACGTACAGCAATGGTACTTAACATCCATTGGCAATGACAGGGTCAGCTGCTATATTTAATCTGATACACAGCATACACCATTAAGATACGTCTGTATTGAATTATTGTGTGGGGCCTAGAACAGATGCATGTTTAAAACTAATATGGATCTTTTAGATTTAGCCAAAACGTATGAGTACTCACATGTCACATATTTTTGTTTCTCACATTTGTAAGTCAGAGAAGGGATTTTTCTACTATGCAGCAGCTTGCTTATGTGGTAGCCTTGAGGCCAGTCCTCAAGTATATACAGCCTTATAGGGTTTTGTATCATACAAAGTAAAAGATTCAATTGAGGCAGCATCTGTATACTCCCTCAAATCAGAGTTTGGCGTTCCATTATCGGCTACTGTGGCCATTGGGGCACATCTGAACTATGCACCAGACGAAGCTCACTACTGCTCTCCACCTCTACTGCAAATTTCACATGGCAGCATGGCAGCAACAAAGCAAGGCAGTTTCCTCCATTTTATTTAATGTCAGCAAAATAAAAGTGTCAGGACTTCTACTGCGCATTTGAAAATCTATCAGCAACTTTACAAAAGTTTTCTAGCTAAAGTGGTGAACACATTGCATCTTTCAAAAGGGCACAAAGGATGAGATATTTTCTTAGTTTTAGGTATTGGATTGTGGGCGGTTTGTGAGCTCCTGAAAGGAACTTGTAATGGTCCCTTGCTGGACAAACATATGTTTGGAGTTTCATTTCTTTGTTTTGAGGAAAAGGTACTCTTAAAAACAGCTATGGGTACATTTTTTAAAACTTTTTACTATCTGAATTGGATGGCTAAAAGTGCAAGTGTGTTGGCTCAAATTAATTGTTTTGCTGTCTCCTCAGTAGATTGCTTTTAAAGGGTCCGTTTGACAAAAAAAATGAAACAAGTACAGGCATAGATTATAGCTTTTCCTGCTCATAACTTTGCAAGTCACAAGCATTTCCAAAAACGTCTGCAACGTATTCAAAACGTCTCCGCCCGCCTCATCCTCGACGTACCCCACAACAGCCACATCTCCGCACACCTGAGACACCTGCATTGACTCCCAGTCAGCAAAAGGATCACCTTCCGACTTCTCACCCACGCACACAAAGCCCTCCACGACAAGGGACCTGAATACCTCAACCGACGCCTCAGCTTCTACGCCCCCACCCGTCTCCTCCGTTCCACCGGCCTCGCGCTCGCTGCCGTCCCTCGCATCCGCCGCTCCACGGCGGGTGGGAGATCTTTCTCCTACCTGGCAGCCAAGACCTGGAACACCCTCCCCACCAGCCTCAGGACCACCCAGGACCACTCCGCATTCCGGAGACTCCTCAAGACCTGGCTCTTCGAGCAGCAGTAACCCCCTTCCCCTTAGCGCCTTGAGACCCGCGCGGGTGAGTAGCGCACTTTATAAATGTTAATGATTTGATTTGATTTGATTTCCTAACTTCCACTTGCAAAGGTTGCCCCAGGCACAGGCTTCTAGGCATCCTTCTTGGTATGTCATGTGTAATTGTGTAACAAAACAAGAGGGTGCCCCCCTGCGCAAAACACAGAAGAGCAGGGGCACCACCCCAGCTTCAATTTCTGCATCAATGGCTATCTCATGACAAATGTTTAATGCATTTAAACTTCAAACAGTGTGACCCTCGCTCTGCGCGAGGGTCAAGCAAAACCAGGCACTTTCAAAAGGCACTTTTGCTGCAGCTTTTTACTGACCATTGCAGGATTTATAGGGCTTACCTAATCTCAGCCCTGGCGTCCGGCAGCCTACAACACTGTGAGGCACTGTCCCCTTATGACGCACTGAAGCCTCGGTCACAGAAAACAGCCTGGGTGCTTTAAGCGTGAGTCCTGGGTTTCCAAAGCTGGCTGTCAATTAGAGAGGCTGTGTAGCACTGCAGCCCATAGTCACAGGGTGGGGTGGGAACAAGCCTCCATGGCCCCACCTCATTCTGGGAGTAGCTAGAAAAGGATTGCGGTGTGCACGAGGCTGGCTGTCCACGACGTGATCTGCATGATAAAACCAAGCTTACTGCTTTCTGTAAAGCTCAGACAGTGTACTCTCAGAGAAGAAATAGATCCTGACTACTACTCTTCACCTTATACATGTAGAGCATGTACCAAGACTCAGGTAACAAGCAAAAAATTACAACCACCACATTACTGCCTACTAGTATGAAATACATGTCACATAACATCTACCTTTGTAGAAATGAAAGAGAAGCTCCTAAAGGAAAATGCCCTTTCTATATTGAAAGGTGCAGTAGTGACCTTTATGCGTGCATACATGATGTTATTAAATGGGAACTGGCAGCCGCGGCGTACAGTGTGTGGAGCATCAGTGCGGAGGCGATCCTGAGGCCACAGACCAAGCCACAGTCTGAAAACTCACCTAACCGCTCCTCGATGCCTCTGGCTCTGCCATGGCCTGCCTTAGTTCAAAAAGTGGAGGAACCAAGGCTCTGATGCAGCAGATGTGTTCGTATCCTAGGACTGCTGGCAGTTAATATCCCAGGAGGCAAGATTGGTCATTCAGAGATAACGGAGGGAGGGGGCTAGAGGAAGCAGGTTTTTAATGGGCTGTATGATTCAGGTTTTAAGCACATGAAAAAGAACTTGAAATGTGCCTCTGCCAGGCTCTTTATTTGTTATCATCCATTTGGGCATCTATACATGTATTACATGTCAAGCATGCATGAGTTAACTTGTTTGTAAGCAATTAGGTGGGCAAACTGCTTTTTGATCAGATTAGAAAACACATTTCAACAATTTAAAGTGTGGATGAATTGGAACTCAGAATTGCAGCACGCGCTAGGCTCAGCATTTGCAGCCTGCTTTCAGTTGTAGACGATTTTTCTCTCGAAGACAAAGTTTAACCTATTCTGGGATTAGGAAGTGAAGCCAATTTAATATGCCCCTTGTTAACCTGAATTATTTTATATCAAAGAAGACACGCCCATCCAGCATTGATGTGTATGGAGGCAATTACTGTGAATGACACACCTCCAAAATATACCTTCTAACTGGATGGACGCACTTGAACACCAGCAAATTAATTAAAAAATGAATAGAGATAGCAAGGTAAATTCACTGGGATCAGGTTACAAAGCCAAATTGTGTTTCTATTTGTCTGGCAAACAGAGTATTTGAGAAAATGGCTCAAATACATGCAAGCAAATGTACTTTGATCAAAATGGATAGGTGGCTGGATCTTCAGGTGAAAGGATTCATAGATGGGATGGGTGAACGGAAGAGCTACAGGCGAGTGTATCCAGAAGGAATGCTCCATATGATGGACAAATGAGTGGATGATTTTTTAGTGAATTGATACATAGATGGATGAGTGGGTGAATGAGTGAATGGGAGAGCTTCTAGAAGGATGGATGATGGTTGGATGCATGCATGCATGAACAGATGAATGATGGAAACATAGATGAATTAATGGGGGATTATTCAGTGAATGATCCATGGATTGAACGCTCTTTTGTCATTCAGACTCACTCGCTGCGTATAATTAATCCCCAATTTTTACGCCTGCCACTTTGAAATGTCACCAGCCACCACTGCAGAGGAGACTCACTCAGGCCAGGTGCTGTGCCGTGGCGGCCCCCCTGGAGCTAGGGGGCTCCCCTGCACGGCAGTGGCTGTGGGAGCCTTTGTTATGCCAGAGGTCATGTGACTTAATTCCCCCTGAGTGGAGATTTCCATAGCGAGAAGTCAGAACAGGGTAATGGAGACATTTGTGAAAACGCATAAATATTTTCCTCACAGAGAAAGCCCTTTCCCTACACACCCACCAAATGTGGGAGTCATTAATTTTCCTTTGCAACCAGACATATGCTGTGTAAATCTGTGACCATTACTAGCATAGAAAGGTGTTGAATCTAAGTTGGGTAATAGTCATAAACATCCTTGTTTATGGGTTTTCTCAAACCCATGGCAAATACACCTTGGAAAGCCTGACGATTGGCATTTATTAGTGCAGATTTTTCCAAACTCATAACATAGACTTTTCCACTCAAAAACTATTTATATGTGCCCGCAATCCCTTAGTGAAATCCAGGGAGGTGTGAAAAAGGTAAATTCGGAAGAAGCGTAAGATTTATGACTGCATTTGCCTTTGTGAATCAGCCCAAGTGTTTTCTGCTTTCTTTCAGCTAAATTAAGAACTGCTGATGGCGATGACATTTTATGAATTAGTTTATATAATGATAATGAGTGAAGGGCTAACTAAGCCAAAGCAGAAATGGAAACATTCCACTATGCGCTCCTCAGTTAGATTAACATTCTTTCTCCGGACAAATATTTTCAATGCTATGGTATGCAGAAGAATAGACTTCACCAAACAAGAATGCCAATGATGTTTTAATTAGTTTAACTCGGCATGCTACTGAAATGGTATGACGTTAGGGAATATTTGAGCATAATTACTCTCTATGGAACCCCATTACTTTACAGAAGAAATATAATCAGGGTGGCATTATTAAATAGGAGACAAACAGAAATGATGATAGAATTATTAAATTGATGCCAGCCAGTGGAACTTTTTCTGGACCACATTTCAGTCCATCTTTTGGTGCTTATCAAGCCACTATAGTGGGAAACCAGCCATAGGCAAATCAGTCAGGAATATCCTCAAAATTCCCAGTTCTGTCCAAACTGGTATCCGGTGTCCCTTCTGCTCAGGAACACAAGCGACCCCAAAGTTGGTTTGGCCTTGTTGTACCTCATTGATGAGGTCTAACTTGAGTCCCATGGATTAGCAAGCTATGAAACCACAAACAGCATTAGAGCATAGCTGTGCAAATTATGACTTCTCACAGAGAACTAATAAAAGTGATGGATGGAATGCTTGAATTAATGTTGGGCAATTATGCACTAATAATTACTGCGGATCACATTCCAATCTATCATCTGCACACTGTACTGCTAGAGACAAGAACAAATCACATGCAAAATAGTATTGACTGAACCCCAGATCGAACAGTCCATTTTGAGCTGCTGTGCCACTTTCTACCTGTACGCTTGCTATCATTTTTTTTCCCTCATTTTTCATCTGCTGGTTCAACTAGCAGGTGCAGGGAGGGGCAGGGCTGTTCCTCGGGAAGTTGGGAGGGGAGGAAGGGGAGAGTGCACTAAGGGGCAGATTTATACTTTTTCACGCAAAACGCATTAGTGAAAAAGTATTACGCCGGCTAGCACCATCCCAAGACGCTGGCCGGGCGCCATATTTGTGGAATGGCGCTAGCCGGAGCTAATGCCCTGTTAGTGTCCTTGGAAAGGACGCTAACAGAGCTGGGGAGGTGTTGGGGGAACCGGGGCTTGTGAGTCAAATTATGGCGCTACACTGTTTAGAGGCAAAAAAATTGCCTCTAAGCAGTGTAGCGCCGTTTTCGGGCACACAACCTCCATGGTCTTAGTAAAGACAGGAGCCATGCCCACCATCCCGATGGCCATGCCCAGAGGACGAATGTCCCCTAGGAATGGCCACTGGGGCCAGTGCAGGGGGCCCCAAGTCAGGGCCCCCGATCAGTGTTGAAGAAAAAAAGAAATACTCACCCAGACTTATCTTGGGTGGGTCCTCCATCCTTAGGTGCCCTCCTGGTGTGGGTGGGGTGGGTGGGGGTGTCTATGGGGCCAGGAAAGGGCACCTGTGGGTAATTCCCATGGTCTCTGACCATGGAAATATGCCTACAGGTCCACTTACGCCTGCCCGTATCCAGGCGTTAAATAATGGCGCGAATCAAGCGTAGCGCCATTATTTAAGGGCCCCATCCCCGTGCTGGATTTTAGCACAGGGATAAACATGGCTAAAAGGCTCTATCATCCTTTTCTGCATCTCACTTGGGGAAGGTAGGTTTTTCCCTCCAGAAAATGACGTTAACTCCATAACTTTGGCGCTAGATGTGTCTAGCACCAAAGTATAAATATGGAGTTAGGTTTACGCTGAATTAGCGTAAAATAAAATGACGCAAATTCAGCGCAAACTGAGCATAAATATGGGCCTAAGTGTGCATGTGTGTTTGGCCAGCCATCTGCGACCGACCAAATACACATACGCACTGAGGCCCTGATTTATACTTTTTGGTGCAAAGCTGCACTAATGCAGTTTTGCACCAAAACGTTTAGCACCTGCTTGCACCATTTCTGTGCACCAGCCGGGCACCATATTTATGGAATGGTGCAAGCCGGTGCAAAGAGTAGGCTAGTGTAAAGAAAAAGTTATGTTAGTTGGGTGGGGCTGACGGTATGGATGAAGGGGGTTTTGCAACAAAAAATGACATTAGGCTGGTTAGAGTAAAAAGAAAATGACTCTAACTTGCCTAGAGTCATTTTCTGACACAAAACCATCCATACCACATGATGCCTGTCTTAGAAAAGACTTAAGTCATGCCCACCAACCCAATGGCCAGCACAGGGGACTAGGGTCCCCTGGGCATGGCCATTGCACCCAGTGCCATGTAGTGGGGCCCAATTCAGGGCCCCCATTGCACTTTAAAACAAAATCCAAAAATACTTACCTGTACTTACCTATACTTACTTGGGATGGGGTCCCCCATCATCCGCTGTCCCTCTTGTGTGGGTGGGGGTGTCCCTGGGGCATGGGGAGGGCACTTGTGGGCTTGTTCCATGGTGTTCCACCATGGACATAGGCCCACAGGTCCCCTAACGCCTGCCCTGACCCAGGCGTTAAAAAAAGGTGCAAAGACCCCTCCTCCCTCCCGTGCGTGATTTTAGCATAGGGGTATAAATATGGCGCTAGGGCCATAGAGTCATTTTGTGCACAGGAACGCCTACTTTGCATCTCATTGACGCAAAGAAGGTTTCCACGTCCCAAAAATGACTTTAACTCCATAAATTTGGCGTTAGATGGGTCTAGCGCCAAAGTATAAACATGGAGTTCGTTTTGCACCAAATTTGCGTAAAGAAAATGATGCAAATTCGGGGCAAAACAAGTATAAATATGCCCCTTAGGTTTCTGCAACCCGGCTGAATGCACAGCTGGGCTTGAGAAACAGCACAGACCCCAGGCTTGTGTCTGATCAGCACTCCGAGCCACTCTTACCAATCCTGATGCTGCTTACATGCTATGTTTAGCATGTAAACGAACACAAATGATGGACGGAATGTGGAACCAATCAAACATTTACCCCCAGTCACAGATCTGGGTTTAATCCATCAATTCTTTTGCTCACCATTCCACCCCAGTTTTGACCCAACTATATGCAAATCAGTTTTGACCCTGTTCCCCATGGGAACAGTGCAGCCCGAACTGCCAGACCAGGTCTTCCCTGGACCAGAAACAAGCATCCTAAGACCGGTTTCAGAGTATCACCCTTCATCAGTGAGGCTAACTTGAATCCAGTGGCATAGTGAGCCCGGGACCCAGGTCCAGGCATACCCAGTGCACAAATAAACACAAATGATGGAGAGAACGCAGAACCAATCATACATTCACCCCCAGTCACAGATCTGGGTTTAAATCATCATTTCTTTTGCCCACCACGCCACCCCAGTTCGGATCCAGCCATATGCAAATCAGTCTTGATTCTGTTCCTCATGGGAACAATCCGGCCCGCACAGCCAGGCCAGGTGTTCTCTAGACCAGAAACAAGCATCCTAAGACCAGCTACAGGGTATCACCCTTCATCAACCAGGATAGCTTGAATCCAGTAGCATAGTAAGCCCGTGACCCATATCTGGGGATACCCGGCACACTTATGACAACAAAAGCAAACAAACACCAATGATGGGCGGAATGCAGAACCAATCAAACATTCACCCCCAGTCACAGATCTGGGTTTAATCCATCAATTCCTTTGCTCACCATGCCACCCCAGTTTGGATAGAGCCATTTGTAAATCAGTCTTGACCCTGTTTCCCATGGAACAGTCCAGCCAGAACTGTCAAGCCAGGCCTTCCCTGGGCCAGAAACAAGCATCCTAAGACCGGTTTCAGGGTATCAACCTTCATCAACCAGGCTAGCTTGAATCCAATAGCATAGTGAGCCCGAGACCCACGTCTGGGCATACCCGGCGCACTTATGGTGACAAAAGCAAACAAACACAAATGATGGACGGAATGCGGAACCAATCAAACATTCATACCCAGTCACAGATGTGGGTTTAATCCATCAATTCTTTTGTGCACAATACCACCCCAGTTTGGAATGGCATGGCAAGCAAAAAAAACTGATGGATTAAACCCAGATCAGTGACTGGGGGTGAATGTTTGGTTTGCTCTGCATTCTGTCCATCATCTGTTGTTTTTGCTTTTGTCACCCCAAGTGGGAAGGGTATGCCCAGACGTGGGTCCAGTGCTTGCTATGCCACCAGATTCAAGCTAGCCTGGCTGATGAAGGGTGATACCCTGAAACCGGTCCCAGGATCCTTTTGTCTGGTCCAGGGAGGACCTGGCCTGGCAGTTCAGTCTGGACTGTTCCCACGGGGAACAGGGTCAAGACTGATTTGAATATGGCTAGGTCCAAACTAGAATGCCTTGGCAAGAAAAAAAACTGATGGATTGAACCCAGATCTGTGACGAGGGTTGAATGTTTGATTTGCTCTGCATTCCATCCATCCTCTGTTGTTTTTGTTTTTGCTGCCCAAGTGGGAAGGGTATGCCCAGATGTGAGTCCCGTGCTTGCTTTCCCACCAGATTCAAGCTAGCCTGGCCAATGAAGGGTAATACTCTGAAACTGGTCCTAGGATGCTTTTTTCTGGTCCAGGGAGGACCTGGCCTGGCAGTTCGGGCTAGGCTGTTCCCATGAAGAACAGTTCCAAGACTGATCTGCATTTGGTTGGGTCCAAACTAGAATGCCATGGCAAGCAAAACAACTGATGGATTGAACCCAGATCTGTGACTGTGGGTGAATGTTTGATTTGCTCTGCATCCCGTCCATCATCTGTTGTTTATGTAAGCAGTGCCACTATTGTTGGGTAGCCTGTGCTGGTGTCCCAGCGAATGCTGGGACAAGAGCTTTGAGGCAGCAGGAGATGGCGGCAGGAGACGAGCGGAGGAGACAAGTGTTTTCTTTTTCTTTTTTTTTTTTTAATGTTTTCCCCATCGTCATCCCCCCACACCTCCCATGACATATATGGCAGCCGCCACTGAACCTGAGATATGTTTTGGCCATATTGGTTCTCAACAGTGAACTGCAATTTGAATCTTATTGCATAGTGAGCTATGGTACCCTTGTCTTTTCATATCTGTCAGGTGGCATGGCCAGTTGAGGGGCTGCGGGTCAATGTGATATTGAACACAAATTGCACCTTACTAATTAGGCCCTAAATGGCTGAGTAATGTTCTCACTTCTAAATAATCATTCAAAATATATTCTTAGGGTACTAAATTAGATCATTTTATCTATATAACATTTATTCTTTGAATTATTTAAACAAACATGTAGGAATTCCTGAAATGTGCCTGTCAACCATATACTGCTTGTTGATCGCGAGAAAAATAGTGTGACTATATGCAAGGTGTGGATTGTATGTTTGTGGCAAGTGGCAAAACGCTATGTGGAATGGTCAGAAGGTGCCTGGGAATACCCAAGCTTGCCACTGAAAAGCTTCTCCATATAATTTCCTCAACAATTTTGCTGGTAATGAGAAACTCACTCTCATCTACCATTCTAGTGTCTCCTGGTCTGTTACTGCTCATCAAATCCTTTAAAATTCCTGTTTGGTCCCAATTATGAGTCGTCATGAGTGGTATTTCACGAGGAAATACCAGCCTACGCAACTACCAGTTGACCAGGAGCAGATCTACACAAGCTAACCCAATAAGCGTTCATTCACCAAAATGCCAGGAGTAGTGGAATTGATAGCACATACCCATTGACCTTAATGACACCACAGGAAGTTACATCAAATGTCACTTCACCCTGATTTTGTCCAGGAAGGTTTGTCACATGATCCTAACAGCACAACAATTGAGGATGCTGAAGTTCCATAATAACTGCATGATTAGTAGAACAGCATCACACAGACAAATGTCTACATTAGATGCCACCTATTTTATGGGGTTGACTTAATCTTTAAAAGGTATGGGGCATAATTATTGCCCTGAATTGTACTGCGAAAGCAAGGCAAATATGCCAGGCCTCTTCCAGGGGGGTTTTCCCTCAGAGAAAAAAATTAAAAGATTTGGGTGAAATTATGCATTTTAAAGCACAATGTTCACATAAATTTACTAAAATACCATAGGTGCTGAAAGTGCATTTGTTAAATATGTAAACTCTTTCATGGTGTGCTAAGCCAATGGATTCTGATGTTCTCCAGGTGTTGATCCAATTTTTTCAAAATGTGGTATTTTGCCTCTCTATGTCAAAATGTACCTCCATCATGCTAAGGCCAGGTGAATGATGACCCCATGTTCAATGGGTACACCCTTACATAAAAAAATGACAAAACATATGCCAGTGCCAGAATTTTTAACTGTATTCTGCCCATATACCGTAGATGACCCCCTAAGTCAAAACCCACCTCAGTATGTCTGGCCCAACATTTTATCAGGGTTGAAAACTTCCCAAATGCCAGTTTGTCTACCTTTATGCCAAGAATTACCTGCATTGTACTAGCATCAGCATTCTGGCACTGGTGTAATCATGCCAAGATTTTCCTCATTATGCCAGTATTTTTCAAAGATGCCCTATGTGCTATGAATTACTTGTAGTATGCCAGTACCAGAATTTTACAATTGGTGCCCTTTATGCAAAGAATTACTCCTAGTGTGCCAGTGCCTGCATTTTATCGCAGGTGTCTGACATGCTAAGCATTGCTGCAAGTATGCCATTGCTAGTTTTTTTTTGCTCTGGGTTTCTCTATAAGACAATAAGTACCTGCAATGTGCCATGATCAATGACAAACTTACAAGCATCACATTCGCATTCACACTCACATTCACTTACACACATTCTCTCACGCACATTCTCAATCATTCATTCATTCATTCATTCATTCGCACTCAAACTATTTTACCCTACCACACTTATTCCTATTCATCTTTACTCACTCATTTGCACTCTCTCTTAATCTCACTCACTCATACTTATTGAAAATCAGGCCTAAATTCACTAAGACTTTGTGCCAGGTTTACATCACTTTGTGATGTAAACCCAGTGAAAAGTGTTAGGGTGGGATTTACTATCCAACTCAAATTAGGATTTGTGTTGAATAGTATCCCAAAGAAATGTAGAGTTGAACTCTGCACTGCTTTGCATTATTTTGCGTCAAGGGAGCCTTCCATGGGTGGTGCAAGGGTGTCCCCAAGAAACCACCTATGGGTTTTGATGCAAATTCCTCTCTCTAGAAACATTGGTAGACAGGATTTTGTTGCAAAACCATACACATCCTTGAGGTATATATATCAAGGAGAAACTATTTTATTTTTCCTTGGTTTTTCAACTTTGCATGTGTTCTGCATTGTACAGCACTCATGCAAAGTGGAAGCAACCATAAAGCATAATTGTTGTAATGGAAGGCACCCGTTTGAGTACAAAACGTACGCTTTAGAAAACCCACACATTTTTGTACTATGACACAAGGTTGTGTGTGCTGTCTTATGGCTGCCAAACGTGTGCCATTGCTCAGCTAGAGAAAAAGTGCAGCATATCCTAAGAGAGATGGACCATATATTATTTTTCCCTATGACGCAAGATAGTACAGCAACTTTTGTGTAGCTTTGCCTTGCATCAAAGAATAGTAAATCTGGGCCTCAAAATCAAGCAGTCTCACTTAGTGCCTGTTACTGACTGTCACTCACTTCCACTAACACACATGCCGACAGACTCACTCGCTCACATGCACATTCTCTCACTTAAACACACTCTCCACCTCAGGCATGCACACTACACACATTTAAAACATTTGTACTTGTCACAGATGCTTCCAAAGCTACCATACCAGCTAAATGTGCTCCATTTTCTATTACACTAATAGTGAATAATGAAATATTATTTACTATTAGTATAATGAAAAACGGAAATCTAAGTGAAAAATGAGCAGAAAGCAAATAATGCAGAGCCGCCCATGTGTTATTGGCACTGATTGTGCCACTTCTGAAGCTAGAGGTTGCAAAGGCAGTGCAAGGGGTCGAAAGTAGCTAACCATGGCTTGCAGCTGCGACCCCTGGTGACCTCTAAATTACATCCAAGGCTAACGCCGTTTGGTGGAAATAGGCCAAACATCTGGAAGGCTCATGCACGATCTGGTTTGTTACCATTCTCTACTGAAAACGTGCACAATTTAGTGGTACCAATACAAGAAAAACAACATTTGCCTGCTGTACCATGCAGCTTGTAATAGGGTTCTTTGAGGTCCTATTCTAATTTGTGTTGTTAATTTTCATCGCCCTTCATATCATTGCCACTTATTGCCCTTCACTTCTATCATTTCGGTAATTCTTTAACTGAGCATTTTTCTACGATTCAACCTTTATCTCCTGGCCTTTTCATGCCTATTTGCGTTTTTTAAAGAATTATTTTATGATGTTTATGCTTTTTAAGTTCCAGCTTCCGTGTTTTGTTCATTTTACAAAACAAAATAACGTGGCTGCAGTACAAGTATAATTATATCGTGACCTCAATGTTAGTATTCACTCAACTGTTTTCAAAATTGAACTGCTCTGAGGTTTTCAAATCATTTCCTTCCAGGCTGCTGCATGACTCACATTTTCCATCAGGCGTGTTTGCGTCCGTTTAGGCTTTTTTTCCTTATCAGCGGTGTCTGAAAACACTGATCTAAATCTCCCACCGTCTGTACAACATTATTTTAACAAACTGCAGTTGGGGCCACTGTAATTTCACAAATGGGGGTGATAACAGAGCTCCTGATACTATTAAAGGGGCCATCCAGAGTAGAGAAAAGAAAGCAGTTCTCGTTACCTGGTCCTGCAATGCTAACAATCACCAACAATAGGCATTCCATAATGTTATGATATAATATGTCTCTTTGGGTTCTAAAATCTGTTGTTGTGACATAATTCATCTTAAAACAAACCCCGTCTCTATGTTTGCTCCATATTGCGAGGGCATAATTAAATATATGCAAAAGCATGCACGGACACATGCTCGCTCGATTGCATGCAAAAAACACGCGTGTTGTTGCCAGGACAAGGGCGTTACCTAGTAACTCGTTTACACCTTGTTGAAGTCTCTTTTGTCGTCTTCGAACCTACTTACGGCTTGTACATTTAGTTGCATCTTTATCTGTATCTTTTTACCTTAATTGTCAATTTCGAATTAGCCTGGTAGCCCATTCTCTGTTTGATTACTTTTGACAACAGACCTCCATTTAACAGTGCTTAATTTGTGCGGCTGGTTGCAAGGGGTGGGAACTGGCACTCGTTTGTGAACCTGGACACTTTTTTCATTATCAAATTGTAAAGCGGATTAAGCGAGAGAAAGGCAAAAAAAAAAAGAAAAGGAGGAAGAGAAAGATATCAAAACAATAAAGGGAGAACATAGGAATAAAATATAATCTGTAACAGTGACCTAAAGACAGGAAACAGGAAAAGTATGAAAAGGGCATGAGATGGATTGAAGATTACACAGCCTTGGTATTCGGCAACCTGGACATCGAGCCACCTCTTCTTCAGGAAAACTCAGGATCCCTGAAGGTTTTTTTTTGTTGTTGTTGTAAATTATTCACTTGTATTTACTCTGCAGTCAGATGCGTCTGCCTGGTGCTTACTTTGTGGAAAAACCATAAGTACAGAGACCTCAGGTTTAACATAGGAGTCCGCAGCTGGGTAGGGTATATACAGATGGACCACATTCCAACCCCAATGAGAAGTTTTTTCCAATTGTGGTGCTTATGTCTTTAACAATGCACAGTTGAAAAACAGTACAATTCCGGAAAATATCGCCCTTACTTAACCTTACAGAACTAAGCAGCAATATATTTTAGCTGTATAATTCCAAGAAATGTTTTGATGCAGTTATAGTCAACAATTTTTAATTACTTATTGTCAGTGAAATTCTGCAAGCATTTTGAACAGGATTGTGTTTTGAGGGACAGGCAGTGAAATATGGATTTAAAATGTCTCTAAAGCAACTTTTTGCTATGGGTCTGCTCGCGCAAAAAACATAAAAAGTTAAACATAAAGAGTTCTCAATCATCTGGAAGTCACAAACTTTATTAAAAATGTACAAAAGGATAGCTAGCAGGCTTGCATCAATCCAGAAAACAAACTTCTGGCAAAAGCTATGCGAAGTTCATTTGAAGTTTCCAAACGATCACACACCAATGACCTGCCTGTTAATACACCCATAAAAACACATTAGCGACCAGCACACAAGAGTGATCACATCAGTCCATGTCATTGCAGATCCAGCCTTTCAACTACAAATCACTAATTTCAGGTGTGTTACCACAAGGAGTTAAATGGAAGCACCCCAAGGGGCATATTTCTACTCTGTTTGCGCTGAATTAGCATCAATTTGTTTTACGCTAATTCAGCGCAAACTTAACTCCATATTTATATTTTGGCGCTAGATATGTCTAGCGCCAGCATATTAAGGTGAAAGTCATTTTTTGGATGCGCGAACCTACCTTGCGTCAATGAGATGCAAGGTAGGTGTTCCAGCACAAAAAATGACTCAAAGGCCATAGCGCCTTATTTATTGTCCCGTGAAAAAAAGGGTGCACGGGAGGGAGGCAGGCCTAAATAATGGCGCTAAGCATACTTAGCGCCATTATTTAACGCCTGGGTCAGGGCAGGCATTAGGGGACCTGTAGGCCAATTCCCATGGTGGAACACAATGGAAAGAGCACACAGGTGCCCTTCCCAGGCCCCAGGGACACTCCCACCCACACCAAAGGGAAGCAGAGGATGGGGGACCCATCCCAGGTAAGTATAGGTAAGTATTTGTTTTTATTTTTTTAAAGTGCCATTGGGGGCCCTGAAATGAGTCCCTCTACATGGCACTGGGTGCATTGGCCATGTCCAGAGGACCCTTGTCCCCTGTGCTGGCCACTTGGTTGGTGGGCATGACTCCTGCCTTTTATAAGACAGGAGTCATGTGGTATGGTAGGTTTTGCGTCAAGAAATGACACTAGGCAGGTTAGAGTCATTTTTATTGACTCTAACCTGCTTAATGTCATTTTTTGGTGCAAAACCCCCTTCTCCCATACCGCCACCTTCACCCCCACCCAGCTAATGTCATTTTTTTTTAATGCTACCCCACCCTTTGCACCGGATTGTGCCATTCCATTAATATAACACCCATCTGGTGTCCTGGAATGGCGCGAGCCGACGCTATACTTTTTGACGCAAAACTGCGTTAGAGCAGTTTTGCGTCAAAAAGTATAAATCAGGGCCCAAGAGTTTCAGACAGCATTAGTCTGTCACATAAAAGGCCAAGACTGGAAACTGACAGAGAGTGAAGAGGTCATCTTAAAGCACTTCTTTACACCTCACACCATATATGGGCATCGGCACACACACATGATCACTTCCTCGAAGAAACAGATCACATCTGACGATCAACTACAATCATAAAAGCATCATGTGTAGGTGTCAAGAAGAAATACAGTTTCTTTTCTATGAATGTGTTCATTTTATAGAGCCGAGACCGACAGATGTATCACAAAAATACTATTACAATAAATTAATCACAATACAAATATTGAAACATTAACATGTCTGCAACAATTCAATAACACCTTTCCATGTGGCAGGAATATCCGCACTCTATCCCTGGTACACTGCACTTCATTTATGCTGACAAATGCATTAAAAAACGTAATACAGTATTAAGGAATAGAGCTTGCAGTGGTCACTTCATTATCTTCATGGTTTTATAATACACAGACATGCATTAATAACAGTAAAAATATGGCTGAGTCAGTTTTTCCGGCTGGGGCTGATGTCTTGCGCCAAGAAAACGAAGCATATATGATATTTGTAAATGTACTGATCTAGCACTGGTTCTTGCAGGCCGGCGCATCGCTAGTGATGACGCAGAAAATAAAGGTTTTCATTTATTGACGCTTAAACGTAGTGCTGCAATAATCAAGTGTGACTTTAACCGAACTAATAAAGATTGTACGGGGACAAAATGTGCCCTCAGAGTAGTTTGCCAACATTTATAAGCGTGCTTTATATAACGTGATGTATTAGAATTGCACTAATCCGACATAATCATAAACGTGTGCTATGATTTGCTTGTTTGAAATGTTTTAGCTTAGCATTACTTTAGTGCAGGCTTCGGCCTAGTTGCCTGGTCTCACGGTTTAGATGCTCGCATTTTTCCAATGTGCTATTAAACGTGTATTTCTGCTTGAGATCGTTCACATGCTTATCTTAAGGTTTCGTGCCAGCCTGGCATTTTTCTCTTTGCTCCAAGGTCAATTTGCAGGTGCGGACAATGGAAGCTCTGAAAATGAGTTAATTGGTATAAAATGTTGCAACTTGCGTACCCGTCTCCAAGGATAATGTATGCTTAAGTAAAAGCTTGAGAACTGTTGTTTTTGATTGGATAATTTGAAGCCAACCTATGAACCCTCCAATGGAAGACCCTACTGGATTTGAACTGTTGTCTATTTAAACCAGGTGCACGAGAAGAAGGTAGCCATTGCAGCCATTGCAGCCATTACCAGCCCGATACCCGCCATTTTGCAGGACATTGCAGCTAATATGGCCCACCTTGCTGTGACGCCATTTTGAAAGAGACTTTGATGCTTTCTCTAATCGAGAGAAAGAGACTTAAATGATTCTTACCCTAGAGACTTTAACTTTGATTTGTCCCTTTGCATGAAGTAGTAGTTTATCTTGCCGCCGTGAGGCAACTGCCCCGTCCACCCCTGCCCCTTTGCCCCGTCCCATGCTGATCGAGAAACGGTACCTGTGAGACGAAGACTTCCTTGAATGCTGATTGTAATTGGTAAATATGAAAGGAAATTGTACAATTGCATTGTGTTTCTTTTAGGTAACCAACTGCTGATTTTTGATAAGAGCCCTAGTTAGGGGTTTTTCTAAATTAATGTTGCTAAATTGTTTTTGCATGAAGTCCCACATGCCGATGCTAATTTGAGGTTAGATGAGGATTCCTTTTGTTGCACGATGCAATTTGAGACCTTGTTATGCTGACTAAATGTATGCAATTAGCTCATTACAGATTATAGTATTAGTGATTTGCATTGCTATCATCGAATGCCTTGTTATTCAAATGCTGCATAGATTGCACCTGTTTCGTCGTTATGGACAGCTATTAATGTTCATTTACGTTTATCATTTGGTGTTGAGACACATCTATATTGTGCTAGCTTTGTTAATATAGAGAAATAAATTCATTAACTTTGAATAAACTGGTGTTGTTATTCATGACCGAAAGGTCATGGTTCGCCGAAATGTATTCTGGATTAATTGTTAAGTGTTATGTTGATCAGGGCATTGCTTACGTTCGTTATTGATTATTGATTTGATTAAATTGACTGATCTCGGGTGAAGAGAGTCCCACTTAGCCAAAAGATTCATCAGCCTATAGAGCGTCCAAATACAGGTAAATTATTAGTACGGAACGCTCTATCAGTAGATGGTAGCAGAGGACGGTTTCGCCTTTTGGGACTCCGTACTGTTAAAGTACATGGTGTTAAATTAACGGTTTCGACTTTTGAGATCCCACTCGAGAAGTTGAATTAGATTTTTCTTGGGTAAAACAGATTGACAGAATGATGATGGGCTAAGTCCACCGCTACTTTCCCGGGATCTCGGAGCTTGCGAATGAAGAGAATGGAGGTGTGAGATCGGCGATGGTGGTACTAGTGACGGTATGAGTGGAGTTAGGATTTTGCGCTTGCACAGCTTATTGCCGCAGATTGTGTGAAAAGGTTGCGAGGATTTTAGAAAATAGCGGAGGTGCGACTCCGAGTGTAGAAGTAGGGAAGTCGTCGAACTTCATAGAAATAGCGGAGGTGAGACTCTGAGTGTGAGAGTAGGGAAGTCGTCGAACTTCATGTGCATGTGGCGCTTCGTGCATAAAAAGGTCCACGTGGTTGTTGTTGTTGAGACGGGCCCTGCGAGGTCAAGAGACTCCGGAGTATGTTGAAAAGTGTATGAGACACTTGTTTTATGTTGTGGTCTGGTCGGTTTAGTAGGTTGATCGGGCGTGGTCAACGAGTCGGTACGTGTGTTAAGGGAGTGAAAGAAACTTCGACTTCGGGCTTTGACAAAATTCTAAAGTGCACTAGAATAGATCACTGACAAGTTGAGAGCAGTCTGCGGGTCAGATTTGCTTGCGAACGTGGGGACCGAGAAAGATGGAATAACTGCCGAGGCTAGTGAAAAATCCCTAAGGTCCTGAAGCGCTTGTGTTACCCCTCCTGTAGTAAACCGACAGATCTGTTTTATATTTTTGGTAGCTCGCGATACATGCCAGAAGTTGTTACGAGAGGAGCTGAGTGAAGGAGGACTAGCCGCAAGGCTTTGTCAGCCGCAGTGAGTGTGAGTGTGACGTCACTAGGAGCCGCGCTGGGATAGGTTGGTTGCAGAGAAGGGTCGCGCACGGATTGGACGCAGTCCGTGGGGCTCGATTGGAAGGGGAAAGGCAAGCGAAGAGTATTCCGGGAATTAAAGTCACCTATTGATTACAAACTTTGTGAAATAAAAGACGAGAAAATGAAATTTTTTAGCATTAATGAGCGCGATGAAAGGGGAGTCTTACATTAAAGCGAGCGTAGGAGAGGAAACGCCGCCCGAAGGCACACCAGCTTACATTGTAATGGAGGAAAAGGGGGTAGCTCCGTGCCTTTGGCTAAAGCAATGGCACAAGCTGACAGAGAAACATGGGAGCGTAGCGTTCCCGGTCCATGGGACGTTCAATATAAGGATCCTAGAGAATTTGAGATTTGCGATGTACGACATGAAGGTACCTCCAAGGCCAGCACAGTTTGAGGCTCTAGCGATTTGGGAACTAATGGCTAGACAGCAGCAGCAAAATAAGTTCGAGACTAGGATAAGGAAGGTAGAAAAGACACTAGCGGACGCTAGGTGGGATAATGCACAGAAGGTGTGGAGGTCAGATGTATTGCAGGGGATAAAATTGTTTCCCGCAATTACTAAGGAAGAAGAGGAGACAGGTAAGAAAGCTACCTGTAAGACAAACAGGAGGTGTTCCAAGGATAGAGAGGACGAGGAAAAGTTGAGAAGAGAAGAGGAGTTAGAGGATGAGGAGTTAATCATGCAATTGCTGAACGACCGTCCACCACCTTATGCAGAGAGTGGACAAGGTCCAAGTACCAGTTCTGCCCCTCCGGCACCGGTACAGAACAGTGAAACTCAGAGTTCAGGAGCATCATCGGGATCTAAGGACCCGAGTTTACTGTTCACCCCGCAGATACCGCAGGTTAGGAGAATATATCCAGATGTGCCCATATTGAAACCAGCAGAAAATTATCAGCCGCAGGTCCCAAGGTACTACAGCAGTGACAACAGTACGGGAATGATTCTAGATCCAACCGCAATGGGAGGACAGAATGGTCACAACCCAACACTGGCACAAGCTGAATCAACCCAGTTTTTGATGCCTCAAAAGCAGATGCAGGTGGGAAACGCACATGCTCAGATGACGGGGAGTCAGATGGGCATGCCGGCAATGATGACCCATAGTGTGGGAATGAACATGTCTCAGAACATGGGAAATGGACAGAACCCAGATGCGATATCACTACCCATTACTGTAGGTCCACCGGTACCTTTGTACAGTCAGCCTAACTTAGGTATGAGCGGTCAGGGATCAATGCTGCAGAGTGGGACAGAAAGGAGGTGCATAGAAAACACTCCAGGGATAACTCCGATAGCGGCTCAGCCAACTGGATCTGGGTCCTTGATGGAGTTTAGTCCCATATGTGCTCAGTCAACACTGGTGAGGTCGAGTCCCCCACTGATGATACCGCTATCATCGAACACTGAAAAGTTGCCGCAACCATCAATGGCAGTCGATGTGAATGCTACACTGATGGGGTTGAATGCGCAACAGCTGACACAGTGGTTCAACAGTCTGAGTTCCACACAAAGCTCAGCCAGTGGGAAGGGAGAAGATTATCTGAATAGGGTCAGGTTGAACATGGAAGCACAAGAATTGGTGGAAGGGACTATGGGTGTGAATAGGTTAGAGTCCTACTCGGAAGAAGAGCTGAGGTATCTATGTCCCAGGATTACGAGAGAAGTGAACAAGGTACATAGAAGCTTGCAAGAAATAGCTGACAAAAACGGGGTTGATATAGACAAAACGAAACACTTGAGCAGGAGCTACAGGTTGGATTTCGGGACCACAGATTCTGAACACATGAGGTCAGCAGGCATGAAGGCGCACCTTAGAGAATTGTTGCAGAGTGCACAAGTGTGGAGGTGTTTAGACAAATGGGAAAGCAGATGGGTAAAGAGAAAGGAAAAGAGGAAAGACAGTGTCCCAGAGCTCAACGAGAAAAGACCACAGAGTAGTGATGCAGTAACCATGTTACCTATGAGGGAGACAGCAGGGGGTAAATTAATACATGTACCATGGCACAGAAGCGACATTCAGTCTTTTACGGATGATTTTCCCAAACTGAGAGAGAAACCGATTGAATGGTATCAACAGACTGATAGGTTTGTGAAGCTTGCAAAATGTCTCTGGGAAGACCTGAACACTCTCTTTGAGATTGTGGTTCCGGCAGATTTGTGGGAGGATTGCAAAAGAGCTGTAGGTTGGCCGACAAGTGAACCAGAGAGAGACAGGGATACGGGTGCACCATCACCTATGGTGATGAGCCTGTACTATAAGGTGATTGAGCATTTGAAGACGAAGGTTGCCGCGAAAAATGTGGATTGGCAGAAGATCGATCGAACTGCCCAAGAGGCTAAAGAATCGATTCATAGTTACTATGAGAGGTTGTTGAAGGCGTTCAAGAACTACAGTGGCACGGAAACAATAGAGGCGAAGGACATGCTTCATTTTGTGTTTAGATTTGTGGAAGGGCTGAGACCAGAGATAAGTCAGATGATAAAGTCGCATTTGATTTGTTGGCAGTCGAAACCTATTGATGAGGTGTTGAATTATGCGAAATACTGTAGCGACGAAATTGAAGTGAAACAGAAAAAGTTGAAAGAGAAAGTGATGATGATGCAGCTTAAAGCAGCTCAGACAGGTCTGCAAGGTTTGCAAGGGTTGCAAGGGTTCCAACAACAGGTACCGCAACCGCAGCCGCAGTTGCAGGGAAATATGATGTTTCAGCCACAGGCGAGAGGCAGAGGCAGAGGAGGTTTTGTGAATAATGGTCCGGATTTGAACACTGTTGTGACTCCGAATGGTGTGCAGGCATTGAAAAAGGTGATGCCGTGTCACGTGTGCGGAATTTTCGGTCATTGGAAACGCGAGTGCCCGATGGTGGTGCAGGAAGGTGCAGGTGTTGGTCAGCAAAACAATGATGTCAATGCATTCCAGACAATGAGGGGACCAAAAATGAGAGGTCCAAACCCAAATTTTCAGACCATAAATCAGCTGCAGGGATTACAGCTCATGCAGCCGCAGCAAATGCAGATGCCCCGTATGCAGATGAGGCAAATGCAGCCAATGCAACAGCAGTTTCCCATGGTACCTAATCAGCAAATGCAAATACCTTTGGCACCAATGAGTCAGCAGCAAGTGATGGTTCCTCCACAGGTCTCGGGTCAGGTAATGAATACAAATGGCACCGTACAACAGTTCCCATTACACAGTGAGAGTGGAATAAACAATGTATGGGAGAGTGAAAGTTCAGGAGAGGAAGGAGATTGTGTGCTTGCAGCATCCTTGGAAGTTGATCAAAAGGGTCCGTATGTGGAGGGAAGAGTAATGGGTCATCGTGTCTCATTCTTGGTTGACACAGGAGCCATACGTTCAACTGTTAAGAGCATTGAAGTACCAAATTTGCCACTCTCAGGGAGAACAGTTCAAGTGGTGGGAGTAGCAAACAGGCACCTGACAAACCCAATCACAGATCCGGTACCAGTCAGCATTGGTAACTATCAAGGGTTACATAAATTTGTGGTATGTGACTCAAGCCCGATAGCACTGTTAGGGAGAGACCTATTGTGCAAATTGGGTTGTTCGATTATGTGTTCGAACGATGGAATCAAAATTCAGACGAGCAGTGATGGGGAAGAAGAGGACAGTGTAGAGGGGGATGAGATGGAAACTGTCGATGAAGAGTATCCTCTGATTTGTCTTTTCCCGATGATAACTGAAGAAGATATTCCAGCTGAATTACGGGAAACAGTTGGAAAGGAAGTGTGGGATATGACAGGGAAAGAGGTGGGATTGATGAAAGGAGTGGAACCAGTGAAAGTGACTGTAAATCCCAATGCAACCTTTCCCCAGACCCCACAATACCACATGGCACAAGACACCCTCATGAAAGTTGCCCAACTCATTGACGAATTTGTAAAACAGGGAGTACTGAAAGAAGTGTTAAGCAGTCCATGTAATTCACCAATCATGGGACTAATAAAGCCGAGTGGAAAGGTCCGAATTGTACAGGACTTGAGGAAAATAAATGACATCATAATTAAATGTTGCCCTGTCGTACCAAATCCAGCTGTGATAATGTTTCAAGTCCCTTGCGATGCCGAGTGGTTCTCAGTCATCGACTTGTCACAAGCATTCTTTTCGGTGCCTCTTCATGAGGACAGTCAATTTCTCTTTTGTTTCAAATTCTTAGACAGAGTGTACAGTTGGTGTCGAATTCCTCAAGGGTTCTCTGAGTCACCGTCAATATTCAATCAGATTCTAAAGAAAGACTTGGAAGCGTTAGAATTGCCATTCGAGTCAACCCTAGTACAGTACATCGATGACTTACTGATTGCATCAAAGACAGAAAGTGGCTGCACAGCCGATACCATTGCTCTGTTGAACCATTTGGGAAGGAATGGACACAAGGTGTCTCCTTCCAAATTGCAGTTTTGTCAGAAGAAAGTGAAATACTTGGGTCACCAGATAGAGAAAGGGTCACGGAGAATAATGAAGGAAAGAATAACGAGTGTACTTCAAATGAGTCTACCAAAGACAAGGAGGGAGGTGAGGAAGTTTTTGGGAATGGTAAGCTACTGTCGTCAGTGGATTCCCAACTTCTCAACTCTAGCAAAGCCTTTACTGAAACTGACCCAGAAGGATGCCTTGGATCAAATTGAGCTGAAAGGAGATGAGATGTATGCTTTTATCGAATTGAAAGAATGCATGTGGAGGGCTCCAGCTTTAGGTATGCCTGATTACACAAAGCCTTTCACATTGTTTTGTCATGAACGTGATGCATGTTCTTTGTCTGTCTTGACTCAAGCCCATGGTGGCATAAACAGACCAGTAGCGTATTTTTCAGCTACTTTGGATCCGGTCGCAGCAGCACTTCCAGGGTGTTTGCGCGCCGTAGCAGCAGTTGGTATCAGCCTCACTCAGAGTGAAGGAATAGTGATGGGACACCCAGTAACAGTCATGGTCCCTCACTCAGTTGAGATACTTTTGACCCGCTCCCGAACGCAACACATGACTGGAGCAAGACTCACAAGGTATGAAACGATAATTCTGGGCTCACCGAATGTGCAGCTGAAAAGGTGCACTACGTTGAATCCAGCAACCTTGCTTCCCGGTGAAAATGCTGAAGTTGAGAACGCTGAAGACGTCGAGCATGACTGCCTTCAGGTGACTGAATTTTGCACAAAACCTCGACCTGACATTAAGGATACTAAGCTTGATGAAAATGACCAAATTGTTTTCGTTGATGGTTCATGTCTAAGAGATGGGATGGGAATTTTGAAAGCAGGATATGCTGTATGTACTGTAACAGGTGTCTTGGAAGCGTCCTGGCTTCAAGGAGTCTATTCTGCACAAGTAGCAGAACTTGTAGCCCTTACAAGAGCATGTCAACTGTCTGCATTGATGAAAGTCACCATTTACACTGATAGTCAGTACGGGTTTGGAATTGTGCACGACTTTGGGCAATTATGGTCACAGAGAGGTTTCCTGACTTCTTCAGGATCCCCAGTGAAAAACGGGGAGAGGATAAGGGAATTGTTACACGCCATTCAAATGCCAGCCGAAGTTGCAGTGGTAAAGTGTAGTGCTCATACAAAAGGACAGGACTATGTTTCTCTGGGAAATGCATATGCGGATCAAGTCGCAAGATTTTGTGCCTTGAACTGTATATTACTCAGGGATGAATGGAATTCGATAAGCGAACCAGAACTCAAACCAGCTGAAGCATTTGCCTTGAAGGTCGTAGATACAATGGATGAACTAAAAGCATTACAGAATAACGTCAGGGAGGATGAAAGAGATTCCTGGATTAAGTCACAATGTATAAAGAGACCAGATGAGTTATGGGTTTCAAATGAGGGAAAATTTGTTTTGCCAAATAGTCTCTTATCGCAGCTAGCGCGGTTCTATCATGGGCAGGCTCACCAAGGGAGAGATGCCATTATAAGATTGTTCAAAACTGATTGGTTTAACCCCAGATTTCGTCAAGCTGCAGAAGCAGTTTGCCATCGATGTGTCATTTGTCAGCAGATGAACCCAGGGAAGGGAACAGTTGTGAACGCGAGCCACATTGGCAGGGCCAGTGGCCCGTTTAGTAGAATGCAGATGGACTTCATTGAGATGCCTGTGCATGGAGGTCTGAAGTATGTGTTGGTGATTGTGTGCATTTTTAGTCACTTGATTGAAGCATACCCCACACGTAGAAATGACAGCCTTACAGTTGCAAAACTATTGTTGAGGGAGTTAATACCACGTTTCGGATTCCCGATCTCTTTAGAATCAGATAGGGGAACTCACTTCAATAACGAGGTAATAAAGTTACTTTGCGCAGCGCTGAACATTGAGCAAAAACTGCATTGTAGCTATCGCCCTGAAGCCTCAGGACTGGTGGAGCAAATGAATGGTACACTGAAATCAAGAATGGCGAAAATATGTGCATCGACAAATTTGAAATGGTCTGAGGCATTGCCTTTGGTGTTAATGTCAATGAGAAACACCCCTGACAGAAAGACTGGATTGTCTCCGCATGAAATTCTCATGGGCAGGGCCATGAGACTTCCTGCAGTTCCTGCAAATGCGCTTTTGAATATTACAGATGATATGGTGTTAGACTACTGCAAAGGTCTGGCTGACGTGGTTCGCTCTTTCTCTCACCAGGTGGAAGCAACCACCTTGCCACCGATCCAAGGTCCAGGACACACACTGAAAGCAGGTGACTGGGTCGTGGTAAAGAAGCACGTGAGAAAGTCGTGTCTGGAACCCCGTTGGAAAGGCCCTTTCCAAGTGATCCTGACGACCACTACCGCTGTGAAGTGTGCGGGAGTTCCCAACTGGATTCACGCCAGTCACACAAAGAAAGTGTTGTGTCCCACAGATGAGGAAGTTGAAGCGCTGAAACTGCCAGTGCCTGATAAAACAGTGCTGAGCGCTGAGACAGAGCAAAACCGAACTGAAAGCGAACAGGCAGGAACAGAAGAGAGAGAAATATTCTCTGAGGACGAAACGACCGACTCACTTGGGGAAGACCAAGGAGAAACCTCAGACAGCGACGAAGCAGCTGAAGGTGACAAAGAGCCTGAAGCAGCTGAGGGTAGTAAAGGGCCTGAAGCAGCTGAAGGTGACAAAGAGCCTGAAGCAGCTGAAAGTGATAAAGAGTCTGAAGAAAGTAACGGTGACGAAGGGCTCGAAAGAGGTGAAAAGGCAGGAGAGCCTGATCAGAGGAGGGCTTTCCCAGAAGCAGATGATAGAGAAGAAGAAAAGGAGAACGTGATTGATTCCCCAGAAGGAGGGAACAAGGCAGAACAGAACGAAACAGTTCAAGCTTCCACAGAAAAGATCGCAGGTCCATCAAATGGACACGGTGCAAAGAGGAGACTAAGTATATCACCAATAAAACAAAGGACTAAAGAAAACTTGAACGACGGAGAAAGGCCAAAAGTGAAAGAGAAAAGAAAGGAAGTAACTGTCGTGGTACCATCCTCAAGTGAAGGAAAAGACTTGGCCAAAGAGGAAAGTACCAATGAGGCAGAATCGAAAAGAGAAGCAAAATTGAAAAGGAAAAGGATACCAAACAGGAGATATTCCGGTCCAGAATGGGCATATGTAGTCAATGACGATTGGACTGACGAATTTGTATCTCTTAGCCTCGAGAACGAAGAAGAAGAGATACCAATAGAAAAGAAAAGTTTTATGGACTCTGTCGATTGAAAGGGTAATAAATTATATTGCTTGCTACAATCTAACGTGATACAACCAGCTGAGACATTTCTAAACCGGATAAGACACTTGCTGAACTGATAAAAGACTGAGTTATTGCTGAATTGAGACAAACGCTGCTAACCGATAAGTGACTGGCCTCTTGAAGAAAACTGTGTGAACATTGCGCTCGTTCAGCTTTGTAACTGAATTGCTAAATAGTTTCTTTATAGGTGCTTCTAGCTCTCTGATTCTATACAGATCATGACGCAAAACAGTAGAAAGAAATATTGTAAATATGCGTGTATAGGCTTGATAATTGCATGTGTACTAATAATAATGGCAATAGTGCTTGCAATGCATGGTAAGGGTGAGAATGAGAGAATTGATGCTTCTACTTTTGCTCCTGTTACTGTCACTGAACTAACCGCATTGAAAAGACTAGAATTAGATGAGAGACACTTGCATGATAAGAAAGAACTTTCGTATAATGTTTTCTATCGCTTGCTAACAGAATATGTTGAGACTATGGATGCGAAAGATTGTTATGTGTGTACACAGATACCGACATCAGTAAAGCAAGGGGTGACTTATCACCACATGCCTCTTACATACGGGATTACATGTAGTATAGTAATGTCTAGATTTTATGGTCAAACTAATATACAGTATTTTTACTCGAATTATGATGTTACCTTTGCATATGTTCCTATAATAGCGCAGCTAAACCAGATTGCTAAAGATTGGGATGCTAAAATAATGAGGGAATTTTTCGAGCCAATGCAACCTTTTGAAACGGCTCACGCTCATAGGGAAAACCTTACCTGCTCGCTCTCTGCAGTAGAAATAAGCTTTTTAGATCGCACAGATGATAGAAGGGCACAAATGAATGCGAAATTAGAAAAAGAGCTAAGTAAGAGGACTTCAGTAGATCATTATGATTTTGCCGCAATAAAGACACAAGGGAGAATAGCTTTAGATGCTTGGCATGTAGGGAAATTTTGTATATATCGAGGTGAATCTTATTATGATAACATTTTCGTAGGAGCGAGTGAGTGTAAACATACGTTTATCTTTAAGGCCAAATGGACATTCATGATGAACGGACTTGACCCTGTCATACCAGGTGTATATTACATTTGTGGGTATAATGCCTATTATCGTCTTCCGAAGGGATGGTGGGGAAGATGTTATTTGGGTATAGTGTTCCCAAAGGTTTATCAACTGGATGACCTATCGATGATTCCAAAGACATCTGGATCCCATCGTATCCAGAAAAGAGAGACCGCAGCTGCTGTGGTAGGAGATATATTTGGAGCCATGATTCCTTCGTTGGGAGTTGTGCTGAATTCCATCAAAATAAGAAAGTTGTCTACTATAGTGGATAACATGTTGACAAAGTTTTCAGGTGCTATAATCCTGATAGATGCTGAGCTTGCAGCGGAAAGAGCTATGACTCTTCAAAACAGGCTTGCCTTAGACATTCTTTTAGCAAAGGATGGCGGCGTTTGCAAAATGCTTGGTGCGCGCCACTGTTGCACGTATATTCCTGACAACAGTGTGAAAATTAAAACTATGCTTGCTAATCTAACAAAGGAGAGTGCAGACTTGAAGGAATTGAAAGAACCAGGAGTGTGGGAGAAGGTTGGAAAAGGACTTGCTTCAGTGGGAAATTGGATTGGTGGAATTTGGAATGGAATATTACTAAAAATAATACAGGGAATTTTAATAGTACTGATTTGCATATTTGGAATTTGGGGAATAAAAAGGGGAATAATAATGATTATGGAAAGAATTAGAAGGAGGAAGGAAGAGAAAATGATGAAAAGAATGGCAGAAGAATATAAAGCAAAAACTAGGGGAATTAAAAGGAAAAGAGAACTGACAGAAATTTAATGGAATAAAATTTGTGGGAATAGTTTGTGTGATGACAAGTAGTCATCAGAGGAGGGATTGATGACGCAGAAAATAAAGGTTTTCATTTATTGACGCTTAAACGTAGTGCTGCAATAATCAAGTGTGACTTTAACCGAACTAATAAAGATTGTACGGGGACAAAATGTGCCCTCAGAGTAGTTTGCCAACATTTATAAGCGTGCTTTATATAACGTGATGTATTAGAATTGCACTAATCCGACATAATCATAAACGTGTGCTATGATTTGCTTGTTTGAAATGTTTTAGCTTAGCATTACTTTAGTGCAGGCTTCGGCCTAGTTGCCTGGTCTCACGGTTTAGATGCTCGCATTTTTCCAATGTGCTATTAAACGTGTATTTCTGCTTGAAGCTGTATTTTTCCACTGAGATCGTTCACATGCTTATCTTAAGGTTTCGTGCCAGCCTGGCATTTTTCCCTTTGCTCCAAGGTCAATTTGCAGGTGCGGACAATGGAAGCTCTGAAAATGAGTTAATTGGTATAAAATGTTGCAACTTGCGTACCCGTCTCCAAGGATAATGTATGCTTAAGTAAAAGCTTGAGAACTGTTGTTTTTGATTGGATAATTTGAAGCCAACCTATGAACCCTCCAATGGAAGACCCTACTGGATTTGAACTGTTGTCTATTTAAACCAGGTGCACGAGAAGAAGGTAGCCATTGCAGCCATTGCAGCCATTACCAGCCCGATACCCGCAATTTTGCAGGACATTGCAGCTAATATGGCCCACCTTGCTGTGAGGCCATTTTGAAAGAGACTTTGATGCTTTCTCTAATCGAGAGAAAGAGACTTAAATGATTCTTACCCTAGAGACTTTAACTTTGATTTGTCCCTTTGCATGAAGTAGTAGTTTATCTTGCCGCCGTGAGGCAACGGCCCCGTCCACCCCTGCCCCTTTGCCCCGTCCCATGCTGATCGAGAAACGGTACCTGTGAGACGGAGACTTCCTTGAATGCTGATTGTAATTGGTAAATATGAAAGGAAATTGTACAATTGCATTGTGTTTCTTTTAGGTAACCAACTGCTGATTTTTGATAAGAGCCCTAGTTAGGGGTTTTTCTAAATTAATGTTGCTAAATTGTTTTTGCATGAAGTCCCACATGCCGATGCTAATTTGAGGTTAGATGAGGATTCCTTTTGTTGCACGATGCAATTTGAGACCTTGTTATGCTGACTAAATGTATGCAATTAGCTCATTACAGATTATAGTATTAGTGATTTGCATTGCTATCATCGAATGCCTTGTTATTCAAATGCTGCATAGATTGCACCTGTTTCGTCGTTATGGACAGCTATTAATGTTCATTTACGTTTATCATTTGGTGTTGAGACACATCTATATTGTGCTAGCTTTGTTAATATAGGGAAATAAATTCATTAACTTTGAATAAACTGGTGTGGTTATTCATGACCGAAAGGTCATGGTTCGCCGAAATGTATTCTGGATTAATTGTTAAGTGTTATGTTGATCAGGGCATTGCTTACGTTCGTTATTGATTATTGATTTGATTAAATTGACTGATCTCGGGAGAAGAGAGTCCCACTTAGCCAAAAGATTCATCGGCCTATAGAGCGTCCAAATACAGGTAAATTATTAGTACGGAACGCTCTATCACTAGGGTTTGGGAAGCCCTAATCACGCCGCATGTCGAGTACTGGATGCGTGACTTAATCAAGCGGGCACTCTCCGAAATCAACATGCTATTCCATCCCATATTATCAAGAATATCGGCACCCCGATACACACACTGGGATCACTTTCTTGAAGCAAAATCTGACTCCAGACCACATTGAGGACACCCAAATGTGGAGGGGGACTGTTCGTGAGGTAGGGGAGTGGCACACAGGAACGAGGATGTCATTGCCGAGTGGTTGTTCCTCCTGGGGTGTTTTGTTTTCTTCATCCGCGAGACCTCACCCCTGACACTTCCCTGCTTCCTTAACGTTTGGACCTGCATATTAATCTGATTGCATATGCCATTTGATGGGGCTGATACTCACCAGAACGATGTCCGCACGCAGTTTTTAAATGTTGCTGAACTCATTTGGCTGACTGTCCTTTTAATAATGTTGTACTAATGTTGTACGAACCAGCTATGCCAACCTTCGGTGCGAGATGGGATTGCCACTTGCTGGCATAGTCTCCTTGTACACACCATGGCAGATTGTTTACTGTAGGCCAACCCAGCTTGCTATTTCTTCAGGTTGTTCACCAGTGAATGTTTTTGCTTGCAAAATCAAATAAAGAACTATTACTAAAATGGCTGAAATAGAAATGTATTTGTAAAGATGCATACAGCCAGAGACGGTAGCCAATGATCAAATGATCTATTGGAAAAAGAGGCTATAGAAGAACATGTGCACACTATCTGTAGCTCTGCCTAATTACAGAGGACAACTGGAGTTTGTCCTAAGGTTTATTACAAGAGTATTTTGGTAATAATATAGTAGTCAATAGTAACACTATAATATAATAGCTACAGAATATCTGCGTCTTGATCACATATCCTGACAGCGCTAATTTGTGTCCTTGTTAATAAAGTTAAGACAGTGCTTTGTGCAAAAATTTTCGTGTTTTTACTGCGGTTGTTGTTTTGTGTTTTGACTGTTTTGTGGTATTCTGCACTGTTCTGTTTTAATTGTGTTATGTTTCTTCACGTTCTTTAATCCGTTTTGTTCCTTTGTTTACTTTAAATATGTCAACAGATGCTTCTGCATATCTAGTCCAAAACAGCACACCCTTTAAAGTTTCCATTTAAATAATGCTTGTACCACTGTCTGATGTGGGGAAATAGCGCTGCTCCAGCTTTTCAACTATTCGGCGCACCTGCCAGCCAAAAACTGTGGCAGAGACGGTGTTTTAAATTAACACTAGCAGTGCTCTCTTACATGAAGTCTCTTCTGTTTAAATTAAGTAAAAACAATTTCAAACACTGCAAGGAACTGGGTTATTAGTTGAGACAGAGGGAAGCCTCTAAATTAGGTGCTTAACCCTCTGGTAGCTTAGAACAAAAGCAGTCAGGCATAACTTAGAGGCAATGCCTAAGTTACTTATGCAGCACTCAAAAAGTAATAAAGTAAAAACCATGCAAGAAGAATCTCAATCTAATCTAGGAGTATAATTCAACAAGTCAAATAACACCAAAGAGAAAACACTCCAATTAGCAGAACCAGTTCAGAGTTTTTAAAGGTTTAGGGGAAAATAACTCTAAAAACCATAAAGCGTCTTTCACAGTTATCTGTCACTCTGGGGGGAAAGTCACGAGTTCAGGCCGACACAATGGAGCATTGGTCAAATACAGGGACCAGGTTAGTCCCGCTGAAGAGTTAACTTCTCAAGTCCCGTGCAAGACCACTGTTCTCATTGTCAGGGGTTGCAAGAAGGAGATTGTCCACAGGGAAGCAGGTCCAGCATCGAGCGCAGCAGCTGCTGTAGCCTGACAAGATAGTTGTCACTGGAGGTTCGCAATTGAGTTTTATGCAGGCTGTTGATATGAAGAGCAGGTCTCATGACAACTTCACATTGATGGTCATCGCAGACAACCCCACTGGAGCTTCTCATTGGTGGTTACTGTGGGTAGTTAATTCTTAGCACAAAGAAGTCACTTGCTGGTCACAAGGAGTTCAAAACATCTGTATCTTCACCTTTTCTTCAAGAGCACTATACTTTGAAGCCAGCCAAGGGTCCAGGACAGTGCTTAATTTGTAAATAAAAAGGTGCCAGTGCCCAAAGCCCTCCTCTTAAATACAGAGTTGCTGCATTTAAATGTGCGAGCACGGAATTCTGAGGCAGCTAATCCTGAAGCCGTCTCGGGTCTCTTCAATCCACTTAAGACACTTCCTGCACCTTCAGCTCACTCTTGCAGCTTTCTGCTTTCTCCCATTGTGACGCTTTTTATTTTTTGTCTTCCTCTGTCTTTCCCATGTGTCTTTTGCTCGCAGCAAATGCTTGAGGCAGAAGAATAAAATAAGTGGCGGTGCTCAGCACCGGAAACAATAAGCACAAATTAAGCACTGGTCCAGGATCTGGTGGGCAAGGCACTTGGTATGTCCAGAGTGGGTTATTATCCCGCCCACCTGCAACATTTGAATCACTCTTGACCCAGGAGAAACAGCAGCCCTCATCCTGTTTCACCTCCCCACTTCTTTCAACAGCCCTATCAACAGCCCCATCAAAAGACTCCATAAGATTGGCACACAAGGATCTGCTCTCAATTAGATCTGTTCCTTCCTCATAAGAAGAATCCAAAGCGTTAGGCTGCCATCCTTCAAACCAGAGATCAAGAAATTGATGTGGGGAGTCCCACAGGGATCATCTCTCAGTCCCACCCTTTTCAACATATACATGACACCACTCCCCAACATCTTCCAATCACACCATATCACTGTCATCTCTTATGCTGATAACACCCAACTCATCCACTCACTGACAAGCAAGACAACCACCACCAGAACCAACTTCACCAACTGCAAGACCATCATAGCAGACTGGATGCAAATCAAATGCCAGAAGCTCAGCTTCAACAAGACAAAAGTACTGGTCTCCAGCCTCCTCATGGGACTCCACCTGGTGGCCATTGGAGCTAACACTGACACCCCCAGACCATGCAAGAAATCTACAGATCATCCACTATCACATGCTCAACATGACAGTTCAAGTCAACTCAGTGTGCACTTCCTGCTTCCACATATTATGCAATATCTTCACACAAGCTTTCATCACCAGCAGGCTTGATTATGGAAACACTCTCTACTTTGGAATTTCCAAACAACTCCTGCACAGACTCCAGAACATCCAGAACACCACCGCAAAACTCATATTCGACCTCCCATGTCACACTTTAGGATGCTTTACTGGATCCCCACTCACAAGCACAGCCAATTCAAATTTCTCACACACACATACAAAGCACTACACAACACGTGGCCAAAAAGCCTGAGCAGCCGCTTACACTTTCACCAACCCACCAGACACCTATGCTCTTCCTCACTCTCAAACGCAGACACTCCCCACATCTGCAAAAGCAAAACTGAAAGCGGCTCATTCTCCTATATTGCACCCAAGACATGGAACAACCTCGCTCAAATAATATCAGAGCCCTCTCCTCATTTCCTGAGTTCCACAAAGAAACTGAAGCTCTGGCTCGTCATATAAGCACATTGGGGACCACACACCTATCTGTCTGCATAACCTCTCAGGTGATTAGTGCTCTACACAACAACATAGCATAACATAGCATAACATAACATAACATTCCATAACATAATGAGCCAATTAATAATGAAGGCCTTGGTGGCCACATTTCTTGACTTAGGCTTTGTAATCCCACCTGCAAGTTTCAAGCCATTCCAACACAATGATAAAATGTTACCTTCTAGAGAAAACAGCCCCCTACTTTGACTGTATTGCAAATCATTTCTAACTTCTCCCACAGTTGTTTATGTCTACACAGAAATATGTTTTTTGTGCTTGTACAAAGCAACTGCGGGGTACAGATATCAAAACAACTTGGACTAGGAAGAAACATTTAGGTAAAATAGCCATTCATATAAAGTTATTTTCCATAATAAAAGGCAACAGAGGATTATTGTGATGTTTGGGATTTGTAATAACATTCTTCAACAACATTTGATAGTGACTATGCCAAATTTCACCCTTGACTACGAAGCATTTTAATTATAAAGTACACCACAGTTTTATGAGGTAAAGATGTGTGATCATATTGCTATATATAATTTAGAGTTATCAATATTTAGTGTATATCCAGACATCATCCTATGTTGTAATACTTCTCCTTCAATTGACTGTAATAAGGTTAATAGTGAACAAAAGTACATCTCAGCACTGACGGCATAAAGCAAACCTGATTCAACACCGGTAACATCCGGATCTTAGACTTACTAATGGCTCCATACAAGGTAATAGTGGACAGTCCTGTCATCATCATCATACACAGCTTTATTCGGTTATATTCAACCATCAAAGCAATAACATCATAAAAATACAGAGATGAAATCAATTTAAAAAACAGAGGACACAACTATCATGCTATCAGAAATAACTTAGGAGGAGAATAAAAGCATAAATACTTAAAATCATAAACATACTTCCCCACAAGTTTTATTTAACCACCTAAAAGCCTATTTCTCTTAGCAGTCTCATTAACAGCTGGTGAACAATCACAGTAATCTTAAAAGACATATATTAGTCAGAAATAAATATTTAAAACTATAAAACGTAGAACTAGTCATTATAGTTTTTTGGATAACGTGTGCGTATGTACCATGCGGCAGCAAGGAACTTGCTGACCGCACAGAACAGGGGAGGTATCCCTCATCATAATCCTTAGGGCATCTTTGCAATGTCTCATGCCCATATTCCTACAAATTGGGCGTAGCCACTTCCGCTGCGCAGTCCTATACGCGGGGAATATAAACATAAAATGTACTACGGATTCTGGAGTGCAGTTACAGCTGGGACATAAATCAGTTATTGTAGTAGAACTCCACGTGCTCTTAAAAGATTTAAGAGGTAAGCATCCATACCTAAACTGAATATATAAACTTTTGCTTAGAGGGTCAGAAATTGAATCCATAAATGGTTCAAGATGAGGATACCACTTGAGATCAAGAAATTGTGATGTCAGTCTGCCATGTGACATATGTAGCAGGTAGTTTTCCCTGACATAAGTCCAATAAACTATTTTCAAGTGTTTCTTGTGGTCCTTCCATAGATTGTAAGTTTGACTCCAAAAGTTTTTAAGACCCAAAATATGAAGCCAATTTGAGATATGCTTAAGCCAAGGAATAGAAAGTGCATTGGGTCTATCTAGAATATCTTGGCGGGACTCCTTGTATACAATTAGTTCAGGAGTAGTCCAGATGCGAACCCAAAAAAGCAGGGGTCTTAGAACAATTACATCTGAGATACACAAAAGACCAAGGTCCCAAAACATTGGGATCAGAGGGGTATTCCGAGGACATGCCAGAAGCAATCTTATAAGCCTATTTTCACCCACAGAGAGTTTACTTACATTAGAAAATCCCCAAATGTCTGCCCCATAAACCACAGCACCCTGGGCCTTCGCCAAATAGATTTTGAAGGCTGGAGAGACCACTCTCTCTGTGGTGGATTTATGAAAACGCAAAATGTCCCCAGATCTGTGTGATAGAAGGGCTTTTATCAATCTGAGCCTCTCAATGCATATTATTGCTGATTCTTACCCCCAGGTAATCGATGAAACATACCTTACTTAGAGGGGTCCAGTTGTGAAAGATGGTATATCTCTTAGTATTACCACAACCCAAGGTCATAAGTTTGGTTTTATTATGATTAAACTCCAATCCGTAATCGACACAGAATGAGCTAAACCTGTCCATTAGGACCTGAAGACCCATAGGAGTTTTGGAAATCAAAAGGGAGTCATCAGCACATAATAAGATCGGGATTTTTTGATTGTTCAAGGAGGGCGCGTCATTACAGCAATCAGATACGACTTGCACCACCTCATTGATAAACAGGGTGAAAAGAGTCGGGGCAAGGACGCAGCCCTGGTGTACCCCTCATCTAATGTCTATTCTGTCTGTAAGTCCACTCTGGCTACCCCATCTCACTCGTGCATATGTATTCTCATGCAGCCTTTGGATTAAGTGCACTAGGTTTCCTGGGGTACCAATTTTGTTTAAGACTTCCCATAGCTTCTCTCTCGGAACAAGGTCGAAAGCAGATCTTAAATCTACAAAAGCAATGTCCAATTTTTGCTTGTCTAAGGTGACATATTTCCAAAATAGCAATGAAAGCCTAAAAACTTGGTCCATGGTACTGATTTTTGGGCGAAAGCCGACCTGAAGAGGGGATAAAACCTGGTTATCCTGAACCCATTCTGTGAGCCTGTCAAAGACTTGCTTAGCAAAGATCTTTTGCAGGTTATCAATAAAGCTGACTGGCCAATAATTAGCTGGCGAACCTACATCACCTTTCTTATGTATAGGAATTATTTCTGCCACATGCCACGAATCTGGGATGGGACTACCTGCTGCTGTAGCATTTGACAGTGTATTTATGTACCACGCCCATATGGTGTGTTCAGATTTAAACAGGTCCCCTGGTATCTTGTCAGGCCCAGGAGCTTTCGCTAGTCTCATGGAATTGATGGCTGCTGTTGTTTCATCTATTGTAAAAACGATGTCCTCCGCTGAACTTTTATCAGAAGCACTGTAGTCAATACAACCAATATCTACAGGGTCCTGTTGAGCAGAGGAAGCATAAATCTCAGAAAAATAAGTCACCCATCTTTCAGGCTCAATGTACATGCTTATATTATCATTGCCCCCTCTTGACCTACAAGCCAACAACCTCCAAAAGGAACCATCATCTCGGTTCTTAACTGCATCCAACAGCCTCTGCCAAATCCCATGTTCCCAGCTTTTTTTAGCTCGTTCCAGGGACCTAATATACCTGAGTCTGGCGTTCCTATTCTCCCTCTGTGAGTGATTTTTTTAAAGCTACTTTTAAATTGGATCTTGCATGAGCACAATCCTTGTTATACCATTCCCTACTTGAAATATTGTAGGGTGTCAGCCTAGAAGAGGATTCCTTATAAAAGATACCCTGAAGGGTGCCTACCATTTCTGTATGAATAGCCATAATTGGAATAATAACAGCCTCCTGTTCCCCAAAACTAGAAAACAATTCTAAAAACGATAAGTAGATTTCCCTAATCAAGTACGGGTTTGATAACACTTTTGGCCAGCTGACACGGGTTTGTCCAAGATTCAACCGGGGAGTCGGAACATCAGTGGTCTCTAGATGCTGGGCTCTTGCAAATACATGATTAGTTAAGGTAAGTCACAAGGGATTATGATCGCTAACATGGTGGAATATTACTTCCATATCTAAGGTACTTGACCATAGTCTAATATCCACCAAGAGATAGTCAATGGTACTAGAACAAAGCCCTTGCTTAAAGGTGGAAGCACGAATAGGATAGGATCTTGTGCGACCATTGCATTCTCTCAGCCCAAATTTTAAGCATAAAGTGGCCATCTGCATTGCGACGTGAGAACTAGAGGTAGAGACAGTCTCTTTGGATTGGGGAATACCCCATAGCTCATCTTCCTCGATTGTCAGGCTACTAATAATGTTCGTTAATGCAAAGGAACAATTAAAGTCACCTGCAACCATCAGATAATCCGATGGATGTAAGAGCTCCACATTGTGAGAACATTAGATTCGGTACCACACGGGACAGATCTTGCATACACATTTATCATGATCACCTTGAAACCAGGCCGAAATGTGAGTTATGAGAATTAAACCATATTGCGGAGTGATCACATTTCAATCTGTTATTCAACAGAATCACAAGCCCCCCTATCCATCTACCAAAGCCCCCAGAAGCTGGTTGAGCTGCAGAGAAGTAGATTGTAAAGCCTGCTAGATGGATTGATTCTGCAGCCCAAGTTTCCTGGAATAAGCATACATCATAGTTATTAATAAAACTGACCCACTCAGGATCCTCTAGCTTTTGCTCTATTCCTGCTACATTCCAAGACATAATAATAAGTTTTGGGGATGTAGTTTCTGCCTTAGTTCTCATTTGGGGAGCCATTTCTAAGTTCCCTGGGCATTCTACTTGACACACCTCTGTTGCTACTTTTAACGTCCCTACATAAGGGTCATCAGTTAGTCAGTCCAAGTCAGATGACGAGGGGGAATAATTCTCTACCAGAAGTGGTAGATGGTTCTCAGGTGAAACTTCGACCCCACCTGCATGGTCATTAAACGGACTGCAGCATCTGCGTATCTTTTCTCCAGGTGGATGTATGCAAAGATTAATACCAGTTTTCCTGCCAACTCTTAAGGAGCCAGTTCGGGTATTGAAAGATATAAGATTGTTCACCATGGTACTATCAGTAGAAAGGATAGAGATGTAGTCAAATTCCGACCCCGGTTAAATATATCTACGCACCTCTTGAATATCGGACCGAATAACAGAGAGACAATTCCTCTGTGAGCGTATCCAGTATATAACTTTGTTGGTGAGAGAGTCATTGGACTCTCTATGGCCAGAAGGCAGCCTGGGTACCCCTGTCAAAATTAAATGGGCACCTTCTCTTCTCCAACCAGGTCTCCCCTTCATATCATGTGACTTTATTAATCTCGGTTGGCCAGAGGGTGAAACTCTAGGATAACTAGCAGCTGCATGCACATCCGAAGCTCCCCCAGGGTCTTTGTTAGAAGCTGTTTGACGAACACTACCCAGATCCCGCAGCTCGGGGATATGTTCATGTTTATTTGTGTCTAATTTGGAAGCTCGCTCATTAGTTACCAGTACAGTTGGTGCAAATCGGCCTGTCATTTGCTGCTTTGCTTCCAGATAAGGCCCTAGACCCTTTACGTGGAGAGGAGGTGGCCACTTTGCCAGCAGTATTAGGTGCAATAGTCATGCTTGGTCCCGCATTCAGTTCGGGATTATGGACAGCCTCATTAAATTGTTTACAATTACATGTGGCCCTCTGTTCAGTGAGTCCCAAAATCTTATTCAAAAGTGTTCCCAGGAAGAGTTTAGGTCATCCAGCGTGTGAGAAATGATTGCCAATTTGGAAGCTTCATTGCTTTCCAACTTCCCACCCTGATTCCCCTCCTCAAATTCATCTAAAACTGGAGCTTGAGGACATTCTGGGCTTTCATTAGAGGAAGACAAAAATGAGAATCTATTTGAAGAAGGAATGTCAATGGAAGCTAGGGCCTTATGCCTTGGAAGAAAAAGGTCCTCGATTAGAATACGTTCAACGGATTCCACATGCAGAGGAGATCCCTTCGGTGGGGATGAGATTACTTCATAAGTTTTTTGGGGGGAATGAACATCCACTTGTATGTCCAATCTGGGCCTCTGTGCTTTTTTTCCGAAAAGATCAGGGATCTTCTTGGGTAAGGGGATAGAAGGGCTAGGAAGGGCAGAAATGGAGGGACTCCTCATCATTGCCTCAACCTCCTCAAACAATGAGTCAATGGTTTTAAATTGGTTCCTGCTGATAGCAGGACGTCTATCCACTTTTCCAGTCGGCCGATTTTTATGTTTCTTGATCCCAGAATGGGGCACTGGAGTGTCATCAGCCTTCCGCTTCCCCATATCACGTGTGCAGGGACCCAGTTAGGGAAAGGGTAAAAAAAATAATTAAAAAAAAAGACAGTAAACAAATAAATATCAAGGGCCAGCCTATAGAACTCCTTACCAGGGCGCTTGCAATCCAACCCAAGAGTGCTGGCCCAGCCCAGTCTCCTACAGGCGATGACGGGCCAGTCTTGGCCTAGTCTTCACCCGGGCACGCGTCCGGGCACATCTCATGTGCATCCCACGCCACGGTGATGCCGGCCCTGGATAAGGGCCTCAGAGGAAGGAGTGCTGGGGGCTGTAGTCCTCTGACCCCCTGTTCCTGCAGCAAGGCGCGTCCCGCACCGTGGTGATGCCGGCCCTGGATAAGGGCCTCAGAGGAAGGAGTGCTGGGGGCTGCAGTTCCCGTCCCCTCTGTTCCTGCTGAACTTGTTATGGGTGCTTCTCACAGCCGGGCCCTTCGGGTGGCTAGACAAGAGCGTGTTTGCCTGTGTTTGAAAGTTTTTAATTGGGTTGGGTTGGGCAGGAGATGGTTCGCAGACCACCAGTCGATGCCTGTGTGAGGAGGAGGAAAGGGGAGGAGGCAGGTCTGGTGGAGGGAGGGGGTCGGGCACACACTGCTCAGCGGCGGCGCTGCTTCCCGCTTCCCACGGTGTCAGTCCTGTCAATTACACTGTACACCTTTAAATTCTTCAGTATCTTCAGCTTTTATAAATATTCTTGCCACAAGTTTAACAGACAGACATCAAACGCAGCCCATACACTTATGATAGTCCACATTTCACCAGGTTCCATTCATGGACTACCAGAATATCAGGTTTTTCACTTTGATCTACAAAACTATTGACTCGAGAATACCAACTACCACTATATGATCAAGGTAAGTATATACAGGCAAGTGAAGATTTCCTATTTTTAATTCTACATACCTTGGTGATATGTATACATGCAAAGTGAGTAAAATTGGAGCTTAAATTATTACATTTACACATACTTTTATTTACCTACCCTAACAATATAGTGGCAGTTAATATTCTACAAGTGGAATTTTTGTAGGTCGATATTTGTGACCTCGAAACTTGGAAATATGATACGTGCCTAGGGCCTGATTTACTAAGCCATTTTGCTGTTGCAAAACCTGAAATTTGCATAATCCCTGGATTTTCTACCACAAAATGGGATTTTGTTGTGAGCTAAACCCATTTTCCAATTTAGTAAAACACTGCAGAATCGCAAAATGGATTTAGAAAGCATTACCAAATCGCAATTTGGAAAGGGCATGTTTAGAATCTTCTTTCCAAATAGTGATCTGTTAAAGTATGTATCAGTGTTTTACAACCAAAATCTGTTCTCAGAAAATGAAAGTCCCTGGGATTACTGCCAACTCTCAAACAAAGGAAAAAAAGTCCTTTCTTTTTGAAAAAAAACCCTTTTTCTTTACAAGATGCATTTTACAAAAGTTAGCTTTATTTAAAATGCGATCATAAACAATCATACACAATTGTAGCAAATTACAACTTACCTCATGAATATTGCAAAAATCCAGTATTCACATTATGAGGACAGGCCTCCTTTTTCTCTTTATTAAAATGAGCGAAGGCTGGCCTGCCAAGCATCTTTCACTCTCCAGGTAGCTCTGGATGAGCACTCAAGGCTTAGCACAAATGATAAGACATGAGCTTCAGTATTGGTCTGGTACAATAGTTATCACAAGTGTAATAACGCTGTCAATGACCACCAGAGTTGTGTTTTTTTTTTATTTTTTTTATAAAGACACAATGCTTTAGCACGTCACATAATATATAAATATATTTGCAGAACAAAGTGCACAGATCAAAAGAACAATCAAATTGGTAATATTGGAAATACAATGGTACATCAGGATGCCTGAATATGCACACTAGACACTGTTTGGGCTGAGGAAAACAAAATGTTGATGAGTCAAATGCCTGAATAAATCTTAGCTACTGGAGTTAGTCAATGCCGCATCCCAGTGCATCTTGTTTAATCACTATTTCACTTCAGACAGAGACCTGCCATATACAGTCAGACCTGGTCCTGCCCCAATAAAATCAGTCTAGCCTAAACTGCTAAGCAAGGTCCAGTCCAGATGGGAACAGAAATAATCCAATAGAGGTTCTGGACTATTTGCATCTCATTAGTGCGTTATAAATTAATTCCTATGGCGTAGCAAGCACAGGGAGCACTTCTGTGGCATATTCATTACACTTCTGGCGTCATACTCTAGAAAACAAAATGATGCAGAGTGGAATATTTGGATTAATTTTGGCCCCTGGTATGTACTCATGCAACATTCCTATCATATTATTACCCACTACACCACAGTGGTCAGAAACTAGGCTTATGCAAATCAGCCTTGGTTCTGCCCCAAACGGTTTAGTCCAGCCTAAATTGACAGGCAAAAAACTCATGGATATCATTGATGACATCTCAAAGCACATCATGGATGACAGCACTGATGCTATCTTAAATTACACCATTGACAACTTCAACAATAAGATCAGATATGGCATCACAGTTACATCAGCATAGTCATTACTGTTGTGGACATTTGTCATTTTACAGAATGGTTCCACAATTATATCAATACACACATGACAAACACATTTTGAAAACACTGGTTAAGAGCTTTTATTCACCTGCGTCACCCACAGTTAGTACCAGACGTGCAAACTGTATTGTTGCCAGTTGCACAATATGAACTGGACTACTATGTTTTCACTTTTGCCAATCCCCAAGCTTCAAAGTCAGTGATTAACCTCACCAAGAGAAATACAAAATATCCAGAACTGATTTAAAGATGCTTAACATCAATTAGGAATAACCTTAAGGCACAGTTAGTCCCCTATCCTCTTTATAATTGCTCTAGGTCACATTACTTAGATACACTTCTAATTCCCAAAGGAGCTATGAAACACAACCAAGAGCTTAACAGGTGAAATATACAAGAACCACCCCACATACATTACCTTTACCACTAATATCTCTAGAATGCCTTGAAATCTGCTTTGTCTTGATGTGTGATATATGTCAACATCAATCATATCCTAATCATTTTGTTCACTTACCCCCACCTTGTCCATACACAGTATGTTTGTGTGTTAGGCATATTATGCACATAGTACATTCTTCAAACATAGGCCCTCATTCTGACCCTGGCGGTCCTAAACCGCCAGGGCCGCGGGCAACGGAAGCACCGCCAATAGGCTGGCGGTGCTTCATTGCCCATTCTGACCGCGGCGGTAAAGCCGCGGTCAGAAAAGGGGATCTGGCGGTTTCCCGCCGGAATACCCCTGGCAGGGCTGAACCTCCATGGCAGCGCTGGGATTCCGACCCCCTTCCCGCCAGCCTGTTTCTGGCGGTTTTGACCACCAGGAACAGGATGGCGGGAACGGGTGTCATGGGGCCCCTGGGGGCCAATGCGCTGGCCATGCCACTGGCATGGGCAGTGCAGGGGCCCCCTAACAGGGCCCCAGCATGATTTTCACTGTCTGCATAGCAGACAGTAAAAATCGCGACGGGTGCAACTGCACCCGTCGCACCCCTGCAACACCGCTGGTTCCATTCAGAGCTGGCCTCTGTGTTGCAGGGCCTTTCCCGCTGGGCTGGCAGGTGCTCCTTTGGCGGGAGCCCGCCGGCCCAGCGGGAAAGCCAGAACCGCGGAGCGGCCAAATGGCGGTGACCGCATGGCGGGCGGCGGTCAGAATGACCGCCATAGTCCCTAATGCCTTCCTCATACACCTAGTATTAAGTGCCATTAAATGTTGGTGAAGTTGACCATCTCCCTGTACCCTCAGTACAAGCAGTCTATTTGTGCCAAGTGTATATTATAAAAACACTGTGGGGCAGATTTACAAGCTGCTATCACCACCGGCGGTTCACGCTCCGTTGGTGCTATGCAGTGCGCTGTGTTTACAAGGCACATTTTGTGGGTTAACGCCACCTTGTAAATATGGCGTCTTAACATACAGCACTTAGCATGGAAGGGGCGTGCAATGAGTGTTGCTCTGCGCGATACACAGCAACACCCATTGCATTTTGATGCTGCCCCAGATTTACGAGACTTCGTAAATTAGAGGCATCGCCAAAAACTAACGTCACCCCAGGGGTGGCATTAGCATGACGCAACAAAGAGAAATACTGCGCCGTTGGGTGAGGAGCCGCATAGTCACCGACAACAGAGGAGAGACGGAGCTGGCTGGAGCCACTCCTCCCTCCCCTCACAACACCCAGAGACCCAAGGAAGGCTGCCCAGCATCCGCAAGAGTCGTGGACTGGGCGTGGGGTCCTTTTTTAATCTCCGTAATGTTGGCCTTGACTTTGAAAGATCAGCCCTCGAAGCATTCTTTGGGGGCAGCATACTACAGCTGACAGGATGGGAGGAGAATTTTGACGGAGGTGTTGTGCCTGCTAAGCCGCCGTTGGTTACCGCATTACCCCTAACAGGAGCGCAGGAGCTCATGGATTGGGACAAGTGTGTCCCTGTTTGCCCTCATTGTTTTTGCATTGTTTGCATAACTTGACTCACACTATGGCCCTCATTACAACCCTGGCGGTCGGTGGTAAAGTGGCGGTAAGACCGTCAACAGGCTGGCAGAAAAAGAAATGGCATCACGACCGTGGCGGAAACCGCCAACACAGACAACCACTTTAACACTCCGACTGCCATGGCGGTACAAACAAACAGCATGGCGGTCACCGCCAACAGACAGGCGGAAGACAATGTACCGCCCATACTATTATGACAGGCCAATCTGCCACCTTTTCCGGGGCGGATTCAATGCGAACAAAAACACGGCAGAAACAAGACTTGGAAAGGAAAACTCTCACCTCTACATCCCCCACGAGGAACCAGGACGCCATGGAGCCGGAACTTCAAATCCTCCCTGTGATTGTCTTCCTGCTCCTCTACAAGGAGCATGACCGACGGCGGTGACGACCACGGTGAGTACTGCACCTATGACACAGGGGAGGGGGGAGGGAAAAGAGAGTGACACACACATGCAACATGCAACATCCCCACCCCCACCCTCACCCACAACAACACACACACAAATACATGCTGAAACATTAGATTCCCCCCCCCCCCCAACTCCCCCTGGAAGAACGCAAGGACAAAAGGAAATGATTTGAACTAATATAATCAAGAAAAATCCATTACTCAAAAATTTATATACACTATTAAAAAATATGTACACCAAGAATTCAAGTCCAGGTACTGCACCTATTTAGTCCGTGGACCACTGGGCCCAAAATGCATGGGCGAGGCCCACACAAGATACCCGATCCAACCAGAGAGAACACTGCAGGGGCATCAGATCGAAATAAAACAGGCACCTCAGGGGGAAGGGAAGGGGGGGCACCACAGCCAGATGAGTGCACGACACCAGCTGCACAAGGGGGGTCCATGCCCTTTGATGTATCCTGGGGAGTGCAAATCCACAGTCTCTCAAGTCTCTCCAGTGGGTGGGTTGCCCACTGCTTTGTCCTGAGGAGTGCAAAGCCACAGTCTCTCAAGTCTCTCCAGTGGGTGGTTTCCCCACTGCTTTATCCTGGGGAGTGCAAAGCTGCAGTCTCTCAAGTCTTTTTCGGTGGGTGGTTTGCCCATTGCTTTATCCTGGGGAGTGCAAAGCCACAGTCTCTCAAGTCTCTCCAGTGGGTGGTTTGCCCAAAGCTTTATCCCGGGGAGTGCAAAGCCACAGTCTCTCAAGTCTTTTCAGTGGGTGGTTTGCCCACTGGTGTATCCTGGGGAGTGCAAAGCCACAGTCTCTCAAGTTTCTCAAGTGGGTGGTTTGCCCACTGCTTTATCCTGGGGAGTGCGAAGCCACAGTCTCTCAAGTCTCTCCAGTGGGTGGTTTGCCCACTGCTTTATCCTTGGGAGTGCAAAGCCACAGTCTCTCAAGTCTCTCAAGTGGGTGGTTTGCCCACTGCTTTATATTGGGGAGTGCAAAGCCACAGTCTCTCAAGTGGATAACAGTTTCCACTGGTTCTAGAGGGGTCTTTGTACCCAGACTGCTTCATCCTGCCAAGGACAGAGGTAGTGGATGCCTTTCTCCACTGGTTCTGGAGGGCACTTTGTGCCCAGAGTGCTTTATCCTGCCAAGGACAGAGGTAGTGGATGTGATACTCCACTGGTTCTGGAGGGGGCTTTGTGCCCAGAGTGCTTCATCCTGCCAAGGACAGAGGTAGTGGATGCCTTTCTCCACTGGTTCTGGAGGGGGCTTTGTGCCCAGAGTGCTTTGTCCTGCCAAGGACAGAGGTAGTGGATGTGATACTCCACTGGTTCTGGAGGGGGCTTTGTGCCCAGAGTGCTTCATCCTGCCAAGGACAGAGGTAGCAGATGCCTTTCTCCACTGGTTCTGGAGGGGACTTTCTGCCCAGAGTGCTTCATCCTGAAATGGACAGAGGTAGTGGATGTGATACTCCACTGGTTCTGGTGGGGGCTTTGTGCACAGAGTGCTTCATCCTGCCAAGTACAGATGTAGTGGATCTGACACTCCACTGACGGTGGTGCAACATGGAAGCTGCCCAGGCCCCTGGAACTGACCACCAGCCTCGTACGACTGACCACTGGGGTTTGCAGCTATGTCTGCAGTGGTGCCACTGGCTCAAGATTGTGGTGTGGCCGCTGGCAGTGCTGGCGGCAGGCTCATTAGCGGCGGTGTTTGCGGCGGTCATTGGGCAGCGGTGCTGGTGGGGGGCTCACTGACCTCGGTGCTGGCGGCGGTGTCATGAGCGGCGGTGGTGGTGGGGGGCTCACTGACCTCGGTGCTGGCGGCAGTGTCATGAGCGGCGGTGCTGGTGGGGGGCTCACTGACCTCGATGCTGGCGGCAGTGTCATGAGCCGCAGTGATGGTGACGGGCTCACTGACCTCGGTGCTGCTGAAGGGCACAGTGTCTGCGGTGCTGGTGAAGGGCTCAGTATCTTGTGCTGGCGACAGTGCATGTGGCGGTGCCAGTGGCGGTGTTGTCCGCCGTGCAGGTTGGCGGCGACTTGCCTTTCTTTTTGAGGTCCTTCCCCACCTTGGATGGTGGCGCAGCTGTCTTGCCACTCCCAACTGTTGTCTTGGCTGAGCCCTTGGTGGCAGGTGTTTTGGCCTTCTCCTTCCGGGATGTGGGCAGCTTCTTCTGTTTTGGAGGTGGGGGAATGTCCTTGATCGCTCCTTGGGACACTGGCTACCCTGCTGCTTGGCGCACTCCAGAAGCCGGTTACTGCTGGCACCACTGTGCCCGGTGATGTGGTGGCTGAGGTGCTGGGTTGGGACCTGGAAAGGCAGGCCTTAGGGGACGGAAAGGGTGGGGGAGGTGAAGGGAAGAGGTCAAGGTTTGACAGGAAAAGTTTTTTAGACTCACTGGGACGGGTAGATGGAGGGAGTTTGGGAGTGGAGGAAGAGGTAGTGGTTGTAAGAGGTGTCCGTTTGCTGACTTTGAGTGAAGGTGCATGGGCTGGAGACTGTTGTGAGGTGGATGGCTGTTGGGTGGGTGTGTGACTGCGTTTGTGTACTTTGGTAGGAGGGCTCACAGACACACTGGGAGAGGATACAGGGGATGTGTGAATGGTAGTGGGGGTGGTGAGTGCACGTGAGCGGTGTGTGGTGATGGGCGTGTTGGTGATGGAGGTAGTGGCTGAAGATGTAGTGCATGCAGGTGTGAGTGGAGACGTGACACGGAGGGAGGAGGGAGACATGGAGGAGGGGGACACAGTGGAGGCAGTGGATGTTGGTATGTGTGCATGGGTATGATGCTTGTGTGAGTGCCTGTGGGATGTGTGGTGCTTATGTTTGCCAGAGCTACTTTTGTGTGTTGAGGTGTGTGCAAGCTGGTCTGATGGTGTGCTTGGGATAAGCTGAGGTACTGGGGATTGGGTATGGGTGGAGGAAGTTGGAGGGGGAGGCTGGACACAGGGACAACGGCTGCCATCAGTGCTGAGGCCAGAGCCTGAAATGCTCGCTGTTGGGCTGCCTGGCCAGAATGAATGCCCTCCAGGTATGCATTTGCCTGTTGCAACTGCCTCTCTACACCCTGGATGGCATTCAGAATGGTAGACTGCCCAACAGTGAGGGATCTGAGGAGGTCAATGGCCTCCTCAATGAGGGCAGCAGGGCTGACTGAGGCAGGGCTCGAGGTGCCTGGGACAAAGGAGATGGCCACCTTCCAGGGTGAGCGGCCACGGGGCACACGCTGAGGGGCTGCTGGGAGGGCGGTGCTGGTAGGGTGGGTGACAGCTGTACCTGTAGATGTGGGGGGCACAGAGGGCCCCGTCACTGCAAGGGAGCTCCCATCAGAGGAGGAGTCGATGTCGCTTGTCTCTGCTCCAGTCAGCACCATGGAGCTCCCCTCGCCCTCCGTTCCACTGGTGAATTCTGACTCTGTTGTCTCGCCCTCCAGGGCCATGTGGGAAGCTCCTACTGCTGTGGCACAGCTCCTCCGCCTGATGATGCTAATGCTTACAAGAACAGGGAGCCCACAAAAAGGGTGGGGGAAAGAAAGTAGAAAGACATGTTCAGTGCATGCAACACCGCTACCGTTGGCAGACACTACAGACACAGCAGCCCTCTGCACTACGCCATGCACTTAGAGTTCCCTAATTTGTCACAGGGACATGGGGTACATGGCCTAAGCCCGATTGCTGCACACATGGAAGTCACAGGAGCCTGACTAGGTGTAGAAGGCTCTTACTGCTGGTGGGGCTGGGGTGCCACTTAGCCTGCCTCACAAAGGGCCCTTGCCTATAAAGCTCGCCCTAGCCTAGAGGAACCCACTGGCCACCTCCCCCACCCAGACACCTCAAATGCGTGCAGAGTCAGATGGATGTGATGGTACTCACCCCATTGTGGCTGCTGTGATGCCCTCAAGCGCCCATCCAACTCCGGATACGCCACCGCCAGGATCCGTAACATCAGCGGGGTCATCGTGCGACGGGCACCCCTCCCACGTTGGGAGGCCATCCGCAGCTGGGCCTCCGCCGTCTTCTTGCTCCAGGGCGCAGGTTCTCCCATCTTTTATGGCAGTGGGTGCTCCGCCTGTGGTGGACCCCCAGGGTCCAGACGTCCTTGGCGATGGCACACCAAATATCCTTCTTCTGGTGGGTGCTGACCTACAGGGATAGTACAGGGAAAAAGCAAAAACTGTCACAGTCATTGTACCACGTTCCCACCACTCCAAACAGGCATTGCCCATACAGCATGCTCACAGTGTACCCACCTGTTTGTCTGGAGGACCGCAGAGTACCGTGTACTGGGGGAGGACCCCATCCACTAGTTTCTCAAACTCCTCCGATGTCAAGGCAGGGGCCCTTTCCCCAGACACTTGAGCCATTGTCGCTTCCAAACTGAGGTCACAGCAGCACTTGCAGGTGTAGGTCCTCTCCTGTCGAAGATCAGGTATCAAGTGAGTGAACAGAGAGAAAATGGCGGTCACGTCCTCAGCGGTGCGTACCGTCACTGCCGGCGTACATCGTCATTGGCTCCTGGGACGCCTAAGGTCCAATGTTAACCAATGCAGGATTGTGCCGCGGTCTTCGACCACCTACCGCGACGGTGTACAACGCCAGCGCGGTTACCTCATATCCCCTTGTCCCACCTTACAGGTCAGGCAGCCGCCATTTCAGGGGGCCACATGGCATTAATTTTAAATGCGTCACACATATCTAGGCCTTGCATACATACTAAGACAGGCACATAGCGGATTGACAATTGTGTGCAACAAAGTTGTTTTTTGGTACCTCAGTGTTGGCTGACCTCTGATCGCTGTTCTCATCCATAGAGCACGTCCGCTGGTGCAGGTGAGGAGATGGCGGCATCCTCCGGTGTACAGACCGCTGGTGGACCTGTCGACAATGGAAGAGCGACATGTAATAGTCACCTACGGACTTGATCATGCCACAATCCAGGAACTGTGTGCCCAGTTGGAGCCAGGCCGGTATCCGCCATCCCACAGGAATCCCCCCTCTAGTGCAGGTCCTGTCAGTACTCCATTTCCTGGCAAGTGGGAATTTTCAAACAACAGAAGCCATAGCATCAGGGATGTCCCAGCCTATGTTCTCAAACGTGTTGTCCAGAGTGTTGTCTGCCCTGCTGAAACACATGCGCAGCTACATCGTTTTCCCTCAGGTGGAGGATTTGCCTACAGTGAAAGGTGACTTCTATGCCCTGGGACATATCCCCAACATCATAGGTGCCATTGATGGCACACATGTGGCCTTGGTACCCCCCGCATGAGTGAACAGGTGTACAGAAACCAGAAGAGCTACCATTCTATGAATGTGCAGATGGTGTGTTTGGCTGACCAGTACATCTCCCATGTGAACGCCAAGTTTCCAGGCTCAGTGCATGACGCTTATATAGGAATAGCAGCATCCCTTATGTGTTGGGGCAACTCCAGAGGCACCGTGTGTGGCCATTAGGTGAGGACAAGGACCCTACACAGTGTGAATAGTTGTCTGGGTTTGGGGTTGTCCCTAAGGGTTAGTGTGTGTCTAACAGATGTCCCTCGACATTTGCAGATGACTCTGACTACCCCAACCTGTCATGGCTACTGACCCCAGTGAGGAATCCCAGGACAAGGGCAGAGGAACGCTACAATGAGGCACATTGGCGAACTAGGAGGGTTATAGAGAGGACCTTCGGCCTCCTGAAGGCCAAGTTCCGGTGCCTCCATATGACAGGTGGTTCCCTTTACTACTCACCAAAGAAGGTGTGCCAGATCATCGTGGCCTGCTGTATGCTGCACAACTTGACTTTTCGACGACAGGTGCCTTTTCTGCAGGAGGATGGTCCTGAAGGAGGTGTTTTGGCAGCTGTGGAGCCTGTGGACAGTGAAGAAGAGGAGGCAGAAGAAGAGGACATAGACAACAGAAACACCGTGATCCAACAATACTTCCGGTGAGACACAGGTAAGAAGACATCACTGCCTCCTACATCTGATAAAATTGTTCGACCTCTCATCTGTCTGTCACTTTCACCCAGTGTATGGACCCTAATTTGTCACTTTCCCTTTCGAAGTCACAGATGTGGGTCCCACTGTGTGAACTCTGCTATGTTACCTCATGGACTAAAGCTGTGTGATATAGGTATGTTGACAATAGAATGGACATTGCTGTTTCCCGCAGTTATTGCAAATACACATTTGTGAAAGCACAGACTGACTCCAGATTGTTTTGTGGTTCAAAGGTGTTTATTTAAGTGCTAAATAGTGGAGGGGGTTGTAAAATGGTCAGGGGTGATGGTGGAGGAATGTCCATGGTAGAGTCCATTCTATTGGTCTCACAGGTGCATTGTCCGAAGGGGCATAGGAAGTGGAGCTAGGGCAGTTTAAGGATGGACAGGGTGACAAAGTGGGACAGAAGGATGAAATTCAGGGTGGTCTCATTTCTTGGCGGGGGTCTTGGCATTGTTCTCTGTCTTTGTCCTGGATCTCAGGGACCGCTTGCGGGGTGGTTCGCCATCTGCAGGGGGTGGGGTGCCGATCTTGTGGTCCTGTGGCGGTGCCTCCTGTCCACTAGTGCTGGCGGAGATGGTGGGCAGTTCATCGTCCAGGCTAGTGTCAGGGGCCCCTTGTTGTGCCACAGTGTCCCTCCTGGTGTTCACGAGGTCCTTCGGCACCCCTACAATGGTGCCCACGGTGGTCTTGATGGATTTGAGTTCGCCCTGAACCCCAAATATTGTTCCTCCTGCAGCCGCTGGGTCTCCTGAAACTTGGCCAGTACAGTTGCCATCATCTCCTGGGAATGATGGTGCGCTCCCATAATGTTGGAGAGGGCCTTGTGGAGAGTGGGGCCCTGGGCCTGTCCTCCCCCTGTCGCACAGCAGACCTCTCAGTTCCCCGGTTTTCCTGGGCCTCTGTCCCCTGAACCGTGTGCCCACTGCCACTGCCCCCAGGTACCTGTTGTTCTTGGGGTGGTGGGTTAGCCTGGGTTCCTTGTAGTGGTGGACACACTTCTGCTTGACGTGTCCTGGGGACAGAGGTATGGGCCTGCTGGGTGGGTGCTGTGCTGGTGTTTCCTGAGGTGGGAGGCTCTGTGGTGGCCTGTGACTGTGTGAGGGGAACCCGATGGGCCGGGCTGGTCATCTAGATCCAGTTGGACAGAGCTGCTGTCATCACTGTGGGCCTCTTCTGTGGGGGAAGTGGACATGTCTGGAACCTCCTGTCCGGTGACGTTGGGTAGGGGTCCTGCAGGGGTGTAAAGGCATGATTATTGCATCTGTGTGTGCCATGGTGTGCAATGGGTGGGTGGCCCTGTACCCCAGTGCTTACATCCTTGTGTAGGACCTTGTGTGATAATTGTTTAGGGGTCTGTGTGGGTATGTGTAGTGGACATGCATTGGTGATGGGTGTCCATGCTTTGTTGTTGCATGCAGGGCTTGGTGTTGGGATGTGTGGTTTATGATAGTGGGAGATGTGTGAGGAGTTGGAGTGATGGGCGTGAGGGCGAGGGTGGGGGTATGTGATAGCATGCAGGTAGGGTGGTGGATGAAGTAGTGAAAGATTTGACGTTTCAGAGTCCATTCCTCCAGCTACTCCTGCGAGGCCCTCAGGATGCAGTATAACCAAGACATGCTCCTCCCATGTTGTTAGTAGTGGGGGAGGAGGTGTGGGTCCGCCGCCAGTCCTCTGAACCGCAAGGTGGTGTCTTGAGACCACGGAACGCACCTTCCCCCGTAGGTCGTTCCACCTCTTCCTGATGTCATCCCGTGTTCTTGGGCGTTGACCCTATCCACGATTCTGCGCCACAGCTCCATCTTCCTAGCTATGGTGGTGTGCTGCACCTGTGATCCGAATAGCTGTGGCTCTACCCGGATGATTTCCTCCACCATGACCCTGAGCTCCTCCTCAGAAAACCTGGGGTATCTTTGCGGTGCCATCGGGTGGTGTGGGTGATGTGTGAGGTGGTGTGTGTTGTGACGTGTGGGGTGGTGTTTAGGGGTGTGTAGTGTTTTGTGCGTGGATGTTGTGTGAGTAATGGTGTTGTGTGCCTCTGTATGCTGGTGTGGTCTTTGCTTTGCTGTCTCTCTGCTTCTGCCAAATCTTTGGTTGTAAGGGTTTGTGGGTAATGTGGGTGGGTGTTTTATATTGTATTGGGTGTGTGGGAGTGGTGTGTGTATGTGTATCAGGTGTGTGTATTTGAATTTGTCCAATGTAGTAGTGTTTTGTAAATGTGTGTGTATTTTGAGCGCGGCGGTGTGTACCGCCAATGTAATACAGCGGTTGAAAGACCCCTGCATGGATTTGTGGGTCGTGATAGTGTGGGCGTATTCCTGTTGGCGTGACGGTGGAGGTTTGGATATCGCCAGTTTATCACTGACCTTTGGTGTGGCAGACTTGTGTGGGTGTCTAGATTTTGGCGGATTCTGAGCTGTGGGTCGTAATAGCTGTAGTGGATTTCCGCGGCGGTGTGTTGGCGGTCTTCTGCACGGCGGTAAGTGGGATTTGCCGCCAATGTTGTAATGAGGGCCTATATGTCGTGCTTACCATATTAGGGGGGCAGGTGTACTGCAGAGTGGGGTTACGTGAAAAACAATAGGAAAATGTTCTCATGATGTGTGCATTTAGCTGGGTGATACTCATGACATGCCATTTGGGGATGTTTCACTCTACATGCATTTATTCTTGAGAATAATGTGTTTACCTGACTAGCGATGGTTTGCAGAGTACTAATAACTTGTGTGACAATCTGACAACTGCTTGTGTATCACAGTACTACTGATTCATGTAGTTTTTTTGATCTAATGACGTTTTGTGAAATAGAGTTTATTTTTATACAACTTGTTGAGGAGTCTTCTTGGTGATGTATTTATTGTGTCACTAATGTTGTGTGTGTTGTGCAATCGCTGCACACATTGCCTCTGGGATAAGCCTGACTGCCTGTGCAAAGCTAACAAGGGGGGGAGCAGGGGTTATCTTGAGTGTGTAGCTCCCTTACCCTGACTAGAGAGGTGGCCCTTGCCTGGTTGAGGTGCCTACCCTAGCCAACCAGGAACCCCAATTGTAACACCTTTGGTTACCCAAGGTTTTGAAAAAGATTTAAACAAACTAACAGCAAAAGAACTAAACACTTGACGATGGCAATACATAACATTATAATAATAATTTGGTGAGTAGAAAACAAGTGCTGTTCAGTTCTTTTAAGCTTTAGGTAGCTAGTGCAAAGGGAAAACCTTACAGATTAGCAAGCCACAAGTTGACATGCGCTGGGCTAAACCACATGAGGACTGTTAGAAATGGGGTCTTTGGTTGTCAATCAGGTTACCCCCTGTCCAAGCAAGGACCCTCACTCTAGTCAGGTCAAGCCACACACAATCCAAATTATCCTGTGCCCACCCTCTGGTAGCTTGGCACTGAGCAGTCAGGCTTAACTTAGAAGGCAATGTGTAAAGTATTTGTGCAATAAACCATGCAATAACACAATATAAACACCACCAAAAAACACCTCACAGGTTTAGAAAAATATAGAATATTCATCTGAGTAGATTAAGGTAAAAAAGATCAAGATTTGATACAAGTTGAGATATCACTTTTGTAATGATAAATAGAGTCTTTGGGGGTCATTCTGACCCTGGCGTCCGGTGACCGCCAGGGTCACCGACCACGGGAGCACCGCCAACAGGCTGGCGGTGCTCCCAAGGGCATTCTGACCGCGGCGGTTCAGCCGCGGTCAGAAAGGGTAAACCGGCGGCCTCCCGCCGGTTTACCGCTGCCCCATTGAATCCTCCATGGCGGCGGAGCGCGCTCCGCCGCCATGGGGATTCAGACACCCCCTACCGCCATCCTGTTCATGGCGGGAAACCCGCCATGAACAGGATGGCGGTAGGGGGTGCCGCGGGCCCCCGTAAGAGGGCCCCACAAAGTATTTCAGTGTCTGCTTTGCAGACACTGAAATACGCGACGGGTGCAACTGCACCCGTCGCACCCCTGCAACTACGCCGGCTCAATTCTGAGCCGGCGTCCTCGTTGCAGGGGCATTTCCGCTGGGCCGGCGGGCGCTCTTTTGGAGAGCGCCCGCCGGCCCAGCGGAAATGTTTGAATGGCCGCCGCGGTCTTTTGACCGCGGTGCGGTCATTTGTCGGCGGTACCTTGGCGGATGGCCTCCGCCGTCCGCCAAGGTCTGAATGACCCCCTTTAATTCTTAAAAAGTAATAAGTATCTATTGCAAGCACAAAGTACCTTGATTGTGTCTAAATTATCCCCACGGGGCCGCAGAGGAGGAGATGCGTGGAAAATGGGGAGGTATGCATGGGTTTCTCCAGGCGTACACAAACGATGCATCAATGCTTTTCCACACAGCAAGGGTTTTGCGTTGATTTCCGGCACGCAGACTTGGATCATGTTCAGGTTGCAGGGTATTTGGACTCCCCCGGGAAGATGCAGAGAAATCCTGGCCACGGAGGACGAAGTCACAGGAGCTGTGTCGATCCTGAAGCGCGATGCTGGGAAATTTCTGTCACACGACAGAAGCTGTGCCGATTCCTCTTGCAGAAAGTCGGGCTGTGTTGTTCCGGGTCTACCATGCGTCAATCCAGTGGGCCATGCGTCAAAGTTCCAATCGCAATGCTGGCGCTATGTCGATTTCCACTCGGGGAGCCAGGCTGCATCATTCTGATTCGGCTTTGCTATGATTTTCTCACCGCAGGGCAGGCTGTGCATCGTTTCCAGCAGGCTGTGCGTCGAATTTGGCTGCACAAGCAGTTCTTTGCAGAGATGAAGTCTTTTTGGCCCTCGGACTTCAGGAAACAGGAGACAAGCTCAATCCAAGCCCTTGGAGAACACTTCTCAGCAGAGCTAGAGGGCAGCAAGGCAGCGGGGCAACAGCAAGGCAGCAGTCCTTTACAGCAAAGCAGTCAGGTGAGTCCTTTGGGCAGCCAGGCAGCCTCTCTTGGCAGGTTGCAGGTTCTGGTTCAGAGTTCCTTTCCCAGTAGGTATCTTGTCAAGAAGTGTCTGCAGAAGTGTCTGAGTTGGAAGGGCTAGAGACCCGGTTTGAATACCCAAATGTGTCTTTGAAGTGGGGGAGACTTCAAAGAGTGGCTTAGAAATGCACAATGTCCCCTTTCAGTTCCATCCTGTCTGCCAAGGTCCCAGTAGGGGGTTTGGCAGCCCATTGTGTGAGGGTAGGCCACTGTCCTTTCAAATGTAAGTTTAGGCCCTCCACCCTCCCAGCCCAGGAAGACCCATTCAGTATGCAGATGTGTGCAGGTGTGACTGAGTATCCTGTGTTTGGGGTTGTCTGAGTAAAATGCACAATGGAGCTGTCAACTAACCCAGCCAGGCATGGACTGGAAAGCTCAGAAGGACTTAAGTGTAGAGAATGCTCACTTTCTAAAAGTGGCATTTCAAGAATAGTAATATTACATCTAACTTCACCAATAAGCAGGATTTTCTATTATCATTCTGGCCATTCTAAATATGACCTGGTTACTCCTTTCAGATTAGAATCTACCACTCAAACAGTATATGAGGGTAGCCCTAATGGTATCCTATGAAAGGAGCAGGCTTCACAGCAGTGTAAAACGAATTTAGAAGTTTTACACTACCAGGACATATAAAACACACATGTTCATGCCCTGCCTTTTACCTACATAGCACCCTGCCCTATGGGCTACCTGGGGCCTACCTTAGGGGTGACTGATATGTAGAAAAAGGGGAGTTTAAGGTGTGGCAGTTACTTTTAAATGCCAAGTCGAAGTAGCAGTGAAACTGCACACACAGGACTTTCAGTGACAGGCCTGAGACATGGTTAATGGCCAATTATGTGGGTGGCACATCCAGTGCTGCAGGCCCACTAGTAGTATTTAATTTACAGGCACTGGGCACATTTAGTGCACTTTGCTAGGGACCTACAAGTAAATTAAATATGCCAATTGGGTGGGAGCCAATGTCACCATGTTTTAGGGAGAGAGCATATGCATTTTAGCACTGATTAGCAGTGGTAAAGTGTGCAGTGTCCTAAAGCCAGCAAAAATTAGGTCAGAAAAAGAGAAGGAGGAAGGCAAAAAGTTTGGGGGTGACCCTGCAGAAAGGCCATTTCCAACAAGGACAAAAAATAAAAAGGAAAATGACAAACATAATTTAGGAAAACAATATCTGGGGCAAAAGGTGACTAACCAAAGTTGGCAAAAAGTAGGTTGTAGGAAGTTGGCTCTGTATATACTATTTCAAAGTAAGAAATAGTGTGCACAGAGTCCAAGGGTTCCCCTTAGAGGTAAGATAGTGGCAAAAGTCTATAATTCTAATGCTCTATTTTGTGGTAGTGTGGTCGAGCAGTAGGCTTATCAGAGGGTAGTGTTAAGCATTTGTTGTACACACACAAGCAATACATGGGGAACACACACTCAAAGACTTACTCCAGGCCAATAGGTTTTTATATTGAAAAATATATTTTCTTAGCTTATTTTAAGAACCACAGGTTCAAGATTTACAAGTAATACTTCAAATGAAAGGTCTTTCACTTAGATACTCTAGAAACTTTGAATGTTCATAATATCATATACAGTCTTTGTAAAAATGGCAATAAGCTATTTTCAAAGTGGACACTGCAATAATCAACAGTTCCTGGGGGAGGTAAGTAAAGGTTAGGTTTGCAGGTAAGTAAAGCACTTACAAGTCTCAAAGTTGGGGCCCAGGTAGCCCACCGTTGGGGGTTCAAGGCAACCCCAAAGTTACCACACCAGCAGCTCAGGGCCGGTCAGGTTCAGAGGTCAAAGAGGTTCCCAAAACACATAGGTTTCAATGGAGAACAGGGGTGCCCCGGTTCCATTCTGCCACCAGTTAAGTACCAGCCTCCTCGGGGCAGAACAAGTGGGTTTTGTAGGGCACTGGGGGGGACACAAGCTGGCACAGAAAGTACACCCTCAGCGGCACAGGGGCGGCTGGGTGCAGTGTGCATACAGGCGTTGGGTTTCAGATAGGAAGTAATGGGGAGACCCAGGGGTCTCTTCAACAATGCAGGCATGCACTAGGGGGGCTCCTTCGGGCAACCACCACCTGAGCTAGACAGAGGGTCGCCTGGGGGTTGCTCCTGCACTGGAGTTCAGTTCCGTCAGGTCCTGGGGGCTGCGGGTGCAGTGTTGGTTCCAGGTGTCTGGTCCCTTGTTACAGGCAGTAGCGGTCAGGGGGAGCCTCTGGATTTCCTCTGCAGGCATCGCTGTGGGGGCTCAGGGGGGTCGTCTCTGGCTACTCCCGGGCTCGCAGTCGCCAGGGAGTCATCCTTGAAGTGTTGGTTTCCGCAGGTCGAGCCGGGGGCGTCGGGGGCAGAGTGGAAAGTCTCACGCTTCTGGCGGGAAACGAGAAGTCTTTAAAGTTGTTTCTTTGTTGCAAGAAAGTTGCAGGTTGTTGAACAGAGCCGCTGTTCACAGGAGATTCTTGGTCCTTGGTTGCAGGGCAGTCTTCTGAGGCTTCAGAGGTCGCTGGTCCCTGTTGGATGCGTCGCTGTTGCAGTTTTCTTCGAAGTTGGGAGACAGGCCGGTAGGGCTGGGGCCAAAGCAGTTGTCGTCTCCGTCTTCAGTGCAGGGCTTCAGGTCAGCAGTCATTCTTCTTGTTAAGGTTGCAGGAATCTAGTTTCCTAGGTTCTGGGGAGCCCCTAAATACTGAATTTAGGGGTGTGTTTAGGTCTGGGAGGGCAGTAGCCAATGGCTACTGACCTGGAGGATGGCTACACCGTCTCCACTCACAAGATGGAGGATTTCTAAAAGTAAGGGTCACCTCAGCTCAGGACACCTTAGGGGCTGTCCTGACTGGTGGGTGGCTCCTCCTTATTTTTCTAATTATCTCCTCCAGCCTTGCCCCCAAAAGTGGGGGCAGTGGCCAGAGGGGCGGGCATCTCCACTAGCTGGGATGCCCCGTGGTGCTGTAATAAAAGGGGTGAGCCTTTGAGGCTCACCACCAGGTGTTACCGTTTCTGCAGGGGGAAGTGAGAAGCACCTCCACCCAGTACAGGCTTTGTTCCTGGCCACAGAGTGACAAAGGCACTCTACCCATGTGGCCAGCAACATGTCTGGTGTGTGGCAGGCTAGCAGAAACTAGTCAGCCTACACCTGAAGTCGGTCATGTTTTCATGGGGCATCTCTAAGATGGCCTCTGGGTATATTTTACAATAAATTGCACACTGGCATCAGTGTGAATTTATTGTGCTGAGAAGTTTGATACCAAACTTCCCAGTTTTCAGTGTAGCCATTATGGAACTGTGGAGTTTGTGTTTGACAAACTCCCAGACCATATACTCTTTTGGCTACCCTGCACTTACAATGTCTAAGGTTTTGCTTAGACACTGTAGGGACATAGTGCTCATGCACATATGCCCTCACTTGTTGTATAGTGCACCCTGCCTTAGGGCTGTAAGGCCTGCTAGAGTGGTGACTTACCTATACCACAGGCAGTGTGAGGTTGGCATGACACTCTGAGGGGAGTGCCATGTCGACTTAGTCATTTTCTCCCCATCAGCACACACAAGCTGTGAGGCAGTGTGCATGTGCTGAGTGAGGGGTCCCCAGGATGGCATAAGACATGCTGCAGCCCTTAGAGACCTTCGCTGGCATCAGGGCCCTTTGTACCAGGGGTACCAGTTACAAGGAACTTACCTGAGTGCCAGGGTTGTGCCAATTGTGGAGACAAAGGTACAGTTTAGGGAAAGAACACTGGTGCTGGGGCCTGATCAGCACACTTTCAAATCATAACTTAGCATCAGCAAAGGCAAAAAGTCAAGGGGTAACCATGCCAAGGAGGCATTTCCTTACATAGGTAAACAGGGATAGCATTAGCATGTCATAAGCTCAGTTAAGAGTCTTCTCCTTGGATCAGTGGAAAATGTGTAAGTCTGAGCAAAGCATTGAAAATGAAGGGCAAGGGTAGAGAGGTCTGTATCTTTAAGAGTAGTCCAAGGGGATCCAAATGAAAAATACCAGGGCAAAAGTGGTAAGCAGAATGCTGCTAATCCAACTTGGGAATGCTATATAAAAGTCCAAAGTGCAAGATGATTCGCTTATCCAAGACTCCACATGTGGAGGAAGGTATAACTGTCCAACCAAAGTTCATCATGCAACAGTCATTTGACACATCAGTAAAGATTCCCATTACTGACATGGGAAAGGCATCCTTCTTAGCTCATCTGTACGGGTTGAAACAATTTTATACAGTCCATTTCCACAGTTCCACAGTGTATTGGGCTCAAGATTACTTTCTCAGGCTCACTATGCATAAAACAATAGGACATCTATTTCCAAGTTAGCCTTTCATGGAAACGGAACTTGAAAATAATGACACATTTGCAAGAATGACTTAACATTTTTCTATACGTTTTAGAAACAAGTCCTAGCAGGCCTCACTTAGCCTAACTAATGTGAAATAAAATGGCACATTAATTTATATCAAGCAAGGAGCATATAGTATGTAGTATTTAGTATTTAGTATTTTGAATTCATAATTCATAAGCTTTGTCAGTGTTCATGTTGCAGTCAATTTAAAACAAAATAACTATTAATACATATGATTAGCTGTAATGCAGACCTCCATTTTTTACTTTAGCCCATAACATTTAAAACATTTCCTTTTCAGAAATGCATCATCATTTTATTGAAAACTATTAATCAACATCATAAAGAAAAACATGAAATCTAAATAAATTATTATACTTAAAGGTTTAGGACTATACCACATCACTTAAAATCACTAGTCTACAGTGAATGCACTTTAATGTAGGCTATCAGTGCACCAATTTCCAGATAGCTTGTTAGTATTTCAAATAACAAAATGCAAAGATTGCCATGTATAGATGATTACTGTGACGTCAATGTACCAATAACATTTCTGCTGCATCAATCCCCCTCCGATGGCGAATCAAGCCATCACATCAGATTGCAATCCCTCATGTCAATAGGACAGTTCAAAATCTTTGAAGTTGTTCCAAGAAAGCTCTTCTGTGCTACTCTAACTGTTTAATGCCACTGTAATAGATACACTTTCTGGTCTTTAGCTCAATTTCTTCCTTTCTTTTTCCTCTTTTTGCTCTCATCTCTTTCAGCTTCCTGCATAACTTCTAGAGTCCAAGTGCAACAAAAGCACACAAAGCTATTATCAATATAGGTCTTAAAATACAGCCAACAATCCCTCACCCTAAACTTCCAAACCACTTTCCAACTGCTGAAAAAACATTCCCTATTTCTTCTCAGGCACCTGTCATCTCTAACTCCTTCAAATCCTTCTTCACGTTTGTCATATTTGTAATGTACTTTCTCACCTTCTTACTATTGTCCTATTTATTTATTTAGCGCACTACCACCAAACTTTCTTGGCACTCTTACCCCTGATCAGGGAGATGATGGCTAGAAGTCCAATAACTGGACATATATAGATTGGGTACGCATTAAAGAGGAAGATTTTAAGGAATTCCTAACACACAACAGCTGATTTCTTGAATGAAAGAGCCGAGCATTTCTCGACTTGGAGCAGAAATTTCTTCTTGTAAGGCAGTTGTGTATATAGCGTGTTTTAAGAGATTTTTTTGCCAGAAACATTTTTAAAAAACAGATTTTGTTCACAATTGTCGGCAAAAGCTTTAAAATATTTTTTAGCAACAGCCAGCCAATGTAAAGCTTTGAAGGCAGTAGAGATGCTGTCACATTTCTTGAGGTTATCTAAACCACACATACAAATACATCTACTTGGTATCAACTAATTCTTAACATTGAATTTTTTTGGCAGTATATTAATATTTTAACAATAATGCAAGCATTAATAAAAGTTTTGTTTTTTATTCAGATCACCCCAATAAAAATTATGCCATTATCTGCATGGGGAATTAACAATCCCATACTATGCAGTTTTACTTGGTGCAGTATTACTATATCTTTATGGGTTGGAGAGGATGGAATGAGGTATAAAATGTGGTATCAGAATTTGTATTTACACATGTGACATTACACAACAAGGTAGTGATGCATGCACGTGCATATGAACTGACATAGCCCCCAGCATCTTCATGATACAGGCACTCACATGTCCGCATTCTCAAAACCTTACCTTTTTTTTCTCTTTCTTTCTTTTTGTAAGTGTTCCACGGCATACTGAAAAAGCATTGGCAAAGTCATTACGTAGAAAAGACACAGCCTCTTGACTGTGTCAAGTGCTTCTTTTAATTATTTGCACTTTCTGCCTTTTTTTCCAGCTGTTGTTTTTAAACAGCACCAAAACCTGAAAGTAATACTTTCCCACATTGTTTAGGGAAGAAAGGTACTATGGTGGGCAGTTTCCCGTTCAGTTAAAATCCTCAAAGTTAAGCCACTTTCAATCCTCTCTGGAGGATAAGGATGCTGCATGTGAGGGGATGAAACAGCCCACGGGAGTCCACATTTCAGATGTATGCAATGGGATTCAGTCTTGAGCCTGCGAACAGCCAAGGTGAGGTATTTTGGCACAAGGGTATAGTTATCAGTAATTCAGCAGGTTCAGTTGCACCATGGCCTAGGTTCAAGGGGTCCCAATTAATAATAGCTGGTTTTTCCACCACCAAACCAAAGTACCCATTTTTTAGGTCTCAGCTGGACAGTGAATGTGCTGTCTCGAATAGACATTTAGGGCCAGATGTACGTACCTTTATTCTTGTTGCAAGAGGCCAGTTGCAACAAGAAAAATGCATTTTGGTATGCACAGACCCTATTTTCAGATTCGATGATCTATTTACCGAATCGCAAAATAAGTTTGCGAGTCGCAATCAGAAAGGGGCAGTGCAATGTAGAATTGTTTTATGACTGTGAATGCGGTCACAAAACAATTGCAGTTAGCACCAATATCAAATTGGTGCTAACCTATTAGCAAACCGGAAGGGTGTCCCCGTGGTACTCCTTCCCCTTTGTGAATGGTAGCGAAAATATTTTTTCAGAGCAGGCAGTGATCCCAAAAAATTTTCATTTTTGTTTTTGAAATGCATCCCATTTTCCTTTAAGAAAACAGGCTGCATTAAAAAAAAAAAAAAACTGGTTTATTTAAAATCAGTGACAGACATGGTGGTCTGCTATCCCTAGCAGGCCACCATCCCTGTGAGGGCGGCCATTCCCAATGGAGTCACAAATTGCAACCTACCTCATGAATATTTATGAGGTAGCTCACTTGTGACCCCATTGGGAATCGCAAGCAGTGTCATTGACACGGTTGTACATCAGGTTTTGTGACTCCCAAATTGCAAGTCCTTAAGACTCGCAATTTGCGAGTCGCAAAATCTGATATTTGTACATGTGGCCATTGGTGTTTAATCTGTGGGCTTCAGCCTGCCCATAGGCTTTCCCTTTGCTTGCTTTATCGTCACTCTCAAATCCTTTGTCCCCATTTGTCATTGATATGAATGTGTTATGCCCCTCCTGTCTATGGTTCTCCCACCAGAGCATGGACCAAGTACTTGTAAACACCCAATGATCCCATTTTGGGAACTACTTTTTTTCTTTGTCTTGGAGCACTCCATTCAGTGGTCGTGTTCTCAGTTCACTCGTACCGTTCTCCGGCTGTTTTTTTTTTTTTTTTTTCAATGCAGTTTTATATAGTGAAAACATTACTTGAATGTATTATTAGAGAGCTATACGTGAACGCCAGATAATTTGCACAAGGACACATTTGTTTTTGTAGGAACAGGGAAATTGAGGCCCTCATTATGACATTGGCGGTAAATCCGGCTTACCGCCATGCCGACTGCCGACAACATACCGCCGGCGCAGCGGTTTACCGCTACCCATATTATGACCCACACATAGCAATCCATTACTATAGAGACACACACACACAAGTCTGCCAGCCCAAAGGTCAGTGATAAACTGGCGGTACCAAAACCCACACCGTACGCCAACAGAACTACGCCCACAACATTATGACCCACAATTCATTGTGGCAGACATTCAACCGCGGTAAACCATTGGCGGTACATTCGGCCGTGCTCAAAATACACACAAACATACAAAACAACACTACATTGGACAATTCAAAATACACACACCTGACACACATCCACACACCACACCCACACATCCACACCACTATAAAACACACACACATTACCCACAACCCTTTACGACTCCAAAAAATTGACAACTGAGAGAGAGAGACACACCAAGAGCATCCACAGAACCTGAGCCACAGAACACCATCAACCATACACCATCCACGCACCTCACAGTACACACCCCAACACATCACCCCACATAGCCTCACATACACCACACACACTATGCCCATGGCACCACAAAGACACCCCAGGTTCTCAGAGGAGGAGCTAAGGGTCATGGTGGAGGAAATCATACGGGTAGAGCCACAGCTATTTGGAGCACAGGTGCAGCAGACATCCATTGCCAGGAAGATGGAGCTATGGCAGAGAATCGTGGACAGGGTCAACTCCGTGGGACAGCACCCAAGAACAAGGGACGACATCAGGGAGAGGTGGAACGACCTACAGAGGAAGGTACGTTTCTGTGGTTTCAAGACAACAGATAGCTGTACAGAGGACTGGCAGTGGTCCCCCAACTCCTCCCCCACAACTAACAACATGGGACAAGCAAGTCTTGGCAATACTGCATCCTGAGGGCCTGGCATAAGTAGCAGGAGGACTGGACTCTGGTGAGTCAACTCTTTACTACATTCTCCCCCCCACCTGCATGCCATCACAAACTCCCACCCCTACCCTCACCCCATCACTCCACCACCTCACATATAACCCACCATCACAACCCACCCATCCCAGTACGAAGCCCTGCATGCATCACCAATGCATGGACCCCCATCACAGACCTACATGGACACCCGTCACTAAAGCATGCACATTAGAGAGAATCACATAGCCTACAAAATCACTACTCACACAAGGCAAAGCTGACAGGGCAATCACACCCATGCACAAAATGTCACACGCAGAAACTATAACACTGCATTTACATCCCCACAGGTCCCCCACCCAACGTCACCGGAGAGGAGGTGCAAGCAACATCCAGTCCCCCTCCAGAAGAGGCTCACAGTGATGACAGCAGCTCTGCTCGCCTGGATCAGGATGACCATCCTGGCCCATCAGGGATCTCCGGACAGTCGGTTACCCAGACACAGTCCCATACCACCACAGAGCCTCCCCCCTCAGGAAATACCCGCACAGCACCCACCCAGCAGGCCCATATCTCTGTCTCCAGGACACGTCAATCAGCAGTGTGTCCACCACTACAGGGACCCCAGGACACACCACAAACACAGGACGATCAGGGACCTGGGGTCAGTGGCAGTGGGCACATGGTTCAGGGAACAGAGGCACAGGACAACAGGAAAGCTGGGAGGACTGCTGTGCAATGGGGGACAGGCCCAGGGAACCAACTCTCCAAGAGGCACTCACCAACATCCTGGGAGCATACCACCATTCCCAGGAGACAATGTGCCAGATACTGGACCAGTTGCAGGAGACCCAGAGGATGCAGTAGGGACAGTACCTGGTGATCAGGGAGGACCTGAAGGATATCCACACCACCCTGGTCACCATTGCAGGGGTGCTGGCAGACATGGCCAACACCATGAGGAAGGCAGTGGAACACCACGGGGCTCCTGACACTAGCCACACTGATGAACAGCCCTCCACCTCCGCTACCGCTAGTGGACAGAAGGCCCGCCACAGGAACAACAGGCCACCAGCACCCCGCAAATGGTCCCTGCGATCCAGGCAGAAGCCAGAGAACATTGCCAAGACCCCCGCCAGAAAATAAGGCTCTTCTGATTGCCACCCTTGTGTCCCACTCTGTCACCCTGTCCTCCTTGAACTGCCATTGCTCCCCTTCCTATGCCCCCTTTGACAAAGCACCTGTGATACAAATAGACTGGTCTCTATTCTGGACTTACCTCCATCATCCCCCCAGCCCATTGCACATCCCCTTCTACCTCTTGTCACTTAAATAAACAACCTTTGAAAAAATACAAGTAATGAGTACGTCAAATGATTTAACTATGTATTAGTTTAACAAGGGTTAAACACTGCAATACAACTGAACAGTAATGTATACATAGGAATGACCTGTAGTTTGCTGCAGTCAACACATCAGGTGCCAGAATGGGGCACAGATATCTGGAAATAGAGATTCCAAAGGGTACAGTAAGTGGCCTTAGAATTTGGAGAATCTGCATGCCATGTACAATGTCAAATACAAAACTGTCAATGCAAAGTGAAGTTACAGTGTCTTACCTGTGTGTCACTGGAAGTACTGATGTATAATAACTGTTCTGTTGTCCTCATCCTCATCCTCTGCCTCCTCATCTTCACTGTTCACAGGGTCCACTACTACCACACACCCATCTCCAGCCTCATCCTCCTGCAGAAAAGGCACCTGGCATCTCAAGGCAAAGTTATGCAACATGCAGCATGCCATGATTATCTGGCACACCTTCTTGGGTGACTAGCACATGGATCCACCTGTTATATGCAGGCACGAAACCTGGCTTTCAGGAGGCTGAATGTCCTCTCTATTATTCTCCTTGTTTGCCCATGTGCCTCATTGTAACGTTCCCCTGCCCTTGTCCTGGGATTCCTCACAAGTGTCAGTAGCCATGAGAGGTTGGGGTAACCAGAGCCACCTGCAAGTATCAAGGGACAACTGTGAGACACACACTAACCCTTAGGTACCACACCATACCCATACACCAACATCCACTGGGTGGGAACAAGGGCTCACATATTAGCCACACCCGGTGCCTCTGGAGTTCAGCCATCACATATGGGATGCTACTATTCCTCAGGGTGTAGGCATCATGCATAGAGCCAGGATACTTTTCATTGACATGGGAGATGTACTGGTTCGCCAGGCACACTATCTGCACATTCATGGAGTGAAAGTTCTTTCGATTTCTGAACACCTGTTCATTTCTCCGGGGGGGACAAATGTAATATGTGTACCATCAATTGCCCCAATAATGTTGGGGATATGCCCCATTGCATAGAAGTCAGCTTTCGCTGTGGCCAAATCCTCCACCTGGGAGAAAACTATGTAGCTGCGCATGTGTTTAATCAGGGCAGACAACACTCTGGTTAGCACTATTGAGAACATTGGCTGTGACATTCCTGCTGCCAAGCCTACTGTCACTTGGAAGGAGGCAGTTGCCAAGAAATGGAGCACAGATAGGACTTGCACAAGAAGGGGGATCCCAGTGGGGTGACGGATAGCAGATATCAGGTCAGGGTCCAATTGGCACACAGCTCTGTGATTGTGGCCATGTCAAGTCTATAGGTGAGGATAATGTGCCTTTCCTCCAGTGTTGCCAAGTCCACCAGCGGTCTGTTCATGGGGGGATATCTCCATCTCCTATTCATCCGCAGCGGTTGTAATCTATGGGGCAAAACGGGGAGCAGCTCGCCAGTATTCCACATTTCCAAACACTACACTGCATTGCATGTCTTGACAGTAATAGTATGTTGTTGGATAGGCCCAAATGGTGCCTATGTGTACTGTGACGCAGTTAGGTGCCATTGCCGCCCCCCCCCGAAATGGCATCCACCTGTCCTGTTTGGAGGCACAGGTGGAAATTAAGTGATTCCGCTGATGTTGTGCGCTGTTGCTGGAGGCGGTTGAGTACCGCTGTGAAACTCCTCATTGGTTATCATTGATCCCTATGGGTTACTGTGGCCAATGATGATGGACGCTGGCGGTGATGGTACGCACGTGACCGCCATTTTCTATCTGTTAACTCACTTGCCACCTGACCATCAACAGGAGAGGACCTACACTGCAAGTGCTGCTGTGACCTGTGTCTGGAATCGACCATGTCACTGGGGAAAGGGCCCCTGCCTTCACTGCTGTGGAGTTGGAGAAACTGGTGGATGGGGTCCTGCCCCAGTACCGAATGCTGTATGAGCCTCCAGACCAACAGGTTAGTACACTGTGAGCACGATGCAAGGGGCATGGATGCATGGAGTGCTGTGTGTGAGTGCCTCGTGTAGGGGTGGTTGGTGGAAGGGTTCTGGGCAGCGTGATGCATGTATGGTGGGCAATGTCTGTGCGTAAGGGGATGTGAGGGCTATGGTGGGCCATGAGTGTCACAGGCCGGACGGTATGAATAATACCTTTTTCTATGTATCTTTTTCAGCAGGTCAGTGCCCATCAGAAAAAGGGTATATGGCGTGCCATCGCCAAGGACGTGCAGACCCTGGGGGTCTACGGCAGGCGGAGCACCCACTGTTGCAAACGGTGGGAGGACCTGAGACGCTGGGCAAGGAAGATGGCAGAGGCCCAGTTGGCGATGGCCTCCCAACGAGGAAGGGGTACCTGTTTAACCCTGACTCCCCTCATGGCCCGCATACTGGCGGTGGCCTATCCGGAGCTAGATGGGTGCTTGAGGGCATCACAACAGCCACAAGAGGGTGAGGACAGTTTCACAATATACTACTTGCACGTGGTGTGGTGGTCTCCGGGTGGGGGATGTGAGCCTGTGGGTGCCCCTAGGCCAGGACGGACATTGCAGGGTAGGTTCCATGTTGGGCAGGGGCTGATAAACACCACCTCCTAACAAGCTAGTAGGCATCCACTACTGGGCAGGGGTCTGTGAATGTCAGGTATGCTGCTATTGGCATTAGGTTTTCCTGTCCATGGGCTGGTGACTAGCATTGTGACTGGTAGTGCAATGCCTAGTGTGTAGGGCTGTTCCCTGTGTGTGTGTGTCGTGTGCGCCAATGGTGGTGTTGTTGCTGCCATTGACCAAGTGTATCCTTTGTCTCCCCCCCCTTTTTGTTTTGTCACCCTATCCTTATGTGCATTAGCATCATCTGGTGGAGGAGTAGAGGCACCGGCGACGGAGGGAGCTGCATCCCACATGGCCCTGGACGCCGAATCCACCGACAGTGAGGGTACCAGTCGGATGGAGGGCGAGGGGAGCACCACGGTGGAGACAGGAAGTGACAGTTTGGACAGTGATACCTCCTCCAATGGAAGCTCCCTGGTGGTGGCGGACACCTCTGTGCCCAGCCCACCTACAGGCACAGCCACCACCCCTGTACCAGCACCGCCCTCCCAGCAGCCCCTCAGTGTGTTTCCCGTGCCCACTCACTCAGGAGGGTGGGGAACTCCTTCGCCCCAGGCACCTCAGGCCCTGCCCAAGTTAGCCCTGCTGCTCTGAGTGATGAGGCTATTCACCTCCTGCGATCCATCTCTGTTGGGCAGTCAACCATAGGGAATGCCATCCAGGGGCTGGCAGCCCATTTGCAACAAACAAATGCATTCCTGGAGGGCATTCACTCTGGCTTGGTGGCCCAACAAAGATCAATCCAGGCTCTGGCCTCCTCCTTCATGGCAGCCATTGTCCCTGTCTCTAGCCTCCCCCCTCCAACTTCCTCTACCCAGTCCCATTCACCTCACCCCCAACCTATCCCAAGCACACATTCAGACCAGCATGCACCCAAGACAACACACAGAAGTGGCTCAGGCAAACACGATCACCACACATCATCCCACAGGCACTCACACAAACACCATCCAGATGCAGACATAACAACTTCCACTGGCCACTCCTCCTCGTTGTCCGCCACCCTCCCAGTAGCGTCTCCACTCACACCTGCATGCACTGCATCCTTATCCACTACCCCCATCACCATGACACCGAACACTACACACCCCTCACTGGCAGTCACCCCCCCACTTCCTTGCACACGTCCCCTGTGTCCTCTCCCACTGAGTCTGTGCCCCCTGCTCCCAAAGTACACAAACATAGGCACTCATACACCCAAAAGCCATCCACCTCACAACAGCATCCAGCCCATGCACCTGAACCCAAACACAGCAGACAGACACCTCCAACAACCACTCCCTCTTCCTCTACTCCCAAACCTTCACCCTCTTCCTGCCCCAGTGTCCCTAAGAAGCTTTCCTCTCTGCCATTGACCTCTTCCCTACTCCGTCCCCCTTCCTTCACGTCAGGCCGGGGTGGTCAGAACCCAGGCTAGCACCTCAGCCACCCAGTCCACAGCCACAGTAGTGTCAGCAGTGTGCCTGCACCAGCAGCCAAGGGGAGGGGCAAGGAGGCACCACCAGCTGCCAAGGGGAAGGGCAAGGAGGCACCACCAGCTGCCAAGGGGAAGGGCAAAGGGCCTGCACCTGCAGGCAGGAAGGACAGGAGGCCTGGTGCTGGGACTGATTCTGAGCCCCCACAACCAACCATGGTGGTTCACCCATCCAAGGCTGCAGGGGAAGGGCTGGAGCCTCCCCCCACCACTGGCATCCCCGACACCAGCACCACCACCAGCACCGCCACCAGCACTGCCACCAGCACCACTGCCAGCAGCCCCAGTGGGCAGCCGTCCGAGGCTGCAGGGGAAGGGCTGGAGCCTCCCCCCACCACTGCCAGCACCGCCACCAGCACCACTGCCAGCAGCAGCAGCCCCAGTGGGAGCCGTCCAAGGCTGCAGGGGAAGGGCTGGAGCCCCCCCCCACTGCCACCAGCACCACCGCCAGCAGCAGCAGCCCCAGTGGGCAGCCGTCCGAGGCTGCAGGGGAAGGGCTGGAGCCTCTCCCCACCACTGGCAGCCCCAACACCAGCACCACCAATGCTACCACTGAGCTGCCGGCAGGCAGTGTGTAGTCGTGCCTCCATGGGTTGTAGTGCATCCTGGAGCCTGCAAATCCTGTAGGTGTGACACCCAGGTGAGTGACTGTGACCTTGCACTCCCTAAGTGCTGCATCACAGGGCACAATGCCCCCTCCAGAACCAGTGGAAAAAGCCATCCACTCACCCCCTCCTTGCCAGGATGAAGCACACTGGGCACAAGACCCCCTCCAGAACCAGTGGAAGGAGCTTTGCCAGGATGAAGCACACTAGACACAAGGCCCCCTACGGAACCAGTGGTGTTGTACCATCTTCCGGCTGAGGTGTTCCCTGTTCCCCGTCCCCCTGAGGTGCCTGTCTATTTTCGATCTGATGCCCCTGCAGTGTTCTCTCCTTGTTGTTGCAGGAGTTAAGTGGGGCTTTGGCCTATGTGATGTGACCCTGTGGCCCACAGACATTGAGGACTGGGCAGTGTCCCTCCATTTGTATATATGTATATATGTATATACTATTTTTATTTTGAATCACAAATTTCTACAATTTCATCGTATTACACTCACTTTAATCAATTCCTTTTGTCCTTGCATTATTCCTGAGGGTTACGGGGTGAATATGTAATGTTACTGCATCTGTTTGTGTGTATGGGGGTGGGGGTGTTGCGTGTTACGTGTGTGTGTCACTCTCTTTTTCAATCCCCCTCCCTTGTGTGCTAGGTAGCAGTACCCACTGCAGGTGTCTTCACCGGCGTTGCTGTTCGTGGTGAATGACAAGGTATTCAATCATGGGGAAGATGTGCCACTCGGGCTCCATGGCGTTGTGGTTCTTCCTTGAGTCTCCAGAGGTGAGTCCTTTACCTTCTGTGCACTGTTTCCGCCGTGCTTTTGATCTTGTTGGTACCGCCCGGCAAAGGTGGTGTATAGGCCTGTTGTAATATAGTGGGGGGTACATTGTTTTCCGCCTGGCTGTTGGCGATCACCGCAGCAGTGCTTGTTGCTACCGCAGTGGCGATCGGTGTGTTAAAGTGGCTGTTTGTCTGAGCAGTTTCCGCCGTGGTCATAATTCAATTTTTTTACCGCTGGCCTATTTGCGGTATTACCGCCACTTTATCACTGACCGCCAGGGTTGTAATTAGGGCCTAAGTGATTTGCTCAAGATCACAGAATGTTATGTTGGTGCCAAGACTCGAGCCCGGTTTCCCAACTCCACAGTCGGCAGCTCTGGCCACAATGCCTCGCCCTTTCCTCCTGTCCTGCACCTCGGACTGAAGGGGATCTTCGCACTTTTTAAAAAATGTTTCAAAACTATCACTTTGAACAAGTACCTCTCCGTGCCCTGCCATAATGTTCCGTATTAATATCAAAGATTCCAAATGTTAAAGAAATACACTCTTCGAGGATTTCATAAACCCTATAATATTTTACGTAATGTGTTTTGCATGATCTACATTGCAAACACTTTCAGAGCTTAGCACTGGCTATCAGCCCACTGTGGTGATAGTTCTAGTTTAGTTTTTTATAATCTTCTGCTGTCCATGAAATACATGTCAACCTTCCCTCCGTCCAAACACTCGCCTCTTACCTGTTGTGCCATTATTGCTGTGGGCTGTAGACTAGGGCATATAATCAACAAAAGCAGGCCATAATTGTTGTCTAATATAATTCCACTCCACTACATGCCATTCCACAACACACACTACCACTCCAATAATTACACTCCATGACACACAATACCACTCCATATAATTCCAGTACACTCAATACAACCTAATTACCATACACATACTTCCACTGTATAACATGCCACATAGTTCCACTACGCATAACTCCACTCAACACCACACAATTCCACATCACACAATTCCACAGCAAACTATTCCAATCCAACCCACATAATTTCACACCACATACATCCACACCACTTTATAATAACACATGGCTAAAAGACATTGTCATTGACAACACCAATAGCTCTCAAATTAGTGAGACCTATTGACTTTGTCAATGCTTGTTCTGTCTGGAGTACTGTGCAAAGTCATCAGAACAAGAGGCAATGCATCAGGCTATTTCAGAGAGGTGGAGGCACACACGTTTCCATTAAATTGATCCACCACTCCGGAAGCCTCAAACCTGTAACTGCAATTTAGTCTTTGCTCAGCTAGCAATGCCTCACATAATAATTTCAGGACTTCACTGTTTAAGTGTGTCCCTTGGTGTTACTCTAGAGAAGTCAGAAATCCAAACCTAGGTATTAACTCCCTAAGCAACAGATTTGCTATTGTAAGACTGTAATTTCTCCTAGTCAGGTAAGATTCAACCCAATGAGAGAAAATGCAAGCAATGACAAAGATGTATCTTAGTTCATTGCACACAGGTAGCTCAATAAAATTGAGTTGCATTCTGTTGAAAGGCCTTCCCGATGTGCAAATGTGAATCAGTGGAACTGTTGTACATTTACCTATGTTCATCTGCTGACATGTGACACATCTATGACATAGAACCTCCGCCACCAAACTGAATCTGGGGTTGAACCAAGTTTGCCTGAATGTCCTAACCATAGCATCATGGCCAAACAAAGTATTAAGCATCACAACTCTTTCATCACTTGAAACCCAAACATCCTCTTTGTCTCTTTTGACATAACCGGCTCTAGTTCAACCTGCTATTCTTCCTCTGACACTTCTTCTTGCAGCCTCTTAACTTCCTCCCAAGTATCTGTAACAGTTAACAGAAGACTGTGATATGTCTCATCCTTTGACTCATTAGAGTACTCACCATTAAGGGCAATACAATTCAAAACACAGTATCCCGCCACCCCATCATCATAGTTGTTGCAGAGAATGACATAATCAGTGGCTTTGCAGCATGCAGAGCACTTCACAACCACAAATTGGGCAAACAACTGCAATGCATTCAAGAGGTTATACACTTTGGGGGTCATTCCAACTTCGGCGGGCGGCGGAGACCACCCGCCAAAGTACCCCCGCCAGAAGACCGCACCGCAGTCAAATGACCGTGGCGGTCATTCTGACTTTCCCGCTGGGCGGCCGGGCGACCGCCATAAGGCCGCCCGCCCGCCCAGCGGGAAAGACCCAGCAACGATGAAGCCGGCTCCGAATGGAGCCGGCGGAGTTGCTGGGGTGCGACGGGTGCAGTGGCACCCGTCGCGATTTTCAGTGTCTGCTAAGCAGACACTGAAAATCATTATGGGGCCCTGCTAGGGGGCCCCTGCACTGCCCATGCCAGTGGCAAGGGCAGTGCAGGGGCCCCCAGGTGCCCCACAACACCCGTTCCTGCCATCCTGTTCCTGGCGGTAGGATTCCTATGGCCAGGGGAAAACCGGCGGGAAACCGCTGGTTTCCCTTTTCTGACCGTGGCTTTACCGCCGCGGTCAGAATTGGCCAGGAAGCACCGCCAGCCTGTTGGCGGTGCTTCCGCGGTCGTTGGCCCTGGCGGTCCATGACCGCCAGGGTCAGAATGACCCCCTTTATCTCCATTGCAAATGGGTGAGCCGGAAGAGGTCATAAAACCCTTCTGGAACCACAACTGGCCAAAGTTGCGAACAACACCAAAGCCATAATGACTATTGTTAAAAATTGTTACCGTCAGCTGTTCAGAAACACAGCATGCTGTTGTAATTCAGCTACTTGGGCAGAAAAGACAGGAGGCTCCGGCCACACCTGAGACTGTACAGTCTGCATAACCAGCTCTCACTGTACCATCATTGTCTCTTAAACAGGAGCCATCAACAAACATCACATGATCATATTCAGGTTGGGGAATATCTTGAATATCAGATCTTGGCTTTGTGCATAGTTCAGTGCCATCTAGACAGTCATGCTCAGTTTCATCAGTACAATCATTTACATCTTTATCATTCATAGGTAACTGCAGTACATTTGCTGGATTCAAAGTATTACAGCATTTAAGAGAAATATTCTATGCAGCCAGTATGACCTGCTCATAGCGTGTAGGACAAGCAATGGTCATATGCTGTGTCTTGGTGCAGGTATATAATATTTCCACAGAATGAGGGACAAAAACATTCAAAGGATGACCCATAACAATGCTTTTACACTGTTCAATGCTGACACTTACAGCAGCAACAGTTTTAGGGCAGCTAGGTAAAGCCGAAGCCACAGGATCAATGGTAGCAGAAAAAATATGACACAGGTCTGTTGGTGTTTCCATGCGTTTGAGTCAAAACTGAGAGAGTGCTTCCCTCCCTCTCACAGCAGAACAAAGAAAAATGTTTACTGTATAATCAGGCCCAGAGCAGGGGCACGACAAAGATTTTCTCTCAGCTCTGTGCAAGTTGTCATCCAATGGCACCCGAACACACCCATCCTTGTGTGTCAGACTCTGTAAAGGCTTGACCAAACGAGAAAAGTTTGGTATCTACTGGTGATGATGACGCAGAAAAAGAAGGACCAACATATATTCATATATCATGTAACCAAAATCATATAATGTAGTGTGGTTTTAGTAAAGAAAATAATGTACGTGGGAAATTGTGCCCTCGGAGTAGTTCGCCAAATATTATAAACAAGCTTTATTAATCACGAAGAATTGAAAATTTTAGTAATCCGTCATAATTGCAAATGTGTGCCATGATTTCTTATTGAAACTGTTTGTGCTTAGCTTAAATTTAGTAGAGGCTTTGGCCTAGTTGCCTGGTCTCAAATTCTAACTGCATGGCTTTTCCTTGAACTAATAAAATGAATATTTTACTTTAAGGTTGTATTTTTCCAGTAGAGATGACTAACACACTTATCTCCAAGGTTTCGTGCTAGGCAAGTTTCATCCCCTTTGAAGCAAGTTCAGTCTCTGCAGGTGCGGACAATAAGAGTACTGAAACCGAAATGATTGTCAACTGTGTTGAAACTTGTGTTCCAAGGCTCCAAGAACAATGTATGCATAAATGAGTACTAGGAGAAAGACATTTTAAATTGGTCAAATTGAAGCCACCCTATGAACCCTCCAATGGAAGACCATGCAGAATTTGGAATGTTTCTTACTTAAACCCACTGGACAAAGAGAAGTCAGCCATTTTGCTTGATGCCATCTTTGAAGCCAAATGCCAGATGCCATCTTAGACGACATCTTGATGCCCTTTTCTCTATCACAGAGAAAGAGACTTTGGGAATTCTCACCCTAGAGACTTTAACTTTAAATTGCCCCGTCTTGCCCATGCAGTAACTTTGCCCCATTCTCCTTGCTGCGGCAAGGGAAATTACCCTTAACTTTGCCTCTTTGAAATCTGCCCCATGCTGATCGAACCGGTACCTGAAGGACAAAGACTTTCTTGAATGCTGATTGTAATTGGTAATTATGAAAGGATAATTGTATTATGCATTGTGTTATTCCTTTTAGGTACCAACTGCTATTTTGATAAAGCCCATGCTAGAAGTTTTCTAAATTTGTGTTGACTAAATTCGTTTTGCATGAAGCCCCACATGCCAATGCTAATTAGAGGTTAGTTGAGGGTTTTTATCTGATGCACCATGCTAAATTGAAATCTTGTTATGCTGACCGATGTATGAAATTTGTCAAATTCAGTTACTTATATTAGTGATTTGCATTGCTATAACCGAGTGCATTATAATACAGATTTTGCGTAGATTGCGTTTCTTCCGCCGATATGGACAGCTAGTAATGTTCGTATACATATATCATTTGGTTTTGAGACTTATATATATTGTGCTAGCTTTGTTAATATAGGGAAATAAACTCACTAACTTTTAATAAACTGGTGTGGTTATTCATGACTGAAAGGTCATGGTGCATCGAAATACCAACTGTTTTTGATTCCAAATGTTTTATTTCGATTTATTAATTGAGTATTGGGTATCGGTTATAATAGTTATTGATTATTGATTTAAGTGACCCAACTATTCGAGGATGAGGAGAGCCCAACTCGGCTAAAAGGTTCACCGACCTCCAGCGTGTCCAGGTACAGGTAATTTATAAGGGTTGGACGCGTTATCAGTAGATGGTAGCAGAGGACGGTTTCGCCCTAAGGGACCCCATCCGAGCAATAGACGGAGTTAAGTTAGAATTTTCTTTGATAAAACAAGTTGGAGAGATGATGATGCCCTAAGTCCCCAATGACTTTCCCGGGATCTCGGAGCTTGCGAATGGAGGACATGGAGGTGTGAGAATGTTTTCGGCGTTTCTAGTGACGGTATGAGTGAAGTTAGGGTTTTGCGCTTGCACAGCTTATTGCCGCAGATGAATTGAGAAGTTTGTGAGGATTTTAGGGGGGGGTTACGAACTCCAGTTGAAGTTTTAGAGGAGTGTGACTCCAAAGTGTGAGAGTAGGGAAGTCGTCGAACTTCACATGTGTGTAGCGCTTTGTGCAGGAAAAATTGTCCACGTGGTTGTTGATGTTGAGACGGGCCCTGCGAGGTCAAGAGACTCCGGAGTATGTTGAAAAGTGTATGAGACACTTGATTGATGTTGTAATCTGTTCAGGTTTAGTAGGTTGATCGGGCGTGGTCAACAAGTCGGTATGAATATTGAGGAATGAGAGAACATTTTCGACTTTGAGATTTGACGAATTCTAAGGCGCGCTAGAATAGTTCATTGATCAGTTGAGAGTAAAGTTTGTGGGCCAAATTTTACTTGCGAAAGTGGGAGTCCAAGAAAGATGGAATAATTACTGAGGCTAGTGAAAAATCCCTAAGGTTTCTGAAGCGATTGTATTACCCTTCCTGTAGTAAACCGACAGATTTGTTTTCTTCTTTTGGTTAGTGCTCGCGATATATTGCAGAAATTAGTTTTGAGTGAAGTTGAATGAAGGAGGACAAGCTGCGGGACTTTGTCAGCCGCAGTGTGTGGGTGTGACGTCACTAGGAGCCGCGCTGGGATAGGTTGATTGGAGAGAAGGGTCGCGCACGGATTGGACGTAGTCCGTGAAGTGCAATTGGTGGGGAAAGGCAAGCGAAGAGTATTCCGGCAATTAAAGTCACTTATTGATTACATATTTTAGAAAAATAAAAGTCGGGAAGATGAAATTTTTCAAAGCATTTAAGAGTGCCATGAGGGGAAATGTTTATATTAAAGCAAATGTAGGAGAAGAGACACCGCCTGAGGGTACACCAGCTTACATCGTGATTGAAGAAAAGGGTGTCGCACCATGTCTTTGGTTAAAGCAATGGTGCAAATTAACAGAAAAACATGGAAGTGTAGCGTTCCCTATCCATGGGTCATTTAATCTCAGAGTCTTGGAGAATTTAAGATTCGCACTATACGACATGAAAGTACCTCCAAGACCAGCACAGTTTGAGGCATTAGCAATTTGGGAGTTAAAAGCTAGAAACCAACAACAAAATAAATTTGAGACAAGAATAAGAAAAGTAGAAAAGACACTAGCGGATGCTAGATGGGATAGCACACAAAAGGTTTGGAGATCAGATGTACTGCAGGGAATTAAATTGTTCCCAGCAATTACTGATGAAGCAGAAACGGAAGGAAGGAAAGCTACCTATAAAACAAATAGGAGTCAGTCCAGAGATAGAGAAAATAACAGAAACTCAAAAAGGTCAGACGAGTCAGACGATGAGGAGTTCATTATACAATTGTTAAATGATCGACCGCCACCATATGTGGAAAGCGAAAAAGGCTCAAGCATTAGTACTGCCCCTCCAGAACCAATACAAGGTTATGTGACACCGAATTTGAGAATATCACAGAGGCAGAGCAGTTCCGATATGCCCTTCTCACCACAAATACCACAAATTCAGAGAATATATCCTGACGTGCCTAAATTGAAACCTGTTGATAATTATCAGCCACAGGTTCAAAGGCACTGCTGTGATGAGCATAACTTGGGAATGACCTCTGATTTAGTGGCCCAGGGAGGACAGAGTTATCAAAGACCGACATTGATTCAAGCCGAATCAACACAATTTTTGACGCCTCAAAAACAGGTACAAGAAGTGCCAAGGTACATTCGAGTAACAGAGGGCCAGTTAGGTGTGCCAGCAATGATGAACCATAATGTGGGGATTAACATGCCACAGAATTCGGGGAACAGACAGAATCCAGATGCAATATCTCTGCCTATCACTGTGGGTCCGCCAGTACCATTGTATATACAGGCAAACTCAAACGTAGGTGACCAAGGGGTAATGACACAAAGTGAGACAGGGAGAAGATGCATAGAAAACACTCCAGAAACGACTCCGAAAGCAACACTGCCAAATGGATCCGAGTCCTTGTCGGGACTTAGTCCAATTCCAATTTGTGCTCCATCAACAGTGGTAAGGTCAAATCCATCACTATTAGTACCGTTAACTTCAAAGACTGAAACATTACAGCAACCATCAGTAGCAGTTGATGTAAGTGCTACATTGATGGGGCTGAACGCACAACAGCTAACACAATGGTTCAACAGTCTGAACTCCCCACAGAATACGTCCAGCGGGAAGAGAGAGGAATACCTGAATAAAATAAGATTGGGCATGGAAGCAGATGAACTGGTGGAGGGAACAATGGGTCTGAACAGGTTAGAGTCATACACAGAAGAAGAGCTGAGATACATGTGCCCTAGGATTACAAGAGAAGTGAGCAACATACATAAGAAGTTACAAGAAATTGCAGACTGAAACGAGATTGAGATAGGTAAGACTAAATATTTGAGCAGAAGTTACAGGCTAGAATTTGAGACAAAAGATTTTGAACACATGAGATCGGCAGGGATGAAAATGCACCTTAAGGAGATATTGCAGAGCGCGCAGGTCTGGAGATGTCTAGGTAAGTGGGAAAGCAGGTGGGTTAAGAAAAAGGACAAAAAGAAGGAAAGTACCCCAGATCGGAACGAAAAAGCACAACAGAATGACGATCTGATAACCATGTTGCCGATGAGAGAGACAGCAGGGGGAAAACTTGTACATGTACCATGGCACAGGTGTGATATTCAATCCTTCATGGATGATTTCCCTAAATTAAGAGAGAAACCGATAGAATGGTGTCAACAAACAGATAGATTTGTGAAACTCGCAAAATGTTTCAGGGAAGATCTGAATACCTTATTTTAAATTGTGGTTCCGGCAGATTTATGGGATGACTGTAAAAGGGCTGTAGGTTGGCCGACAAGTGAACCAGAAAGAGATAGGGACACAAGTGCACCATCGCCTACGGTAATGAGTTTATACCATAAGATGATTGAGCACTTGAAAACCAAGGTTGCGTCGAAAAATGTGGATTGGCAGAGGATTGACAGAACAGCACAAGAGGCTAAAGAGTCGATACATGTGTACTATGAGAGATTGTTGAAAGCGTTTAAAAATTACAACGGCACAGAAACGATTGAGGCAAAGGACATGCTCCATTTCGTGTTCAGATTTGTGGAAGGGTTGAGACCTGAGGTCAGTCAGATGATTAAAATGCATTTGATTTGTTGCCAGTCAAAATCGATCGATGAAGTGTTGAACTATGCAAAATACTGCAGTGATGAGATTGAGACAAAACAGAAAAGGTTGAAAGAAAAGGTGATGGTGATGCAGCTTAGAGCAGCTCAGACAGGTTTGCAAGGTTTGTAAGGTTTTCAACAACAGATGCCGCAGCAGCAACAGCAGGGAAATGCTATGTTTCAGCTGCAGATGAGAAGCAGAGGCCGAGGAGGTTTTGTGAATAATGGTCCTGACTTAAATACTGTTATGATTCCAAATGGTATACAGGCAATGAAGAAGGTGATGCCATGTCACACGTGCGGAATCGTCGGGCATTGGAAACGGGAGTGCCCAATGATGGTGCAGGAAGGGGTAGGTCAGCAAAACAATGATGTCAATGCATTTCAGAATATGAAAGGACCGAAATTGAGAGGTCCAAACCCAAATTTTCAGAATAATGTAAATCAGATGAAGGGTTTACAACTCATACAACCGCAACAGGTGCAAATGCCCTGTGCACAAATGGCACAGTTGCAGCCAATGCAACAGAAGTTTCCCATGGTACCTAATCAGCAAATGCAAACACCCTTAGCACCAATGAATCAGCAACAAGTAATGCTTCCTCAACAGGTCACGGGTCAAGGAATGAACCAAAATGACACAGTACACCAATTCCCATTACACAGTGAGAATGGAATAAACGATGTCTGGGAGAGTGAAAGTTCAGATGAGGAGGGAAATTGTATGCTTGCAGCATCTTTGGAAGTTGATCAAAAGGGTCCGTATGTGGAAGGAAGAGTTATGGGTCATTGCGTTTCATTCTTGGTTGACCCAGGAGCTACACGCTCTATAGTTAGAAGCATCGAAGTACCAAATTTGCCACTTTCAGGGAGAACAGTTCAAGTAGTGGGAGTAGCAAATAGGTACCTGACAAACCCAATCACTGATCCAGTGCAAGTCAGAATTGGTAACTATCAAGGGTCACATAAATTTGTGGTGTGTGACTCAAGCCCAATATCACTATTAGGGAGAGATTTATTGTGCAAATTGGGGTGTTCGATTATGTGTTCAAATGATGGAATTAAAATCCAGACAAACATTGATGGGGAAGAAGAGGACGGTGTAGGAGGGGACGAAGTGGAAACTGTCGATGAATAGTATCCCCTGATTACTCTTTACCCAATGCTCACTGAAGCAGATATTCCTGCTGAGCTACAGGAAACAGTTGGAAAGGAAGTGTGGGATATGACAGGGAAAGAAGTAGGATTGTAAGTGACAGTAAAATCCAATGTAACTTTTCCCCAGACACCACAATACCATATGGCGCAAGACACCCTCATGAAAGTCGCCCAACTCATTGACGAATTTGTAAAACAGGGAGTACTAAAAGAAGTGTTAAGCAGTCAATGTAATTCACCAATTATGGGACTGATAAAACCGAGTGGAAAGGTCCGGATTGTTCAGGATTTGAGGAAAATAAATGACATAATAGTCAAATGTTGTCCCGTGGTACCAAATCCAGCTGTGATAATGTTTCAAGTTCCCTGTGATGCTGAGTGGTTCTCAGTCATCGACTTGTCACAAGCGTTCTTTTCTGTGCCTCTTCATGAGGACAACCAATTTCTCTTTTGTTTCAAATTCCTAGACCGAGTCTACAGTTGGTGTCGAATTCCTCAAGGATTTTCAGAGTCACCATCAATTTACAATCAGATTCTAAAGAAAGATTTGGAATCATTGGAATTAACATTTGAATCAACCTTGGTACAGTACATTGATGATTTGCTGATCGCATCTGAGACAGAAAGTGACTGTACAGCTGATACCATTGCCCTATTGAACCATTTGGGAAGGAACGGACACAATGTGTCCCCTTCGAAATTACAATTCTGCCAGAAGAAAGTGAAATATTTGGGTCACCAAATAGAGAAAGGGTCACGAAGAATTATGAAAGAAAGAATAACAAGTGTACTTCAAATGAGTCCACCGAAGACGAGAAGAGAGGTGAGAAAGTTTTTGGGAATGGTGAGCTATTGTCGCCAATGGATTCCCAATTTCTCAACTCTAGCAAAACCTTTACTGAAACTGACCCAGAAAGATGCGCAGGATGAAATAGAGCTGAAAGGAGATGAGATGGATGCTTTTATTGAATTAAAGGAATGCATGTGCAGGGCTCCAGCTTTAGGTATGCCTGATTACCCAAAGCCTTTTACATTGTTTTGTCATGAACGTGATGCATGTTCCTTGTCTGTCTTGACTCAAGCCCATGGTGGCGTAAACAGACCAGTAGCATATTTTTCAGCTACTTTGGATCCGGTTGCAGCAGCACTGCCAGGGTGCTTGCGTGCCGTAGCAGCAGTTGGTATCAGCTTAAATCAGAGTGAAGGAATAGTGATGGGACATCCTTTAACAGTCATGGTCCCTCACTCAGTCGAGATACTTTTGACACGTTCCCGAACACAGCACATGACCGGTGCTAGGCTTACAAGGTACTGGTCAATAATTCTGGGATCACCTAATGTGCAGCTGAAACGGTGCACTACGTTGAATCCAGCACGACTGTCTTCAGGTGACTGAATTTTGTACAAAACCAAGACCTGATATCAAAGACACCCGATTGGAAGAAAATTATCAAGTTATTTTTGTTGATGGTTCATCTTTAAGGGATGCACTAGGAATATTGAAAGCAGGATATGCTGTATGTACAATAACAGGTGTTCTGGAAGCATCTTGGCTTCAAGGAGTTTACTCTGCACAAGTTGGGGAACTGGTAGCACTTACTAGAGCTTGCCAACTTTCCGCATTGATGAAAGTCACCATTTACACTGACAGTCAGTACGGATTTGGAATAGTACATGACTTTGGACAGTTGCGGTCACAGAGAGGCTTCATGACCTCTTCAGGATCACCAGTGAAAAATGGTGAAAGAATAAGAGAATTGTTACATGCCATCCAGTTACCAGGAGAAGTAGCAGTGGTAAAATGCAGTGCATACTCGAAATCACAGGATTACATTTCTTTGGGAAATGGATATGCAGATCAAGTCGCAAGGTTTTGCGCATTGAACTGTATATTGCTCAGAGATGAATGGAACTTGAATCAAGTGAAGCTTTTGCTCTAAAGGTTGTAGATACAATCGAAGAATTGAAGTCCTTACAGAACGATGTTAGTGAAGATGAGAAACTCTCATGGACCAAATTGCAATGCGTAAAGAAACTAGATGATTTGTGGGTTTCAAGTGAAGGAAAATTGGTTCTGCTAAACAGTCTGTTGACGCAGTTGGCCAGATTCTACCATGGACAAGCCCATCTTGGAAGGAACCCATGGTTAGACTATTCAAAACTGATTGGTTTAACCCTAAATTCCGTCAAGTTGCTGAAGCAGTTTGCCATAGTTGCGTCATTTGTCAACAAATGAACGCAGGGAAAGGAACAGTAGTAAATTTGAGCCACATTGGGAGGGCAGGAGGTCCATTCAGCAGGATGCAAATGGATTTTATTGAAATGCCTGTGTATGGAGGCTTGAAGTATGTGTTGGTGATTGTGTGTATTTTTAGTCATTGGATCGAAGCATACCCTACACGCAGAAATGACAGTCTCACAGTTGCAAAACTACTCTTGAGAGAACTAATACCACGTTTTGGATTCCCGATCTCCTTAGAATCAGAAAGGAGAAGTCACTTCAATAACGAAGTAATAAAATTACTTTGTGCAGCGCTGAACATTGAGCAAAAGTTGCATTGTAGTTACCGCCCTGAAGCCTCAGGTCTAGTGGAGCAAATGAATGGCACATTGAAATCGAGGATGGCGAAAATATGTGCTTCAACAAACTTAAAATGGCCTGATGCATTGCCCTTGGTGTTAATGTCAATGAGAAACACCCCTGATAGGAAGACCGGACTATCCACGCACAAGATCCTCATGGGTAGAGCAATGAGGCTTCCAGCAGTTCCTGTCAATGCTCTTTTGAATATTACAGATGATATGGTGTTGGACTACTGCTGATGTGGTGCGCTCTTTTTCTCACCAGGTGGAGGCAACCACCTTGCCACAGATCCAAGGTCCAGGACACGCCCTGAAAGCTGGTGACTGGGTCGTGATAAAGAAGCACGTGAGGAAGTCGTGTCTGGAACCCCGTTGGAAAGGACCTTTCCAAGTGATTCTGACAACTACTACCGCTGTGAAGTGTGCGGGAGTTCCCAACTGCATTCACGCCAGTCACACGAAAAGGGTGACGTGCCCCACAGAAGAGGAAGTTGAAGCGCTGAAATCGCCAGTGTCTGACAGGAGAATACCAGGCACTGAGACAGAACAAAGAGAACCTGGAGGCGAACAGGTAGAAATAGAGGAAGGAGAGATATTTTCTGAGGAAGAAGCGACCGATCCATTTGAGGAGGACCAAGGAGAAGCCTCAGGAAGTGACGAAGGTCCTGAAGGCGACAAAGAGCCTGAGACAGCTGAAGGGGACAAAGAGCCTGAGACAGGTGAAGGAGACAAAGAGCCTGAGATAGGTGAAGGAGCAGGAGAGCCTGATCAGAGGAGGGCTTTCCCAGAAGCAGACGATACAGGAAAAGAAAAGGAAAACCTGATTGACCTCCTAGAGAGAGAAGACAAGACAGGACAGAGTCAAACTGTTCAAACCCTTCCAGAAGCAGTCGCAGGTCCATCAGGCGAAAACAGTGCAAAACGAAGACAAAGCATATCACCAGTAAAGTTAAGGATCAGAGAAACATTAAATGAAAGTGTAGGACCAAAGTTGAAAGAGAAAAGAAAAGAAGCGTCTGTCGAAATAGCAACACCAAGTAAAGAGAAAGACTCAGCCAAGGAAGAAAGCACCGGCGAGAGAGAATCAAAGGGAGATGCAAAATTGAAAAGGAAAAGGATACCGAGCAGAAGGTATTCTGGTCCAGAGTGGGTATACATAGCCACTAACGATTGGTCAGACGAATTCCTATCTCTCAGTCTTGGGAACAAAGAGGCAGAACTTCACTTTGGCACTTGAGAAGTGAAGTTCCATGAACTTTACCGAATAAGACATTGATATCCTGATTGACTTTTAAACCGGCTAAGACATTGCTAAACTTGATTGACTTTGAAACCGATTTTGAGACAAAGCTGCTAAACCGATTTTGAGACAAGGCTGCTAAACCGATAAAAGACAAAGCTGCTAAAGAAAACCGTGTGAACATTGAACTCGTTCAGCTTTGTATATATCAGCAAACCCGATTTGTTAAAGTGTCTTCAACTTTCTGATTCTATATAGATCATGACAGGCTACACTACACAGGGGCATAAAATGAAGTGTTGTAAATACGTGTGTATAGGTCTAATAACTGCATGTGTACTAATCATTGTAGCAATAGTTCTTGGAATGCATGGAAAGGATGAGAAAGAGACGAATGATGCTTCTACTTCTAAACCTATTACTGAACTAACACCTTTAAAGAAACTTGAACAAGACGAAAGACATTTGCATGATAAAAAGGAACTTTCGTCCAATGTTTTCTATCGCTTGCTGAGTGAGTATGTTGAGACCATGGATGCGAAAGATTGTTATGTATGCACACAAATACCTACCTCAGTAGTGGAAGGGGTGACATATGATAGCATGCCTCTTACGTACGGGATTACATGTAGTTTAATAATGACCAGATTTTATGGCCAGGAGTATATTCACTACTTTTATTCCAATCAGGATGTTACATTTGCATATATCCCCATAATCGAGTACCTGAGTAAAGTAGCAAGAGATTATTATATAAAATTGATGAGGGGCTTCTTTGAGCCGTTGTCACCTTTTCACACAGCTCACGCACATAGAGAGAACCTTACATGCTTACTTTCACCGATGGAGATATGCTTTTTGGATCACACTGACGATAGGAGGAAAGCGGTGAAGGAGAAATTAGAAAGGGAATTACATAAAAGGACATCTGTAGATAACTATGCTTCTGCCGCAATAAAGACACAAGGGAAAATAGCTTTAGATGCATTACACGTAGGGAGGTTCTGTGTACATAGACATAAATCATATTACGACACAGTTTTTGTGGGAACGAGTGAATGTAAACATACGTTTTTGTTTCAACCCAAATGGACGTTCATGCTGAATGGACAAGACCCAGTTATTCCAGGGATATATTATATTTGTGGACTTAAAGCCTATTATTGTCTTCCTAAGGGATGGTATGGGAGATGTTATTTGGGAATAGTATTCCCAAAAGTTTATCAACTGGACGACTTAAAGAAATTTCCAAAGCTGTCTGAATCACACCATGTTCAGAAAAGGGAGACAGCTTCTGGTGTGGTAGGAGATATATTTGGAGCAATGATTCCTTCAGTGGGAGTCATATTGAATTCAATAAAAATACGAAAGTTGTCTACTATTGTGGATAACATGCTGACAAAATTCTCATGAGCTATAATCCTGATGGATGCTGAACTTGCTGCAGAAAGGGCCATGACTCTTCAAAATCGGCTTGCCTTAGACATTCTTTTAGCAAAGGATGGCGGCATTTGCAAAATGCTTGGTACACGTCACTGTTATTCTTATATTCCGGACAACAGAGGGCAAATTAGAAAAATGCTTACCAATTTGACTAACGAAAGTACAGATTTGAAAGAATTGAAAGAACCAGGGGCCAGATGTAGCAAGTCGGCAATTTGCGACTTGCAAATTGCGAGTCCCTGCGACTCGCAATTTGCAAGTCGCAAATTGCTATGCAGTACGGTGTCTCAGACACCGACTGCGACTCGCAATGGGGTCGCAATGACCCACCTCATGAATATTCATGAGGTGGGTCGCAAATTGCGGCCCCATTGCGAGTATAGGCACTCGCTAACATGGAGGCCTGATGTCGTCAGCAGACCTCCATGTTCGCGACCTGCTTTTCAATAAAGCAGTTTTTTTTTTTTTTAAGTGTAGCCCGTTTTCCTAACAGGAAAACGAGCTGCACTTCAAAAAAAACGAAACCTTTAGTTTCGGTTTTTTTTCAGGGCAGGGAGTGGTCCCTTGGACCACATCCTGCCCTGAAAAAATAATTTGGAGTCCAGTCACAAACTGGAAGGGGTCCCATGGGGACCCCTTCCAATTTGCGAGTGGGTTACCATCCACTTGAAGTGGATGGTAACTGCGACTCCATTTGCGACCGCATACGCGGTCGCAAATGGAATTGCATCCCACTGCGAGTCGCAAATAGGAAGGGAACACCCCTTCCTATTTGCGAGTCGGAAATGCATTTTGCGAGTCGGAGCCGACTCGCAAAATGCATTTCTGAATGGCAAAGTGGCTTTTGCGCCTCGCAAACGGCGATTTTCGCCGTTTGCGAGGCGCAAACACTTTGCTACATCTGGCCCCAGGAGTGTGGGAGAAGGTTGGAAAAGGATTTGCTTCCGTGGGAAATTGGCTCAGCAACATTTGGAATGGATTGTTACTGAAAATTGTTAAAGGAATATTAATAGTATTAATTTGTTTACTAGGTATTTGGGGAATATGGAAGGCTATTAAAATATTGAAAACGAGAAAGAAAAGGAGAAAAGAAGAGAAAATAGAAAATAAAATGGTAGAGATATACAGAAAAAAATCAAAAGGAACCAAAAGAAAGAGGGAATTGACTGAAGTGCCAAATTACTAAAACAGAATTTTAATGGAATAAAATTTGTGGGAAGATTTGATGTGATGATATAATTAGTCATCAGAGGAGGGATTGATGACGCAGAAAAAGAAGGACCAACATATATTCATATATCATGTAACCAAAATCATATAATGTAGTGTGGTTTTAGTAAAGAAAATAATGTACGTGGGAAATTGTTCCCTCGGAGTAGTTCGCCAAATATTATAAACGAGCTTTATTAATCATGAAGAATTGAAAATTTTAGTAATCCGTCATAATTGCAAATGTGTGCCATGATTTCTTATTGAAACTGTTTGTGCTTAGCTTAAATTTAGTAGAGGCTTTGGCCTAGTTGCCTGGTCTCAAATTTTAACTGCGTGGCTTTTCCTTGAACTAATAAAATGAATATTTTACTTTAAGGTTGTATTTTTCCAGTAGAGATGACTAACACACTTATCTCCAAGGTTTCGTGCTAGGCAAGTTTCATCCCCTTTGAAGCAAGGTCAGTCTCTGCAGGTGCGGACAATAAGAGTACTGATACCGAAATAATTGGCAACTGTGTTGCAACTTGTGTTCCAAGGCTCCAAGGACAATGTATGCATAAATGAGTACTAGGAGAAAGACATTTTCCATTGGTCAAATTGAAGCCACCCTATGAACCCTCCAATGGAAGACCCTGCAGAATTTGGAATGTTTCTTACTTAAACCGACTGGACAAAGAGAAGTCAGCCATTTTCCTTTATGCCATCTTTGAAGCCAAATGCCAGACGCCATCTTAGACGACATCTTGATGCCCTTTTCTCCATCACAGAGAAAGAGACTTTGAGAATTCTCACCCTAGAGACTTTAACTTTAAATTGCCCCGTCTTGCCCATGCAGTAACTTTGCCCCATTCTCCTTGCTGCGGCAAGGGAACTTACCCTTAACTTTGCCCCTTTGATCGAACCGGTAACTGAAGGACGAAGACTTTCTTGAATGCTGATTGTAATTGTTAATTATGAAAGGATAATTGTATTATGCATTGTGTTATTCCTTTTAGGTACCAACTGCTATTTTGATAGGGCCCATGGTAGAAGTTTTCTAAATTTGTGTTGACTAAATTCGTTTTGCATGAAGCCCCACATGCCAATGCTAATTAGAGGTTAGTTGAGGGTTTTTATCTGATGCACCATGCTAAATTGAAATCTTGTAATGCTGACTGATGTATGAAATTAGTCAAATTCAGTTACTTATATTAGTGATTTGCATTGCTATAACCGAGTGCATTATAATACAGATTTTGCGTAGATTGCGTTTCTTCCGCCGATATGGACAGCTCGTAATGTTCGTATACATGTATCATTTGGTTTTGAGACTTATATATATTGTGCTAGCTTTGTTAATATAGGGAAATAAACTCATTAACTTTTAATACACTGGTGTGGTTATTCATGATTGAAAGGTCATGGTGCGTCGAAATACCAACTGTTATTGATTCCAAATGTGTTATTTCGATCTATTAATTGAGTATTGGGTATCGGTTACAATAGTTATTGATTATTGATTTAAGTGACCCGACTATTCGAGGATGAGGAGAGCCCAACTCGGCTAAAAGGTTCCCAGACCTCCAGCGTGTCCAGGTACAGGTAATTTATAAGGGCTGGACGCGTTATCAGTGACAGTAGCCAACCAAAGCCAGTAAAAACCTGACTTCTTTATGCGTCTTTGGATGATTCATTTTTAGAATTGCTGAGATTCTTTATTGCAACAACTTTCTTGCACCTTACTCAGTATGGTGACTTATTTACAAGTCTTCTTTCTTACCGTACTACAATTTAGTTAGGAAAAATGTATGTCAATTCTCAGCTAAGTGGTTCAACAGGGCACTTCTATCTCTCCTTCATGCTTCTTGAGTATTTAATGCCACAAGTAGGTCATCAATATACTGTACTGACCCAAGACTGAATGGTAGGGCATTTTAAGGGACTCCAGATCCTTTTTCAAGGTCTGGTTAAAAATGGAAGGACTCTCTGTATACCCTTGTGGGACTCGGCACCATGCCAAAACTTGACTGCCAAACCGAAACACGAAGAGAAAATGGCTCTCCTCATGCAATGGTAATGGTGAACCACTCTTCTTCACTTGGAATTTTGAATTAAATCACTATTGAATTTGCTACCATGGGACACCAAGGAACAACTATCTCATTCACTCTTCTCAGGTCCTGGACTATGCAATATTTTCCTCTGGGCTTCTGCAGTCCCATAAAGAGAGAGTTACATGGACTTGTCATTATCTCTCCTAGAATTCCCTGTTCTATTAATGACTCGATTATTGGGATAATTCCTGCAATTGTTTCAGATGTCATGTTATACGGAGAAATTCTCCAATACACAGAATTCCATTTCACAGTTATATTGATAGGTTCGACTTCTTTAATGAGTCCTATCTCTTTTTCTGGAAAGTTCCAAACTTCAGGGGACACAGTACATTTGTAAATCTTTGGATAGGTGATTATGTGTCAACATTGGGTACAATGTGACTCTTTGGGTTTGATTCACAATTTTAAATGCTGCATCTTCATCATTCATATGGATCTCAATACCATGTGGGGTACAGTTGATGGAACCACTCAACCTGCATAGCAAGTCGCATCCAAGCAGACTACCAGGACTTGAGTAACACACCACAAACTGATGCTCTTCTTTGAAGGAACGTATTTTTACAGGGGCACATTCTATTACTGGGTTGGATAATTGTTTATTTACAATTTCTGCAACCAGAATTATCTTTCCTAGAAGTGGCAAATTTGGTACTTCTGCTGTTATGACAGTAGAATGTACAAAACCTGCATCTACAAGAAATGAAACATGGTGACCATTTACATCACCAACCACATACGGACCACGTTGATCCACATCTAAAGAAGCACCAAGACTACTTTTCTATTTTTTCTTTGCGACATCATAACTGAAAAATGTCTGAAAAATCATCATTGCTTAGATCAATTAAAGGAAGTTGTGCTGCCAACTGGTTTTCATCTACACTTGTAACCTGATTTCAAGTCTGGAAACATTTGCCTGTTGGTGGGATTTCGGGGCTTTTGGAACTTACAGCTGCTGTCTCTGGGACACATTTGAATTTTGCATTCAGGGTCTCTGAACTCTCTGCATTTAAACCTGATTATTGCCTAGAGCTTGAACAACTCCATTACTCTGTTCCTGATTATCTGCATCATTAAGAGGACACTCGCTCCTCCTATTGCCCAACTGGCCACATTCGTGACACAGATTAGTGCTTTTCAAAGCTGACACATCTACAACTCCATTCTAATCTGAAGGAACACCATGTTCTTTACCTTGCTGCTGGAAATTATTAACTCCCTGTAATTGCACTCCTTTCATACTGCCAATATTTCCTACAAACTGCTGATTCTAATTAGCTTTCTATGCAGCTTTCAATTGCATCACCATCAGCATCTACTTCAACTTTTTCTACTTTAATTCCAATTCGTCACTACAGTATTTTGCAAACTGCAGGACTTCATCTATTGGTTTGTTCTGCCATCAAATCAGATGCTGCTGGATCACGTAGTTTATGTCTGGCTTTAATCCCTGCAAAAATCTGAACACAAAATGACCCATATCGTTAGCCTCTATGGTCTCAGACCCACTGAAATGCTTGAAAGACTGCAACAATCTCTCATAATCAGAATGTAAGGACTTCTTAGATTCCTGAGTCACCCTGTCAATTTGAAACTAATGTCCTTAGGGGACACCTTGTTTTTAAAGAAAGACAATCACTTTTTTTTAATTACCACTTCAGATGGTGCATTTGCCACTGGATCTCTTGGTGATTCCCTGGCATACCAATCAACAGCAGCCTTACACTCAGTCCATGAACCACTCAGCAATGTAATCAAATCTTCCCACAGGCATTTTGAAAGTTTCACAAATCATCCTGTCTACCTATACCATTCCACTCTCTCAATTTCGGGTAATCATTTGTGAATGACAAAAGATCACCCCTACTCCAAGGTAAATGAAGATATCCTCCACCAGGAATCTCTCTCATAGGAAGCATATTCACATTTCCTTCATCTTGACTTGCTCTTCTTGGAGTCAGTTCTGTTCCAATTTCCTTCTGCTTTCTTTTCTTTGTCCATCTTCCTTCCTACTTGTCTAAAGTTCCCCATTTTTGCATGTAACAATCTCACTCCAGGAGGTCTCATGTTCAATACATGCTTGTTGCAAAAATCTATTCTGTAATTCCTCTTCAAGGGGTTTGATTTATCCAAATGAACATCATATGCAGGAGGTAATTCAGCTAGTCTATCATAAGCTTTACATGCACATTTTGTAATGTCTTTGCAAACAAACCACGTTGTCGTCAGTGTGACCATCTAAATGAACTGTATATACATTTCCCAGTATCATCTCATTTAATTCAATCTGGGTATTTAATTTAATCCAATGTCTATCTCTCTCTGGGGTGTGTTCTGCTCTTGCTCTGCAATTCATTCCTCGTTTTGCACCTGCAGAACTCAAATTATTCAGTCAATCATTTAATAGCTGAGCAGTAAAACCTCATAAACTTATTGGCATATTCAACATTGCTTCTGTTCTTGAATGGCGTGCAATTTCTTGAGCTGAGGTATTCACAATAGACATGTCTTCTGGAGTGTTAAATGGTAATCTCCTATTTGGGTACTACATCCAATTTATGGGGTCTGTTCTGATTTTGACATAAACTATGGTGAGGATCTCTGGGGAAACCTTGCATCAGGAGAAATTCCTGTCTGACTTGTCAGTGAAGTTGGATCTGAAAGGAGTCAAGGGTCTTGGAAGAGAATTAATTTTCTCCATATCTGAACCACTTGGGCTTACAAATCCCTGTGCACTGTTTGATGCAAAACCATTTGAACAAACTGGGGTATTCTGGACATTTGAAACGTTCTGAAGATTCAGGACATTTATTGTGTGTGGACTATTCCCAGTCATGTCCGGAGCATTCAAAGGAACAACTGGACCTATTATTATTGGGACTGTCAATGCATCTGGATTCATGTTATTCAGTGGATTCTGTGGAACTGCCATTCTTACACTCTGTATGTCCATTTGTATATTGAAACCTTGTACTGTCTGCTTTGAATTAAAACTTTGCAATGGCTGATGTGGACTGGATTTTTGTGCAGACTGTTTTGAGTTAAAATTCTGTGCTGGCTGATTCATGTTAGCACACTACACTGACTTATTTGTAGTAAAGCGCCGAACTGGTCAATTTGTATTCAGGGTCTGTCCTACTGAATGCACATTCAGATCTGACACTATCTGATTAGGAGTCTGTTCAGCTGGTGTAGTAAGCACATCGAATGTCACATTTCTTGCTGGTTCACCTCACTCCTATTTGCTCAGAAGTGTATGGAGGCGGGGGATTTAATGATAGCTGATTTTTAAAATCATCATCCAAATCACTCTCATAAGTTTCAACCTTCTTTTCAGTAACTGGTGTCTGTTCTGCTTTATCTGTCTTTTTTGCTCTTTGGTTGTTTGGTGGTTCATCTCATAAAGTACTCACCTCAGGCTCTCAATAATTCTCAAATTAAATGTTTCATGGCTGGGAAATGCTGATGCACCTCATTTCTCAGTAATCGTATGCCATTGCTCAAGTCACAAATATGCATGAAGACCTTTTTCAGACAACACACTTGAGCACCTTTAGGTGGGGTCTCTATTCCCTCTATAACAAGGATAAATATTTCTCCTTTCATCCTACTTTTCAGTGCTTTAAATTACTCCTTTTTCAATCAAATTCAATATTTCACAATTTACTTTTCATTTGAATCAGAAAGTAATTCTGTCCCCACAATTCCCTTTTCAATGTCAACAACCAATAGCAGCGCAATGCTCTGTGATGTATTCCACCAATATTAGTGCTGTTTCACACTAGACAACCCATACCAGGTCGACACACAATAACGTCAGTCTCTATCCTCGCAGCAACTCACCCTCTTTTACAATGTATCTCACAGTCACTCTTCACACAAACCTAATGCAAAAATGAACAACCTGTCAGCTCACTACAGGATAGGGCATCCAAACACTTCAAAGCAATATGGCGCTACACTTTCAGACTATGCTTCCACAATTACACAATGAATGAGGCTCGACCAGCAAATCTCACTCCAGTTGATACAGTTCCTCCATGAGCACTCAGGATTCACTTAATACCAACGAGCTACACTCAAACAAAGAAAACTATTTGCACTGTGGATGACATCTCACGACAAGCACCTTACAGTGTACACAATAAATTAACCAGGTCTCTTCTACACTTGTGCGTTATCCCAGGATCTTAGGCCACAGGGGACCCATTAACCAGCACAACTTCCTAGCAGAAAGCGCCAAAATCACATAACAACTTTGAAAACTCTGCAAAATATTTCACAATATCAAACTTCACTGCAATCCTTAGCCAAAGCAATACAAGCGCAAACCCTATTAATACTCACACATCTGCTACAGAGGAACAACACTGAAACTCGATCAATCTTCAGAATGAACCATGGGACAAACATTTTCGGGGTAGGGAATGTGCATGACAAAAATTCATAATTCGCTATTATTATGCCTAACTAGTTTTCCCACCTCTGGGGAAAAACCACTACTCTGCTACCAAGATCTGATAAAGCATTTCTTGATTTTGCTTTAAACAAGGCCAATAAACCCTTTCCCTCAGCATAAGGGGTAGAACACTGGGCATACAACTCAAGCAACACAATTTAAAATGACAGTATGACTCATGTGGTCATACAAGGAAAACTCCAGTTTGAAATAAAATTCAGGGTTTTATTACAGATTCAGGCTCAAATTTATGTAAATGATTCTCAAGAGAAAACTATAAATGTACAGAATCAGCATGGGTTGACCGAGGCATGAGAAAGATGTAAACAAACTAATATCAAAAGAACTAAACACTCGACAATAGCAATACTAAATATCAAAAGAATAAGTTGATGAGTAGAAAACAAGTGCTGTTCAGTTCTTTTAAGCATTAAGGCAATTTAAAAATCAACTAGGTTTAGCCAGTAAGAACAGAGGGAAATCCAACCATATTAGCAAGTTACAAGTTAATATGTGCTGGACTAATTCATATGAGGATAAAAGTAAAAAAGAAAATTGGAAAAATGACATATGGGGCAAAAAGTGACAACACGTAGGTAAAAAGGGAAGGCATCAGCATGTCAGAAGCATAGTTAAGAGTATTCTCCTTGGTTTGGGGAAAAAATTCAAAGTCTCAGCAAAGCTTTGAAAATGAAGGGTAAGCGTAGAGAGGTCTGTACCTCTCAGAGTCCAAGGTGATCTAAAAGAAAAGAGCTAATCTGTATGAGTTGAAACAATTGTATACTGTACATTTCCACAGTTCCTCAATGTACTGGGCTCAAGGTTACTTTCTCACCATGCAGAAGACAATAGGACATCTACTTCCAAGCTAGCATTTCATGGGAAGTGAACCTGAAAAGAATGACACGTTAGCAAGAATGACTAAACATTTTGCTGCACATTTTAGAAACAGGGCCTAGCAGGCATCACTAAGGCTAACTAAAGTAAATTAAAATAGCACATTCATTTATATGAGACAAGGCACATGTAATATTCAGAATTATGAATTCATAATTAATAAGCTTTGTCAGTGTTCATGTTACACTAGACATAAAATGCAATAACCTATCCTAAAATACATTCATAATTGCTTTTAAACAATAACTTATTTATAAACATTATTTACAAGAAGACCATTTGGGTATGCCTGTGAAATGAAGTCCATAGGATGTTCCTGGAATATATGAACTTCTATGCCTGGCAATGTGACGCCACAAAGATTGGTGGCGTCCCACTTGCGGGCTGTAGTCGGATCTGCGGTTCCGCGTCTCGGATGGCCATTTCTGCTGCGGCCCACTTTTTGGGTCACAACTTGTTTTTTGGGCCGCAGCCCGACCTGAAACTTTCCCTTTGGGCTCTGTTTCATGCTGTGCCCACCTTTTACCCCCCCTAGTTTTACTTACCAGTTTTTTAACAGTTTTTCTTCTTTTTTCTCTTTTTCTTTTTTGCTTCTTCTTGGCCATATTTTCTCTTTCCCAGGAGTCTGTGTTTCCTTCCCTGCATGCTTCACTCCCTACTTTTTATATTATGGCTATTTTTCCATTTATTTTAATGTGGCTTTTCTCAATCCAAGATGGTATCTTCATTACTTCCTGCATGTCACTTCCTGTTTGTCAGTATATAAGCACAGTTGTTCTTCTGTTCCTTGCGTTGCAAACACTTCCGTTCTGGTTGTGCTCCTCGCCCCTGTATACTGTGATTTTTTACTTCACCTGCTTTTCCCTGTCTGCAGTTTTTGTTCCAGACTTTTTGAGCCTCACTTTTTCTTTTCTTTATATCTTTTTCAGGATTTCCTTGATTTGAGGTTTTTCCCAAGTTTTTTTTTTTTCCTCTGGGACTCCTTTTGGATGTTACGGCCTGCTTGATGTTCCATTATCAGCAGCACCGTGGATACTTGAAAGAGTCGCCCCTACCTTGGTCAATCCAGAACAAGCAAGACACCTGGTGGTGCCCAGAGACTGGCAGATTACAGTGGTAAGAAGCGTTCAGGTCGTGATAGGCAATCTCATATAATTAAGAATTTATTAATGATCCACTGTTTTCACATTGAGTAGCAAACTCATAATTAAATATCAAAATGTACACCTTAGGACCGGAACGCCTCATGTAATTGTATATAAATGGAAGTAGAATGATCTCACTGCTAAGCTGTAGAATTCTATGAAGAGAAATCTCTTCCCATTACAGACTTCGAGATACCATCATGGAGTAAATTCAAACTCTCTTTATACAAAGCAAAATTACAATTTCCATTAAAGCAATTTGTGATATGCCCAAAATGCTACTTTGAACTATTTATAAACACTCTACATTCATCATGTTTACATAAGCTAGCAATTGGAACCACCCTTTTATACTGATTTTCATAATTCAGGGATTCATTGTGAGCTCATAATCAAACCCTCTCTGGCATCCTAATTGATCAATGAGCTCAACACCCTACTGCCAAAATCCATGTTCACTTTAGTGTATTCGCACAATGACGTCCAAGCAAGATATATTAACATTCTACTTGAAAATAATATTTAGCATTGATAATGCCCCCACTTAGAAATATTCCACCAATGTATTATTTCTAGTCTTCCGAGAATGCATTTAACTCGACGTTTTTCCAGTGCTTTCATACCTCATCCATAAATAGGTCGGCTAGGTACTACCCTTCACAACTTAGCATCCACTTTTGTGTGTATTTGAATCCATAACTGCGTGGGTGATAGATCATCAGTAATGACAGATCCCTAGCTATCTCCAATTGCTCTATAGAAAGTGATTGGTTTTGAGACGTACATATGGAAGTGAAACCAATCTAATTAATAACACCAAAGTAATTATCATTCCTATGTGTGGAGGAGAGTAACTACACCCACAGGATATGGTATTTTGACAGTGAAAAAAATAATATACACAGACCCACACAATGTTGTTCCTGTAAAAAGAATCAGACTCCAATAACAGGAATGTTAACAAAATCTTAATCAGAATCTTGTCAAGAAGCAAGAAGACGAAAGTGTAAGGGAGATAAAATACTCCCTTCTGCACTGTAAGGCATGATGGCAGAGTGCAGGGATTCAAAATGACCATACAAAACACAGAGATAATTACATACTTCTCGAGTGGGATAAGCACAATATTAAGGTGGAAAGTCATTGAATCATGAACAAAGATTCGATTTAAAGCCTCTTTAAAGCTGTATTGAGTACAATAGGTCTGTTTGCCAACAGATAGCTAATCTCCATATATGTGAAACCTAAGGTAAGTCCCCTCAACTTGACAGTGTAAGGAAACTACTCATCCAATCAGAAAATAGATCAGAAATGCTTCTGGGGTGGGAAAACACAAGCACAGGATGGAAGGCCATCCAATAGGGAGCAGAGAGTTAAGACAGACAAGTAAAACAGAATAATTATGTGACCAAACCAAGAAGATCGAAAGCAATTGCAACAATTTACTGTCTTACCTATGAAGGAAAAACATATTGTTTCTTGACACTCACAGGATGAGATCATAATCCTTTTCACCACATTTGATGATCTGCACCTTTTTGAGCACTGCATTTAACTATCTAGACTCCTCAAATTATACATTTTCACTGTGTATCTACATACATACACTCTTGGTGAATCATATAGATAGCATATGAGTTAGAGTTATTTTTGATCCTATAAACCTGCAGTGCTTATGTTTCGAATATAGGACGTGTGCACGAAATGCCTTTCATCTGCAGTGTCCTCGAATTAGTCCACATAGGGACGTAGAACTTTAGTTCTAGCATGTTGTTGGTTAATTGTTTCACCGCGAGGTAAAGAGGCACACGATATATACAGCGTGCTTTTGATGCTAGAACAATACAGAAAGGCGGTTTGAGGAGGAGCACCCAGTCACATTTATATTCTGCAGCCACAGCAGAAACTCTAACAAGGTAATTATTGTGCTCCGGACAACACTTCACTTTCAATTACTGATGTCGCTTTCAGATGATTAAGGCCGATATGCCATTTCTCGTACCGAGGCGTTAGTTTGGCGCAGAGATTTTTCATTAGACCGCGTGCATGTCTCCCACCTTAAAGGACCTCTACCGTTTTTTGTCACATCATAAATCATCTACTCTAAGTTGCGGAGGTAGAAAATTTGGGCCTTTCTGCAATGTAGATATTTTGAAACTGTGTTCAAGGAAGCAATCATCCTGTGTGACACCTGAAGATAAAGATCCACCCTATTTTCCGGGTCAGGGTTTTCTGAAGGGCAGCAACACAAAGAGACAGAAAGATTATTCCACTTTTGAAATGTTTGGCGGTACTAATTTTAGTTTAAGCCCTATAAATTGGGACTGTATTCGACATTTATGGGCCAAATTAAAAGTTCCCTGGAGGTACAACCGACATTTTTCTGTCCCTGGGATACTTGGTATTATAGAAGGGGCTGCAGTTTCCTGTGCACGTCTTGTGCCTTCACAATTACAAGGGAGTTTTCCTTCATTTGAATTTGCACCTGCCCAATTTTACAGATGGTACTAAAGCACATAAAATGAGATGGATGGAATACTTGAATTAATCTCAGACACTGGTGATTATGCAGGCTGCATCACAGTCCATTTTTATTGTGCACACAGTGCAACCTCAGTTTGAACCCAAATTCATGCAAATCAGTCTTTATTCTGCTCCAATAGGAACAATTGAGCCAGAATTGCCAAGCCAGGTCCTCCCTGAACTGGAACACAAGCAACCCACGACCGGTTTGGCCCTTGTTGTGGGCTCTTCAGTTGGGTAGAGCTTCGTTCCAGTGAGACAGTGTGCACGGGCCTGACATCTGGTTATATCTGGGTATACCCATTCAACTTAGGGCAACATACTAAAGTATACAAAAAGTGATTGATGGAATGCTTGAATTAATCTCAGCCACTGGTAATTACTCGGGGCCGCATCCCAGCCCATCATTATTTTGCACACCATGCCACCTCAGTTTGGACCCAGCTATGTGCAAATCAGTCTTGACCCTGCTCCAGCTGGAACACTCCATCCCAAACTGCCAAACAAGGTCCTTCATGATCAAGAACATAATGACACCAGGACCGGTTAAGTCCCGTGCTCACTGTGCCACTGGAGCCAAGCTATACCGGCCTTATGAGCCCTTATCAAGGCAAAACCGGTCCTAGGTTGCTTGTGTTCCAGTTCCGTGAGGACCTGGCCTGGTAGTTCAGGCTGGACTGTTCCTATGAGGAGCAGGATCAAGGCTGATTTGCATATGACTGGGTCCAAACTGAGGTGGCACAGTGTGCAAAAGAACGATGGGTTGGGGTGCTTTTACCGACAGTAGTGCAGAGGCAAATGAGCTTTTGAGAGGCACACTGATAGTGTGCACTCTATTAAAGTGAATGTGTTAATCAGAATGTAGGCGCAAGCTTGCCCATGCATGCTGAATATCACATTAGTGAACAGCAGAGTGCTGTTCAACTCAGTCAGTCCTCTCTTTACTGCAGGCGGCCACCCAACCTGCATTCAAAGGGTGGCAGAAATCTCCTTCCATGTAGATACAGTGAGTGACTTCACCCAAATTCATAACAACCAATGCAACTCTTGAGTGCCTCTGTTGTGAGGTCTCAAGGGACAGGACTGGGTATTTGTTAGGCAATTGTGGGTAGAGATCCACTTCAAATTACATGTCTAATAGCACCTTCTAATAAGGTAACGTTTTGCTGTGAAAGGCGGCAAGTGATGTCTGAGGAAGGAGCATCGCTGTCACTGTGAAGATTTTTACATTCAGACGTAGTCACTTTTATGAAATTTGAAAACTTCCATTAAGATGAGGCAGGAGGCTGTAGCGAAACACAATTCCCAGAGCTCAGATACCCCTTTAAACAAGGACCTCTGAACACGATTTGCTGCTGTAGAGAACATAGAGGGAGCAGCCGTGAAGTCAGGCTGACCGGCGATGCACTTTGGGCATATCAATGAGCAGGCCGGTCAAGGTTTCTCTTGGGTCTCAGAGCAGTTTTTAGCCATAAAATGTCTACATCCCTAGTTTGGGATTTGGCTATCTGGGCACATTTAGCACCACAACCAAGGGTCCAGGTCTGGTGGGACACAACTTTGGGGTTCAGGACTTATTCAGGCTGGGTCTAGGTTTGGGTTTAAGTGTGGGAGCCTTTTATGTCCCAGTGGCTTTCAACAGGAGGCCTGGAAACTAGCCCTCGGAGTTACTCTTGTAGTCCTGCAGGGCTCAAACAGCAGGGCTAGCCTCTGATGGCTGTAGGCAAGCTCCAGGCAGCAAAGCATACCTTCCAGGTGCAGCAAAACCATTTTGTGTAGTACACAGCAGGCAGCAGCAGCAGGCAGACATCTGAGATTCCTATTGTGTGTTCAGATAGTGAACTGAAGAGGGGGTCTGAAGGCCTTATTTTTATATCTGGTGCCTCAATTTAAATTTGGAGAGGTTGCTAAAGGTTTTGCCTTGTATAGCTTGTAAGTTTCTCCTGACTCCCCTTCCCCGGCTCTAACCTGTCTGCAGAGACAATGTGGAGGAGACAAGCCCTTTGTGTGAAGGCTTAGCACAGTTTATTCAGTTGCAAGTGGGTCTATGCCCAGCTCTGCTGATGGCCCATTCAGGCACACCTAACCTCTCTTGTGTGTGACTGTCTGGGAGGAGTCTAACTGTCAATTACACTCAGTCATGTGACCCAGGTGAGGCTGCATGCACCAAAGGGCAGAAAATTACCCCCTTCTTACAAGTGGCATATTCAAAATTGTAATTTAAAATGTGACTTTACTATTCAAGAGGATTTTAATTACAATTTCATGTATACAAACATGAAATGCTTATCTGGAAAAAGTTAGCACTTCTTAAATGTAAAAAGGCAACCCTATGATATCCTATGCAACAGATAGGCCTCACATTAGTAAAAAACGAATTTAAGATTTTTTCACTACCATTAGATGTAAAACCTAAAAGTACATGACAAACCTTTTAACTGCAAGTCACCCTGCACTGTGGGTTACTCAAGGCCTACCTTAAGGGTGACCTACATTCCATAAACAAGGAGTTTAAGGCATGTCGAGGGGGATATATGTCAATATGGGCTGCAAACCCATTAGTTCTTTTTAATTTACAGGCCCTGGATATGTGGTATACAACTCTACAAGGGACTTAATCAGTAAACTGAATATGTGAATCAGGTGTAACCCAATTTTACCATGTTTAGGAGAGTGAGCACAAGGACTGTAGCACTGGTCACCAGTGGTAAAGTGCACAGAGTCCTAAGGTCAAGAAAAACAAATTTCATCAGACAAAATGGAGGTGAGAAGGCAAACCATTTGGAGGAAGATCAGCCTAAGGATGACAAGTCTAACCGTCATAAAAATATATCAACATGTATTGGAAAATGCCTCTAGGTAAGATATAAAATAACTGTCAAAGAAGAAAGAAAGTAGCCACCAACACCAAAAAATGATAACATAACATCGGAAAAAGTGTTCCAATCATTGTGAATTACAACTCAAAGATCAACAACACATTTGTTTGTAAATGTATGTATTATAACTCAAAATATAAGGTTGTACATGTCAGTATATATCATAAATTTGTCCCTGAATATGAGTGATCCTTTTTCGTAAATAAACTTGAAGCCTTCCATAACTATTATTTTGGACCTTCCACAATTCATGATGTCTTTCTCAAACCTGTCTTTCATTTTAGGAGATTTCAACATTTTGGATGATGGTTCATCCAACTTCTACGCACAAGGAATTGTAGACAACATAGGTAATTGGGCAACTGCCAAATAATCCACCGCCATCCCCAACCCTTGTGGCAGTTACAGTGGGGAGTTACTTTTTCCACATGTCCTAATCTGTCTATTACCAATGTTATTGTTGGCAGACCTTGATCTCATTTATTTATTCTTTTTTTGCAAACAGGGTTCAATACAAAAAACACCACTTCATCATCCTGGATAAGAAACAGAAGAAGTAACCTCATCCAGATGTCCAGCACTGCACTGGATGAGGTAACCTTCACTAGCAAATTTAAGGCAGATGCCCACATGGCTCTCCAAAGAACTCCAACTCTTAAAATGAAAAGCCAGAATGCTAGACGTGAACCTTCTTAATCCAACAAGTACCCAGTGCCCTAACAGTCCTTAGTACCACTTATATACTTACTCTATTGTCTGAGAATATTATCAATGACATCCTCAGAAAGCTTAACCTATAGTGATGCCCCTCTTCAATGCCAACATATAAGAATTTGCCAACTGGTTTCCTGGTAAACACCACAAGAATTATAACACCTACCTATTGGAAGGTGATGTACTCTATAAAATCAAAAATAGTGTTACCACTACACTTCCTAGGAAATCAATTGCTGACCAAAACATATTTACAAGTTGCTTCTCTTCAATTATAAGAACCAATAGCTGCCTTAGTGACTTCCAGTTGGGTTTAGGCAGCACAGAGGTATGTAAAACCAAAATCAGGGAAGAACTTCTTTCTGTTTGTGACCAAGGCCATAGCTATTTCCTTGTTCTTGACTAATCAGGAGACTTCAACTCACTGGACATGACGTTCTTCCTAAGCTATAAACTTCATATTTTGAAGGGTGTTACCCCAATGGTTAAAAAAAAGTATCATTGTCTTTCCTCTAGAGCTCTTCAAGATTCCTCCCTGGAGCCAGTCCTCTTCAACACTTATATGACCTCATTTGTGGCACTCCTCAAAAGTCACAATGTTCTTTCCACATTAATGTATCTAGCACTCAATTACACACCAGGATCCCTGGAAAACTGAACAGAAGCACTGCGCACTATTGCATTTGCCCTGTGCAAAAATGATAACAAACTATTGTCTGTTGTCTCAATGGGAAAAACTGGGACCCTACATCTTACTTATGAAGAACCTTACTCATCTGACTGGGGATACTATCCTGCATCATAATAGAGTTATGCAGGCCCTCATGGAAAATCACCAGTAAACTACATAGGATACAAATACCTACTGCCCGACTCATCCTCGGCTTGTTCACATCAGTTTAGAGTCACTTCATTGACTTCTGATCAAACAAGGAATCACATTCTAAACCTTTTGCTTGGCCAACACAGCTTTGTATGACACAGTACCAGACTACCAACCAAACGTACTACCAACTTAAGACCTACTAAATGGCAAGGTTCTCCTCCCAACACTGTTCCACAAAATTCCCAATGAGATCCAAACAGTTAGAGGATAAGTTTCAGCACTCTGAATATCTTCTTGCTTTGGAACTCTCTTGTAATGCCTCTTAATCATCAGATAATTCAAAAGGTAACAGCATATCCACCTCTTCCAACAATTGGTTCATCTTGAATAACTTTTTTAACCTGTCTTTTGTCTCTCCTCCCTAGTGTCCCTGTGTTTCTGGTAGTCAACAGGATCCATTGGTCTTTTGAACATTCTACTGATAGCATGCAGGTATCTGCTCCTAAATCTCTTGGTAAAGTCAGAAAATATATTTCTCCATTCGTCCTATGAACCTTTCTTAGTCAACTTGAAGTGTTGTAAGGGAGTTAGCATCAGAAATGTATTCCAACTTGTGAAGCCAATGTGACTCCACAATGAAGGCCAAGAATCAATTCATTCAAATATGAAGATATATATTTTAAAACATTTATCCAACCAGTATATATGCAAAGTAGGAATAAATTCAGAAGATTCAATAATGTAGTTTGAAGGCCAAAACTTGTTAAATCATAATAAAATGGGATACAAAACTGTAACAGCCACAATGCAAAGGAATCCAATTGTTTCAATAAGGGGTTTCATAAAGAAATGTCCTTTTTCTAATCGAACATAAGTTGAGACCAAGATCAGTCTTCTGTGCTCTGGTACAGCATCTTATATAAAGACATGTTTTATATGGCAATATTGCAGGAATTTTAGTGCTCAATTTCAGCTGCACATAACTATGTGCAGCTTCATATACTTATATTCATTTGCTAAATTAAGCTACATATGCCCATGTCCTACCTCACCTCTCTATGTTGTGACTCATGTAATCACGTATCCCTGTCATTCACCAGGGTATAACATCATAATTCAGAGTTATCATCATATTCTAGGAATTTTCTTCACATCCTAAAGTTTCCCTTCATGTGCTAGGAACCTCCGTCAGATATCAAGGATTAGCATCACATGACATAAATTGTATTTTGATTGTATGCTAAATTTCACCATCATATACCAGATGTCGCCATCTCCTTCCAAAGATACCCATTGTAATACAAGTACCACCATCAGATACCAAGTATTGACTACACACACCTGGAATCACAAAGTTATGCTTGGTAGCTCTAATATACGTCTGGAAGCTCCAATATAGGAAGTGGAAATGAGTATCTCACCCAGTGCTCACACAAACGCATGCACAACTTCACACACACAAGCACAAACTGACAGACACACTCATACACATGCACACATATGCAAAGGCTGATGCATGCATGCACACACTAAATCACACTTATGTGTACGTAGACAGACACACTAATATTAATGCACACATGCTTGCACATAAGCATGCACTCCCATTATCACATAACTATTGGTTCCGTTAGTTGTGACACTCTTTTGTGAGAGTTCAGTGGAGCATGTACAGAAGTCCCACAAATTGTGCCACTTGCAGCTTTTCTTCATCCACCTGAGCCCAGGTAAGGGAAATTATTCTGTACCTGTGCAGCTATCAGTGTGTACGAACCTCAGACCATAGAGGCAAGGAAGTAATTGGTTTGGATTAAGGTGGATCACATCATTAATTTAAGAGATTAGTGTGGGTTGCATAAAATGCCTGCTTCTGCCTACTCTTTCCAGGTGATGATCCCGCATACTGGTTTAGTTGGCTGAAAATCAGTCAGGCTCAGTGTTGGTCCTGGCTTTTTTGACAGTGTCATCCCCAAACTTTTTGCCTCCTTCCTCCTATTTTTTCTGACCTGTTGTTGATGGCTTTTGCACTCTGGGCACTTTACCACTGCTAACCAGTGCTAAAGTGCATATGCTCTATGTGTAAATTGTACTATTGATTGGTTTATCCATGATTGGCTATTTAATTTACTTGTAAGTCCATAGTAGAGTGCACTATATGTGCCTAGGGCCTGTAGATTAAGTGCTACTAGTGGGCCTGCAGCACTGGTTGTGCCACCCAATTCAGTAGCCCCTTAACATTGTCTCAGGCCTGCCATTGCAAGGCCTGTGTGTGCAGTTTCACTGACACTTCGACTTGGCATTTGAAAGTACTTGCCAAGCCTAGAGCTCCCCTTTTTCTACATATGTCACCCCTAATGTGTGCCCTAGGTAACCCCTAGAGCAGGGTGCTGTGTGGATAAAAGGCAGGACATGTACCTGTGTAGTTTATATGTCCTGGAAGTGTAAAACTCCTAAATTCGTTTTTACACTACTGTGAGGCCTGCTCCCTTCATAGGCTAACATTGGGGCTGCCCTCATACATTGTTGAAGTGGCAGCTGCTGATCTGAAAGGAGCAGGAAGGTCATATTTGGTATGGCCAGAATGGTAATACAAAATCCTGCTGACTGGTGAAATCGGATTTAATATTACTATTCTAGAAATGCCACTTCTAGAAAATGAGCATTTCTTTGCACTTAAATCTTTCTGTGCCTTTCAAGCCACGTCTGGCTAGGTTTAGTTGACAGCTCCTTGCGCATTCACTCAGACACACCCCAAACACAGGGTACTCAGCCTCACTTGCATACATCTGCATTTTGAATGGGTCTTCCTGGGCTGGGAGGGTGGAGGGCCTGCTCTCACACAAAGGACTGCCACACCGCCTACTGGGACCCTGGCAGACAGGATTGAACTGAAATGGGACCTGGTGCACTTCTAAACCACTCTTTGAAGTCTCCCCCACTTCAAAGGCACATTTGGGTATAAAACAGGGCCTCTGCCCTACCACCTGAGACCCTTGCAGGAGAAGACACCTGAACCAGAAACTACATCCTGCCAAGAAGAACTGCCTGGCTGCTCAAAGGACTCACCTGTCTGGTTTCTACAAAGGACTGCTGCCTTGCTGTTGGCCTGCTGCCTTGCTGAACTCTTGTCTGGCTGTAAAAGTGCTCTCCAAGGGCATGGATAGAGCTTGCCTCCTGTTCCCTGAAGTCTCAGGACCAAAAAGACTTCTCTTTTTCATTTGGACTTGAAATTTTCGGCGCACAGCTTGCTCCGCGGTGAGAAAATCGCCGCCACCGACGCTGCTCGACGCGACGCCTCCGGGGCGACCGGAACTTTGACAAACGGCCTCACATGGACAACGCCGCCCGACTTCCAAAGGGGAAATCGACACGACGCCTGCCGTGAGAAAGAAAATTCCACGCACAGCCTCCCGGAACGACGCGCAGCTGGAAAACAAGCCGAAGAATCCATGCACAGACCCTGGGACATCTGGTAATCCTGCGATTCATAGAAGGAGACGGTCCGCATGCCGGAAAACGACGCACGTCTTCCCCGAGTGAAAAATAACGACGCAAGTCCGTGTGTGAAGGGGCGCAACCGACGCACACACCATTTTTCCTCCCGTAGAACGACGCACATCTCCCTGCGTGAAAAATAACGACGCAAGTCTGTGTGTGAAGGGGCGTAACCGACGCACACACAATTTTTCCACGCATCTCCTCTTCTGTGGCCCTCTGTGGAGATTTTCCACTCCAAACCAGGTACGTTCTGCTTGAAAGAGACTTTGTTTACTTTTTAAAGACTTAAGACACTCTATATCACTTTTTAGTGATATCTTTACAAATTCATATTGCATCTTTGATCGTTTTGACCTGCAAATACCCAGATAAATATTATACATTTTTCTAAACACTATGTGGTGTATTCTTGTGGTGCTATATTATGTTATTGTATGATTTATTGCACAAATGCTTTACACATTGCCTTCTAAGTTAAGCCTGCTCGTGCCAAGCTACCAGAGGGTGGGCACAGGATAATTTGGATTGTGTGTGACTTACCCTGACTAGAGGGAGGGTTCTTGCTTGGACAGAGGGCAACCTGACTGCCAACCAAAAATCCCATTTCTAACACTCAGGCGTCATAAAAAGAGGTGGGGATCTATCAACTGTAAGTGGCTCCTTCCTGTTCTGAATGAGTGATTTCAGCACTAGGAGAACTAGTAAACCTACTAGCTTTAACCGTGATTCCTGTTCTCAAACCTGCTTTTATTCACACGCTCTCATGCACACAGATACACACCCACACATACACACACAGACACACTTACATACACACACAAAACTAAATGTGTCTTTGTAGGCAAATAAGCTGACCACACAAAGCCAGTTAAGGCAATCAACTTAGTAACACAGACAACTAATTAATTAGAAAAGAAGCTCTCATTGGCAGAATGAACTAGGGGCAAAATTTAAGAAAAGCGGAGCTGCACCCAGAGCAGCGCCACTTTTCTTGTGCCTCTTAGCACCCCCCTAATGCCACCATGTGTGCGCCATATCCAAGATATGGCGCACCATGGCAGTAGTTAGGGAACTAGCATCAAAATATTTGATGTTATTTTGGAGCTTTACAGGATTAGCGTTAAAAGTGTTGATGCTAATCTTGCAAAGCCCATTGAGGCCCATTGTAAACAATGGTGTGCCTCCTTTTAACGCCTGCTCTGAGCAGGTATTAAAAGTGCCCATAAAAATTATGCAAAGAAATCTCTTAAATTTCTTTGCGCCATTTTTTCGCCCCTCCCTAATGGGAATGCACACTTCTCATACATTATGCCTGGCACAGGCATAATGTAGCGCAAAGGGTTACAAAGTGGCGCAATGCATGCATTGCGCCACTTTGGAAATTTGGCACTGCAATTTTGGGCTCATTGGGCCAAATTAGCACACAAAAAAAATACGCTATTGTGGCGCAGGGAGACGCTAGAGGCTCTTAAATCTACCCCTCAGTGCCATAGCTGACATGTTCGCTTACTATCAGCTAAAAGCCTCCCTTCAGACAATTCAAGATTCCTTTCCGGCAGCTCCTCCCATATTTCAAGTTCTGCAGGCAACTCTTACAGACCCATCTCCGCTCAAGCTGATCACAAGACTCTACGTCGTAATGCAGAAATCTGCGCCAGTGCAGGTACCCAGTGCCAAACAGGCCTCGGGTGCAGACCTTTTGGCTCCCCCCACTTAAGAGCAGTAGAAATACTGTTGCACCCAAACTAGGGCCACGTCTCCCAACTACAGGCTGTGCTTTGTGCACTTCAAATATCTGTAAAGGCTCTACTGAAATTCGGAGAAAATGCACAAGATAGGCTTCATCGATGATGCAAGATGTGTGTGCTGCGCTGTGCCACATGCTGATTTTTTGCACCTGGCGTGCAGCACTTTTAGAAAACTGTATTGGATGCTATTGACAAAATCACTGGGTGTTCCCCTGAGCGCACATCAAGAGTAGCTCTCTTAGGATACGTTAGGAAGGTTCCAGCAGAGATGTTCAAGCTGACAGCAATTCTGTTTCTGCTGGCTACAGGTTGCGAAGCATTGGGGTAAACACGCAATGCTTCAAAGGGAAGAGCAGAGCTACAGGATGCAACTTACTGCCAGGAACAACTAACTGCGTATTGTGAATTTATGCCTGCTAGATCCTAGGATATATGGTCCCCATTAAAGATGGATCTGAAGGCACTGGATGGGGATGATGGTGTTGGTGCAGAAATGAGCTGCTAGATCAAGAATCGCCCATTTCTAGGTAGTAGTTCAGCTAATACATCTGCTAAATGAGGTGTACTGTGCGCTGTGACTGCTGTGGGGCATTCAGCTGTGTGAACCCTATGGGTGCCTGTGACGAGGGGGTTCTGTCCTCTCTCAAGCGCCATGGATGTAGCCACCTCATCCTGCACCCGGCCCACGGGGGGAGCACTAGCACTCCTCCATGGGCCTCCCACCCCCCTCCCATTGGCAGGGATGGAAGGGGAGTCACTTACCCTTCCACCCCTGGTCCCCCCAGTGACATCTGATGACCTTATCAGAGGTCACCCCCATAGCGCTGGGGGTGGGGGCAGGCAGAGGGCGTGAAAGAAAAGGAAAGGCCTTTCCTTTCATGTCTGTCTGAACATTTCTGCAGCCCAATTGTGAAGCGATCAGGCTGCAGAAATGCCCACTAGACACCAGGGATTTTGATTTTCTTTGTGTTTACAATGAAGGGGATCGAAAGGGTCGCTCCCCTGGGGGACATTTTTGAATTAGGCCTTTTCTGCCCCCCTGGGGGCAGATTGGCATATTTTAATTAGGTCGGTCTGCCCCTAGGGGGGCAGAAGCCACTAGACACCAGGGATAGTTATTGTTTTTGTTTTTTAGATGTGGGGAGCAACCCCTTAGGCAAAGGTCACTCCCCTGGGGGGGGGGGAATTATTTTTAGGCCATTTCCGCCCCCCTTGGAGGCAGATCGACCTTTTTTTGTTAAGCCAATCTGCCGCTAAGAGGGGCAGAAACCACTAGACACCAGGGATTTCATTTTAATGTGAGTTACACACAAGGGGAGCAATCCCTTAGGCAAGGTTCGCCCCCATGAGGGGCAAATGAATTTTAGGCCATTTCTGCCCACCTTGAGGGCAGATTGGCCTATTTCTCTTAGGCTGATCTGTCCCCGGGTGGTGGGGCAGAAACCACTTAGGCATCAGGGATTGGTGTGTGTTTTATTTAGGGGCAGCACCTTGGGCAAGGGTCACTTCGCATGGGGCACATTACTGTGGACCATTTCAGCCCCCTTTGGGGGCAGATCGGCCTATTTTTGTAAGGCCCATCTGTCCCCAAGAGGGGCAGAAAGCACAGCAGAGACCACAGAAGATTTTTTTTATGACCATACCCCCACCCCAAATAAATGGGGAAAATGTTTTCCTGCCCACCAGTGGGCTGATGGGGCAATTACCCATGATCCACTCCCCAGGGGGCAGAAAGCCTACTAGATGCCAGGGAATACAATTTAAAAAAAGAAATAGTGGGGTGGTGGCTACCAACCAGTATGGGCATGGTTATGCCCTCACCCCAACTGAAGGGGTGGCAAGCAAGAGAAGTTTGATTATTTTGGGTTTTGGTTTTACATTTGTGTCATGAGAGCTTGTCTAACTCTCAATATGGTCCCAATTGGAATGGTGAGGATTGCACTTTTTGGACTTTAGGACTCTGCCATGTAGAAAAATCTACGAGACCTAGACACATCTGAAAACTAAACATCTGGGTAAGTCTAGGGTGGTGTGCTTCACATGCACCCTGCACCATTTTCTTACCCACAATGCCCAGCAAACCTCCAACTTTGCTTGAAATCACACATTTTCCCCACATTTTTGTGATGGAACCTTCCGGAATCTGCAGGAATCCTTAAAATTCCTACCACCCAGCATTGTCGCATTTATAGCAATAAAAATTCTGCCCCACTTGTCAGCCTAAAAACTTTTTTTTTCCAAACTGCCCTTTTGGGCCTGCTTTGGTTGCCCCTCAATTTCGATATGTTTTTGGGTCTTCCCTGTCACAGGCCCTTGGCCCACCTACACAAGTGAGGTATCATTTTTATCAGGAGACTGAGGGGAACATTAGGTGGTAGGAAATTTGTGCTGGTGCGGTGATCCCACACAGAAATGTGGGAAAAATTTGATTTTTGTAAGCTAAATTTGAGGTTTGCTGAGGATTCTGGGTAAGGAAACACTGGGGGATCCACGCATGTCATGCCTCCCTGAACTCCCTCGAATGTCTAGTTTTCAGAAACGTCTGGGTTTGGTAGATTTCCCTAGATGGCTGCTGAGCCCAGGACCAAAAACGCAGATGCCCCTGCCCCGCTAAAACAGGTAATTTTGTATTTTGATTATTTTGATGTGTCCACGTAGTGTTTTGGGGCATTTCCTGTCGTGAGCACTAGGCCTACCCACACAAGTGAGGTACCATTTTTATCGGGAGATGTGTGGGAATGCGGGGTAGAAGGAAGTTTGTGGCCCCCTTTCAGATTCCAGAACTATGCAGCACCGAAATGTGAGGAAAAAGTTTTCTTTTTTTTCACCAAATTTTGAGGTTTGCTAAGGATTCTGGGTAATAGAACCTGGTGAGAGCGCCACAAGTTACCCCATCCTGGGTTCCCCTAGGTGTCTAGTTTTTAAAAATGCACAGGCCTGGTAGGTTTTTCTCAGTGCCAGCTGAGCTAGAGACCAAAATCCCCAGCTAGGCACTTTCCAAAAAACACCTCAGTTGACAATTGTCAGGGAGACCAGTTCCTTGGGGCCTGCGAACGTTCCCAACATGTCCACCACTAGACAGCTCCAAAACTCTGATAGAAATATCACAGAGCCTGAGAGAGTCCAAGTGGGGGAAAAGGGGATTAGATAGGGAACAGCTGGGAAGGAGACCTGTAGGAAGCAAAATGTGAAACAACACAATTTCAAGATATAATCACATTGACTTTCACCAGACTATGGTTCTAAGCGTTGTCATACTGTAACCATGTATAACCTAAGAAGTGATTATAACAAAATCTCAAGAACTCTGGGTACCTGGAAAAAATCAAGAATGGTTCATACAATGTTTCAAATGAGTTTTTCATCAAATGTCACATACTGTCTAGGAATACAAGAACCTTCTAGAATAATGTTTCAGAACAAACATTGCATCTTTACATGAGGACAAAAGGCAATCTGAAACATTTCCTGGCAAACAATAGGAATTGTACTAGGGACTTAATATGCACAAAGAATGTCACATTTTGAATTTAGCATCTTCACAGGAAATCCAAAGGCCCAGGATAAATGTGTGCACTTCAACAAACACTACACATCAAAGTTTTAATTGCCATGAAATGATCACGCACACTATTGCCGAACTGAACATCAAGTTTTACATGCTGGAATGAATTGAGCACACTGTCGATTCTAACAAGAATATGCAAATGCCCATGACCATGAAATGATCGTGCAAGCTGTTGCCGATCTGAACACCAAGTTTCACATGCGGGAAATGAATTGCTCACACTGCCGATTCGAACAAGAATATGCAAATGCCATGAAATGATCGCGCAAGCTGGTGCCGATCTGAACACCAAGTTTTACATGCGGGAAATGAATCGCGCACACTGGCGATTCGAACAAGAATATGCAAATGCCATGACATAATCGCGCAAGCTGTTGCCGATCTGAACACCAAGTTTTACATGCGGGAAATGAATCGCGCACACTGCCAATTCGAACAAGAATATGCAAATGCCATGAAATGATCGCGCAAGCTGTTGCCGATCCGAACACCAAGATTTACATTAGAGCAATGATTTGCGTACTCTGAAAGTTTCACGAGTAGGCCCAAAACTCAAGAGTCTTTGAGAACGGGGTCAGGGGCCCAGCCCGACCTCCGCCTTACCACCCTGCTCAAGGATCACCAAAATAATGCGGGGCAGGCCTGGAACATCAAGGTAGGCCTCCGGAACAGGAGCTCAGGAAATTGCTGCTGCTCTGCATCGGGGCCTCTGAATAGTGAGCACGTGGAGCTGGGCTGGCTCCCTTATATAGAGTCTGGCCCAGCCCACAACCACACCCAGTCATGCTGCAGAGAAAATGAACAGTTATTGCAAACATCATTAATATTGTTTTTCAAGGTTAAAGTCTGCAATGCAAAAGGTTAACATACTGTATATAAACACAATGCATGAATTATGCTCTTGCATAAATGCTGGGTTTTTGCATTTTTGTCACCCGTGGAGCGCGCACTGTCCTGATGTTGACATCAATATAACAATTTTATGTGTGCATGTTGCGTTTTGTGGCGTCTCCTTTCGCGGGCGCTAGGCCTACCCACACAAGTGAGGTACCATTTTTATTGGAAGACTTGGGGAAATGCTGGGTGGAAGAAAACTTGTGGCTCTTCTCAAATTCCAGAACTTTCTATCTCCGAAAAAGGAGGAAAAAGTTTTGTTTTTTCAAATTTTGAGGTTTGCAAAGGATTCTGGGTAACAGAACCTGGCGATAGCCCCACAAGTCACCCCATCCTGGATTCCCCTAGGTGCCTAGTTAAAAAAAATGCACAGGTTTGGTAGGTTTCCCTAGGTGCCGGCTGAGCTAAAGGCCAAAATCCACAGCTAGGAACTTTCCAAAAAACAAGTCAGATTTCAATGTAAAAATGTGATGTGTCCATGTTGCATTTCATGCCGCAGGCATTAGGCTTACCCTCGAAAGTGAAGTACCATTTGCATCGAGAGACTTAGGGAGACACAGAATAGAAAAACAAGTGTTATTGCCCCTTGTCTTTCTCTACATTTTTTCCTTCCAAATGTAAGACAGTGTGTAAAAAATACATCTATTTGAGAAATGCCCTGTAATTCACATGCTAGTATGGGGACCCCGGAATACAGAAATGTGCAAATAACCACTACTTCTCAACACCTTATCTTGTGCCCATTTTGGAAATACAAAGGATTCCTTGATACCTATTTTTCACTCTTTATATTTCACCAAATGAATTGCTGTATACCCGGTATACAATGAAAACCCATTGCAAGGTGCAACTCCTTTATTGGCTCTGGGTACCTAGGGTTCTTGATGAACCAACAAGCCCTATATATCCCCACAACCATAAAAGTTCAGCATACGTAACAGTATATTGCTTACAATATCTGCCATAGCTGGAAAAAGTTATAGAAGGAAATATGGACAGAAATGACTCTTTTTTCACCTCAATTTCAATATTTACTTATTTTAGCTGCAGGAAAACCTGAAGGATCTACACAAATAAGCCCTTGCTGAATTCAGAAGTTTGTCTACTCTTCAGAAATGTTTAACTGTCCAGGATCCAGCATTGGTTTTACACCCATTCCTGTCACTAACTGGAAGGAGGCTGAAAGCACAGAAAATAGTAAAAATGGGGTATGTTCCAGTAAAATTCAAAAATTGTGTTGAAAAATGTGGTTTTCTGATTCAAGTCTGCCTGTTCCTGGAAGCTGGGAGGATGGTGATTTGAGCACTGCAAACCCTTTGTTGATGCAATTTTCAGGGAAATAAACACAAGCTTTCCCCTGCAGCCTTTTTCCCATTTTTGTTTTAAACAATGACATTTTAGCTGTATTTTGGCAAATTTTTGGGTCTCCTCCAGGGGGACCCACAAACTCTGGTTACTTCTAGAATCCCTAGGATGTTTGAAAAAAAGGACACAAATTTGGCCTGGGTAGCTTATGTAGACAAAAAGTTATGAAGGTCAAAGCGCGGACTGCCCCAAATAGCCAAAAAAAGGCCTGGTACAGGAGGGTGAAAAGATCTAGCAGTGAGATGGTTAAAGGAGGCTGTCTGTACCATAGGTGGAATTATTTTCCTTTGCTGAGTGGCCATTCCTCCCTCCCCATCCCCCACTCCTGCGTTTTGGTAAGTGTGCTATAACTGACAGTGATGATATTTTGAAGACATATTGCACAGTGCATGCTGATCTTATATTGGTTGTACACTGTTTTTGATTGATAAAATCTCAATAAAAAGACTGATAACAAAATAGGTGCCATATTTACAGATTTGCTTATTTTTACATTTATTTAACACCTAGTTTTGTGAAGCACTGGTGCGTAGCTCGGCCGACACTTCTTGGTTCCAAATACACAGATTTAAATAAGTGATTTTTATGATCCTGAGGGCAGTTCATTAGGGGCAGAAGGAACAGTCAATGATAGTCATTATGGATACCAGTTTGATTCCTGACAAATGCATAGTTCAAGATCCAGCTCATCCAAAATGTCAGTGTGACCAATGACAGGGTATAACAACTTAGACAACAGGGCCTGTTTTCAACTTGTTGCTAGGGTGCCTAGACCCCATCTACTTTTGCATGAAGCATAATGGCATAGAACCTTGGGAAAATGCAAGTGGCATAGGTCTGAATGAGTGTATTTTGATTGTGGGGGCAAATGGTTGTAGCACTTATGAATGCCTTAAAGGTGAGCCGTCTGATTCTTGAAAGATAAATTCCCTTCAGGAGCAGATGGGATCTCGCAAGACTAGCAGTGAAATCTCAGCCACTGTGTTAAATAAAGTGTGCTGACCAGTCTCTTACCTCTTTGTTATTTGAGTTCATGTTAAGCAGTTGGGACGAGGTTGGCTCTGATGCATTTCCAAAAGGTCTAGTGACTCCCACTTTGGATGTTGACCGGTGAGCTGTAAGAATCTAGTCAGTGACTCCTGTAAGGCCTGTATTTGTTTTCCTTAAGGATATTGGTGCTTGTGAACATCTGGCAGTATTAGGGGGCAGGACAGCTGTAGGCCTGGTATCGCCCGATGTGACAATCTTCTGTTGGTGCCCCCCAATGACCTCCTTCTTCACACATTCCCTCACTGCCACCCTTCAACAAGTACCTATCATCTCTTCTTATCCCCTCTCTCACATTAATTTAATTCCAACTGTAGAATCAGCACACTTTACACATACATACATTGTACATATTCAATTAATCAAACAAGTGTTTAAATCAATGTATAGGAAATCGTACATAAGACTATGAGGACTACCAGGTGTAGGGGTAACAATATATCAATACAGACAGACATTTCATGTTAAAAATGGTTGGAATGAAGAAAGAGAAATACAGGATGTAAAACATAGCACAGTGGTTGGGGTTACATTCACCTATAAGAATTTATTATTACCCAAATGAACCCATTGTAGCAACCTTAAATTAATGAATAATTGAGAAAAAATGCAATACTTTTCTAAATCTATGCCTTGTAGTCTGCATGCAGATCTTTGAAGGAGGTTCATAGTTCATTGTGCTGTAGTAAGACTGTAATGTACGACTGCAAGTAACAATAGTACGTCAGTAACAAAAGCAGTACCCAGCTGAGCTATCTAAATAAAATACAAATCTGTGATCTGCATATAAGTAACGTGTTCTGCCGCAGGTATAGTAAACCTCTGTGCTATTTTATGATTAGTAGAAACTGGTACTGCACTAAACTCAAATCTCTACAGCAAGTACTTTAATCACCAGTGTTAACTTGACATTATTAATATTGCTTGCAAATGGCAGGTCACACAAAAATACCACTTCAGCAGGTGCCTTTAACCCTATTAGGTATTTCAAAATACAAAATGCAGCACCTCTTCTTACTTGATGCTTGGTACAGCGGCACCAGTTGCACAGCCCTAACCCTAGCACTGTTACGGTGAACCTACCCACCCCCGGTACATTTTGTCTCGAGAGTGCAAGCAGATGAAAGTTAATAGAACTTAATGCTTGGAGCCTAATCATATTTAAAAGTGAAACCATTCTGAATTGGACAATTCATTGCACACTATGGGCCTTATTTAAATCTTGGCGGAATCAGTCCCGCCATCGACTTTCCATAGAATTTCCTGCTCATCGACTTGGCAATCCGCCCACTCTATTTAGTTGTTGGCAGGCCCAGAGACGAAAGTCCATTGATGAACTGCTATCAATGCCAGGATTGCACACCCGTGTTGACGGCGCCATAGGCAAAAGTGGTGAGCGGTGGGACTCCAGCGGACCGATCACAATGTGCCTTCCTGCCGACGTAACTGTGGTGGCTAATCCTCGACACCTGTGTTGGTTGATTGGGAGAGATATAACCTCAAAACTTACCTTTTTTAAAGTGTTCTCAGTTCCTGCACCATGAACTCGAACTTACAAGTCCTACCATTGCTTCTGCTATTGGACCATGGCGAAAATCAACCCCATCATTGCCGGAACGGCAGGTAAGTGGATGTTTTACCTGTTATCCACTGAATTGTCGGTGTATAGTAGCACTGAACTCGTGCATGTTTAAAAAATACTTGCAAGCAATAGTACAAAGATGTGCAATGCATATGTGTGTAATGTGGTAGATAGAAAAAATTAACAACACACCTCAATATATTATTAACACTTACCAATCTGGTGCTAACTGCATTCATGCCAATGGATAACTACACAAAAAAGTCACATCAATCCCTAAATCGAAATGTGTCCATACAGCTGTGTGTAATCTTTTCCCCTAAACTACCATATCATATACATAAACATTGTAATTACATGGAGCCAATATAATGTAGCACTTGCACTACACAATGCAACAAGTAGGTTTACACAGAATGTACAACCAATGTTACCTCTAAACTTCAGACATGTCAGAGATGTATTAAGGTCACATGTCCCCTTGGTTTGTGTAATTTCTGTTAAATATTAAGGCACATATTTATACTTTTTTAGCGTTGCATTTGCGTAATTTTTTTAAGCAAAAGCAGTGCAAACGTACAAAATACAATTAAATTTTTTACGTTTGTGCCGCTTTTGCGTCAAAAAATTATGCAAATGCGGTGTTAAAAAAGTATAAATATGGGCCTAAATATCATTTAACTCTAACATGTCATTTTCCCTGTGTAATGCATATGTGTATATCACTAACACATCATGTTAAAATAATCACACATACATTCTCAAGTCACAAAAATAGAAATATTTATAATTTTGGTATAACTGTCCTGTAACATGATGAATGCGTGCACCAAATTAACATGTCCATCAGAAATGTGCAACACTAATGTATTCACTCTATAAATATGCCAAAAATAAAACTTGTGCTTGTCACTGTCAGAAATGAGCATAAGTGCATGTCACACACACTTTCATAAATAACATCAGCAAACAGCAATACTCATAATCTAAAATAAATGTCTGGACAAACGTATTGTAAATGACTGGAATATTAATATAACAATGAGATGCTTATCTTCATGAAATAAAAATAAAGAGGAATAAACTGTTCAAAGAGTCCAGGAGTGGACATGTGGGCTTCAGGCCATGAATGTGCCTCCTAATTGCACTGTCGAGAAGAACCTCCTCAGGAAAGAGCATCTATTGGGCACAGAGCAGGCACCTCAATGATCCTTCTGGAAGTGGGAGGGTTTGGTTTGGGAGGGGTGGGCTTGGTTTAAGGATAGGTGGGTCTGGGAGTGGTGGCTTGGGTTTGGGAGGGGAGGGGCGGGTTTACGTTTTAGAGGGGTAGTTTAGGAATTGGAATGGGTCTCGGCCAGGGCAAATCAAAGATCTTATTTGAGGAAATGGGTAGGATGGTTGGCAGGGAGTTGGGTTTGGGAGTTAGAGGGAGTGGCAGTGGGTGGTGTGAGTGTGTATGTTGAGGGTGCAGTTGCCTGATGGTCTACTTTATGTGGTGTATGTTTGGGTTTGTTTTTTTCCTGGGTCTATGTTTCTCAGGTGAGTGTGGGCGTTTGTGTCCGGAGGCTGTTGTGTCTAATTTATGTGTGTTTGTGTGTGTATGTGTGTGTGTATGTGTGTGTGGATGGGTGTGCTGTTGGTGTTCTGGCTGTGGTTGCAGTACTAGCAGATGTGGTGGTGCAAGTGGGTGAGGTGAAGAATGTGCATGTGGGTGTGCTGTCTGTGGGTGTACTGGTGGTGGCTGTGCATGTGGGTGTGCTGATGGATATTGTGTCTGTGGGTGTGATGGTGGTGGTGGCGCTGCATGTGGGTGTGGGGGAGTGTGGTGTCTGTGGGTGTGCTGGTGGCTGTTCTTGAGGGTGGGATGGTGGGTGAGGTGCCTGTGGTTATGCTTGTGGTGGCGGTGGGGGTGGTGGTTGGTGTGGTGTCTACATGTTGTTTGTGTCTCTCTTTGCTGTGTTTGTGTTTATGTGTGGATGTGTTGCTTGTGTGTTGGAGTGGGTGCGTGCAACAGAGTGAGTGTGTGTTAGAAATGGGGTCTTTGGTTGGCAGTCAGGTCACCCCCTGTCCAAGCAAGGACCCTCACTCTAGTCAGGGTAAGTCACACACAATGCAAATTATCCTGCGGCTACCCTCTGGTAGCTTGGCACTGAGCAGTCAGGCTTAACTTAGAAGGCAATGTGTAAAGTATTTGTGCAATAAATCATGCAATGACACAGTAGAGCACCACAAAAATATACCACACAGTTTTTAGAAAAATATATAATATTTATCTGGTAAGATGAAGGTCAAAACGATCAAGATTCAATAAGTATACGTTGAAATATCACATAAAAATGATATAAAGTGTCTTTAGTCTTTAAAAAAGCAAGAAGTGTCTTGCAAGCACAAAGTACCTGGTTTGAATTCAAATTCTCTGCAAGGGACTGCAGAGGAGGAGATGCGTGGAAAACAGGGAGGCGTGCGTTGATTTTTCCAGCGCACACAGACAATGCGTTGTTGAGTTTCCATGCAGGACAGGCTTTGCGTTGATTTCTGGTGTGTAGACTGGAATCCTTTTTGGGTTGCAGGGATTTCGGATGCCCCGGGGCCGATGTGCTGAAATCTGGCACTTGCAGAATGAAGTCACGGGGTCTGCGTCAATCCGGTGGGCGTTGCGTGGAAATTTCTACCGCACGGCAGGTGCTGCGTCGATTCCTCTCAGGAAGTCGGGCTGCGTTGTTCCAGCTCAGCTTTGCATTGATCCAGTGGGCCATGCGTTGAATTTCCGGTTGCTACACTGGTGCTGCGTCAATCATCTCCTTGCGAAGTCGGGCTGCATCATTCCAGTTCGGGCGTGCAGTGATTTTCTCACCGCAATGCAGGCTGTGCATCATTTCTAGCAGGCTGTGCATCGATTTTCACTGCACAAGGAGTTCTTTTGCAGGAATGAAGTCTTTTTGGTCATGAGACGTCAGGCAAAAGGTGGCAAGCTCTATACAAGCCCTTGGAGAGCACTTCTCAGCACAGCCAGAGAGCAGCAAGGCAGCAGGGCAACAGCAAGGCAGCAGTCCTTCTCAGAAAAGTAGTCCAGGTGAGTCCTTTGGGCAGCCAGACAGTTCTTCTTGGCAGGGTGCAGGTTCTGGTTCAGGGATTTTTCTCTAGAAAGTTTCTGAGTTGGTAGGGTCAGTGACCATACTTAAATACCCAAATGTGGCTTTGAAGTGGGGAGACTTCAAAGAGTGGGTTAGAGATGCACAAGGCCCCCTTTCAGTTCCATCCTGTCTGCCAGGGTCCCAGTAGGGGGTGTGGCAGTCCTTTGTGTGAGGGAAGGTTTCAGTCCTTTGACATGTAAGTGTTAGGCCCTCCACCCTCCCAGCCCAGGAAGACCCCTTCAACATGCAGATGCATGCAAGTGTGACTGAGCATCCTGTGTTTGGGGTTGTCTGAGTGAATGCACAAGGGAGCTGTCAACTAAACCTAGCCAGACGTGGATTGTAAGGCACAGAAGGATTTAAGTGCAGAGAAATGCTCACTTTCTAAACGTGGCATTTCTAAAATAGTAATATTAAATCCATCTTCACCATTCAGCATAATTTTGCATTACCATTCTGGCCATACTAAATAGGACCTTGTTACTCCTTTCAGATCAGAATCTACCACTCAAACAGTATATGAGGGTAGCCCTAATGTTATCCTATGAAAGGAGCAGGCCTCACAGCAGTGTAAAACTAATTTAGGAGTTTTACACTACCAGGACATATAAACTGCACAGGTACATGTCCTGCCTTTCCATCTACATACCACCCTGCCCTGTGGGTTACCTTGGGCCTACCTTAGGGACACATACAATTTAAAAAAAGGGGAGTTTAAGGCTTGGCAAGTACTTTTAAATGCCAAGTCGAAGTTGCAGTGAAACTGCACACACAGGCCTTGCAATGGCAGGCCTGAGGCATGGTTAAGAGGCTACTTGTGTGGGTGGCACAATCAGTGCTGCAGGCCCACTAATAGCATTTAATCTACAGGCCCTAGGCACATGTAGTGCACTTTACTGGGGTCTTACAAGTAGATGAAATAAGCCAATTGGGTATAAGGCAATGTCACCATGTTTTAAGGGAGAGAGCACATGAACTTTAACACTGTTTGGCAGTGGTAAAGTGCGCAGAGTCCTAAAACCAGCAAAACCAGTGTCCAAAAAGTGGAAGAAGGCAGGCAAAAAGTTAGGGGTGACCACCCTAAGGCTGTTAGGTCTATCATGTGTGTCCCCCAGCTGAAAGTGGGGAGAGCTACCCAACTCCTGGGAGCTCTCATCGCTAAGGCGGAAGTATCTGGAGAGACCATCAACGTTGGCGTGGTCGATGCTCCATCTTAAAGTCCATCCCCTGTAGGGAAATGAACCACCTCAAGATTTTAGGATTCTCGCCTCTCATCTGCATGAGCCATCTGAGGGGCCTATGGTCTGTCTGAACCCGGAAGTGAGTACCAAACAGGTATGGTCTCAGCTTCTTCAGTGCCCAGACCACAGCAAATGTTTCTCTCTCAATAGCACCCCACCTCTGTTCCCATGGTAATAGTCTTCTGCTAATAAAGACTACTGGTTGGTCTTGGCCCTCCTCATTTAGCTGTGCAAAAACTGCCCCTATGCCATGCTCTGTCTGCACAATAAATTACTGGGAGTAGTCAGGAACCTTGAGCACAGGGGCAGTGCACATGGCTTCCTTCAGGGAGTCAAAGGCTTTCTGACAAGCCTCTGTCCAATTCACCAACCTAGGTTGCTTTTTGGATGTGAGTTCTGTCAAGGGTGACACAATGGTTCCATAGCTCTAAACAAACCTACGGTAATAACCAGTGAGGCCCAAGAAGGCCCTCACCTCAGTTTGGGTTCTAGGTGGTTGTCAGGCCTTCATAGTTTCAATCTTGGCCTGGAGGGATTGCATCTTGCCACCACCTACTAGGTGTCCCAAGTGCACCACGGAACCCTGCCCAATCTGGCACTTACTGGTCTTGAAGGTCAAGCCTGCCTGTTGCAGGGCCTGAAGCACCTCCTTGAGGTGGAGCAGGTGTTCCTACTAGCAGAAACTATAGACGGCTATTTCGTCTAGGTAGGCTGTGCAGAAGGCATCCTTGCCAGTTAGGACCCCGTTAACCAACCATTGGAAGGTAGCAGGGGCATTTTTCAAACCAAAGGGCATTACTCTGAACTAGTAATGGCCCTCAGGAGTGGAGAAAGCGGATCCCTCTTGAGCCCCTTTAGTCAAGGCGATCTGCCAGTTCCCTGATGTGAGGTCAAAGGAACTTGGCAGTGCAGAGCCTGTCTACGAGCTCTTCAGATCTGGGGACGGGGTGAGCATCTGTCTTCGTGACAGAGTTGAGACCCCAGTAGTCCACGCAGAACCGAAGCTCTGCCGTGGCACCGCAAGCAGCAGCCTTGGGAACCAACACAACTGGGCGGGACCAGGGACTGCTGGACTTCTCTATCACCCCAAGATCCAGCATCTTGGAAACTTCATCCTTGATACTAGACCTCACTTTGTCTGACACCCTGTAAATGTTATTCTTTACAGGTGGCCTGTCTCCTGTTTCAATGTCATGGACACACAAGTGTGTGAGTCCAGGAGCGAGGGAGAACAGGGAAGAGAACTGTTCCAACAACTCGTAGCAGTCTCCCCTCTGATCTAGAGTCAGGGAGTCCTAGAGATTAACACCCTCCACTGACCCATCACCTTCATTGGCAGAGAGGAGGTCAGGGAAAGGCTCACTCTCCTCTTCCATGCCCTCATCTGTCACAAGGGTCATACTGACCTCAGACCTCTCAAAATGAGGCTTCAGTCAGTTGTGGTGGAGAACCCTTAGGGGGGTGTCTAGGGTTCTTGAGGTCCACTTAATAAGTGGCCTCCCCCTTCTGCTCCTTAACTTCGAATGGGCCAGTCCAGTGGTCCTGGAGAGCTCTAGGCTCTACCAGCTCCATCACCCCCACTTTGTCACCAGGTGAGAATTCAACCAGAGTGGCCTTCCGGTCATACTACTCCTTCATCACCTCTTGACTGGTCTTGAGGTTGCTCTAGGCCTGCTTCCAGAAGTGCTGTGTCTGGTTGGGGAAGGCCAGCATGTAACTGACCACATCCTGGGGAGGTTTCTTGGGAGTTTCTTCCCATCACTCCTTTACTATGCTTAGTGGTCCCCTGACAGGGTGACCACAGAGAAGTTCAAAGGGGCTGTACCCCACCCATTTATAGGGCACCTCCCTATAAGCAAAGAGAAAGCATGGCAAGAGGACGTTCCACTTAAGCCTCATGGCCTCAGATAGGCCACTAATCATGCCTTTTAGGGTCTTGTTGAATCTCTCAACATGCCCATTGGTTTGAGGATGGTAAGGGGTGGTAAACCGGTAGGTTGCCCCACACTCATCCACATGTACTTCATGTAAGCTGACATCAAGTCTGTGCCTCTGTCAGACACAACCTCCTTTGGGAACCCCACACGGGTAAATATTCCCATCAGAGCTCTTGTCACCACCGGTGCGGTCACTGTCCCTAGAGGGATTGCCTCTGGATAGCGGGTGGCATGGTCCACCAAAACCAGGATAATCCTGTTGCCTTAGGTGGTTTTGGGGTCCAAGGTACCAATGACATCAATGCCCACCCTTTCAAAGGGGGTGCCATTGACGGGGAGTGGGATCGGAGGGGCCTTAAGCCTTTTCCCTGTCTTCCCACTAGCCTGACAGGTAGGGCAGGCCCTACAAAAGTTATCTGAGGCTACCCACATTCTAGGCCAATGGAAGTGGGTGACAAGCCTGGCAAAGATCTTGTCTTGGGCAGGATGATGTCGTGAGCCAGACCCAGTAGGAAGGCCCAGTAACACTGGGGGACCACCAGCACATAGGCTGCCCCAGCGGCCAGTACCTTAGGCTCACTGTATAGGAGATCATTCTCCCAATATATGTGGTGATCACCAGAGGCTTCACCTGCTGCTTGGGCTGAGGCCTGTTGCCTCTGATCCTCAAGTGTGGCACACTCCTTCTGCGCTTTGCAGAAATCCTCCCTAGTTAGCCCACCCTCTACTTGCCAGCCAGCAAGTTCAGGCAGGTTATCCAGGTCGGCAATATCCTAACCCAATTGGCTCATGGGCCTCCTCCTCTGGGACCCCGTCCACCACAGTGGGAATATCTGGGGCTGGCTTCCCGCGGCCTTGCCCTTCCTCTGTGCTGCTGTCCGGGTCATTGTTCCAGGCTCCAGACGCCCTTGACTCCCTTCCCAGGCAGCCATGGACGTTGTGGTCATGCAGACACACTCAGGCAAACCTAACATCTCCAGGTAGTATCTGAGCTCTATCTCCTTCCAGGCAGTATGCTCAAGATCACTGCCTAACAGACAATCTACTGGCATGGCAGGACTCACAGCTACTTTCAGACCACCAGATACCCCCCCACTCAAAGGGAACCAGACTCACTGGTAGGTGACTCTCGTGATTGTCAGCGACTATGACCTGGTGAAATGTATTAGGGACTATCTGCTCTGCTGACACCAGCTGACTCTTGACAGTAGTCATACTGGCTCCTGTGTCACGCAGAGCCTCCACCCTTTGCCCATCAATGGCAACCCACTGCCAATACTTCAAAGTATTTTCTGGCATATGGGCTTTAGGCACCATCTCGCCTTCTCCCAGGGACATTAGGGAAACCTCTGTCTGCCCCCCAATGCTAACTGGGACTGTCTCCCCACTGAGCACTACACTAGCCAACCCAGGTGTCTGTCCAGTGGTGGACTGCGCTCAGTTGGAACACTGGGAGTCCCCCTTAGAGTGTCCATGTGGGTAGCACTCTAAGCATTTGGGGATGAACTTCCCTAATGTTCTATCAAAGTACCCTGGTTTCTTCCCAAATCTCGAAGAGGAATGGTTACCACCCCCCTCTGGGAATTGTTTTGGGAGCCTTTTGAGAACTCCTTCTCATCCCCCCTCTTTCTTCTGGTGGTAACCCTGACCACCTTTGTGGGTGCCCCCCAAATGCCTTCTTGGACACTCTGTTGCTAATCCAGAGGTCTGCCTCCTCAGCAAGCTTCCTGGGATCAGTCAGCTTACTATCTACCAAGTGCTGGCACAACTCTGTAAAAGAAATACTGAGCATATGCTCTCTCAGAATCAACCCTTTGTAATCATCTACTTTGCTGCCTCGCACCCATCCATCCAGTGCCTTGTTGGAGAAATTATAACAATCCACCCAAGTTTGTGTTGAAAGTTTGGTGCTGTCCCTGAACCTCTGACAGTATTTCCCAGGGGTCAGCCCAAAATTGGGCAGTAAAGCGGCTTTCATGTGTGAGTAGTCATTTCTATGCTGTGGAGCTAGTGTAAGAAGTGTGCCCCTCCCCACTGCTGGTACATAAAACCACAAGGCCACCCCCCAGTGCTCCTCAGAGGTCCCATGGGCCCTCAGTACAACTTCATAGGCAGCCAGCCAGTTGTCAATGTCATCTCCACCACAAAACTTGGCACTACATTCTTGGGGATAAGAACCTTTTTGTCCCCAACAGTCCTGCAAGTATGCTGCCACCATCACTGCTGGACGCAGACTGTCTCGCCTTGATCTCCAGCTCCTTGATACTCAGTTCATGAGCCAACAAAAGTTTATTTTCAGCCAACTCTCTCTCAGCTGCAGCCTGACTGCCTTCTATCTCAGCTTCAGCCTGTTTGGCTTCTCTCTCTGCTCACCTTTCCCCCTGTTCAGCCTCAATTTTTTTGCCTTGCCATCTGCAATTGAAACTCTCTCTCCTCTCTCCTTTCCTCTGTGGTCAGGCCTTGATCAGAGAAACTGCTCCCTGGTTTGGCAGGAGGCAAAATTGCAGCAGAAATCTCATCCACTGGTGGCAAGAAATCCTCTGAGGGGCCATCCTCTGGACCCTCTTCCTCAACATTCTCCTCTGTTTGGGCTTCTGCCCTAGCCCTCAGAGCCATTTGGAATTCCTCCTTCCTGGAGGCTTTCTGGGTAGGTACACACATATCTCTGCAGAGCGCCCTAAGCTGTTTACCACTGTAGGTCTCCAGCATAGCCATATCAAAATCTTCATCTCCTGCTTGAGACCCAGCCAGAGACATGTTGAATGAGGATTTTAGTCAAACAAATTGACAGGAAAAACAAAATTGCAGAAAAAGATTAAAAAATCAAGTTGACCTTTAACTGTGGGTAGGTAATGAAATACTTAGCTACTGTATGTCACTGCACAAATAAAAGTCCTATCCTCACCACTGACCACCAATGTTAGAAATGGGGTCTTTGGTTGGCAGTCAGGTTACCCCCCGTCCAAGCAAGGACCCTCACTCTAGTCAGGGTAAGTCACACACAGTCTAAAGTATCCTGTGCTCACCCTCTGGTAGCTTGGCACTGAGCAGTCAGGCTTAACTTAGAAGGCAATGTGTCATGCCTTGTGCCTCCACAGCACCCTCCCCTATGGGTTAACTAGGGCACACCTTAGGGGTGTCTTATATGCAGAAAAAGAGGAGTTTTAGGCTTGGCAAGTACTTTTAAATGCCAAGTCGACTAGGCAGTGAAACTGCACACACAGGCCTTGCAATGGAAGACTTGAGACAAGGTTAAGGGGCTACTTTAGTGGGTGCCACAATCAGTGCTGCAGGCCCACTAGTAGCATTTAATCTACAGGCTCTGGGCACACGTAGTGCATTCTACTAGGGACTTATAAGTAAATTAAATAGTCCAAATGGGTGAGATCCAATGTTACCATGTTTAAAGAGAGAGAGCATTTGCACTTTAGCGCTGGTTAGCAGTGGTAAAGTGCGCAGAGCCTAAAAACCCACTAAAACAGTATCTAAAAAGTGGAGGGAGGCAGGAAAAAAGTTAGGGGTGACCGCCCTAAGGCAGTCAGATCTAACAGTGTGCTTTAGACAGGGCTGGAAATAGGGAACTGGGACCGGGAAGGGGAGGGTGTTGGGGCACGAGGTTGGGATAGTTTGGAGGCTCTGGTCATTGATGAGGCTAGATCTTGTACCTCTGTAGGCAGACATAGCACTGTGAATGTGCTCCATGTAAGCGACAACTTTTTGCATCTGGCATCTAAGCCCCTGGATATCATTCAGGAATGCAGTCTGGCCTACAAAGATGTTCTGTAGAAGGTTGATTGCCTCTTCACTCAGCACACCCGGGGGGACAGGAGCAGGGGGAGATGCCTGTGGCGACGGTGATGCCACCCCTTTTATGGGGTGGGTTTGGCCAACTGGGGGGGAACAAGAGGGAGGGTAGAATGGTTCTCTGGGTGGCGGACCTTAGCAGTAGGCTCCGCCATCACTATGGATTTGTTGTCTGTGGTGGCCCTCGAAAATGACAGACTAGAACTCATGGCAGCCGTGAAGGTCCCCTTACCCTCCGTGCCACTAGGTCACTTGGTGTTAGTAGTCTCAACACCTGAACCACAGTGGCCAGCTGCTTCCCCGCCTACGTGGCCAATCTCTCCTCCACCTGCTCCAGATGATGCTAAAATGACGGATGCATAAGGGAGAAACATTGCACTGAAGCAGCAGGAGCTGTCACACTACAGTGCCCAGCCCTCTCCAGGCCTGAGGGAAAGGCCCACCTACTGCTAAACATGCCCAGAGACACAAAGATAACTGGTGTTCAGTGTTCCCACATTGAGGAGCGATATTGCACCGTGGCAGCATTAACTGCTGCATTACAGAGTCCAGCCTGGTTCTGGCCCGAGAGGAAGCCCTGCCTACTGCTAAATGTGCCCAGAGGTACGAAGGTAACTGGCGTCGGGTGATCCTGCAGCATGGGAGAAACATTGTGCTGTGGCAGAAGGAACTGTCAGACTCCAGAGTCCAGCCTGTTCCTTGCCTGAGGAGAAGTCCTGCCAACTGCTAAACACGCCCAGAGACCCAAGGATAACTGGTGTCAGTTGTTCCCACAGCAAAGGAGAGACATTGTGCTGTGGCAGCAGGATCTGTCACATTAAAGAGACCAGCGTACTCCTGGCCCAAGGAGAAGCCCGCCCACTGCTAAATGCACCCAGAGGCATGAGGAGCCACTGCTAAATGTGCCCAGAGGGGCGAAAATAGCTGTCTTTGTGTGTTCCAGCAGTGCAGGAGAGACAATGTGCTGTTTCAGCAGGAGCTGTCACACTACAGAGTCCAGCCAGCTAGTGGCACGAGGGGAAGACCCGCCGACTGCTAACCATGCCCAGAGACGCAAAGATAATTGGCGTTGGGTTTTCCCGCAGCACAGGAGAGATATTGCACTGTGGAAGCAGGAACTGTCACACTACAGAGTCTAGCCTGCTCCTGGCCCAAGAGAAAGCTCTGCCTGCTGCTAAACGCACCCAGAGGTTCGAAGATAACTGGTGTTGGGTGTTCCTGCAGCACAGAAGAGACATAGGGGGTCATTCCGACCCTGGCGGTCATAGACCGCCTGGGCCGGGGACCGCGGATGCACCGCCAACAGGCTGGCGGTGCATCCAGGCCAATTCTGACCGTGGCGGTAAAGCCGCGGTCAGAAAAGGGAAACCGGCGGTTTCCCGCCGGTTTTCCCCTGGCCTGAGGAATCCTCCATGGCGGCGATGGGGATTCCGACCCCCTTCCCGCCAGCCTGGTTCTGGCGGTTTTGACCGCCAGAACCTTGCTGGCGGGAACGGGTGTTGTGGGGCCCCTGGGGGCCCCTGCAGTGCCCATGCCAATAACAGGGCCCCACAAAGATTTTCTGCATAGCAGACACTGAAAATCGCGACGGGTGCAACTGCACCCGTCGCACCCTTTCCACTCCGCTGGCTCCATTCTGAGCCGGCATCCTCGTGAAAGGGGGTTTCCCGCTGGGCGGGCGGGCAGCCTTCTGGCAGTCGCCCGCCGGCCCAGCGGGAAACTCAGAATTACCGCGGCGGTCTTTTGACCGCGCTGCGGTATTCTGTCGGGGGAACTTCGGCGGGCGTCAGAATGACCCCCATAGTGCTGTGGCAGTAAGAGCTGTCACACTACAGAGACCAGTCTGCTCCTGGCCCAAGAGGAAGCCAGTCCACTGCTAAATGCACCCATAGGCATGAGTATAAGTGGCGTTGGGTGTTTCTGCAGCACAGGAGAAACATTGCACTGTGGCAGCAGTCTCTGTCACAGTACAGAATCCAACCTGCTCCTGGCTCAAGGGGAAGCCCTGCCCACTGCTAAACACACTATGAGGCGCGAGGATAACTGGCATCAGGTGTTCCTGCAGCACAGGAGCGACATTGCTCTGTGGCAACAGGAGCTGTCACGCTGGAGTCCAGCCTGTTCCTGGCTGGAGGGGAACCCCACCCACAGCTAAACGCACCCAGAGGAACGAGGATCACTGGTGTTGGGTGTTCCTGCAGTGCAGAAGAGACATTGTGCTATGGCAGCAGGAGTTGTCAAACTACAGAGTGCAGCCTGCTCTTGGCTTGAGGGGAAGCCCTTCCAGCTGCTAAATATGCCTGGAGGTGTAAAAATAACTAATGTCAAGTGGTCCCACAGCATGGGACACGTACACGGGTGAAGACTGGGCCAAGAATGGGCCGTCTGCGCTCATCCGCAGCCAGACAGGCTGGGCCTGCTCTCTACTCCCGAGCCACTTTTTTCTCCTACGGTATTTGGTACCCGCAGGAGGTAAGTGTTATTTGCAGCCAATATTGGCAAAATGTAAAGCAGGTGGGGCATTGGTGGGACTGACAATCACTCCAAGTATGACTATTACTAATAACAATATGCTGGAACCGGCTATGGGGATAATTTCAAAGGAAATCACACTAACTGAGAGCAGGTTATCATTGAGTTATTGCTCTAACTGAGAGGCCTGCCTTGACAAACCCTTTCCCAGTTGTACTTCAGCAAGTCCTCATCCTTGCCTTATAGGGTCTTCGGCTCATTCACAGGTTCCTTTATTTGGCCAAGAGGTGGTTCAGGTTGGTATATAAGAGGCCTCAGCTTCCCAAAGCCCCGTGAGTAGTTTGTTAGAATCTGAATCAGCTGTGAAAAAGAAAAGGGTTACTGCGAAGTCGCCACTGGGGGTAAAAAACATAGGCCCATATTTATACTTCCTTTGCGCTGGATTAGCGTCATTTTTTTTTACGCTAATCTGGCACAAACTTAATACCATATTTATACTTTGACACTAAACCCGTCTAACGCCAAAATGTCAGAGTGTGCGTCATTTTCTGGATGTGTGAAATCGCCTTGCGTCAATGAGATGCAAGGTAGGCGTTCCCGTCCAAAAAATGACTTAAATACCCGTGCACCATATTTATCCAACTGGGCAAAAATAGTGCACGGCTGGGAGGCGGAGCCGGAAAATGATGCAAATCCCAATTTGTACCAAATTTTAACACCTGGGTCAAGGCAGGGCGTTAAAATGGAGCAAACACACCACTACTTAAGGAAAACTCACACAAGCAACATCATTGCTCAAGAAGGAAGACATGGAGGTGCTCGAAGAACCAGAGCATAGGACTAACAGCAGCAGCTACCACCACATCAACATCAACCCCAAAGGCAACGCAGAAGGCAGGAGAGAATATTCAGGACCAGGACAACCCTTCAGGGCCTCAGGGAACATTATATCATCCAGAGGTACAGACTAAACTGGCAAGCCATACAGCAGCTGCTGAGCCACAGTTGGCAGCCAGCTTGCAGACACCCCACATCATTCCACCAGAGAACAAGCTGCTCGCTGTCCTGCACATGATGGCAAGTGGCTCTTTTCAAAGCACTGGTGCCCTGGTTGCTGGGATCTCACAGCCCTCATTCTCTGCCTTCCTTCTCAAGGTACTTGATGCCATCATCTCCCTCACACCGCACCACATCAGCTTCCCCAACACACAGCAGAAGCAGCAGGAGACCAAATAGGGGTTTTGTCAAATTAATGGCTTCCCGCATGTGCTTGGTGCTATTGACTGCACACATGTCCGGATTGTGCCACCTGCTGCAACCGAGCACCTATACTGCAACAGGAAGCACACACACTCCATCAATGTGCAGGCCATTGTTGATCACCAGGGATTGTTCACCAGCATTATGACAAAGTATCCTGGGAGTGTACATGATTCATTCATCTTCCACCACAGCACCATCAATCTGCACTTCCAGGATGGACAATATGGCAATGGCCTACTAGTTGGTAAGTGCAGAAACCTAGAAATTTACACACAGCACAGCAACCCTGTAGGACACCCAACACATACACCACTACATTGACATGTGGACAGGAAGACACTGAGGTGTGACACTGGTAGTCATGTTTGATATCCTGATCCAATGGGATACACACCTATGGACAAATGACGGACGCAAATAACAATAGATGCCACTCTAGAGCCACACAGGACCAATTTAAAACCACACAGTGACAATGACATGGCCTTAACTGGCAGTACAACTTGGAAGATGAACCTTTCAATATCACATAAGGCTACAGTAAATCCCACACACTTCCAAGCAATACGTCCTGTGTAAGGGGTGTGTAATGTATGTTGCTGCAGGTCAAACACCATGAGACACATAGCATGATGACGCTGACTCTAATGAAGGTGACATGGAATTTTTGAGGCAGTACCAACATCTCACATCACTCCTGGGGTGACATTGCCAGCTAGCAATAAGGAAGTGGACTGTGCTATGAAAACATGTGGATGTGACACTAATGCAAAGTACACACTGCTACACATATGGATTGAGATAATTCCCCATATGCATAACAGATGTACAGGGAGATGGTCCTTCCTACACTAAAACCTTCTCCCCCCCAACCAAGTTAGCAAGCTCACCTGGAGCAAGTTCAGTAGTGTAGGTGCACAGTTGCACATGAGCCAACTGGATGAGGGAACAAAAATAGGTTTGCATAGAACTTGTCACATGTGGGATAATTGTGCCTTGTCAATAGTGAACACTTCAGTGCTGCCAACGTATGGAGATGTGTTGTGCATTGTCACCTAGCCAAATCAAAGGGCCTCACTGTTGCATTTCACCTGCAATTACATTTGTCGAATTGGATGGGATGTTCAGGCCATATAGTGCAACCATGTAACCACCACAGTGGAATCTATTGTGTGTATGGAAGTATCATGTCACCTCCAGTGAATGCATACGGACACTTCTTTCTCACTACATAACGCATGGGAGATACACACCGAACTGCAAGTTTCTAAATATACCACAGATATCATGTAAATCAGCCAAACACCAGTTTTGCTAGTCAAACAACCCAATGCAGAAAGAACATCACAGAAGCATAGGATCCCACACAATACCACAAACACATATGAGTCACAGACCACACAAGAAAACAACTGCCATGCAAAGTGACAATCACAGTGCAACCAACAACAAAATACTTACCCACATTTTCTCTTTCAGCTGATAAGGGTTACGGGATCCAGCCATGGATTATGACCCTATTTGCCACCCCAGACACAGCAGCAGAGCGTGCCTATAATGAAGCACATAGTAGGACAAGCACCATAGTTGAGCGGACTTTTGGCATCCTGAAGTCCAGATTCAGGTGCCTGGACATCACCGGAGGCAGCCGCCTATATTCCCCTGAAATGGTCTGCAAGATCATTTTGAGCTGTGCCATCCTGCACAACATTTGTGTGAAGAGGAACATTCCCCTCTATGAACCGGAACAACAAATGCCTGAAGAGGAGGAGGAGGAGGATGCTGTCCGTGAAAATTAGGGGGAACGTCCAAACACAGCTGCAGGATTGCGTCGCAGACAACAGATCATACAAAACATCTTCTAACTATAGTCACCATCACCACTTTGTTATCATATGGAATTAAAAACCTCACTTCATCACTCATTCATGCTCTGGGTAAGTATTTATGCATCACATGATCTCTAGGAATCATAATCAGAGTTTTGCCTCATGGAGCATTGCAGAAATACAAATTTGCATACTGCAAAAGCCACATCACATTTGATGGGTATGAATATAAAGCAAACATTATACACGTTATAATGACATATATCCTGTCTATTTCACATTTGAAGGGCAATATCATAGGACCACAGCTATGAGACACATCCATGTTGCCAACGTGGTCCATTGCAGCATATGACACACAACTAAGACACCATCAATCATAAGGTAAAAAAGTGCATCATACTTGAGGCAGGGGATGTGCAATTGCATTGGTAACAGGAATGTATGACCAGACCCTTGACAGCAGTAAGTGTGACATCAGCTATCTCTGCAAGGAGCATGTGTGACAAGAAGTGCATCAAACATGAAAATGGATAGCACAAGTGCCGCAGGTATGACAAGCATTGCTCACAGGACATGCCCTGTGCAGACCATTCAAGGTAATAAGTCCTGTCACTGCCATGTTTTAAGTCTCTGCCCACCCTTCTCTAGGGGGCGCTGTAAATGGACTATCTGTACCCTGAGAATCATCATCTACACTCACCCAGACTCCCGTTCTGACTCCTGTGTGCTTCCCTCTTCAGTATGGCATGTCATAGTTCTAGTTCATCAGTCTGCATGGACTTCAGGTCCGATGATGCACTGCCTGGTAGTCGGTAAGACCTGTAATCTGTTGTCCATTGCTTGCCATGTGAAAGGTCTGGTTGGCCCTTTGAACTTGATTCTCAACTCCAGGACTTGTGAGAGACTGAAGCTGCACACACCTGTGAGCACTTCATTGCAGCCCAGCCATTTGAACCTTCCCTGCCCTTGTTGCTGCCTGAAACTGCTTAGAAGCTGCCATTTTCTGAATCTCCTTGTTGTACATTGGCGTACAAATTACTTGTGTACCAGAGTCCTTGGGGGGATTGTGTAACCGTGCAGACTATAGCAGAAACTGATCTTTGTTCCCACAGTGTTGTTCCTGCTTGTCCCAGTCAGAGTCTGCTCACTGTGTATTTGCCTTGTTCATTTTTGTTCCTGACAGAGCCTGCATCCTGTTAGCTAGACTGCTTCCAGTCTTTGCTTTAACCATAGACGTTCCATGTGGCTATATTTGGGTCATAGTTGGTCTCCATGCCCTCTGTTTCCTCTTGGGGTATTGTGTTTGGTAGGTCTACGATAAATCCTCAAATGTATGTATAGTTTAATTACTTTACTTATCGTATTTTGTCCGGGGACATGTAATCAAATGGCCTAATCCAGCCCCCATCCCTTGTCTGGTTTTGCATGTATTCATTAGTGCCAAACAGTGACAGTGTGCTTTGGCTGTATGCATGGATTTGGTATTGTGCCTCCAGCACAACAAACAAGGGTTGCTAATTTGTATGTAAGGACAAAACATGTTTGTGCCCTGACGGTCCTGACACAGATTCACTTCTGCCGCCACCTTTTGATGGGGCTTGCGTGGTGACTAGCTGTGAGATAAACAGCACAGAGGCATTGATGTTCCCTGCTGGAGTGGGAATTTTAGAGCCCATCCTGTGTACAAATGTTGTGATGAAACCTGCCTGTTTCCTATTACTGATCCATAACATATTTGAGCACACCAAGGTTGCTCTGTCGTCAGCCTTCTAAAATTTCTGCTGTGCTATAGCTGGACTATCCCCATCTATGCCGTTAGTTGATCGTTGGCTTTTGGTCAAAACTGATTTGAAGGATACTCTGTTAATTCAAGGGTTGGCTCCACAGACTCATGACTAGACCTGCACGTAACAGTGACAACATGGAGCCCAATACTGACACAAGGTATACATGGCCACACACTTGAACTGGACACCTTTGTGCAATGAACCACTGGAAATATGTGAACACATGCAGCATGGCATGCTGGTCCTCCACAGCCACATGAGAAACATAGGTCATTTACATGACTCAAACTGTGGTGTACATAACAATTTTAGGATTGGATTTGAGACTCTGTGTCACAAACACTGTACCTACCTAGCATGTTCAAATGCCTGACTTATGGGTAGTATACACACAAGTGATCATGAAGTGGTATCAAACATTTCATTACATGTGAGGGGTAACATATCTGACATTGCCATTATCAGCCGTCCTCGATCTTTCTTGTGTATGCTTAGTCATGGGAAATGTTTTTCCCCAATGTCAAGCAAGTACACACACAGCATAAGAGGCAACAGATATTACAAACACATATCATGACTGATGTACCACAATGAATGGCATCTGATGGTTATACCCATTTGTAACACATTCATACATGCACTTTACTCCAAATGTTTTGCATGCTGTTCCCACAGAGGCACAACAATAATTTGAACAGGCAATTCACACTCATAAACACATGAGTCTATTTGTTTAGTAGCGTAGCCTTGCTGTCCTCTATTGATGCAACACCTTCTCAAACTAGAAAAATCCTACTTTATTTCCAAAGTTTGTGTTGCTGTTGCGTCAGTTAAGAGAGCTAATCCTGCACAACAACATGAGTATTATGGGCTGCAGTAGTATGGTCTGCCACATGTGCCCAAACACTAGAACACACACTGCAGGTCATACCATCCTGTATTTGTATAGTTATAGGCTGCATGCATGTTAAAAATTAAAAAAAAACTCAAACACAGTTGAAGACAGATTTTTTTATGAGAACGCATCAAAATATTAAGCATATGCATTAAAAAATTACGCTCATGCACATTATACATCAATTGGTCCCTAGCGTTAATTCTACCAACGCACACCAGGAATGCGGTTATCCATTGAAAATGTATTGATCCCTGAATGCGTGGGAATTTGCACGCATATGGGTAAAAAAATATTGATGCAACCCCCGTGTAAAATTACACGCAATATAACAAACGGGCCGCAATTGAGACAGGAAGTGATGTAATAGGATATCCTGTTTTCAGAAATGGTACAGTGGGTATACTCTCACTTTCACTTTGCTTCTGTGATTATTCTAGTCTGTGTGGCTGTGTCTTGACTTGTCTCTGTGAATATTGTGAATTTGTCTCCTGTGTGCTCTTTATATTGTCTTTTGGTGTTTTGGAAGTGTCTGTGGTATCCTGTGTAAGTGTTTTTTTTGTCATTTATTGTATTTAGATTTGTCTTTGTACTGTTGGGAGTCTGTTTGTAGGTATTGTTAGTTGGGGTATTGGTGGGCTGTCTGTGGGTTAGATAAGTTTCCTTTTCCTACCTCCTTTCTCTATTTTTCACTCTTAACCTTTTTCTTTCCTAATTTTGTTGAGATGTTGGGAAGGCCACAGCTGGGGCGAATGGGTGAGGAGGAGCTAGGGGCATTTGTGTGTGGATGGTGTGCCACTTGCTCCCCTTAATGTTGGAGGCTGGGGGCCATGTGATACAAGGGTATCACACGGAGGCAAGAAGGCTGAGGTGGCCAAAGGTGATGTTCCACCTGCGGCGCATATTTAACAGCCAGCGCAACAACCACCAGCTGAAGCATCGCTGGGCTGACCTGGTGTCCCAAGAGCAGGACCTGCTGGACCACCTGGGTGTGGTGATTGGTGGGCCTCTTTGTGAGTACAAAATTGACTGATGTGTACAGTACAATGCTCTGGAGTGACAGTAGCAGAAGTTGTGACATGCTGCATGCAATGTTTGTGGACATGTGGAATACACGTTGAACAAACTGTGGCCCTGATTTATACAATTTTTGCAACGCATTACCATCATTTGTTGATGCAAAAGCCGCGCAAACTTACAAAACACAATTGTATTTTGTAATTTAGTGCCGCTAGCAGATGTTGTGACATGCTGCATGCAATGTTTGCGGACATGTGGAATACACGTTGAACAAACTGTGGCCCTGATTTATACAATTTTTGCAACGCATTACTGTCATTTGTTGATGCAAAAGCCGCGCAAACTTACAAAACACAATTGTATTTTGTAATTTAGTGCCGCTTTTGCGTCAATAGGTTACGGTTCACAGCAGAAACAAAAGCATGAATCAGGGCCTGTGAGTATACAAGGAATGGGATGTATTTCACATGGTAATACATGGAAACAATGTAGTCGCCAGTTTTGTGGGAGCCTGTCCGAACAGTATTCATGGCCATATGTACCAAGTTCTTCATAACCTCCGCTATTATCTTAGGCCCATATTTCTACTTTGTTTGTGCTGCATTTGCGTTATTTCTGGACGCAAAAGTATCGCACACTTGCTACATTCAAATATATTTTGCTAATTTCCATAGCTGTAGCGTAAACAAATGAAGCAAATGCAACACAAAAAAATGACACATCTGGCCCTAAGTTCACTGTTTGAGTGTTTACGTCTGGACAGATAATCTTTCACATGGCCAAACCCAAGTGGGCCATGATGCTACAAGATTGCAGTAGCACAAAACAGGTTCATCTCGTGGCTTTTCGGAGTAGGCGTTTAAATCCTATCATGAAGTAGCAGGGCCCAACAACATTTTTGGCTTGGGCACAATTGCTGGTATTGAGCTAGGGCAGTTACCATCTGTGTCACTTTTGTGCCAACCCATTTTGTAAAGTGAATGGTCATCATGGGATCACTGCTCTTTGTGAACGCATGGTCACAAACTATTTTTGAGCATGATGTTATGCAAGGGACCACTGACTGCTTCCATGATACTATTTTGGTGAAGATATAGGTTGTTATTTTACTTTTGGTACACCTCTGCTGATATATTGCAGCATTTCTACAAATGTTAACATCTCAGTATGAAGGCAGTCACAGACTTGATGGTCTGCTAAGATCAGCAGGCCAGCATTCATGTGAGTGCCGCCATCCTCAAGGTGCTTTCAAATAGAGATCTACCTCATCATGATTGCAGAAGTAGGACATTTGCTAGCCCATGTTTTTATTAGCGGACAGTGTCAGTTCGTTTGTACTACCACTGATCACCCAACTTGGCAATTTTAAGTTGCTGATTCTGGCAATGTATGATTTACAATACCTGATATAGGTACACAGGGCCCCGAGTAACACATTTCAGATGCAATGACTACACCTGTGCCCATGCATTCTGTCAAGGATGATCAACTAAGACAAAATCAGCATACATATTTTTGCTGTTTTGAATCAGAAAAGTGGCCAATCCATGTTTAGTGTAACATTGTCATCAAGTAACACACAGGAACCCTGCCATCATGTTGTCTTAGGGGGCATATACGGCTCAGGGTACGCTGCCAATGTGGCATATGTAACCTGCATAAAGCACTGGCACACCTATTATGGACCACTGAAAGCACAATAATTCCTGAACGCAAATCAACCCACATGAGCATCACACAGTTACTCATTGTCCCTTGATGCACAAGCCACAATACCTGAATACCTGAGTCATTGGTATTGCAGTGCACCAGGAATGTGGCATTGCATGTGTCTCCCAATTACAACATATGAAATGGAGTACCCTCTGGAATGAACTAAGCACAAAATTGAGCAATCATGTTTGGCACCATATGATTGTTAGGGCCAGTGCATGTGTGCATATGTGTGTCTATCTCTCACTGGAGTGACAGTGCCAATGCATGTTTGCAGTGGTATGTCTGTTGGGGTGTCAACATGCCTGATGTGCAGCTCTATCATATAAAATGTCACACACAGTGATTTGTTGTTCCAACTTTTGTACAGTGAACAGAGATTGAGCACATATCACCCTTCCATGTTTTACAGGTGGACCAGCCCCCTACACAGTACGTGAAGTGGCTTGATTTGCGGACCCAGACGTATCTAGTAAGTGTTAATATTTTTGTCCTGTGTTGTGTTTGAAGCTGTTGTGTGATTGACTCCTGTTTGTTGGACTCATTGCAAGATATGATGAGCTGGCACTCATCATATGATGAGCTGCCATGTGATCTGATATGTAACTTGACTGGAGGTTGACATATTGTTCAATGGAAGAGTTAGACATTCAACAGCAGAGAGTCATATATTGAGAGTCAAGTGCTGCGCAATAGGCATGGTCAGGTGAACACGGTGATTTGTTGCTACATGTATGCCAGAAATTGATTTGGAGGTGGCCAGTGTCATAATTTATTCAGCAAGTCATACCCTAATTCACACAAAACAGTGATGCATCAGTTTTACACACAGACGTGCGCATCCTTGTTAAGTAATGAACATGTAGGACTGTATGGGTGACTGTCCCGCAGTATCTAGCTCCACATGTTGTACTCCATTTATGTGGCACTTGAGTGAAATGTATTAGGCGTGCATACAGGTCAAGGCCAGATGGGTGCTTGTATCAATGTGGTTGATTTTGGTAATGTGTCAGTGAGATCTAATGATGTTGACAATTGTCCGCAAATAGAAACATGAATGTAGATGTGATTGTCCAATGGTTGACTCAATCCTAGTTGGCAGGCCTCCTTACCTGTGGTGTGCTGACTGACCCCATGTACAGCTGATCAAAGCTTTGTGGTTGTCCGTGATGTCTGAAAGTATGTGTTGCATGTCCAACCCCCTCCCCCCAGGGTTAGGGCTAGAAAATATGTGTAGCTAGGTGTGATGGTCACATGGTACATGACAGACATGCAATTCAAGCATTCATATGTGCCAAACTACAATGCCCCCTTATGATTACCAACTGCATACCGTCCTGGCTGTTTCATATACAAATCACAGGTCTTGTGTGCCTTGAATTTGATCCAGAAGATAGTTATTAGTTGGCCTGGCACATGTTGAGTACTTGCAGCATTTGTTATGTGACTTATAGCACTACAAATATGCATGTATCATTTAATTAAGTATACACATTGTTGTGTATTGCTGTGCTGTTAGTTAGTTGATAGGTAGGCTGCATTGGCATGTCATTCCTCAGGGACATTCTATCATCTGTACTGTGATTTGGACTGCATGTGCTATTTTTGATGAAGTGTTAAAATATGATCTGTACATGTATCACACAATGATGTTACTAATGTTTGTCTGTCTCTATTTTTACAGCTGCCAACATGAATGCCAAGGAAATACATGAATTTCAGAGGCGGGCAGTGCGGTACCGCCACATCCTCGATGTGGAGGCTGCGTTCTGTAATATGGCAAGGAGCTATCATCATGAGAGAGCCACAGTGGCATGGAGGGCATTTAGCCAAGGGGGGCCAGCATTGCCCACAACTGCCACCACCACAACAGCTCAGACCATGGTGGACCCAGGGATGACAGCCACTCCAGCTGGTCTCTCAACCTCATCAGCCTAAGGCCCACAAGCAGGACCTTCTGCACCTCCACCTCTAACCACAGCACCAGCTACAACAAGTGCTACCCAGACGACCCCAGCTGCAGTAATGGACATGACCGAGTTCAGGACACTACAACGTGACATGCAACGTATGTTGCCCCGGATGGACACCCTGCAGCAGGAGGTGGCCGCAATAGCAGGAGATTGTGAGGGATTAAGAAAATCCTGAGGAGGGGCAATCTGTGACTTGTTGATCCTCACCCATAATCCCGTCCCCTCCTTCCTCTTTCCTGGTTCTTTTCTTTAGTGGGCTTAGGAAGCTTAGTGTTAGGTTAGAGTAGGCTGTTAGTTTAGTTAGGATTAGTGTGTTGGGGTGTGGGGGAGTTATATTCTTTCATGTTTGTTTTGTTGGTCGGTGGGTGGGTGGGCGGGATGATGTTGGGGTTTATGTGTAATTTTTTTTATATAAAATAAAAAAATACAAAAAATATATATTTGTTTAGCATACGTTAGTATCTGTTTAAGTTAGTATATGTTGTCATACAAGTGTCCCGTCATATAAGGGGGGCAGGGGGGTTGATGTTTAGAGTGTTTAGTTACATGTGGTAAGTAAGTTTAGTTTAGGGTAGTTAGGGCCAGTTGTGGGTAATGTATAGCTAGGATAGGTTAGGTGTTTCCCATAGTTTATGTTTCCTTTCATACTGATATAATAAAGTTTGCTGTACTCCTTTACAGTATGTGTCATATGCTTCTGGATCAGGGCCTTTGCATGAGTGTACAGTGTAAAAAATGTATTTGCATTTGTGTTCCATCCTGCATCCAAATCCCATTCTTCACAAGGTTATTCCCACTTCTAAATGAGCTGTCACATGGCAGCTACAACAAAGCTACTTCTCTATGCATCTGCCATCCATTGCACCCACCACTCAAGGTAACTATGGATCCCAATGTGTTGTAAAGGTTGGTGTGATTTTCAAACTGTCATTGTTTGAGTCCTATATTGGAATTGTGGGCACTGAGGGACGTCTGCCTGCAGCCTGATGTTCATGTGAACTCTGAGAAACTGAGTGGTGTCATAATCTTATGAAGTTCAGTATACATAAATCACACCTATGATTTCTTACATTGTACTCCCAGGTGACGTTACTGTCCATACCCTCGTACGCATCCATTCCTGTTGTATGGTGTGGGTGTGTGATTAAAGTTTAGAGTCAGATGTCACATACATAATGATTGCCTTGAAGGGAATGTGGGTCACACTGAGTTTCATCCTGTACATACTTTGGACCTGACATATTCAATTCAACACTGCATTATACTGTTTGTGATCTTTTAACTTCAGAAATAAGCCTAAGGAAGCACAGATGATGATAAAATACAGACCCTTGTGCATAGTTATCAGCCCACATTCTTTCTAGACTATTGTATTGGCATTCTGTGGCCATTGACATGTTACAGGCATCACAAATCTCCTACATAGTTGATGTGTCACATTACACAGACAAAGTGGTTGTGTAAGTGCTATTTATTTTAAAGTGCTGTAGTGCAATATTTACATAGTCCAGGATTGTAAGTCCATTAGTGTGAAGCCTTCTATTGTGACTCAAAACACAAGTGCAATGGTGAGGGACGTGTCATTGGACATGCTGTGATGGAGTGCATTCAGTGCAGAGGAACATGAATTGCCAATTAGGTAGTGACAGACAACTGCAGGGCATAGTGGTAAGGTAAACAGTGTGCTGGAGAAGAGTGCATGTTAACAACTGTAGCAAGACTGGCATGTTAACAAGCACAGGACATAGGAAATCAGTGCCCATGTGGCATGGACTGGTGCTACCGGGTACTCCTACGGGTGAAGGTGATCTGTTCCACGTCTTCATCTTCTGATGTGTGTGTCATCTCCTCTGCCCTTGGTGGTGGTGGTTTTGAAGGGGCAACACACACTTCAGTGTTTGAAGAAGTGGACTCAGAATTCCAGGTAGCTGCCAACTGTTGGGCTAATAAGGGCATTACTACAGCAAGGAGGAGCTGCTGGTTCTTGAGTATAGCAGCTCCATTGCAGCCAGGTCGGCCCTGAGGGGGTCATGATTGCAGTCGTGCACGCAGTGAAATGTTTAGGATGCCAGGTGTTGTGGCAAGTCCCTAACTGCTGTGGTGAAATCCCTCACACACTGTTGTAGTCCTTGCAGTAGGGATTGTTGGACTTGCATGGCTTCTGACTGTTCTGCGGATGACATCACGCACATGCGCATCCCCTCAAGACTGGCTGACATATTTTGCATCCCCACCCGCACCTCCTTGGCCAGCTCCCGCTATACTCCCACTACTGTCCTCTCAAAGGTGGTACCAGTGTCATCAGAGTCCTCAGCTGCGTTTGATCTGGCAGGTCGTACTATTGGGGTGGTGGGTGGGTCCTCTGTGATGGCTGCTATACATGTCCTCCTCCTTGCGACTGAAGGTGGGGTCTGGAGGGTTCCAAGGACATCTTGGAGGGTTTGCTGCCTAATGTTTGTCAGCTCGTCATCCATGTCATCAGGGAAGTCCAGGACAGGCATATCCACAGGAGAGCCATCGTCCTCTGCAATGAGATATTGTACAATTAGTGTGTGTGTTGTGGCAGTTGTGATGTGACGTCAGTGACTTCCTATTAGTGGGACATTGTAATCTTGGTTCCTGTTCATTGTTCCTGTCATTAATATTAGCATCCTCACAGGCCTATGCCCCACCTGCATGTCACATGTAGTGTGGGCAGTTTGGGGAATTGTCTGCATCACATCCTCTATGTGTAGGTTCTGTCCAAATTGTGTGTTGCCACCTTCTTGTCCTACTCAACCCTCCCTCTACTTCCATTAGCATGGTGAGGCCTTGCAATAGCTGTGGGTGTTCTGATGCCACTTGCACCACACTTAACAATATGGGACTGACCCAGTCTCTGATATTTTACATACACCTATACGTTGCTGAGACCTAGCACATGCTATGTATAGCATTGGCATGGCACGATACAGGTGTCAACATTGGTAGTGTGTCATGTTGATGTTTGCCAATGTGTGCTACATTGCATTGCACTGATGGGCCTGGCAGTATTCCATTTCCTCTTATGACTGTGCAGGTGTGTTTCACTAGCTAGACACATATGTCCTCCCCCTCAATGCTGTTGTCTTAGCAGTATGATAGTTGAGATGTTGTAAGGTGGCATTGCAGCTATTGTAACACAAGCACGGGGTGGACCCTGGAATGGGCAGCATGTGTATGACATTACTGCTGTGTACTTCATAATGTAAGTAACAATACATGATGTTTATTGCACCTATAGACATCAGCATTTGACAGGATTTACACTTTGTTAGGAATTAAAGGGGAATGATCACGTCATCATCCTGAACCCTCTGTTTTGGGTGTGTTTGTTCCATGGGCAACTAACTGCCATTTGCTACTTGACCAGCACACACAGCACAGGTGGTAGTGGCAACTGTTGTCAATGGTAAATGCCACTTGCGGAAATGGCCTGAGACTGGAAATTGAGCCCTAGTTCATATTGTGACAATACCAGCTGTCCTGTGACAGCAGCCCAGTTTTACATTCTAGCCCACCGGCCTGGACTGGCTTTGCCTTTCCAACAGCCTTCCCATGGCAGAGTACCCCCATGCAAAGGTTGATGGTGTAGTTTTGTGCTGTGCCCCTGATTTCCCCTGCACAGCCCATGCACCCGACCCGTGCCCCTTTGCCCTTTCCACTGCATGATTTCCATGGCTGACATGCATTGTGTAGTAGGTATGTACCTCCCCCTGCTTACAGTTAACATTTAGGCATTTTTGTCCCCATGCAACTTACTCTGCATCTGTGTTGTGACCTGGTAGTCTGCGCTGTCCTGTCCTTGAACTCCTGTGACGATCTCCTCTGGGATGATGGCTGCCACCATCTCCTCCATCTGGTCCAGGGCCTCCTGCGGTGCTGGACTCCCACCTCCAGTCTGCAGTGCTGCCTTCCTGTTCCTTGCCATTTTTTCCTTGGTCCTGTGCTTGCAGTCATGCCAGTGTTTATTGCACTCCGTGACTGTTCTACGGACCTCTGCCACACTGTTAATCTTGTTGACAATTTATTGCCAAATTGCCTCTCTCCTCCCAATTGGCAATTTTGAGGTGACAAAAAGTTGATGCTGGTGTTCCGTCACCTCTCTGACCAGTATTTCATGTTCCTCTGCACTGAAACGACACTTCCTTTTCTTCTTCTTCCTCTCCTGGGTGTTGTCTGTGTCCTCCTGGCTGGTTCCTGGTCAACTGGGGACTCCCTGGGGTCTCTCCTGGTTTCTGGGATTCATTTCGGGGCTCCTTAGCACTGTTTCCTGCGTTTTCTGCACTTTTCATTGCTATTGCGGGAAAAAATGGCGCATATCCGGTTTGTGACATTGCAAACCGGATTAGAGTCATTTTCTCTGCGTTAACATCGTTTTGCTTTACGACGTGGCACAATGGTTAGAGTAAAAAAAATGACTATAACCATTGCGCTGTGCACCACCGTGCATCAAAGTATCGATTTCACACCCGGGTGGGGCAAAAAAAAATGGCGTTAGCCAGCGTTAAATTTTTTGACGCAAAACTGCATTCGCGCAACTGTCTCTGAAGGTCCCTAAGTGCCACCCAAGGATACTATTAGATTAGCCACACCTGGATTTGGCGGATCAGATGCGAATACCTCTAGGCCATGGCAGAGGGACAGGCACATTTCTGGAATAGCAATGCAGAACAATTTTATTCTGGAAGTCAGTCTACCCCAAGCAAAGATCAATTGGACTTGACCTCAGCATCCTGTCCCTATGTTGCAGTGCTGGTAGGAGTCCCCCCTGTTAAAGAATCACAAGCAGAATCATGGGTGGAGCTCCATGATAAAAGTGCCAATAGGCTCATTAAGTACAAATATTTTAATCCAATGAACACAAGGGAGATAATAATGGCGTGAAGAGTAGGGTAGGTGGATCGCTCGAAGAAAGATATGGACAGGGACCCAGTATGTTAAATTTTCGCAGACTACTCTGTATAAGGAATTTGTTGAGATCTCAGGAACTTACTGGTTGTAATGATACCAACATATGCCTGCTTCCATTAGGATACTTACAAACCCAAAGCAATGGGAGTCCTGTGGAGCTCCCAACTGCCTTATACCCAAAATCCAGAACTTGCACTATGTAATAGGTTCTCCGCCTAGATGGGTTAGATTGACTGGGGACCAGTTTTTCTGATAGGGAAGAACTTACATCAGAATCATTGGATAAATTACCCGACCTCGTTACTACCCCAATAGGGATCTACATTGAGGTTACTGAGCTACAATGTGGCAGGTCTTCAATCTTAAATCACGATACCTGAATGGTTAACCTTTGTAAGACAGTATGATGTACTTTTGTTACAAGAAACGAGGGTAACACTGGAATTATCACTTGATGGGTTAGAATGTTACTGTATCCCAGCTACTCCTTCTCAGTCAGGGCGAGCGTCGGGCGGTCTGGCCATTTGGGTAAATCTCTCTGCCGGGGGCAGCGTGAAGATGATTGAGGCCCAAAACGACAACTTACAGGTTGTGATGTATGAGAGGGGACCAACTTTGTACCTAATTAATTTTTACAATAATGGTTTTAATAGTGTTCTGAACGCTAAATTCCCAGTTTTATTTGATTACATTTTTTACAGAGTGATGGTGGCATTGAAGGGCAGTTGGCAGGCTTCTGCTTAGCAGGAGACTTTAATTCTTGAATCTCTACACAAGGGAATCCCATAAATATTGCAACGATCATCACAGTAAATAATCAAGTAATCCTTTCAAACAGCACTGATATGCGAAGTGCTGAATTGACGGGGTATCTGGACTTTCATGATTTAAATAATGTAATGGAGGTTGTTGACTGCTGTAATTCTGTGTTAACTACCTTTAGGGATAGAGGTTGCACCTCTACAATAGATTGTCTTTTTATCATCTAATTTAGTGGATTCACCTTTGGAGGGTAAGGAAGTTCTGTCTGACTTTGGGGACCATAACCCTATTGAGGTGTCATTCTCATTGTCACCTAGGTCTAAATTTAGAGCATAGTGTGTAGTCACAAATATCCAACCCACTACCAATGGTTTACATTTAGATTGGTCAGCAGAGGAACCCGGCAAACTTTTTTCTAATATGATTAAGGAGAATTTAAATTTGGTTGATGCCTGTTTACTCTAGAATGATTCCAAGCTTGAAGTAGTAGGGGCTTTTACACAGCTTTGTTAGATCATCATGAATAAACTATCGCGCCAATCATGCATGTTATCCTTTAAGTCTAGGTGGTTTGATCATGAATGTTCTGCGGCAAACCGCCAATTACTCAGGGCACTTACAGCCTACCCTAAGGACCCTGTGGAGGTGGCAGTCCGATGTAAGGTATATAAAGATATAACTTCAGAAGGGAGATGGAAGTGCTACAACTCCAATGGGATTCATTGGCTTTATCTGCAGCCAAGAAGAAAAGGTAATTGTTTTAGGAGGCTGTGTCAGAAATAAAGCGTTTCAGCCTAACAGCAACCCCAATTAGCTGTCACATCTCAAGTGAGTTATTGGAGGCACATGTCACGGAAATGTTTGCTGCAACATCAGTATCAAGTGATTTCCCAGTTAGGCCCAATTTTAGGAAGATGCAGATATCCTTGAATGAAGTTGAAGATGCAATAGTCCAGAGTGTCGGATGTGAGGCACCTGGGCTGGACGGAGTCCTAATTGATCTTATAAAGTACAGTCCTGAGCTTTGGGCACCTCTTTTGGTAATTGTTTTCAACGGTCTTTCCCATTGCCCATTACCTACAATACAGTAAAGATTCTTTGAAGGTTCTTGCATAACTATCGCGCAGCGTCACGCTATGCGAGCCAAACGTTCGGCTCGGGACGCGGCACGCAGCAGTAGGATGCGCCACACCCATAGCCTTTCTTATCTTTATCGAGGCCCCAAAATGGGCATGGGACCTCGCTTCTACATTGGTGCTGCGTGCCCCGTTAGTTCCTGCATTCCCCGCTCACCTTCTATTTTCTTTTTTCTTCTTTTCTGTCATCCTTGTTTTCTTCCTACTTATGCTTTCCTTTCCTACCCATGTTTCCTTTCTCTTTACCAGCATGCCTTCCTTTTTCCCTGCATTCACTGGATCCCTATTTAATATGGTGCTTTTCCTATAGAATTCTATGACTTGATCCCAATTCAATATGGTGACGTTTACTTCCGGTCACTTCCTGTTCTCTGGGTATATAAGGTGTGTGATTCCTTTTCTCTTTGCACTGCAACACTTCCTTTGGGTTGTGATCTTCGCTCCTATTCTTCTGCGTCAGATATTGATTTTCTGATTTTGTTCCAGCTTTATTCCTGGTCATTTTTTCCTTTTTGTTCTGATTTTCTTTCACCTTTGTTTTTGTTTCAGGAGTTCCTTTTTGAGGTTTTTTTCCCCTTTTTTGGGTTTTTCTTTCCCTCAGGGACTCCTTCTGGAGGGCAAGGACTTCCTTTGGCGTTCCCTCCGTCAGCAGTACCGTGGCTACCAGAAAGGGTCGCCCCTATTTGGGCCAAGGCAGAACCTACAAGAACAAGAACTTCGCCACACTTTCCGTGGGCCACAGACACAGACTATGAGTAGGTCGTGACAGATTGCAGCGCCAAACAAACCAGACCTCGCCAAGTCGAATGGAAGATACTGTAACGGCGGCTGCAGACCCTGACCAGTCCCTACTCGTAACTATTCAGCAACAGGCCCAGGAACTGCAACAATTAAGAAATGAAAATGTGGCTTTACGACAAGCCTTGGCATCCTGAAGTACTGATGTTCCTACTGTCTCTAATACAACTCCTCGGTTTTCAGGAGACCCAATTAAGCTGCGAGAATTTCTGGATGCTCTGACTGTCTACTTTGCTTTCAGACCCACACAATTTTCATAAGATAAGACGAAGGTGGGTTATCTCATCAGTGCATTATCAGGTCCTGCCTTGGCCTGGGCGACCCCGATAGTAGCCTCCAACAACCCAGTGTTGTCTGATTAGTCAGCCTTTGTGAACAGATTCAAACAAATGTTTGAATGCCCAGGATTGGAAGCATCAGCCGAAGAAGCGCTCTGTGATATTCAACAAGGCACTCATGAGGTTCTCCAATACATCACACACTTCAGACAACTGGCGGCTGAGACAACATGGGTAGAGCGTACTCTGGTAACTCTGTTTCGCAGAGGGATGCGAGAAGAAATCAAAGACGAATTAGTACACTCTACCCGAGTAGAAGATCTTTGAGGTCTGATGGATTTAGCTCTCTCTATAGAATATTGTCTCCAAGAACATCATTTGGAGAAAAGAAAGAATCGAGGACCTTCCCAGCCAAGCACCTCACGTGTTTTTGTACATCGTCCTGAAGAACCTCAACCTATATCTAGAGAACCTGAAGAAGAACCTATGCAGGTACATACTGCTCGTGGTCCGCTCTCAACCAGCGAACGTGAAGATAGATGGAGAAGAGGATTGTGTATTTTTGTTGTGGTGCCGCTGGCCATCTGCTTCGTACTTGTCCAGTTCGTCCTATAAAGTCTTCGGGAAACGCTACTTCCCATCTTCTGTGAGAAGGGAGGGGACGGGATCGTCTGCAATACCTTCCATCAGTTCTTTCAAGGAAAATGCCACTATTTTATTTATGTTACCTGTTATCCTGCAAATACCTGATGGTCGTGAAGAAAGAACCCTGGCATTATTAAATTGTGGAGCTAGTGGCATTTATATGGATATGACCTGGGCTAAAACACTACAAATACCAACAATGCCTAAAGAGATTCCAGAACAAGTGCACACTGTAGATGGATCGTTACTATCATTCGGTCCTGTTATAAATACCACCTCAAGTTTAGGTCTACAATTTGGGAAACATCAGGAACATGTCTCCTTTGATTTAATTTCCTCCCCCAATCATTCTAGAATCCTAGGGATTCCATGCTTCATAAGACACAATCTGTACACTAACTGGGAATCCAGAACCATTTCTTTGTCTTCTCAGTTCTGTCACGATCATTGTTATGCCTTGGACACCTATTGGTCTCCCAAAAAGATAATAACCTCGGAACCAAATGTAGGGCTTTCCATAAATATAGTCCAGGAGGTACCAAGCCAATATTTGGAATTCCAAGACGTATTTAAAAAACCATCTAAGCCAATATTACCTCCACACAGAGACTATGATTGTGCCATTCCCCTAGAACCTGGAGCAATTGTTCCTTTTGGGAGAATATATTCTGTCACTGAACCACAAAGAAAGATTCTCGAGGATTAGCTACAAGAAAATCTACACAGTGGTCTTATTACATCATCTTCTTCTCGGGCGGGGGCTTCCCTCTTCTTCGCACCTAAAAAGACGAAGAATCTTCACCCCTGTATAGACTTCCGTGGATTAAATAAAATTACCATAAAAGATCATTATCCACTACCCCTAATCAAAGACATTCTGTCAGAGGGGCACAAAGGTTCACAAAGTTAGACCTTCGCGGAGCCTATCATCTCTTGCGTATTAAGGAGGGAGATGTGTGGAAGACTGCCTTTCGGACCCCTTTTGGACATTATGAATATAAGGTAATGCCTTTTGGCCTAACTAACCCCCTCTCAGTGTTTCAAAGATTTATGGATTCCATATTCTCGGATTTGTTTAACCACACTGTAGTGATCTATTTGGACCATATCCTTGTATAATCCATACGCCCTGAACTTCATTCTACACACGTTAAGCAAGTCTTAAATAGACTCAGGCAACATCAACTTTACTGTAAACTGGAGAAATGCGAATTTGATAAAACTGAGGTAAAGTATTTGGGTTATCATATCAGTCCACTTGGTGTCTCTATGGATCCGGAAAAGGTTCAAGCCATTCTAGATTGGCCATCCCCTTCATCAATCAAGGAAACTTAGGCGGTCATTCTGGCTTTCCCGCTGGGCCGGCGGGCACCCGCCAAAGGAGCGCCCGCCGGCCCAGCGGGAAAGGCCCTGCAACACAGAGGCCCGGCTCCGAATGGAGCCGGCGGTGTTGCAGGGGTGCGACGGGTGCAGTTGCACCCATCGCGATTTTCACTGTCTGCTGAGCAGACAGTGAAAATCATGCTGGGGCCCTGTTAGGGGGCCCCACGACACCCGTTCCTGCCATCCTGTTCCTGGTGGTAAAAACCGCCAGAAACAGGGTGGCGGGAAGGGGGTCGGAATCCGCCATGAAGATTCAGCCCAGACAGGGGAAATCTGGCAGGAAACCGCCGGATCCCCTTTTCTGACCGCGGCTTTACCGCCGCGGTCAGAATGGGCAGGGAAGCACCGCCAGCCTGTTGACAGTGCTTCCGTGGTCCTCCACCCTGGCGGTCGATGACCGCCAGGGTTGGAATGACCCCCACAATGTTTCTTAGGGCTGGCCAACTTCTACCGTCAATTTATCCTGGACTTTGCGAAACAAACCAGTCAAATTACACAAACTCTCAAAAAAGAAAGTCTGCGAAACGGGTTCATCTGGACAGACACGGCTGAGACGGCTTTTCAAAACCTGAAACTGGCCTTCACCCAAGCACCAGTACTGAGACATCCAGACACCAATAAACAATTTATGGCTGTTGCAGACGCTTCTGAAAGAGCCATTGGGGCAGTATTACTACAACAACAAGACGACGATGGTTTAGAACATCCATTCTTTTACCTATCCCATGTGCTCTCTAATTCCGAACATTAATCAGTACTGGAAAGGGAACTGTTGGCTCTAAAGTCTGCCTGCCAAGAGTGGAGACAGTCTCTCATAGGGTTCTAAGGAGCCTTTTGAAGTAAGAACGGACTATCGTAATCTGCAATGCTTACCCAATTTTCAGTGCCGAAACAGTCGTCAGGCTCGTTAGGCCTTTTTCTTTAGTCAATATGATTTCTATGTTACCTATATTCCAGGATCTCTAAACATTCCGCCCAATGCCCTATCTCGTCCTTTTACAAATTTAAAGAATACAGTGCATCCTTACAGCAATATACAGAGCAGAGTTATGGGGTATTCAAAGATGTCACATAATCCAAACTGAAAAAAAAACAGGTTCTGTAGACAGGTTCTTGCAATGCCTATTTTATCTTCACTCCAGATCTGTCACAGGGAAGTGGGCTTGGTGAAGCTATTTTTTATTGATACTAAGGTTTCACTCAGGGTCTGTAAAGATATGCTGAAAAACAGCCTTGCACAGGCTGGATTTCACACTGACTACTAAGGGAATGTCGAGGCCTATGTCACAGCAAAGGCAATCCATGATGATGTCTCTAGTAAGGCTCGCCTCCTTATTGCTCCACACTGCCAACAATAGCAAAGGTGGGGGAGCTCCAGTATGATCTTCTACATATGGGCTTCTAGATTTCACGCTCTTGAAGGGCGTTGACCTATATGAATGAGAAAAAACGAAAGCAAAATATGTTTTGAGTGATTTTGTTTGTCTGCAGTGCTGTGACACAATTTTGTTGCATCTCTCAAAAGCATTTCTAAAACAGTCACTATAGATTATTTACCAACATTTCAAAGTTCCTAGGAAATACTAATTTGCAGTGACCTGTTGAGTATCCTCAACACTTTCTATCTCCTCATGTTACCAATCCAGGCCACAACCTTCATCTGAGCCAAGGCTCTGAAACCTTTCCTGTAGTGAGACCCAATTCTGATTAGTCCAAATTATTGTGAGCTACTAAAGGCTAAACAATCTATACATTATTTGCACACACACCCATGCACAGCTACATTGGCTTAATGCCTATCCTTATTTGAGGGAGATACTCTAGTTTGAACCACATATAATGACTAATGCAGTATGGAAGCGCTGCCATGTGTGTCAGTAAGAGCATGGATTATGGTGATGTATGAACAGGTATGTGAGTAGGAATGGGACATTCCAGTATGGCTGATTGATAGCCAGTGTCATTTGTACTTGCAGCACAGGATATACCTGTCCCCAAAAGTGGCTCCATGACATGGCTAATACCTACAGCCCCTCATTTCTCACAAAATGGGAGAAATTTAAAGTATGAAAAGAAAAATTCAGACAAGTTCATAACTTGAAAGTTTCTTTTCTGCATTTTGACATTTGGCTGTATTTGTCACCTATATTTATGGTACAGTGTCTACTAGCCACTGAAAGTAAGGGGCATGCAGGTTGTAGCATAAAATCATGGTATGTCAGTAAATAGAAATGTAAGGTCAACTCATTCATTCAGATGGCTTTTCTTTTCAATTTACATACAATTCAAACATTGATAAACAGCATTATGTCCCTTGCCAAATTATTGAGTTGACTATACTCCAATCACAATACTTCACTCAGGAACTACAAGGGACAAATTAGCCTGCATCTTAAGAATAAACAAGTTAGTAAGAAATACTTTTTACAAACAAACATGAACCTGTTCGTCAGGGTTCCCAGAGAGGTGACTGTACAGGGACAGGCCCTCCGTGGTGAGGAGTTACAACTACTCAGCTGAGAAGGAAGGAGCCCTGTCACCTGCTTTGCCTGGCATTTTGGCTCCCAGAGAACGATAACAGTAACAAAACGTGGAGGAGGTGTTGATGTTAGGTGTTAGGAGGCAAGTAAGCTTTTTTCCTAATATCACATACGTGTACTCGACAGTTAAGATCCACGATGGAGACAGACACAGCCATTGGTTTTCGTGCATAGCCATCACATGTGTTAGCCTATGGCTGTGTCCATCGTGGAGTGTTACACATCCTATGTGGTGAACTGCCGCCAGCATCCGGCAGATGGCCAATGTTCTGATGGCAAGGTCAGGTGCCCGCCATTTTAGGATGTGAACCAGTGTATTTTTAACATCAAGTACAGGAACAGCTTGTAACATAGTAAACCAATAAGTCTGTGATGGTAATTTAGTTGTAATGGTTAGTACAGGAAAATCAAAGGCAAAGATGTTTGTTGATCAAAATTTCCATAGATTGACTACTGTGTTCACTGTATTCTAACTTATTATTTGAGTCAATTTTCATATGGGAAATCATTCATTTTTCCCTTGCTATATTGTTTTAGGATACTTCCCCATGTCTTCTTCATTTGGACATATCAAAGTTGTGACATTTGCAGTGATATGTTGCTGTTGGAAAGTACAAAGGGAACAGGGGTTGATCCTGGGACAGACATACACTTTGGATGTAGCGACCTTGTGTAGAGACAAGTACAGTGATTGAATAGAAGTCCTTAAGATTGTATTAGACCTGTTTTCTGTTGGATATTGCCACCACGGCAACATGTGCTACTTAACATGATCTAACCACATGTATGTCAAGCCATAGCATACTGATCTCCCTTCACTTTGGCTAAATCTTCAGTTTGTGTTGTGTATGAAGCTGTTGATGTATCTCATCATTGTAGAAATAACTTTTTATAGCACACCACTGAAATTTGGTTGTGGCATTGCTCTAGATACTGCCACAGAGTATTGTAATGATCCTGTGGCCACAAAATGTAGTACTGCCATGATTTTGAGTATCGGTGTAATTGATGTGGGATTCATATTGTGAGGCAGGATGTCTGGCTCCAACTGATGGATCAATAATAGTTTGCCTATTTAATATGTTTATTTGGATTGTTTCTCCTTCTTCCATGGTGTCAAGGTCTTGGAGTATTAAATCCTAAATGGCATAGACTATTAGGCTTATGCATGGGTTGTAAAAATGATCTAAAATTTGGACAAATAATTTTTACAAATGTATGCCACCAAGACATTAAGATTTCATTTTTTTGAAGTTTGTTAGAGATTGGAAAGACATAACCTAATTGTTTTATCTTATTTTGTTTTTACTTATTGATTAATATTAATATATTTTTTAATGATGGTGGAAAGAACAAAGGAAAAGGGAAATACCACAATAACTACAACATTAGTCTTTTACTTTGTGTTATGTGAAATTATTATGTTACCACAAATTAACCAAAAATAGTTTGAAATATCAAATCACATGGAAAAGAAAAAAAGAAATAAAGTCCATTGTGGTGGATGTAACTATTTATGATGAGCCAATGCAAAAATACAACTGCCCACAAAAAAGGTAAATGTGTTCATGAAGTAGTCCACAGAATGAATTGTAGACACACACTGGAAGACATTAGGTTCAGCATCTCTTGGAGGTGGTGGCGGAGGTCTTACCATCCTCTCCTGGTGGTCTGGATGAACGTCTTCTCCTGGTGGTGGGGGCCAGAGTTGCAGGGACTGGGGTGGGTGGAGCAGTTTCCTGTGTGGCAGGGCCCCCTCTCTTTGGCAGGGAACATAAATTGGAGTTGGGATTCTGCAACTCAACATTGTGCTTCCTTTGCAGCTGCTTCATGTACCGGAATCTGCAAGGACCTGGATCCTCACGTCTTTGGATTGCTGTAGTGCTCCCAAGGCTCAGTCAATGATGGTCTGGGAGACAGTTATACCAGTGGCCTCACTTTGCTGGCCCAGTGATTCTCTCCCATGACCCCTAACCCTACTACCCTATGCCCTTGAGGCAGTGTGCCCCATCCCACTGGGACCTGGCAGACATGGAGGTGGTGGTGGTGTTGGGTCAACAGCAGCTAGGACTGGGGGCCACAAGATTGGTGTGATGTTCTTTTGGGCACAGGAAGTGGAAGTATCCTGAGGCTGAGGTGTTGTTGTGGTCAGGGTGGGAGGGGTAGGTGAGGGTCCAGTGAGACTCATTATAGCTGTCTGCCGAGACAGACCTGATAGACCAGACAGCTCCACGTCATCCAGACTTGCAGGAGCAATGACTTCACTGAAGGCTTGATCATGGTCTAGAGTGGAGGTATCTTCAGTTGCAGATAGTCCACTGGCCCTGGGTGTTGGAGCTAAAAAGATTTACAAACACTATGAAATTAAAAGTCTGGATTGTACCTCAATTGTGTCTTTGGCTACAACTGAAGCAACCTAAAAGTGGAAATTATGATTAATGGAATGATTATGCCTCTGTGTGATTTTTATTATTTTACACTTGCAGGTTAATTTGTACAGATGCAAACTTCAGTAATAATGTTGAACATCTGTCCTGAAATGAAAAATGTTAATTAGAAAGTGTACATTATATGTACCAGACATTCAATACAAGATATTAGTGAGGAGACTTGAGAATTAACCCATATCCAAGGCCCAGCAGGCTAAATAAAATACTGTATTACTTATTGGAATTATTGGCATTGGTCATATGGACTTTGCAAAGTAATTTGTGTATCAATACCATTTATATTCAGCACAAAACATGGCTGCAAATCTTTGATTCAACAAACTGTGAATTATGTGTGCAATTACATCAATTCAATGGAATAAAAAGAAGGTGACAACATACAAGATCAAAACAACGAATGACATTTTCATATATAGCATGAAATGGTGAATGGCAAATGCATAACACTTTGGCATATGTGCATATATGGAAGTAAAGGGAGGTTGAGCAACATCACATTGTACTATTGCTTTCCAGAGACAAAACCAGGGCATCATTATAGTTGTAGTAATTTGTAAACACATTTGACAATACTTTTTCAGATGTGAGTTAAACATATCTATTTAAATATCTACAGTGAAAATGAACACACATTTACAATATGTACACACGTATGTGAATGATGTAAATAGGTAAAAAAACACTTACAAGCACTATTCCTTCATGTGCAAATAGGTGGAGTTTGGGACCTGTTTTTTAAGTATAACAACAGACAGACATTGAAATAAAACAAGGAACTAGGCAAATGTAATGGATGACCCATGGAGAACAACACACATTCTGACAAAGCATTTTGAACATTGTTGAAAAGAGTGATACAACCACGATGCCAGTAATTTGGATAAAGCAAGATATGTTGGTGAATGAAGGTTAGCTATATATGTTCTGATAAGGGTCTTGAAACATTCTGAACAGCTAACTTAAGGGCAAAAACTCAATTTGTGATTATTGAGACATTGCTAAGTTGAACTTACCAGTCTCCACTCCACCAGGGGTTCCTGTCAAGCTTTCACGATGTAGGATCTGTAAGACATTCTCTCCCCAGGGAAAGAGTTGTAGGGGGAGCTGGGAGAAGCACCACTATTCTTCTGGGCCTGCAGGTAAAACTTGAAGGCCTGTGAGCACACTCTCTCCCGCAGGTCGTTCCACCTCCTCTGGGTTTCCTTGTGTGGGTGCAGATGTTTTGCTACAGCATTTACTCTGTCAACTATACTGGTCCAAATTTGCCTTTTCTGCGATATGGTTGTATTTTGAAGGTGGGCTCCAGACAATTGTGGCTGTACTCTAATAATTTCATCCACCATGACTGAAAATTACCCCACTGTAAAAACATGGATTTCCCCTCCCTGCCATATTGAATGTCTAAAAAAGCTAGTGCCCCAAAAGTTGATGAAAATTAAAACAAATGTGAGGAAAGAAAACAAATAGAGGAAGAAAAATGAATGAACAAACCCTGACCTCTATGTTGCAAATTTGGCACCAAAATGCTCTCCTACAGTTGAATGGCAAAGGATCATGGTCTGAAAAGGGGTGTGCTTTATAGTGTGGGCTATTCGATTAAGATTTAGATAGTGTGCCAGCAATTGACCACTACATTGATATGTGTGGCTTCTATGTGCTGTAGAACTGTTTTGTGTATTAGACTGATTTATAGTGGACACTTAAGTATCTCATCAACTGCACAGCAAAAACTACTGTTCCCTCATCAACATTGCTTGATTGGCTGTGTCAGCATTTCATATACAATTAGCATTTGTAGCTAAAATGTTGTTATTTTGTGAATTTTTGTTTACCTGCTGTTGAAGTGAAATACATTGTAATTCCAGAAATTACATGTTTAATAAAAATATTTGTTTTCAGTTTTGAGGGATACCTAAACTGTACTGTTTATTGTAATTTACATGCAAATTAAATTACAACTTTATTATATTGTACTTGCAAGGATAAAAAGCCATTTTCCAGCAAATTATGAGAAGCTGGGAAGAAGTCTTCAATTAACTAGAAATGTGGCATGCCTTGGTCTCTTCATAATGTATTGCTACATGTAATTTAAATATAAATTAAATTAAGCAATTGTAAACAAAGTTTAATAATAATTTTTTCTGTCACAGAGGGAAGAGACATGTTAGTTAACTACGGGTTATGGACAACAACGTTTGCTTCAATAATTAAATCACACCTTTATAAACAATTCAAATCATCTCTTACAGTAGGTCTACTTTTATCACAGCAGCCAACATAAAGCCTTAATGGGTGGGTTCTTTGAGGCACACTTGTGTCACTAATCAATTCATTTGTTCACAAAGTGAGGGCGTGCATCCAGATCAGATGTAGTCTTGCCAGTAGCGAAAGTGGATGTCCCATTGTATGAAATCCTCCATGGCTGTTCACGGCCGATTTACTGCTCCATCTTTGTGGGAAATCACTGTCCTCACTTCTCCCTACCAATCAAAGTGCTCGCTCATCAATAAAACACATTAATGATTATTTTTTTGCCATAACTAATCAAAAACCTATGTTTATTCCTTAGTTCTTCTTGAAATCTAGTTTTAGATGTACTAAAGGGATTGTGTATTATGGTTCACTGTTCAAAACTAGAACTACACTTAGGAAAATAGTAAATGTCCAAAAATATTAACTTAAATTTTTTGCACCATTCAAAGGGTGAGCCTCTCTCTCTCTTACATTTTTTGCACCGTTCAAAAGGGTGAGCCTCTCTCTCTCTCTCTCTCTCTCTAGCCACATTATAAGCTGTCATACCAGGCATTGTGACATTCAATAATTATAATAGTTATAAGATGCATTTGTGTGTATGTTTTATCATATAGGGTATTAGAAAAAATTGGGACAGATGGGGTCATTTAGGTTTGGCCAAGCGGGAGCCGAGATATATATGGCTGGAACTGTGCCCTGGTCATTGTGGGTTTACTTTCTAATTTAGAGGTGAGGTAAACCTTAGGTTTCTAACAACAAAAATGTAACTGTGTCTGCTCTATAGAAACTATGACGTGATGGTGCTCTCAACTGCGCCAGATGAATGCTTCGGACGGCCCGCCCTGCTTCCGGCTTGGTTGATTCCTTCCTCCTTTGCCCTGTTGTGACTCAGGGTTGCGTATGGGGCTTAGACGCGCCCCCAATGTGTGTGCAGCGCATCTATTGATCGTTTGGTAACTAACCCCTTTTGTCAGTCTGGAGGCCTGGATCCCAAAAGAGTCAATTACATGCCAAACCTAATAATCATTAGCAAAGCCAATAGCATTTATTTATGCCTTTGTTTGCACAAGTTAGCTCTTTAAAGCCAGGCCTATTGACTTTGGCAAAGTATATTGTATATTCCTGTGCTAAATGTTTTACAGTAATAGAATTAACCAGTCCTGTTCCACTGGAAAAATATAACATGCTGCTTACCTAACACAAAGAGAGTAAATAAGACCCTACGTACAGAATCAAAATGTTGTTTTGCTCGTCTCTTGACCTTCATGTGTTGTTTATGCAGCGATGCTATACTGTGTGCACTTAAGTATATGGCTTCCATATGGTATAATTATATACTCCCTAACAAAATGGAACATCTGTCAAGATACTTAGGCAGGCAAACTGCTACTATGAAATCTGGTGTGCTATGGTGTGCCTTACTGATACCTTCTACGAAAGACCCTGTAGCAGATGGTGCCTTGTTGATCTGCGGCCCTAAAAATCATCAACAGTATCAGTAGCCATGAAAACAGAGAAAATAATAAAATAAAAATAGCAAAGAAACTAAGGAAAGGTTTGGTTTGTCAAACTAATACACAGAAAATTAACAAGCATTTGCAATGCAATAGGTCTTGCGTTTGTGAGAGTTAGAGCTCTTGGCGTTGTCAATGACAAAGTCTTTTACTTATGTTTTTTGGTTTGGAGTGTAGTGGATGTATGCCAGGTGCCACAGCAACCTTCCCAGGCTTGTCGCTGCAGGAGAGAGGACACAACAAGGCCGTCATCTTGGGAGTGTTCTTGCCTCGTTCCTACAAACTGGCTGTGATACTCTAGAGATGCAACCCTTTCCAGTGTGTTTACCTCAACTTTTATACAACCAAACAAGCCACAAAAAGGCACCTTCATGGCATTTAACCTGGAGAATGAAGGGATCAAAAGAGTTAGGAGCAAAGAAAAGGGGGCAGCCATATATTTCTGTGTCTTAAACTTTTAATTTAAATGAATTATTCCTTTACATTGACAATACCAGCCTAACTTTTAAATACATTGACAGTATACAAAGAGAATAACAGAAGAGGCAGCTTAACTGCAAATTAATCATAGCCAATTTGTTAAGAATAGCACCTGCTTTGCCGCGCTATGAAATGGCGGAACCTATGTTACCAAGTGCTATATTAAAAAATAATTAGTTATTCCCAAACTGCGCCAATACACACCAGACAAAGAAACCTAGGGGAGAGGATGTGTTGCAAGGGCCAGAGATGCCGACTTTATTGCTGGGGAAAACAGTTCGAGTCTCTGTGGTGTATCAGCTTTCTGTGGTTCTGGGCAAATCACTTAATCTTCCCTTGCTACCAAAAATGAATGTAGCCGCTGCTCATGTGAAGTGCTGTAATACCTTTGTATCAAGGTCATGCTAACTGAACTCTATTTGAAGGGGCCCAGTTTACATCCAAAGGCTAGATGTTTTTATAATCAAGTTTGAGGCCGTGAAGTGCTTAGGTCTGGAGTCACAACTCCTTTTTTGCCACTTTGGAGACAACACCTTTCGCCATCTTCTTGCCTAGAACTAACCTATGTGCTTGGTTGGTGACCCTCCCGAGGTTATCAAGAGCAAGAGCTATCGCCTAGTGTTAAGTTCTACTCAAGTCAGTTGATTAATGCATCCACTGCAGAGCTCTTGACGGAATGAGAATGTCACAGATTACAATCCTGACATAGCTTTGTCACCTCTTCATCTCTGGAAGGTTGATGCATGTGAATTATAGTAATTTTGTTAAGAATGGAACCTGCTTTGCAGTGCTATGAAATGGCAGAACCTGTATTACCAAATGCTATATAATAAAAAGTTATTCCCAGACTGCCCCAACATGTACCAGACAAATAACCCTACAGGACAGGATGTGGTGTAAGGGCCAGAGCTGTAGAGTTTGGAGCTGGGGAACAGGGTTCGAGTCTCAGCACTGGCTCAACATTCTGTGATTTTGGGCAAATCACTTAATCTCACCTTCCTACCAAAAAATAATAACTTCTTGTGTAATGTAATGGGTGCTCATGTAAAGCAGTGTCATACCTTTGTATCGAGATCACGCTATATCCAACTGCAAAAAAAAAAGTGTTCCAATGCCTTTGTCACGTGTTTTCACTACATAAAACTGCAAAATAAAATAAATACAATAGACATCGCAAAGAAACAACAAGATGCCTAAAACCAAGGAAGATGAAGAATCAACATACTGCCATGAGTGAAGCGGTGAGGCAAAAGAACAAATAGTGTGTCACGCTAAGGTACACAGCTAATCGTACATTAATCAATGTAACAGGGTCAGTGTCCAAGGCAGTAACAAAACAGCCTCAAGGCGGCACAAACAAAAGCATTTACTAATGACATAAATGGATTTTTGATAGATAGGCCCAGGAATGAATAAAAGAGATGGGCGTGGTTAAAGCCCACAGAATAGATTACAACATGCCAAGAAGACAACCTAAAAAGGAAAGACAACATTCAGCAGCTGTAGGAAGCTGACTCTGTATATACTATATCAAAATGAGATATAGGCCCTCATTATGACATTGGTGGTAATGGTGTAGCCACGCCGGGGATGGCTTTCGGACCAAGCCGGCGGTGCAGACTGCCATACTACGACATGGCAGTCAACCCACTGAAACCAAGCCAGTTTGCCGACAGTACCGCAGGGTGTGGCCAGACCGCCGCGCCTGCAGGTTGCCATCCCCAGGCTTTTGGTAGCCACTGCAACGCCCATCCTATTGTGACACTGAAAACCGCCACAAATTCCGGGGCACGACGCCCGTCACCCAAAGCCTGGCAGAAACAGAGAGTAGAAAAGGACTCACTCACCTCCAGGGACACAGATGACTCAGGGGAAGCCATGAAACACCACCTTGAAATCTTCTCAGCGCTCTTCCTCGCCTTCCTCCTCTATGACCGCTGACGCCATCGGTGAGTACACCTGCAGAGCACACAAGGGGGGAAGGGGAGAGTAGCACACCCCCCACACAGCAAACACACAAATGCACTGACTCCAGCGCACACACACACACAAATGCAACACAATACCCATACCGAGACACACACACCCAAAACACAGCCAGGCCAAACACACAGGTCACATACACACACCCAGATGACAACTATACAACCACACCAATAGCACCATCAAGCAGAGACACACAAACCAATACAAAGACACAACACTACATACAGTGCCCAAATACAAGAAGAATGGTGAATCTGAATGAAAAAATGCCAAGAAATGCACATTATACTGCACATGATAGATGGATGGAAACTCACCAGAAAACAAAAAGACTTGACAACTGTATGTTAAGGAAACCAACAGGAATCCTGTTTAGTAAATATGTATTAATAACAAATGCAATGATAGGTGAACATAAAGCACCATGTCCTGTAGGTCAGTCTAATGTCCAATTGGCACAACTATGCCTGTCAAAGGCCCCAAATTGACTCCTGACAGCCTAATGACCTCCACAACGTAGGGGCATCAATGGGTCAGGCAGGTAGCTCAACAGTCTCGGGGTGGGGGTTTGGCTTTGGGAGGGGGGTCCTTGGGCTTCGGCTTAGGAGGGGGCTCCTTTGGCTTTGGTCGGGGAGGGGTTGGGGGATTCAGCTTTGCTGTGGACTGAGGGACAGGGGCTTTGGATCCTTGTTTTGTGGCAGGTTTTCTTCTGGGGACAGGGGAAGGCTTCTTCATGGGTTGAGGGGCAGCAGAGGTAGACGGGTGGTCATGGGAGGACTTGGAGGTGGAGGGGCTTGGCTTGGAGAGAGAACCACAAGAGTGAGGGGCAGCAAGGGGTGGGACAGGCTCAGGGAACAAGTCAAGGCGGGCAAGGAAAAGCTTCCTAGGAACAAGGGGGATGGATTGGGAAACAGGTTTGGGAGTGGAGGTAGAGTGAGTGATTGTAGGACGTGTAGGTGTGCTGGATATAGGTGCAGATATATGCAGAGTATGTATGTGTGAGGTGGAGGAATGTTTGGTGTCTGAGTGCGGGCGTTTATGTATCTTGGGAGGAGGGGTGAAGAGAGGCTGGGAGTGGACAGATAGGTAATGTGGATGAATGTTGGGGTGGTGTCTGCATATAAGATGGGTGTGCTGCATGTGTGAGTGATGGTGGTTGTGGTGAGTGTGGATGTGGTGCATGGGGTGCATGTATGAGTGTCTCCTGTTGTGGTGACTGAGGGAAAAGTGGTGACAGGAACTGGGAGTGAGGATGCAGTGCTGGCAGGTGTGAGTGGTGATGTAACAGCAAGGGAGGAGTTGCTGAGCAAGACAGGGGAGGTAGGGGCTGAAGTTGTGTCTGCTTTAGTGTGTTGAATGTGTGCATGCTCGTGATGTGATTTGTGGTGCCTGTGCCTTTGCGTACCTTGCCTGTTGTTTTGGGTGAGTGCTTCTCTGTATGTGTGGCTTGGCTGGCAGAGGGCTCTGGGATGGGGCAGAGGTAGCAGGAGGGAGAACGGATGTACTAGGGACACTGGCTGCCATCAATAAAGAGGCCAGAGCCTGAAGTGATCTCTGTAGGCCAGTCAAGGCACAGTGAATGCCCTCCAGATAGGGATTAGTCTTCTGCATCTAGGATGCCAGGCCCTGGATGGCATTCACGATGCTTTACTGTCCTGCAGAAATAGAAATCAGGAGGTCAAAAGCCGCAGCATTGAGGGCAGCAGGGCTGATTGGGGGCAGGAGCAGATGTGCCCTTGGCGAAGAGACGCCCACCTTCCTGGGTGAGCAGGTACGGGCAACTGAGTGGGGAGCTACTGGGAGGGCGGTGCTGGTAAGGGGTGTGGTAGACGAGGATGGTGCTGGGATGGTCCCAGAAGGTGCCGCCAGGGAGCTTCCATCGGAGGAGAAATCTGTATCAGTGCTATCTGCTTCAGTCTCCCCTATGGTGCTCCCCTTGCCCTCCAACCCACTGGTCCCCTTAGCTTCAGTGGTCTCTGCCTCCTGGGTCCCATGGGTTGCAGCCTCCCCACTTGCCGGTGCTCCTTCTCCTTCGCCTGCTGATGCTAATTCACACAAGGATAGGATGGTACAAATAGGAGGGGAGGGAGTGAAAAAGATGGGAGCATAGGGTCAATACCAATCCCTATTGCACATTAGTACATTTCAACAACATTACTCTATGAACATTCCTGACTGCACTCTCTACAACGTCAACAGACATTTCCCTACACCTACTGTGCATACACTCTGATGTGCATACACAATCATGGCCCCACTACATTTACACTCCGATACTATTCTACACTGTTAGGGCTGTAGTATACAGGATCATTACTGTGAGAATTCTGTCCATGAGTGACACTTGTACATTGTCATACTTACCTGTGTCACCCATAATGGACATATACATATATATATGGTATAGGAACCAACTTGAGATCCTGTATGTCCATGTCAAATCCTACATTTTTGGCACTGTTAAAATGCCATGACAACCTGTTGCTCAGGTGCTCACCTATCACAGCTACTTCTGTTCACAGCACAACTGTCTCCTACCTGCATTAACTGTCATACCTACAATAGACATCCATGATCCCATGGCTAACACACCCATCCAGTCTACAGCAATCTGTACAGGAAATGTACCCTGTCACTCACCCCCTTGTGGAGGCTGTGTTGCCCTCAAGCGCCCATCCAACTCCAGGTAGGCCACCACCAGTGTGAGGGCCATCAGGGGAGTCAGGGTCCGACGGACTCCTCTTCTTTGTTGGGAAGCTGTCCCCAACTGGGCCTCTGCAGTCTTCCGGGCCCAGCGTATCAGGTCCTCCTACTGCTTCTTGCAGTTGGTGCTCTGCCAGATATGGACCTCCACGGTCCGCACTTCCTTGGCAATGGCTTTCCACGTCGCTTTCTTTTGATAGGCGCCGACCTGCATGGCAGAGACAGAAGGATTGGCACTTTAATGTAGACCCAACAACCTATGACATTCATAGGCCTTCTAACAGTACACATATCAGCATCGTACACGACTTCACACTTCCACAACATTCCTAGCAGCCATGTCCGTAGGTACATCGTCCACTGGAACATCCTGCATACACATACTATAACACACTTCCATACCCATGTAACAACAAAAATGACAATAATGTGACCTACCTGCTGTTCTGGAGCCCCATACAGCTTTGTGTAAAGGGGTAGGACCCCATCCACAAGTTTCTCCAATTCTTCTAATGTGAAGACAGGGGCCCTATCCCCTGTAAAATGCGCCATCGTAGCTCCCAGGAACACGACAGAGCAGCAAACACTCAGTTGATGGTCTTGATGGCTAGAGAGTCAGGAGTCAAGTGAGATACACTGTAGAAAATGGTGGTAACGGCCGCAGCGGTGTGCACTGTCATCACTGGTGGTAGTTGTCATTGGTCCCTGAATGCCATAATCATCAATGTTAACCAATGAGGAGTTGCACGGTGGTTCTGACTGCCTACCGCCGTGACAGCATATGCCAGCGGAATGAGCTCACAGACATCTGTCCCCTGCATGCAGGACAGGCAGCAGCCATTTTGCACTGCAACAAATATATAATTTCATACCGTCAATACTCATTTCCATCATGGACATGTGATGAGTTACTTCCTGGAACAGTGTAAATTACAGTCAGGCAGTATGAACTTGGAGTGTGCACAGATTCAGGAAATTACATCATGACAGTGTGGGAATAATGGTGACTGTACACTAGCAGTGACAGACAAGCATCTCAATGATGTCATCCATTGTATATTGCAGATGTATGTGCAAATAACTTTGGAATTACAATGGCTCAGCACTTTTAAGTCTGTTTTGCATGCAACAAGTGGCAGCATATGTAACGTTGATTTTCCATTTGTGACCCTGCAGTAGGATGCATGAATAGTGATCATTGACATACTTGTATTGTATTCCATGTGTAGATGTTGACCGCTGTGGAGGGAGAGGCAGGCACCTGTGTACCAGCCCCTGGTTGACTTGGCAGCAATGGAAGAATGCCACATCATCGCCCACTATCAACTGAACCGTGCTACAATCAGGGAGCTGTGTACCAAGTTGGAGTCTGATCTGCTGCCAGCCATTCAACAACATACAGCCATTCCTCCGACTGTGCAGGTGGTATCTGTCCTCCATTTCTTGGCCACTGGCTCATTCCAGGGGATAGTGGGAATAGCAACAGGCATGTCTCAGCCTATGTTCAGTAATGTATTGAAGAAAGTCTTGTCTGCCTTAGTCAAACAATTGGACAGCTACATACAATTTCCCAATCCTGTAGACTTGGCCACTGTGAAAGCTGATTTCTATGATTTCTATGCAATGGGACACATCCCTCATGTGATTGGGGCCATAGAAGGCACCTACATTGCATTAATACCACCCAGGGCTGAGGAGCAAGTGTATAGGAAACTTAAGGTCGTTCACTTCATTAATGTGCAGATGGTCTGCTTAGCTGACCAGTACATCTTCCAGGTGACTGCAAGGTTTCCAGGGTCTTGTCCATGATTCGTACATGCTCAGGAATAGCAGTGTCCCACAGTTGATGGTGCCTCTTCAAAGAGTCAGAGTCTACCTCATCAGTGAGTATGATGAGTGTATATGTTCTTACTGCTAGCCCAGCCTTACTACTCAGTCTCTATCTGACATAGTGGAATGTAAATGTTAGTTTACCCTATCCACAGGTGATTCAGGTTATCCCAATCTCCCAGGGCTACTGACACCCGTGAGAAATCCAAGGACAAGGGCTGAAGAACAGTACAATTCGGCTCCTGGGAGGACAAGAAAGGTGACCAAAAGGACATTTGATCTCTTAAAGGCAAGGTTCAGATGTTGGCACATCTCTGGTGTTTACTTGCAGTACTCACCACAGAAGATGTGCCAGATTGTGTTGGCCTGCCGCATGCTCCACAATCTGGCACTGAGGAGGAATATCCCATTGCTGGAGGAGGTAGGAGTAGGGGACAATCCGGTGGCAGAGGACAGAGGAAATATGAGTGATGAAGACATGGATGAGGAAGACGTAGGCACAAGGACAGAACTCATCCAGCAGTACTTCAGCAAAGCTTCTGGTAGGTGTTAATGTTTAACGTGTCAAATGTTGGTGTACAGATTGGGTGTACTTCATTATGCAGTCCTGATATGAGTAAGTGTTGACCTGTTAGAAATGGGGTCTTTGGTTGGCAGTCAGGTTACCCCCTGTCCAAGCAAGGACCCTTGCTCTAGTCAGGGTAAGTCACACACAATCCAAATTATCCTGTGCCCACCCTCTGGTAGCTTGGCACTGAGCAGTCAGGCTTAACTTAGAAGGCAATGCGTAAAGTATTTGTGCAATAAATCATGCAACAACACAGTAGAACACCCCAAAAATGCACCACAGAGTGTTTAGAAATATATATAATATTTATCTGATAAGATGCAGGTCAAAACAATTAAGATGCAATAAGTATATGTTGAAATATCACTGTAAAAATTAAATAAAGTGTCTTTAGTCCCTTTAAAAGCAACAAGTGTCTCTTGCGAGCGCAAAGTACCTGGTTTGTGTTCAAATTCTCCGCAAGGGACCGCAGAGGAGTAGATGCGTGGAAAACAGGTGTGCGCCGACTTTTCCAGCGCACACAGACAATGCGTTGTTGAGTTTCCACGTAGGGCAGGCTTTGCATTGATTTCCGGTGCGTAGACTGGAATCCTTTTTGGGTTGCGGGGTTTTCGGATGCCCAGTAGATGATGCGTTGAAATCTGGTGCTTGCACAATGAAGTCATGGAGGTTGCGTCAATCCGGTGGGCGTTGCGTGAAAATTTTAACTGCACGGCAGGCGCTGCGTCGATTCTTCTCAGGAAGTCGGGCTGCATTGATCCGGCTCGGCTTTGCGTTGATCCAGTGGGCCGTGCATTGAATTCCCAGTTGCTTAGCTGGCGCTGCGTCAATCTTCTCCTTGCAAAGTCAGGCTGCGTCGTTACGGTTTGGCGTGTGGTGATTTTCTCACCACGTTGCAGGCTGTGCATCGTTTCTTGCAGGCTGTGCATCAATTTTCACGGCACAGGGAGTTCTTTTGCAGGAATGAAGTCTTTTTCGTCCTGAGACTTCAGGGAACAGGAGGCAAGCTCCATCCAAGCCCTTGGAGAGCAATTCTTAGCACAGCCAGAGAGCAGCGAGGCAGCAGGGCAACAGCACGGCAGCAGTCCCTCTCAGAAAAGCAGTCAGGTGAGTCCTTTGGGCAGTCAGGCAGTTCTTCTTGGCAGGTTGCAGGTTCTGGTTCAGGTTCCTCTCCAGGAAGTGTCTCAGTTGGTAGGGGTCGAGGCCCTGCTTAAATACCCAAATGTGCCTTTGAAGTGGGGGAGACTTCAAAGAGGGGCTTAGAAGTGCACAAGGTCCCCTTTCAGTTCCATCCGGTCTGCCAGAGTCCCAGTAGGGGGTGTGGCAGTCCTTTGTGTGAGGGCAGGCTACTGTCCTTTGACATATAAGTGTCAGACCCTCCACCCTCCCATCCCAGGAAGACCCATTCAATTTGCAGATGTATGCAAGTGTGACTGAGCATCCTGTGTTTGGGGTTTGTCTGAGTGAATGCACAAGAGAGGTGTCAACTAAACCTAGCCAGACGTGGATTGTAAGGCACAGAAGGATTTAAGTGCAGAGAAATGCTCACTTTCTAAAAGTTGTATTTCTAAAATAGTAATATTAAATCCAACTTCACCAGTTAGCAGGATTTTGTATTAGCATTCTGGCCATACTAAATATAACCTTGATACTCCTTTCAGATCAGAAGCTACCACTGAAACGGTATATGAGGGTAGCCCTAATGTTAGCTTATGAAAGGAGCAGTCCTCACAGCACTGCAAAATGAATTTAGGAGTTTTACACTACCAGGACATGTAAACTACACAGGTACATGCCCTGCCTCTTGTCTACACAGCAACCTGCCTTATGGGTTATCTAAGGCCTACTGTAGGGGTGACTTATATGTAGAAAAAGGGGAGTTTTAGGCTTGGCAAGTACTTTTAAATGACAAGTCGAATTAGCAGTGAAACTGCACACACAGGCCTTGCAATGGCAGGCCTGAGACATGGTTAAGGGGCTACTTAAGTGGGTGGCACAATCAGTGCTGCAAGCCCACTAGTAGCATTTAATCTACAGACCCTGGGTACACATAGTGCACTTTACTAGGGACTTATAAGTAAATTAAATAAGCCAATTGGGTATGATCCAAGGTCACCAGGTTTTAAGGGAGAAAGCTTAAACACTTTAGCACTGGTTAGCAGTGGTAAAGTGTGTAGAGGCCTAAAACCAGCAAAAACAGTGTCCAAAAAGTGGAGGGAGGCAGGCAATAGGTTAGGGATGACCACCCTAAGGCTGTCAGGTCTAACATGACTCCATTTGGGTTTGGGATGAGTGTATACAGAAATGGTCTGACAAGTATGTCAACAGTGCCACTGTGATGTTAGCTAGTACATCTTTTTGATGCACATAGTTCAGACATCATATCTACTTCTTCACACATTTGTGACTTCTCCATTCTAGTATCACATGTTCATTGGCATAGTTTGCTGCTTCTTGTGACTTCAAGTGCTGTTAATTCTTGGCATCTAAGGGTGTGAGCTGTTTAGTACACCTACAAAGAGTGTCTATGACTCAGGTCATTACTGTTAGATGCACCAATTATCTTGTCTCATAGTGCCTGACCAGGGTTGTGGTCATATGTGCAATAGCATTGGATTGTCTATCAATGTGTAAACCTACAGTGTAAATCATTTAACCATCATGATATGCAGGTACATACTGTTGGCAACAGGGAAAATAATATGTGATGTACATTCTGTGCTATAATTTGCAGATGTACTATGGATGATGGTTCACCACTCTTCCCAGTCTGCTACCAGAGGACCCAGGGATGTGTGGACACTGACCGTGCTGCAGGAAACCGGATGACAGCATGTTACATACACATCCTCCCTGTGTTTTATGACTCAATTTCTGTGACATCTCACACATCTGTTGCACTATTACAATGAGTAAACACATAACACCAAAACTTGTGTGTAAGTGCATTTAAAAGTTATACCAAAGGGTGGCTAGGGTGCAAAGCAGTGGAAACATGGTGATCAATTGCATCAGTCCGTAGGGCCCAGCAGTTGGTAGCACAGGTCCAATACCCATGTGGCATTTGGAAATGAGTCTATGGCAGTGGGAAGTCAACAAGGTGTCTCAGTGGCACACAAGGGAGACAGCTCTTGAGAGGCTCATTTCCTGGCAGTGGGGTTGGTCTTTGCTTCTGTCCCTGCAGGATGTCTGGGTCTGCGTCCATGTTTGTTTGGGGGTTCCTCAGCAACAGGGGGTAGCTCAGTGGTGGCTTGTGGAGTCCTCACGCAGGACCACTATCCCACTAGCTGCAGCAGATGTAGAGGGCTGGTCAGTCGGTTGGCTAGTGCAAGTGGCCTGGTGGTGGGTGGAGGACTCACGCAGGACTGTGATGAGCTCCTGCATCAAGCCTTTCATGGAGGCCATGGTGGCACTGAGGATGTGCCACTCCTGCATGGACTCCTGGTGGTACTACCTTTGCTGGCTCAAGTTTTCACCCAACAGATCTAATATCTGTCCCTTCTTGTCCTGGGATAGGTTGTATGCTCCCAGGACTTGTGCTATTGCCTCATGAGCAGGTGACTCTCTGGGTTGCCCCACCCTGTGACCCCTAGGTGGACTCCCACTGGCCCTAGCCCTCTGTACCTGTGTCTCTGGCATGGTGTGTCCACAACCACTTACACCAGGACCTTCATCGTCTTGTGTAGTGGGTGCTGACTCAGGCCCCTGTATAGATGAGCACACTATGGGTTGGGGTGGCCTTGAGACACTGGTGTGGGGGTGTTGGACAACAGGTGTTATGGTGGTAGAGGTTGTGGGGGGCTCCATGGTGTCCTGGGTGGAGCTGGTGAAGGTGGACTGCCCAGAGAGCCTGGATGGGCCAGGTAGGTCTTCCAGTTCCAGATGTCCTGTGTCGCTGTCATCACTGGGGTCTTCATCAGTTGGGGGACTGGCTGTAAGTGGCACTGGTTGTATGACGACATTCTCAGTGGCACCTGTGGATGATAGGGATTGTTATTCACATCTGCCTGATGTACTTTACAGGGGCTGTGAGGTGAGTGCTATGTGTTATGCTTCAGGACTCAGGTGTAGTTATGCGAGGGGAATGTGCATTGTTGGGTGGCTAAAGGGTGATGCATTGTGGGAGTTGTAGTGCTTCATGCTGTACATGCATTGAGTGCATTTGGGAGTGTGGACTTTGGGATTGGTGTTAATGTGGTAGGGTGGGCATGCAGGGGATGGGGATGCATGCATTACAGGTATACGTCTTGCAAGGGGACTATAAGTGACTTACCAGTTTTCAATCCTCTGAGGATTCCACTGAGACCCTCCTGGTGCAGGATCACCAAGATCTTCTCCTCCCATGATGTGAGCTCCAGGGGAGGAGGTGGGGGCCCACTGCCACTCTTCATGAGGCGATTTGGTGTCTGGACGCCATGGACCGGACCTTCCCCCTCAGATCATTCCAACTCTTTCATATGTTGTCCTTTGTGCGTGGGTGGCTTTCCACTGAGTTCACCTTGTTGATGATCCTCCGCAATAACTACATCTTCTTTGCCAGTGACATTTGCTGGACTCGTGCCCCAAAAAGCTGTGGTTCAACCCTGATGATTTTGTCTACCATGGTCCTTAATTCATCATCAGTGAAACGGGGGTGCTTTTGTTGGGACATGGTGAGTGTGATGTGTGTGTGAGTGTAAAATATTTTAAGTGAAGTGTGATGCGTGAGAGGAGTGCAGGTGTCTCTGATGTCTGTGTTCAGTGCGATCTTCAGCGTGGTCGTGCAATGTATGGCAGTTTTTTGTCATGGCAAGGGATTGGTGGTTGTGTGTGTTTGTGTTTTATAGGGTGGAGGTGTGGTGTGTGTACGTACATCAGGTGTGGCATATTCAAATTGGCCTATGTGGTGTTGTGTTGCAGTGGAGGTTCCATTTCAGCCGCCACAGACCTGATCGCCAATGGATTACCACCATGCTATGACCGCTGTGCTGATTTATGGATAGTATTGGGGAGCTGTCTTTTTCTGCTGTGGCAGTATGGGTGGTGGGACCGCATCTCTGCCTCCATCGTTCGTCCTGACGTTGTCATTTTTATTGCTGTATTCTGGTGATTTTGTTTTTGTGTGTCATAATTGGGCAGGTGGATTACCTCGGCCACTGCGCTCTTTTGGCAGCCGCCATCACGGTGGTCTTGGGGAAAAACCGCCAATGTTATAATGAGGGCCATAGTGTGCACAGAGTCCAGGGGTTCCACAGAGGCTTAACAGAGGCTAAAGTAGATACTAATGCTCTCTTTTGTGGTGGTGTGATCGAGCAGTTACGCTTATCAGAGGGTAGTGAAAAGCATTTGTTGTACACACACAGACAATAGAAGAAGCACACTTAGACCAATTGCTTTTATTTAGCAAAAATATCTTTGCACTGGGAGGGGCACAGGTAAGCACCAAACTCACACCCTCAGCGGTGCAGGGGCAGCCGGGAGCAGGGTGCAAACAGCGTCGGGCTCCCAATGCTTTCCTATGAGGGCACCCCGGGGTTCACTTAGATGCTGCAGGTTGGTCCAGGTGGTTGGTTCCGAAAAAGCAAAAGCTGGGCAAGTAGGAGGGTCACCTGCTGAACGTTGCTGCACTGGAAGTCAGGTTCCCCAAGGACGGAGGGCTGCGGGTGCAGTGTACCTTTTGGGGTTGTATATCTTCATCCAGTGCTGTCACAGTAAGGGGGTCCTCTGGATTCACACTGCAGGTGTCGTTATGGGGGACAGGAGAGGTCAACCCAGGGTGGTCACCAGGTCAGAATCGCCTGAGGATCCTCTCTAGTCCATTGGGCCAACTGGTCAACGACCATGGGCGTCGGGTGCAGAGTGGTCGGACTCGCCGATCCGGGGAGGCTCTGGAGTCCTTAGATGTAGTTACTTCTTGGACAGGGCCATTGTCCATGGGAGTTCTTGGTCCTATGTAATGCACATAGTCCTCTGGAAGCTTGGCAGAGGTCGCTGGACTCTCAAGATGCGTCACCTGCTTTTACAGGGCTTTTGAAGCAGGAGACAGACGGTAGGGCTGGGGACAAGTCAGTTTTCATCTACCTTCTTCTCTGCTGGGGTTTCAGCTTAGCAGTCCTTCTTCTTTCTTATGACGTTGCCAGGAATCTGACAAACTGGGTTCAGGGGAGCCCTTTAATCCTGGATTTAGAGGCATTACAGGGGTCAGAGGGCAGTAGCCAATGGCTACTGTCCCTTAGGGTGGCTACAACCGTCCTGTGCCCACTTCCTTTGGGGAGGGAGGCACGTTCCTAACCCTATTGGTCCCTGCCCTCCAAACCAAGTTGGAGGATTCTGCAGGGAGAAGGTCAATTCAGCTCTGGACACCTTAGGTGGTACCAGCTGAAGTGATCACTCCTTTTTTTTCTTAAGTTTCCCACCAAACGCGCCACCAAAAGTAAGACTTTGTCCAGTGGGCAGCCATCTCCACTACCTGTAGTGCCCTGGTGCACTGTAACGGGAGGCCTGAGCCTTTGAGGCTCACCGCCAGGTGTTACCATTCCTGCACGGTGGAGGTGTGAAGCACCTCCAACCAGAGCAGGCTTTGCTTCTGGCCTCAGAGAGCACAAAGGCCCTCACCCCAAGGGGTCAGAAACGTGTCTGCTAGTGGCAGGCTGGCACAGACTAGTCAGCCCTACACTAGATAATTGGGTAAAATACAGGAGGTATCTCTAAGATGCCCTCTGTGTGCTTTTTAGAATAAATCCAACACTGCCATCAGGGTGGGTTTATTGTGCTGAGAAGTTTGATACCAAACTTCCCAGTATTCAGTGAAGCCATTATGGAGCTGTGGAGTTCGTAATGACAAACTCCCAGACCATATACTTAATATAGCCACACTGCACGTACAATGTCTAAGAATGGGCTTAGACACTGTAGGGACATATTGTTCATGCAGCTATGCCTTCAACTGTGATATAGTGCACCCTGCCTTAGGGCTGTATGGACTGCTAGAGGGCTAATTTACCTATGCCACAGGCAGTGTTTTGTGGGCATGGCACCCTGAGAGGGATGCCATGTTGACTTTGCCTTTTTCTCCCTACCAACACACACAATGTGCCACGGCAGTGTACATTTGTTTGGTGAGGGGTCCCTTAGGGTTGCACAACATATGCTGCAGCCCATAGGGACCTTCCCTGGCCATAGGGCCCTTGGTACCACTTGTACCCTTTACAAGGGACGTACCTGTGTGCCAGAGGTGTGTACACACACAGACAATAGGAGAAGCACACTTAGACCAATTGCTTTTATTTAGCAAAAATATCTTTGCACTGGGAGGGGCACAGGTAAGCACCAAACTCACACCCTCAGCGGTGCAGGGGCAGCCGGGAGCAGGGTGCAAACAGCGTCGGGCTCCCAATGCTTTCCTATGAGGGCACCCCGGGGTTCACTTAGATGCTGCAGGTTGGTCCAGGTGGTTGGTTCCGAAAAAGCAAAAGCTGGGCAAGTAGGATGGTCACCTGCTGAACGTTGTTGCACTAGAATTCAGGTTCCCCAAGGACGGAGGGCTGCGGGTGCAATGTACCTTTGGTGTTGTATATCTTCATCCAGTGCTGTCACAGTAAGGGGGTCCTCTGGATTCACACTGCAGGTGTCGTTATGGGGGACAGGAGAGGTCAACCCAGGGTGGTCACCCGGTCTGAATCGCCTGAGGATCCTCTCTAGTCCATTGGGCCAACTGGTCACGGACCATGGGCGTCGGGTGCAGAGTGGTCGGACTCGCCGATCCGGGGAGGCTCTGGAGTCCTTAGATGTAGTTACTTCTTGGACAGGGCCATTGTCCATGGGAGTTCTTGGTCCTATGTAATGCACATAGTCCTCTGGAAGCTTGGCAGAGGTCGCTGGACTCTCAGGATGCGTCACCTGCTTTTACAGGGCTTTTGAAGCAGGAGACAGACGGTAGGGCTGGGGACAAGTCAGTTTTCATCTACCTTCTTCTCTGCGGAGGTTTCAGCTTAGCAGTCCTTCTTCTTTCTTATGACGTTGCCAGGAATCTGACAAACTGGGTTAAGGGGAGCCCTTTAATCCTGGATTTAGAGGCATTACAGGGGTCAGAGGGCAGTAGCCAATGGCTACTGTCCCTTAGGGTGGCTACAACCATCCTGTGCCCACTTCCTTTGGGGAGGGAGGCACATTCCTAACCCTATTGGTCCCTGCCCTCCAAACCAAGTTGGAGGATTCTGCAGGGAGAGGGTCAATTTTTCTCCCTACCAACACACACAATGTGCCACAGCAGTGTACATTTGTTTGGTGAGGGGTCCCTTAGGGTTGCACAACATATGCTGCAGCCCATAGGGACCTTCCCTGGCGATATGGGCCCTTGGTACCACTTGTACCCTTTACAAGGGACGTACCTGTGTGCCAGAGGTGTGTACACACACAGACAATAGGAGAAGCACACTTAGACCAATTGCTTTTATTTAGCAAAAATATCTTTGCACTGGGAGGGGCACAGGTAAGCACCAAACTCACACCCTCAGCGGTGCAGGGTCAGCCGGGAGCAGGGTGCAAACAGCGTCGGGCTCCCAATGCTTTCCTATGAGGGCACCCCGGGGTTCACTTAGATGCTGCAGGTTGGTCCAGGTGGTTGGTTCCGAAAAAGCAAAAGCTGGGCAAGTAGGAGGGTCACCTGCTGAACGTTGTTGCACTAGAATTCAGGTTCCCCAAGGACGGAGGGCTGCGGGTGCAATGTACCTTTGGTGTTGTATATCTTCATCCAGTGCTGTCACAGTAAGGGGGTCCTCTGGATTCACACTGCAGGTGTCGTTATGGGGGACAGGAGAGGTCAACCCAGGGTGGTCACCCGGTCTGAATCGCCTGAGGATCCTCTCTAGTCCATTGGGCCAACTGGTCACGGACCATGGGCGTCGGGTGCAGAGTGGTCGGACTCGCCGATCCGGGGAGGCTCTGGAGTCCTTAGATGTAGTTACTTCTTGGACAGGGCCATTGTCCATGGAAGTTCTTGGTCCTATGTAATGCACATAGTCCTCTGGAAGCTTGGCAGAGGTCGCTGGACTCTCAGGATGCGTCACCTGCTTTTACAGGGCTTTTGAAGCAGGAGACAGACGGTAGGGCTGGGGACAAGTCAGTTTTCATCTACCTTCTTCTCTGCGGAGGTTTCAGCTTAGCAGTCCTTCTTCTTTCTTATGACGTTGCCAGGAATCTGACAAACTGGGTTAAGGGGAGCCCTTTAATCCTGGATTTAGAGGCATTACAGGGGTCAGAGGGCAGTAGCCAATGGCTACTGTCCCTTAGGGTGGCTACAACCATCCTGTGCCCACTTCCTTTGGGGAGGGAGGCACATTCCTAACCCTATTGGTCCCTGCCCTCCAAACCAAGTTGGAGGATTCTGCAGGGAGAGGGTCAATTTTTCTCCCTACCAACACACACAATGTGCCACGGCAGTGTATATTTGTTTGGTGAGGGGTCCCTTAGGGTTGCACAACATATGCTGCAGCCCATAGGGACCTTCCCTGGCGATATGGGCCCTTGGTACCACTTGTACCCTTTACAAGGGACGTACCTGTGTGCCAGAGGTGTGTACACACACAGACAATAGGAGAAGCACACTTAGACCAATTGCTTTTATTTAGCAAAAATATCTTTGCACTGGGAGGGGCACAGGTAAGCACCAAACTCACACCCTCAGCGGTGCAGGGTCAGCCGGGAGCAGGGTGCAAACAGCGTCGGGCTCCCAATGCTTTCCTATGAGGGCACCCCGGGGTTCACTTAGATGCTGCAGGTTGGTCCAGGTGGTTGGTTCCGAAAAAGCAAAAGCTGGGCAAGTAGGAGGGTCACCTGCTGAACGTTGTTGTACTAGAAGTCAGGTTCCCCAAGGACGGAGGGCTGCGGGTGCAGTGTACCTTTTGGCGTTGTATATCTTCATCCAGTGCTGTCACAGTAAGGGGGTCCTCTGGATTCACACTGCAGGTGTCGTTATGGGGGACAGGAGAGGTCAACCCAGGGTGGTCACCCGGTCAGAATCGCCTGAGGATCCTCTCTAGTCCATTGGGCCAACTGGTCAACGACCATGGGCGTCGGGTGCAGAGTGGTCGGACTCGCCGATCCGGGGAGGCTCTGGAGTCCTTAGATGTAGTTACTTCTTGGACAGGGCCATTGTCCATGGGAGTTCTTGGTCCTATGTAATGCACATAGTCCTCTGGAAGCTTGGCAGAGGTCGCTGGACTCTCAGGATGCGTCACCTGCTTTTACAGGGCTTTTGAAGCAGGAGACAGACGGTAGGGCTGGGGACAAGTCAGTTTTCATCTACCTTCTTCTCTGCTGGGGTTTCAGCTTAGCTGTCCTTCTTCTTTCTTATGACGTTGCCAGGAATCTGTCAAACTGGGTTCAGGGGAGCCCTTTAATCCTGGATTTAGAGGCATTACAGGGGTCAGAGGGCAATAGCCAATGGCTACTGTCCCTTAGGGTGGCTACAACCATCCTGTGCCCACTTCCTTTGGGGAGGGAGGCACATTCCTAACCCTATTGATCCCTGCCCTCCAAACCAAGTTGGAGGATTCTGCAGGGAGAGGGTCAATTTTTCTCCCTACCAACACACACAATGTGCCACGGCAGTGTACATTTGTTTGGTGAGGGGTCCCTTAGGGTTGCACAACATATGCTACAGCCCATAGGGACCTTCCCTGGCCATAGGGCCCTTGGTACCACTTGTACCCTTTACAAGGGACGTACCTGTGTGCCAGAGGTGTGTACACACACAGACAATAGGAGAAGCACACTTAGACCAATTGCTTTTATTTAGCAAAAATATCTTTGCACTGGGAGGGGCACAGGTAAGCACCAAACTCACACCCTCAGCGGTGCAGGGGCAGCCGGGAGCAGGGTGCAAACAGCGTCGGGCTCCCAATGCTTTCCTATGAGGGCACCCCGGGGTTCACTTAGATGCTGCAGGTTGGTCCAGGTGGTTGGTTCCGAAAAAGCAAAAGCTGGGCAAGTAGGAGGGTCACCTGCTGAACGTTGTTGCACTAGAAGTCAGGTTCCCCAAGGAGGAGGGCTGCAGGTGCAGTGTACCTTTTGGCGTTTTATATCTTCATCCAGTGCTGTCACAGTAAGGGGGTCCCCTGGATTCACACTGCAGGTGTCGTTATGGGGGACAGGAGAGGTCAACCCAGGGTGGTCACCTGGTCAGAATCGCCTGAGGATCCTCTCTAGTCCATTGGGCCAACTGGTCACAGACCATGGGCGTAGGGTGCAGAGTGGTCGGACTCGCCGATCCGGGGAGGCTGTGGAGTCCTTAGATGTAGTTACTTCTTGGACAGGGCCATTGTCCATGGGAGTTCTTGGTCCTATGTAATGCACATAGTCCTCTGGAAGCTTGGCAGAGGTCGCTGGACTCTCAGGATGCGTCACCTGCTTTTCCAGGGCTTTTGAAGCAGGAGACAGACGGTAGGGCTGGGGACAAGTCAGTTTTCATCTACCTTCTTCTCTGCTGGGGTTTCAGCTTAGCAGTCCTTCTTCTTTCTTATGACGTTGCCAGGAATCTGACAAACTGGGTTCAGGGGAGCCCTTTAATCCTAGATTTAGAGGCATTACAGGGGTCAGAGGGCAGTAGCCAATGGCTACTGTCCCTTAGGGTGGCTACAACCATCCTGTGCCCACTTCCTTTGGGGAGGGAGGCACATTCCTAACCCTATTGGTCCCTGCCCTCCAAACCAAGTTGGAGGATTCTGCAGGGAGAGGGTCAATTCAGCTCTGGACACCTTAGGTGGTACCAGCTGAAGTGATCACTCCTTTTTTTTCTTAAGTTTCCCACCAAACGCGCCACCAAAAGTAAGACTTTGTCCAGTGGGCAGCCATCTCCACTACCTGTAGTGCCCTGGTGCACTGTAATGGGAGGCCTGAGCCTTTGAGGCTCACCGCCAGGTGTTACCATTCCTGCACGGTGGAGGTGTGAAGCACCTCCAACCAGAGCAGGCTTTGCTTCTGGCCTCAGAGAGCACAAAGGCCCTCACCCCAAGGGGTCAGAAACTTGTCTGCTAGTGGCAGGCTGGCACAGACTAGTCAGCCCTACACTAGAGAATTGGGTAAAATACAGGAGGTATCTCTAAGATGCCCTCTGTGTGCTTTTTAGAATAAATACAACACTGTCATCAGGGTGGGTTTATTGTGCTGAGAAGTTTGATACCAAACTTCCCAGTATTCAGTGAAGCCATTAGGGAGCTGTGGAGTTCGTAATGACAAACTCCCAGACCATATACTTAATATAGCCACACTGCATGTACAATGTCTAAGAATGGACTTAGACACTGTAGGGACATATTGTTCATGCAGCTATGCCTTCAACTGTGATATAGTGCACCCTGCCTTAGGGCTGTATGGACTGCTAGAGGGGTAATTTACCTATGCCACAGGCAGTGTTTTGTGGGCATGGCACCCTGAGAGGGATGCCATGTTGACTTTGCCTTTTTCTCCCTACCAACACACACAATGTGCCACGGCAGTGTACATTTGTTTGGTGAGGGGTCCCTTAGGGTTGCACAACATATGCTGCATCCCATAGGGACCTTCCCTGGCCATAGGGCCCTTGGTACCACTTGTACCCTTTACAAGGGACGTACCTGTGTGTCAGAGGTGTGCCAATTGTGGAAACAATGGTACAGTTTTAGGGAAAGAACACTGGCGCTGGGTCCTGGTTAGCAGGATCCCAGCATGTTCTCAGTCAAGTTAGCATCAATATTAGGCAAAAAGTGGAGGGATAACTGCAACAAGGGCCAGTTTCCTACAGCAGCCATTTTAGAATTCATCTTTTTAGGTCTGGTATTAGTCTTGACCTTTTGAGTTTGCTAATATGATATACACAACACCACCTCTATTCACCCATTACTCTGTTGTTGTGTCATTCACATTTTGCTTCTGCCTATTACAGCATACAGAATGGTGCAAAGAATCAGCCTACTTATGCCACTGGTTAACTCCACTTTGAGTGACTTCATTTTGCTCTCTCACAATAAGCACATGCACACACAAGGTAGTTCTCTTCATTAGTTTATAATTACTTTAGCATTTGCCATTGTGTTTAGAGCTTAAGGTGAAAGCAGGATGCTTTATACTAGAGGAGAGCACAGGCCACAATTCAAGTTTATCAGTTCCTTGGCTTCTGAATATGCTGTTGCAAATTCCTTTTGAAGTGTACTTTGTTTAGCTGACTTCTCATATTTCACAAGGTCCATGTGAAAAGTTCTGTATTAAGTTATCCACATTTTACTATTCATGCAGTACACAAATGGATAATTCTTCAGAACACATTTATTCTGGGCACAATTTCACTTGTGGTTATTCAATAGACTTTACCCAGGAAGAAATACAGTATTTATTCTAAGTAATTTGTAGCACTTGTAGCTCTTTTTAATATTTATTTCCTTCTTCCTTCTTTGTTTCTTATCCTTCTTTCTTGCTTTCACTCTCTTGCCTTATTTATTTTCTTCTTTTTTTCTGTCCTTCTACTTTTTTCTTCATTCTTTTCTTCCTTAGTCTTCTTTCTTTAGTTCCTTGCTCTTTTACCCCTTCTCTTTCTTTCCGTTTTCCTCTCCTTATTTTCTCCTTCTGTTTTGTTCTTTCTTTCTTTCTTTCTTTCTTTCTTTCTTTCTTTCTTTCTTTCTTTCTATATCAAATGGAAGAGGCTGGCGGACAGTCAGAGAACAATTGGCTTTTTTAGGTGTGTGTGAGCCAAGATCTTTTGATTTGACTAAACATATGTACATAACATATTTGCTTATAGGGTTTTTCAGCCTCACTTCATTCATTTGTCTTTGATTGTCCAATTGCCATTAACATTTCACAAGGAGCACATCCCCACAGAAAGTAGTTCCCTTCAGTGCCAGGGAGTACTATGGTAATGTGTGATCTTTTGAAACTGAAAAATAGTTTTGTTTTTAGTAAAAAAAAATGATTAGGTTGTCGAAAATGCCTTGGAGGTTCATGAACACTGAAGGTTTGCAAAAATCATGACAAAACAACTAAATGCTTATTTAATCTGAATCTTTGTTCCAGGCTTTCAATGCAGTTAAAAATCTTTAATGCTCAGTCCTGTGTTTTGAGTTTAAGCGCATGGTTGTTTAATGTGAAATCAAATAGAACAGGTAAAACCATTATTTATCAGATATTTAGACTGGAAGCACGGGGGAATTTTCATCAGGGATTTTCCAGCTGTGACTCCTGAAGGTTATTCCACAATGCCATCAGTGAAATGGAACTAAGAATACTAACTTCTTCGGGTAAGTGTAGCAGGGTTGGAAACCAAAAGAACCCACTATTGTGTAATTGTTCAATTACTTATCGGTAATCTTCATTACTCAGAATACCTTTTTCTAGTACCAATACTTACTTAAATGAGGTGTTCAACCTCTACGCAGGCACCATGTGACCTAGCCCAAACCAATCACAATTGTTAGCAGTATACACCCCTCCCCCCTTCTCCAAGCCCCTCCCACCACACAAGGCAGTGCCACAGCTAGAACTCCTGCCCCAGACTCCAGCCCCAGACGATAAGGGTAAAGAAGGCAGACGGGAATGCCCAGGAAGCTAGCATACATAGGGCAACAAAAGAAGCACCCCCCGCAGAAGTCCAGGAGGCCGCCAGGTGATGTGTAGAAGACCCCCCATACCCTGCCAGGAAAATGCTTAAATTGAGAGGCACAAATAAGAGAAAGTAGAGATCAAATCCACCAAAATAGGGTAAGAGAGGGAGCCAGCAGGAAGTCCCTGAGCACCAGAGGAATACCCCAGGCATGAACAGGAGACTGAAGGGAAGGTCAGAGCAAAGAAAAAGCCTTCCAGGAAGCGAAAACCCAAACCAACCAAAACCTCGACACCCCAAGGAATCGTAATAATGGTGAGCAAGACAGCCCCTGGAAGTCCAGAGCCCTCCGGACAGGAGCCATGTAATAAGACAGAATGTCCACCAAATGTCTAGGGGAAGAAATGCAGACCGGAGCGAGCAGGGGCAAGAAGAAAGAACCCTCCACTATCCACGGCAAGCAAATGCAGTGAAGCAGAATGGTAGGAGGGGTGTAGAAACTGACAAACAGGGGAAAGAAACCCAGCACCAGAAATAAGCCAGGGGAAGACGGAAAGAGGCCGATGAGCCTGTCGGAGCAAACAGTGTCCTTCCCTCAGAAGCAAGCTGCAGACAGAGATCGCCGATGAGACACTACCCCAGCCACAATAGGAAAATCGTCAGCTGTCCGGGACAGAGAACCTGTCCCAAAGCGAGTTGACAGAGCTATGTTCCACAGAGGTGACAGGTGAAAGCCGAACCATCGGAGTGTAGCAAGCAGCACAAGAGTGCTAGAGAAGAGCACCCAACACCTTCCAGACCGAGGAAAAGAGTGAGACGAAAGGCGACCATGACCCTGGGACCGAGAGACCATCCAAGGCCACACCTGACCCCATCACCCAGGAATTCGGGAACATGACTCGGCATGAGGGGAGGAAGAACCAAAGAAATTGTGGGGAGCAGAGTCGCCAGAGCTCACCACCACCAGAATGCAACAGACTGTGCCTTGGCAGACCCCTGACATGAGGGAGACAGCCTGAGCTGCCAAGGAAGACACTCACACAGAGGAGAAGAAACAGCAGAAGAAGCAGACCCACAGGAAAGTGAAGGTCGAGTAAGTGGAAACCGCCGACAGGAACAAGAAAGGAGGCTGTCAGGGCCAACCCCAAAACCACACAGGAAGACAATAGGAGTGCATCCATTTCAAGGGCAAGCGAAAAGGAGCAGGGAATGCACACTGACAGCAGGAGCACAGAAGACTCCCTGTGCGATGACACCCTACCATACTGACCTCAAAAGAGCAAACCACCAGAAAAGGGCATAGGAAGCCAACCAGGCATCTGAGAAAGTGAGACCATTATTTCCCCAAAAAAAGAAGCAGGGAGAAGAGGCCAACCCAAAAGGTGTTCCCTGAGAGGTCACAATGGCCAACATGCCATACACCCCACCCCACGCAGAAGAGCAGCACACAAAGAGTGGAAGTCCCACTGAAGCGATAGACAAGCAGAGGCCACATAAACTGCAGAAAGACCACAACCCAAAATTGGAAGGCAGGGAAACCATCTGCAATGAAAAGGAAATCCCACATGTCTCATGGCTAGAAGAAAGGGGCACTGTCAGAAAAGGAGGAAGATCTGCCATCACCGGACATATACAGGCACACAAGAGCCTATACAAATTACCACCCGAAGAGCTGCCAAGCATATGGGAGGGGAAAAAATTAATTCGGAAATAAACCATGAAGGTGGTCCACCAAAGGGACAAAGCAAAGTTCTCTGAAGAGGGCTAAAACATTCCAAGAAAGGAAGACAGCATATGCCCTATGATAGGCAAGAGGAACCCCATCCCAGGTTCAGGGTGAGGTCAAGCTGCTGCAAGATGCTGCTGAGGGACTGCACCAGTACTAGCTCCAGTACCAGGCCCCCCATGCACCGGCACCAGCAGTCAGGGAGGAGGGGGGCAGAGGGAGGCAAGGAGCCAAACCGTTGATACTAAAAGAAAGTAACAGAAACTCAGCGGCAGAACCAAGGGTCGAACCACAGCCACGCATGCAGAGGCCCTGAAGAAAGTAAGAAGAAACTGGCAAGCAGAGCAGATAAGAGCTGAAGGACCTCGGAGCCATCGGCCCACCCACAGGGGACACCTGGTACAACAAAGCCATGAGGCTGCAAATCACCAATGTGCCATGTCGGAAACTGACAAAAGAAGGGTCAGCCCAGCCCTACATAAAAACCTCTAGCACCCTTTATGCGGCCAACCCAGAGGAAAGAAAAAATTATAGCAGAAACAAAAAAGATTGATGCTGCCAAAAAATGAAGAGCAATGACTTAACTCAAACGCCTGAACTGGTTCAGAAAGCACCACTAGAGGCACAGGACCCTACCACTGAGCCAAAGCACCTTGGCAACAGCAGGGCAGACAGACCAGATGCCAAATATGTAACAACAGATGCAGCCCCAGATTGATAAGGTAGGGCAAGTGCTACCGGAAACCTGCTGCAGAAGAGGGCCAAATCATGCTGCAGGACCAAACAAACCATGTGGCAAGAAAAGCCAAGAATGTGGCACAATCCAGCACAATGAATAACAGTATTCCTCCACTACTGCAACATCATAAAATCCGGTAACACCCCTTGGGTATAGATCGCACTGCAGCAGTCCCACTCCAAGACCCAAACAGAGCAACAGAAAGACAACCATTCAAGGCCTTCCCAAGAGCCTGCCAATGCGGGCCAGGTAGTTGCAGTGTTCGTAGCAGCCCCGAACTGCGGAACTAGAAATATGATGTAGACTCTTTCACTTTTTTTTAAACTCTAAAGTACGTCAAACACACATGGAATAGAAGCCACACCCATCAGGGTGAGGGTCAGGAACCCTGACAAGTATGCCACCGGGGAATCCTGCACTGGAAAATCCACAGATACAAAGTATGGCAATGACCATAAACACTCTAGTACAGAACCCCCAACTTCAAGTTGAAGGGTCTGTGACCATAATAGGCTACTGGGTCTCAGTAAGGAGCAAATGCACCACATCCCTAATAAGGGTAAAAACGCTGTATCCTCACAAACTCATAACTCCAGTGGTCCCAGTGAAACACGTGAAAACATGACAAACACCATGCCACAGAGCCTCGGTATAGAAATAAAACAGAGATGTAGGAGTTAAGAGAATCCAGAAGAGGGAGGAAAAGACACAGAAAAGCCACGCCGCTGGTCGAAATGCACCCTGAGTAAGTCAGGGGAAAATAAGCAGGCTCTGAGAGAGCGAGGCTGAAGGAGCGCTCACCCAGTCGTTCAGCTGCCGAGAAAACCAATGCGGCAGCAAACTAAGAGCCCCGAACTGGCTAGGCTTGGAAAGCAGGAGCGTAGACATGCCCGACATGGGGGACACTGCCTAGCTTGGTGGAACAGCTAAAGAGATACCAATGTTCCAGGGAAAAGAACACGCATCTAGCTCTCCGAACCACATAAGCCCCCCCAGCAGCTCAAGGGGAGGCGGAAGGGAAGTGGAGGAAAAACAAACCACACGATGCCAGGAGGTATTGGACCCTGCTGCGCGCAGAAGAAATGACAAGCCTCACCAACTAGGCAGCGCAGACAGAAAAAGGAGAAAGCCTGGCCACAAGCACTAGGCTGCTCAAAGCAACCCATAGCCACACAAACGGAAGACCAACTCTCCCATGTCTATGGCAACAAGACGTCCCCTAGGAACCCAAAAGGCCCAGCGGATTGGAACACTGGGGACAAGATAAACAAACAATGCTCCCCACACTCCAGATACTTTGCCCAGCAACTACCTAACTTACCAAGAGTAGGTGGAGCACAACTGTGAACCCCTTACCAGGAGAGCCCCGCATCCCCAGGCTTACCTTATTGTATGAAGTATCCCAGTAAGTTCCACTCATTGAGCTTATATCACAATAATGGCAAGACAAACATGATTTTTGAATTCCAAAACAAACACTATTTCCTCACACGGGAACTATCTTGTAATATATACCTATCATTAGAAATATAAGAAGTAAGAATAATAGTTCCTGTAATACCTTATGGACAAATGTCAACAGTGTTCAACATTTCATATCCCATTATATTATTTACAGTCTTGTGGTAGAAATCCAGTGCTGTCATTTTATCTTCTACTCATATTAATACTCTTCACCATAGTTCTCAACCATAATTACAGTACATGTCGGCCAGTCACTTCTTGTTCATTCTATAATCCAATCAAGCCATAGTGGGAAAATACCTCTCTTCTGACTTTAGTATCTCTACATATGTAACAAGGCAAAATAGAGCTTTTAATAAACAGAGGAAGGTCACAAAAAACAATTACAGCTCAAAACTCCTAGCTCATTAGTAAAAGGAAGTCAGACCCTCATGAGAAGAAAAGAGTAGAGTTTGTAAGTCAGTCGACTGTGTCACTCTCTGTAGTTGTCACCCTGTGGAAGTACGGATCCTCACCCTAGTCAGGGTAAGCGAGTCACACAGCTAAGATAACCCCTCCTCACCCTCCTGGTAGCTTGGCTCAAGCAGTAAGGCTCATCTCAGAGGCACACATACAGTAATCCAGTGAAAACACCATACTCCACACCAGTTTAGTAAAATAGCCAATATTTATCTGAATAAAACAAGACCAAAACAACAAAAATCCAACACACAAATGTCAAAATATCTCTCTTTAAAAGTTTAAGCAGGTCTTAATCCATAGGAGTCAATGGAAATAGCTACAGAGATACTTGCTTCAAAAACACAATGATGTGGGCCACAGGGGAGGTGAGGCACTGGAAAAGCAAAGCGATGCGTCGGTTCCTTACTGCACAGGAGAGGTAATGCGTCTATTCTTTCCTCGCAGGTGAGACGATGCGTCAGTTCCTTACTGGCAGAGGAGGTGATGCATCAATTCTTTCCTTGCAGGAAAGGTGATGCGTCAATTTCCAGACATGTGGTCTCAATTCCTTACTGTGGTGCAGAATCGATGAAAAATTTACACCCATGGATGATGCGTGGAAAATAAGACGTGCTGTGTTGATGGGACCTCGGTGAAACAGGCGATGGGTCGATTCTGCAGCTGTGAGACAAGTGTTGCATCATTTCCCCAGCCATGGGGAAGGTGTTGCATCGATTCCTCAGCCGTGAAACAGGTGCTGCCTCAATTCTTCTGGTACGGCACATTAATATGTGGATTTTCTCCTTCAGATCACCAGCTTGCACTTCCACAGTCCCAGGGACAGGAGTTGGCACCACTTGGGAAGTTAGGACTCTAAGTCAAAGAGCCCAGGCACTGGTAAGTGAAGCGTTTGATGTCCCTGAGGCTTCTTAACAAGTGGCAAGCTCAGTCCAAGGCCTTTGAAAATCCTTGAAAGCAGAATGTAGAAAGTCAAGTCCAGATCTTTTGCTCCCAGGACAGAAGGAGCAAGCAGCAGGCCAGCACAACAAAGTAACAGGCAGAGTGGAAAACCATCGTACAGCATCCAGGTCCTCTTCCTGGCAGAATTTCCTCAGTCCAGAAGGATTCTAACTATGTGGTGTCAGAGGTCCAATACTTATACCCATTTCTGTCTTTGAAGTAGGCAAACTTCAAAGAGAAGTCTTTGTAGTGCAAAAGACTGTGCCTTTCCCTACCCTGGCCCCAAACACACTCCAGGGGGTTGGAGACTGCTTTTGGTGAGGACAGGCACAACCCTATTCAGGTGCAAGTGTCAGCTCCTCCCACCAACATAGCTCAAAGAAATCTGAGTTTAGCAGTATTTCACTATCAGGATGTGTAAAGCACACCAGTAGATGCCCTAACTTTTACTTATACTTTAGGGGTGACCTACATGTAGTAAAAGGGAAGGTTTGGGTCTGGCAAGTGGGTACACTTGCCAGGTCGAAATGTCAGTTTAAAACTGCACACAGAGACACTGCATTTGCAGGTCTGAGATATGTTTACAGGTCTTCTGATGTGGTTGGCACAATCATTGCTGCAGGCCCACTAGTAGCATTTGATTTACAGGCCGTGGGCACACCTGGTGTAAATCAAATATGCCATTCATGGATAAACCAATCACCAACACAATTTAGACAGGTAGTTCTTGTACTTTAGAATTGGTCAGCAGTGGTAAAGTGCCCAGAGTCCTAAAGCCAGCAAAAACAAAATGTAGCACAGTCAAAAACAAGCAGTCAGGGGAAAAGAATCTGGGGATAACCCTGCAAAAAGGGCCATTACCAACACAGCATCATTTCAAAACAGAACAACAAAAATTGTTCTCAGCCTTCCTGAGAATAAAGAGAAGTCAAAACAAGACAGGAAAGCATCATTTGTGTTTAATCCCCTACATGAACTTTAAGTTCCCCTTCAGTGTTGAGCCCAATACTGTTCTTAGTTTCTAAGACAACTATATATGTTTGATTCTTTTCTTCTTAATGTGAGTGATCTATTGCCTCCCCTTGAGTCACTCTGCACTTGTTCTATAGAGCAATAGTTCAACATATTTCTATTGCTGAAATGACATTCAGCAAAGTGTCGGGCAACAGGATAATGCTTATCATTTTATCGATTGACCTCACATGCTCAAGGATGCATTTTTTAACATGTTGCATAGTAGCCCTATTGTATTGTTTGCCAAAGGGGGATATACTAGGGCATAAATCAAACAATTAGAATTATAGCTCAGAAATTGCCTGTTTTCTCTTTTACCATTACCATACTGAAGAGGTTACTCTCTAACACTTTCTTCTCTTTGAATCTCCTCATTGCTTTGCCTAATACCCAATTGGGGTACCCTCCCGTTCTGTGTCTTCTGATCATATTGTTTTGCACTGCATGGAAAACCTCCTCTGTGCTACAATCTCTACGTTCCTTCAGGAGTTTTCCATACTGAATTCTCCACTTGAGAGTCTTCCGATGGTCAGTGAGGGCATGGCAAATTATATTACAAGCTGTGAGTTTTCTAAACAGTTTGGTACGGATCTTATCATTGTGCATTTCTATTTTTACAGCCAAAAAAGTGATCTCTTCCATACCTAATTCTGCTGAGCACCTGAGATTATACTCATTCCTATTCAGATATTTAACAAATGCTTCAGCCATCTCTTTTGTCCCTTGCCTAATAACAAAGAGGTCATCGATATAACGTAGCCATAGAGCTACATGTTCAAAACCTTCCTGAGTTTCATCTGCAATGGACACTTGCTCCTCTCACCAACCCATCTTGAGACCTGCATAGTTAGTTTTGTCTGGTTAGCGAGCTGAAAAGAGTGTGCAACGAGGTACGCTACTTATTATAATTTCGGATTTTTAAAGTTTGTGCAATTTAAACCTGGCTTCTATAGGGAAAATACATTTTCCTAACCATAACTAAACTTTAACCTTTGTTTTTTTAACTGAATGTCAATGGTTTTTTTCAATTTTTTAACCAAAAATGTGTTTCAAATCATAGAATCTAGTGTCACGAGTGGAGAGTTGTTATGTGGAGTGTCGTACAGATTAGTTGAACAGTGTGTTGCAAAGTCTATTGTCATAGACCAGAGTATTGTGGATTGGAATTAAGTGGAGTAGAGTAGAGTGTAGTAGTGTATCTTATAGTGTAGTAAAGTGTTATATAGTGTAGTGGCATGGTGTCTCATACAGTGGAGTCAAGTATCGTAGACTAGAGCAGCGAGTTGTACAGTGGAATGGCGTGTCAAACAGTATAGTGGGGTATTGTAGACTCTCATAGAGTAGAGAAGAGTGTTTTAGAGTGGAGTATTGTCAAGTGAAGTGTCGGACAGCACAGTGCAGGAGACTGACGTGGAGTGGAGTGCTGTGTCAAATAGTGGAGTGGTGCATCTTAGAGAAATGTTGAGTGGCATTTCACTTAGTCTCATACAATCTAGTACAGTGGTGTAGAGTGGATGCACATAGAGTGGAGTGTCACAGAGTGGCAGAGAGTGTAGTACAGTGTTGTAGAATGGAGCTGTATACAGCGGACAGCGGAGTAGAGCGGGATAAAGGGTACTAGAGTGGAGTACAGTGGAGTAGAGTACACTGGATTCAGGTAGCAGAGGATGGAGTAAAGTGCCCTAAAGTGGAGTTGCGTGTTATAGACTACAGTGCCATAGAGTGCAGTAGAGTGGAGTGTCATGTCTTTTAGTTGAGTAAAGTGTCATAAAATGGAGTACCTAGCAGTGGAGTGGAGTGGGGTGTCATACTGTATTAGAGTAGGGTAGATTAGAGTGGCATACAGTCTAGTTGATTTTTGTAGAGTGAAGTGCTGTACAGCACATTACAGTGTTGGGGTAGAGTGGATTGACATACAATGTTATGGAGTGCATCAGCACTGAGTGGCGTAGAGCAAAGTGGCGTACAGTAGAGTATAATGGAGTACTGTGTCAGAATAGAGTGGAGTAAAGTGAGGTACAGTGGCATGCAAAGGGTTGCATATAGAGTTGAATAGTGGACTAGAGTATCGTAAAATGGAGTAGTGTTGTACAGTGGCATACAGTATAGTGCAGTGTTGTACAGTGAAGTGAAGGAGTATAGACAGGAGTAAAGTGTCAGAGAGTTGCATACAGTGTAGTAGATTGTTGTACAGTGGAATTGCATAGAGTACAGTAGTGTGTGAAACAGTGGAGCTATTGTAGAATAGCGTAGAGTGAGATAAAGTCCCATACAGTGGAGTAGAGTTGAGGAGAGTGGCAAAACATAGGGTCTGATTACAACTTTGGAGGAGGTGTTAATCCGTCCCAAATGTGGCGGATATACCACCAGCCGTATTACGAGTTCCATAGGATAAAATGGACTCGTAATACGGCTGGTGGTATATCCGTCACATTTGGGACGGATTAACACCTTCCTCCAAAGTTGCAATTAGGCCCCTAGTGTGTGTTGGTGTGTCATAGAGTAGAGTGGAATAGAGTGGAGTGGAGTGTACTGGCGTAATGTAGGTAGTAAACTGTCATAAATTGAAATGGGGTCTCATATATTTGAGTGGAGTGTTGTGTTGTATAGAAAAGTGTTGTATAGTGGAATAGAGTGTTGTACATTAAAGTGTGCAGGAATAGAGTGGAGTCCAGTATAGGACAGTGGAGTGTACGGATATAGATTGGAGTAGAATATTGTACAGTGCCATAAAGTGTGGTAGACTTTCATAGAGTGGAGGAGATTGTCATATAATGCAGCAGCATGGAGTGGAGTGGCATTCACTATGGTGGCATAGAGTGGATTACCTTAAAGTGGAGTAGCATGCAGTGGAATACTGTACAATGGAGTGTAGAAGAGTGGAGTGGCATAGAGTGGAATAGCGAAGAGTGGAGTGGCATACAGTAGAGTGGCATAGAGTGGAGTAGAGTACAGTGGATTAGCGTACAGTGGGGTGGCATACATTGAAGTGGCATAGTGCAGAGTCAAGGAAACTTATAAATTAGAGCGGCGTCTAATACAGTACAGTGGAGTGCTGTGACGTACAGTGTTAGAAACTGTTGTAGAGTGTTGTACAATAGAGTGTACGGGCATAAAGTTGAGGGCAAATTTGGACACTGGAGTGAACGGAGATGGAGAACAGTAGAGTCTAGCAGAGTGGCTTAGAGTGTAGTAGAGTTTTTTGTAGAGTGGAGTTATTTAGAGAGGAGGACAGTACATTGGAGTGGTGTAGAGTGGAGTAGTGCACAGTGGAGTGGCATAAAGTGGAATAGCCTGAAGTTGAGTAGCGTAGACTGGGGTGGCATACAGTGGAGTGGCATAAAGTGTAATATCCTATAGTGTAGTACTGCACAATGAAGTGAGGTACAATGAAGTGGTTTAAGCTGGAGTGGTGTATTGTGAGGTGGGGAAGTAGGTAATAGCATACAGTGGAGTGGTGAAAAGTGGCATGGGGTAGAGTGGAATACCATACAGTAGAGGGCTAAGATTGAAGTTGATTACAATGTAATAGCGGAGAGTGGAGTGGCACACAGTGGAATAGCATAAAGTGGAGTGCAGTGAGTGGGGTAGAGTAAAAAAGCATACAGTGGAGTGGCATTTAATTTAGTCATGTACACTGGAGTGGCGTAGAGTGAGTAGCATATAGTGAAGTGCAGACAGTGGAATAGTGTAGAGTAAAGTGGTATACAGTAGGATGGAGTACACTGGAGTAGTGTATAGTGGAGTAGCGTACAGTGCAGTGGCATACAGTGAAGTGGTGTAGATTGGAATGGTGTACACTGTAACGGGGTGGAGTGTGATAGACTATAGTGGAGTGGCATACAGTGGATTGGTGTCCAATGGAGTAGTGTAGAATGGTGTAGGGTATAGTAGAGTAGCATGCTTTGGGGTGGCATGGAGTGGAGAAGCATACAGTGGAATAGCACAGAGTGGAATTGCATACAGAGAATTGGTATAGAGTGGAATAGCATATACTGGAGTAGCGAATAGCTGACTGGCATACAGTAAAGTGGCGTGCACTGAACAGGAGTAGAGTTGCATATACTATAAACAGAGTGGACTGGCATAGTTTGGTGTGCGGTGTAATAGTGTAGAGTGGAGTGTCCCATAGTGCAGAGTATTGTACAGTGGAGTGGTAAAGAGTGCAATAGTGTATAGTGGAGTAGCGTACAGTGGAGTGGCTTATAATGAAGTGGTGCAGAGTAATGCAAAATAACAAATTGCACCACCTTGCATTTCTACAGATTTACCAATCAACGTAGGACCATGCATGGAGGCCTTGTATTCATTTGTAAATCTGACTTAAGTATTGCATTCCCCCTTGACACCATAAGTGATGCAACTGTTACCATGATCCAATAATACAGCTAGGCCTTAGTTATAGTTTGGCCCATCGTATACCATGATAACTTTGTAGTATACCGTGGTACATGGATAATAACAAGCCAGGATATAGTTGGGTAATGGCTGTTTTTAGAGAATGGAAAAGCAGTCAAATTGTTTATATTAACCTTTGGCTGTGTTCAGTGTTTCTGCCTTAGCTATAGGTAAGTAGTCCTCATCTATTACCATTTTATTAAAGCCATTTTTTAAATATAATTTTAAATAAGTTTATGGCAATGTACCACAGTAGTAGTTTCACAAAATATAGTGAAATTTAATGAAAGTACTGCAGTAACATATATTATTTAGTTTAAGTGCCTTCTAACTTAAAAGAGGCTCGCCCTACTTAACTGCAGTACCCAAAAACCATCATCTCCACACCATAATGTACTGTGCCAGATGTCAGGTAAATACATTCTGTTGTTTTCATACTACTTCAAACACAATAGCCTGTGGAAAATGCATTGGTGGAAAAATACATTTTGGGACAATATGCAGAAAATGCTATGGGTCTGGAAAGTTTTGTGATGATTCGTCAAATGGGTAGAAAGGTATGACGGAGGTTATATCAGATGACTTGACATTTTAGGAATACTAACTATAACTATAGAGTGTCAATCAGATTTAATGTGATTTCTTTCTTTTTCTCTATTGTATTTGTTATGTATTTTGTTTATTGGTTTACATAATCATGTGACCATAAATGTGTCTTTTAGTTGTCCAGGTAGTACATAGGCAGTCTAGTTTATTTTTTGGGCTTCTTTGCTACTTTAGTAGGACTGTGCTACATATGAAACCCAAAGTGAATGAAAGCCAAACATTGTTATTATAAAAATTAAGATTATTGTTTTTACCTAACGGTCAATTATCATCTCTTCCATATACCAGTTTGTGTAGCTCAATGCTAGGTCACTTTTCCATTTTGTTGCACAGGAGTACATAAGGGCGAGGGTTTTTGTTTGACTTGTTGAGCACAGTTTTATTTTGTGAGCCAGAGAGCATGCAAAGAAAACATATGTAGATTGAGATATATTCTATTTGTTATGTATTTGTTTATAGGTTCCCAATAGCATGTAACCATAAATGGGTCTTTCAGTGGTTCCTGTAGTAAATCTGACACTTTACATATGCAGTCAAGCTAATTCTTTGGGCTTCTGGGCCTCTCTTAGTAGGATTTTGCCACAAATGAAGGCCAAAATGAATGATAGGCAATCAATTTTATTTTTTAAAAAATGAGATTATTCGTTTTTTTCCTAGTGGCCAATTACCATTTACTCCAACTAGTAGTTTTTGTGGCTCACTGCTAGTGGAATTTTCATGTTGTTGCCCAGGGCTGCATAAGAAAGATGGTTTTTGTTTGAATTGTGGGCCACTTTTATTTTGGGAGTCAGAAAGTATGCAAAGACAATTTATGTAGATTAAGATGTCTTCTATTTGTTATGTATATGTAACTTTACATATGCAGTCTAGTTTCTTTATTGGGCTTCCTTGCTTCTTTTAGTAGTATTGTGCTACAAGATATCACTAAGTTGAAAAACCTTATAACTTAACATTTACTTACTCTACTTCCCTGCAGAACCCAACAGAATCATCTGTGCCTCCCTAAAATGTAATACTACCAAATTCATTAAAATCCAGCTAATGGTTTTTGAGCAATGCGAATTACAAAAGTCTATGGAAAATGCTTTGGATTTGAAGCCCATTTTGGGACCTCCCCTTTTTTTCTGTGCACCCCTTGACCAAACAGCGCAAAACTTTTAAAAGAAATGGGGCTGCAGGTTTGCAAAGATTCATGCACATTGGTCAAACTGATGCAAAGTTATAAAGGGAAAAACTATATCTCTGGTCCCCCTTATTAAAAGGCTTCTGCCTTTTATATTTATACATTACCTATTGGCAGTTGCCAATCGATAGGTATAGTTAGGAACCAGTTTCCATAAACAGAGCATTTTTTTGTTTTGCCTATAACTATGGCACCGCTTGACGACTTCACAAATTTTTCGAAACGTATAATTTTGTCGCTCAGGTTCTGTCTTAAAAGTTTCAGGGTGATCCGTCGAGGAGCCATTGATGGCCCTGGGGACCGTCACACCAGGTCAGTTCCTGATATGTCCTGGGTGCCCAACCCCAGGACATAGATGTTTGCTGTGGCTTGGCTGCAATTTTGAAGCTGCAGCCAAGTCACAGCAAACACTCCAGTTTCTGATAGCTGGACTTGTCTAGCATCTTGCCTCCTGAAACAGTTGATCCCCCACCTCTTGGCTACTCTTCAGTATTTCTTCCACTATGTTATCCATGCTTCACATCACTTGTTGGGTAACATGTACACCTTGGACCAGCCAAAATGTTAAGGAATATGGGCAGCAAGAGACAGTGGGAGGTTCTTGGTGTCTTCTGAAATCAATCCCTCTGCGCTTGACCTCTGTGTATCTTCTGATAGTACAGCAAGCATGGGGGTACGCGGACCTCAGTTCAAAGAAGCTTCATTGAAAAGGACCGGAATAGAGGGTCAGCATGTGGTGGGGGCAATGCTGTGCTGGTCTACATACCCGCTTGTAACGTGCAATAAACACTTGCAGCCAGGAGACTGTAAGGAAAGAGAGCCTGCACCAAAGCAGGTTGTAGCTCAACAAAATATATTCAAAAGGCAGGAAGAATAATGTGTTTAAATTCAAATGAGACTTGTTTACTTACACTTACATACAAATCACGGAGGATTTATAAACAAACAAAACTAAAGATGGACTGGAAAACAACTCATGCAAAACCCCCAAATGCACAAATGAACAGCGATAGTACATATATAAACAGGCTCCAACTTAACAGCTGTAATTTAAATCCGAAGAAAAATACTAACAAGGTAAAAATCAACTTGTACAAAATCTCAAGTTCATTATCAATCATTTCAAAGAACAAAATTCAAAACAAATCAAAAATTTTGGGCCTGATTTTGATATTGGCTGACGGGTTACCCCATCATAACTCTGAGGGATATTCCGTCCGCTGAAATCTAAATCCCATTAAATCCTATGGGATTTAGATTTTGGCGAATGGAATATCCATCACCGTTGTGACAGAGTCACCCATCCACTAACATCTAAATCAGGCCCTTTGTCATTAATGTTAATTTGGTACAGATAAAAATAGAGAAAAAACTTTGGATCACGTCATAGCTTCTATTTTCTCTTAGAACAAAGTGTAAAAGCAATAATATGATAATAATTTAATTCATAAAGAAAGAATATAAATATTACGGAATTTCTTGAAGATCTTGGGTAGCCTGTGCAGGATAAAGAAGCAGGAGAATGTGACGGAGTTGACTTGTGTGGTCATGGTAAATTTGCTGTCAAGTATAATTCTGAGCTTTCTGTCGCTCTCAGTCGGGTTTGGTGTGGGGCTGAGCTCAGAGGGCCACCAGGACGAGTCCCCAGTAGGATATTTTGTTTTTGAAGATCAGCACTTCTGCTTTGTCAGTCTTGAGCGTCAGACAGTTTTCCTTCATCCAGTCTGTGATGCTGGTTTTGCAACTGTGGAATTTGATCCTGGGGTTGGTGGGATCTTCTGGGAGGGAGAGGATGAGTTGTATCTCATCAGTGTAAGAGATGATGTTCAGTCTGTGGAATCTGATGATGTTGGCCAGTGGTGTCATGTAAGTGTTGAAAAGGGTGGGGCTTAGACACAAGCCTTGTGGAACTCCGCAAATGGTTTCCTTGTGATCCGTGTTCAAGGGTGAGAGGTGTTCTCATTGGGTGAGGAAGGAGATGATCCCCTTGAATGCTGCTCCCTGGACTCCGATGTGATGGAGTCTGGCAAACAAGTATTTGTTATGAGTTGGTGTTGAATGCCTCAGAAAGGTTGAGGAAGACAAGACCAGCTGTCTCACCTTGGACGACTATGGGACGGATGTTGTCCATGGCTGTGATGAAGGCTGTATTGGTGCTATGGTTACTGCGGATTTGATGGTGTTCCATGTGTTTGGGGAGTTGCTGGTTGATTGCTTTTTCCATGATTTTGGCCAGGAAAGATGATATGGAGATGGGACAGTAGTTTTTGACTTCCCTGGGGCCGGACAATGGTTTCCTTAGGAAGACGCTGACTTCTGTGTGTTTCTAATTTTCTGGGAAACGTGCGGTTATTAAAAAGGTGTTGATGATGGCTGTGAGTTTAGTGCTGATTTTGTGCCCACCTAGGTTAAAGATGAGGGGGAGGCATGGGTCGGTGGGGGCCCCTGAGTGTATTGTCTTCATGATGGGGGTTGTGTCTAGGCCCGGGCATAGAAATCCACTCCACTATCCGAGTTTGCGGAATTCGAGACCTTCACACTACGCAGATTAGCGCAGAGTTCCTGAATTCTGCAATCCAGCGCAGAGCAGAGTTCATTTGCGTATGTGAGGTTGGGTTTTGGTGTGAGACTTTTCATTCCATCACGCTCTTTCTGCTGCACGTGCAAGACTTTGTGTTTACTCACGCTGCGTCTGACCACGACAGCAGCCAAAGAGTCCCACTCGTGAGCACGAAAGCACCTGAAGTAGATTTTCTACCCCAGATGTATCTAAATCTAGTCAAAATGTGGTATTTGAGTGGAATTTCTTCTCTAATCAACCCTTCAAGGTTTTTTTGTAGATTGAGAAGCCTTTTTTATCCAAACAAGAAGAAAGTGGCCCAGAGCCTTCAACTTCCTGTTCCTGTACAACAGGCTCCGCCCAGTGCTTTGTCCATCTCCTGATCACTTTCACTTTGATTTCGAGGTGGAAGGATCACTCGCTTTGTCTCCTGGATATACCTTTGAATTTAAGAACTTTGTTTTTGTGAAATCACACAAGTTCAATATCTTATAGAATAAGTGGATTGTTTGTTTGCTTGGTAATGCACCAACATTTCTTTGTACTTTAATTTGATATATAAAATTGTATAGTGATGGGTGGCCTGGACTTTAAGTATGGGCCGAGGTATTTTGCATTTCTTTGATTGTTCATCTTTTGTAAAAGAAAACTGCTGTACAGCTCAGTATCTGTCCCTGTCTACATGTTTGCAACTTGTGCAATATTATTTTACATTGTGGCCTAGTTTTCCAAAGGGCCATCTAGCCAGTAGGTCCAGTACTAGTACATGAAATATGGCTTGGCCGGCCAAGATGGCAGGGGCAAGTTAATGGAGCTCCGTGGTGGGGCCCCAATCCAGTGATCCGGTCAGCCACTGGGAGGCAGATGGATCATTGCGGTGTGTGGAGCAGAGGTGCAGAGCTTGCTGGTTCTGGGTGAGACTGTGATGACCAGCACCTGCCTGGCCTGAGAGGAAATGAGGCACTGGTGGAGTGCAACATGGAGCGGAGGATCACCTGGAAGGCCTGAGCACGCTGATTCCTCTCCGCATTGCCTCCACCAGCGGTAAAAACGTGCAGGCCATTATGGAGAGGCCAGGCCTGAAGTGACTGCAAGCGGACAGCGCAACTCGGATGCACCCACATCGTCGAGGCGGCTGGTTCTGGGTGAGACTGTGATGACCAGTGCCTGCCTGGCCTGAGAGGAGGGGAGGCACAGGTGGAGCGCAACGTGGAGCAGAGGATCGCCTGCGAAAGCCTGAGCACGCTGATTCCTCCCCCCGTTGCCTCCACCAGCGGTAAATACATGCGGGCCATTATCGGTGTGTCGACCGAGCTGGGAGGGGAGGGGGCCCTTCTCCTACCTACCTCCTCCCTACCTCCTCCCTACCTCCTGTTTCATTGACTGGTTTACTACAGAGGAAACTGGGGCCTAGTATTTATGCGGTGCTGCCGCTCCATGCCCCCTGACTCTGCTGTGAACCTTATCACGCCGGGGGGACTACGTTGGAGGCACTTATGGGGGGGCAAGATGTGAAGGAGACTCGAGGGGCTACAGCAGCGCACAAGGTGCCTTGATGGCTGGTGGCGGCTGGGAAAAACACTGGGAGGTCGTGGTCTTGATGCTCATCGTATCAATGGCCTTGCTCTTTTTCTCACTTAACTTAGCTACTGAGACTGTGGAACTAGCGGTTGAGCGGCCCATTCACCTGGCACACTTTTTGTGTCCCACGTGAGCTGTGCCTTACCAACTGATTGTTCTGCTGTTACACTGATGTTGGCTTACTCATCGTTAATCTTGCAAGCTCACAAAGTGCTTGCCTCTTGCACAGCAACTGGCCCTAAGCACATTCAAAGGAGAGGCCACGTCCTGTCGCCTTCTTCGGGGGGGGGGGGCTGCACATTCTGCTGCATGCTGGGAACTGCTCACCATGCATGCAAGCGGGCCCTACTGTGCAACTGGCAGTTAACAACACGCCCCAGAGGTCACGGTGACTTACAGTGTCTCAATGAACCTAGCACACCAAGACCCTGGACCAACCGATATGGGCCGTCTGCACACTGGCACCGGGGCCAAACAGCCAACACTTAAGGGCAGATCTTGGGACAATGGCGGCAACAAGCTAGACGCGGTGCTGGCGGAGGTGGAGGGCATCCAGGTCTCGCTGGATCAGGCCCGGACCTCAGTGGAGGGTAAGATTGACAAGGTGGCTAGTGATTTCACTCTGCTTCGCGTCGACCATCGCAAACTAGCAGACAAAACACGTTCCCTGGAGAGCCGCCTCATCGAAATTGCCCATCAGACGTTTCATCTGGAGACCTGAATGTAGGATGTGCTGAGCAGGCAAGTTACATAGGTTAGGCAGATACCAGGTGTCCCTCCGCTCTGATGGTATTTCCCAATTTAATGGTTAAGACAGCAGTCTGTTCTGCATTGCGCAAGTTAGGTTTTGATTGGAGCCTGGTTTCCCCTTGCTTTCATTCCCCTCCCCTGAGCCCTGCTCGGTGGCCGCACGGGTCTAACCCCCCTGAGTCCTGACCTCTAGGGCGTTGCTCACCCATCACACAGCATGACCTCCACTTACATCCTGACATGGAATGTGCTCGGCATACACAACCCAGCGCGCAGATATTCCATATACTCATACTTTAAAAGACACTTCATTCAAATAGCGGTCTTACAAGAAACCCACCTCATTCACCGAGGCTGAGCAGGTGCTAGCGAGGGCAGCTGTTTGCGACCAATGACTCTTCCTACGCCGGGGGGGGGCTTGATCTGGATTTGCCCAGGTACTCTGTTTGTGGCTGACGCCTGTGAGATTGATACTGAGGGATGTTATGTGTTAGTACGTGGGCAACAGCGGGGCAGGATGATATTATTGGGGTCCATTGATGCACCAAATGTGGATCAGAGTTCTTTTCTCAGCAGGCTATCTGGTCCTCTTTCGAGATGGAGTGACCTCCCCTGGCTGTTGGGAGAAGATTTCAATGGTGTCCTGGACCTCCAGATAGACCAATCCTTGCCCCGCTACCTGCTGCACCCACAGTGGCCGCTGCACACGCTCTGCAAGAATGGCTCAGGCACTGGCAGCTGTTGAATATCTGGCGCCATCGTAATCCAGATGGTAGAGTCTACTCGTTCTTCTCGGCTCCACATCAGCTCCATGTGAGACTTGACAGTTTTCTTTGCACTCCCAACCTAAACTCAGCAGTCTTGGGGGCAGATTACTTAGGCCGCACTCACTCTGATCATAGCCCACAACTCCTACACCTGGGTTGGGACATATCTCCCCCCATGATGTCCATGTGGCGAGAGTTACTAGAAGATACTGCGTTCAGGGCATCGCTAGTCAAAGCGATCTCTGAATATTTTGAATTCAATGCTGGTTCTGCCTCATTGAATCTCATTGAGTGGGAGGTAGTCAAGATCTTTATACGAGGGCATTGTCTGGGCACGAAATGGAACCTGCGCAAATCAGTTGAACATGACCTGGTCTGGGTGGAAAAATCCCTGCTATCACAAGAACAAAGGGTCGTACAGTGCCCCGCGGCTGCCTCGGAGGTGGCAAATGCCCTGGCAGAGCATGTATCCCTGTTGGAAAGGTTGGGGTGCATTAATTATGCAGCACATTTGGCCCTTACACACGCCGCGGCTGACCATTCGGGCAGACTGCTGGCCTGGCTGATCCGTCAGGAGCAGGATCATGGTCCTGTGGTGGAGCTGAGCTCGGCAATAGGCATGTCGCTTCATACCCCAGGTGAGATACATGGCAAATTCACCCAATACTACACAACAATATGGCGGATATTATGAACACAGCGGTAAACACTGCTGTCCGCCGTGGCGGCGTTGAACAGAAGCCCATCGTTGGAGGTGAATGGAAACCCGCCATATAATGAACGAAAATTCCGACCCTGCAAAAAATCACCAGACCACTACTCCCCGCCATGACTTTGTCTGCTGGACCTCTCCACCCTGCCACCGCTGAGCACACCCACATCCCGCCCTCCAAATAATGATGCACAAATCACCTTGGCGGACAGTGGAGGCCAGACGACCATTGGCGGTGCCACGGGCGGCAAGTGAACTTAACAGCAAGAAGTGCACACATTGGATAACCGTGAAACCCACACACCTGACACACAGTCATAACCCCATAAAACACCCCACAATCCTTTGCAATGAAACCAGGCGAAAGAAGACGGAGAGCACCAGAAGCAGACACTGAACGCCACCATACAGGAGACGCACACTGACCCACAGAAGAGCACCCTCACCGCGTTCCCAGCCCCGACACCATTCACCACACTCACCATGTCACCCCCCAAACATCCACGCTTCACAGAAAGGGAGTTAAGGACCATGGTGGACGAGATCCTGAAGGTCGAGCTACCAATATTCAGGGCCGAGGTGCAGCACACACCCATCACACAGAAGATGGAGCTATGGCAGACCATTGTGAACAGGGTCAATGCAGTGGGACACCATCCACGCACCAGGGATGAAATCTGGAAGAGATGGAATGACCTGCGGGGGAAGGTCAGGGGCATGGCATCAAGGCACCACATTGCAGTCCAGAAGACTGGGGGAGGACCGCCACCAACACCACCCAAATACACAGACTGGGAGGAAAAGGTACTGGCCATCCTGCACGCTGAGGGACTCACTGGACTCACTGGAGGAATGGACTCGGGTAAGTCGTCCACATTTACCCCATATAAACCATACATATAATGTATGCACCACCCCAGACCCACCAAAACCAATACCCCACCCAGGCAACAGCCACTGAATCCACCCCCCCTGCATGACCACAAACCCACTAACAGGCCTACATCCTTCCCCCTGTGCACAGCCACTTACCTCTGCAAGGATCCACAATGGAACTACACCCCCCTCCAATGCAACCCACCACTCGAAGCAAAATGCAGTGCAAACCTCACAAAGGCACCCTGCATGGCCACTGAAAGTAACACCAGCACAAAATAGCCCAGTCGTGTGCACCCCAAACGTTCATGCATTTGTAACAGTCGTGTCTATGTCCCCCAACAGACACCACCACCCATGCCACCCTCACGGACGGGACAAGGAGTGCCAGGGCCCCCCATGGAGACAGAGGCTCCTCACAGGACACTGGTGAAGGATCCCTGGACACTGATAAGCAGGCAGGCCCCTCACACAGTCCTGGACTGTCACCATGCAGCAGCCCCACCGAGGAAACCACTGTCACCCCTACCATCCAGTCAAGACCAGCATCCCAGGGCAAGCGTCCCCACACCAGTGTATCCAGGCCACAGACTGGTGGAATACAGGTACAGAGGCCACAGTCTCCCACTCCCAACATGCAAGAAGGTGAGGGCCCCAGTACAAGTGGTACTGCCAGACCTGTGCAGGGGACACAGGCACAGGGGACTAGGGCAAGTGCTAGGGTCTCAGTGGGCCAGGGGGGAGGGCACAGGATTGATGCAGCAGCCCAGGACATGATATCAGAGGTATTGGGGCCCTACCAGCATGCCCATGACAGGTTGGCACAGATAGTATCCACCCTGGAGCACAGTCAGAAGATGCAGCAGGAACACCACCAACAGGCTATGGAGCAGTGGAAACAGTACAACGCCACCATGGCCAGCATAGCAGGAGCACTGCTGCAGCTGGTACAAACCCAGTCTGAGACCCACATAGGGCAGGAGGCCCCCACTACAGCACCGGACACCCACCTGGCAATTACACCCTCAGCAGAAACATCCCAGGAACTACCCTCACAGGAAACCCCAGGGCATGCCATGTCATCCCCTCAAGATCAACAGCAGGCACCCAAACAGACCCTCAGGCCAAGATATGGCACTGGAACCCCAGAAAAGAACAAGTCCCCTTCAAGAAGTAACTCAGCAACAATCTGCACAGCAACCATCCCACTCAATCAGCCACCACACATTGCTAAGAGGCAATATGAAGTAATGTAAGAAATGATGGACCCATCAATGCTACCAACAAGGCTGCCACCATGTTGGCATTGAGGACACCCACCCCTTACAACTTGCCATCACCGTAAGTAGCACTATTCACTCCCTGCCACCAATAAAACACATATCACACCTGTAACACTGTCCCCTGTGTTTAAATGTGAACAAAGTGAAGTATGGATGCAACTGGCTGATAACCACTTTATTGTCAAATTGTTGCATGAAAGGACTCCTGCGTGCCTAAATGTGGGCCCAAAGTAAATGCACAAAATTTCAATCTGTACCATGCAGAACTGGACACTGTTTCACATATCATGATCAAACCCCACCAAATGACTAAGCACACTGACAGTATGTGTCACAAACCCCAATGTCAGCTCTAAGTCCCACACAATTACTGGAAGTAGAGTTGTATCAGTTTGGTCCTGGAATTGACATCTTCCCCTTCCTCATCATCACCGTCACTCTCCTAACCTCTCTGAGGTAGCTGGTCAGGACATACAGCACCCTCCACTTCCAAGAGGGGGATAGAATGTCTCACTGCCACTTTGTGCAGCATGCAGCAGGCTACCACTATTCTACACACCTTTTCAGGCCCATAGGCCAGGGAACCCCCAGAGATATGTAGACAACAAAATCTAGTCTTCAGGAGACCTATTGTGCGCTCTATCACCCTCCTAGTACGTCCATGGGCCTCATTGTAATTCCTGTCTGCATCCGTCCTAGGATTCCTCACTGGTGTCAGGAGCCAACACAAGTTTGGATAGTCAGATTCACCTAGAAAAAGGTGCAATACAGAGTAGTCATTGTTAAGCCCCTTAGTCAGACAGCCTGGTTGTCTGCTATGTGTCAGTTAGTGACTGAAACACTTACCTATGATCCACCCTCTGTCCTCTTGGAGTTGTTCCATCTTCTGTGGCACACTACTGTTCCTCAGCACAAAGGAATCATGACCTGAACCTGGGAACATGGCATTCACATGTGAGATGTACTGGTCTACAGTACATACCAATTGGATGTTCATGGAATTAAAGTTATTTCTGTTTCTGTACACCTGTTCACTGACTCTTGGGGGGATGATAGCTATGTGGGTGCCATTGATGGCACCTATGACATGGGGTATGCTGGCAAAAGCATAGAAATCAGACTTGATGTCAGGGAGTTCAGTAATGTGAGGAAATTTCACATAAGACTGCAGGTGTAGTACAAACGCATTTAGAAATCTTGTCAGTACCATGCTGAACATTCGCTGTGATAATCCAGCACCCATGGCCACTGTCACTTGAAATTATCCCGTGGCCAGGAAATGGAGTGCAGAGAGCACCTGCACTTCAGTAGGGATGGCATGCTGATTACGATTTCCCGGGGTTAGTGCAGGATCCAGTAAAGCACAAAGTTCCTGAATTGTTGCATGTGTGAGTTTGTAATTGATTATGATCTGACGCTCCACCATGGTCCTCATATCCACAAGTGGTCTGTACACCGATGGTGCCCTTCCTCGCCACAAGGGTCAGTACCTACGAGGGATATCTAAAAGGTGTGATGAACACACATACATAGGCACACATTGTCATCAATTGTGCACTGCATATTTCATTGTAGTGACTCAACAGTAACAACTTCTTGACAGATCTACAACTCAATGAGGGAACAGTGTTGTTCATGTGTGTTAAATTACGAAATGGTCACATGCATATGTGCTTCATGTGGCTAGTAGGGCCTGCATTGTGCACAATTTTATTTATAGATGCGTAGTTATTGCCAAAATGTCGGCCCACTGTAATCCAGGCCTGTCGTTGTGGAAGTGACCTCATACCGCTAGCGGTTGACGTAACAGCGTAAGGCGGTGTTTACCGCCGTTCGCACCGTCATTGGGTAACATGGATGCCACTGGGGAATCCTGGCGTATCATGATCGCTGCTGGCGGTGACGGTGCACACCGCCGGGGTACGTACGCAAATTCATCATCTATACTTCACTTGACTCCCTGATCTCGTGCAGACAGGTACTCCACTGTGTGTACTACTGTGCCTGCCTCTGGTAATGGATGTGGCTCATGTTGCAGGGGAAAGGGCCCCCGACTTCACCCAGGAGGAACTGGAGAGGCTAGTGGATGGGGTCCTGCCCCTGTACGCAGAACTCTATGGACGGCCAGAGGTACAGGCAATTCTGGGTTTGAGGTGCACTGTTTGGGTGTAATGGATGGTGTTGTAAGGACAGATTTATGCACCTCTGAGCCTGCATGGCCCGTGGTGCACGGCATGCTGCGTGCGTATGGCCTGTAAGTCTGACAGTACTGTCCGTCCCACTGTGGACGAATAAGCAGCTGTACCTAACTAGCAAGTGCCTGACCTCAGTGTTCCATTTCTGTGTCACCCTTTTGGATCAGCGCAAACCAAAAGAGGGCACTTTGGCATGCCATCGGCAAGGAGGTGCGGACCCTGGGGGTCTACAACCGGCGGAGCACTCACTGCAGAAAGAGGTGGGAGGACCTGCGGCGCTGGGCGAATAAAATCTGTGAGGCCCAGCTGGGGAAGTCCTCCCAACGTGGAAGCGGTGCCCGTCGGGCACTGACACCCCTCATGCGACGTATCCTGGCGGTGACGTACCCAGAAGTGGATGGGCGTTTGAAGGCTGCACAGCAGTCACAAGGGGGTGAGTACACATGTCACAAACTTCAGTCTGGAACGATGTCTGTGTGTGCATTAGGGTTCATGCTGCTTAGGGACAGGGACTCTGACTGGTGTCCATCTACATGATGGTCCCCAAAGGGTGTAGGGGTGTCTTTGTCAGGTCTCCCACAAGTCGCCTCCTTAGGTAGTTCAGGGGATGGGCGTAGATTAGTGTTCTGGTCAGTAGTCAGGGGCATGGCCATGGGCATAGTGAACGGTGCTGCCCGTTGGGTGTGTCTTCTGGGTGGGTGTATGTATGGCCACTATGTACCTCCATTCAGCTATTTACAAGTGTCTCTCCTGTTTTGTCTCCCCATGTCTGTTCTTTTGGGTTGGTTTTGTATAGCAGCAACATCTGGTGAGGGAGCTGAGGCACCGGCAAGTGGGGAAACAGCAGCCCACGGATCCTTGGAGGCAGAGACATCCGACGTCAAGGGGACCAGTAGGTGGGAGGGTGAGGGGAGTATCATGTGGGAGGTAACTACCACTGGAGGTAGTGACTCTGAGACCTCCTCCGATGGGAGCTCCCCGGCGGTGGCGGACCCTAGTGGCCACACAACTACAGTGACATCTTCTGCCACCCCAATTCTAACACCTCCCTCCCTTCTGCTCCCCACCGAGTTGCCCGTGCCCGCTCACCCAGAAAGGTGGGCGTCTCCTTCGCCCCAGGCACCTCCTCCCCTGCCCCAGTCAGCCCTGCTGCCCTCACAGAGGAGGCTATTGACCTCCTGAGAACCATCTCTGTAGGGCAGACAACCATTGTCAATTCCATCCAGTGGCTAGCATCAGAGGTGCAGCAGACAAATGCATTCACGGTGCTGTGTCTGCCCTACAGAGATCTTTTCAGGCTCTGGCCTCCTCTTGGAATGGCAGCCAGTGTCCCTGGCCATTCCGTCCCCCCTCCAACCTACTCTACCCCTTCCAGCACCCCACTCCCTTCACCTGTCTAAAGCACACAATCTCACACGCAGTCAAGCACATCAACACACAAGAAGAACACTTCTAAACACATGCACCACACCTCCCACCACAAGCATTCACACAGCAAACATACACATGCACACACAACAACATCCACTTCCCCCAGTCACCGCTGCTGCTCCTCTTACTGCACTCACCACAATAGCAGACATCCATACATGCACCCCATACATCACACGTGCCCTCACCACAACTACTGTAGTTGACACATGCAGCACACTTACCAGACTTGCAGACACCCACACAACATACATCCACACTGGCAACCTGCCTTCTCCCACTGTGTCCACCCCCCTCCACCAAAAACACACAAATGCACCAACACACCCACCCATCACACATCCACCACACCACAGCATACTGTCCAGTCACCTGCACCCACTACACACACCCCTATACCACATATATCCACTGTCTCTGCCTCCACTCCCACACCCTCATCCAGGACCACCCCAATTGCTCTGAAAAAACGTTTCCTTTCCCGTGCTGACCTCTTCCAACCCACTGGCCCACGCCGTCTTGTCCCTAAGCGTGCACACCTCCTTGCCCGTTCCACTCCTTCTACTTCACAGCCCACCCCTGTCCGCCCTTCACATTCCCGTGCCCCTTCCCCAAAGAAAAAGAAGCCCTGTGCAGAGCCACGTCCATCTGGCTCCACCTGATCGAAACACCCCCCACTTTCAAAAGACAAACCCACACCCCCTCCACCTTCCAAATGCAAGTCCAAGCCCCACCCCCATCGCAAATCCCCACCCCACCACCCCCTGCCCCCGTTCAGTGAGGTATCTGGATGCCCATTTGTTGCCCCATTAGGTGGAGTACCGTGCACATTTGGGAGTCAGGTTGGGTCCGTTGTGGCCCATGGCACTTGTAGCACTCCGGACTGGCCATTGGCCTTGTTTGAAGTAGTTGGCTCTGTGAGCTTTAATAAAGTATTTCCGTGTGGCCTGTGTTTTGGCGGCACACTGTTGAACCCTGGTCTTTCATTTAATTGTTTGTGTGTGTGGGGCATTTGTATGAACTATGGTCAAGTTGGATTTGACTTGTGTTGGGTAAGTACCTCTTGCTGTGGGGTGTATGACTTGTGCTGCTGTGAAGGGTTGTGGGGGATTTGCAGGGTGGGTGGAGTGGGTGGGTATGTAACTGTGCCCTTTCCTCCCTTGTTTCGTAGGTTGCGGTACTTACCGTCGTCGTCTTCGTCGGCGGTCTCGGTCGTGGAGGTATATGGCAAGGAGCAAGGCTGGCATGATCTGCAGCTCTCTATCCATGTCTGCTTCGGCGCGTTGTGTGGGCCTCAGGTGAGTGTTTCATTGGATTTGGTTAATTTCCGTCTGGCTTTGCATGGAGGTGGTTCCCGCCCTGGAACTGGTGGTGGACTAGTGGTTCATAATTTGATGGACGGGATGGGCCTTTCCGTCGGCCTATAGGCGGACTCTGCTGTCGTCGTCGGCACTCCTCTGCTGGCGGTGGGTGGTTTCCCGGATGCCTGTGTTGCATTTGGTTCATTATTTGGCAGTCCAGACCACTCCTCTGTTGGCGGTTTTTACCGCTGTGTTCATAATGATGGCCTATATCATTATATCACTTTTCCATTGTAGCTACCTCAACTGACTTCAATTAATTATTTTCCCTGAACACTCTTCCCTGTCTGATGGATGAGCAACGTTAGGAGCTGGATGCGCCTCAAGCACTCCTTGAGATACATGACACCGTCTGGGAGTTGACCACATGCAAAACTCTGGGCCCTGAGGGCCTTCTGTCAGAATTCTTTAGAGCATTCTCATCTGCCATCGCCCCTCACCTTCTTAGCCTTTACGAGGAGGCGTTGAGAACCGTGACCGTGCCTGCATCACAACGGGAGGCGCTGTTGGTATCGCTCCCCAAACCTGGTAAGGATCCGCTGACACTGGGCTATTACTGACCCCTTGCAATGCTAAATAGAGACTACAAAATTCTGGCCAAAACCCTGGTGACGTGATTATCGCTCTTAGTGCCCCAACTGGTGCACCTGGACCAAAACGGATTTGTGCCGGACCACAACACATCTCTGAATATTAGGTGCCTATTTAGGGTCATGAGGTACTCGATTCAGGACTGGTCCCGGGCGGGCTACCTACTGCTTAATCTAGAGAAAGCCTTTGACTCCCTGGAGTGGCCCTACCACTGTGGTGCTTCGGACTTGGCCCCCGCTTCTTGCGCCTGATGAGACTACTATACACTCGACCACAGCTGAGAGTTAAGATCAGTGTAAACATCTCTGACCCCATTGAGGTAGGCAGAGAGACCCGACAGGGTTGTCACCCTCTCTCCGTTACTATTCTCACTTGCCATGGAACCCTTGGCGGGGATTAGCTTGGGGCATCCCGTTGGGAGATGGCTCCCACATTGTGTCTTTATATGCGGATGACATCCTTTTATATTTCAGAGATATTGGAAACATCCCAGCTGACATTGCAGATATCCTATAAAACTCTGTTGCACTTTCAGGACTGTAGGTCAGCTGGGCGAAGTACTGTTGTTTTCCTTTTGCCCCTGACATGCCTAACCCAGGCCTCTGCTTATCTGGTGTGCCTACCCCCTGGCAGCCTAGAACATTCTGTTATTTTGGCATCAACATATTTCACGTGGATGATGACCTACATGATGGCAACCTTAAGCGGGTGGTGACCTCTATTAGAACTCAGATGACGTTCTGGCAATCCCTGCCCCTCTCGGTGGTGGGTAGAATTGCCCTCCTAAAACTGGTAGTTCCCCTTGGGTGCTCTATTACTTCTCCAATTTACCCTATTATGTTCTGGCTAAATTCTTCTGGGAGCTGGAGACTAGAATCCGAGAATTCCTTTGGGGTAATGGCCGCTGTAGAATAGCACTGAGTAAGATGTACTTGCCATTCGACAGGGGAGGCCTAACAGTTCCAAACATGGAGCAGTATTACCTGGCCTCCCAGCTTCAATAGGTGGCGCAGTGGCTAAGTGGCGCTCAATTGGTGGACATCGCAACTAAGCACCACCCTGGACAATGCCCAAAATTCTACACCTCTTTCCCCCTTCTCACAAAATCAGAGCAGCCTGAGGAGCCTTGCTGGGCATAGCTGAACCGATGCTACTGCAGAAGCCTGAACCTCACACGCTTAAGCACCCCCTACACACCTGCTGTGGCGCTACTGGGCATGCCAAGTGGCTTGCAATACACTAACAGCATTGAGCTGAGGCTCTGAAGCGAGGCAGAGATCCATACATTAGGTGATCTATATGAGGAGGGCATGCTCATCCCACTTGCCACACTGGCGATTGGAAACTGGTCTGTCCACAGGACAATTCTCGTTGTATAGCTCCCTGATAGCGACACTGAAGAGACACAGGGGGGACATAACCGTCCAACCACCAATACACCTACTACTACAATACATGCACGTTATGGGGCAAGGTAGACACCTTGTAAGATGGCTCACTGATGCCCCTCCGCTCACACATGGCTCATACTTGCGCTGCGTGCCAGATGGGAGGCAGATTTGACTGGGCCTTGCTCCAACATGACATGGACTGCTGTGCTGTCTAGCCACACTAACATTCCCAGTACCTCTAGGTTCCTCCACATCCTGTTTTATATACTTCACTGGGTCCATCTCTTGCCAGCCGCCCTAAACATGTACTATCAGCAGTTAAATGCCACCTGCCCTCGTTGTGCTTTGACATGAGTGGTTTTGCTCCATATGCTTTGGTTCTGTCCCTCTCATAGTATCTACTGGTGTGGCATTGCGGCGTGATTGTCGGATTGTACATCGCACCCGCTTCAGTCCACATGGGAGGCTTGCCTCCTGGGATTATACGCCAGGGCCAAGAAGCATAAAGCCTCATCAAGATTTCTTGACCTTGGGCTCCTGACTGCTAGGCGTCTCATCCCCAGGGGCTGGAGAGCCATGTCCCACCCACATTAGCGGCATGGCAGAACTCCTTTGTGGTGTGGGCGGAGGCAGAGGGAGTGGCACTGCGTAGGGAGGACAATCTGGGCCTCTGAAAATATCCCTTGGCCACTAGCTGGGATGCGATGCTTGATAAACTGCGGGAGGCGGGGCAGCCGACGGACCCAGGCACCTCTGCGGCCAATGGCGCACTGCCGACCACTGGATGCCATGTCCATACATAAGAGCTGATTACTGCACTTGCTGAAGCACGCGTGCACTTTCTTCGTTCCAGCTTGTGGTGACCAGCCAGATTGGAGTGGGTAGGACCTCCCATAGGCCGGTGGAAATAGACGGTGGATGCGTGAGATATGCTGGAACTGTTTGGGGGGACTGGAGTGGGGGCGCTCAAAACGGACTCCAAGTTGTTACTGGTTGTTTGTAATTACACTGCTGTTGCACTCCAGTTATGCTGAATCTCCACCTTGAAATGCAGTTATATGACAAAGCTGCTTGTAATGCATATGTCCTCTATGTCATCATGTGTTGAACTGTAACGTTAAATTTAAAACTAAAACAAGAAAAAAAAGATTCAAGCAAAAAAAAAATCAGTGCATGAAATACTTATTTTAGTGGTATGTGTTTTAAAAACTTCATTTAGGGCATATATGGCATTGGATTAAATAAAAAATGTTGACTATTTTTCGCATTTTCTTTTTTTTGTTTCAAAAAGTGTATATGTTGTGTGGTAATATTTGATGGCATAGGAGGGTGTGTGTGCTCTTGTCAAAGTTTTACAGCCCAGTTAATTTTTGTTTTTTGCATTGCTGAATTAATGTTAGTGTCTTCTTCAGAGTTACCACAATGCTTCCTTATGGCCAGTGTGTATGTGTGTTTGTCATCTTCCACCATTTATCTTTGTTCTCCATGCCATGTGGCCAGGGGCCATTTTGGGCAGAGTATGTCCATAGGCTTGCATGTGTTTGTTGTTTTCCGTGCCTCCTTGTTCACAGTTGTTGCTTGACCATGTAGCTGGAGGCCAATTTCTGCATCCAGCCAGTGTGTTTTTGCCATAGGCTTGCATGTGTTCTTCTTTGTTCTCCTTGCTCCTTGTTGCTTTTTGTTGTTTTGGTTTCACCATGTGGCTAGCAGCCATTTTGTGCATGCAGCCAGTGTTCCTTTGCCACAGGCTTGCAAGTGTTCCTTCTTTGTTCCCGTCCCTCCTTGCTCCTTGTTGTTGTTGTTTGATCAAGTGGCTGACAGACATTTTGTGCATGCAGCCAGTGTTCCTTTGCCATAGACTTGCATGTGTTTTTTCTTTGTTCCCCATGCCTCTTTGTCCTTGTTGTTGTTGTTTGGCTGCTTGGCTGGCAGCCATAATGTCCATTCAGCCAGTGTCCTTTTGCCATAGGCTTGCATGTGTTCTTTGTTAGCCATGCCTCCTTCCTCCTTGTTGTTGTTTGCCCATGTGGCTGGCAGCCAGTTTGCGCATGCAGCCAGTGTTCCTTTGCCACAGGCTTGCATGTGTTCTTTCTTTGTTGCCATCCCCCCCTTGCTCCTTGTTGTTGTTGTTTGACCATGTGGCTGGCAGCCATTTTGTGCATGCAGCCAGTGTTCCTTTGACATAGACTTGCGTGTGTTTTTTATTTGTTCCCCATGCCACTTTGTTCCTTGTTGTTGTTGTTTGACTGTTTGGCTGGCAGCCATAATGTCCATTCAGCCAGTGTCCTTTTGCCATAGGCTTGCATGTGTTCTTTGTTTGCCATGCCACCTTTCTCCTTGTTGTTGTTTTATTATGTAGCTGTCAACCATTTGGGCAACCAGCTAGTGTGTCTTTGCCATAGGCTTACATACAAACATCGTTAATTATTGATCATTCATTTAAGTTTATATTTTAATTTTTTATTATTATTTTCGATTTTTATTATTTATTACACGTACAGCCACACTACAGCATTCAGGTTTTTTGGCTGCAGAGTACTGCAGACAAATCAGCAGCATAAATTCATTTTTTCAATGATTATTGCATTTCTCCTGGACCACCTTGTCACCATAGGTTTTTTAAAGGATTATTCCATTTACTCATGCACCTCTCTATCAGTTCCCCAGGTGTCTCCTTTCAAACAGATGGAGATAAAGCAAAGAGCTATAGCTGCATGTTATGCTGCCTGATTTGAAATTATATTCTATGGTGTGGTGGTGTGGTTAAATTGGTATTTATTACATAAGTAACCAACCGCACAAATATTGCATTTGTCTGTACTATTTCAACCTGCAACAGTTCCACATTTCACTAACTATATGTTTTTCTTGCTTGGTTGCTTTTAGGTGCACAAGATAAGAGACTCACATCACTGGAAGTACTGCCAAAAAGAAGGCCTTAAAGTTGCTTTGGTACTTCAAACTCTTCTGCTTGTGCATCTTTGTGCCACTGCCAACTTAGAGCTTAAGATGGCCCCAAAGAAGGTTGCTCCCAAGAAAGTGGCCAGTGAGAAGGAGCAGCTTTTCCACCAGTGGCGTGCCAGCCGTAACCTTTTTTGGAGATATGTGCCTGCCACACCGGCCTTCAGGGAGGAACCTGGGAGCAGCAGTCCTGAATCAACAGCACCACTCCAACCTAAATCTAAGACCATGTCTGTCAGTGAGGTACTCAATAGTTTCAGGAAACAGAGCAAAGTTGACAGCAGCCCAGCCAGCAATAGCAGATCCTCCTGAAGTTGAGCAGAGCAGGAGGTCGAACTTCCTGCCCAGCAAGAACCTACTCTTTCAGAATCAATAGCTCGCACATCTCCAGCAAGAAAAAGGAAGGGAACTACTCCATCATTTTCTCCAAGCACCACTTCTGATGATGATGATGATAAGGACATGGAGTGGACCCTGGCAGAGTCAACAAGATGCCAGGAGAGGCAAAGGAAAAGAAAAGTTCCAGAAAGCCTTATAGTCATGGAAGGGTATGATGAGGAGGAGAATGATGATTATGATGATGATGACAAGCAAGTCATTGTGGAAGCTGGCACAGAGGGGTCCGACATTACTATCCAAACTACTTTGAGGGATGTGGCACAGGCAGCACGCCAGCTCCCATATTTGTAAGGCCAAAGCAGAGAATTGCACCAACCTGTCGCATAGGCTCTCATTATACTAATGAGACTACTGGATTTCGAGTGGCAGAATCACCTGCGGTTTGGGAGACTGAGTCTAACCCACTATAGGTAACACCTGTCGCTCCAATACGGGTTATGCTCCAGCCAACTAGCAGTGCCTCATCTCTACCCAAGGGCAGGGATGATTGAGCAGCCAAGCGTATGACATAACTGGTTTCTCAGGGAAGCCATGGTCACTCAGGTCTCATCCGTTTCTCTCAGTTACATTAGTCTCATATACACAATGACAAACAGAGGCAATATATATTTCAAAAATGCTTTAATAAAGTGACTGCATCTTAGATAGCAAAGCGTGGACTGCAATAACCAGGACGATACATCATGACAAGATTAAAATAGTGACAAGAGTGAAACATAAGAATAATTCTACCATATTGTCACTAGGGTCAACAGACTAATTCCTATCTACACTATGATAGAGTACAGCGTGTTAAGCTTTAATTCTGCCCTTCAGGTTCCCCTGGGAAGACATCATCCCCCATACCTGAGCAAAGGCCTGAGGTCTTAAAAGACAGCTGTAGCGAAGCATTCAGCAATCGGCATATAGTTGTGGTTCTCTGGCTGGAATCTCCCTCTAACGTGTAAGGGGCAGGGAGTGTTTTTATAATAAAACAGCTGGTGTTCTAAGAAAATGTCCCTACGTAAGGATGTGTATTTTCTATGAATGTCAGAGACTAAACTTATACCGCATTCCCCAACAACCTATCTTACGGCAGCCTTGGAAAAATCATAGACTGAGCAAGAATGTCTTGTTTGAGAACAGAGTGCTGGACTAGGCAAAAACAGTGAGATAGAGAGAAAATAAAAAAAGACCGTAAAAGTGGCTACTGCAACAATAATAAAGCAAAGCTGAATAAAATATATCTAGGTTATAGTGCACAGCAGCAGGCCTAGTGTATTAAAATAACGTGCAGGAAGCTATAACTAAAATGGCTACACAACAAACCCTTACCTCAGTAGAAGTCTGCACAGCAGAGAGGCAATCAACACACCCAAATACCTCCAGATCTACTTCAGACATTGGCAGTGGCCCAATAAGAGAGTACTCCTCCTCAGTTTAGGACATTTTATATTAGCAAACAGGAGGAGATTGCGATGTGCTCTATTTGTCATGTGAGTGTTCGTCGAGATAAGCCTAGTTCACATTATGGTACTGGAGGCCAAACTACTCATATGAAAAAACATCATGCAATCCGGTGGGAGGAGCACCTTAAAAAAATGGCTGAACTTGGTTGCAGTGGTAAAGGTTAGAACAGCTGGGGAACATCAGCTGCAGCTGGTCAAATATTGGTGGAAGATGAGGAAGAAGTGGGTGACATCCTCACGCAAAGCAGCCCTGTCCCCAGCAGTGCACCAGAATCACCCACCTCAGAGACTTCACAATGGCACTGGAAGACTCAGAGTTAGATGGTAACGCCAAAGCATATGGTGAATGCACTACGACGCATATTGAGTCTATCACCACCTACATCTCAAAAGCCACCTGTGTCAGTGGCCCCACAGAAGAAGAAAATCCAGGGTACAACTATGGGCATGTTTAGAGAGGAGGGACACTACGACCACAACCACTCAATAACGCGTTTATACAATGGGATGCTGGCTAAAATGTTAATTCCGAACCTCCTCCCATTTTTTTTGTGGAAGGAGTGGGATTCAGAGAGGATGTGGCAGCCATCTGCCCAAAATGGAAGGTTACAAGTCAGACCTATTTTGCCAAAGTTGCTGTTCCACTATTGCATCACGATGTGCTGCAATTGGTTGGATAAGCTTTGCAGCAAAGTGTTGTCCACACTATCCACCTGATGACAGACATGTGGACCAGTTGTCAGGCGACTGATTACATGTGCATCAATGCACACTAGATCTTTATTGTGGGGGTAAAGCAAAAGCTATCTACAGGTCTTGGACCTGAGGAAAGTTTTAAGAGTGTTCAGAGGCACGTAACAATAGCCATGTTCACTATGGAGAAATCACACACAGCTGCAAATATCTTGGACTAATTTAATAGCAAGGTGTCTGAATGGCTGTGTCCCAGAGGTCTTCAAATTGGATGTATTGCCACGGGCAATGGCAGTAACATAGTGAAGGGCATGGAAGATGGTGGCTATTTCAGGGTCCTGTGTTTGGCGAACTGCATCAACCTGGTTGACTTTCTCAAAAGAGAAGATATAGTCAGCAACATAGTGACCACCTGAAGACAAATCTGCACTCATTTCAGCCATTCTTTTGAGGCAAAGAGACAGTTGCAGATTATTCAGCGTGGGCAATAGAGTACCAATTAAGGCCCTGATACCGGAGGTGCTAACAGGTTGGAACTCAATGGGTTTCATGTTGCAATGTCTGTTTGAGCATTACAGGCAGATCAATGGCTATGTCATTCTAAAAGGAGGGAATGCAATTGGGAAAGCTATGACCATAGATGTGGACAAATGGTGTCCATTCAAATGCCTGGCACAGATGCTGTTCCCTTTTGAGGTTTCCACATAGAAAGTTAGCAAGGAGGACAGTACTATGGGCCAAGCTATCCCGTTGTTGCATCTGCTACAGAAACAGCTAAAGAAGGGGTCTGAAAGGTTCGCACTTGGAGGGGTGAGTGAAAACCGAGAAGCGCATGCCTTGGTTGAGAGCCTACATTTTTACTTACTTATAATGCAAGGCTGTAAAATGATATATTCTTCTCCAAAGAGTACATCTGGGCCACCCTACTTGATCCACGTTACAAAAAAATTGTTTTCACTTTCATTCCTTTTTCTGAAAGAGATGTTTAAAAAAAGAAGAGGTGAATGGTTGAGCAAGCGGGAAAACTGGAAGAAGAACGGTTGGAACTTAGAGTCACACTCCGCAGTTTTGGTGTGCTGCCTTCAAATTCCAGAGAGGGTAATCATGTCTCATAGCAGCCAAAACTGGCAACAATACCATCAGAAGAATTGTACCCAACCTCTGCATTGGCTTGGTTTCAAGTGGCAGGTTTTAAGTCCAGTGCAAAGGCAAAGACAAAAGAGGTGTATGTGGATCAAAGACACTTCGAAGAATGTTCCAGAAGTATCTGGATGACCCAAAAGAGGTGTACGTGGATCAAAATCCATTGGTGTATTGGTATGGGAAGATGCGCCAATGGCCAGAACTCAGCAGGCTGGCAATAAAGTATCTGGCTTGTCCTGTAGCCAGTGTGCCTGCTGAATGTATGTTCTGTGCAGTTGGTGCATTTGTTACAGTGAGAAGGATGAGTCTCATGCCTCAAAGGGAGTGGAGATTAACCATGATCAAAATTAACCAGCATTTTATACCACCTGATTACATTGCTCCCAAAACACCGCAGGAGGAGGAAGAGGATGATTGGTCAGAGTCAAGTGTGTTTGCTGACCAACTTATGGGTGAACCACCTAAGTTGGAGGATGAACTCTACTTCCCAGACTGAGTGTGCCAGTGCCACCATAGAATTGTTTAATTAGTTCTCGCTGAACTTCTTTCTTTTTTTCTTTCTTTCTTTTTTTTTTTTTCTTTCTTTCTTTTGTTCTTTCTTTCTTTCTTTCTTTCTTTCTTTCTTTCTTTCTTTCTTTCTTTCTTTCTTTCTTTCTTTCTTTCTTTCCCCCAAATAAAATTGCTAGTGGAACATTTTGTTTGTGTCAAATGTATGCTGCCCCACCATTTTTTTTGTCACATATTACATGACCGAATTGGAGTTGGACCAGTGTGCAGTGAAGAACCCCCACATTCCCTTCAGGACAATGCCTGCTTCCCTCACATGTCATTGCATACCGTTTGTTTACATCAACTATACTGCCAGTTACAATGCCAAATTCCAATGTGTTGCTACTCGCTATCAAAGGAGGAGATAATATTTGGTTCAATTACCATGCTTTTATTGGAAGAGGTCACTACTAACTATTACACTTATGAGTGGTGATATATTAAGTGATTGTGAGTGATGATTGATGATGTATGTGGTGGATTACAGTAAGGGAGGGAGTTAAACAAATTTGTAAACTAAATTCTGATGATTTGCAATGTTTGGGGGCTGATGGGTGATAATTTATTTCTGAAAAGTGATTAGTCTTTCAAACTCAGTGAAATTTACCTGCCGGTGCTACTCCTTTTTTCTGGTTCCTCAGATCAGACCAGTCTCTTTAGGTACAAAGCACAAATCTTCTCAAAATACTCCAGTTCTGTTTCTCTATTTGGTCTTCAACAGCAGTGCACTTGACTACAGAGGTCTACCTCGCTCGGTTTGGAACTGGGATGGAGTTCCTCAGAATCAGGAGGAGGAGGATGGAAGGACTCAGGACAGGACTACCTCAACAGCTAGAATGAGAAAGTTATTGACTTCAAATAGAAGCCATGATGATGGTGAAGACTCTGAGGCCTAGTAGTCGCTCAGCTCTGTGGACTGGAGAGAGGTGCGTTGATTTAGGAAATGCTGCTGAGTGTGTGTTTGCTGCATTGCTGGCTCAAACATGAAACTTCTCTTTATGTTCTTGCTCTGCCTCTGAGTCTTCTTGATAAGCTCCTGACTCCTCCTAAAGTTTACTTTGCTTCCTTTTGTCCTTCACCTTTACTCTATAATACAGTTACTGTTTTTTCAATATGCAGGCCTTCTCCTAGTCCTCTATTGCATGAGCAAAACTTGGTGAAAGCTCAAGACTCCAGCTTACCTAAGGGACAGGTTCAACCAGGCACCCAAGAGTGACAGACATTCCTAGAAGAATGGAGGTACACCACCCAATTTGGCAATACAGGATAATTTTCCTTTTAACAATCATATCTTTCAGAACTGGGTTGGTGAACTTCAATCCTCCATAATTTGTATTTTTCAAATCTAGAAGACATAACATTTAGAGGTATACTATCTTGGGTCTCTATGGTGTAGATGTACTGTTTGCAATTCATTTTACTGAACTGTGTCATACTTATTCCTTCAATGTTTTCTTCGACAACCGATTAATGATTGTGTGCTGTCCGGCACCCCGATCAATGTTGTGATGGACTCTTTTGTGTAGCGTTTGTCTTTGTCACACCTTTCCCCAAATCTGCTTTCCCATTCATTCATTGAGTCCCCAAACCCTCTTCCCCTCGGCTGTGTGGTTTATTGAGCTGTGACTTAATTTTACACCATAAATGAATCACACTCTTGCTGGGGCGGATATGGTGAAAATGACACCAACTCACTGCATGACCTTCTATTACCTGAGCAAAATTCCACACAGGCCCCATCAACATCATCATTAAGGCCTGTTGTGTTGTGTGTTTCATAAATGCTTAACCTTGTCCAACCATTCCTGACTCTGAACCAACTTCTCCTGATTTCATGATTTAATTTCCTAAGTTTAATTTTTAAATACCAGCTCCTCACCATTGATCAGAAGAAGTTGATATTGCCAGCTTTTATTTTCATATCAAGTCTTCTTTTTTGTGTGTCAAATACTGTCATTGTGGTCCTCTCGTCTCAGTCTTCCTAAAGTTATGATATAATATGACCCACTAACCCTCTGTTTTCTTTCAATCTAGTTGACAGTGATGGATAATCCTTTGATTAAGCCTGCAGTTGGAGTTCACATAGGTGGGAGCCTGCTACTACTACTACTTACCACCACCTTAAGATACCACCTTGGGAAAAAACATGCAGTAAGAATACTCCATCACTTCATCTATTCAGGTAAGAGAAGAACTATAGTCTGAAATAAATTGTTTCGTTGGTATTCAACTCGCATTGAGAAGGTGTTGTCTGTTTATATTTAGCTTTTAGTTGGCAAAATAGGCAATGGCAACCATCCCCAAGTGGTCAATATAGGTGCAGAGGGCATTAGAGCAAGGGTATAAGTAAATGACATACACTTTTTTAGCAGATTTAAAAAACTTGCTACACCAAAAGACAGCAGTGCAAACTAAAATACCAAAATAAACATTTGAGGCATAAATCAAGTAAAATAAATAATCCACTTTTAATTTTTAACAAATGCAAAGACCTACCCTTTCCACCCACAACAGGCCCACCCCTCTCCCCAAACAAATAGCTTTGTCCCCAAAAAGTCCAACGAAAAGTCCAATATGAAAAGTTTTTGTAAACTCCACCCCAACTTATTCCCCATATTCTCCACCCACAACAAGGCCCTCCCAACAAAACAAAAAATTGAAAAAGGGCTCAGAAGAGGGCACTGTCTCTATGGGTCTGGAGCTGGTCCAGGCTCTGCTCAATCCTGAAGAGCCAGTTCTCCTCCTCGCCCATCCGCGGCAGGATACAGTGGAGCCCTGTCAGAGCGGAAGGGGGTGGCAGCAGGTGCAGTCAGGGATTCTGATAGCTGGTGGAAGCGGTGCCGGCAATGTAGTGGCTTGGAGACTGGCTGCTTGGGCTGGCATGCTGCTGAGCTAGGCCCAGGGTCTGAGGCAGTAATTTCAGCCTATTCCTCCTCCAGGACCATCAGCCACTGGTATTCAACCTGGATGTTCTTCAGCCTCTGACACCTTTGACGGGTTGCTATCTTCTGCCTGGTTGGTCATCATCCAGCAAGAGTAGCTATATCAAGAAAAACAAAAATAAAAAAGACAAATTGTAAACAATGCTTTGAAGAAGCACTTCTTCAAAAATAGGTAGTGGATGGCAGAGTAGCACTACCTTGTTGGTCTCCTCGGGATATTGGAATTTGATATTATTTTGATTAAGAGAGTCTGGTAGAAAGAAATTAAGTCAGAATGACATCATATTAAAAAACAGTGATTTGATTATTTTTTAAAGGCTACTTTAGTAACTAAACAGACAAATTTAGTGGAAAAATAAAAATGAATTACCTCTCAGTTATGAGTAAGGCATTATGCACTATGTATTTGGAGACCCAAAACTCAGATTAAAGAAAAATATAGTCCTTGATGGTGAGGTCCTTGAACGTGTTAGCGATTTTGACTATCTGGGAATTAGGCTAGATAACTCCCATAAATGGACATCACACTTGACTAAGTGTGTTATGTCCCTTAAACAAAGGACAGGGGGCATTTTGAGATTTGCTGCTAGAACGCCCGCCTTTCCCATGTCACCTGCAGTGGATATTTATGAACTGCAGGCTACAGTGGGCGCTTTATATGGTGCTGAGCTGTGGGGCCATGGTAAACTTCATGAGATAGAAAGAGCAGAGAACTTTTTTATCAAGGCCATGCTAAAAGTTCCTTCGAGCTCTCCTACTTTGCCTGTCCAAATGGATTTAACTTTGCATTCTATTGCTGATATTGCTGCCTTGAGACTGCTGCAATATTGGATTCGCATATGGTCCACAGTAGTGCTAGATCCTTACAGAACATGGCTAGTAGCGCTTTTAAGAGACTCTCAGGTTGGGAAAATCCCATGGTGCCATTATGTAAAAAGAGGTTTCCTCAAACTTGGGCAGGGGTCCTACTGGGCAGACCCTATGCACCTTCCAAAAAACACCTCACAGATGTTGAAGGATGCATATTGGGAGAATGTACAAACATTAATTCTAACAGCTATTCCGTCAGGTAGCATGATGGATAGCTTTTTATTATTTAAGTGTCACTATGAGTTTGAGCATTTTTTTGATATTATTATACATGCAGTGGCGCGTGCACTTTACCTAAGACTTAGACTAGTATCTTTACCAGTGCGTGATCTTACCGCCAGATGGAAGCAAACTGTTAGTCCATCAGACCTTTGCCCTATGGGATGCAAGACTAGGAAAACAATTAGCCATCTTTTATTCCACTGCCCTGCATATAAAAAGCAAAGGATCTGTTGGATAAGACTCCTCTGTAACACCATGGGCATTAGGGATCGCCACTCGGCTCTCAGGATTTGTAGTACTAATACCCATGGGCTGGTGGTGTGTGAGGTGGCAAAGATTCTAGCAGCTATTTGACATTTTAGAGCAGGTTTTAAACATTGATGTAACATGTAGGGTAGTGATTGTGTTCTTAATCGATTTAATATTGTACATTTTAGATCTTGAATATATGTCTGTATTATACCAGACTTCCTTTTAATAGAGGGTGGAAAATTTATAGCTTTTAGAAATGTAAATTTACATTTAAATTTACTCGCTTAAGTTTTATTTTGTTGTTTGCTTGACTCAGAATACAAGCTTGGTTAATCATTTTATGCCATAGGCTCATATATTTTAAGGGAAACAAAGCCACATGTATTTTTGACAGAGAAATTTGGTGTCTGAGCCTCACGCCCTGGGCATTGGTAATGTGAAATGTTTTTATTTTGAGGATTTTATTATTGAATTTTTCACATGTTGTTTGCGAACTATGTTTTTATGTGTGTATCTGTACTGCTTTTATGGTACTTGTTGCTGAAATAAAGCTCTAAGGATGATGACTATGGAGTTCAAGTTGTTGTGTCAAATTAATGGAGGCATGCTAGCCAGCACTTTGAGTACTTTGCTACTGTCTGTAGCTGGGGCAGCTGTAGTTGACAATTATCTAGTTTTAATACCAATGGCCCTGCTCTTCCCCAAATGCCTTTCACTTAGTTTCTACCCTAATTCCAATGAGGCAGATGAATAAATAAAATCCGTCACACATGTCATGTATAGAATGTGAATATATTTATCCTGTGTGCCATTAGTAGACAGAGGGGAAATTGACACACTGCACTACAGCGAAAGGAACAGGATAGATAGATTGTATTTGGCACATTCATCATAGAGTATCCCTTACGCCAAACTTGAAAGCAAGTTGGGCACTTAGTAGTCCCACTTTACTCACTTGCCGCTCCCACCACCACAAATTATTTCCAACAAATTATTTCGCTGGACAGTAAGAAAAGGAGACTTGACTCACTCTACTGCAGAGTAAGGCATTGGGATTAGGTAGGTAGGTAGAGCTTTTGCTATAGAATAGAGGGGTGTCACTAATCAACAATTCATTGTGTGCTCAAGCTTTGGCTTATTCAGTCACTGTATAGATGAAAGTCTAAAGGGAAAAATATGAACAGGCGTAAAATAAATCCGTTATGGGAAACCATGAAATGTATTTTGCATACACTTCACATAGCCATAACAAAGTGACACATGCAAGAATGGATTTTATTAATTTGTTTGGTAGTATGGGATGGAAGAATTTAGGAAACAATAAAAGGGTGAAGTACAAAGAGTTGACTGAGTGGGCGAAGGGAAAACAACACACCTTGTGTGTTCGGTTTGCAATCCATTGAAAACTTTGTAAATGCTACATTAACTGAAGCAGACACACAGTGTCAACACTGCAGGCACTAATTGAACCATACTGCACTTCTTCGGTCATGGATGGCAGCATGCCATGGTCAGGGAGGGGGTTGATGAATGATGATGATGGGTGGGATAAATATCTGCCTCGTTTAACAAATACAGTGAGTCAAGGGATTAGAACCCAAAATAACATACCCCCTACTTTGAACCATAGCTTTGATAACCATAAAACACAAAGTAAGCAAAGAAGGTGAGCAGCATGCCCATCTACAGAAGAGCTCCCTTGTTTATTGATCCAAGCAATTATTCAGTCTTCATTTCAGTCTTTCTACCATATTCACCCATAGCCACCATGATTTAAGCTTTACTTTCTCTCATCCAGTCTTTCACCAAAATTCATAATCCATTATCCATCCATTCATATTCACTATCCACCCTTTCTTTCAATCATCTTTTCACCCATTCATCCATTTAACCAATACTCACCCACGCGTCCATTCACATATCCACACATCCTTTCCTTTTGCTCATTTCACCCATCCTTTCTTTTAACCTTCCATTCTTTCCAGTTTCCATCACGCCATCATTATTTATTTACATTGTGTGCTTTTGCAGAGTTGCAGATAGAAGAGGCCATAAGTAACCCAACTACAACTGAAGCTGTAACACGGGGGTTCATGCTCACAGTGACTCCCTTGCAGCTAGTGAGCAATAGTAATTGTCAATAAACAAGCAATGCGATTTACTTCTGACCATCCCTGCTACTTCTCCCCCTGCTCCATCTGTTCCTGCAGCAGAACATGAGCTCCACTGGTAGGCAGTGTGGCTAGAAAAAACATCCTACAGTTTTTAAATGGCAGGTACACCTCCCCTTAATTTGGTTAATAATAAAAATGCAACCACAATACATTGTTACAGTTCAGTTAGAACTCTAGTGTCTTCTATCAAAAATAACACTCTGGGCATCTTATTGGTTCACAATGTTAGAAAATGCAGATAGTCAAGCCAACCAAAAACGTTGTGAAATGGGGGGGGCAGAGCTATAGACTATGGTGATGATGAATCAGAATCATTAAAGTGCAACAAAGGACGGAAAAAAAAAATGCAGGAATGACAGGAATTAAACAAAAATTGGATAGAAGAGTTGGAAAAAAAGTAGACAGTATAAAAAAAGTGAACAAGGCAAACATAAAAGTAGTATGTTAGTGGGCAGAGATACCAGATACCGGATGTGCTAACAGGTTGGAACTCAGTGGGTTTTATGTTGCAATGTCTGTTTGAGCAGTACAGGCAGATCAATAGCTATGTCATTCTAAAAGGATGGAATGCAATTGGGAAAGCTATGACCATAGATGTGGACAAATGGTGTCCATTCAAATGCCTGGCACAGATGCTGTTCCCTTTTGAGGTTTCCACATAGAAAGTTAGCAAGGAGGACAGTACTATGGGCCAAGCTATCCCGTTGTTGCATCTGCTACAGAAACAGCTAAAGAAGGTGTCTGAAAGGTTTGCACTTGGAGGTGTGAGTGAAAACCGAGAGGCGCATGCCTTGGTTGAGAGCCTACATTTTTACTTACTTATAATGCAAGGCTGTAAAATGATATAATCTTGTCCAAAGAGTACATCTGGGCCACCCTACTTGATCCATGCTACAAAAAAAATATTTCCACTTTCATTCCTTTTTCTGAAAGAGATGTTTAAAAAAAGAAGAGGTGGATGGTTGAGCAAGCCGGAGAACTGGAAGAAGAACGGTTGGAACTTAGAGTCACACTCTGCAGTTTTGGGGTGCTGCCTTCAATATTCCAGACAGGGTAATCTTGTCTCATAGCAGCCAAAACTGGCAACAATACTATCAGAAGAATTGTACCCAACCTCTGCATTGGCTTGGTTTCAAGTGGCAGGTTTTAAGTCCAGTGCAAAGGCAAAGACAAAAGAGGTGTATGTGGATCAAAGACACTTCGAAGAATGTTCCAGAAGTATCTGGATGACCCAAAAGAGGTGTAGGTGGATCAAAATCCATTGGTGTATTGGTATGGGAAGATGCGCCAATGGCCAGAACTCAGCAGGCTGGCAATAAAGTATCTGGCTTGTCCTGTAGCCAGTGTGCCTGCTGAATGTATGTTCTGTGCAATTGGTGCATTTGTTACAGTGAGAAGGATGAGTCTCATGCCTCAAAGGGAGTGGAGATTAACCATGATCAAAATGAACCAGCATTTAATACCACCTGATTACATTGCTCCAAAAACACCGCAGGAGGAGGAAGAGGATGATTGGTCAGAGTCAAGTGTGTTTGCTGACCAACCTATGGGTGAACCACCTAAGTTTGAGGATGAACTCGACTTCCCAGACTGAGTGTGCCAGTGCCACCATAGAATTGTTTAATTAGTTCTCGCTGAACTTCTTTCTTTCTTTCTTTCTTTTTTATCTTTCTTTCTTTCTTTCTTTCTTTCTTTCTTTCTTTCTTTCTTTCTTTCTTTCTTTCTTTCTTTCTTTCCCCCAAATAAAATTGCTAGTGGAACATTTTGCTTGTGTCAAATGTATGCCGCCCCACAATTTTCTTTGTCACATATTACATGACCAAATTGGAGTTGGACCAGTGGGCAGTGAAGAACCCCCACATTCCCTTCAGGACAATGCCTGCTTCCCTCACATGTCATTGCATACCGTTTGTTTACATCAACTATACTGCCAGTTACAATGCCAAATTCCAATGTGTTGCTACTCGCTATCAAAGGAGGAGATAATATTTGGTTCAATTACCATGCTTTTATTGGAAGAGGTCACTACTAACTATTACACTTATGAGTGGTGACATATTAAGTGATTGTGAGTGATGATTGATGATGTATGTGGTGGATTACAGTAAGGGAGGGAGTTAAACAAATTTGTAAACTAGATTCTGATGATTTGCAATGTTTGGGGGCTGATGGGTGATAATTTCTTTCTGAAAAGTGATTAGTCTTTCAAACTCTGTGAAATGTACCTGCCGGGGCCACTCCTTTTTTCTGGTTCCTCAGATCAGACCAATCTCTTTAGGTACAAAGCACAAATCTACTCAAAATACTCCAGTTCTGTTTCTCTTTTTGGTATTCAACAGCAGTGCACTTGACTACACAGGTCTACCTCGCTCGGTTTGGGACTGGAATGGAGTTCCTCAGAATCAGGAGGAGGAGGATGGAAGGACTCAGGACAGGACTACCTCAACAGCTAGAATGAGAAAGTTATTGACTTCAAATAGAAGCCATGATGATGATGAAGACTCTGAGGCCTAGTAGTCGCTCAGCTCTGTGGACTGGAGAGAGGTTCGTTGATTTAGGAAATGCTGCTGAGTGTGTGTTTGCTGCATTGCTGGCTCAAACATGAAACTTCTCTTTATGTTCTTGCTCTGCCTCTGAGTCCTTCTTGATAAGCTCCTGACTCCTTCTGAAGTTTACTTTGCTTCCTTTTGTCCTTCACCTTTACTCTATAATACAGTTACTGTTTTTTCAATATGCAGGCCTTCTCCTAGTCCTCTATTGCATGAGCAAACCTTGGTGAAAGCTCAACACTCCAGCTCACCTAAGTGAAAGGTTCAACCAGGCACCCAAGAGTGACAGACATTCCTAGAAGAATGGAGATACACTACCCAATTTGGCAATACAGGATAATTTTCCTTTTAACAATCTTACCTTTTAGAACTGAGTTGGTGAACTTCAATCCTCCATAATTTGTATTTTTCAAATCTAGAAGACATAACATTTAGAGGTATACTATCTTCGGTCTCTCTGGTGTAGATGTACTGTTTGCAATTCATTTTACTGAACTGTGTCATACTTATCCCTTCAATGTTTTCTTCGACAACCGATTAATGATGGTGTGCTGCCCGGCACCCCGATCAATGTTGTAATGGACTCTTTTGTGTAGCGTTTTTCTTTGTCACACCTTTCCTCAAATCTGCTTTCCCATTCATTCATTGAGTCCCCAAACCCTCTTCCCCTCGGCTGTGTGGTTTATTGAGCTGTGACTTGATTTTACACCATAAATGAATCACACTCTTGCTGGGGCGGATATGGTGAAAATGACATCAACTCACTGCATGACCTTCTATTACCTGAGCAAAATTCCACACAGGCCCCATCAACATCATCATTAAGGCCTGTTGTGTTGTGTGTTTCATAAATGCTTAACCTTGTCCAACCCTTCCTGACTCTGAGCCAACTTTTCCTGATTTCATGATTTCATTTCCTAAGTTTAGTTTTTAAATACTAGCTCCTCTCCATTGCTCAGAAGAAGTTGATATTGCTAGCTTTTATTATCATATCAAGTCTTCTTTTTTGTGTGTCAAATACTGTCATTGTGGTCCTCTCGTCTCAGTCTTCCTAAAGTTATGTTATAATATGACCCACTAACTCTCGGTTTTCTTTCAATCTAGATGACAGTGATGGATAATCCTTTGATGAAGCCTGCAGTTGGAGTTCACATAGGTGGGAGCCTGCTACTACTACTACTTACCACCACCTTAAGATGCCACCATGGGAAAAAACAATCAGTAAGAATACTCTATCACTTCATCTATTCAGGTAAGAGAAGAACTATAGTCTGAAATAAATTGTTTAGTTAGTATTCAACTCGCACTGAGAAGGTGTTGTCTGTTTATATTTAGCTTTTAGTTGGCAAAATAGGCAATGGCAACCATCCCCAAGTGGTCAATATAGGTGCAGAGGGCAGTAGAGCAAGGGTATAAGTAAATGAAATACACTTTTTTAGCAGATTTAAAAAAACTCGCTACACCAAAAGACAGCAGTGCAAACTAAAACACCAAAATAAACATTTGAGGCATAAATCAAGTAAAATAAATAATCCACTTTTAATTTTTAACAAATGCAAAAACCTACACTTTCCACCCACAACAGGCCCACCCTTCTCCCCAAACAAATAGCTTTGTCCCCAAAAAGTCCAACGAAAAGTCCAATATGAAAAGTTTTTGTAAACTCCACCCCAACTCATTCCCCACATTCTCCACCCACAACAAGGCCCTCGCAACAAAACAAAAAATTGAAAAAGGGCTCAGAAGAGGGCACTGTCTATATGGGACTGGAGCTGGTCCAGGCTCTGCTCAATCCTAGAGAGCCAGTTCTCCTCCTGGTCCATCAACTGCAGGATACAGTGGAGCCCTGTCCGAGCGGAAGGGGGTGGCAGCAGGTGCAGTCAGGGATTCTGATAGCTGGTGGAAGTGGTGCCGTCAATTTAGTGGCTTGGAGACTGGCTGCTTGGCTGGCATGCTGCTGAGCTAGGTCCAGGGTCTGAGGCAGTAATTTCAGCCTCTTCCTCCTCCAGGACCATCAGCCACTGGTATTCGACCTGGATGTTCTTCAGCCTCTGACACCTTTGACGGGTTGCTATCTTCTGCCTGGTTGGTGGTCATCCAGCAAGAGTAGCTATATCAAGAAAAACAAAAATAAAAAAGACAAATTGTAAACAATGCTTTGAAGAAGCACTTCTTCAAAAATAGGTAGTGGATGGCACAGTAGCACTACCTTGTTGGTCTCCTCGGGATATTGGAATTTGATATTATTTTGATTAAGAGAGTCTGGTAGAAAGAAATTAAGGCAGAATGACACCATATTAAAAAACAGTGATTTGATTATTTTTTAAAGGCTACTTTAGTAACTAAACAGACAAATTTAGTGAAAAAATAAAAATGAATTACCTCTCAGTTATGAGAAAGGCATTATGCACCATGTATTTGGCGACCCAAAACTCAGATTAAAGAAAAATATAGTCCTTGATGGTGAGGTCCTTGAACGTGTTAGCGGTTTTGACTATCTGGGAATTAGGCTAGATAACTCCCATAATTGGACATCACACTTGACTATGTTTGTTATGTCCCTTAAACAAAAGACAGGGGGCATTTTGAGATTTGCTGCTAGAACGCCCACCTTTCCCATGTCACCTGCAGTGGATATTTATGAACTGCAGGCTACAGTGGGCGCTTTATATGGTGCTGAGCTGTGGGGCCATGGTAAACTTCATGAGATAGAAAGAGCAGAGAACTTTTTTATCAAGGCCATGCTAAAAGTTCCTTCGAGCTCTCCTACTTTGCCTGTCCGAATGGATTTAACTTTGCATTTTATTGCTGATATTGCTGCCTTGAGACTGCTGCAATATTGGATTCGGATATGGTCCGCAGTAGTGCTAGATCCTTATAGAACATGGCTAGTAGCGCTTTTAAGAGACTCTCAGGTCGGGAAAATCCCATGGTGCCAGTATGTAAAAAGAGGTTTCCTCAAGCTTGGGCGGGGGTCCTACAGTGCAGACCCTATGCACCTTCCAAAAAACACCTCACAGATGTTGAAGGATGTATATTGGGAGAATGTACACACATTAATTCTAGCAGCTATTCCGTCAGGTAGCATGACAGATAACTTTTTATTATTTAAGTGTCAATATGAGTTTGAGCATTTTTTTGATATTATTATACATGCAGTGGCGCGTGCACTTTACATAAGACTTAGACTAGTATCTTTACCAGTGCGTGATCTTACCGCCAGATGGAAGCAAACTGTTAGTCTGTCAGACCTTTGCCCTATGGGATGCAAGACTAGGAAAACAATTAGCCATCTCTTTTTTACTGCCCCGCATAAAGAAAGCAAAGGGTCTGTTGGATAAGACTCCTCTGTAACACCATGGGCATTAGGGATCGCCAGTCGGCTCTCAGGATTTGTAGTACTAATACCCATGGGCTGGTGGTGTGTGAGGTGGCAAAGTTTCTGGCAGCTATTTGGCATTTTAGAGCAGGCTTTAAACATTGATGTAACATGTAGGGTAGTGATTGTGTTCTTAATCGATTTAATATTGTAAATTTTAGATCTTGAATATATGTCTGTATTTTACCAGACTTCCTTTTAATGGAGGGTGGAAAATGTATAGTTTTTAGAAATGTAAATTTACATTTACATTTAAATGTATTCGCTTAAGTTTTATTTTGTTCTTTGCCAGACTCAGAATACAAGCTTGGTTAATCATTTTATGCCATAGGCTCATACATTTTAAGGGAAACAAAGCCACATGACTATGGAGTTCAAGTTGTTGTGTCAAATTAATGGATGCATGCTAGCCAGCACTTTGAGTACTTTGCTACTGTCTGTAGCTGGGGCAGCTGTAGTTGACAATTATCTAGTTTTAATACCAATGGCCCTGCTCTTCCCCAAATGTCTTTCACTTAGTTTCTACCCTAATTCCAACGAGGCAGATGAATAAATGAAATCCGTCACACATGTCATGTATAGAATGCGAATATATTTATCCTGTGTGCCATAAGTAGACAGAGGGGAAATTGACACACTGCACTACAGCGAAAGGAACAGGATAGATAGATTGTATTTGGCACATTCATCATAGAGTATCCCTTACGCCAAACTTGAAAGCAAGTTGGGCACTTAGTAGTCCCACTTTACTCACTTGCCGCGCCCACCACCACAAATTATTTCCAACAATTTAATTCGCTGGACAGTAAGAAAAGGAGACTTGACTCACTCTACTGCAGAGTAAGGCATTGGGATTAGGTAGGTAGGTAGAGCTTTTGCTATAGAATAGAGGGGTGTCACTAATCAACAATTCATCGTGGCTTATTCAGTCACTGTATAGATGAAAGTCTAAAGGGAAAAATATGAACAGGCGTAAAATAAATCCGTTATGGGAAACCATGAAATGTATTTTGCATACACTTCACATAGCCATAACAAAGTGACACATGCAAGAATGGATTTTATTAATTTGTTTGGTAGTATGTGATGGAAGAATTTAGGAAACAATAAAAGGGTGAAGTACAAAGAGTTGACTGAGTGGGCGAAGGGAAAACAACACACCTTGTGTGTTTGGTTTGCAATCCATTGAAAACTTTGTAAATGCTACATTAACTGAAGCAGACACACATTGTCAACACTTCAGGCACTAATTGAAACATACTGCACTTCTTCGGTCATGGATGGCAACATCCCATGGTCAGGGAGGGGGTTGATGAATGATGATGATGGGTGGGATACATATCTGCCTCGTTTAACAAATACAGTGAGTCAAGGGATTAGAACCCAAAATAACATACCCCCTACTTTGAACCACAGCTTTGATAACCATAAAACACAAAGTAAGCAAAGAAGGTGAGCAGCATGCCCATCTACAGAAGAGCTCCCTTGTTTATTGATCCAAGCAATTATTCAGTCTTCATTTCAGTCTTTCTACCATATTCACCCATAGCCACCATGATTTAAGCTTTACTTTCTCTCATCCAGTCTTTCACCAAAATTCACAATCCATTATCCATCCATTCATATTCACTATTCACCCTTTCTTTCAATAATCTTTTCACCCATTCATCCATTTAACCAATACTCACCCTTGCGTCCATTCACATATCCACACATCCTTTCCTTTTGCTCATTTCACCCATCCTTTCTTTTAACCTTCCATTCTTTCCAGTTTCCATCACGCCATCATTATTTGTTTACATTGTGTGCTTTTGCAGAGTTGCAGATAGAAGAGGCCATAAGTAACCCAACCACAACTGAAGCTGTAACACGGGGGTTCATGCTCACAATGACTCCCTTGTAGCTAGTGAGCAATAGTAATTGTCAATAAACAAGCAATGCGATTTACCACTGACCATCCCTGCTACTTCTCCCCCTGCTCCATCTGTTCCTGCAGCAGAACATGAGCTGCACTGGTAGGCAGTGTGGCTAGAAAAAAACATTCTACAGTTTTTAAATGCCAGGTACACCTCCCCTTAATTTGTTTAATAATAAAAATGCAACCACAATACATTGTTACAGTTCAGTTAGAACTCTAGTGTCTTCTATCAAAAATAACACTCTGGGCATCTTATTGGTTCACAATGTTAGAAAGGCCAGATAGTCAAGCCAACCAAAAACGTTGTAAAATGGGGGGGCAGAGCTATAGCCTATGGTGATGATGAATCAGAATCATTAAAGTGCAATGAAGGACAGAAAAAAAAGATAATGCAGGAATGACAGGAATTAAACAAAAATTGGATAGAGGAGTTGGAAAAAAAGTAGACAGTATAAAAAAAGTAAACAAGGCAAAAATAAAAGTAGTATGTTAGTGGGCAGAGATAGAAATTAGGGAAATTATAATATTAATAAATGATAGGACTTACTAGAATGAGCAGAGCCCTCAGCATTGGCACTGGTGGTTGGCGCCTCCCCAGCTCTTCCCGGACCTTCCTCTGTGGTGCTCCTGTTCTTGCTCTAGGGTGCTGGTGTAAGAAATAAAGAAGATTAAAAAATAAATTAGGGTACAGTTAATCTCCACAAAATTATTATATAACAGGCAAGCAGAGTAACAATGTACTTAAATCAGATCACTTATTGTACCAGTATTGTTGAGTTGGGTATGGTCCTAAAATCCCTATTCCAAATTTCCTTAACAAAAACTACATTTGGAACCAATGCATTGCAATGAATGGTCTTTGATTCTATTATAATTTCACACACCCCTTGATGAGACAGCTCAGTCTCCCTTTTTTGCAATGCATAGATACATAGTAGTACTACACATCACTATGAAATTGTTTGGGACTGTACAAGTTACATAAAGAGAGTCACAGAGAATGCTAACTCACTGATATCACAAATTCACTATGGTGACAGTAGGACAGAGGTGTCTGCATTGCAATGGCTTCTTAAATAATCAGCCAAAGCGAGTGCCTACTAGAATGATGATGTAGCACCAAGCAACTGTCTACCTCTAAGTGGATCATATAATAAATAATATACTTACTGTAAACTAAACATAACTGACCTCTGAGTGTGAGCAGCATGCCATTCAGAATCAATTTAGCACTGTAGAACACAAACACAACAATATAATTAATACTCACCAAGCCCAAGAATCTCCACGCCTAAGAGGTCAAGCATGTCCTGCATGTGGATATCTGCCCAGCGGTGTGTAAGCTGCTAGATGGTGCACTGGACCAAGGTGGAGCCCTGAACACACCTGCGCACCCTATCCCAATGCAGCCAATGCTCCTGCAGGAGGTAACCGCTGCCAGGCCTGCTGCCTGCTGCCAGCATGGAGAGAAAGTGGCAGTGCACGTAGAAAACCAGTGCTGCCACCTCCTCCTCGGAAAAGATGGGCCAGGGATGCACTCGTTGGCGGCGAAGCCACCCACAAGGTAGATGGCTGCTTCTGGCTGTCTGGGGGGGTTGGAGCTGCTGCTTCCGTGTTCACTGGCACCACCCTGCTCTGCCCTGGTGCTGGGTGGTGGGGTGAAGAAAAGAAACAGGAAGAGAAGGAAGGAAGGCAAAGGAAAAATAGACCAAAATACAAAAAGTCACAAGAAGCATGAATCAAAATGAAAAAGACATAAAAATACACAGACACAAAGAGACACACTAATAGAATAAATACAAATGAGGGGTAGATTAACTAGGAGGATGGAGAATTGATAATTATGAAAAGAACAGGCCCAGCACCATAAACAGAGTGAAAAATAAGATGACCACGTCCATACAAACCGGGTGGTGTAGTTCGCATGAATGCGAGTACATACTTCACCTTGCATTTGATATAAATAAAATACAACACTAACTGGCATGACATGGGACTCTGCCTGCCCAGGGAACTCCATGTAGGGCGGCAGAGGTTTTTTGCCACTCTGCAGAGTTCCTCGTAGGTCAACTGCCCATTCCGCCCAGGCCTAGTAGTGTCCTGGCAGATGAGTGCACATGGAGCAGAATGTGAAATGGCAGGCGCTGCAGGTGATAGGTCCTACCGTGTTAACTTGGGAGGCTCAGCAGCAATGGTCGTGAAGGTGATCTGTGTCAAGGGTGCTGAGTGTGCCAGGCATGGTGGGTCAACAGACCAGTGTTCATGGTGGTGGGTGCGGTCCAGGCACAGATGGATGCAGATAGGCTTGTCTTTGTCACACCTTTGGCGCACCAGAAGTCAAGCCACCATTAAGTAGTTACTGGAAGGTGGGAGCTCAACAACAATATCAGCTGTTATGATATATTGGCAAAGCTCATTGTGTATATACAATACCAAGCTATTTATAAGGTTATGTGTGCCCATGTTAAAAATAGCTGAAATGGAAAAAAATGACAAAATTCATCATGTATCATAAAACAATCACGTAATTGAGGTTAATGGAGGGCAATATATTTGGCCAATTGGCAAATTCATTACTGAATATTGTGACACAGCAACAATGTTGCTATATCTATCTATATATACATATATATTCTTTTTTTTTTCCACTTAAAAATCCAATGGTTACAGGGACATTATAGTTAGGTTCTAAATTTACTCACACAAAACCAGAGAAATTGAGCAGTTATAGTTAGAGTTCTGTCAAGTAGCTATAACTCGTGGCCCAAGGTAACTATAACCGGTGGTCCCCTGGCCATAAATAAATCTAGGAAGGGGGCCCAATCCAAATCCACGAAGCTTGAGTTACGTGCCCCATGGAGTCATCCTGAATGCGCCTATCTCTGAAGTCTTAGCACTTCCGAGATGGGTGCATTCAGGAGGTCCTTAGGCAGCGAAAGCTGCTGTTTCAGTCCTTGTTTGTGCACTAGTGTGCACAAACAATTAAAAAAAAAAGAGACAAGGACTTACCTGCGTCCTCCCGGGGTTCCTCCTCTCCGACGAGTCCTCCTCTCCAGCAACTGCCTCCCACTCTGCTCCGGTGCGCGCTGCAGCCCAGTTATGAGCTGCACAGTGGAAGTGCAGACTGTCTGCGCTTGCACCGTACAGCCCAAACTCGGCTGCAACACGCACTGGGTGAGCTCCGCTCTACTGGTGGAGCTAGTGAAATGTTGTGGGACAACTCCTTGCCCCAAGCGGAACGCGGAGTTCCAAAAAACTCTGTTAGCTCTGTCAGAGGAGCGGAGATCCCTGAACAACCCTAAAGGAAACAAGCGCAGGAGATTGCACCTTTTTTTTTACCATAACTTTGCAAGGATGTCAAAATTTGTGGTCAAAATGTTTTTTAAAAAGTGTTTGGGATTCCTTTGGGACCCCAGCACCAGAGCTAAGGGGCCAGGGTGTCTCTATCCTGGCCCTTTTCCTTTTTTTCCTTTTTTTTTGTGGGACTTGGCTTCAGCTGTGTCCTAAGAAAGCTGCCAACAGTTCCTTGCTAAAGTGTTTTCAGCCAATTAGAGCTCACTGTTTCCCTGCTCAAGCTCATCATTATTCACAAAGTTGACACGGCCAGAGAAATACAAATATCGATTTCCTTAAATTTCTCAAAAACTACTGAATGGATTTTCACCAAATAAGCAAAAGAACAATCTGCCTACTGAAAGCTAGCTTTCGGACAAATTTGGTGTAATTCCATCCAGTGTTTCCGGCTGTGATCGTGTTCAAAGGTCCTATAAAAATTAACATGGGAAACAACTTTTTTGACCTCCCCTTTTTCTCTGAAAACATGGTCCTAACTATAACTGCCTGGTGGTGGCTGCTACTAGGTAATACACACACTTTCTCTCTCACACACATATATATATATATATATATATATATATATATATATATATATATATATATATATATATACATACATATATATATATATATATATATATATATATATATATATATATATATATATATATATATTTGCAAATTATTTCACCCAGTTGGACAAAAATCAAGACACCAGACAGACAGTTCAAAATATATTGAGGAAAGTCGAAAATGTTCTTCCACCCAACGCGTTTCAGCCGTAGCCTTGTTCACGGATGGGGGTATGTTACACACAACAAATATAAATACACATACAAATATATAAACATAAACAAAGGACTCATACCACAGTGTATATATAAAACACCCTGAAAACGTGAGTGCCATCTTGTAAAGGTATATAAAGCAACCTGCCTATAAAAGGATACCATAAATATCTGCAAATTTCTTACTTGATAAGTGCCAATTCATTGATCTTATTGTATCAACAATTATTTATAAATATATAAAATATGTTTCAAATTGCATATTCGATAATATAGTTGTTAAATATGTAACCTTTTGTTATATATTAAACATATCCAATTACATTTAATACCTTCATCAAGATAAATACCCCAAAATAATTATAATTAAAATTAGAATTCCAATAAAGACTTATAAAAGTCTCCACAGTCTCATCATAGAGGCTCGGAAAATCCAGTACGTTAGTCACTTAGCTGCCAAGATGAGTATTCATCTCCTCACTCAAATTTAGCCCATTTGGATACTGAGTCATAAATTTGATAATGTATTTTGATTCCAAAACCCGTAACATTCTCTGTCTATCTCCACCTTGTGAATTGAGTTTAATTTGGTCGCAGACCATATATGTGAGTTGTTTTTCATAGATACTCATCTTGGCAGCTAAGTGACTAACGTACTGGATTTTCCGAGCCTCTATGATGAGACTGTGGAGACTTTTATAAGTCTAACTGGGTGAAATAATTTGCAAATATTTTATGGGATTCCCGATCCCATATCAAGACCGCCAGTATTGAGCCTCGATAAGTCGGGTAATTTTTCTAGATATATATATATATATATATATATATATATATATATATATATATATATATATATGTATATATATATATGTATTGCTGCACTCCTTCCGTATACAGGAAGGAGGAAGAGAGGTTGATCAATGGGATTAGACAGAGAAGCTACCCAGAGCAAGGATTACATATAGCCTGTGAAAAGGTCAAGAAACTACACAGGGAGGGCCTGTTAGTCAAACAGCATAGAAAGACCACGAATCAGATCAGGCTGATTACCATTTATAATGTTGAATCTAGTTGAGTGGGAAAGATGTTGAGCAAACATTAAAATTTGGTTAAATCAGATCACACAATAGGTAAGGTGGTATCTCAGCACCCCTTAATATATTACAGGGAATCTAGGTTAATCAAGGACATTTTGGTGCACATCTATTTGGGTGCATTGTGGAGTGAGGACTGGCTACATGAACAGCAATGTTGTTTTCAAATGTGGCAGACGCAAAGCCTATAAGAGTAGCAAAAATTGCAAGTTTTATAAACTACTAACTTTGGGATCTATGAAAATAGACAAATTTATAACATGCAACTGTGACTTTTGTGTTTATGTACTATCGTGCCCTTGTGGTCTGCAATATGTGGGCAGCACTATTTTCCTGTTAGGAAAAGAAATTTGGAGCATTTGTGGCCCATCAAAAATAACAATAAAAGTTTTCCTATTGCCAGACATTGGAATCGTTTCCACCAAAATAATCTTGATTCTTCTACATTTTTGGTAGTGACAAGCTGACCATAAGTGCCCGAGGTGGGGACAGGGAAAAGCATCTACAGATGTTAGAATCAGAGTATATTATTCGTCTTAACACCAAATGCCCTGGGGGGTCTCAATCTGGATGAATAATTTCATGTCCATCTTGGCTAAAACTCCAACCTGCAAGTGGGTTTGAATGGCATAGTTGTATGTTTTTTAAAATGTGTTCTATGACATTGCTTATCTAATGTTGTATGACAATTATAAATATGTAGAATGAGAGGTTCCAATTCATAAAACAAAATGGGGAAAAATGTTTTTCATTTATATTCTTTATATTGTTTCTTTTTTCATTTTGTAAAGTCCTTGTCACAGATGTAATCGCCATAGGATGTTGTGCGCCCAATTAACTTTGTATGCTTTCTACTGCCATTTATGGTTCTTGCTGGACCTCTATATTCTTTAGTGGTTGGAAAATAATTTATATAAATAATGTGTTTTGGTTATTGCATGTATGGACTATTTTGAACTGTAAATGCTTGTCAGGCCACGGGGCCAATAAAGTATCTAATAGGTTTATACAAGTCCATACATCAATAGACTGAAATACTGAATATTATCTATTAAGTCAGTGGGAAAGTGTTGATAAAAATTATATTGTAATATTTTTTTACCATTGTGGCACGCAAAAAGAATTGTTATCTCTTTCTTTCTTTTTTTTTTTCTTTTTATTTCTTCTATATGATGGTAGTATTTATTTGATGTTCACTGTTGGTTATGTATTTCTTTGGGTGATAATGCACACTTTGGTATTAGCTGTGAAGAAGACCGGCGGGTCAAAACGCACTGCCAGTAAAGCTTTAGAGAATTACCTTTGGAGTGCGAGCCTCTGTGGAATCTATGTGATTTCACTGTTTTGGATTATATGTGGCAGGCCCTGCACCCGATACTTGCACCAGCTGTGTTTTTGATGGACGTATCCGGGTGTTGCAAGATTGAGTCCACAGTGATGTTTATCTATATATATCACCTAGTGGCGGTCGCCATTAAGTAGTTATAGTTAGGCCTTTTTTTTCAGAGACGGAGCATTTTTTGTTTTGCCTATAATTTTGGCACCGCTTGATGAATCTTCACGAAATGTTCAAAATGTTCAAAACTTTCAGTTCAGCTGCTGTCTTGAAGTTTCGGGGTGATATGTCAAGAAGGGGCTGAAATAAAGGTGGTGTTCCAAGACACTTTTAATTCATTCTGTGTCTATGGGGATTTTGCATTATTTAGATACACTTACAGCCCGAACCACTGAATGGAATTACACCAAATTTGGCACAAAGCTAGATTCTGATCCACAGATCACACTTCCTGTGTTTTGGTGTATTTCTGTTAAGTAGTTTCAGGAATTTAAGGCCAAAATATATAGATATATAGGGACACAGATCCTCTGCGGATCGATTCACACATCCATGTGCCACAAGAAGAATCTGATTTGCTGGCCACAACCTCACAGAAAAGGTGCGGCCGCCATTTCGTTTGTCGCGTTGGTTTGGGGTGGGAAAAGAAGTGGAAAAAACACATACGGGGACAGGATACAGTATTGGGCACAAATTGCCCAATACTTTTTTTTTCATCCGATTCACATATCCGCGGATCCATGGATGGATCCACAGATCCCACTTGCAGATTCGCAAATCCAGAGAAAAATTGAAAAAGCAAAAAAAAAAAAAAAAAAAACACACTTATTCCAAACTCATCCGTGCGCAGGTTGTGTCTGGGTGCATGCAGGAGGGTTTGCCGCTGCACCTAGCCATAGGCCAGGCCCTCTGGCCAAACACCGCCGCGCTCAGCCAAAGGCCGTGCACATCCCTGCTTATATTCACATCTTTGCATTCTAATAAAAACATAGAAATTCACTGAAAAAAACAAGGGTTACAAGAACATTATAGTTAGGTTCTGAATTTACTTGCACAAAACTTTAGAAATTCAGCAGTTATAATTATTTCAAGTAACTATAACTCACGCCCTAAGGTTACTATAGCTTGCGCTTTACGCCTATTTATATATATATACTGTTTCCAAATTCAATTTCAATAACAGCTGGATAGCAGCTCAGTCACAAATTGTTAAGGAACCAGTTCAATAAAATACATTAAAATTCTACAAATTACATAAATAAGTGCCATGGGGCCAAAGTGCAAAGAGCTAAACTAACTCAAAGTATGTCCATAAGGGAAAGATACATTCACAGTAAACACTTTTTATGGGTGATTTCAACGTTTAGTGTACCACGTGCAGTATAACATACAATAATTATCCCAACGAGAACATCGCAAGTCCAAAGCTCCTTAAAATGTATTAACCGATACAATATCTGGAACCTAAAGTGTGCAAGACAGGCAAAAATAGCAAAAGCTATCCAACTCTCCACTGTAGAGTACATTGATGGCTTAATATGCAGTACCTATATTCAGATGGCTTTAATAGACAAATTCCAATATTTATACTTTTTTAGCACCGCATTTGCGCTGCCTTTTGACGCAAAAGCAGCACAAACTTACAAAATACAGGCCCATATTTATACTTTTTGACGCAAACCAGCGCCTGCGCCAGCTAACGCCATTCCTACACGCCATGCAGGCGTCTTATTTAAGGAATTACGTTAGCCGGCGCTGCGGACTGGTCAGAGTAAAAAAAAAGACTCAAACCAGGTAGCAAAGACAGGAGTCATGCCCCCCTGCCGGTCATTGGGCACAGTGCATGTAGGGGGGCCTACATTAGGTCCCCCTATGCCACTTTAAAAAATAAAAATAAAATACTTACCTCAACTTACCTGTGTCCATGGGTGCCCTCCAGGGGTAGGCGAGGGTGGCAGAGGGTGTCCTGGGGGCAGGGAAGGGCACTTCTGGACTGCTTCTATGGTCAGAGACCATGGAAGTGAGCCCACAGGCCCGTTAACGGCTGCCCTGACCCAGGTGTTAAAAAACGGTGCACATCAGGCTGTGCGACGTTTTTTTAGGCCCGCCCCCTCCTGTGCGTCAAAATGATGCTGGAGTATAAATAAGGCACACAGGCCATAAAGTCATTTTTTGGGCTACCTTGCATGTCATTAACGCAAGGCAGTTTCCCGCAAAAATGACACACACTGAGGAATTTTGACGTCCGCGGGGTCGGGCGTCAAAGTATAAATATGGGGCAAGGTTTGCGCCGAATGTGCGTCAAATTTTGGAGGCAGATTCAACGCAAACAAAGTATAAATATGCCCCACAATTGTATTTTGTAAGTTTGTGCCGCTTTTGTGTAAAAAAGCGGTGCAAATGCGGCGCTAAAAAAGTATGAATATGGGCCAAAATGAATTCGCATTCACGCCACTCATTTACTGAATTGCGACTATCCGCAAATACAATTGCAGTTCAAGTACCGATTTTCTGAATCCTGAGGGTGACAAGGTAACGACTCACTCCAAATTCAAATAAAAAAGACAGATCCATATATATCGACAGGCCAGATATTCCGGTCGAAAAAATCAAGATATGCTTTTTTGTCTCAGGAACAACCCCACTTGTTGGGCACAGATTAGAGACTGAGAGAGTGCTTCTTACATCGGCTGGCAAAAGATCTCAGTACTAACTAAACAGCCGAATCAGAAGTGCACATTCTGTCCAAAAAGGACTCAAATAGAGGGGAGAAAACTTAAATTCTAACCATTGATTAGTTAACCGGCCATTTGTTCCAATGGCAAGAACTTTCTCACGGACCAAAGCCCAGCACTGAGATTTTAAAGCATCAGCACTGGCTTTGCCTGTACTGGTGGCTTCATCCCATAGTCTTTCTAAGTGGAGCTTGTGAAACCAGTTGTAAACATATTTGAGCCAGGGAACCTGTAAAGCGCTAGGCATGTTTAATAATTCCTTCAGGGAATCCCTGTGATCCTGTAGTTCTGGCGTAACCCAAAGATGAACTCAGGGCCATATTTATACTCCGTTTGCGCCGAAATTGCGTCGTTTTTTTTGACGCAATTTCGACGCAAAACTAACGCCAACTAACGCCATATTTATACTATGGCGTTAGAGGCGAATAGCGCCAAAGTTCCCGGAATGTGCGTCATTTTTTAGCGTGAACCCCTTCCTTGCGTTAATGATATGCAAGGGAGGCGTTCCCGTTTAAAAAATGACTCCCAGGCCTTTACGTGGTATTTATACTCCCGGGCAAAAGAGACGCCCGGGAGTTGGCGTGGCAAAAAACGGCGCATTTGCGCCACTTTTTAACGCCTGCTCAGGGCAGGCGTTAAGGGGCCTGTGGGCTCAAAATGAGCCCACAGGTGCCCTCCCATGCCCCCAGGGACCCCCCCTGCCACCCTTGCCCACCCCAGGAGGACCCCCAAGGATGGAGGGACCCACCCCAGGGACATTCAGGTAAGTTCAGGTAAGTTTTATTTTTTATTTTTTATATTTTATTTTTGTGGCATAGGGGGGCCTGATTTGTGCCCCCCTACATGCCACTATGCCCAATGACCATGCCCAGGGGACAGAAGTCCCCTGGGCATGGCCATTGGGCAAGGGGGCATGACTCCTATCTTTACAATGATAGGAGTCATGTTGATGGGGGATGGGCGTCGTTAAAAAATGGCGCAAGTCGGGTTAAGACGATTTTTTCGACGTAACCTGACTTGCCCCATTTTAAGACGCCCATGCGCCATCTTCCCCCTACGCCGGCGCTGTCTGGTCTACGTGGTTTCTTCCCACGCAAACCAGGCAGCGCCGGTCTGATTGCGCCGTCTAACGCCATTCCATAAATACGGCGCCCGCATGGCGCTTCAGAATGGCGTTAGACGGCGCAAAACTTTTTGACGCTAAACTGCGTTAGCGCAGTTTAGCGTCAAAAAGTATAAATATGGGCCTCAGTATCTCAAGGCTTTTAACGCTACAAGATTTGAGATTCGGATAATTCCTAAGTAAATAAAAGTCGACTTTAAGCGGTACTAATCAGACATGCACGAAGTCATCTCAGAAAGGTGTTTTTGTTTTCTGCAGGAGCTAATAGTTAAGTGCCAATAAACCACAAAACCCGAAAAGCTCAGCTTTCTTAGTTTTCACACGGTATACTTTTACAGCTGGAGAGACTGAGCGGTAAAAAGCTGCCTTGTGTTGCAGAAGAATGGCCCTGGATCTGTGCTGAATGAGAAGTCAGCATTTGTTGAGTTGGTGTTCTGCTTTCCTACATATCTCCTATCAGAGCTTACAGAACCTCTCTGGAATGCACTTCTGAGTTCAAAGAAGACCTTTATTGTTGTTAATTCTCCCCCACCCACAAGTTCTTGAGAGACAAAATTAGTAGATTTCAAGCACACGTTTAAAAGAGTAGTCGCAGCAATGAAAGCAAAATATATGACAGTACTTCTCAGTTGCAATGTACACAGCAAATATATATATGATTATAGTCAACGCAAAGCATAATAGTAAAAAATCATCACCGTATGGGCAAGAAGGTCCTATCTTTAGCTTCATCTTTCTGGGGTCTGCAAGTTGATGACTCCGGTCAACTGCGAGAAAGAGATTATCTACCCAAACGGGAGACTGGCAACTGATGTCTAGCTCCAGCCTGAAGTCAAGCAGATTCAAATCCAACTCACTGTAGCCCAGACTCATCCTCAAAAGAAAACTCAGTGTGAGATCTGAACGACCTTGGAGAATGGCCAGTTCTCTGAGCCATTCCGCTCTCAGACTGGATTGCGAGGTAAACACAAAATCTACGTGCTCTTATCAGCTAAGGTCTGGTGTGAAGAAAACAGCTTGATTCGTCTTGTGGAAAAACACAGCTTGGAAAAAACACAGACATCTCTGCAATGTCTAACTCCACATTAAAGCCAATAGGCAGCTAACCTAAATATCAAATGTAATGTCTAATGTCATGTCAAAGCCAATAGGTAGCTAAGCTGCTAATGTCATGTCAAAGCCAATAGGCAACTAACCCAAATATCAAATGTAATGTCTAATATCATGTCAAAGCCAATAGGTGGCTAAACTGAATACAGAAAGTAATGGTTAATGCCATGTCAAAGCCAATAGGCAGCTAAACTGAATACAGAATGTCAAAGCCAATAGGCAGAATACAGAATGTAATGGCTAACTCCATGTTAAAGCCAATAGGCAGCTAAACTGAACAAAACATATAATGTGCTACTGGTGAACATTGAGTAACTAATATGCGCAGTGATGAAACACAAAGTCATTGGTCAAACACAATTAATAGCATCACAGTTGGTAATCCGACCTAAGGTTTTCAGAGATCCTGACAAATAGGTAGCTCTGTTTAGTGATTCATTTCCAGCTTTAACACCATAATTTTAGCCGTCCCTGGTCCTAACACCATATATTTCATTTTCGCAGCGTTCAATTACAGGCCTCTAGATTTACAAAACCCCAAAGATTTTTTATTAAAACCTACAGTCCTGAAGGAGAATCCTTCTGATACTCCAAATGCATCTATACCGCATCATTAATGTACAATGTGAACAAGGTGGGAGCGAGGAGACACTCCTGGCACACCCCAAGCATAATTGGGATGCGGTGTCAATTCCCCCTTACTGCCCCATGGGACCGGGGCATAATTCTTTGTGTGTAACTTGGCCCATGAGGCTGACCAAGATCTCAGGAGCACCCATTTCCAACAAAACTCTCCACAGGTTCTCTCTGGGAACAAGGGTGAATGCAGCCCTGAGGTCAACAAAAGAAACATACAGCGTTTGGTTCAATAGCAGTGCGTAGTTAAAGAAAAGGAGAGCCAGTCTAAAAACCTGATCCGAATTACTGGTTTTGATCAGAAACCAGCTTGAAGAGGAGACAGAACTTGCCTTCCTATAACCATAACAGGAGTTTTTGTAGGACTTGACTCAAAAGTTTTTTTGCAGATTGTCAGTAAGGCTCATGGGCCTATAAATAGAGGGTATGCAGGCATCACCTTTGTTATAGACAGAGGTAACCTTGGCTAACCTCCATGAGTCAGGAATCTCACCCTCTACTGATGTCGTATTGGAAACAAGGTTAGCATAGCTTGTCCAAATGAGGGGTTCTGATTTAGATAGGTCACCTGGTATTTTGTCAGGGCCTGGTGCTTTAGCTGACAGGAAATTGCATTAGCTGTAACTTCTAGGGTAAAAATAAATGACTATAATACCGCAGGATACATAGCTGTCCTATCCGTGCTAGACATTGACAACCTGGGGCCAAGGGAAAAACTATCTGCAAGATCAGATTCCTCCAGAGTGTACAACCTAGTAAAGTGATTCACCCAACACTCTGGTTAAATATGATAATGATACACTCTAGGCTTATCACTGCTACCGTGAGACAGTATTTGCCAAAATGATCTGTTGCCTTTCAAATTAACAGCAAGGAGCAGGGCTTGCCAAAGTTAAATATTCCAGTTTGTCTTAGCATTAACTAGGACAGTTTCGTAGTTCCTCCTTGCTTTGGTTATCTCTACCTGTCTGTGACTTCTAACCACTGCTCTCAGACTTGCTTTGGCTGTTTTACATTCAAGATTAAACCACTTGACTTCCTTAGTGGGCATAAAAAGTCTACAAATATCGTGCAGCATGGGGCAAAATGATTTGTGAATATCCAAAATAGGGAAAGCAGCACTGGGGACATTTTCAAAATCAGATAGGAAGGTCACAAACAAACTGCATATATTGGCCTGTAATTTTGTATTCGACTTTACGGGTGGCCAGGTAACTCTGATACAATTAATAGCTAACAATGGTTTATGGATAAACACACAGCTAACTATTTCAGTCCTGCTCAGGGCTTCACCAGAATGAAATGGAAGAAAAGAGTCATGATCGTTGTCAGAGTGGGTGTCAACTTCATGTCCTCCAAAAGCACGCATAACCTGACATCTGAAGGGACTTAATCAATGATGCTCATGTGTAAGCCACACTTAAAAGTGGGAATTCCGGGAGAGTCTGAGAGAGTTCGACCATTGCAGGCCCTAATATTCCAGTCCACAATTATAGAAGTCAACTGAAGAGCTGTGGCTGTAAGACTGTGCCTTTGTTTCCCTCTAAATAAGGGATGTTCTACTGCTCATCTTTGGGTTCTGTGAGCTTGCTCATGTAGGGTCATGGTTCAAAGAGGTGTTAAAGTCACCTGCCACTTTGATCTTAGTATTCGGTTGATTAAGTTCAAGTATCTCATCTAATAGAGGTAAAACAGGGGACTTCATACCCACGTGACTGTTCTAACATAAACAATAATTAGCACCAATTTTAATTGTTTGGGGAATTTGAATAGAACCTCGATTAAATCCAAGCAGTCAATCTTCATAGCTGTATGACTGAAATTTAAATCATTTTTTTATCAGAACAGGCAACCCTCTAATTGCTCATCCATGTTTCCCAGGTGGCTTAACAGCAGGTCAAAAAACCTTTAATGCTCACCCTAGATGTAGCCCAGGTCTCCCAAAACATACAGACATCAAATATACTAATATAAAGTAGCCACTCAGAATCTCATAATTCAAGTTTAACACCGGCCAAGTTCCAGGAGATGATAGAAAGGCCAGATCGAAACCTAGTATCACCACCTGGATGTGAAGCATTGAAGAGATAAGCAGCAGAAACTGAAACACATCAAAGTAGATTGTCATTAATCCCCCCTTGAAGTGGCCCCAAAGTTACATAATGTCCAGGTATTCTAGTGCTCATTTCCTGGACCACAGTGACAGAGTTGATACAATCGTCCTCCTGTACACACTGAGCCTGATCAGTTAGTCAATCGGTAGCATTCAGGTTTGAAGCCTCTGGCCAAACACCCTAACAGGTTGCCAATCACTTTAGCAGCTATGTGGAAAGTTTTTAGGTGATTTGTCAAGAGGGAGCTGAGAAAAGAGGGATGAGGTTTCCAAACGTGATTTTCCTATGCAATCTCACATAGAGAATTTAGACATGATGAGAGCCCAGACTGCTAGACGGAATAAAACCAAATTTGGGTTGAGATGCTCTAGCACCTGTTGTAATCTTTCTGTGGGCTTTTAACCACGCCCATGTCACTCCCATCACTTTTGTTGGTTCGTGGTCTTGCCTTTTTAAAACTTTGCCTAATTTTATTAGTGCAAGGCATGCATACTCATGTCTTTTCCGGTCTATAGCCCTCCTCAAGAGCACTGGCGAACTACTGAAAATGTACGAGGCTCCATGTTTTTCGTATGATTTCTGGACTACTTTTTCTTTTTATTTCGTAGGCAGCGCGATCTAGCTGCACAGTAATTGAGCTCTTTTCATGACTACTAGTTTAATTCTATTGTTTATCCTAGCGCTCCTTCGTGAATTCAAGGTATTGCATAGCGCGATCGCAATCGTTTTTTTAAAATCATTTATTTCGGCCACGGAGCTTTGAATCAGCTTGCTTATCTCAACTGTTTTACTGTTCATTTTTTTTTACTTGCCGCTCATTTTCCTTTCAGTGTTTTCCTGGGATGGAACACTTACATTTTTGGTGAACAAAGAACATATTGTATCATTTCGAAACATACTCCCAGTGTTGAAAAATTCGATTATAATTAATTCAGATTTTGGATGCATCCTGTTTGTCATTTAAGTTTTTTTCGTAGAAGATGGTGTGTAACTGCTGCATTGTTTACTATCTGTATTTGTCATAATGAGAAATACTAAAAGTAAGTTTCAAATTTGAAATGGAGCACAAGAAAAGTCATCCAGATTCTTAATGTGCTTTAATTGTGAGGTAACAAAACTGTACAAAGTTTTGATGTTTGAATCGTTTTTGTGAACTTGCATTTAATTTTTTAATGCACTTTGAACTTTATAAGGAAAAAAGAAAAAAACAAGCAATCTTTCCAGCTGTCCTATTCCCCATTCCCCAAATAAATAAAAAAAATAAGGTTTCTGGGCAGAACTCTCTTGCGACAGTGTCTGATTTTAAGACAAGAAAGACAGACAATTTGGGTGAAAAGAAAGATGCAGTTCATTTTTTAAGACAATGCTTAAAACTAGGATATTGTCCCATTAATTAAGCGCCCTCTTGTGGCAGGTCGTGCCTCTGCATGTTCTGACTGCTTGCTATTGGGGTTGGGGGGGGTAATATTTCCCAGTTGAATGGTGCTCCCTTTATTGACCCCAGGAGAACGAAAACTAAAGTTGGCTTTACTGGGTTTGAACCCATAAACTCCAGAAGTCAGAAATCCAGAAGTCAGCTATACGTTTTATAAGTAGCTAAGGTATCGGTCACTTGAGGTGCAGGATAATATACTACACGAAGGTATAGTAGAGTTATTTAGACTGCATTTACTTCCGGTTCCTTCCTACGATCTACCCAAAACTCTTCTCTGGAAAAGGTGTAATACCAAGAAAGTGTTTCACAAGACATTGGGAGTCCTTACTTGCACTCACCACTTGTTCACTGACTTCTGCTGTAATCACAGAGATATTATTGTATTTTCACATTCCTCAGTTTCACAACTATAACGTGAATGTTTATATGGAAGGAGGATGTGCAGGAAGTGCTGTAAAAATATTTGCACATTCAAAAAATCAGTTTATCAGTGCCTCGAAGCTTGTCCTCCATTTTACTAAAAACATTTTTGTTCTGGTTCTGCGGCTAACATTATCCTTCCAAATATAAGGGTTCGTCCTTCTTTTTCTAGCTGTGTTCATGGACAGCCAGACTGATTTTAAACCCAAGCCCCGTTTGGGGTCTGCTGACCTCACAGCATTTCCCCCCTTTGAACCCTAACCTTGAAGCATGACTCTTCTATTCTCTACTCTCATTATTCTTTTCTATTTGTTTTTCTCCTGTTCAACAAAATTGCCAATAGCGTCTTTTTAAGGGACTGCATTATTGTACATTATAAAAGATGGCCCTTTTTAGGTCGAGCGCGCAAGCACTTTGACCTGTTGTAACTATTTTGGCCTTTTAACCTCGCCCACCTCACATCCATCACTTTCACTCGTTTATTGGCTTGCCTTTCAAAAATCCTTTGTTATTATTGGTAAATGCTTTACGTTTGTCTCTCCTTGGGGCGGTTTGGTTAGTGCCTTGGACACCAAACCTGTTACATGGATAATTGCACTATTGTCAATATGTTTGACTGTGTGCGAACTTCCTTTTCCTTTTGTGTCACTCCTTCACACTCATGCTCATGGCAGCCATTGTGCTTTGAATTGGCTCACTTATGTCAACTGTTTTACTTTAAATTTTCAGTTTATGTGACAAGAAAAGTCCAGTTAGGAATTTACAATGCCAATAGCTCTAAGTGGAGCAAATGCGAGACCCATTGCATTGCAAATGCTTGTTATTATTTGGTGTAAATGCACTCAGTAGATTTGAAGTTAAAAAAGGAAAAATACATTTGTACATCTAGGGATGCAGATCCTAGGAAAAAGTAATGTCCTGATTGGCTTGCTGCAACCTGAAAGGAAAGTTGTGGCCAACATTTTCTTTCTCGCATCGGGCTGCGGTAAATAACTGAAATAAATTGTCAAGATACGGGCATACTGACCCAATAGGAGAGATGGAGGGGTCTGGGCAAAAAATGCCCCAATTGTTTTTTTTTGGCTTATTGACGGATCCGTAGATCCACTGTGAGTGTCAGTGCACCCCCGTGTAAAGTTGTGAAGGATCCACAGATCTAAAAAACAGTGGGGAAAAAACCTACTCACACCACAACATGCCAAAAGCTGTGTGCAATGTGGGGTTGGGTGCATGCGGGGTTTGGCTGCAGGGTTTGGCTCTGAGGCCAACCCCTACTGCTCATGGTCAAAGGCCATGCCTGGCGTGGTTGTATTATCATGTGGTAATTAGATATTATTTTACCTTGAAAAAACCATAGAAATTCACTGAAAAAAAAACAAAGGTTACAGGGACGTTATAGTTAGGCTGACATTTTACTCATGCAAAACCACAGAAATTGAGCAGTCATAGTTTTGCTTATTGTTATACTTATCTGAAGAAAATATAACTTGTGCCATTAAAAAACTTTAGGCCATGAGTCATAGGCCCTCATTCAAACCCTGGTGGTCAAAGACCGCCAGGGTTGTTTTGGCGATCGTACCACCAACAGGCTGGTGTTACAAATCGCCATATTTTGACACACCGCCGGGACCAGCGGTTTCCCGCCATCGTTGTCCCGTTGGTTATAATCTGCCAGGGGAGCGCTGCTTGCAGCACTGCCCTGGGGATTATGACTCCCCTTCCCGCCAGCCTGTCCATGGCGGTAGAGACCGCCATGGAAAGGCTGGCGCGAAGGGGAGTCGCGGGGCCCCTGGGGGCCCCTGCACTGCCCATGCACTTGGCATGGACAGTGCAGGGGCCCCCAGGCACAGCCCCACCCTGCTTTTCACTGTCTGCACAGCAGACAGTGAAAAGCACGACGTGTGTAGCTGCACCCATCGCATGGCCACAACACTGCTGGCTCCACCAGCAGCCGGCTGCAATGTTACGGCCGACATCCCCGCCGGCCCAGCGGGGATGTTGTAATGCAGCCGGTGGGTTTGCGGCCGCATAGGTGGCCGCTCGGCGGTTCAACCTTGGCGGGCGGCCAGTGTGAATTTCTATGGTTTTGTATGGGTGAAACGACACACACACACATATAATACATCACACACACACATGCACAAATAATGCAGAACTACACATAAACTGTTATTCACATTATTGTTTTTTAATGTATGATGATAGATAGATAGATAGATAGATAGATAGATAGATAGATAGATAGATAGATAGATAGACAGATAGATAGATATACCTGCATATCCTTGTACAAGGAAGCATAAATCCATATACATACATGCCTATTTTTGCCATGTTTGAATATACTTGAAGTGTAATTTATTATTATTTTTCTATTATCTAAATATATTATGTACCCTTAGAGAAAGCATACAAACATATACATAGGTACAACTTGCATAAAACATGGTCAAAGATCATTTGGATCATAAGCCATTGAAGAAATAAGGAAGGAACTGTGCATCAGATTGTAAGAATTAACGTAAAACTGGGACAAGTGGGATTGCACAATGCATTACAATCTGATAGCTTCCTGTATATTGAGAGGCCTGTAGAAGATGTGTATCTCCCTTAATCTAATAAATACTCTTTACTTTGGACTCAAGAAGAATCATTTTAGAAAAGCAACGCATTTCTGCTGATCCGGGGTATGTTTTTTAATTCACTGAAATATGACATTTGCTGACGGTGTATTTTATAAGGCCTAAAAAGCCTGACTGTTTTCATATAACCAGCAGTGCACGCCTAATGTATCTTTAGCACACATGAAAGCCAAGGCCTAATGTCTTTGGCATTTAGATGTCAAAAGCCACAGTGCAGCTAAAGAGCTGAATGGCACCTGAAAAGGTCCTTAAAATAACAACATCATGGAAAAGCGTTAATTCTACACCAGCTTGTTTAAGATTCAATTTTAAAGCCCTCCTCCTTTTTTGTTCACTTCACCCAGGTATGCAGTATTTATTTTTTGTGTGCTTGTGCTGCATGAATAGAAATGACCTACACACCTCAGGTAATCTGCTCTCGATTGCCTCCTGTTACTTTTAATGTTAGATGGAACTCAGAGGTTACAGAAGTTATTAAAGCAATCAGGTGTGATTCCCTTCATTCTAATTAGGCAGAAGCTACAAGAAGCCATGAAAGAAGATGGGCGCGGGGAGGAGGTCAGACTATTGTGTGAAGTGAGAAGAGCAAGTGTGTTAGAATCGTGCTGGAGGTGAGCGGAGTAGGAGGAGTGGGGAGTGCAGAGGAGAGATCACTTGGATTTCATGTTCGCAGAAAATGGGTCTTGCCAATACCACAGTAACCCCTTTATTTTCCACTGTCTAAGGTCCTTCAAAATGATCTTTTGACCTAATGATCTATTTCGGGTCATTTCTTCACGTTTCCTGGCAAAATGAAGGGCCATTTGAACTGGGATCTCAGCAAAGAGATAATTTGGCAGTGGCACTACTGTTTTTCTGTCTAGTGGGTGTGGACGAAATAGAGAGAACGAATGAGAGACAGAGAAAACGTGAGGTGAAAAGAAAGGTAAAGAGGAGAAGAGAAAGTAAGAAAATCGAAGAGAGGGAGTGAGAGTGAGAGACAGGGAATGAATACATGCAACATGCTTGTGAGGTGACAGGTTTGTAATCAGTGCCAAATTGACATTATATATTGCAAGGCTGAATGCTGTATGCTTGTCTACTGCATGGACATTATGGGGGACATTACGACCCCGGCAGTCAGCGATAATGTGGTGGTAAGTACTGCCAACAGGCTGGCTGTACTTACCGCCATATTATGACATTGGTTGGTTGGCTGAAGCCAACCCGCCAATGTACCACTCTGACCGCCACGGCGGTAACAGCCACCGGGCTGGAGATATCCATCTCCAGCCCAGCGGCCATCACTATTTTGCCTGTGGGATTATGACCCTGCCTACCTCCAAGGTTTCCATGGCTTTCTTAATGTCATGAAAACCATGGCGGTGGGGACTATGAGTGACAGGGAATTCCTTCCCTGTCACTGATAGGGGTGTCCCCCCACCCCCTCCAGTTAGCCCCCCTACCTCTCCAAAGTCACCACCCCACCCCTCCCTACATTCACGTCCCCCCTTCACACACACACACGCATACACACACCCATTCCCACATGCATCCACACATGCATACATCCATTCGCACACACATCCGCACACACTTTCATACATACATGCAGAAACGCATTAACATAACACAACATACATGCTCTCACACCTCCATACATGCACACACACGCATTCAACACGCAACACACACCTGCATCCACACACACACAAACATTCACACACAACCCCACACACAAACAAAACACCCCTCCCCAGTCGGAGACCCGACTTACCTGGATCCAGGGGGTCCACCGGCAGGAGATGGGGCGGGGCGCTGCTACCGCCAGCAGCGCCCACCAGCAAAATACTGCCAGGCCGTATTATGGGTCACAGTATGACTGGTGGCGGTCTACTGGCGTGGCGCTGCTGGTGGCAGCAGCGCCACCTTACCGCCATCCGCTGGAATGGCTACAGCTGGATTTCCGCCATTCTTAAGGAGGAAATCAAGCTGTGGTCATAATACAGCGAACGGCTGCTAGCCGCGGCAACGGTCTTTTGGCGGCCGTCGCCACAGCGGTAGGCGACACTTACCGCCAATGTCTTAATGAGGGCCTATATCTTCTACTATACTATGGTACATGAAAGGAGGAGGAGGACAGAGGACATTAGTCAGGCAGACGTGAGGAAGACATTGGGCCTGATTACGACTTCGGTGGAGAGGGTTAATCCATCCCAAATGTGACAGATATCCCACCCACCGAATTACGAGTCCAATAGATCCTATGGAACTCGTAATAGGGCGGGTGGGATGTCCGTCACATTTGGGACGGATTAACCCTCTCCGCCAAAGTCACAATCAGGCCCATTGTGTCTAAGGCTGTGGGATGTGCAGCACTGTCCAGAAGTGCTGCTGTCAGAACCCCTTTCAGAGGGCTATCGGGCACGCAGGGGCTACTGGGTCCAACCCTATTGGTTGAGGTCCTTTACTCCTGAGGTCTGGGGCCTAACCTACCATGGATCCCGCTGAACTGGGCCAAGTACCCCTTCTGCAGGACTCTCAGTGGTAGCTGTTGTTAAGCAGTCAAGAATCCCTCAGGAGAGTTGTAGATACTGGTCAGTAAACACGACTCATAATTCAAAGTGCAAACAGTAGGAACGATAAATCAATGTCCAGTCAAATACTTGTTATTATAAGAAACAGTAGTATTTCATTTCTAACTGTACACAGGCAAAGAAATGCAATATTAAAATGCAACAAAACAATTCTCTTGAAATAGAGACTCTAGTAGTTGTCAGGAGAATCCCTGCCCCACCCTTCTTTATGTAACATACTCAGGGTTATTTCACATTCACTGGTGGCTGCATCAGGCAATGCAAAATATGAGGTCATATTAAAGAGTTCTCCCTTCTGACCTTTTGGGAACTTACTTAAAAGTGTCTATGGTCCTGTGTCACCACTTGCAGGGAGTTCCCCCAGGGCCCACCTGACCTAGTTCTCGTCTTACCCACTCTTGCAGCACACAAGAGTTCAGCGATGCAGCAGGCACCTTCAAATGTGCACCTGCGTGTCCTGCTCACTTTGGTGAGGTTGGGTTTCTAGTAGCCCTTTCAGCAGCATCCAGCAGCGCAGTCTTTCTCTCCAGAGGGGTCCTATGGAGGTCTCTCAATTGTCAGAGCAGCTCCCCGCTTGCGAAGAAAAAGTAATTTGACTTTATTCAATGGGGGTGGGGAATCTTTTCTTCTGACTGAGCCCAGCAAAGATGCAAATCCATTCACAGCATCTCCAGCAGTCCTCTGCAGTGATTCGGGGGCAGTTCCTCACAGCACAGGTCCAACCCGCAAGTCGTAGCCTTAGTCTCTCCTTCAGGCAGTGGCCCAAATCCTTCGACAATATTGGTAACTGCAGCCCCTCCAGGAATATGGTGTTGCCACAGTTCGTGGTGATATAGGCTCTATAATTCTCAGCACCCTGGACCAAACAGTTACAAGTCTTGGCACTCCTGGAAATACCACTTTACCAGTGGTCACCTCTGGTCATAAGGAGTCACCTCAGCATGGCAATACAGATGTAGCAAGACCCGCACAGCGCTCAACACATGGCTCAACCGAAAGTGGCCCTGTCCTAGCATACAGGGGATTCCTTCCCAACAACATTTCATTATTATCTTTTTCTAATCCAACGTGGTGCTATTTCATATATGTCTTTTGCCTGAAGAGTGACCTTTACCAGTAGGAGCTATCCTCAGATCACAAGTGGAATCCACCAACTTACTCTATCTTACCCTGCCAAAGACAGAACATCTCCTGGCTCTGAGCGATCCATAGCAAAACAATCCTTCGGGCATCAGGGGCAAGCATTTTGGTATTTTCTCTCTTTCCTTGTTACTTTCATTGTGTCCTTTATTCAACAGCCTTCATCTATCTCATTATGTTTGGATGCCTTCAGTCCCCTTTCTTTTCCCAGTGCATAAGCCATTAACTGAGTAGGGTGGTTATTAGAGATACACAGGTTGTGTTCTGACACACAGATAAATCAAATGCCCCCTGGGAGACTCAGCAAACTATTGACCTTTCTGAACTAGGCTAAATTTCGTGGTTCTGCACTATCTGAGGAGAGCGCATGATTAGTGCAACCTTGCTCAACATTATAACAGTGAGCTATTTCTGATCACAGTGCTTAATTTGTGCTTGTGTTTGAAGGTGTGCTCCATCAGGCACTTATTTTTGAGGGCTGTAAGGAAATGCCTCTTTTTGCATGCTCAGCCCCACATTTTTGGACTGATGCTGCTGGTTTGTCGACTCTGAGAGTACACTGAGGCTTGCTAACCAGACCTCAATGCCACTGTTCTAACCCATTACAAATTATTATTTTTAAACTCAATTTTCACATATAGCAAATCATACAGTTTAGTATCTCATATTTTAACATTAGGACTACATTATGAAAGGGGGCTGCCCCAGGTTGCTCTTGGTAGGTGGGATAGGCCCTCTTCCTAAGAATGGCATAATCTGAGTGGTTAGCAACTACTTGTATATTGTACATATACCTACATGCCAGTTAGTGAAGAATTATGTGCCAAAAATCTTAGGTACCATAATGGTCATTTTAAACTAAACAAACTCTGAACAAGGCACCTATGCGTCTCATCATTTCCAGAGTATAAATATTATGTTATGGGAGGGGGAGGTTGGTTATCGTGTTAACCCTTTACAAAGTAGATGTTGAATTGGCCATCCTTTATTGGCGGAGATTGATATACTTAGAAGTCCATAGTATATGGTACCCAGGGTACCAGGGCATATAAGGCAGAGTGTCCACGGAGAGCAGCAGCATTGAATGTGCCACCCTGTGTGTAACAAAGAACATAATGGCTTCCAGCCTGCCACTGCAGACTGGGAGGACCGTCTTACCACTGCTAGTTCGACTTTACCATTCAAACCAATGACAAAGCCTCCACTCCTCTTATCAGCATTTGTAAGACTTCCCTAAGGAAGGCATATCAAGCTGTATATTCTTATTAAGCAGGCCATGTAATTTATACATATGCCCTGACAGCAACGTTTTCAAATTGTCATTTTGCTTTGGGAGAATTAATAGCCCAATTGGCATACACGGAGTTACCGGCTGACCACTCAGCCCGGCTAACTTCTGAATAGGACAACTGAAATAGGTAATGTAAGGTATTAAATGAGTCATGGCAATAAACAAGACTTGATGCCCAGGTCTAAATTAATGTCACTATTATAAAGGTGCAACTTTTTAAATGGTTGCCACTCAGTGACCCAGTTTGTCCAGTGGTCTCACACGGTCACTGGCCAACAGGCAGCTTTCTGCCCTCATGGAGAGGTGTGTGAATAACATCTAAGTTTAGGAACATGGTAAGGTGTTACCTCTCCTTCCCAGGAAGCCACTCATGCTGTTAGCCCAAGAGTTGAGATTCAAATGCAAAGCTCTTGAGGGGCTGCCCTTTGTTCAGGCAGACAAGATGGTGGAGGGAACAGAGAGGAGAGACCAGTACCCAAACCGGTTTTCCCGTGGGCATGTATCCCACAGGAAGCCATATAACTAGGATGGGCTACCAAGCTCCTAAAATCAAAGATGGGGTTCAGACATGTTGAGAGTGGGCAGAATAGTACACTCTGAGATAGCTAGATGCCACATAACCAGACGTTGTCCCCAAAAGTGAGGGAACCTGGTAGCACATAAATTAGTAGCTGCCTTAAACCACCAGAGCATTTATGGGCATAAATATGGCACCCTGAACCTCAGATCACACTGGAACTGCAAAGAAGACCGAAGAAGGTTGACCTGCTGACCCCCGGATTTGGCAAAGTGAGGCTGCACCATCTGCTGGACTGCACCTGCTACACCTTGGGCTAGTGAAGAAAGGACTGTGCCGCTGGATCCAAGGAGATTAGTTTAAATGATTAGGCAAGTGAACTTGGTTTCGGTGACCAAGAACCACATGCTTTTTCAGATTTTTTGCATTGTGGCAATTGAGGGTTCAGTCTTGTGTCTGTTAACTAGGTTTAACATTGTACTATCCTATAATTCTCATTTGGTGATTTTATATATTTACTCCATGGTTTTGAGACTCATTTATGTAATGTTGACTTTGAGTCTGTAATAAATCCCTTTTACCCTATGAAGCGACTCCAGATGTCATTGACATCTGTGTTATACAGAAATAATTCAATAAATTTGAAAAATTTTACTCTTCACCCCTGAGAAATGATAAGCAAAGATTCATCGGACCCCAGAATAGTGAAAGGGCCCCAGGTTCCCTCAGATGGTAGCAGTAACAGATGGTTCTCTTTCCAAAGAGGGGAGAACTGGAAACGTGTTCTAGAGTAGGTAGTCCCCAGAGCCTAATTTCCAGTGTCCATGCCCAGAGACAGAAAATCGTCAGAGTGGCAGAAGAGCGGACGAGAGCTGGCCTGACGGCAGACTAATGAGTATTAACAAGATGAGGAATGCAGTAGTTTGTGATTAGATTGCAGTTATTGTGAAGTTAGATGCTGTTTTGTGGAGATGTTTTGAATGTTGTGTGAGTGTGGTGATTTATAGAGAAGTTGAAATGGTTATCACGTATGACGTGACCTAAGACCTGTGTTAGTTTAAAAGGTGCAGAAGACACCATATTCTATTGTCTGCTGAAGATTTGCAGTCATTGTGGAACATTATCAGTAGGTAGGTTAAATTAGAAGTTTACTTTGTGTGAATGTGAGAGAATTGGTATGGTGGATCTTATTGCGCAGAGAGAAACTATATTGGGTCAGATGCTACCCCGCAGTTTGTGGTCTCATCAGAAGTGATTGCAAGCATCCTTGTGTAATTGAAACTGTTCATTTTTTAGTAAAGCAGACACAAGTTTATTGTTTTGTGTTAAAGTGTTGTTTTGAAGAAAGTGTGAGTGTAGATTTTAAAGGAAGGGGAACTGCTGTGAGAAGTGAGGCTTACGTCCCAGTGTGACACACTGATATAGGTCAGTTGGTGTTATAGTGGGTTGCTATTGGTGGGCATTTTCAAAGGGGGCCGGTTTGTGATTGGTGGTTGTGGTAGAGCAAGGGACTGTGGCTATGGTGCAATTTTGGATTGAATTGAATTACTGCAACAAGTTTAGAAAAATTAAATATTTTAATGTAATAGGAGACATATTTGGAGGAGATGTTTATATCCCTAGAAGGTAAGGAGAAGTGGTACCTCCCGAAGGTACATCAGGTGATTGATTATATGATAACAAATGTAGGGCTTAATATGTGTGTGTGGTTTGGTCAGTGGTACAAGATCACAGAAAAAGATGGTCCCATGAGATTCCTGCAATATGACACATGTTGGCCCTCATTATGTCCCTGACGGTTAATGTGGCGGTATTACCGTCAACAGGCTGGCGGTACATACCACCATATAATGGGATTGGCAGGTTGGCTGCAGCCATGGCGGTATGAGCCACAGAGCCAGAGATGTCTATCTCCAGTACGGTGGCCGAAATAGTACTGCCCATGGCATTATGAGCCAGCCTACCACCATGGTTTTCGTGGCGTTAGCAATGCCTGTAAAACCATGGCGGTAGGCCCTACTGGTGACAGGGAATTCCTTTCCTGTCACCTATAGGAGGCTGCTCCATTCCCCCAACACTCACCTGATACCCTCACCCCCTCCATCCAAACTCAACCCCCCACCTACCCCAATACACATACTCTCCCCCCTGCCCCCTCCGATCCACTCACTCACCCCTCTACCCCTCTACCGCTATACACGCACACACCCGCAGACATGCACACCACACAACTGACCCCACCCTCCACAGCCACACACGCACACATCTGGAGGTCTTCCGGCAGCAGTGCTCCACCAGCAGAACACCGCCAGGCTGTATTTCTGGTCATAATACGGCTGGCGGCATTCTACTGGCGGGGCGGTGCTGGTGTTAGCAGCGCCAGGTTACCACCTTCTGCCACTGTAAACACTGCCGGACTTCCACCCTTATTGTGGCAGAAGAAAGGCAGTGCTCATAATATGGTGGACAGATGGTAGCTGCCGTGGCAGTATGTTGGCGGCCAACACCACTGCAATAGGCAGTATTTACCGCCAACGTTATAATGAAGGCCTTAATTTCTGAATAATTGAAAATCTGAGGAGAGTGCTATTTGAAATGAAACCACCTCCTAGACCTGTACAATGTGAAGTGCTCAATATTTGGGAATGTGCTGCTCATGCAAAAGAAATAGAGAAATACCAAGGTAAGGTAAAGGAAGCTGTGTGAGTTATGCAGATGCTAGATTAGATGCTGACCAGAAGAGGTGGAGAACAGACATGATAGAGCGAGCCAAGCTGTATCCAGATTTGACTACTGATGTGAGTGAGGGAGAGCGGGAAAAGAAAACAACTTGAAAACCAAAGGAAAAGAAACCAAAAGAGCCTGATGACATGAGTGTGGATAGTGATGGAGATTCTAGAGATAGCCTTTTGAACATGCTACTTTTGGAATGTCCACCCCCTTATAAAGAAAGTAGAGACAAAAATGGAAACCAAAATGTTGTTGGTGATGGTCCTGTTGCTATTGCGACTGGCCCAACTAATTTGAACCCTAGTCCGGTGGGAGCTCCTTCTATTGGGGTGCCTTGGGGGTTTTGGAGAGGAGGACAGGGAGAATGGATTCACATTTATCCTATAGTGAGAAATGTGGATACTCTTACAGTTCCAGTTAGTATTGATAAAGTAGTTCCTATGTAGAAGACAGAAGGTTCTGGGAGAAATACGTAAAATCGGAATGTACTTGTAACGCTGAATGACAGAGTGGCGTTCTAAATGTTTCAAGTGCCAGTGATTTTGTTCCTTTAATTCCAACTCATGCTAGTACTCCATGGTGGCAAGCACAGATACAACAATGAACTTGACAGGATGTGCTCCCTTAGGTTCATATCAAAAGATGCCTACTCGTACTACTTCCGAATGGGAACCACCTTTGAATCAAGGAAACAATTCCACCCCCAAAATTCCTGTGGTTAAACAATCTATTAGTGCTAAGGAGATAGATGAATGGGTACAGTTCTTTAATGGAAATACTCCATCCAAGGAGAGTACGGGAACAGAGGTGAGTGATGGAATGCTTCCATCACCCCCAAGAGAGATAATTTTATATGTGACCAAATTAGTGGCAGAGCTGGATGCGATGACTGTTGACAATCTTAGTTTGGAGAGGCTAGATACCAATCAGGAAGATGAGCTTCCTTTCATGTATAGGGACATTACCAAACAAGCAGACCAAGTTCATGATAATTTGGCAGAATTTGCACAAGAATATGAGGTACACTTGAACAAAACAAAACACTTGCAGATAAGCTATCGGGTGTGTTTTAGTCACAAGGATATCTTTGAGATGAGGATGTCAGGATTAAAAACTCAGATTAAGGACCTGATTCATATACTAGGAAATGGAATGAATTGAATAAGTGGGAGACCAAATGGGTGAAAAAGAAAAAAGGGAAGAAAGTTTCAGGTGAACTGCTTCTGGACTGCTTCTGGTTGGAGCAGAGGGAAGTGCTGAAGCTTTCCCTTTGAGAGAAGTACCTGGTGGAGGTTATGTTCATGTGCCGTGGAGTAGGAGTGATCTGGCATCATTTACCAATTACTTTCCAAAATTGCAAGAGAAGCCAGTTGAATAGTATAAACAGGTTGAAAGGTTTGTGAAGATTTTACAGGTGCTATGGTTTGATTATAATACCTTGTTTGACATTGTTGTTCCAAGAGAATTATGGGTGGAATGTAAGATAGCTGTTCACTGGCATGAGAAAGAACCACTATGGAATTTAGTATGTAAGGGCCCCTTACCGTGGGTTATTTAAGAAGTACCAGGAGGTCATAATGTTTTTGAAAGGGAAGGTGCCCCTTCAAGATGGTGATTGGGTCAAAATTAACAGGACAACTCAAGAAGCAAAGGAGTTGATTCATGCCTACTATGAGAGATTTTCGCAGGCATTCCAACAGTATAGTGGTATGGAGACTTTAGAGGCAAAGAATATGAGTCATTTTGCGTCAAGGTTGTAACAGGTTTGGGGCCAGAGATTAGTTTTATGATTCAGGCAGCATTTGATCTGTTGGCAAAATAAGTCCATTGATGAGATTTTGCATTATACTGTCACAATGAAATAGAAATGAAGCAGAAAAAGCTTAAAGAGAAGGTGATGCTTGCTCAGATGAAAGTAGCTCATTGGCCTAGCTAGACACCTGTATACGTGAGCAATGCTGGTGCAATGCATGGTGAATATCAACAGTCACATAATTTAACACAAGGGAGTGGTTGATGTGTCCCAGTAGATCCTAGTACAGAAATGGATGTAAATAGTCTAAAAAGGTAAACTCCTTGTCATGTTTGCAACAACCTGGGCCACTGCAAGCAGGAGTGTTGTTCAAATCCTGCTAATCAAGCTCAAAATGCAGGATTTGTACCTTTGCATACTAATAATTTTACCACGTGCAGGGTATTCAAATGCCCAGGAGTCAAAATTTCAATGTGCCACAAACCCTGACCATGCAAGTCCCTCAAACTCTGATGCCACATCAAAATGCTACTGGCATGCGCCAACATACAACTCAAAGTCTGAGGATGAGTGCAAATGGAACACAGAATGGAAATTCGTTCGAACAATATCCTTTGTTTGATACGGGTGAAGGAAATGGCTCCAATCAATCAGCCTGACGGTGCTTGAGATAGGAGGAAGCCTGTATACTTGGCACAGCCTTAGGGGTAGACCAGAGTGGACCATTTATGGATAGTGACGTAGATGGCCACCCCATGTCATTCTTGGTTGGCACTGGTCCTACCTGTTCAACTCTGAGAACAGTAGAAGTCCCAAACCTACCCCTCTCTGGAAAAACAATCAAAGGTGTTGGTGTGGAAAATAAACAGATGGCAGTTCAGGAAACTGCCCCAGTTTCAATCAAAATAAGATCTTTTGAAGACAAGCACAAGTTTATATAATGTGACTGTAGTACAGTTAATTTCTTGGGAAGAGAATTGTTGGTAAAATTAAATTGGGCCATTTACTGTACCCCAGCAGAAATAGAGGTTCATACCCAAGATGAAGATGCTGCCTTTAGGTAGATAAAAAATGAAGAATATTGCATGTTACTGACCCTGTTAACAGTTGATTATTTGCCCTTGGATTTGAGGGAAACTGCTCAGCATGAAGTGTAGAATTTTTCAGGAAAAGAAATTGGACTGATAAAAATTGTAGAACCTGTTTGAATTACTGTCAAGCCAAATGTTGAGTTTCTAAAAAGTCCACAGTATAACTTGACCCCTAAGGCGTTTGTTGGAATAACTCTTGTAATTGAGTCAATGATTCAGCAGGGAATTCTGAAGGAAATAGTGAGAAGTCCATGTAACTCTCCCATCATGGGTCTTCAGAAACCGAGCAGAAAGTACAGGTTTGTACAAGGTTTTAGGACAATAAACAATATTGTTGTTCCCTGTTGCCCTGTGGTACCGAATCCAGCTGTGATATTGTTTCAGGTTCCAAGTTAGTCTGTGTGGTTCAAGGTCATTGATCTGTGTCAGGCCTTCTTTTTGATACCGTTACATGAGGACAGTCAGTTCCTTTTTGCATTCCAGTTAGGAACCTTAACATGGTGTGGAGTCCCACAAGGGTATATTGAGTCTCCATAGATCTTTAATCAAATTCTAGAGACAAATCTGGACTCTCTGATTATGCCTTGCAAATCAGTTTTGATTTGGTACATCAACAACATTATGGTGGTGGTGAATACTCAAGAAGCATGTAAACAGGATACTCTTGGCTGAGAATGGACATTGCTAACACAAACTCATGGAAATTCCAAGAGTCAAGTGACATATTTTTCTGCAATGTTAGATCCTATTGCGTCTGCTTTGCCTGGCTGCCTTAAACCAGTAGCTGCAGTTAGTACTGCAATAGAGAGGTGCAAAAAACTTTGTTAAGGGTCATCCATTGATTGAACAGGAAGAGGACATGAGGATTCACAAACAAAGCATGGGATGAGACTAACTTTAACCTCTTGTTGACAACAGCCGATACAAGGGTTGTTTTAAAAAGGTAGCAGGAAGAGGTGTCTGAGGAAGAACAGCAAGGTTGGGTTAGAGCAGGTTGTGTCACAAGAGACAATGACATTTGAATTTCAATGGATGGAAGATCAATGCTGCCAAATAGTTTGTTACCACCTTTAACTTGACATTTCCATGGCCCTGATCACATTGGTAGAATATATTTGGTGAGGTTCCTCAGGCAAACCTGGTTCAATCCTAAATTCAGAGTGATGGCTGAAGCGTTGTGTCACAGGTGTGATGTGTGTCAACAGAACAACATTGAGGACTGCAGTTACATTGAGCCGCATATGGAGATCAGGAAGACCTTTTAACAGCATTCAGGAGGATTTCATTGAGATGCCTACGTGTAATGGATTGAAGTATGTTTTGGTCATTATGGCCCTCATTACAAACCTGGCGGTAAACCTGCTTACCGCCATGCCTACGGCCGCCAACATACCGTGGCTGCGGCGGAAATCCGCTACAGGTATTACAACCCACATCTCGTAATCCGCCACACTACAGACACCCACATAAGTCCGCCACACCAAAGGTCAGTGATAAACTGGCGATAGCAAAACCTATACCGTTACGCCAACAGGAATATGCCCACACTATCACGACCCACAAATCAACGCAGCGGTCATTCAACTGTGGTAAACCATTGGCAGTACATACCACCACGCTCAAAATACACACACATTTACAAAACACAACCATATTGAACAATTCAAAATACACACACCTGATACATATACACACACCACACACTCACACCACTATAAAATGCACACCCACTTTACCCACAACCCCTTGCAATGACTTTTTTGGAAGAAGCAGGGATAGAGAGAATAGCACACACAACACCAGCATCCAGAGGCACACAACACCATCACTCATACAACATCCACGCACCTCAAAGAACACACCCAAACACAACACATCACACAGGACAACAAACATCACCTCACACATCACCCACACCACATTATGGCACCTCAAAGACACCCCAGGATTTCTGAGGAGAAGCTCAGGGTCATGGTGGAGGAAATCATCTGGGTAGAGACACAGCTATTCGGATCACAGGTGCAGCAGAAGTCCATTGCTAGGAAGATGGAGCTATGGCCGAGAATTATCGACAGGGTCATCGCAGTGGGACAGCATCCAAAAACACAGGATGACATCAGGATGAGGTGGAACGTCCTACGGGGTAAGGTGCATTCCGTGGTATCCAGACAACAGGTAGCCGTACTGAGGACTGGCAGAGGACCCCCACCTCCTCCCCCACAACTAACAACATGGGATGAGCAAGTCTTCGTGATCATGCATCCTGAGGGCCTCGCAGGAGTAGCAGTAGGACTGGACTCTGGTAAGGCATATCTTTACTACAATATCCCCCACCCTACCTGCATGCCATCACAAACTCCTACCCCTACCCTCACACCCATCACCCCAACACCTCACAGATATCCCACAATCAGAACCCACCCATCCCAATACCAAGCCCTGCATGTAACACCAATGCATGGATACCCATTACAGACCTGCATGGACACCCATCACCAAAGCATGTCCAAGGGAGAGACACACCCAGGGCACACAATCACCACTCACACAAGGGCCAAGGCGATATTGCAAGCACAGTAGTAGGGGGAAACACACCCATTGCTCAGGATAGCACACACAGATAAAATAACAATGCATTTACACCCCAACAGGACCCCTACCCAACGTCACCATACAGGAGGTGCCAGCCATATCCAGTCCCCCTACAGAAGAGGCCCACAGTGACAACAGCAGCTCCGCACGCCTGGATCAAGATGACCAGCCCGGCCCATCAGGGACCTCAGGACAGTCGGTTCCCCCGCCACAGTCCCAAACCACCACTGAACCTCCCCCCTCAGGAAACACAAGCCCAGCACCCACCCAGCGGGCCCATCCCTTTGTCCCCAGGACAAGTCAATCAGCAGTGTGTCCGCCACTACAGGGACCCAAGGCAAACCCACTAACCCAAGACAATCAGGGGCCTGGGGTCAGTGGGCACACCGTTCAGGGGACAGAGGCCCAGGACAACAGGGAAACTGGGAGGACTGCTGTGCGACGGGGGAGGACAGGCCCAGGGAACCCACTCTCCACGAGGCACTCTCCAACATCATGGGAGCATACCACCATTCCCGGGAGACCATGGGCATGGTACTGGCCATGTTTCAGGAGATCCAGCGGCTGCAGGAGGAACAGTACCTGGGGATCAGGGAGGACTTGAAGTCCATTAACACCACCCTGGTCACATTTGCAGGGGTGCTGGCAGACATGGCCAACACCATGAGGGAGACAGTGGCACACCACCGGGCCCCTGACACAAGCCCGAACGATGAACAGCCCTCCACGTCCGCCGGCGCTAGTGGACAGGAGTTCCCGCCACAGGACCAACAGGCCACTAGCACCCCACCCACAGGAGAAGGAGAACCACCCCGCAAACAGTCCCTGCGATCCAGGCTAAGACAGAGAACATTGCCAAGACCCCCGCCAGGAAATAAGACTCTCCTGATTTTCACCCTTCTATCCCCCTATGTCATCCTGTCCTAATTGAACTGCCATTACTCCACTTCCTATGCCCCCTTGGACAATACACCTGTGATACAAAGAGACAGGAATCTACCATGGACATTCCTCCACCATCACCCCAGCCCATTACACATACCCCTCCACAGATTAGCACTTAAATAAACACCCTTGAATCACAAAACAATCTGGAGTCAGTCTGTACTTTCACAAATGTGTTATTACAACTTCTTCGACAACTATCAATGGCAATGTTAATTTGCACATCCCAAAGTATAACAGTTGTTAGGCAGCATTAAACATGGCAGAAGGCTGAATGTGGTACCCAGATCTGTGAAAAGGAAAGCCAAAGTGAACAGTCAGGGTCCGTACACAGAGGTAAAAAAGCAGAATTAGGCAATGTCCTACAGTAGTCTGATATGAGAGGAGCAGTGCCAGTCTCTTACCTGTGTCTCACTGGAAGTATTGCATGATGATGTTGTTTCTGTTGTCTATATCTTCTTCACTGTCCACAGGCTCCACAGCTGCCACAAGACCAACATCAGGCCCATCCTCCTGCAGAAAAGGCACCTGGCGTCGCAAAGCCAGGTTGGACAACATACAGCATGCCACGATTATCTGGCACACCTTCTTCGGTGAGTAGTATAGGGAGCCACTTGTCAGATGGAGGCACCCAAACCTGGTCTTCAGGAGGCCGAAAGTCCGCTCTATAATACTCCTAGTTCGCCCATGCGCCTCATTGTAGCGTTCCTCTGCCCTTGTCCCGGGATTCCTCACTGGGGTCAGTAGCCATGACAGGTTGGGGTAACCAGAGTCACCTGCAAATATCGAGGGGCATCTGTTAGACATACACAAACTCTTAGGGACTACCCCATACCCAGACACCTATTCAAACTGTGTGGGGACCTTGGCCTCACCTATTAGCCACACACGGTGCCTCTGGAGTTGGCACATCACATAAGGGATGCTGCTATTCCTCAGAATGTGAGCGTCATGCACTGATCCAGGAAACTTGGCATTCACATGGGAGATGTACTGGTCTGCCAAACACACCATCTGTACATTCATTGAATGGTAGCCTTTGCGGTTTCTGTACACCTGTTCATCCCTGCAGGGTGGGACAAATGCCACATGTGTTCCATCAATAGCACCAATGATGTTGGGGATATGTCCCAGGGCACAGAAGTCACCTTTCACTGTGAGCAAATCCTCCACCTGGGGGAAAACAGTGTAGCTGCGCATGTGTTTCAACAGGACAGACAACTCTCTGGACAACACATTAGAGAACATTGGCTGAGACATCCCTGATGCCATGGCCACAGTTTTTTTAAAGGAACCATTGGCCAGGAAATGGAGCACTGACAGAACCTGCACAAGAGGGGGGATTCCTGTGGGCTGGCGGATGGCTGACATCAGGTCTGGCTCCAACTGGGCACACAGTTCTTGAATTGTGGCACGATCAAGTCTGTAGGTGATAATGATGTGTCTGTCTTCCATTGTCGACAGGTCCACCAGGGGTCTGTACACCGGAGGATGACGCCATCTCATCATCTGTCCCAGCGGATGTGGCCTATGAGGGAGAAGGGTGAGCAGAGGGTCATATACCACATAGTTAGCACAAGGGTGTTTTGCACTATTGTGATTAAATCGGAGTGTGGCGCTGCCTGTCCATATTCCTGCCCAAAACTGCTGTGACGAAGTTAGGTGCCCTGCCATGTGCCCCCCTGAAATGGCGGCTGCCTGACCTGTAAGGAGGGACAAGGTGAAATGATTTAACTGTGCTGGCGTTGTGCAGCATCGCGGTAGGCGGACAAAGACCGCTGCGCAATTCAGCATTGGTTATCATTGGGCCCTATGGTTTCCAGTAGCCAATGACGATGTACGCCAGCGGTGACGGTATGCACCACCGCGGACGTGACCGCCATTTTCTATGTGTTCCCTCACTTGATACATGACCTTCAACAGGAGAGGACCTACACTGCACGTGCTGCTGTGACCTGAGTCTGGAAGCGACAATGGCAACAGTGTCTGGGGAAAGGACCCCTGCCTTCACCGCGGAGGAGTTGGACAACCTGGTGAATGGGGTACTCCCTCAGTACACGCTACTCTACGGTCATCCAGACAAATAGGTGAGTACACTGTGTGTATGGTGGATGTGACATTAATGTATGGAGTAGCGTGGATGGAAGATAAATGGGGGGTGGGTGGCGGCTGTGGCCTGTATGTGAGGATGGTCAGTGTATGTGTTTCGGGGCATGATTGGGAAGTTGTGGCCAATGAGTAAGAACAACCGGACGGGGGAGTAAAAACCATTCTTACTTTACCTTTTCTGTAGGTCAGTGCCCACCAGAAGAAGGGTATTTGGCATGCCATCGCCAAGGAAGTCCGGACCCTGGGGGTCTATCATAGATGGAGCACCCACTGCCGCAAGAGATGGGACGACCTGTGCCGCTGGAACAAGAAGACGGCGGAGGCCCAGCTGAGTATGGCCTCCCAACGTGAAAGGGGTGCCTGTCGCACCATGGCCCCCCGATGTACTGGATCCTAGCGGTGGCATATCCGGAGTTGGATGGGCGCTTGAGGGCATCACAGCAGCCACAAGGGGGTGGGTGCAGTCTCATTCAGTTGACTCAGCGGGCTTTACGAGGTGTCTGGGTGGGGGAAGTGGGCTGTGGGTTCCCCTAGGCCAGGGCTAACTTGGTAGGGTAGGTCCCTTGTCAGGCAGGCTCTGTAGCACTCCAACCCCAATAGTGGTAGTTGCCATCTACAACTAGTCAGCCTCCTGTGGGTTTCCAGGTGTGCAGCAAATGGGCTAAGGCATAGTCCCCCATGGGCAGGTGATTTTCCTAAGAACTGTTAGTGCATGGCCTAATGCATAGGGCTGCTCCCTGTGTGTTGTGTCCGCCAACGGTGGTGTTGTTGCTGGCATTGACCATGTGCCTTCTCTGTCTTTCCCCCCTTTGTTTTGTCATCCTGTCCTTGTGTGCATAAGCATCATCTGGCGGAGGAGCAGTGGCACTGGAGCAGGAGGGAGCTGCAACCCACTTGGCCCAGGAGGGTGAATGTACGGAGTCTGAAGGCACCAGTGGGACGGAGGGTGAGGGGAGCTCCACGACGGGGACAAGAGGGGACACCAGCGACAGCGACTCCTCCTCTGATGGGAGCTCCCTTGCGGTGCCGGCCACCTCTGTTCCCACCGCAACAACAGGTACAGCCGCCACCCCCCCTACCAGCAACGCCCTCCCAGCAACCCCTCAGCATGTTGCCCGTGCCCGCTCACCCAGGAGGGTGGGTATCTCCTTCGCCCCAGGCACCTCAGGCCCTGCCCCAGTCAGCCCTGCTGCTCTCAGTGAGGAGGCTATTGACCTCCTGAGATCCCTCGCTGTTGGGCAGTCAACCATTTTGAATGCCATCCAGGGTGTCGAGAGGCATTTGCAACAAACAAATGCATACCTGGAGGGCATTCACTCTGGCATGGCGGCCCAACAGAGAGCATTTCAGGCTCTGTCCTTAGCACTGATGGCAGCCATTGTCCCTGTGACCAGACTCCCCCCCCCAACTTCCACAACCCAGAACCAATCCCTGCATGCACTACATCCTCAGCCACTACCTCCATTACCAGCACGCCCATCACCACACACCGCTCATGTGTAATCACCACCCCCACTACAATGCACACGTCTTCTGTGTCCTCTCCCAGTGTGTCTGTGAGCCCTCCTCCCAAAGTATACAAACGCAGGCACACACCCATTCAACAGCCATCCACCTCACAACAGCCTCAGGCCCATGCACCTTCACACAAACTCAGCAGATGTACACCTCCTACAGCCACTACCTGATCTTCCACTCCCAAACCCCCTCCATCTTTCCATCCCAGTGTGTCTAAAACACTTTTCCTAGCTTCCATTGACCTCTTCCCTACACCTCCCCTCCATCCTTCCGCTAGGGCCAGGATGTCCAGATCCCAGCCCAGCACCTCAGCCACAAAACCCTCGTCCATTGTGGTCCCTGCAAGTCCGGGAACATCGAAGGCGGCACCATCAGGGCTGCCAGTGTGCCACTTAGTGAGGCCAAGGACCACCCTATTCTTCCACCTGCCAAGGTAAAGAAGGGGCCGCATGCCGAAGAGAAAAGCTGCACCAACCACCCAGCAATGCCTTTTCCAGGACCAAAGAGGACAGTGGCAAGGTCCCAGCATCAACTTCCAAGGTGGGGAATGGACACAAGGGCAAAGGGAAATCAGCTTAGGGCACGGAGCATCCGGGTGAGGGACTGGTGTCACCTCTTCTGCAAGACAGACCACAACCTGTACGGTGGTAGCCACCGCTGCAACGACCGCCACCTGCACCGCCACCTGCACGTCTGCTGCCTCTACTACAGTCATCACTTTCTGAGACTGCAGGAGACGGCCTGGTGTCTCCCTCCACAAGTGCAGACACCTGCACCACCAGCAGCATCTCTGCCGCAGACACCGCCGCAGACACCGCCGCAGCCACGCCACCTGCCCCGCAACGTGCTCAGCCAGTGCCACTACAGCAGACATCAGCAGCATCCCCCGCGGGCAGCCATCCAAGGCTGCTGGAGAAATCATGGACCCTGTACACACTAAATGAGGCACCACAACCAGCACTGGCATTACCAGCAGCTGGCAGGCTAAGTCGCCGCAGGGTGGATTGTGTCTCTGCCTCCATGGAGTATCATGCTACCTGTTCGCTGAACATCTCGTGCCTCAGGCACCCAGGTGAGGGAATGGGAACTGCCACACCCCAGGTGCAGCATCACTGGGCACCAGGCCCCCTCCAGAACCAGTGGTGAAAAGCATCCACTCATCCTATCCTTGGCAGGATGAAGCACTCTGGGCACTAAGCCCCCTCCAGAACCAGTGGAGAAAAGCATCCACAACCCCAATCCTTGGCAGGATGAAGCACTCTGGGCACCAAGCCCCCTCCAGAACCAGTGAAGAAAAGCATCCACAACCCCAGTCCTTGGCAGAATGAAGCACTCTGGGCACCAAGCCCCCTCCAGAACCAGTGGAGAAGCCACCCACTTGAGAGACTGTGGCCTTACACTCCCCAGGACCAAGCAGTGGGCAAACCACCCACTAGAGAGACTGTGGCTTTGCACTCCCCAGGACCAACCAGTGGGCAAAACCACCCACTAGAGATACTGTGGCTTTGCACTCCCCAGGAGCAAGCAGTGGGCAAACCACCCACTTGAGAGACTGTGGCTTTGCACTACCCAGGATCAAGCAGTGGGCAGTGCACCCACTTGAGAGACTGTGGCTTTGCACTCCCCAGGACCAGGCAGTGGGCATGGAGCCCACTCGAGGAGCAGTGGCGTCGTCCCATAACCCGGGTGAGGTGCCCCCCTCCCCTTTCCCTTGAGGTGCCTGTGTTTTTTTTTACCTGATGCCCCTGCAGTGTTCTCTCCGTTATGAGGCAGGTGTCATCTGTGGGCTTTGCCTATGCTTTTTGGGACCACTGGTCCATGGACATTTAATGGAACAGTATACAGACTTGTGTACTTGCTGTAAATATTTGTATATACTGATAATTTCAAGTTATCTTGCCCTATCTGAATTTTCGATTATTACACTTGTTGAACTCATTTCATTTGGTCCTTGCGTTCTTCCAGGGGATTACGGGGTGTATCTGTAATGTTGTTGGATCTGTTAGTGTGTATGCTGTTGTGGGTGAGGGTGGGGGTTTTGCGTGTTGCGTGTGTGTGTCACTCGCTTTTCCTCCCCCCCCACTGTGTGCTAGGTGCAGTACTCACCGTGGTCGTCGCCGCCGTCTTTGATGTTCCTTGTAAATGAGGAGGTAGACCAACATGGGCAGGACCTGTAACTCGGGCTCCATGGCGTCCTGGTTCCTCGTTGGGTGTCATGAGGTGAGTGATTTCCGTTCCAAAGACTGTTTACGCTGTGCTTTTGATGGCATTAGTATGGCCCAGGAAAAGCTGGCGGATTTGTGGCTTGTAATAGTGTGGGCGGTACATTGTCTTTCGCCTGTCTGTTGGCGGTTACCGCCGCTGTGTTTGTTGCTAGCACCGTGGCGGTCAGAATGTTAAAGTGGCTGTCTGTGTTGGCGGTTTCTGCCATGGTCGTGATTCAATTTTTTTTACCTCCTGCCTGTTGGCGGTATTACCGCTGCTTTAACACCGACCGCCAGGGTTGTAATGAGGGCCTATATGTGTATTTTCCTGTTGGATTGAAGCATTCCCCGATTAGGCAAAATTATAGTCTTACTGTGCCAAACCAGTTATTGAAAGAACTTATTCTGAGATTTGGTTTCCCAACCTCTTTGGAATCAGATTGGGGAACTCATTTTAACAATGAGGTCCTAAAGTTATTATGTGCAGCATTACAGATCGATCAGAGACTATACTGCATATAAAGACCTGAGGCTTTGTGTCTTGTTGAATAAGTGAATCACAGGCGGAAATCGAGATTGGCAAAGGTTTGTGCTTCAACATCTCTAAAATGGCCTGATGCTTTGCCTCTTGTGTTGATGAGTCTTTGGAATGCACCTGGTCAAAAGACTGGATAGTCCCCCAATAAAATCCTGATAGGGAGGGTGATGAGACTGCCAGCGATTCCTGCAAATACCCTTGTGAATATAACTGATGACATGGTCCTAGACTACTGTAAGGGACAAGCTAATGGAGTGTTTTCTGTGTCTCATCAGGTCGGAACAGTCACAGCCTCCCCACAACAAGAACAGTGCCTTGACCTCAGTCCCGGCAACTGGGTCATGGTAAAAAAAAACACGCAAGGAAGATGTGTCTGGAACCTTGTTGGAGTGGGCCTTTTCAGGTGATCCTGGTGACAACAACTGCTGTCAAACGTGGATGCCTCTCCAACTGGATTCATGCTCCTGACACTCGCTGGGTGGAGTGTCCCCTTGAGGAGACAGTGCCTGTCTTTTGTCCTGAGGTGCAGGAGTCAGACTCAGAATCAGACTCCAGTAAAGGAACGAGTGCTACTGGAAACCAAGTGGAAGATGGAGATTGAAGGCCTAGACGGCAGGAGCATGAAGGAGTGAAACTGCCTAAAGAGCTAGTTCCATCTACGATTGATGAGGAAACAGAGAATTGTGAAAGTGAAGACAAAGGTGTGAAACGAAGAAAGTAAAAAAAAAACAAGGGTACCAAGTCGTAGGTACTCTTCACCTGAATGGACCTATTTTGCCAATGACGGAGACCAAGAATTCTGGGAATGTTGGCATCAGCATACTGATTCAGCAGAGCCTCAGTGAATTGGACATTGTGATCGAGCTGAACTTTGATTGTCATCTGGAAGCATTGTTTCTGCTCATATTAGAGACATTTATATTGATCAAGATCGAGAATTCAGGATAACCCGCTAGGCCTTTAGAAGAAAGTGGGTTGTCATTTAGAAGAACACAAAGTAGGGTAAGGAAGTCTCACGAAGATTTATATGCGTTATTGCTGAATGAAGTTTGAACTTTTGAGCATAATTTTCCTGATTGCATTGGTGTAATCAAAAAAGAGACATTTATTGCCACCATACTTTGCTTGATAATAGATCTGATTCTAAAGACGTAATGGAGACAAATCAAAGAAACAGACATAAGTGCATAGTGGGTGCTTTACTGCTTGCTTTGCTTATCATATTAATAACATTGCTAGTAGGAGTGTTTACCTCACTAATCCTGTAGAAGGAGGGATGTCTTCTGATATTATTTCCTGAGATATTAGTCCCACGAAAGGCAACAGGTTAGGTGAGAAAGCATTACACGTAGATACATCATGAGAAAATTATTCTGCAAATGTGTATTTCCGCTTCCTATATGAATATGTAAAGACTATGAAGGCAAGCAATTGCTATGTATATACTCAGTCGCCTGCATCTGCTTCAGAAGGTATTACTTAGCATTACATCCCTGTGACTTATGGGATTTCATGTAGTCTGTTATTGAATTTATTTCATGGGACAGGACATAATCAGTATTATTTTTCCAACTATGATATGGTTCTTTCAGAAATTCCTATAGTTGAACATTTGAATAATCGCCCAGCCCCTTTGGAAATAAAAATAATTGCAAGGTTTTTAAAACCTGTTTCCACATTAGATACTGTATATGCACATAGACACAATTTAACTTGTCTTTTATCAAATGTAGAAAATAATTTCTTGAACTTGGTTGAAGATAAGAGAAGGGATTTGGAAGCTGGATCACAGACAGATGAGTTCTTCCAAAATCAGAATAGATGGTAAAAGAAGAAATAGAACACCTGTTAGCTGGAAACTTAGCTTTAGATTGGAAACATAAGGGGAGATTGTGCATCTGGATGGAAAGGTTCACCACTGATAATGTGTTCATGGGAAAAAGTGAATGTGAGAGCACATTTGAAGTTCAGAAAAATTTGGATGGGGAATATGCAGTGATTCCTGGTGTTTATTTTCTTTGTGGAAAGCGAGTATATTTTAGACTACTGAAAGGATGGTATGGTACATGGGTTTTGGGCATTGTTTTTCCTTAACCACTGGATTCAAGCTAGCCTGACCGATGAAGGATGGTACCCTGAAACCAGTCCCAGGATGATTGTTTCCGGTCCAGGGAGGACCTGGCCTGGCTTTTCGGGCTGGACTGTTTCCACAGGGAACAGGGTCAAAACTGATTTGGATATGACTGGGTCCAAACTGGGTTGGCGTGCTGAGCAAAAGTATTGATGGATTAAACCCAGATCTGTGACTGGGTGGAAACGTTTGATTGGTTTTGCATTCTTTGAATCACTTGTTTGCTTTTGTCACCCTAAGTGCACCGGGTGTGCTCTGATGTGGCTCCCGGGCTCACTATGCCACTGGATTCAAGATAGCCTGGCTGATATTCTGAAACTGGTTCCAGGATGCTTGTTTCTGATCCAGAGAGGACTTGGTTAGAGAGTTTGGGTTGGACTGTTTCATGGAGAATCGGGTCAAGACTGATTTGCATATGGCTGGGCCCATACTGGGGGGGAGAGGTGTGAGCAAAATAATTGATGGATTAAACCCAGATCTGTTACTGGGGGTGAACCTTAGATTGGTTTTGCATTCCATTGAACATTTGCGTTTGTTTGCTTTTGTTACCCTAAGTGCACCTGGTATGCCCAGATGCAGGTCCCTGACTCACTATGCCACTAGAATCAAGCTAGCCTGGCTGATGAAGGGTGATACCCTGAAGCTGGTTCCAGGATGCTGGTTTCCGATCCAGGGAGGACCTGGCCTGGTAGCTCGAGCTGGGTTGTTCCCATGGGGAACAGGGTTGAGACTGATTTGCATATGGCTGGGTCCAAACTGAGGTGGCGTGGTGCACAAAAAAAATTGACTGATTAAACCCAGATCTGTGTCTTGGGGTGAATGTTTGATTGGTTCTGTATTCCCTCCATCATTTGTGTTTGTTTGCTTTTGTTGCCCTAAGTGCCCCAGGTATGCCCAGACGTGAGCCCGGGCTCACTAGGCCACTGGTGTAAGCTAGCTTGACTGATGGATGGTGATACCTGAAAGCAGTCCAGGATGCTTGTTTCTGGTCCATAGAGGACCTGGCCTTGCAGTTCGGGGTGGACTGTTTCCATGGGGAACAGGGTCAAGACTGGTTTACATATGGCTGGGTCCTAAGTGGTGGGCTGAGCAACAGAATTGATAGGTAAAAAACTGATCTGTGGCAGGGTGTGAATGTTTGATTGGTTCTGCATTCCATCCATCATTTATGTTTCTTTGCTTTTATTTCCATAAGTGCCGTGGGTATACCCAAATAGGGGTTCCGGGCTCACTGTACCACTGGATTCAAGCTAGCCTGGCTGATGAAGAGGGATACCCTGAAACCGATCTAAGGATGTTTGTTTCTAATTCCAGGGAGGACCTGGTCTGGCAGTTGGTGCTGGACTGTTCCCATGGAGAACACGGTCAAGACTGATTTGCATATGGCTTTGTCTAAACTGGGTTGGCATAGTGAGCAAAATAATTGATGGATATAATCCAGTTCTGTGACTGGGGGTGAATGTTTGATTGGTTCCGCATTTTGTCCATCCTTTGTTTTTGATTGCTTTTGTCACTCTAAGGGGCATATTTATACTTGTTTTGCACTGAATTTGCATCATTTGTTTTTTACGCAAATTCAGTACAAAACTAACTCCATATTTATACTTTGGCACTTGACCCGTCTAGTGCCAAATTTATGGAGTTAAATTAATTTTTTTGTACGTGGAAACCTACTTTGCGTCAATGAGATTCCAATTAGGCCTTCCAGTGCAAAAAATTACTCTAAGGGGCATATTTATACTTTGTTTGCACTGAATTAGCGTCATCTGTTTTACTCTAATTCGGTGCAAAATTAACTCCATATTTATACTTTGGCGCTAGACCTGTCTAGCACCATATTTATGGAGTTAAAGTCATTTTTTGGAAGTGGAAACCTACCTTGCCTTAATCAGATGCAAGGTAGGCCTTCCCATGTAAAAAATGACTCTATGGCATTAATTTCATATTTATACTCCCAGGAAAAAATGGTGCACTGGAGGTAGGAGGAGTCAAAAAATGGTGCAAAGCTTGCTTTGCCCCATTTTTAAAGCCTGGGCCAGAGCAGGCGTTAGGGGACCTGTGGGTCTATTTCCATGGTAGAACACCATGGAATAAGCCCACAGGTGCCCTCCCCAGGCACCAGGGATACCCCTCCACACACCAGAGGGACTGCAGAGGATGGGAGAGTCCATCCCAGGTAAGTATTGCATTTTATTTTTCAAAGTGCCATAGGGCACCCTGAAATGGGCCGCGCTCTATGGCACTGGTCCCCTGTGTTGGCCATTGGGATGGTGGGCATGAATCCTGTCTTTTCTAAGACAGGAGTCATGTGGTATGGATGGTTTTGCATCAGAAAATGACTCTGGACAAGTTAGAGTAATTTGTTTTTACTCTAACCTGCCTAACGTCATTTTTTGGTGCAAAACCCCCTTCTTCCACAGCGCCAGCCCCACCCAACTAACGTCATTTTGTTTTTTTACGCTAGCCCATCCTTTGCACCGTCTTGCACCATTCCATAGTTATGGTGACTGGCTAGTGCACAGAAATGGTGCAAGCCGGTGCTAAATGTTTTGGTGCAAACCTGAGTTAGTGCAGTTTTGCACCAAAAAGTATAAATCAGGGCCTAAGGCCCTAGTGTCTTATTTATCCTCCCGTGCAAAAATCACGCACAGGCGAAAAAAGGGGTCAAAAAATGGTGTAAAGCTTGCTTTGCACCATTTTTTAACGCCTGGGTCAGGCAGGTGTTAGGGAACCTGTGGGTCTATTTCCATGGTGGAACACCATGGAATAAGCCCACAGGTGCCCTCCCCAGGCCCCATGGACACCCCCACCCACACCAGAGGGACAGCGGAGGATGGGGGACCCCATCCCAGTCAAGTATGGGTAAGTATAGGTAAGTATTTCTTTTTTTTAAGTACCAAAGGGTGGCTAATGGGCCCCCCTACATGACACTGGGTGCAATGCCCATGCCCAGGAGACCCTGGTCCTCTATGCCAGCCATTGGGGTTGTGGGCATGACTCCTGTCTTTTTAAAGACAAGAGTCATGTGGTATGGATGGTTTTGCGTCAGAAAATGACTCTAGACAAGTTAGAATAATTTGTTTTTACTCTAACCTGCCTAACGTAATTTTTTGGTGCAAAACCCCCTTCTTCCATAGCGCCAGCCCCACCCAACTAACGTCATTTTGTTTTTTACGCTAACCCATCCTTTGCACCGTCTTGCACCATTCCATAGTTATGGTGCCTGGCTGGTGCACAGAAATGGTGCAAGCCGGTGCTAAATGTTTTGGTGCAAACCTGAGTTAGTGCAGTTTTGCACCAAAAAGTATAAATCAGGGCCTAAGGCCCTAGTGCCTTATTTATCCTCCCGTGCAAAAATCACGCACAGGCGAAACGAGGGGTCAAAAAATGGTGCAAAGCTTGCTTTGCACCATTTTTTAACGACTGGGTCGGGCAGGTGTTAGGGGACCTGTGGGCCTATTTCCATGGTGGAACACCATGGAATAAGCCCACAGGTGCCCTCCCCAGGCCCCATGGACACCCACACCAGAGGGACAGCGGAGGATGGGGGACCCCATCCCAGTCAAGTATGGGTAAGTACAGGTAAGTATTTCTTTTTTTTTTAAGTGCCAAAGGGTGGCTGAAATGGACCCCCTACATGACACTGGGTGCAATGGCCATGCCCAGGAGACCCTGGTCCTCTATGCTAGCCATTGGGGTTGTGGGCATGACTTCTGTCTTTTTAAAGACAAGAGTCATGTGGTATGGATGGTTTTGCATCAGAAAATGACTCTAGGAAGGTTAGAGTCATTGTTTTTACTCTAACCTGCCTAACATCATTTTTTGGTGCAAAACTCCCTTCTTCCATACCACCAGCCCCACCTGACTAACGTCATTTTTTTTACGCAAGCCTACCCTTTGCACCGGCCTGCACCATTCCATAAATGTGGTGCCCGGCTGGTGCACAGAAATGGTGCAAGCTGGTGCTAAACGTTTTGGTGCAAAACTGCCTTAGTGCAGTTTTGCACCGAAAAGTATAAATCAGGGCCTAAGTTTGTTGGGTATGCCCAGACTTGGGACCCAGGCTCACTATAGCACTGGGTTACAGCTTGCAAGGCTGATGAAGGGTGATATTCAGAAAATGGCTCCAGAATGTTTGTTTCTGATCTGGGGAAGATGTAGTATGGCAGTTTGAGCTGGACTGTTTCCAAGGGGAGTAGGGTCAAGACTGATTTGCATATGGTTGCGTCTGAAATGGGATGGTGTGGTGAGCAAAAGATTTGATTGATTAAACCCAGATCTGTGACTTGGGGGTGAATGTTTGATTGATTCTCTATTTTCTCCATCATATGTGTTGTTTGCTTTTTTTGCCCTAAGTGTGCCGGATATGCCCAGACATGGATCCCAGGCTCACTATGCCTTTGGATTCAAGCTAGCCTGGTTGATGAAGGGTAATACCCTGAAACTGATCCTAGGATGTTTGTTTCCAGTCCAGAAAGGAACTGGTCTGGCATTTGGTGCTGGACTGTTCCCAGAGAGAACAGGGTCAAGACTGATTTGCATAGGGTTGAATCCAAAGTGGGGTGGCGTGGTGATCAAACAAATTGATGGATTAAACCCAGATTTGTGACTGGAGATCAATATTTGGTTGGTTCTATATTTTGTCTATCACTTTTGTTTGTTTGCTTTTGTTTCCCTACGTGTGCAGGGTATGCCCAGATGTGGGTCCCTGGCTCACTATGTCAAAGGATTTAAGCTAGCTTGGCTGATGAAGAATGAGACCCTGAAACCCATCCTAGAATGTTTGTTTCATGTCCAGGAAGGACTTGGCCTGGTAGTTTGGGCTGGACTGTTCCCATGAAGACCATGGTCAAATCTGATTTGCATATGATTGGGTCCAAACTGGGGTAGTGTGATGAGCAAAATAATTTATGGATTAAACCCATATCTCTGATAGGGGTGAATGATTGATTGTTTCTGTGTTCCATCCATCATTTATGTAAGTTTGCTTTTGTCACCCTAAGTGTGCCGGGTACACCCTGCCGTGCGCCCCGGGCTCCCGATGCCACTGGGTTTAAGCTAGCTTGATTGATGAAGGATGATACCCTGAAACCAGTCCAGGATGCTTTTTATCGGGTCCAGGAAGGACCTGGCCTGGAAGTTTGGGCTGGACTGTTTCCATGATGGCCAGGGTCAAGTCTGGTTTGTACATGAATGGGTCCAAACTGGGGTGGCATGATCTGTAGTAATATGCTTGCTTTGCACCACTTTGTAACCCCTTGGGCCACATTATGAATGCACCAGGAATAATGTATACAAGGAGGGCGTTCCTGCGCTATGTGGGCAGTAAAAATAGAACAATGGAATCTATGAGATTCCTTTGCGCCATTTTTATCTGCATTTTTTAACGCTTGCTAAGGGCAGGCGTTAAAAAGAGGCTCCCATTGTGTTCAAGTGGGTCTCTGGGTGCTTTGCAGGATTAGTGTCAAAGTATTTGATGCTAATCCTGCAAAGTACCGGACTAGCATACAAAATGATGACGCTAGTCCCCCTGACTACCACCATGTGTGCGCCTTATTTTAAATACGGCACACACATGGTGGCGTTAGGGGGGCGCTAAGGGGTGCAAGAAAAGTGGCGCTGCACTACCTGCAATGCCACTTTTCATAAATCTGGGCCTTAATGTCTAAATGTGCAGGACTATGCCAGTATCCGTGTCAAGGGGGTTGCTCTTCAGCAGGATCATCCAAAGGTTCTCATGACAGATGCTGGTTCTTTCAGTTGGGGAGGCACTTTGGGGATCTGGTCACTGCCAAAGAAGTGGACTATGCAGATGTTCCTCCAATTGGAGGGTGCTCATGGCTGGGTACAGGGCTTTAATGGGGTTCCAGCAGCATTTTGTAACCTGGTGGTCAGATCAGACAATCTGGTGGCAGTGGCATATCTAGCCAACCATGGGGGCACCCTGTCTAGTTTCTTAAATGCCATAGCTACCAGCATTTTTCAGTGGTGAGAGAATCACTTACAATCTCAGGTAGCAGTGCATATCAGGCAGGTGGACAATGGAGTATCAGACTCCCTGAATCAGATCTTCCCCTCCTCCCAGGAGCTGTCTTTGACAAAGGGTTTTTTTTTTGTCAGCTGTGCGAGAGGTTTAATGTACCTTCCCTCTTTGCTTTCCTTCACAAAGCGCAAGTGCCCAGGTATTGTTCTTGGAACCCACAAGAGGGGGCATGGGGAGTGGATGCCCTGTATCTGCCTTGGCCGGATTGACGGTTTTATGCCTTCCCACCTGTTCCTCTAATTCTTCAACTGTTGAACAGGCTATTGAGGGAGCACATGGTGGTGAGAGTGGTGTTCCTAATCTTGCCCAGATGCTCATGGTTTGCCATGTTCAGATCACTAGTGATTCATGGGCCTTGGTTGAACGTGTGTTCTCCCTCTCCTCTCAGGGCAACCCCTTTTTTTTTTCTTCTCTAGGTTTGGAAACTAAAAGGAAGGGCTTGCAGTGCAGGGGTCTGTCCCACCATTAACAGTAGCAATTCACCAGCTACAAAAGCCTTCTGCTTTGAATTCTAATGAGATACGTTGGGGCAGCTTTCAGAAATGGGAGTTGCCTTTACAAATTTCTCCACTTAAAAGGCATCTAAATTATGTTCTGCAGTTTTTGTTGGAAGTTTTCAAAAAGAGTTTTGAGACTCTACCTTGAGGACTTAGGCCTGGTTTAGATGTCGGCAGAGGGAATACTCTGTCACAAATGTGACAGATACCCCATCTATTGTATTAAGATCCCCATAGCATGAAATGGGATCGTAATACGGCAGACGGGATATCCTTCACATTTGCGATTGAGCATTCCCCTGCGCCAACTTCTAAATCAGGCCCTTAATCATCAGCTATTGAAGCATTCAGGTCTCCTTGGGGTAATTTGGGTGATGTAGAGAATTTGGTGTCAAGATTGTTGCAGAGTTTTTCTCTGACCAGACCTTCGGTAAAGCCTTTATTTCCTTAATTGGATCTCCCTTTAGTGCTGAAGGCATTGGTCTCTCATCCTTTTGAGACTTTGGAAACGGTTGATGTTAAATTCTTGAACTTTAAGGTGGTATTTCTGGTGGCAATAACGTTAGCTAGGTGAATCAGAGAGCTGGGGAAGGGAGTCTTTTTTTGTCTTTTATTGATAATGGAGTGGCTCTTCGTCTGGATTCTTCCTTTGTTCCCAAACTGGTTTCCCAGTTTTATAAGTTCCAGGATGTTATTCTTCCATTCCCTGACCGTAGTAGGGTGTTCTGATTCAGAAGTTCATTGGTGCCTCTTGGATGTTAAGAGGGCACTTTTGGTTTATTTGTATGGGACAAAAGGGGCAGATTTATGGAAAGTGCTGCTGCACTGAGTGCAGTGTCACTTTCCCTGCACCCCTTAGTACCCCCCTACCACCACCATGTTGTGCACCATATTTAAAATACTGTGCACCATGGCGCAGGGTAGGGTTCAATAGCATAATTTCTCATGACGCTAGTGATGTACTCTGCAGCCCTGCAGGGCTTCCATTCTAAAGAATGGCAGCCCCCTTTTAACCCCTGCTAAAAGTGCCGTACAAAATGGCGCAAGCAAATCACATAGATTTCCTTACGCCATTTTTGCAGCTCCTCTAACGGGGGAACGCCCCCTTTGCATACATTATGCCTGACACAGGCATAATGTAGCGCAAAGGGTTACAGAGCAGGGCAATGCATGCATTGCCCCACTCTGTAAATACAACACAGGGATTTCGGCCTTGTTGGGCCACATTAACATAAAAAATAATTACGTTATTGTGGTGCAAGTTGGCGCTAGGACATCATAAATATGCCCCAAAGTCTTTTTGCAAGACAGATTCTTTGTATCATTTGGAGCCTCGGCTAAAGGAGATAAAGTTTCCTCTTTGTCCATCACTAAGTGGATAAAGCAATTGATTTCTTTGACTTATACTATATATGGGATTCTTCCCTCAGGTGGGATTCACAATAGATTCACCAGAAGGGTTGCTGCTCTTGGGCAGAATTGAAGGGAATTTCCATTTCAGAGATTTGTTGAGCGGCTAAGTGGGCAGTTCCAAATATGTGGTGAAGCATTATCCCTTACAGAATGTTTTGTATGATGATGATAATCTCGGGCTTTGTGTTGTGCAGTCTGTTGTTTCTTAAACCTGCCTGATTTGTGTTCTGAATAAATCACTGTGGGGTGCTGCCTTCTTTTAGTGATCTCCGTGTTTGGCTTATTCCTCTTTGGCTACCATATGAAGGCCAGAGAGTATAGCTTGTGTTTTCCTCATTAATGATGAGGGTGACGAGGACAACGGGGTCTTGAGGGTAATGTCTCATCAGTGATGACTGGGACAATGACATGAGGGCCAGGAGTTATGAAGGTTACCGGTAAGTAATAAAGACAATACCCTCAAAGCAGTGGTGACATGTTATGTAATTTACAGCTACTAAGATAGTGCTTGGTGCTCAAAAGCAGGTGGCAGTGTTCTGCCACACTCTTAACAACTTGCAACCCACCCTCCCCGAACCTAAACCAAAAAGCAGTGAAATGCCATGCAAATCAGGAGCAATTACTAAGGTTTAGTGTACAAATTCAGGTGCAGGTGGTGGTTTAGCACCATGCAAGCCCACCCCCTCAAGTACAAACTGTAACATTCACCAAGGCAGTAAACTCAATTAAATGTTTGCAAAATGGGATTCATACTCAGAATCTAAAAGCATATCAATTAAAGTCTTTAAAAAAACTGTACGGAAAAATAGTCCTCCAACCTAAGCAGTCGGTGTTTCTGTCAAATGCCGGTGAAAGAAAATTCCCTTTTAAAGTTATCCAGCTAGAAGCAATAGCAAAGGAATAAATTACAAATTCTTTTTAAACCTTTACCTAAAATACTCATTGACGGAATAACCCTAATATGTTTCTTAACACACCAGGCATTGGAAAAGCCAATAGGTCTGACCTCTGAAAGCCCATAATATTTTTTCTTTATTGCTTGATTTATTATTTGTGTGTGTATATGTGTATGCGTCTGTATGTGTTTTATTATGATTTAAAAATACCATGAGGCTGACAAAACAGCTAAAGTTGTTTTAATGCTAGCACTTACAACAGCACAAGGCTGGAAATGCTATGTTGCATTCACATAAAGCATTCTGGGGTCGCTATCTTTGTGCCACAGGATACCACAAATGAATACTGTGGTTGACGTCCGGCACATTGGAATTGGCAGCTTAAGAGAATGTTCTCCAACTTTCTGGTTAGCTACAGGTATATGGAGAAGCATTGCAACATCACCCACTGCTACAGTGTCACAATTCATGTACACCAACCACTCTTCTGCAAGGGCTTTACCCAAAGACAGCATTGGCCAGTGCCAATTTGTACTAATGTTTAGTACATTACGAGTGTGTCAAACTCACATAAATAGTGAAGGCAGTGATGTAATAGAACAGCACAATGAATGCGCTTAGTCTCTGTGGTAGCCATTTGAGTCCAAGTGCTGTACCAATGTTAAAGGCCACAAACCTGTATTTCTCATTTTTAAGCACATGGGCAAATGCAAGGGTTAAATAAGAGTTTTAATGAAATGACTTCCAATAGCTTGAGGCCACATGACTGTTTCATCACGTCTCGGTTAATTGCATTCATAGACATAATCAGAGAGTGCTGTCTGTCATCTTGGATTGGGTCAAAAATAGAATGCACTGAATCCTTGTCAGGGTGAGACACATGCAAACCCCAAATTAACCTGTGCTCAACCCTCTGGTAACTTGGCACAGAACAGTCAGGCTTAACTTAGAGGCAATTTGTAAGTATTATGCAGCACTCAAACAGTAATAAAGTGGAAATGCAACACAAGACAAATCCCACACCAATTCAGAAAAATAGTATACATTTTAATAAATTAAAAAAGGTCAAAACAACAAAAATCCAATCTGTGGAATTGGAGATATGCAATTTTAAAGATTTCACTTGATGTAGTGCCAAAAAGCACAAAGCGCCAACTGTGGACATCTGGTTGTGCCTTACTGGGACAAAGCCACACATTTAGGCCATTTGCGATAAACTTCTGGTCATCTACAGGGACCCAATTAGGCCATCTGAAATAGAGTACCTTAAATCCTTGTTGTGGAGCATTACACGGTCCGTCGTCAAGAATGTGTTGCACAGCCGAGGCCATGCATCAGTTCAGAGGAGATGTGATGCGAGATCCTGCATCCTCATCTATGATCCTGTCGATGAGGGTTTGCAATGCAAATTCTGGCATCTAGGATACAATGCACAGTCAAAGCGATAGTTGGTTCCTAAAAGCTATGAGGCTGTGATGTAAAAAACCTGCATTATGATACAAGGGCATGTATTGAGAAGGTGTAGCACAGAGGCGGCTCTGATACGGGCTGTGAGGTTGCTGCAGAGTCTTCGCTGGGAGAGTCCTCTCAGCAGAAACAATGTGTTGGTTCTAGTCCAGATTGCGCTGCACAGCAGAGGAGATTCATTTGTTTCCTGGATCCACAAATGGGCTGGCAAAGCACCTTTAAGCCCCCTTCCAAGGGCCCAATACTCAAGTGGCACCACTTCGTAGGGTAGGACTCACAGTTGGCAGAGTCCAGGTGCTGGGGTCAAGTGTGTTGGAGCCATCTATCCCTGAAGCTCAAGCCAGGACGCCAGCCAACTAGCCCTTGGAGTAACTCTGAAGTCCTGGGCAGGAACAGTTGTTCTCACTCAGGCGAGAGGGCAGCAGGTAGCAGGCCAGCATAGCAGGGCATCAGTCCCTCAGACCAGCAGACCAGCAGAGTGGCAGTCCTTTCAACAGCAAAGCAGTCCTTCTTCCTGGCAGAGTGTCCACAGGTCCAGAACTGTACAGAAGAGTTGGTGTCTGGAGGTCCAATATATATACATGAGCCTTCTTCTGAAATGGGAGTAGCTTCTGGAGGTCTTCCTTTGAAGTCCACTGACTCCCTACCTTCCCTGCCCTGGATCCTAACTAGGGTGCAGTGTATTTAAAAACTGGGGCATGTTTTACATATCATGGTAATGAAAAACTTGTGAAATTGTTTTTCACTGCTGCAGGGTCTACCTCTCCAGTAGGATAACATTGAAGTTACCTTGGTACATTTAATAAGTGCAGTTTCCAAATTGGAGCAGGTGACCAGTTAATGGAATTGGAATAAAAAATCCTAGCTTATGGTGAAGTCAGATTTTAATTACAATTTTGGAAATACCACTTTTAGAAAGTTGCCATTTTCTTGCCTTAGGCCTTTGGTGCCTGCAGTCTGTCTCTGAATCACATGACTGGGCGTAGTTGACAATTGGGCTCTGTGTGTACCTCCTACACAGCCACACACAATGGGGAGCTTAGGTGTGACTGGATGGAGCATCACTGGCAGGATGGGAAGGAGGAGGTGAACCCAGCCTGCTTCCACTTTATTAGGCAGTGCCCTGCCTCCAGACAAAGGGCTGCATACCCCCTGTAATTAGTCTGAAGCCAGGACCAGCAAGTCAGGGCACCTGTGCACTTCAAAGGCATGCCTCTAGAGGCTTCTCCCCACTTCAAAGTCACAACTAGGACTAAATAATGGACCTCAGAGACCACCACTTTGTAAACTTGTGGGCCTGTGGATACTCTGCCAGGAAGAAGGACTGCTGGCTGCTGAAAAGGACTGCCACTCTGCTGAACTGCTACTTTGAAGGAGGACTACTGCGCTGCTGTGCTGACCTGCTGCCCTCTTACCTAGGTGAGAAGGACTGGACCTGTATCTCTTGAACCCAGAACCCAGAGTGACTCCAAGGGCTAGGTGGCTGGCCTCCTGAGATGAAGCCTCAGGGATACAACAAGTTTCCCATTACCTTGAATCTGCACCTGGTCACTGCCATCTGTGAGTCTATGCTGCCAAGAGGTCCCACGTCAGTCCTGGAGCCTTGGGAGAGGTCTCAAGGTGCTCTACCAATCTCTGTAGATCCAGGTGAACTGACACATCTCCTCTGCTACATGGCACAAACCCAAGCATAAATGATACATCGCTACTGCTGTGTGGATTGAACCCGTTGCAAAGACCCAAATCGCCACCAGAGACCCAGTGGAACCACCACTGTGTGATGCATCCTCATTGACTCAGGAAATCAGTTAATGTCATGGACCGTGACAAATTCAGGAAACTTACACCCATCCCAAAACTCAGCCCCACTGAAACCCAAATTGATACATATGGTTGTGATGCACCAATTCCCTTAGCTGGAGTCTTCCAGGCTCAGAACCAACAATAAGATCATGATGTGACTACTAAATTCCATGTCACGCTGAGGCATGGGGACACAAATTCTTTGTAACTCAGCAGAGGATCTGAGACTCATCCTCTTTGTTAGGTTAGCATTTGTAAAACCTGTACAGCCCAGAGGGTATCCAAGTGCTAGAGGAGTACGAAAAAAATCTCAACCAAACATACCAAAGAACCAAATCCACCCCTGGCTGACTTAACCAGTCCTGAATAGCCAAGTTTTAACAGCTTTGCAAAACTCCAAGAAAGAGTCAATCCTTCTGACCTCTGGCAGCAGCTTATTCCACATCTTACCCGCCACCACTGAGAAGGCTCACCCCAATCATCTGATCTTACAAAATCTGGAGGATATAACTTTGATATTCCCTCCAGATCTCAAGGCCCTCCCGGGAACATAACAGGAGAAGGTAGACTTCAAATATCCTGATTGGGATTGATGCAGTGCCGCATGTACCAGGCAAACTGCATTGAAGCTTATCCTCTTCCTAATCAGAACCCAGTTTAAAGACCTCAGTCCCTCCCTTACCAAGTCCCTCTTTGGAATCCCAAGGATCAACTTAGTTGCCCCATTTTGGATCATTTGCAGTTTGTTAAGGGACTAATTGGCAGCACTTAGATGAAGGGCATTGCAATAATCCAGGTGTGAGGTGATAAGTGCCAGGACAACCTGCTCCCTCAGCTCCACAGGAATAAACTTCAAGATTTTCCTGAGCATTTTAAGAATCCAATGGCAAGCCTTCACAGTCTTACTGACCTGCCCCTCAAAGGACAGTCCTACATCAAAAGTCACCCCAAGATTTTTTGCTTCCTTCACTGGGGAGGGTAAAGGATCGCACACATCTGGCCACCAACTGCTATTGCAATTGTCGCTGTTTTATCACAGTACATCTTCAGAAAGTTTTATTTCATCCTGTTACTGATCTCTGCCATACAAGGCCTAAATCTCTGTGCCACCACTGTCCAGTCTTTCGCCTATTACACCATGATGTGTGTGTCATCAGCATACAATGTCACCTGAAAACCGTAAGACTTTATCAAGAATGCTAACAGCGTCACATACAGGTTAAACAGCGTTGGTCTAAAGGACGATCCCTGAGGCAATCCTCACAGCAGCTGAAAAGGGGCAGCTCTAAAGTCTCCCCAGCTGACTACATTTGTCTTATCCTAGATGAAGAAGTCCAACAATTGAAGCACCCTACCTCTTTGTCCAGCCTGTTGCAGCCTACTCACCACTAAAGATGGTGAAATGGTGTTGAAGGCTGCTGACAGGTCCAGCATAACAAGAATGACACAATTGCCCTTATCTACCTTGCGCTGAATATAATCATAGGCTGAAAAAAGTACAGACTCTGTACTATGATTGCGCCTGAAGCCATGTTCTGATAAGTCAAGGCACTTATTATTACTCAGAAAGAGGAAAAGGACTAGTTCCCTGTTCAAGTGTTTTTCTAATATTTTAACTGGAACTGGTAATAGAGAAATAGACTGGAGATTTTTTCAGAGCATTAACAACTCCGACTGGCATCTTTCTCAGTGGTTGAATGGTGGCCTCTTTCAACCTCTACAGAAATTCTCCAGTGGCCAGCACTCGCTCATAAGTTAACTCTAATGCCTCTGCTACTACCTCTAGAGCCCTCTGTAACATTCTAGTGGTACAAGTGCCCCCATACAACCCTGACATAATTTGCATTATTAGGGCCGGATCATTTCCTGAGTAAGTTGGAGAAAGGTGCCTAACTTGTTTCTATTAAGGCGATCAGGTCCCACTTCTTCCTCTCACTCCTCCCTGCTAGGTTCTCTGGCATCAGGAAAATCAGCATGAATATTAAGGATTTTGGGCCAGATGTACAAAAGGGTTTTCCCCATACTATGTCTATGGGAAAATGTGTTCGTACATATGGCCCTTTGTCCCTAAAGTAGACAACTACTTTATCCCAGAAGTCCTGTGAATTTTCTGGGTCATCTAGTGAGGGAGGGGATGACAGTATCTTGACAGTTTTAAAGAGTTCACGTGGGATGTTTATAGCTTCCCTAATTTTCTTGAAAAAGAAGGCGCCTTTGCTTCCTTTATGGCTCTCTTACAATTATTGTGAGGCAGTGAAATACTGCCATCTTGAAGGTTTCTTGAAATGATGTTAACACTTCTTCCAAGATCTAGGGTGTCTGAAGAACACATTGGTCAAGCTACACATTGACAAGACAATAAAACCGAAAGCCATACAACACTGCAGAATTAATTTTCACCCCAGACCCTTGGTTTAGAAGAAGCTAGAAAAATTAGAAAGATATGGACACTTATAGGAAGGTGTCAGACCAACAGCCTAGGTCTCCCCCATGGTGATTACCACCTAACTCAAATAGCCAGGCACCATTAACATTTATATATTTGTATATACTATTACATGTGAATGGCATATCCATGACAGATCCTTAGTGTCAGGCCACTTATTGTAGGTAACAGTGAGCTCTATAAGGGGAATTAATAATAATACTAATCATAATAACAACTCTGGGCAGAATCTTGCGGGTTTTGTATGCCAGAGCAACCTGACTGGATTTTGCCACCCATGTGCGTCATAAGGAAATAAACAGAAATAATCCATATTCAAAGTCCACAATACCGCAGCTCGTCTTTGCCTTCAACACTAACAGCCACTAAGTACAGAAAAGGGTAATTTTCCTTAGTAAAAAGCCTCTTTAATTTAGCTTGCACTTATTGTGAATTCTATACTTAGCGCAGTCCATTGTAAAAAACATATTATATGCAAATTAAAATTCAAAAACATTGTTCGAGTAATTACAAACGTGAAACCATCTGGAATTGCTTTAAGGTATTGTTTTTTCCGAAAGCAGAACAGTGGCGTAACAAAACTTGAGAGGCCCCCCCTGCAAAGTATATGGAGGGGCCCCACTCCGGTCGCACTCAGGAGGTCTTAGGCCAGGGCACTATGCTGAGGGCCCCACCTGGAGCTCAGGGGGCCGCCCACACTGTGGGAGCTACAGGGGCCTTTGTTACGCCAATGACCCAGAAGTGACACAATCATGTTGCAAAGCTTTAGTAAACCTGGGCCTGATTGCCAGTAAGTATAAGGGAGTACGAGCGAGTTTAAGAGTCAATGCAAGTGAGTATAAGGAATGAGTGTAAGGGAATACAAGTTTGAGTGTTTGAGTGTGATGTGAGGGTCATGTGACATGCCTTCCTTAAAAAAATCAGGGTCAAGGGTGATATGATGTCACTTCTTGTGATGTCATTAAGGTCAAAGGGTATGTGATGTCACTTCTGTTGCCCCTGGCACTTTCCAGAATTGACGCCCATGTCTGGCCTTTGCACAATACATTTTAAAAGAAGGGGGAAAAGAGTGTTTTTTTTTAAACAAGGACACTTTAACTGAGTCTAGTGCACCAAAGGGGGTTTTATTCAGTGCAGTGGAGTAACGAAACTTGAGGGGGCATCCCTGCAAAGAACAAGCAGGGGGCCCGATCCGGACTCACTCAGGCCAGGGTCTATGCTGAGGGTGCCCCCTGGAGCTTGTCCCTCCAAGCTGCAGGAGCTGCGGGGGCCATTGTTATGCCACTGATTCAGTAAAGATGAGGGCATTGTGCTTGAGCAAAATGCTGTCACTCACATAGAAAACAATTACTTTCTGAAATGGGCTCACTTTTTGCCCTGTGTTGTATGCTGTGGTGGAGTGAAGCAAAATATGAATGACACTACAACAGATGGAAGCCCAAATATGTTTGAATGACAACCCTCTTTTTAAGGATATGTTTTTGGTGAAAAGATAAAAGTCTTGGGTAATTCCATACTTAAAAAGCACCACTGCCTGCACTTTCTTCTATTTCTGGAAAAAGAGTTGTGATAACATAGGGGCATATTTAAGAGCCCCTAGCATCACTGGATCATCACTTTTAGTGATGGTCTGGTTGCGCTATACAATGCACCGTATTTACAAGGTGGTGTTAAGCCACCTTTTTGTGGCTTAACGCCACCTTGTTAATACGACCCCTTCAAATGCAGCACTTTGCGTGGAAGGGGCGGGCAATGGGTGTTGCTGTGGGATTGCCACCGCAACACCTTTTTCATCTTGATACTACCCCAGATTTATGAATTTTCGTGAACCTGAGGCAGCGCCAAAATCTAACACCACCCCAGGTGTGGCGTTAGCAGGGCGCAACAAGGAGAAATCCTTTCATTTCTACTCATTTTTGCTCTTTCCTCGTTTTTGCTCTTTCTAAGTGTGCTGCATTTTGCAGCACACATAGAAAGAGAAAATCTCCATTTAAGATTGTTTTTGTGCAGGAAGGTGTTCCTTTCTGCACAAAAACAACATCCCCCCCCAACGCAGCCATCCTTGCACAATGGTGCAAGGGTTAATGTTATGGCGCACAGCAGCAAATTCAGCACAGAGAGAAACATAGGCGTGTACCGTATTCTATTAAATACGCCAAATCCCCGCGTTGTGAAAATGATGAGGCGCAGCTCAGCCAAATTTGGTGCAGCGACACACGCCGTCATTTTCCCTTAAATCGGGACCATATTTCTTCACAATAATGTATCAATATCACCAAAAAATCACAATAAAAATGTCAGATGCGTATATGTAAAAAAAACTTTGTTAATACACAAACTCAGGTGACAGTTAAATGCAGACCCTTCCTTGACAGCATGAGATCAGGAGTAAATTCGGGAAATGTTCATACAGTTTTGAAGAGTGCGACAAGCTGTAACAAAATAAAACTTCCTTAAAAGTAATCATAGAAAATATAGGTAAAATAAATGGCAAAACCATCAACGGTGGTGGCTATTCTAAGAGTGTATTATTTCTGCATCGTAAATGTCCTTGACACTTTAGTTGGATGGGACATGTCCTTTTTAGGGTCGAGCGCAAAGCGCTCCATCCCTATTGTTATCTCTCTACAGGCTTGTAACCACGCCCATGTTCTGCCCATCAGTTTGGTTGGTTCGTCCAATTGCCTTTTACAATTCGCTTGATGTCATTAGTGAAAGGCATGCATACGTCATGCCTTTTCCGGTGTTTAGCCCGCCTCAAGCGCACCGGCCAACTACTGAAAACATACGAGGCTCCATGTTTTCCGTATGGTTTCTGGACTACTTTTTCTCTTTAGTTCATAGGCAGAGTGATCTGGTTGGGCAGTAGTTGAGTGCTTTGCATGACATCGACTCGGTTACATGGATAATTATACTTTTGGCGGTTACATGGATAATTGCACTTTTGCAAGTTACATGGATAATTGCACTTTTGCCAATGTTTCAATGCGTGTTAACTTTTTTTTTCTTCTGTGTGTTTGCTTTGCCCTGATGGCGTCCGTCGGCTCGCTTATGTGAAACTGTTTTACTTTTCAGTTTATGTGGCAAGAGAAGTCCGGTTAGGAGTCTAAACGCTAATAGCTTTAACTCAAGTAAACGCGAGACCCACTGCATAGCAAACGCTTTTTACTCTTTGCCGTACCTTTATTTTGTTGCTGAGCAACCCTAGTATTAGTGTGCATGTGCATGAGATGTTAGCTGTCATCGTGCATTTTAGCATTATGTGTTGGTAACTCATGCAAAATTCTAGGCAAGACAATATTTAAGATGTTCAAAATACAGCACATTTCCTGAGAGAGGCCGTGATTGTTTTGCATGTACACTAACAACAAGCACCTGCGTGCGCTCACACACATGTCAATGAACTAATCGATGTTCAATATTTACTGATCACATTATAACACAAATGAATGTTGTAGACTTCTTTCTGATATCAACTTGATGCGTGTTCACTTGGGGCATCTACTTATGATCTCAATTAAACTTTGGGGCATATTTAAGAAAAGTGGCACAGAACACAGTGCAGTGCCACTATTCTTCCACCCTTTAGCGCTTCCCTAATGCTACCATGGCTGCGCTGTATTTAAAATACGGAGCACCATGGTGCAGAGGAGTGGGCAAAAGTGTCATTTGTTTTACACTATTGATTTACTCTGCAAGAGTAGTGCCAACTTTTTGGTGCTACTCCTGCAAAGTACATAGAGGCCCATTGTATTCAATGGTATGCCCCCTTTTAATGTCTGTTCTGGCACAGCGTTTTTGGCCTTCTAATGCCACATTTGTGTAAAAAAATGATGCTAATTTGGGTTATAATGGCACTAGGGGCCCTTAAATATGCCCGTTTAGCTTTCATCAATATAACACATACACAGGACCATACGCAGAGTTTTTTGAGCAGTAATGTTGAACTACATAAGTGTGCAAAAAAGTCAGCTGTAGGAGTAAATTTAGAAATACCAATTCATTATGGGGCATATCTAAGTGCAGCGCCACTTTTCTTGTGCCATTTACTGCCCCCTACCACCACCATGTGTGCGCCGTATTTTAAAATACGGCACACGATGGCAGAGGGTAGGGGGCAATAGCGTAATTTTTCATGACACTTTCGATGTATTCTGCAGGAGTAGCACCAACATTTTGGTGCTACTCCTGCAGAGTACATAGGAGCCCATTGTAAACAATGGTGTGCCCCCTTTTAACGCCTGCTCCAAGGAGGCGTTAAAAGTGCTGAAAATAAATGCCGCAAGGAAATCTGTTAGATTTCCATGCATCATTTATTCGACTCCCCTAATGGGGGAACGCCCCCTTTGCGTACATTATGCCTACCCCAATGCCCACCCCAGGAGACCAGTGCCCCCTGGGCACGCCCTACATTCCCAGTGCCAGGCAGGGGGGCCCTTGTAAGGGGACCCAAATGGTACTCCGCAACAATACACTTACCTGCAACTTACCTGGGATGGGCTCCCTCCTCCTGTAGCGTCCCTGTGGTGTGGGTGGTGGTGTTTCGGGGGATTGGGGTGGGCATCTTTGTATGATTCTATGGCGTTCTTCCATGGAAATGGGTCTACCTGCACTTTACCATCTGACTAGGTGTTAAATAATGGTGCTAAATGGGCTTAGCACCATTATTTAGGCCCGCCTTCTTGTTGCACGTTGTTTCTGCGTCGGGAGTTAAATATGGCGCTGGGGGGCTAGCGTAATTTTTAGGAAGGGAACGCCTACCTTGCATCTCACTGATGCAAGGTGGATTGGCGCTTTCTAGAAATGGCGCTAATGCCAATATTTTGACGTTAGATGGGTCTAGCGTCAAAATATTAAAATGGAGTTAAGTGAGTGCCGCTTTAGCGCCAAACTGAATGGTGCTAAGGCAATGCTAACCTTCCATAAATACGGGGCAAAGTATTTAGGCATAAAAGGGGTTGTTACAGATTAAGTGGTCTTACAAAATGCTTTGAACGGACACAGACTGCAAATTTGTGTATTTTCAAAGATTTTTCCTATCATTCTTCACAATATACACACACACACAGACAATAACTATGAAAAAAGTTCCTTTCCATGACAATCAGAGGGCTACACCACCTCATTACTACAGTATGTTATAGTTAAAAGGGGTTTCTTTATAGATAAGTGTGTTTTCTTTCTCTAGAAAATAATTCCTGCATGGCAGTAAGGTGGGATACATGGAGTTCTGTCACATTTTGTACCATTCCAGGATCTGTTTACAAGTAAGCGGCAGTAATGGTTTAAAGTATTCAGGGCCAGATTTAAGAGAAAAGGAAGGTGCGTGTCGCTGCACCAAATTTGGCAGAGTCACGCACCATAATTTTCAAAACCCAGGGATGCATTGTATTTACTAGAATACTGTGCACCCCTGTGTTTCCCCCTGCGCCAGCGCAAAAAATGCGGCACCATAGTGCAAGGATGGCTGTGTTGAGGGGGAGATTGCTTTTGTGCAGGAAGGAACACCTTTGTGCCCGAAAACAATCTTAAATGATGATTTGCTCTATGTGTGCTGCAGAATGCAATACACATAGAAAGAGCAAAAAACAAGGAGAAATTAAAGCATTTCTTCTCATTGAACCATGCTAACTCCACCCCTGGGGTGGCGTTAGATTTTGGCACTGCCTCAGGTTTACTAAAACTAATAAATCAGGGGCAGCGTCAAAAGGAAATGGGTGTTGCTGTGGCATGCCCACTGCAACACCCATTGCACGCCACTTCCACGCAAAGGGCTGTATGTGAAGGGGCTGTATTTACCAGGTGGCATTAAGCCACAAAAAGTGGCTTAATGCCTCCTTGGAAATACGGTGGTGTGCATAGCGCCACCGGGTGCTACGGGCTATCAAATATGCTCCTGAGTTATTAGAATGACTTGTCTTTGAGTAGAACTGAGTAGCTGTTGTTCATTTAGAATAATATGTATAGTTAGTTCACATAAGAATCCAAGAGGATCATTCTAATTGGGCCGGCAGCCCACCAGCTCATCAGTGCAGTGGAGAGTTTCACTTGTGCACACATGATGGAGGTCCATTCCAGAGATCCCCACTGGCTTTGTGTCTCCCGACCTGCTCCTCCCTCCCCTCTTAATGGCGGTCACTGCACGCTAAGGTGAGTGTCTCCTGACCTGTTTTGGCCAGGTAATACACTCCCCGTGCGCACAGCACCACCGAGCCGTGCCCGTGTCTACCCCTCCCCTCCCTCGCTGCTTCTAGGGATCGAGGCCCTCCTGGACCCGATCCGCTAGAGTGTTTTCTATGGTTTGCCTCTCTGTCCATTCCTCTGTGATCTTTTGACTTTCTTTCCGTCATTCTTGCAATTTTCATTCTGCTTTTTTCTGCCTGTCTCGGCTTTTTCACTCTTTGTCTTTTTCACCTTTTTTAAGTTTGTGCCTTTTTGTCCTCTTTCACTTTCCCAAGTTCTGCACCGTTTTTCCGCTCTCTTCCGCTCCCTCGCACCCCAGCGCCCCCATTCGCCCGCGCCTCCTTCCTCCCAGCTGCTCCTCCCTCCCCCTCCGTTCTTAATGGCGGTCACACCAATGGCACGCCGAAGGCGCGCCACAGGCAAGCCCGTCTGCGCCTGTCCGCGCCTGGACCGCGCCCAGCGCCAGAACCCCTGGACCACCCAACAGCCACAGCACCAGCTTCCTGCTACGACGCTGGTACCCTCCTCACACTCAACACCAGCCGAGACACCACCTGCTTCCAGGCCACTCCGAAAAGAACACACGGACCCTTCTCCTGCCACAACTGAAGCTTCACCTGCGTCAGAGCCCATAAACCTCCCAGGACCAAGAACAACCACCTCTGCTGCATACTCCTAAACACTTGCTCCGCACGTAAGCATGCCATCGAGCTCTGGGACCTGCTCGACTCCACCACCCCAGATGTAGCCTTCCTAACCGAAACCTGGTGGAGCGACTCTTCAGCGCCTGACATCGCCATAGCCATCCCAGACGGGTACAAGATCTCCCGCAGAGACCGCACCAACAGAACCGGAGGAGGCATAGCCATCGTCCACAAGGCCACCCTCAAAGTCAACACCCACCTGGACGACTCCCTCAGCTCCGCTGAACTCCTTCTCTTTCAAATCCACACCGACCCCAACACCACCCTCAGAGGAACACTCATCTACAGACCTCCTGGACCCAGGGCATTGTTCAGCAACGCCATCGCCGACCTTGCCAGCAACCATGCACTCTCATCCACGGACTACTTCCACCTCGGGGACCGGAACGTTCACCTTGAAAACAATAACGACATCAACTCCACCACCCTGATCGACAACCTCGCCAACCTCGGCCTCAGACAGCTAGTCAACACACCCACCCACACAGCCTGCCACACTCTAGACCCCATCTTCTCCACAAGCGACCACGTCACCTTCAATCGCACCACCGAACTCTACTGGACCGACCATCACTGCATCCATTTCACCTTCAAGAAACAAACCAAACACCACCTCACCGAGCAACCACCCCATCGACGCTGGAGCAAAGTCACCAAAGATCAATTGACCAACGCCCTAGCCCAGAAACCGCCCACCGACCCTGACATTGCCGCCCACAACCTCAGACTATGGATCAACGACTGTGCCAACCGCCTCGCACCACTCAAGAAACCCTCCAACAACCAAACCAACAAAAAAGCCACCTGGTTCACCAACGACCTCCAAGCCTCCAAACGCAACTGCCGTAAACTCAAGAAGAAATGGCTCCACGAACGCACACCCAACAACCACACAGCATTTAAGGACGCCACACGCAGCCATCACCAACTCCTCAGGCTAGCAGAAAGATCCTCCTTCAAAACTCGCCTGGAAAACAATGCTCACGACTGCAAAGAACTTTTCAACATCGTGAGGGAGCTCTCCAGCCCCAGCGTCACCGTCAACGACATCCCCTCTCCCAAGAACTGTGTGACGCCCTAGCCACCGCCTTCCACAGAAAGATCACTGACATCCACGACAGCTTCAACACCCCTACCATCTCCAACACGCCTGTCCCGCCCTCCACGAACTCCATCCACACCGACCGCCTGACCTCCTGGACCAGCATCAACGACGACGAAACTCGCAAGACCATGAACTCCATCCACTCCGGATCACCATCAGACCCGTGCCCACACCACATATACAACAAAGCAGACACAGCCATCGCACCACACCTACGGAAGGTCATCAACATCTCCTTCGAAACAGCAAGATTCCCAGAAAGCTGGAAACACGCCGAAATCAACGCTCTACTCAGAAAACCAAAGGCGGACCCCAAAGACCTGAAGAATTTCCGGCCCATCTCCCTGCTCCCATTACCGGTGAAGGTCATTGAGAAAATCGTCAACACACAACTCACCCGATACCTCGAAGAAAACAACATTCTCGACCCTTCCCAGTCCGGCTTCAGACAGAACCATAGCACCGAGACCGCCCTCCTCGCTGCTACAGACGACATCAGAAGCCATCTCGACAATGGAGAAACATCATTCCTCATCCTCCTAGACCTGTCAGCTGCCTTTGACACAGTCTGCCACCACACTCTGAAAATCCGCCTCCACGAAGCAGGGATCCAAGAGCAAGCCCTCGACTGGACCACATCCTTCCTCTCCGGAAGAACCCAGAGAGTCCGCCTCCCCCCGTTCTAATCCGAAGCCACCAATATCATCTGCGGCGTACCCCAGGGCTCATCCCTCAGCCCGACGCTATTCAACATCTACATGGCCCCCATCGCACAAGTGGCCCGTCAACACAACCTCAACATCATCTCCTACGCCGACGACACCCAACTCATCCTCTCCCTCACCAAGGACCCACACACCGCCAAAACCAACCTCCATGAGGGCATGAAGGCCGTCGCCAATGGATGAGAAGCAGCCGGCTGGAACTGAACTCGGACAAAACAGAGGTTCTCATCCTTGGGCCCACCCCCTCCGCCTGGGACGACTTGTGGTGGCCAGCCTCGCTGGGTACCCCTCCGACCACGCACAAAACCTCGGCTTTATCCTCGACTCATCCCTCTCCATGTCAAAAGAGGTCAACGCCATCTCCTCCTCCTGCTACAACACCCTCCGCATGCTTTGTAGAATCTACAAATGGATCCCAACCGAAACAAGAAAAACAGTAACTCAGGCCCTCGTCAGCAGCAGACTCGACTACGGCAACGCACTCTACGCAGGCATCCCGTCCAAACACCTGCAACACCTCCAACGCATCCAAAACGCCTCCGCCCGACTCATACTCAACATCCCCCGCCGCAGCCACATCACCCCCCACCTGAGAGACCTACACTGGCTCCCCGTCGACAAGAGGATCACCTTCAAACTCCTCACCCACGCACACAAAGCACTCCACTACACCGGACCAGCCTACCTTAACAACAGACTCAGCTTCTACACCCCCACCCGACAACTCCGCTCCGCCAACCTTGCCCTCGCCTCCATCCCCCGCATCCAGCGCAGATCCTCCGGCGGCAGATCTTTCTCCTACCTCGCCGCAAAGACCTGGAACACCTTCCCGTCTGACCTTAGGCAGATCCAGGACCTGCTCACCTTCAGAAGACACCTCAAGACCTGGCTCTTCAAGCAGTAGCAGCACCCCCTCCCCCCCAGCGCCTTGAAACCCTCACAGGTATGTAGTGCGCTTTATAAATAGACTGATTGATTGATTGATTGTAAAAGTGCTGCTGCTGATGTGGTGGGATGATGTTTATCAAAAGTGCAGTGATGGCTTGTCATGGTGTCAAGTCTGCATTCTTGCTTGTATTTCACAAACAAAACTCCTGAACTTGGATTTCTTTGATAAACACAAAACTCAACAGCCGTCAGTTGTAGGACATTTTCTCCCTGTATGTGTATGGTGGTCCGGGATAGGAAGAATACATAGTAGAAGATCTGCTTATATCAGTTAGCCCATCTGGCACATTGACCTTCAGGCGCTGAGGAGCTTGTAAAATAAGAGGTTTCTGTTAGACTTGTCTGCCTTAGAGGGGTATTCACCTAAACATTTTGCCTTCTCCTGCCCTGTTTTGCTGAATTCATTTTTGTTAGCCTTAGGACTCTGTGCACTTTACCACTACTAACCAGTGCTAAAGTGCTTGTGCTCACTCCCTAAAACAAGGTAAAATTGGCTCACACCTGATTGGTATATTTAGTTTACTTATAAAGCCCAAGTAATTGGGTATACCATACACCCAGGGGTTGCTAAATTAAATACTATTACGCAACCTGCAGCACTTCTTTGTGCCACCCTTTATGTAGCCCTTTAAATACTGCTTCAGACCTGCCATTGCAGTCCATATGCAGCTTTATACTGGCAATTTTACGTGGCAAAATAAACCTTTTGCCAAGGCTAAAACTCAATTTTTAAGACATATGTTACCCCTACTTTAGGCCTTAAACGGCCTAAAGGGCTGTGCTCATTGTATTCAAAAAGTTGTATACAAACATTTAAGTTACATGTCCTGGTAGTGAAAAAATCCTAGATTTAGTTTTCACTGCTGTGAGGCCTACATCTCCCATAAAATAAAAATGGTTTACTATACATTTAATAAGTGATAACTTTTGTTTGGGAGCAGAAATGTGTCTGAGGCATTGTAATTTAAAAACCTCTTTATTGGTAAAGTCAGATTTTAGGTCACAATTCTGAAAATGGCACTTTTAGAAAGTTAAAATGTCCTTCTCATGACCATTTGGTGCCTGAAGTCTGTTTCCTGGGTCACATGACTAGGTGTAGTTGGTAGCTGGCCTTTGTGTATTCCTCCCATACAGCCACACACGATAGGGAATGGATGTTGGCAGTGTGGACCATCTTAGGAGGATTGGGGGGGAGGAGCTGTGCTCAGACTCACTTACATTTCAAAGCCAGTGCCTCAACACACATAGAAAACTTATCACTAGCCCTTTGTAACCCAGACCCAGTGGACCCAGGGCAGGGAGGCAGGATATTCCAGACACTTCTGTCAGGGGAAAACTCCAGAGGTTTCTCCCACTTCAAAGCTTGCACCAGGTATAACATTAGGAGCCTCAGACCCCCCACTTCAGTGCACTTCTGGACCTGTGGAGGACTCTCAGATGACAGCTGTGCTGCTTGAGGCATGTTGTGAGCATCAGATGACTGCCCTGGTGCCCCAAGAAGACTGACCGATGCCAGAAACCCTCAGAGGACTGCCCCGCTGCTTGAAACTTGCTTTTATGCTTGAACCCAGGACTACCAGATTGAACGCAAGGGCTAGTTGGCTGGCCTCCCAATCACAGCCTCAGGGCAAGAAAAGGCTTCAACCATCTTGAACCCACACCTGGACACTGCCTGAGTAAGTACTGATTTTCCAAGTGGTGCTCATCTAGTCCTAAACCATTGGAAATGGTGCTAAATATCCCCAGATAGCTAAAATCCAAACTTTGGGAATTAAAACATTTTCTGCCAAAAAATCCCTAAGAATAAGGAAGAGAGTGAGACCTACCTGCATACCAATCCCTTCCAATTGGGCTGACTTTGTGGTAACTACTGCTACGTTTTTATTCGCAGCAGCAAATTCTGTTCAATGGCTCCTCTCTGGATGCATATCTGGACTCCTTGAGCCATTTTTGGTTATAGCCTGCAGCTTTGTCCCAGTGGGGATTTTCAACTTCAAAAAAAGAGTCAAAAATAGAAAAACTTAATTGTGACTTCACCTTGTGGCTCCCTGAGAAGATGGCAGCTCCTACTCAGACAATGCTGGCTGCCTTGTCCTACTGAACTTTACTTTATCAGATATTTTTCTTTCAGATTTCTACTCGGTCTGACGATATGTAGATACCGGGCCCAATACACTTTTTGGGCCCTATTTAAAAAAAAGTGGCACATCACCAGTGCGTCCCCTAATGCGTAGTGCACATGTTAAGGGCAATAGCGTCATTTGTTTGAAGCTATTGCAACCCTATACTGGGGATTAGCATAATAAAATTACGCTAATCCAGTATAGTGTTAAGAGGCCCACTGAAATCAATGGGAGTCTCATTTTAGCACCTGCTTTAAGAAATCTGAAACGCTTGCCTACAGTAAATAGACATGATGAAACTGTGGCAAGCCCACTTACACTCAGCTGACATAATTGATTGAAGGATAATTTTGCCAGATATCCTAGCTATCATACTACAAAAGAAATCACTAAGTACTAAGGTTCATAAAGTAAATAAGTTATTTTTTAAGTACAGTATTTTTTTATTCTACCGAAGTAGATTACTCCTTCTTGAATCGTGTCACTGAATATTTAAATGTCCGCACCAAGGTAGTCCTGTAGCTAAATTCAAGAATAACTGAAATTATTTATAACCAATCTCAAGCTAATGGGGTTTAAGAATCCCAAGCAGCACCTGGTGAGAACAACAGCACTCAAGTGTGTTACTTCTTGGGAGTGTACTCAACAAATAGTTTTTATTGTAGAGGTAGTGCTTACCCTTCACCTTTATTCCAACTATTTACTATGCCATAATACACATCCCATGAAGAACCTCACACAGGTATCAAAACATAACCATTGCTAAAATGTCACTACAAGACTGGAGGCTTCCATTATGCATTATTCATTTAATACCACTCCATACAGCACATGAAAGTATAATATCATTAAACTAACATTCCAGAACAGAACATACACAACACAATAAGTCCACGATAAAAACAATCTGCCTCTTTTAAATGCTGCTCCCTGCAAATAAGTATCCTACAGCCACTTCTCCTTTGTTTGTTATGTTATTTATTAACTTATTAATGTGTTTTCTCATTTTTGGTTCAAATTGATGGAATCTTTCATAGTATTGAGTGTTAATTCGTCCTTATGTTGGATTAATGCTCCATTTTGTCCGTGACTGTATTTATCTGCTGTTTCCTACTTGTTGCATGTTTGCGTCCGCATTAACTTGCTTTAATCTGGTTCAGAGAGCACTGGTTCCATTGCTACTTTTGAGTCCTTTTTTCCCCTTATCATAATCAAGTGAAAGGAGTACGGGGCTGGATTTGGTAGCGGAGCCGCCACTGGGCTGTTCCCTACAGCCTGAGTTCTCTTTACCCTGCCACTGGCTCCATCTCTTCGGGGCCAACACGTCCTTAGGAGTGGCACTGGATGCGTTGGACCGATTTAGAGAAAAGAGCTAAGCAACAGCCGATGCTCAGGTTACTGGGGCGACGGGTCCTCGAATGACTTGACGCTTCGGCCCCAGATTAGAGAAATAAAGGCCCTGATTTATACTTTTTGGGGCAAAACTGCACTAACGCAGTTTTGCACCAAAATGTTTAGCACCGGCTTGCACCATTTCTGTGCACCAGCCGAGCACCATATTTATGGAATGGTGCAAGCCGGTGCAAAGGGTAGGCTAGTATAAAAAAAAATTACAGTAGTCGGGTGGGGCTGACGGCATGGAAGAAGGGGGTTTTGCACCAAAAAATGATGTTAGGCAGGTTACAGTAAAAAAAAAAGATTCTAACCTGCCTAGAGTCATTTTCTGATGCAAAACCATCCATACCACATGACTCCTGTCTTATAAAAGACAGGAGTCATGTCCACCACCCAATGGCCAGCACAGAGGACCAGGATCCCCTGGACATGGCCATTGCGCCCTGTGCCATGCATGAGGGTCCATTTCAGGGCCCCCTATGGCACTTTAATAAATAAAATAAAATACTTACCTGTACTTACCTGGGATGGGGTCACCCATCCTCCGCTATCCCCTTGGTGTGGGTGGGGGTGTCCGTGCGGCCAGGGGAGGGCACCTGTGGGTTTATTCCATGGTGTTCCACCATGGAAATAGGCCCACAGATCCCCTACCGCCTTCCCTGACCCAGGTGTTAAAAAATGGGGCAAAGCAAGCTTGGCACCATTTGTTTGACCCCTCCTCCCTCCTGTGCACCATTTTTGCACAGGAGTATAAATATGCCGTTATGGCCACAGCGTTATTTTTTGCATGGGAACACCTACCTTGCATCTCATTAAGGCAAGGTAGGCTTCCAGGTCTAAAAAATTACTTAAACTCCATAAATGTGGCTCTAGACGGGTCTAGCGCCAAAGTATAAATATGTAGTTAGTTTTGCACCGAATTAGAGTAAAAAAAAATTATGCTAATTTGGTGCAAACAGAGTATAAATATGCCCCAAAGTGTGTAAAGGCCCTTCTGTCCCTTCTGTCAAATTCACAGGGTTTTCGTAACCTGTCACTGTTTCAGTTGATGGTTACAAGCCCCGATCAGCTGTTTTTGATGACGTGCAGACTACTTTTTATCCTGACATTTCTACTTCCTTAAGAAAGGTTGCAATACAGTATTTATATGGAGTTTAACCAAAATTCCACCTATAACTTCTTAATTCTTGTTTTTTGATATCATTTTAGAACTACTGTTACTGCCATGGCTAATATTGATGGTGAGAACTCTAATACCGCTCAACATCTTATTAATGAGGAATTAATCAAAAGATTAATTCAGACTGAAATGCGCTCTTGTGTGCAAGAGACCCTAGATGAGGTTATGCCTTTGAGGGGTTCTGAACCAACCTCAGAGGAGACCCCGTTGGAGATGTAAAAGAGGGTAAAGGAAAGAGAAATTCTAAGCACATTGAGAAGGCTGACATACCTTACAAGAAAATAGGGGTTCCAAGCACCTCAGAGAGAAAGAGAGGTCCATGCACCTCACAGAGAAAGGAAGGTCCAAGCACCTCGCTAAGTATGGGTGTCCCAAGCGGCACAAGGTTGAAAGCTGTTTCTCAGGATTCAGCTGACTCAGATGCTCTAAGTAGCCTACAAGTAGTTGATATGGGGAGTTTAGAATCACCTGACGAATGCCCTATTGACAAGTACATTCATGACTTAGACCAAGGGAATCTGTACGATGATGACCTTTTTGAGGATAGTGACAGCCCTTCTTCCTCGAAGGACGCAGTGGACAACCTCTTGGGGGAAGATATGTTTTCTCCAGACAAAATAAAACAGCCTAGGAACTCTGAGTGGTGGCCCCTTGATCATGTGGCCAAATTTATCAAGAAGCAGATCAGGAATCCTCTTGATAAAGGAGCAGGTAATGTGTTAAGGGCCGAATGCTCCAGGCCACTTATCGAAGGCAAAGTATGTCTTAAACCCAACTTAGATCTTGAGCTCACAACATTCCCATTTAAACTGGGTAGAGATCCTAGAAAGGGCCTTAAGAGGTTTGTCAAGTCTTGTCAGGATCGCCTTCTTGACATCACTGGATCTCTGCCTAGGATTAGATATATGGCTGAAGAGGCTTACACTAACAATCTCCAAATAGAGATCGACCTACTTAGAGGATGAAGCCAGAAGGCCATGGTGCTTCTTGGCAACTCTAACGCTGGGCGTAATGCAGAAAGGCGTAGGGCCATTTTGATTAAAATAAACCCAACATGGGAACCTGGCAGAAAAAGATGCCTCAGAAAATCCCAAAGGCCTCTTATTTGGAAAGGATATAATTTAAACTTTGAGTACATTTGCGGTAAACTTTACTGACTTTTACAAGGCACAGAATAATATGGATGGAGTTTTTAACACTGGTATTTTTGGACGGGCCCGCCGAAGGGGACTTTCTGCCGGCCGTGGCTTCCAGAAGTCCCAATTCTCTTATAACAGGACCCCAAGAGGTTCGTATAGAGACAGGTCATCATCCAATTTCTTCCCCCAGAGAGGGTGTGCTGGCGGAAGAGGGCCTAGAGCACAAGAACAAAGCTCAGCAGAATTTCATGGTGAATACCATGGTTTCCCCTCATTTATGTTCTCCAGCAAGAGTGGGACGTCACCTCATACTCTTGTTCCCAAAGTGAGAATTTATTACCCAAGATCCATGGGTTCTAGAGAATGTCTGTGGGTTCAATATAGATTTTTGGCAGAATCCCGTTCAGGTACTTTCCCCAAGAGAAATGGTCCTATCATCTGCTCAGTTTTAGATTGTAGAAGAGGAAGTGAAAACATTGCTGCAGAAGGGTGCCATCCTTCAAGTTCCTTTAAACCACAGGGATTTTGTATCACTCTCTTTCTGGTAGAAAAAAAGGACAAGGGGTGGAGACCAGTGATACATTTGAGAGAACTAAACAGACTTGTAGTATGCAGGCATTTCAAGATGGAAGTGATCCATCTTCTAAGAGACATGTAAAAGGGGATTGGTTAGTGAGGTTAGATCTAAAAGATGTCTATTTCACCATTCCCATGGCCAGTGCTCACCAACCCTACTCTCAACTCACCTGGCAAGGTTAGATTTATCAATTTCAGGCTCTTCCTTTTGGTCTATCATCAGCACTGTGGTGCTTCACAAAGATTATGAGGACTGTAGCTTCTTTCCTCAGTGAAAGAGGTGTTCGAATGATTGTTTACTTGGACGATTTACACATTGGGGGTCATTACAACATTGGCGGTAAAAGCCGCTTACCGACATGCAGAAGACCGCCAATACACCGCCGCGGAATTCCGCCACAGCTATTATGACACACATCTCGGAATCCCCCGAAATTCAGACACCCACACAAGCCCGCCACACCAAACGTCAAAGTTAAACTGGCGAAAACAAAACCTCCACCTCCACGCCAACAGAAACACGCCCATGCTATTACGACCCACGAATCCACGTGGCGGTCTTTCAACCGCGGTATTCCATTGGCGGTACACACCGCTGCGCTCAAAATACACACACATCTCCAAAACACCGCCATATTGGACAATTACAAATACACACACCTGATACACATACAAACACCACTCCCACACACACAACACAATATAAAACACACACCCACATCACCCACAAACACCTACGACCAAAAATTAGTCACGAATGCCAGAGAGACAGCACAGAATAGACAATCAGACCACACAGAGGCACACAACACCATCACCCACACAACATCTACGCACAAAACACCACACACCACTACACATCACCACACACATCAGCACTGACACCGCCCCACACATCACACACACCACCCCATGTCACGCCAAAGACACCCCCGGTTTTCCGAGGAGAAGCTCTGGGTCATGGTGGAGGAAATCCTACGGGTAGAGCCACAGCTATTTGGCTCACAGGTGCAGCACACATCCATAACCAGGAAGATGGAGCTATGGCGCAGAATAGTCGACAGGGTCAACGCTGTGGGACAGCATCTAAGAAATCGGGAGGACATCAGGAAGAGGTGGAATGACCTACGGGGGAAGGTGCGTTCAGCGGTCTCCAGGCACAACATCGCGGTTCAGCAGACTGGCGGCGGACCCCCTCCTCCTCCCCCACAACTAACAACATGGGAGGAGCAAGTCTTGACCATCATGCATCCTGAGGGCCTCGGAGGAGTCGGTGGAGGAATGGACACTGGTAAGTCAAATCTTAACTATCAGATCCCCACCCTACCTGCATGCTATCACACACCCCCACCTTCACCCCCTCCCCTATCACCCAAACTCCTCACTAATGTACTAAGAACACAAACCACACATCCCAACACCAAGCTCTGCATGACACAACTAAGCATGGACACCCATCACTAATGCATGCTCACTGCACATACCCAGAACACCCCCCCAACCATCATCACACAAGCCCCCACACAGGAATGCTTGCACTGGGGTACACGCACACCCACCCATTGCACACCATGACACACACACATGTAATAATCATGCTCTTATGCCCCTGCAGGATTACGAAGGACCGTCACCACACCGGAGGGTCCAGACAACTCCACTCCACCCACAGAAGAGGCCCACAGTGACGATAGCAGCTCTGTCCTACTGGATCCTGATGACCAGCCCGGACCAGCGTGAGCCTCAGGACAGTCGGTTCCCCTTGCACAGGCACAGCCCAACACTGACCTTCCACTCTCTGGTAACACCAGCACAGCACCCACCCAGCGGCCCCAAACCTCCGTACCCAGGACAGGTCAATCAGCTGTGTGTCCACCACTACAGGGAACCCAGGATAACCCACCACCCCAACAACAACAGGGACCTGGGGGCAGTGGTAGTGGGCACACGGTCTAGGGGACGGAGGCACAGGAACACAGGGGAACTGGGAGGGCTGCTGTGCGACAGGGGGCGGACAGGCCAAGGGAACCCACTCTCCACGAGGCCCTCTCCTCCATCATGGGAGCATACCACCACTCCCAGGAGACGATGGCGACGGTCCTGGTCAAGTTTCAGGAGACCCAGTGCCTGCAGGAGGACCAGTATTTGGGGTTCGGGGAGGAGCTCAGGACCATCAGCTCCGCCTTGGGCTCCATCGTAGGGGTGCTGAAGGACATACAGCAGACCTTGAGGGACACCGTGGCACTCCAAGGGGCCCCTGACACTAGCATGGACGATGAACTGCCCACCACCTCTGCCGGCACTAGTGGACAGGACGCCCCGCCACAGGACCACCACACCAGCACCCCACACCCTGCAGATGGAGAACCACCCCGCAAGCGGTCCCTGAGATCCAGGAACAGGACAGAGCAAGATGGCAAGACCCCCGCCAGGAAATGAGACCACCCTGATTGTCCTCCCACTGTCCCACTTTGTTACCCTGTCCATACTTAAACTGCCCCTGCTCCACTTCCTATGCCCATATGGGCAGTGCACCTGTGAGACTAATAGACTGGACTCTGCCATGGACATTCCTCCACCATCACCCCTCACCATTTTTCAACCCCCCTCCATTTCTGAGCACTTAAATAAACAGCCTTGAACCACAAAACAATGTTGAGTCAGTCTATGATTTGGTAAAATGTATTATCAATGACAGTGTCAAAATGCGTTTCTAGTTGTAAAGGCAACATACCTATGTCACACATCACAAGTCCTTGAAGGATGCATGCAGATGACACACGTTGGTAAGCACACCTCTGAAACCGTAATGGAAAGGTACAACTCAGTTACCAAATAATCCCATGAAATTACACACAGGATAGAGGAAGACGTGTGACAGTGAATGTAATGGTAAAAATGAAAATGTTCTCACCTGTGTGTCACTGGAAATATTGCTGTATGACTGACTCCCTGTTGCCGTTGTCTTCTTCCTTAGCTTCCTTCTCATCACTGTCCACAGGCTTCACAGGCTCCACAGCTGCCACAAAACCGTCATCTGGACCATCCTCCTGCAGAAAAGGCACCTGGCATCGCAATGCAAGATTGTGAAGCATAGAGCAGGCGATGATGATCTGGCACACCTTCTTCGGTGAGTAGAATACGGAACCACCTGTCATATGGAGGCACCTGAACCTGGCCTTCAGGAGGCCGAAGGTGCGTTCGATCACCCTCCTAGTCCGCCCCTGGGCCTCATTGTAGCGTTCCTCTGCCCTGGTCCTGGGATTCCTCACTGGGGTCAATAGCCAGGACAGGTTGGGGTAACCAGAGTCTCCTAATAGCCACACACGGTGCCTCTGGAGTTGACCCATCATATCAGGGATGCTGCTATTCCGCAGGATGTGGGCGTCATGCACTGAGCCAGGAAACATAGCATTTACCTGAGAGATGTACTGGTCTGCCAAACATACCATCTGTACATTCATGGAATGATAACTCTTCCGGTTCCTGTACACCTGTTCACTCCTGTGGGGGTGGACCAGAGCTACATTGGTGCCATCAATAGCACCTATGATGTTGGGGATATGTCCAAGGGCATAGAAGTCACCTTTCACTGTAGCCAAATCTTCCACCTCAGGGAAAATGATGTATCTCCTTACGTGTTTCAGCAGGGCAGACAACACTCTGGACAGCACGTTGGAAAACATAGGCTGGGACATCCCTGATGCCATGGCCACTGTTGTCTGAAAAGAGCCACTTGCAAGGAAATGGAGCACTGACAGCACCTGCACGTCAGGGGGGATTCCAGTAGGATGGTGGATTGGTGACATCAGGTCTGGCTCCAACTGGGTACATAGTTCCTGATAGTGGCACGGTCAAACCTGTAGGTGACGATTAAATGTCGCTCCTCCATTGTCAACAGGTCCACCAGCGGTCGGTACACCGGAGGATTCCGCCATCTTCTCAATTGTCCCAAATGACGGTGCCTAGGAAGGACAACAGCGACCACAGAGTCAACTTTTTTCCAGGTATGTACCCACAGCTACACAGAACACGACACCAAACACAAAACCCTTCCTGTATGTGTGTTGAGTGTAGGCCTAGTTATGTGTGATGCAGAAGTAAATGAAGCCATGTGGGCCCCTGAAATGGCGGCTGCCTGACCTCTAAACTGGGACAATGGGATTGTGGGGTAACTGCGCTGCCGTTGCACACCGTTGCGGTAGGCAGTCGAAAACCTCGGCGCAATGCTGCATTGGTTATCATTGGACCCTATGGGTCCCAGGAGCCAATGAACAAATGCGCCGCCGGTGATGATACGCACCGCCGCGGACGTCACCGCCGCGGATGTCACCGCCATTTTCTATCTGTTCAATCACTAGATACCTGATCTTCGACAGGAGAGGACCTACACTGCAAGTGCTGCTGTGACCTCGGTCTGGAAGCGACGATGGCTGCTGCGTCTGGGGAAAGGGCCCCTGCCTTCACTGCTCAGGAGTTGGAGAAACTAGTAGACAGGGTCCTCCCCAGTACATGCTACTCTACTGTCCTCCAGACCAACAGGTTAGCACACAAGTGGCACATTGTATGGGCTAGGCCTGGGTGGAGAGGGCTGGTTGTAAGAGGGAAGGGGGCAGAGTTCAGGGAACATTAATGCATGTGAATGAATGTGCCACATGGCTAGGGTAGGGAGTGGGGACACTCACATCGAAGGTGCAGTTGGTAATGACTTCTCTTCTTCCCTTGTGCATGTCATGTAGGTCAGCGCCCACCAGAAGAAGGACATTTGGCGTGCCATCGCCAAGGACGTCCGGACCCTGGGTGCCCACCAGAGACAGGGCACCCACTGCCGTAAAAGATGGGAGGACATTCGCCTCTGGAGCAAGAAGATGGCGGAGGCTCAGCTGAGGATGGCCTCCCAACGTGGGAGGGGTGCCCGTCGCACCATGACCCCCCTGATGTTCCGGATCCTGGCGGTGGCCTACCCTGAGTTGGATGGGCGCTTGAGGGCATCACAGCAGACACAAGGGGGTGAGTACAACCTCATTCTGGGTACTTGCCGCGCAGTGGAGGGGCTGGCTGAGGGAGGAGGGCTGTGGGTGTACCTAGGCGAGGCAGAAATACGTAGGCTAGGCCCCTCCATAATGCAGGCCATGTGGCACTCTACACCACCGCAGTAGAGTGCCAAGTACAGGTATACATGCCCCTGTGGCATCCATGTGTGCAGATGTCCACCATAGCCATGTAGTCCAGATCCCAGAAATTGCATCTGTAGAGGCCAGGAGCACGGCGTAGTGCTGGGAGCTGCTGTGTCTGTATTGTCTGCCAACGGTAGCGGTATGCCATGCACTCAACCTGTCTTTCTACTGTCTTCCCCCCCTTTTTGTTCTCTCCCTGTTCTTTTGTGCATCAGCATCATCAGGCAGAGGTACAGTGGCACCGGAGCACGAGGGAGCTGCATCCCACATGGCCATGGAGGGCCACACCACAGACTCAGAATGCACCAGTAGGATGGAGGGCGAGGGAAGCTTCACGTCGGCCACCGGATCACCAACCAGCGACACGGACTCGTCCGCCGATGGGAGCTCCCTTGTGGTGGCGGCACCATCTGTGCGCCCCACTTCTACAGGTACAGCTGCCACCTCCCCTACCAGCACCACCCTCCCAGCAGCCCCTCAGCGTTCGCCCCGTGCCCGCTCACCCAGGAGGGTGGGCATCACCTTTGCCCCAGGCACCTCAGGCCCTGCCCCAGTCACCCCTGCTGCCCTCAGTGAGGAGGCCATTGACCTCCTCAGGTCACTCACTGTTGGGCAGTCTACCATTGTGAATGCCATCCAGGGTGTATAAAGGGAGTTGCAACACGGTAATGCATTCCTGGAGGGCATTCATTCTGGTCAGGCTGTCCTTCAGCGAACCCTGCAATCTCTGGCCTCAGCACTGATGGCAGCCATTGTCCCTGTGTCTAGCCTCCCCCCTCCAACCTCCTCCACCCAGACCCAATCCCCTGTACTCCCAGCCCATCCCAAGCACACCATCAGACCAGCATGCACACACCTCAACACACAAAAGTAGCTCAGGCAAACATAGACACCACACATCCCACAGGCACTCACACAAGCATCACACACATACAGACACAGCAACATCCACTGCCTCCACTGTGTCCCCCTCCTCATCGTCTCCCTCCTCCCTCCCAGTGTCGTCTACACTCTCACCTGCATGCACTACAACTACAGGCACCAGGACTCGCACCAGAACACCCAGCACCACACCCCGCTCACCTGCAATCACCACCTCCACTCCCATTTACACGTCCCCTGTGTCCTCTCCCAGTGTGTCTGTGATGCCCCCTCCCAAAGTACACAAACGTGGGCACCCACACACCCAACATCCATCCACCTCACGACAGCCTCCAGTACCTGCACCTGCACCCAAAACACCTAAAGTGACACCTCCTACAACCACCTCCTCTTCCTCCACTCCCATACCCCCTCCAGCTACCCATCCCACTGTTCGTCAGAAACTGTCCCTCTGCAAAGTTGAACTTTTTGCCCTCACCCCTCCAATTCATCAGTCCCGTCGTAGCACCTCAGCCAAAAAGCCTCCAGTACCAGTGGTGCGTGTTCAAGGTGTGTGGAGTGCACCGCCCACCAGGGCAGGCAGTGTGACATGGAGCCAAGGCACTGCCAGTCCACCCCCTGTAAAAGCTCTGAAGTTGGAAAGTGGCCGACGGGACCGTGTGAAGACTCCTGGAGGCAAAACAACTCACAGGGGTCTCAGGGGGATTGCAGAGTCAGCTGTGACTCCTCCAATGGTGGGGAAGGGCCAGAAGATGTCGCACAGCCTGATGTGAGCATCACGGCGGAGAAGGGCGGCATCCTTCCTGGCGGCCGGGATGCCACCGCCAGCACCGTCGTCACTGGTCAGCAGACCACCACCGGAGTCAGTGCCCAGGAGGGCCCAAGTACCGTCACTGGTCAGGAGACCACCGCCGGAGTCAGTGCCCAGGAGGGCCCAAGTATCGTCACTGGTCAGGAGACCACCGCCACTGCCGGAGTCAGGGCCCAGGAGGGCCCAAGTATCGACACTGGTCAGGAGACCACCACCAGAGTCAGTGCCCAGGAGGGCCCAAGTATCGTCACTGGTCAGGAGACCACCGTCAGAGTCAGTGCCCAGGAGGGCCCAAGTATCGTCACTGGTCAGGAGACCACCGCCACCGCCGGAGTCAGTGCCCAGGAGGGCCCAAGTATCGTCACTGGTCAGGAGACCACCGCCACTGCCGGAGTCAGTGCCCAGGAGGGCTCAAGTATTGTCTCTGGTCAGGAGACCACCGCCAGAGTCAGTGCCCAGGAGAGCCCAAGTATCGTCACTGGTCAGGAGACCACCGACACCGCCGGAGTCATTGCCCAGGAGGGCCCCGGCAGCCACAGCCCCGCTGGGCAATGAGGGACCGTCATGCCACACACCAATGCCCAGTCCAGAGAATGTCATGCCACACACCAATGCCCAGTCCACAGAACGTCATGCCACACACCAATGCCCAGTCCAGAGAACGTCATGCCACACACCAATGCCCAGTCCAGAGACCGCCATGGCAAAGCACCACTGAACAGTCCAGAGACCGCCATGGCAAAGCACCGCTGAACAGTCCAGAGACCGCGATGGCAAAGCACCACTGAACAGTCCAGAGACCGCAATGGCAAAGCACCGCTGAACAGTCCAGAACCGCCATGGCAAAGCACCGCTGAACAGTCCAGAGACTGCCATGGCAAAGCACCGCTGAACAGTCCAGAACCGCCCTGGCAAAGCACCGCTGAACAGTCCAGAGACCGCCATGGCAAAGCACCGCTGAACAGTCCAGAACCGCCCTGGCAAAGCACCGCTGAACAGTCCAGAGACCGCCATGGCAAAGCACCGCTGAACAGTCCAGAGACCGCCATGGCAAAGCACCGCTGAACAGGGCATGCACCGCTGAACAGGGCAAGCACCGCTGAAGAAGAAAAAGACCGCCACATCAAGCATCGTTATCCCATGTGCAGCTGGGACAGTGACGGGACAGGAACTGTCACAGGGAGACTAATCCAGTCTGGGCACCAGTCCCCCTCCAGAACCAGTGGAGAGATCCATCCACTCTGTCTGTCCTTCACAGGATGAAGCACTCTGGGCACCAGTCCCCCTCCAGAACCAGTGGAGGCTGTTATCTACTTGAGAGACTGTGGCTTTGCACTCCCCAGGATGGTCCAGTGGGCAACCCACCCACTGTAGAGACTTGAGAGACTGTGGCTTTGCACTCCCCAGGATGGTCCAGTGGGCAACCCACCCACTGTAGAGACTTGTGAGACTGTGGCTTTGCACTCCCCAGGATGGTCCAGTGGGCAACCCACCCACTGTATAGACTTGTGAGACTGTGGCTCCCCAGGATACATCAATGGGCATGGAGCCCCGTCGTGGATGTGGCGTGGTGCTGTAATCCGGCTGAGGTGCCCCCCCTTCCCTTCCCCCTGAGGTGCCTGTTGTATTTCTCTCTGATGCCCCGGCAGTGTTCTCTCCATTTGTGGACAGGTATCTTGTGTGGGCCTCGCCCATGCATTTTTGGACTAGTGGTGCACGGACATTGATATGTGCATACCTGCACTACTTCTCGTAATGTATATACTTTTGAATGATTTTATCATATATCTGTATGTATTGGAAACATGTATATTGATACATTACAATGTTTGAACTGATTTTGTTTTGTCTTTGCATTCTTCCGGGGGGGTTGTGGGTTGTTACTGTGATGTTTCTAAATGCATTGGTGTGTGTGTTGTAATATGCGTGGGTGGGGGTGGGGGTGTTGCGTGTGTGTGTCCCCCTGACTTTTGCCTCCCCCCTCCCCTATGTCGTAGATGCAGTACTCACCGTTGTCTTTGCCGGTGCCGGCGTTGGTCTTCATAGATGAGTAGGAATAAAAGGGCCGGTAGGATTTGTAATTCCGGCTCCATGGTGTCCTCCTTCCTCGTGGGATGTGTTCAGGTGAGCGTTTTCCCATTGCAGAAACTGTTTGTCTGCACCGCCGTCATGATTCCCTTTTTTTGTCCGCCGGCCTGTTTGCGGTATTACCAGGGTTGTAATGACCACCATTATGTCTAAATGCACAACACAGATCTCAAAGATGGTTAAGCCTCTTTTGGACAGCTTGGGATTTATTATGAACAAGGAGAAATCTGTTCTTATCCCATCCAGCTCTCTGGAGTTCTTGGGTTTTACAAAAGATAATGTGAATGTGGTTCTGTTGCTACCCTTAAAAAAGATTACCATGACCCGGAAAGAGATACGATACGTCCTCACAACAAGTCTTGACGACAAGATGTTGAGGGAACTTGTCAGGCTTTTGGGTCTTTCCAGGCTCAGGGCTTACTGAGGATAAAACCCAAGGGGCATATTTGTGAAAATTGATGCACAACTGTGCTAGTGTAGTTGTGCGTCATTTTTATTAATTGCTTAGCGCCATCCTTCCACCACATTTATGAATTGATGTAGGATGGGTTTAAGGAATGGATAGCGGCAAAAAAAAAGCACCAACAGTTGTGCAGTGCCGTAAGGGAAAATGATGTTAATGCTGCAAAAATAGGGCAACACCTTTTTGCGGCACGTAAACATGTCGCAAAAGGGATAGCGCCATTTTAACAACGCATTATCATCAAAATAAAACGCAAAAGCAGGAAAGAGTGCAATTGCAACAGAAGATGGAACCAACAGGCCAGGAGAGACTTCAGGGAGACACCAAACACCAAACACCCAAGTACCAGCCAGGAGGGTACAGAAAAGTCACAGGAGAAGAGAAAGTGCAAGTGTCGCTTTAGTGAGAAGGAGCATGACATCCTGGTCAGAGAGGTGACGGAGCACCAACATCAGCTATTCACACCTCCAAATTGCCAAATGGTAGGAGAGACGCAATATGGCAGCAAATAGTGGACCAAATAAACAGTGCCACTGAGGTGAAGAGAACTGTCACTGAGGTCAAGAAGTGCTGGCAGGATTGCAATTGCAGGACTAAGGAAAAACTTGCCGGGAACTGTAAGGCAGCACTGCAGACTGGAGGTGGAAGTCCAGCACCACAGGAGGACCTGGATGAGCTGGAGGAGATGGTTGCCATGGTCATACTGGAAGAACTGGTCACTGGAATCACAGGACAGGACAGCGCAGACTACCAGGAACCACCACAAATGCAGGGTAAGATTCAGGAGGGGATATCTGAAACTCCACTGATGGCAGAAGGGGGAGTCACATAAGGACACACTCAATGCATGCTAAAGAGTTGCATCTGGATACATAGACCCTGATTCAAGATGCACCATCCTCACCTAAGCCACAAATGTACTGACGCTTTGGTTGTGCTATGCACACCAACATGTACACAACCTCAACATAGGGCACTCACTATGGTTATACTTCACCATGTAAATATGCACCACATTGCCTGGTAGGCACATGAAAATAGTGTGGCTGTGGCTGTGCCATCACAACACCCATTGCATATAGACAAAGCCCCTGTACCAACACAACGTAGACATCAGAGACTAGGACAGAAGTTAACACTATTCCAGGGTGGGTGTCAGGGTGGTGTATCAGGCCAAAATGCTTCCCTACCTCAATGTTGCATTGCCTTAACTCAAGTGTGCTACATCTTGCAGCACACAGTGAAATGCCATCTCCCCTAAAACTGCTTCTACATGTGCAGGGATGGACACCTCCCTGCACATGAACAAATCATCACTTCAAGGCAGCCACCCCATCATCATGCTGCAACAATGCCTGTGTTGGTGCAGGGAGCACCAATCTATGTAGGCGAAGGGGGAATTGCAGGTGCATACAGGTAAATATGGCACTTCATTGCATATCAAAACTGCTGTAATGTACTGCAACACATCTTGCAGGTGCCCTGAGCCATACCAAATGAGAAAATATCTGCCCTAAAGCTTGCAACCTGTGGTACACAACCCATACAGGCTGAACCCACAGTAACTCACACACAACCATATGCATCACATGGGAACGGCCCCAGAATAAATGCATACAACACATTGTGCATGAAAAAATTATGGTGTATGCTGCTGGTCAAACACACCTTTGTATTAAAAAAGCCAGGGTTGCACCGCATACATTAGAATACGCCGCTACCCTGTATACCTCATTGCGCAAGTGGTAATCAGATGTGCGCCAGTGCAGCCACGCTTGCACCATAGTGCAAGGATGGCTGCGTTGAGGGCGAGAATCTTTCTGTGTAGAAAGGAACACCGTCCTGTACAAAGCAACCCGAAAAGTGTGATTTGCTCTTAGCTCTTACTCTGTGTACTGCATAATGCAACACACATAGTAAAAGCAAGAAATGCAGTACAAATGTAAACATTACTCCTAGATCTTGACATGTGAAACCCACCCTTGGGCTGTTGTCAGATATTGGCCCAGCGTTCGGAATACAAATTGTCAAAAATTTGAGGCAGTGTCAAAACTCAATGGGTGTTGTGGTGGTACGCCCACGGCAACACTCAATGCATTTGGACGCTCTCTCAGATTTACATGTGTCAGTGAACATGTGGCAGCGCAAAAATCTAAGGCCACCCCAGGGGTGGTGTCAGCAAGGCACAACTAGGAGGAACACATGTATTGTGCTGCATTCAGCAGCACAAACATAAGAGCCAAATTGCCATGGGTGATTGTGTATGTGCAGGAACAAACACCTTCCCACACATAAACAATCAATTCAATGCAGAAATCCTTGCATGATGGTGCCAGGGTGCCTGAGTTAGCGCTAGGCAGCTCTACATAGTGCCAGTGCAGGGGACAACACAGGGGTACACCGTATGCAAATGAATACAGCGCATCCCTGCATTGTGCAATTGACACAGCCGGGCTCTGCCACTCTTAGCGCAGCGTTGGGCTCTGTCATATTCCATTACTGGTGAGCTTGACCCATGTGTGATGCACAATGCTACCCCATGTGTGATGCACAATTCTACATATAAGTACAACCACAACTGTGACATGTCAGTGAGCCTCCAGTGGCAAACACATTATTCCCCATGACAACAGCTGATGCAAATCAATATTGAGTTTATACTATCTCAATGCAGAGGATGATGGCTTACTTTCTGCCGACCTGCCTGTCCTGGATTTTCCTGATTACATGGATGACCAGCTGCCAACCCTCAATGAACAGACCCTCCAGGATGTCCTAGGAGCACTCCACACACCACCTGCAGTTGCAGGGAGAACACACAGCATTGCAAGGTCTCCACATGAACCACCCAGCCACCAACACATGCCACCAGCTAGTACTCACACAGCCCTGAACTCCGAGGACCCAGAGATCAGCTTTCAGAAGACAGTAGTAGGAGTCCAGCGGGAGCTGGCAAAGCAGGTTCAGGTGGGGAAGGAGACCATGGTAAGCAGCCTAGAGGCAGTGCAGACGTGCCTCAGGCCAAATAAGGACAAGTCAGCTGCCATCAGAGGCATCCACTTTCCGCTACGTGGAGTCCAGCAGTCTCTGGCAGACATAGCTGCTGTCATGAAGGAGAGGTTATGATAAATGCCCTCCCAAAATGCCAGCAGCAGGCAGAATACCCTAGAGTCCATACAGCGGGAAGTAGCCTCTCTCAAAGAGAACCTGGCTGCCTACCACAGTGATGTTGTTGTGCTTCTGAAGAATCAGCAGTTCCTCCTTGCAGCAGTGATGCCTTGTGTGTTGCCACAAATGGCAGCTGACTGGTCCTTTGACTCCACATCTCTATCCTCTGAAGTGTGTGTGGCCCCCTCTACCTCTACAACAGCATCAGCCATGGCACAGTAGGCACCACAAACACATCAGAGGATGAAGATGTGGAAGGAATAACATTCACAAGGAAGAGCACCAGGTAGCCCCAGTCTGTGCCACATGGACAGTTTCTCCTTAGTTCTAGGCATAAGATCATGCCAGTGTTGTGACAGTATGAAATGTGCCTTCTTCACCTAACCACTGTAGAAATGTTGTGAGCTGTCATTGTCTATATCATACCAAATGGCAATGTTATGCACTCCTCACTAGTGCACATTACTCCTAACCATGTCTTCTGACATGCCCCTCAACCCTGGACTCCAATCGTGCTACATATGGCAAACGTTCACTAATGAGATCTGTGAAATGGATATTGTATAGGAATCACAATAACATTTGCACATGTAAATGAAGTGCCTGGTACACATGTAGCATTTATATGTTTACTGTGATCCATCTACTCAGCTAAAAGTTTGCATTCTGTCAATCCATGTCAATGTGTACAGAATATCAGTACATGAATGCATGACTGTCAGACACTAAGCCACACACTAGGGTCCAAACAAGAGGAAGCTGAGTGATGGTGTTGTGGGCTACAACCAACTAACTGTGTTTACCAAATGCTATGGAACCCGTCTTCTTTGAAGTAGACATAGTCTCATTATCCAATAAATTATAATTTACCCAGATGGGAGTACAAGTACAACTGATTTGGATGGAACAGGAAAAGCTAACCTAATCAGTGATGGGCACCTGTCAGTGTTGCAGAATACAGTAAAAAAATTGGCAGTTGTCAGATGTACAACACCTGCCAACGTTGAATTAGCAGGACCCCACCAATTACAGCTGAAGTACCATGTTTACCTGTCCAAGATAAAGATCACATACACATTGTGAATGGCTGGAACACAGGATGGCAAATGTATGCACAAGTAGACTGTATGTAGCTGCCATTCTGACAGCTCCTTGGTCATGGTGATGCATATGGGAAACCTGAGAAATCAAGACAGTAAGCATACCCTAGGCCATTCCCCCAACTTGGCCAGTGCACTCGTGACAAGCCCTAGACACAATCATTACAAACCTAATTAGGCTAAGATTAACAGTATTTATTTTGAAAACCATCAAGCAAATGAAAACCTAAAACCTACCCTGATCTTAACTAACCTATTCTAACTATTCTCAAATTAAAACTACACCTATCCAACCTACTCTAAACTTATCTTAGACATGTAACACCACACTCTAAACATTGTCCCCTTGCTCATCCCCTTAAGAGATGAGGTAAAAGTAGGACAACATAAACTATGACTACACATGTACTAACCTAACCTATGGCCTAAACAAATATATATTTTTGGGGTGTTTTTTAATATTTTTTTACATACAAATACCCCAACATAACCCACCACCCAACCACCAAACAATGGAAGCATGTAGAAAACCCCCCACTCCTGGTATACTTACATAACCTATGCCTACCCTATACTAACTTAACATTACACATCTAAAACCACATATAAAACTATACAAGACAGTAAAAGGAAGGTTAATGAACTGGGATGTTGTACGGTACTGTGATAGTTCACTTCCTGCTTTTCTTCAAGTTTTTCTTAATGTAACACAGCAACTTGTGGTCCTCGGCTGCATCTTCCTCCAATCTTGCCAAAATCTGGCGAATTCCCTCCTCATGCCCTGCCCAATTTGACTAGGGACTACTGTTGCAGGCGGCTATAGTGGTTAAATTATCACTGGTGCAGCTGATGTTGAGGGTTGTGGTCCAGCTGTGGCCCCCTGCACCCCTGATGGCTTGTCTCCTGTGTCCTTGTGTAGCTGTCTTAGAGGTCCTCCATGGGGAAAGCCATACCATTCCCCTGATGCTTTTTCCCTTCGGAACCTCCTGCCCATTCGGCAGTAGACATCATCAACCTCCATTATGTGGCGGTATCATTTGGTCCTCTTATGGAAGTCTCACCTCCGTGCTTCACTCATGTTGGCAGCTGCAATATGTGGAGAAGCAAGCATCAGTATCAGCATTGGGTGGAGGTTGTACAGACATATAATGTACACTGCAACTGCAGATAACAAAATGATATACTGCCCATCTATGACTACCTCCTACCAACCATTATTAGTATCATGTACATGTCACTGAGATGACGGAAATCTACTTGAAACAACAGGGCCCAGAGCTGAGTGGACAAAATTGTCCATGATCAACATTTGTGTCTTCTAACTTGTGAGGATTGCGCGCCCCAACAAGTCTGGATTTCCTGTGTCCCTGTGCATAAAAGGGGCGGTACATGCAATTCATCACCTCAACACACCGGGTGAAACATCAAGGCTTACCCAGTCATCATAGAGGCAAGATGTGGGCCATCTGATAGGGGGGTCAGGTAACTTTCCACCTGCTATTCTAAGGTTTGGTTAATCAACATTAATGTGTCTTGTAAGACCTGACGAGCAAATATAACAAGGGGGCATGCCACTGCCCATGACATGCCCACATGTACAACTGATTGAAACTTCCCAGAAAGTTTGGCTTTAAGCCTGAGCTGCACATCAGAGTTGTCAACACATTCCAGCACTGAAGCCCCTAGCCTGTGCTATGTAGCACTAGGGCCCTCATTACAACCTTGGTGGGCGGCGGAGGCTGCCCGCCAAGGTTTTACCGCCGAGCAGCCGTCAATGCGGCCGCAATCCCACCGTCTGCTATGCCAAGTGCATGGGCAGTGCAGGGCCGTGACTCCCCTTCCCGCCAGCCTTTCCATGGCGGTCTCTAATCAGCTCTGCCCTGGAGGATTAAAACCGCCGGGACAACCATGGCAGGAAACCGCCGGTCCCTGCGGTGCGGCCGCAGTGCTACTGCTGCGGTCGTAATTCACCAGATTGTACCGCCAGCCTGTTGGCGGTGCATGTAATGAGGCCCTAGGTGTGTTAAACGGCACAGACATGGTGGCTGCATGGGTGCCTTTAGGCCCACATTGACTTTGGCACTGCAATGGGTGCCGCAACAGTATCCAGAAACACTGTACATCATTTGCAAATGCATGTCAGACATCATCAAAATACCAGGTATGCACACAGCATTCACATTACATGCATATGTGATGTGACCTACATCACTCACAAATATCAAGGTGGCAGGGCAATGTTGTGAAAACTGCTTGAAATCTGGTGTGGGAGGAATCATGAACTTTTCACACAACCATCTGGAGGTTACTTGTCTACTAAATGTGTACACTACTGATTGTTGTGCACACAATGTGGCTCCTTGCAGTACTACAGCCTCACTGAGGTTTGAGTCGCATTCCAATGGTGTATGTAGTGGAGAATGAGTAGACCAAGGAGAATCAGGTGAAAACTGATTCATTTGTACTATTCACAATGTGATGTTTACAGTATGGTGACTTGTGTAGAGGTTCTCAACTATGTGGAGTTTCCTACAAACTCCTGCAGCAGAGTTTGGTTGTTCCCGCTCCACATTGTCTGCTCCATCATCATCCTCCTCCTCATTGGGGACATCAACTTGTTCATCTCAGGGGATATTTGTTGTGACACAAAAGTTGTGCAGGATTGCGCATGCCAGAATTATCGTGCAAACAAGTGGTGGAGCATAGAAAAGGCTTCCTCCTGTCAGTGCCAGGCACCTGAACCTGGATTTCAGGAGCTCAATTGTCCTCTTCAAAACATTGCAAGTTTTCCTGCGTCCCTCATTGTAGGCCCGCTCTTCCACTATTGTGGCATTGGCAAATTAGGTCATCATCCATGGGTGTATGCCATACAGTTGATCAGCTCAAAGGATAGAGAGAAGATGTGTTGGTAAGTGTTGATAGTGGTTTGGAACATACCAAGGCAGTTGTACTTTTTAGTTGGAGTGGTGACGCAGACTTGCTTGTGGCATGGTGTATGTTCCTGTTCTTGTAAAATGGTTTCATTGGACTGTGTTGATGGACAAGACAATCTTGGGTAATGGCTAAAGGGCCTGGGAAAATTTATGTTGATTCAAAATGATGGTTATGATTTAGGTAAATGAGTTGTGTAGTCCATATTTGAAGCAGTGTTCTATTGTTAGATGGAACCTACCACCTCCTTGCACCACAATGGTGTTAGATGTTGAAACACCATAGTTGCCCTACAAAGCCATACTGTGCCATCCATGTTATCATGTGGAACTACGCATGCAGTGATAGATTTTGTGACCCTTTGTGGCAGATGATGGTTGTGCCAGCCATCAGGTGTACAAGAGGGTGTATCACACATTAGTAGGATGATGTGATTTGGTGCAGTAGTATCTCCTAGCTTCCATTACATGATTTCTGACAGACACTTTCTACACATACACAGTGCAAACTTTGGAAGGGGGCACAGCTATTTTTCACATGGGTCTCTTAGTATGGTGCATGTAAAGTCAGGTATGTCCTTTATACTCCTACCGAGATCTATTATGACATCCATGATTGTTAGTATTTTTTCACAGACTCAACTCCATAATAGACTGTTTCTGGTATCTACAACAAATATGTTGTTGTTAAGGTGGACTATGGGTGCATGTGAGGTGGCATGTGAGGTGGCACAGGAGTAGGTGCTGCCCCATGTCTTATGATTCAGCCCCATGGTCTTTCATGGGAGCTAATTTTGTATTTGTGTGTGTGTGACACAATGCAGCTGACAGGTGAATGTGCACACTACAGGTATTCCAGGTATGTGTAGTTGATATATATTTGGTTAGGGCACCACTTGGGTGGCATTTCATTTAAGTTCTGCCGGAGGCTTGCGCACCATGGTTTACGTGGGACTGTGCCTATATGTGACTTCCACAAAATGACCATAGCCTGTGCCATTGACATGCCTTTGCGCTTCTTTGTTTTGTGTAATGTGTGTGTGAGATCCATATTTATATGTCAGCCTGTGGACACTGGTAATTGTTTGTGAGCAGCTTCTGTATGCAAAGGAGACTTGGCTTCACCTGTCCACACGTGGTGTGCCAGTCAGGGTGTGCTGTGTTATGAACATTTTGTGAGAGAGGGCCTCTTTTTGACATGGTTATGCCCCCACTTTTTGCCTGATTTTGATGTGTCCTAGAAATTGTAGTGCCCAGGGCCCGTGCTAACTAGGTTCCCTGGGCCAGAGCTCTTTCCCTAAATCTGTTGTGATGCCTTGACACAATTGGATACACCCTGACCTACCACTATCAGTCCCTAGTAAAGGGGCACCTAGGTGCCCAAGGGCATGGGGTACTAAGGGTAGGCCCATGAGGGCAGCAGCACTGATTGTGCCACCCTCTAGGACCATGCATCTAGATGCACCCAGCACTGCCATTGCAGACTGAGTGTCCTGATGCAAACCTAAAATACAAACTCGAAATGACACCCTGCCTGTGTGCCCTGTCTACCATACACTGCATTTACAAAGGGTAAGTCACCCCTCTGGCAGGTCTTGCAGGCCTAAGGCAGGGTGCTCCATATTACATGTGAGGGCATAGCTGCATGAGCAATATGACCCCACTGTGTCCTTGCCAAACCTGGGACATAGTGAGTGAAGAGAGCAGCCATTTTAATGCATGTGCTGGACACTGGTCAAAACAAGTTTCCTAGCTACATGATGGCCACTCTGCACCCTGGGTTGTTTGGTATCAAAGAACTCAGAATGATAAATCCAAACTGGTGCCAGTATTGGATTTATCTGTAAATGTACCCAGGGACCACCTTAGAGGTGCCCCCTGCAAAAGCTAACTATCCTGGCATGGTTGCTGACTGGTCTTATTCAGCTGCCACCTCCAGACAGCCAACATACAAACCTTGGGGGAGAGGCCTGCCTCTCCGGTTTTTAAGACAATGCCCTTCCTGGGTGGAGGAGCTAACATCCCCTCACTCAGGAATGTGCCCTTGAAACTCGATCCCCAAGCCTGCTGCAAGCAGCAGCTGGCATCCCCCTTTGCAAACCCCCACTTTTTGCGGGAGCAAAGGCGGGAAGCCTAACAAAGGGTAGGAGAATTGGCCTCACCTGGCCACCGCCCCTAAGGTGCTGCCTGTGAGATGGACCCTCAAATTCAGTTTCCTCAATCTTGGAATGGAGGAAAATAGTCAGTTAGGTTTAGGGCAGTGAATCTATCCCACAGGAAGTGGTCACTATAGTTGGTGTAGCCACTCTAACGTAAGTGTCCAATTGGAAACTACCAGGTTCCCCCTAAACGCCCACCAAATTCAGTATTTAGTGGACACCCTTATACCACAAATCATATTCAAAATGACAAAAAAGACCAGCATCAAAGAAGATTCATAGCAAGAGAACCGTGAACCTACTGCATCAGGAAAATACGCCAAACCCTGCCTGCTGCACCCAGGACCCGAAGATCGCAGCTGCAGAGGAGCTGGACACTGGACTGACCCGGAAAAAAAAACAGGGGACCTCCAGGCTTCACAGATCACCCCAGACCTTCTTTCTGAGTGGAGGCGCCACTCTGCGAACCAAAAAAGAACAAGAAGCCAGTGAGGGTCACTTCACTGACTGGCCGATATCTCCAGAACCAGAAGTTGCAGTCAGACCCAACAACACATCCACAGCTGCCTGGACAAATTCCATAAGTGTGCCAAGATTGGTGGCACTGTGCCCTCCAGTGGCCGAGTCATGCCAATACACTGAGTACTGCTCAGTGGACATCGAAAACCAAGTAAAACAGCTCCCCCTGAGCTGCACCTGGACCAGAATGAAGCCCCAGTGAGGGGATTTTGAGAACACCCTGGACCTCCCAACAGAGTGCCCCTTGTCCTGCAATTGACCCGGACCACAACCTGCATCTGAACCAGAAAGGCATCTTTGTGCACAGCCCTTGGATCAACAACTAGCCCTGCACCCAGCCACCTTGCACCATGCAACGAGGAACCAGATGCACCTCAAGGGTCCCTCATCCCTTGTGACCGTGACACCACAAGGGGACCACAAGGCACCGCCTTTAAACCTGCCCCTGCAGACCTTTTCCAAGTGGTCCCTCACAGTGGCCTTGCACCAGCTCCAAGAGTCTTTCCAACTCTGCTCCCACCGGAACCAGGAGCTGCCCAAACTTCTCCTGCTGGCACAGTGTGCCACCGAAGACTGCAACCAACCTGCCAAATCTAAACTTGGTAAAGCAATTGTGCGATTTTATATGCATTTTTAAAAGTGACAGCCTATTTATTCCGATGGTGCGTAATTACACACAGAAAAACTGCATTTATTAAAAATAGAAAAATTAATAACTTAAAAAGTACTTAATCAATTTTGATAATCTTGGTCTTAAAATTATATAAAAATCTAAAGCATTTTTATAAATTGGTCTTGAGTTATTCCTTTGAGTGTGTGAGTGACTTGATTGATACTGTGAGTACAACAAATTGTTTGCACTTCTCCAAGATTAGCCTAACTGCTCGACCAAGCTACCTCAAACATTAGAGCATTAGGTGACCTAGTTTTTGCTTCCGTAAACCAAAGTGTGGTTGCCTGGAATCCCTACACAGTGTACCTAGTTTTGTGCACTACATGGAGGGCCAGCCTCCTACACATTTGGGTGTATGTGTTTGTGACATGCAATGTGTACAGTGTAGTGTGGCATGCTGCATATGTGTGCTGCATGGACATCTCTGTGGCCCTGCCCATGTGAATTTAGTGTGGTGTTTGGCTTGTTTCTCCTAGATGGTTGGTGTGTTGTGTGTAATGATTGGTATGGTGGCTTACATATGAGTAGCCCATTGCCATTTTGGCCATCCTAGAACCGCTGGTTGATGGTGCAGTGACGAAAGATGTAAGCATCATGGACGCATCCGGGATATTTTGCAAAGATGTTGCTGAAGAGCCCACGGTGGTCTACGATGGCCTGCACATTGATGGAATGTGTGTGCTTGCGGTTCCTATATGGGTGTTTTGTTGCTGCAAGTGCACCAGTTGCACATGGGTACAGTCCATTGCACCAAGCACATGCGGAAACCCAGCAATTTGATAGAAACCTTGCTTGAACTCCTGGTGCAGACAATGGGTGTTTGGAAAGCAGATGTAGTGGAGTGTGAGGCATAGGATTGCTCCAGGACCTTTGGTAGAAAGACCAAGAAGGATGATTTGGAGATACCAGCCACCTGTGCACCTGTTATCTGGAATGATGCAGATGCCATCATATGGATAACAGGAGTTTTGTCATGGGTGGAATGTTATGGGGAGTTTGCACACCTGCCGTGATGTGTGGCGCAGTATGGTGCAGCAGGCGTACAATGGACTCCCGGTTGAGTCTGTACATCTGGACCACATCTTCTTCCCTCATTTCAAGGATGGTTGTGCCCTGTCTGAATATCCTCTCCCTCCTTCTGCACTGCCTTTGTGGCTGCTGTGGTGGTGTTTAGGGTTGCTACGGTGGTGGTGGAGGGATCTGCTGTCTTCACAGATGTCTGCAGCGTGTACCAAGCTGGAGCAGTACCACTTCCATGTTGTCCTGGACATTTCCAAAGCTCCTTCTGTGTGTTTTCCTTGAATGGTGATGTGTGAGCCTCTTTTTAACACCTCGGCTGACCAGGCGTTAAATTTTGACGCTAATTGGCGGTAGCGTTGTTTTTGCGCCAGGAGGTAAATATGGTGCTACCAGGTTAGCATTGTGTTTAGGATGGGAACACCCACATTGCATCTCATTGACCCAAGGCATGTATAACGCATCCTAGAAATGGCGCCAACTCCAATATTTTGATGCTAGATGGGCCTGGCGTCAAAATATACATATGGAGTTTGGATAGTGCAGTTTTAGCACCAAAATAAATGGTTCAAAGGCGACCCTAACCATCCATAAATATGGGCCCAAAGCTCTTTGGAAAGGCCTTTGGTACGGAGACAGGGTATTGTTGGACAAGAAAGCAAGGGAAGAGTTATTTCGGTGGTTGGAGAATCTAGACGCATGGAGTGGCAGGGCAATTTTTGGTTGTTCTCCCGATTTTGTTCTGGAATCAGATGTGTGTTTAGCCGGCTGAGATGTACATTTAGGTCTCCAAGAGACTGGTGGCTTATGGTCTCAGGCAGAAATCAAGCATCATATAATTTTTTTTAGAATTGACCGCAGGTCTTTATGCCCTGATGAGTTTCAAGCATTGTTTGCAAGGCAGGGCAGTATTATTCAAAATGGACAAGGTTTCTGCTGTAGCGTATATAAATCACTTAGGTTGTATAAGGTCCCTAGACTTTTCAGAATTAGCAAAGAAACTTTGGCTTTTTTGTTTGGAACACAAGAGGAGCCTGAGGTCAGACTATTTGCCTGGAAAGGCAAATGTTATTGCAGATTGGAATTCAAAATTCTTATGAGATTTCAGTGATTGGAAAATGACCAAGGGCCAGATGTAGCAAACGTTTGCGACTCGCAAACGGGCCGATTCGCAATTTGCGACAGTGCAAAATCGGAAATGGGATGCAAAAAGCCCATTTCCGACTCGCAAAAAGCGATGGGACCCGTTTGCGAGTCGCATCCGTTGCGACCCCATTTTGCGACCCGCAAATTGCAAGTCGCAATTTGCGAGTCGCAAACCTTATGCAATTGCAACTCGCAAATTGCGACTAGTCGCAAAAAGCCAAGTTTGCAAGTCGCATTTACCACTAACTCAGATCAGGTGGTAACCATTACCAAAGTATAAAAGGAGACCCAGAAGGCATCTGGGTCACTCAAGATGGCGGACATATACCTGATAGCAGTGAGGAGGAGAGTCTACGCAGCCCAGCAGAGGAGGAGGAGGGGCCACAGACAGGAGAAGATATCTAGAACAAGGCAGACCCTTTTCCAGCAAACTGAAGAGGAGATCTATGATAAATACCGCCTTAGCAGCGCTGCCATTCTAGAATTAATAGATTTACTAAAACCACAGCTAGAACACAAGACTCTGCGTGGCTGCGCCATCCCTACGCATGTGCAAGTACTATGCGCACTGCACCTCTTGGCCTCAGGGAGCTATCAGGGGGTCATTGCCGTGGCAGGTGGGGTATCCCAAAGTGCAGTGTCAAGGTTCCTCAGGGCATTCCTAGATGCCTTAGTAACGCACAGGTCTCAGTTCATATACTTACCAAGGAATGAGGCAGAAATTAACAGCACCAAGCTGGACTTTTACCGCATTGCCCACTTCCCCCATGTCATTGGATGTGTAGATGGGACACACATTCAAATATGCCCCCCGCTAATCTGGAACATATTTTCCGCAACAGAAAGTGTACCCACTCACTCAACATACAGGTTGTTTGTGATGCCCATTACGTCATCACGGACATCGTAGCTAAGTTTCCAGGCAGTACCCATGACTCATACATTTTTAGACATAGTGGGATACATCAACGCCTGGAACGTGGGGAGTTTGGAGACGGATACCTCCTAGGTAGAGCTGCATACACCTTGCAGACATACACACAGGTCACTGTGCACGACTATCTGGACTTACTAACAGTGTACTTTTGTGCCCAACAGGTGACAGTGCATATGCTCTAAGGCCATGGATCATGACTCCATTTTTGACACCCAGCAATGATTCAGAGAGGCAATACAACAGTGCGCATAAGAGGACCAGGAACCTGATCGAGCGCACCTTCGGACTGCTGAAGGCAAGATTCAGATGCCTCCACCGCAGTGGAGGCGCCCTCCAATACACCCCCATTACCGCTTTCGAAATTGTGGTCGCATGCGCCATCCTCCACAACATAGCCACCCGACGTGGGCTACCTCTCACCCCTGCAGACCCAGATCCTGATGATGAAGAGCAAGAACAACCACATCGCCATCATGGGGATAGGAGTCTAGCTAATCAAGGCAGACTGAGACGGGACCACATTGCAACGCAATATTCTGGACGGTACGTGTCAACTCCCGCCATACTCACCAATTAACCATTTGTTAAGTGGAACAAAAATAACTGTTTTATTATTGTCATGAAGAAACTATATACAAGTTGAAATTGTCCATGGGCAGGAAAATGCCAACCAGTCATGTGGCACATTAACGCCATGTGCCACATGAATCTGTCCTGGCTGTTATCTATGATCTCCTGCCCCTCCTGCCATCCTGGCTGGTCCCTGCTGCGTCCATGGTGCTGTGCCTACCACTCCTCAGCACCCTACTGTGAGTGGCAGAGACACTGCTCACTGTTGAGCCCTCCTCCCAGGTGTATTTGTTAACTTCCTGGCTGTGATGTCATCATCATGTGCCAGGAAGTGTTTCCAGGGTGTTCTGGTATGCTTTCTGGAGTGTTCTGCTGCATCTGCAAGCAATTTTGAAGGTATTCGCAATTTGCGACACCCACTCGCTAATTGCGAGTTCGTTTTTGCACACTCGCAAACAGCGACCTCGCAAACTGCGGACTTGCACACAGCGTTGCGAGTCCGGCTGCGAGTCGCAAAATCGGATCGCTTTTTTTTCTGGCATTCCAATTTGCGACTCGCATTTTGCGAGTCGCATCAACTCGCAAAATGCGAGTCGCAATTTTTATTTTTGCTACATCTGGCCCCAAGTTTTATTTCATGAGTCTTTCCAAGATTTGTGGCCCTCCGCAGGTAGACCTTTTCATGAGCAGACTGACAAACCAGCTGAAGAGTTACTTCAGTTGGATGCCAGACCCGGGTGCTCTAGCAGTGAACGTATTTCTTCAGATCTGGAAAGGGACTAATGCCTATGCTCTCCCTCCATTTGCAATGATTCTGAATGTTCTTCAGAAGGTGAGGCAGGAGAAGTGTTCCCTTGTTCTAATAACTCCGTTTTGGGCTTGCCAAGCTTGGTTCCCAATGATGCTGAAACTATCTTGCGACATACCCTTGTTGATTCCCGCCGCAAAAGGGTTTTTACTAAATGCGGATGGAGAGGAACAACCTCTAGTTCCCAAGGGAACTTTGAACCTTCTTGCCTGGAGAGTGTCAGGAGATCTAGAGAAATGTCAGGACTTTAGGGAAAAGCTGAACAGCTCTTGGAAGAAACCTGGGCTCCGGGTACCCACTGTATATTCAGAGGGATATGGAAATTTTGATTACGTTGGTGATTCGTGGGAGATCTTGATCTCTGGATCATGGATACCATGGAAGCGCTTATAGTGGAGGTAGATAACTTTCTCATAGAGCAGTTTGATAGAGGCCTTGGTTATAGAACGCTAAATTGCTATGGGCTGGATGTTTCTGCAGGTCATATTTGGGTCAACGGCAAAACGGTAGGTAAGAACGTCTTAGTTCATAGAGTGCTTAAAAGCATCAGGTCGAGAAGGCCACCTAAGCCTGGGTATGATACTCTATGGGTGTTGGAAAATGGGTTATTGGTAAGGGCAGGTAAGTACATACATTTAGCAATTGGCCACTAACCTCCACTTAGGTCCAGTTAGGCCTCAGTAAATTAAACCCAGCTCAACCCTTGGTAGCTTGGCAACGAGCGACAAGGCTTAACTTAGGAGACAAAGCGTAAAGCATTCAAATATCACAAAACAGTAATTAAATAAAACACACGAAACAGTTTAAAAATCCAAAACCAATTTATGAAAATAGATGATATTTTTATCTTTAAAATGACACAAAAATGAATAAAATCGGATAAGGGGAACCGGAGATATGAATTTTAAAAAAATTATTGTTTTCTAGCGCCTAGAAAAAAAAAGCGCCAATCTTGTCATCTGGTCGCACCTCGACTGGAGCAAAGTAAAAGTTTAAGGCCGACCGTGATGGAGCCCGGCTCGGCTACAAGCCACTGGAGGCCTCGGTCAAAAGTTTACCTTAGGACTTAGTCATTTTTCTGAAGATTTTCTTCAGCGGGATGAACCTGCCAGTCCAATCTGACCTCCTGGAACTCTTCTTCGGATACGCATCACGGGAGCCATTGGTGGAGATTTTTACCTTCGGACTTTTTTCAAGGTGAAAATCCTTCGACCGGGGCAAACCTGGATCTTGATCCGACGTCCTTAGAGACCTCCTCGGATACACTGGCTGGGAGGTCCCGGTCAACTTTCTACGTTCGGACTTAGGCCCTCATTCTGACCCTGGCGGTTTGAAACCGCCAGGGCAGAGGGCCGCGGAAGCACCGCCAACAGGCTGGCGGTGCTTCATGGGCAATTCTGACCGCGGCGGTAAAACCGCGGTCAGAAAAGGGCAACCAGCGGTTTCCCGCCGGTTTACCCCTGGCCCAGGGAATCCTCCATGGCGGCGCTGCTTGCAGCGCCGCCATGGGGATTCCGACCCCCTTCCCGCCAGCCTGTTCCTGGCGGTTTACACGGCCAGGAAGAGGCTGGCAGGAACGGGTGTCGTGGGGCCCCTGGGGGCCCCTGCACTGCCCATGCCACTGGCATGGGCAGTGCAGGGGCCCCCTAACAGGGCCCCATAATGATTTTCAGTGTCTGCTACTGCAACTGCACCCGTCGCACCCCTGCAAATCCGCCGGCTCCATTCGGAGCCGGCTTCCTCTTTGCAGGGGCCCAGCGGGAAAGTTGGAATCACCGCCGCGGTCATTTGACCACGGTGCGGTGTTTGGGCGGTTTCCGCCCGGCGGGCGGCGCCCGCCGCCCGCCGGGTTCGGAATGACCCCCTTAGTCTCTTTTTTGGGACATTTTCTTTACCGGGTAAAACCTGCAAATCAGGCCGGGTCATGGTTGAGGCAAGCCGGCTAGAGTTGCCGCGGCGGGTCGGTCCCTCTATGGAGCTTTTTTCAAAAGTTCTCCAAACTCCTCCAAAACTTCTGGATCTTCTCCCAGATGTTCCTTTAAGGTTCTTTTGGGGTCCACAGCTCACCCCAAGGTTCCAGAAGCTCTGAGATGCTTCTTGGGGGTGTGGACTACAACTCCCAGAATGCACCTGGCGCAAACTCCTTTTTGGCCACTGGACAGTGGTCAGCTGGTTGGTTTCCTCAGGAGTTGGTGCAGAGGACTCTGGTTAGCAATTTTTCACCTGTAGCAAACAGGGACTCCCTCCTTGAACCAGTTGAAGCCAGGCAAAGTCCTTCTTGTGGTGAAGCCCAAGTGTGCAGCTGGTGCAGTCCTTCAGAGTGCAGGGTCCAGGTGCAGGCCAGGGGTCCAGCAGGGCAGTCCTTCTTCTTCTGTAGTTCTTCCCGGTAGGGATCTGGTAGAGAACTGCGGTCTAGGTGCAGGTCTGCCAGTTTTATCCTGGCTCCTGGGTGAAAAACAGGGGGGGTTCTGGTTCTCCAATCAGGGGCAGGGTCCTTCCCCCTGTGATGACCACTTCCTGGGAAGTGTGGCAAAAATCAATCCCAGGAGGGCAACATTCCTCAAAAATCCATCATGGATGAAAGTGATTTTTGGAGGTTACATCTGGCTGAGCTCACCCACTGGTGTGGCTAAAAATCATAAACACACCCCTCTGGTGCCTCTCCTAATCTAAGCAAGGGGGCACCTAGTTGTCTGGGGCTGCAGGATGTGGGGGTGTTGCTGGGTTGCTCCAAATGTCCTTCTCTACCATTGAAGACCAGTTTGGCAGCCTTCCCCCTTCCTGCCCGCACCATCTGTTGAGGGGAGATCCCCTCCCCAAGGCACATCCCTTTGTGTGAAGTCAGGCACTTCACATCTCATCAAGGCAGCCTGGCCAGGCTGCAGAAGGCTGGCCAATCAGAGCACAGCAGCAAAAACAATGCAGGGCTGAAATTGGCAACTTTTCAGGTAAAGTTTAAAACTCTTTACCTGAACAAGTTATATTAAATCCAACAAATGGAAGTTGTGGGATTTATTATAACAATTAATTTGACACCAACCTCATTGTACCTGTCACTTAAGGGAACTTTTAAAATTAAAATAAAGTCTCCCCATTCTAGCCTGTGAAGGCCATTCACTACAATGAGGGAAACACAAATGTGGCTGTTTTTACCTCACCAGGGCTAATAAAACTATTTTTATAAGGTTCCTGCTTATAGTTACATGGCACCCAGCCCTAGGGACACATAGGGCACACCTTAGAGTTGACGTATATGTAAAAATAAGATAGTTTAAGACTTTGGAACTACTTTGAATTCCCCACTTTGCAGCCCTTTGTGCTACATTATGCCTGCGCCAGGCATAATGTATACAAAGGGGGTGTTACCCTGTTAGGGGGGATGAAGAAATGGCGCAAAGAAATCTGCGAGAGATTTCTTTGCATCATTTTTTTCAGCACTTCAAATGCCTGCTTTGAGCAAGCATTAAAAGGAGGCTGTCATTAGTTACAATGGGTCTCAGGGTGCTTTGCAGGATTACATTTTTGACACTAGTCCTGCAAAGCGCCAAACTAGTTTAAAAATGACTGACACTAGTTCCCTAACTACTGTCATTGTGCACCGTAAGTTAAATAAGGTGCACACATGGTGGCGTTGGAGGGCGCTAAGGGGTGCAAGAAAAGGTACACAGTACTAGGCGCAGCACCACTTTTCATAAATATAGCCCATTGCATCTTTTTTGGGAAATCTGGCTGAGAAAAAAAGAGGAAAACAAGACTTCAAATCAATTATGCCAAACCACTACGATACATTGCAACAATTCTTTAGTTTCTGAAAATATAATAAAATGGAAAACTAATGTCAACCATAAAGCCGCTTTTTCTACACTCCATTATTTGGACTTAATGAAAATCCCGTACCTTCAAAATTAACCCAGATCCTCAAATCGAACTTGTCCCACTCATTCCTAGTCACGTACCTCATAACCCTAGCCACCCAAGTGGCCAATGTAAATCTTGTCCATCACTAATACTTAAAAAAAAAAGGTACTCACGTTGTTTATGTTAAAGCGCACACTCGCATCATTCTGCCTGACACTTCTGGGTACCCTCTCTGTGGGGTACTGCCACATCAAACTAAAGCCGTTCTTTATTGGCTCATCTCATCCAGTGAAAGCTCTAAAGAATTCTCAACTATGAAAATACCATTCCATCCTTCCATGGCCTGCAGATTTAGAGAGGTGCATTCTGGGTCTCTTAGTTCTGTCACTATACTCAATGCACATCTAAGTCCTGCAATTAAAAAAAAAAACCTTCATTGTTTTCTTTTCTTTTATGCGCAAGTCCACCTCAGTAAGGTTGGGAGGGTGGGATAAAGTTAGCCTCAGTGTCTTTATTAAAATTCAGGTTCTTTTATTATTTAATTTGGAGAATCGCTCTTTTAGTTCAAGACCGGAGGCTCCCGTTATATATGTCGGTTGCCCCTCAACACTACACCAAACAAATGCTCAATCGGTTTGCCATAATACTTAGCAAAAGTTGAAGCATTAGACCAGCCAATGGCTCTTAAAACATCCTCCAGTCTACCACCTTTAAAGAAAGGATTGGCTAGCCATTGCACCTCTCATAGAATGAGCTTAGAATCTATGTAAGTCAATGCCAGCTGATTGCATAGACCATTACACCCATTAAACAATAGTTACTGTGGTGACTGTTTTGAAAGGCTTGACAAAGGACATTAATAACTGGTTTGTAGTGTGAGGATGAAATGCATCCATTGTAGCATGGTACTCCTTTAGGCAATCCACAACACAAAGCTTTTAGCAAGAGTCATATTTTGGATAAAAAATAGAATCAGACATAGTTTTAGTTCTTCTTGTAATTTCAAGGGTAACTCCAAAGCTGTTATAAACTCTGTTACTTACCTCCAAAATGTTGATGTCAGAGACTCGTCTGCACAAAATCAAACAAAGTAAAGAGGCCAGCTTCATGTAAAATCTCTTCAGATCTAAGAATCTTTTACCAGGATGTAAACATAGAAAGCACTAAGTTAACATCCCATTGTGAGAGAACAGGGCTGATTGCAGAGGCCCCCTAAATGTTTGCCCCCATTTTCCACTTTTTGCTAGTGTTTTCCTGACTCTGATAGTGCCCTGGGTACTGCTAACCAGTCCCATGGCCTGTGCTCTGTATAAAATCAGTATGCAAATTAGGCTAATTTTAATCGGCTAAGTCAACCTACCTATAAGTCCCTAGTATATGGGGCCCTATGTACTCTGCAGGAGTAGCGCCAATAGTTTGCCACTGTTCCTGCAGAGTACATCAATAGTGTAAACAAAATATGACACTGTTGACCCCTACTGTGCACCATGGTGAGCCATATTTTAAATACGGCGCTCACATGGTGGCAGTAGGGGAGCACTAAAGGGCACTAGAAAAGTGATGCTGCGCTGTGTACAGCACCACTTTTCTTAAATATGCCCCTCAGTTTGGTGTTTTTTCTCCTGCCTCCAGTTAGTTATAGGTTTAAAGGTTGTAAACTCTGTTGTAACATATGTTTTTTTGTTGGTTCCAGCTGAAAAGCCAATTCTTTTGGATTTTAACCCTAATTTCTTGGAGAATTGTGTAGCAGAAGTAAGGCCCTCAATATGAACATGGCAGTCTGGGCCCGCCATATAATATACGTGGCAGAACTGCCACTGGCGTAAGTCTGCCACCGGCTGCCTTCCGCCACCAGGCAGCCTGGCAATGGCGGAGTTACATATCCGACAGGGCAGCACTGCAAGCAGCGCTGCCCGCTGGATAATGTACCTGATTCCACCAGCCTTTATCTGGTGGTTTACCCCGCCAGGGAAAGGCTGGCGGAATGGGTGCTTTGGGCCCCCCTGCGGCCCCCTGCACTGCCTATACATTTGGCATAGGCAGTGCAGGGGCCCCTGTGCACTGCCCCATCCCGATTTACAGGCAGTGAAATGCATGACGGGTGCTGCTGCACCTGCCGCACTGCTACATTGCCGCAGGCTCCATGTGGAGCCAGCGTCAATGTACAGGTCCTACATTCCGCTGGGCCAGAGGGCGGAAACACTGTTTCCGCCCGCCGGCCCAGTGGAATGATCATAATGTGGCCAGGGTCTTCAACGCACTGGAGGTCTTTAGTAAACCACCAGCGCCGAACTCAGTGGGTTTTCCCGCCGAGTTTATAATGAGGGCCTAAGTGTTTTTCATGGTATTTTTATTTTTATTGATACAATGCAACTTTGCCAAGGAAAAATAGTTTTTCAATGTGATAAATATTTTAGATCAGATGTAGTAGATTGCACATGCTTTACTCTTTCTTGATTGTGTTTGAGTTTGGCTTTAGGTGTGTGGATTTAATTAAATTTTTCTCTTCATAGGTTGAAGTGGTCATCCTTTATATGGTCCTGAGGAGAACCCTGAGTTGTTGGGTTCGAAACGCATCGACAGCTTAGCACCAGGGATTTGGTTAAAGAATTAGGCTTGGATAAGGGGAACATTGAGAAATTATCGAGTCAATTCCCTTCCTAATCTAGGCTTGTTAAAACCAAAATTATAGTTGCCATCTCTTTCCTGAGTATTATAGATGAGTATTTGTTAAAACGATTTCTCATAATAATTCCTTCAGTCCTGGTTTGAATGTTTGAACTGGCATTAAATGGGGTTACATTGGAATGTTGTCTATTGTCTAACAGTCTGTTTTTTTCTGTCTGCGTTAATTGTGTTTCAATTTTAATGTGTTTGGGTACAATCAAGACAATGAGGTGAAAAGTTATTGGTTGTATTGTGATGTTGAAATTTGAAAGTCCCTCTGTAGTGAATGACATGTAGCTTATAAATGTTTTTTAACTGTGCAAAATTAAAAAGAGAAGCCTTTGCATTAATAAATATTTGGTCGCAATAAGAGAAGTGGTTGCATCCTTTCAGTAACTAAGGAATGAAGAAAGTCAGTGTTGGTATTTTTCTTCAATTAATCTTTTAGTGGACTAACCTCATAGATGTAAAATTGACCCAACCCCTATCCTTAGCATTAAAAAAAATCTAACTATAGCATTGGCAGGCTACCAATCATCAATGTCCAATATATTGTTAAATGGAGTCTGTTGCAAATATTCTATCTCCAATGCGGTACCAGGCACAGGTGCCTCTTGTTCCCTTTTGTTTGCTTTGCGTATGCATCCCTCTCCACACATATTAGACATGACAGAGTTTTGTCAGGTCTCCAGAATGGGAAAGAAGCGCAGAAAGTAATGTTGCCTGCAGATGATGTTCTCTTGGCCCTTAAAAACCTGGTGATCTTGCTTCTGAAATTACACCAAGAACTAGATAATTTTGGAAAGGTAGCAATCTTTAATATTAATATATTGAAATCGGGCCTGATCCTCACAGTTGTCTAAAGTGAAAGAACATAATATCTTTAGATGGGCTTTCAAACATGCTAAATACCTGGGTGTCACAATAACACCCCTACATCTGGTCTTTACACAAGCACTATACTCTACTTGTTAGAGGAAACACAAAGAGACCTCAAGAGATGAGGAAGCCTTCCATTCTCATTTCCTGGGTGTGCTAATGCACTTCAATGAATATACTTCCTAAAGTGCTATACCTATTTAAAGCCATGTCAACTAGAATATGTTCTTTTTTTTTAATATACCTTGGGTGGAGGGAGACCAAGAGTAATATATAAGGTAATCTGCCGCCAGTTGACAGAGGTGGTCTGGTCCTACCAGACATTCGCCCCTAATAACTGCATCCAAAGAATGTATCTTAGCAGACTAGAGTGCCAGTGAATTGGAAAAAAACACATCTGTCGGAACTCTTTTGGTGTTCCAAAACTGAAAGATCCCACAGAGTTTATTTGAGCATCCCAACAAATACCATACTGTAGGTCTACAACATGACAAATAATACATTAACCTTGATCTCATACTCTTCCCCCCTATACGCGCAAACATTTCAACTCATCCTTCATTCTCATCAACCCTTATTCTAGAGCCTTTTGAGGGTTGGTGGATAGGATGCAATCACATAGTGAGGGATCTCTGTAACAAGGGAGAAATCAAATCATTTAATGACTACAAATAGGATTTTCACCTGGCAGAAACTAAAATTCTGCACTATGCTCATCTTTGACACTGGATACTACCCCCCTCTACTAAGCAGGCAATGGAGGTCTTACCCCCAATGGAGAACTTTTTTAGACATGATACACACATGAGAGATTTATTTACTGCCTGTATTGAATATTTTTAGATGAAACATTACAGCACATACACTCATATACAAATAAATGGTGTTTGTTACTAGAGAAGACTCCTTCAGATCAACAGTGGTCCAATTTATGATGGAACTGAAACAAAGCATCCCACATTATACGCACATTATAATGTGCTGTACGACTGCTATATGTATCCAGGAAAACTGCAAAAGTGATACCATGGGATAAGTCCACTATGCTCGAGAGAGTATGGTGAGATTTGCAACCTCCTTGGGATTCACAAAATATTTGGGCATCTCAGATGATAACAAAGACTGGGAAGCAGCCTGGTAGCCTCTATTCAATAAAAATGGAGGGGACCCTAACACAGGCTCTACCTCAGACAATTAGGGCACTGAACCTGCTCAGAACATATAGAAACAACTGAGTTAAAGTACATATGTCAGCTGTGTGATAACTAAGGATTTTGTTCTGTACCTATGGCCTGGTCAAAGCAACCATAGAATGTTCTTTTAATGTGCACTCAAGTGAGAGGCGAGGGTTGAGGAAAGAATTAATCTAATTTTTGTATTAACCACAACTCATTATTTAAAATATTCTGGGGGGAAGTAATGTTTCATTGCGCAAAATGTTTCAGAATAATTGTAATTCCTTTATTATGATGTGATGTATCATTCCAATTGAAAAACATTTTTAGTGTATTTTTAAAGAAATAATTCAAGTCTGATCTGGAAGACTACCCTGTACAAGTCCTGTGTTTTTTTTCTTCTCAAAAGTCCTGTAATGTCTATCACAGCATATTCTCCATGTTGTGACATAAAAAACAGCATGTCACTGACTATTTATTTCAATTTTGTACCCACAAAATGGAGTAATAAATACTATGTAAAAGGAACAGTCACAAACCTGGTTTATTAAAACATTATTAAACATATTGTAGTAATTAATATTAATATTAATATTGATAAATATAGCATTGTGTGAATTATTCAAATATACATTGAAATAAAATTATTGGTGATTTTTGTAGAAATATGATAGATCTGATTTATATATTGATATGCTTACCCCTTGATAAAGCCAATAGATTCACTGTTTTTATTATGGTGTTGCAAAGGCTGTGTGTGGCATATGATTGTCTGCTCTGAAGGCAGGCACCATGTTGCACAAGGGGGAGGAGGGGTGTTGGGTGCTTGGGAAAGGTGGGCGCAGCCAGGTCCTGCAGCCAAAGTCCCCCATGCATGGCTGAAGGGTTAAGTGAGTGCTGCAGAAGGCTATGGGTGCTGTAGGATTGGCTGCTCAGAGGCTAGGCCCTGCAGCCAACCCCACACTGCACTCATGGGGTGGTTTGGCTACAGTGGGGTGGCTGCCTATGGTGAGGTTGGCCGCAGGCCATAAAACATGTCATGACTGATGTATTATGGTGGATAATCCGTGGTGCATGGCGAGGGCCTGAGTCATAGTTAACTTAGGGCACAAGTTATAGTTACTTGAGATAAATATAACTAGTGCATTCCAATGGTTGTGTACATTTAAAATAGCTTTATTACCGTACATATATCCATTTCCTGCTGCACATGGCCTTTGGCTGGGCACAGCGGGGGTTACCGCAGGGACAGGCCACATCACAGGCACCTAAACCCCTCCGTGCAAAGTCTTTGACCTTGCTCAGTGGCGGGCTAGCTGTAGGGTTTCACACATGACTAAGCCCTGCTGCAATTGACCCCAGGGGCAGTCAACCACCACAGCGCACGGCGGGTGTTGGAAGTGGGGTCTCTAGTTGCAGGGGTATCCACCCAGTCGAAGTAGGGACCATCACTCTTATCAGGGTAAGTCAGATACACATTAAAAGGCAACCTGTGCTCACCCTATAGTAGCTTGGCACAAGCAGTCAGGCTCATCTATAGAGGCAATGTGTGAAGTATTTTTACAACACACACACACACAGAGTAACACAATGAAAACACGAAATACTCCACACCAGGTTAGAAAAATAAATTATGATTTTATAAATAATTTAGGAACAAAACAGGATGTTGAGAACAATGTACTTTAATCCTGGTCACAAACATGAGATGCAGAACTGAGGCATCAGTAGATGCATCAATGCCACTCCTGTAATCAGGGGATGTGTTGATTTTTCACAGTTGTGGATTGTGATGCATTGGTTTCCAAAGACGATCGTCAAAGCCATGACGTAGTGATTCTGAAGCTGATGCACAGGTTTCTCCACGCTGCTAAAGGGATGCGTCGATCGTCCTTCAGCGATGCCGGTGATGCAGTGGTTTCAGTGCTGCATTGATGCCGATGCTATAGATGCCGCTGCTAGCAGGCAGGGGATGTGTTGGTTGATGCAGTGGTTCTGCAGGTGCTTCTCAGTCCCCAAGTGAGATGCATGGATTTTACAACTGCAACAGGGTTGATGTGTCTGTTGCCGCTTCCAGCAGGCAGGAGATGCATCATTTTCATTGGTGCAAGTATCTGGGTCCACTTCCAGTGAAGCAGACACAGAAGCAGGGGTAGAGACTTTGATATCTTTGAGCCTCTAGCAACAGGAGGCAAGCCAACAAGCCCCTAAAGATCACTTTGGTTTGCAAGGCAGAGTCCAACTCTCTCTCAGCAAGGTCAGAGAGCGGCAGGGAGCAGTCCTAGTGCAGCACAGCAATTCATCTGATAGAGTCCAGTTGTAGGTCCAGAAGTGTATAATGTTGTGGAGTCGGAGGCCCAGTACTTCTACCTAGTTGTACCTTTGTAGTTGGGGTGACATCAAAGAAGGGTCTTTAAAGTGCACAGAGATCTTTTCTTTATAACCCAGGCTCCAGACTATCAGTAAGGAGTATTCAGCCCTTTGTAGGTGGACAGGCACTGTCAATTCAGATGGAAGTGTCAGTCCTTCTTACCCTGGCAGCCCAGGAAGAGCCATCATACTGTACATGAGTGCTCAGACACACCAAACCTTCCTGTGTGTGTGGCTGTCTAGAAGGAATGTATAAAATGTAGCTGTCACCCACCTCAAAAAAGTATTGGGGAAAGACTGCAGGCACAATGAATTGTCAGACCAGAGAAATGTCCACTTTCTAAAACAGTAATATTAAATTTGACTATACCAGTAAAGAGGGTTTATAATTACCATTCCAATGCAACGAAATATGACATAGCTGCTCCTTCTCAGTCAGGAATTACTGCTTAAAAGTGTAGTAAGGAATTTTCAATGCTAACCTATGAGAGGGCTCACAGTGGTGAAAAACGATTTTTCACTACCAGGACATGTAAAACTAAAATGTACATGTCCTACCACATAGCACCCTGTCTTATGGGCTACCTAGGGCAACCTTGGGGTGGCATATGTAATAAAAGGGGAGTTTAAGGCTTGGCAAGGCATTTTAAATGCCAAGTCAAAGTCGCAGTCAAACTGCACACATAGGTGCTGCAGACACAGTCCTGAGACATGTTTAAAGGGTTACTTCAGTGGTTGGCACAAACTGTGCTGAAGGCCAACTAGTAGCATTTAATTTGCAGGATGTGGGTATATGGTATACCACTTTACAAGGGACAAGTACATTAAATATGCCAATTGTGTATACACCAATGTTACCATGATGAAGAATCAAGCACATGCACTTTTGCACTGGTCAGCAGTGGTATAGTGCTCAGAGTCCTAAGGCCAACAAAAAGAATTAGCAAAAATAAGGCCTGCCAGCAAAATGTTTGGGGGATACCGTCCTAAAACTGACAGATCCAGTGGTGCAGGATTGGCCGCAGGACCTTGCCTGAGGCCAGACCCTGCGGCCAACCCTTGCAGGTACCCAACTCTCCCTCTTCGCGGCCTGAGACCTGGCTTAAAAAAATGAAACAAACATGTTCCTGAGTCTTTCTTTTAACATTTTTCATCCCAAAAAATGCAATCATTAAAATAACACAAGAAAGCCTTACATATTTTTGTACTTTTTCAGGTCACATAAAATACAGCAGTGCGACCAGCTCCTGGGTGCTCTACCCCCCGGCAACCCCACGGCCCCCCTGCCTGCACTCATCCTGAGTGCAGCGGGAGGCAGCATTACTCTCACACAGTGAGAACAGTTTTCTTTTGCTCCCATGAGATGGAAGCAACTAATTAATTTGTCCCTGCTTGAGAGCACATGCAGGGAAAAGCTTTGTCCTTCTACCCAGTGGGAACTGTTTCGTGTTACCGCGAGGTAGAAGCACATTACACTTTTCCGGTCTGCACTCTCGGGCAGGCAATTAGACAGTATCCCGGGGTTTGGGGCTGACCCAGCCCCAGGGTATAGGGTCCCTGGGGCCATTTGATGACTGTTGGAGGGGGCCAAGCACCCATACCTCATTTCCAAGCTTGCAACACTGGGGATGGGGTCTCCGGAGCCATTTCAGGCTCAGGGAGGGGGCCTTGCAGCCCCCCCCTCTATATTAAAATGTCAATCCTGGACAATGAGGTCACCAGTGCCTCTTAGAGGCTCGGGAGGAGGGCCACACACCCCCTCCCACTGAATTAAACATGCCCCACCCTTCTGGACCCTGTCCCACCCCAGGATGTGTTTTTTTAAACATACTGTTTTTATTTTTTATCATGGATTGTCGGATCTTCTGCAAATCTGCAGCAAATATGTTTTAAAAAATTATTTTTACCCCAGGCAGCGTCTCTCTGGGATTTCACCACTGGGCCTGGGGGGTCTGGGTATTGCCTCCCCTGCCCCTTAATATATTTTTTTATGTTTTGCTTAGGAATCAGGACTGAATCCCGAGTCCTAAGATAGCTGCTGCCACATCATTGTTGGTGTGCTGGCAGCCAGCAAAATCTGTGTGTTAGATCTGTCGGCTTAGCAGATCCTGTAAGGCGTGATAAATACAAAGGGGCATATTTAAAAAAGTGGTGATGCATCTAGTGCAGCACCACTTTTCTTGAGCCCTTTAGGGCCCCCTAAAGCCATCATGTGTGCACTGTATTTAATTCCCGGCACACCATGGCGATAGTTAAGAAACTAATGTTCGAATTTTTTATGCTAGTTTGGCACTTTGTAGATTAATCATCAAACTTCCTTTTAATGTCTGCTCAAAGCAGGAGTTAAAAGTGCCGAACAAAGTGACGTAAAGAAATCTCTTAGATTTCCTTGCGCCTTTTTTTGCCCCCACAATGGGGGAACACCCCCTTTGCATACCTTATGCTTGTCGGAGGCATAATTGAGTTCAAAAGGTTACAAAGTGGTGCAATGCATGCATTGTACCACTTTGAAAATATGGTGCAGCATTTTTGGCCATCTAAAGCCACATTAGCGTAAAAAAATGATGCTAGTGTGTCGTTAGAATGGCGCTGTGTGCTCTTAAATCTGGGCCAAAGTTTTTTAGCCTTAATTGCTTCAAAACTACAGAAGGGATTTACACCAAATCACAAAAAGCACTTTTGTGGCCCAGGCTGCAGCTGCATTTAAAGCCCCTAAAGATAAATGAATGGGGAAAATAAGGTTTTGGACCCCCCTTTTTTCTCTGCCCCTTTAATGAATCACCCCAAAACTTCCCATGTGCACACTAGAAAAAATAACACTTTTTTGGAATGTTTCCTGAAGATTGATCAAACTGTGCTAAAGTTATTAGCAACAAAATGGTCTTTTCTATGGAAACAGGATCCTAACTATAACTACCGAGTGCCAAATTCTACTGGGTAATATATATGATATTATATTATATTCATATATGTGTGTGGGGCACACAACAGGGTGCAAGGGTGACACAACTACTAATTCAGATTTATCAAGCGGCGCAAGGCCATCTTGCCATCTAGAATAATGCAGTGCAAATACCTTTGTTGCATTACTCTGCCCCTGGAGACATTTCATGGGTGGAGCTTGGATCTTCCCACGCATCCACCCACTGGTTTCTGGCACATTCTCAAATTTACCAACACTGGTAAGCTCGGGAATGTGTCACAATGCTACGCCTTCCCAGGGGAGGTGCAACAAAGAGAATTATTTTTATTTCTCCACGCTGTTTCCTCTTTCTAAGTGTGCTGCATTCTCGAAAGGACTCTGAGGATTGTTTTTGTGCAGGAAGGTGTCCTTTCCTGCACAAAAACAATAATGTGCACAACTCAGGTGCCCTTCTACCACAGCACAAGTATGCCTGTCTTGGCACTAGGCAGCCACAAATGCGCCAGTGCAAGGAAAGGACAGGAATGCGCCGTATAATGTTAAATATGGAGCATTCCAGCCCTTTCCTTTTCATGCAGCACAGCAATGTGACTTACTGGGTTGCTCTGTGTTAAAGTTTGAAAATGTGCACCTCAAATTTTTGCTGATAACTTTGTTGTTTGCCCAATCTTTAATTGTGAAAAAGAGCCGTGGTTAGGTTAGGTTAGTCTGCATTTGATTAGGTTAGGTTAAGGGGTTTGGTTAACGGTAGAATAATGGGAGTAGTAAGCAATGGTGTAAGACGAAATTAGAAAAGGGAGCCACAGAACATGATGCTGGAATATGGAGGCTTTCTCCCGGTAAAACATGTTGAAAGACAAAAAATGATTAAGGTTAGGGCTGTTGTTGAGGAGCAAGCGATATTTGGCGATTAGGGTAAAGGTAAATAGTGTGCTGTTGTGTTTACTGAGTACTATCTCAGCATGATGCTATCAGACTGTTTTTCAAATAATCCACGATTCCCTCTATTAATTAAGTTATGCCTCATTTGCGTGATATTTTATTTGACCTTCGCTGCTAATATACTGTCTTCTCATAAACTGAGAGTTAGTTGGTAGTTTATCACAAGTATCATGAAAACCACAAAGAGACATCCCTAGTAGTCTTTCAGCATGAAAAGTGAATTTGCCATTCAAAACTAAGGTCACTTAAAATTGAATAAATATTTAGGCCCATATTTTTACTTTTTTAGCGCTGCATTTGCGCTGCTTTTTGATGCAAAAATGGCGCGAAATTACAAAATACAATTGTATTTTGCAAGTTTGCGCCGCTTTTGCGTAACAAAAATGACGCAAATGCGGCGCTAAAAAGTATAAATATGGGCCTTAGTGTTTAAGGCTCTGTGCTAGTAAATTTAAACACAATTTGTTACAACTTAAGTGCTATTGTTTAGTTTGTAACTTCTAATAATTGTAATAGAATAGCTGGAGTTTTTGAACAAGCAAAATAAGGGCCTGTTTTAGATATTGGTGGATGGAATACTCTATCACTAATGTGAGAGATATCCCGTCCGCCGTATTACAATCCACATAGGATATCATGGGACAGACAGGATATTCCGCTCTGCCAACATCTAAATCAGGCCCTAAGGCCCATATTTATACTCGGTTTGCGCTGAATTAGCGTCATTTGTTTTACGCTAATTCAGTACAAACCTAACTCCATATTTAAACTTTGGCGCTAGACACGTCTAAGTTATGAAGTTTATGTCATTTTCTGGACGTGGAAACCTACCTTGCATCAATGAGATGCAAGTTAGGCGTTCCCGTGCAAAAAACGACTCTATGGCCTTAGCACCATATTTATCCCTCCATGCTAAAATCTAGCACAGGGAGATGGGGGCCTTAAATAATGGCGCTAAGCTTGTTTAGTGCCATTATTTAATGCCTGGGTCAGGGCAGGCATTAGGGGAACTGTGGGCCTTTTTCCACGGTCAGAGACCATGGAAAGAGTCCACAGGTGCCCTTCCCTGGCGCCAGGGACACCCTCATCAACACCCACCCACACCAGGAAGACACCTAAGGATGGGGGGACCCAATCCCAGGTAAGTAGAGGTAGGTATAGGTAAATATTTAAATTTATTTTACAAAGTGCCATAGGGGGCCTAACTTGGGCCCCCCTAAATGGCACTGGGCCCAGTTGCCATGCCCAGGGGACATAAGTCCCCTGAGCATGGTCATTGGGCTGGGGGGCATGACTCCTGTCTTAACTGAGACAGGAGTCATGTCCATTTGGTTCTAACGTCAGAAAATGTCGCTAGTCTGGCCCGAGATTTTTTTTTTTACTCTGCCCGTACTAGCGTCATTCTCTGACGCTAAACCCCCTGTTCCACTACGCCTCCCCCACCCGGCTAGCGTCCTTTTCTATGACGCTAACTAGGCCTTAACGCCGGCTAGCGTCATACCATAAAAATGATGCCCGGCCTGCGTCTTGGTATGGTACTAGCCAGCAGTAAACTTTTTGACACTGAACTAAAAAGTTTAATATAGGCATAAGTGTTTTTTTTTTCGTTGTTGCTGCAAATAAGTCACAGTTAAAGTTACCAGTAAACCGGTTTACCAGTGGGAATTACGTTTTGCCGAAGCCAAGAAAAATAACTTAGCCATGTAGGATTAAACATCGCATCTAGACCGTGAATAATAAAGGGCCAAAAATAGGCCACAGAAAGCCAGATCACAAATCTCTGTTTGTGGATGCACAGAATTTTAATTCGCAAAAATATAAACAAGATGTGAAAGCTTTTGATAAGTGTTCCTTCCCTCTAGCCCCCAAGGCACGTTTGTAATGTCTTACTCCCTCATGCTGCAAAGCAAGACCATGTTTATATATTTTCTCACTTTTTTCTCTGGCCTAATTAGAACACTGCAGCTTAGTGAACTCTTTGTGTACCTCATTCGTCAGCAACCAAGGAAGGTAACAGTGATACATTGGCACGCACACTCCGTGCTCATATCATCAAGTTCCAAAGACTTTGGGCCTACATTTTCGCTCCTCCCTCACAACTTTATATTCATGTGCAGATGGGGAAATAAGGATTACAATGTTTTTATATGTTTTAAGATTAATGAGTATCAAACCTATTTAAGAATAAATGCAAATAATTTGCTCCCCCTGACTGCTCAAGTGGTCATTAAGAAAAACATTTCAACAATGGTAGGAACACTTTAAGCCAATAACGATTTTTGTTTTGTAGCACATCATCCTTTTCAAAACAAATGAAAAGTGTAATCTTCCTCTAACATCTCGTGTCAGCAATCTATTTAGGATATACTCCTATATTAAATAGAAATGCATTTGTGTTAGTAACTGCTATTTTATCTTAACTGTGCACTTATCGTGGGGCTTTTAATGCCAGGGGTAAAGGTCATATGACATCACTTACTGTGATGTTACTGAGGTAAATTGCTGTGTCGTATCACTTCCACTACTCCTAGTAGTTTGGTGAATCATCGGTATAAATGCCTTTTATATTACAGTAAATGTTAATTCAGTGTGCCCATGTTCCCCTAGGTTCCTTGTGACCTAGCTATTATCAAAAACACCCCTCATTCTATTTTCTATGTCCCTTCTGAGATTTTTCTGCTCTGGCAGACTTTGTTGTGTGGACCTTGTTGGGCCAGATACTCATACCTAGCACTTATTTAGTTTTCTTTTATTTTCTTCTTTCAAAAATGTCTCTTTCTGGCCGGAGTGGGTGTGTGGGGCTCTATGTGGCAGGCACGGTTTGGGCGTGCCTTCCCGATTTTGAGCTGTTTGTTATGTTGGCCAATTCCAGTAAGTTCTGTATTTTATCTGCTTTTAAACAGACCTCTTAATGCAGGGGTGGGAACTTGTTTGTCTTCTACCTGTCAGCCCACTTTTGTGCTCGTCGGGCCTCTTCTGGGTCGCTGTGCATCATTGTTGCTGTTTGCTATGGAAGTGTTTGTAGAGCTTCCCATGTTTCTGTACCAGGTCATTGTTCCTGTAGGTGAGTGGGATCATGCATTAAAGATTCTCAGTCGTTACCAGCTCCCTAGTGCTGGCTCAGAGATGGATGGTGAGTTATGGGATTTGTTGAAGTTTTGCCTGTGCGTGAGTCCCATTGTTGGGCTGTTGCCAGGGGGCATTGATGTTTGCCTGCGGAGTTGACCTTGTGGAGTGGTTCCTTACCTGACTGAATGTTGAGGAACGCAGGATTCTGCGTGCTGGGACTCTTCCATACCAGTGGTCCAATTCCTTTTTTTTGTCACCTTCTATTTGCTCTGGTGTGGCTGGTTTCAGGGTCAGTGTTGTATCCCATGATGGCCTTGGAGCTCAAGGTATTCCATCCTGGCTTCTCTAGTTTCCTCAAAGGTTCCATGGGCTTTAGACGTGAAGCAGTTTGTTCTGGCGGGCTTTGCTTCCTCTTGTGTGTCCTATCAGGCTTAGATTGAGGCCAAAGCCATTCTGGTTTCTCTTAGGTTCCTGCAGGGCTTGATGTGTTTGGTGGTGGCCACTCTTTATTCCTCTTGTGTTGTGTGTTGGGCTTGAAGCTGGTGGAATTTTGGCCTCGCCAATCTGCTTCTTTTTCGTGGTCCCTACTGAGCGTATAGCTTGTGAATGGGGTGTGCACTGACCTTACTGGCTTCTTTGTGTTCTATGCTAAATAATAAGTATTGTAATGAGGAAGGGTTGAAAAGGTTAGACACTGATTACTTATCAAGAAAGTTCTTCACTACAATTACACTTCTTAGTCACAGTACTTTTAGCCCACTCTGCTTTAGGATTTTTTTAGAGAAGTACTGCTTGTCTCTCCCACACAACTGAGTGTAATTTGCATGCAGCTCCTACTGTGGGTCAGTGCTAATAGCGGGAATATAAATTGCACCTCTTGGATTGCCAACTGAGGGGTCTACATTAATTGGTTTACATGCACCAATACACCAGCGTGATTCTAGAACACTGTATTCCCTTCTACAGAAATAATTCTGAGCATAGTTTATAGATTAACCTGTATTTTTTGCCATGTAATGTAAATAGCATTTGATCTGAATTGTGACAGCCGAATTAGATTTCGATTTGGCTAGGCCTAGGAACCACTGTGCAAGTGAATTGACTCCTCTTATTAAGGACCTGTATTTATTTCTGGATGTTGATGGGACTTGGTTTGATATGCTAGATGTTCCATTAAATAGAATTTGGAAGAATTTCTAGCTATTACAAGATTACATATTCTTATATGTACGTATTTTCACTTCAAATTGAGGTAGCCTACCACACTGGTGCACATGATTACATGACATTTTAGGAACGCTTTAGGTTATTTCTGCCAAAGTTATTTTCTTTGTCCTTGTCAGACACTAAATAGATTTTTAATGCCAAGCTTACAGGGGAGAACTCACGATGTGACAGGTGGTCCTCCTTCAGAGGAGCGCAATTCTTTCACCCCTCCCGATCCTAGAGCTGGTGATGTGGCATCCGCCTGCAAGGGTCTAAATAACCATCTCATATATGACTAGCCACTTACTAAACCATCTCACCACTTGCTGCTCTTACAGTTACCCATAGTTTTTTCACTTTCTATTATCACTCACTTGTCACCAAAGTAACTTACACATTTATACTGAGTACTGACACCATCCACACCTGTAATCTGTGCATGCCTTATGACATAAATTGTGTGATCTATTTATGTTGCTTGTTTGCGTTCAATTAAGCCTCATTAAATGAGCTTAGTCAATATACTGTTGTTAACATTATGTGTCTAAATATTTTGTTTTATCTATGTTGTATTGAGTGAAAAATGTATTGTCATTATAGTTCACAGATATTCATGTTCCACCCAAATTACGGATACCCTGGTGTTACCTCCAGACAGGCAACCTACACAAATTATTTATGCTTCTGCAGAAATTAGTTTGCTACACAATTAGGCGTGAGGGAGCATCCTCTATTTTCATGTTCAAATACATCAATGGCATCTCATGACTTGACTAACAAAAGTACGTAAGACCCAGATCAAAGGAAACAAATACATCATAAACATTGAAGTCAGAGCTCCCCACGTGGAGCAGCTTGTTCTGGCAGGCTTTGCTTCCTCTTCTGTGTCCTATCAGGCTTAGATTGAGGCCAAAGCCATTCTGGTTTCTCTTAGGTTCCTGCAGGGCTTGATGTGTTTGGTGGTGGCCACTCTTTATTCCTCTTGTGTTGTGTGTTGGGCTTGAAGCTGTTGGAATTTTGGCCTCGCCAATCTGCTTCTTTTTTGTGGTCCCTGCTGAGCGTATAGCTTGTGAATGGGTTCTTTTGCGTTCTATGCTAATTAATAAGTATTGTAATGAGGAAGGGTTGAAGAGGTTAGACACTGAGGCCCATATTTATACTTTTTGACGCTAAACTGCGCTAACGCAGTTTAGCGTCAAAAAATTTAGCGCCGTCTAACGCCATTCTGAAGCGCCATGCGGGCGCCGTATTTATGGAATGGCGTTAGCCGGCGCAAGCAGACCGGCGCTGCCTGGTGTGCGTGGAAAAAAAACACGTAGACCAGGCAGCGCCGGCGTAGGGGGAAAATGGCGTTAGGGCGTCTTAAAATGGGGCAAGTCAGGTTGAGGCAAAAAAATCGCCTCAACCCGATTTGCGCCATTATTTTCGACGCCCAGACGCCATTTAAATGACTCCTGTCTTAGTAAAGACAGGAGTCATGCCCCCTTGCCCAATGGCCATGCCCAGGGGACTTATGTCCCCTGGGCATGGTCATTGGGCATAGTGGCATGTAGGGGGGCACAAATAAGGCCCCCCTATGCCACACAAAAAAAATTACAAAATATAAAAAATTATACTTACCTGAACTTACCTGAATGTCCCTGGGGTGGGTCCCTCCATCCTTGGGTGTCCTCCTGGGGTGGGCAGGGGTGGCAGGGGGGGTCCCTGGTGGCAGGGGAGGGCACCTGTGGGCTCATTTTGAGCCCACAGGCCCCTTAACGCCTACCCTGACCCAGGCGTTAAATAGTGGCGCAAATGCGGGGTTTTTTGACCCGCCACCTCCCGGGCGTGATTTTTGCCCGGGAGTATAAATACGACGCATTTGCGTCGCCGTCATTTTTTTAGACGGGAACGCCTTCCTTGCATCTCATTAACGCAAGGAAGGCGTTCACGCAAAAAAATGACGCTCTTTACTCATACTTTGGCGCTAGACGCGTCTAACGCCAAAGTATAAATATGGCGTTAGTTTTGCGCCGAATTTGCGTTGAAAAAAACGACGCTAATTCGGCGCAAACGGAGTATAAATATGCCCCTGATTACTTATCAAGAAAGTTCTTCACTGCAATTACACTTCTTAGTCCCAGTACTTCCAGCCCACTCTGCTTTAGGATTTTTTTAGAGAAGTACTGCTTGTCTCTCCCACACAACTGAGTGTAATTTGCATGCAGCTCCTACTGTGGGTCAGTGCTAATAGCGGGAATATAAATTGCACCTCTTGGATTGCCAACTGAGGGGTCTACATTAATTGGTTTACATGCAGCAATACACCAGCGTGATTCTAGAACACTGTATTCCCTTCTACAGAAATAATTCTGAGCATAGTTTATAGATTAACCTGTATTTTTTGCCATGTAATGTAAATAGCATTTGATCTGAATTGTGACAGCCGAATTAGATTTCGATTTGGCTAGGCCTAGGAACCACTGTGCAAGTGAATTGACTCCTCTTATTAAGGACCTGTATTTATTTCTGGATGTTGATGGGACTTGGTTTGATATGCTAGATGTTCCACTAAATAGAATTTGGAAGAATTTCTAGCTATTACAAGATTACATATTCTTATATGTACGTATTTTCACTTCAAATTGAGGTAGCCTACCACACTGGTGCACATGATTACATGACATTTTAGGAACGCTTTAGGTTATTTCTGCCAAAGTTATTTTCCTTGTCCTTGTCAGACACTAAATAGATTTTAAATGCCAAGCTTACAGGGGAGAACTCACGATGTGACAGGTGGTCCTCCTTCAGAGGAGCGCAATTCTTTCACCCACTCCCGATCCTAGAGCTGGTGATGTGGCATCCGCCTGCAAGGGTCTAAATAATCATCTAATTTTTGACTAGCCACTTACTAAACCATCTCACCGCCTGCTGCTCTTACAGTTACCCATAGTTTTTTCACTTTCTATTGTCCTTGTCAGACACGATGTGACAGGTGGTCCTCCTTCAGAGGAGCGCAATTCTTTCACCCCTCCCGATCCTAGAGCTGGTGATGTGGCATCCGCCTGCAAGGGTCTAAATAACCATCTCATATATGACTAGCCACTTACTAAACCATCTCACCACTTGCTGCTCTTACAGTTACCCATAGTTTTTTCACTTTCTATTATCACTCACTTGTCACCAAAGTAACTTACACATTTATACTGAGTACTGACACCATCCACACCTGTAATCTGTGCATGCCTTATGACATAAATTGTGTGATCTATTTATGTTGCTTGTTTGCGTTCAATTAAGCCTCATTAAATGAGCTTAGTCAATATACTGTTGTTAACATTATGTGTCTAAATATTTTGTTTTATCTATGTTGTATTGAGTGAAAAATGTATTGTCATTATAGTTCACAGATATTCATGTTCCACTCAAAATACGGATACCCTGGTGTTACCTCCAGACAGCCAACCTACACAAATTATTTATGCATCTGCAGAAATTAGTTTGCTACACAATTAGGCGTGAGGGAGCATCCTCTATTTTCATGTTCAAATACATCAATGGCATCTCATGACTTGACTAACAAAAGTACGTAAGACCCAGATCAAAGGAAACAAATACATCATAAACATTGAAGTCAGAGCTCCCCACGTGGAGCAGCTTGTTCTGGCAGGCTTTGCTTCCTCTTCTGTGTCCTATCAGGCTTAGATTGAGGCCAAAGCCATTCTGGTTTCTCTTAGGTTCCTGCAGGGCTTGATGTGTTTGGTGGTGGCCACTCTTTATTCCTCTTGTGTTGTGTGTTGGGCTTGAAGCTGTTGGAATTTTGGCCTCGCCAATCTGCTTCTTTTTTGTGGTCCCTGCTGAGCGTATAGCTTGTGAATGGGTTCTTTTGTGTTCTATGCTAATTAATAAGTATTGTAATGAGGAAGGGTTGAAGAGGTTAGACACTGAGGCCCATATTTATACTTTTTGACGCTAAACTGCGCTAACGCAGTTTAGCGTCAAAAAATTTAGCGCCGTCTAACGCCATTCTGAAGCGCCATGCGGGCGCCGTATTTATGGAATGGCGTTAGCCGGCGCAAGCAGACCGGCGCTGCCTGGTGTGCGTGGAAAAAAAACACGTAGACCAGGCAGCGCCGGCGTAGGGGGAAAATGGCGTTAGGGCGTCTTAAAATGGGGCAAGTCAGGTTGAGGCAAAAAAATCGCCTCAACCCGATATGCGCCATTATTTTCGACGCCCAGACACCATTTAAATGACTCCTGTCTTAGTAAAGACAGGAGTCATGCCCCCTTGCCCAATGGCCATGCCCAGGGGACTTATGTCCCCTGGGCATGGTCATTGGGCATAGTGGCATGTAGGGGGGCACAAATAAGGCCCCCCTATGCCACACAAAAAAAATTAAAAAATATAAAAAATTATACTTACCTGAACCTACCTGAATGTCCCTGGGGTGGGTCCCTCCATCCTTGGGTGTCCTCCTGGGGTGGGCAGGGGTGGCAGGGGGGGTCCCTGGGGGCAGGGGAGGGCACCTGTGGGCTCATTTTGAGCCCACAGGCCCCTTAACGCCTACCCTGACCCAGGCGTTAAATAGTGGCGCAAATGCGGGGTTTTTTGACCCGCCACCTCCCGGGCGTGATTTTTGCCCGGGAGTATAAATACGACGCATTTGCGTCGCCGTCATTTTTTTAGACGGGAACGCCTTCCTTGCATCTCATTAACGCAAGGAAGGCGTTCACGCAAAATATTGACGTTCTTTACTCATACTTTGGCGCTAGACGCGTCTAACGCCAAAGTATAAATATGGCGTTAGTTTTGCGCCGAATTTGCGTCGAAAAAAACGAGGGTCTAAATAATCATCTAATTTTTGACTAGCCACTTACTAAACCATCTCACCGCCTGCTGCTCTTACAGTTACCCATAGTTTTTTCACTTTCTATTGTCACTCACTTCTCACCAAAGTAACTTACACATTTATACTGAGTACTGACACCATCCACACCTGTAATCTGTGCATGCCTTATGACATAAATTGTGTGATCTATTTCTGTTGCTTGCTTGTGTTCAGTTAAGCCTCATTAATTGAGCTTAGTCAAAATACTGTTGTTAATAATATGTGTATAAATATTTTGTTTTATCTATGTTGTATTGAGTGAAAAATGTATTGTCATTATAGTGCACAAATATTCATGTTCCACTCAAAATACGGATACCCTGGTGTTACCTCCAGACAGCCAACCTACACAAATTATTTATGCATCTGCAGAAATTTGTTTGGTACACAATTAGGCGTGAGGGAGCATCCTCTATTTTCATGTTCAAATATATCAATGGCATCTCATGACTTGACTAACAAAAGTACGTAAGACCCAGATCAAGGGAAACAAATACATCATAAACATTAAAGTCAGAGCTCCCCACGTACTGTCAGTTCTCAAACTTTCACTGATATGTATCTGCAAGATGCAGCTCTATTCTTCAGATATAGTTTAACTTTCTTGTTCTGTAATTTGTACTTTCACTGGATGTTCAAAGAAAAAGCACATTTCAGAATTATTTTGGACCATTTATAATAACACAGTGAAATCCTTTGTTAGCAGACAGTTGTATTCTTTTCTTTCCGAGGTTGAATCGGGATATAAGAATGTGAGCAGAACCCAGAATGCAGGTCTCGACTCAACATTGGCTTGGCAGTTCCATAGGATAAGGATGGAACTAGACTCAGACATTTGACTGTAGCCAGTCTCAGCCCTTTGTTGGATATTCCACCAATAGATAAAATGCAACAGACCCTATAAAAGGTCGTATAGACTATTATTACATGTTAAGCCACAAGCCCACATCTCCGCTGCCTTGAGAGCACTACACGGGTTACCTGTTGTCAGACGATCTATCTGCAAGCTGCTTTGTATCACCCACAAAGATATACATGGAACATGACATTTTTTATTAGAAACAAAATAACCAAACACATTCAACAAAGAAACCTGCACTCAAGATTGGCACCCTGCTTTAGAACACCACCATACATGAAAAAGTTTAAGGGCCAGATGTATCAAACCATTTTGCATTCGCAAACGGTGCGAATTGCAGAATTTGGCTGTTTGCGAATGCAAAAACATGGTCTGCATGCATGAAAGGCATTTGCAGGCCAAAAACAAGGAATCGCAAAATTTGCGATTTTTTGCGAAGCGACATGGTTTAGCGTGTCACATTTTGCGTCTAGCAATTTGCAACATGAAATACCGAATCGCTATTAGCATTTCGCAAATTGCTAGTCGGAATAGCGACTCACAAATACAGATTTGGTATTTCACGTCGGAAATTGCGAGACGCAAAATGCGACACGCAAAACCATGTCGCAATTCGATGCATAAAATTTTTTCAAATTGCAAATTTTCGCAGAATGGCCTTTTGCACATGCAAATTACCACGGAGTGAAACCAGGTGCTAACCAGGTGCAACCTATCAAAAGAGGGCCAGAATGTCCCAGACACTTTTCCACAATGGCTGCACTCTATGTCATGGCAAGGAGAATGAGGATCTTGGCAGGTTTGAGGAGAGGGAGGAGGAGACAGGAGCACATATTCAGAGTGCGCATTACCCTTTTTGACCATACTGAGGAGGAGATATATGATAAGTACAGGTTGAACTCAGCCATGATACTTGACCTGATAGCTGAGCTACAACCCATACTGCAGCGCACAACACACAGGACTAATAGCATACCCATCCATGTGCAGGTATTATGCTCCCTGCACCTACTTGTCTCAGGGAGCTATCAAGGGGTCATAGCAGCAGCTAGAGGAGTGTCCTCTCTAGAATTTTCAATGCATTTCTCAACACCATGCTGAGTAGGATACACCAGTACATCAGATTACCCCACACCCCGCAGGAAATACAGCAGACAAAACTAGATTTCTACAAGATAGCACAGTTCCCCCACGTCCTAGGTGCCATAGATGGGACACATGTTGCAATTTGTCCATCATCGGCCACAGAGTATGTGTACCGCAATCGTAAATACCAACATTCCATGAATAAACAGGTGATATGCAATGCCTCCTACATCATAACTGATCTTGTGGCCAGGTACCAAGGGAGCAAACATGATTCGTACATCTTTCGCCACAGCGGGATTCACACAAGTCTGCTAGCTGGGGAGTTTGGTGAAGGATATCTACTAGGTATTGTCCCTCTGTACACTGGTGCATTGATGGCGTTGTGACATCAGATGGCTCACTTACTCATTATACCCTCTGTTACTTCCAGGAGACAGTGCCTACACAGTGCGCACCTACATGATGACGCCCTACCTAAATCCTACAACACCAGCAGAACGGAGATACAATTCAGTATACAGGACAACTCGCAATGTGGTGGAGCGCACCTTTGGCCTGCTGAAGAGTCGCTTCCGGTGCATCCACAAAAGTGGAGGGGCACTACAGTACAGCCCGGACAAGACCTGTAGAATAGTGGCCGCATGTGCGATCCTGCACAATATAGCTACCACTAGGGGCATACCTGTGGAAATATCTGATTCAGACTCAGATGAGGATGATGATCCCATACCCCCCCTACAGCCAGCAGACAGGACCAGTGCAGCAGAGGGCAGGCAAATGCGTGCTGACATCACGCACAACCATTTCAGATGTAAGTAATAACAACACAACTCCACTGACATGTGTTCTGGTAGTTAGTACCTTTATTACCTTAACGTCAGGTAACATAAGTGTCACTAGCAAAAGAAATGAACACATGTGTCATAAAAGAACCATTAACAGTGTCTCACTATTGTATTCATAGTTCACTGTAAAACAAAATATGCAGACAGTCCCCTGTGGCCATCAAAGTCACTTTTTACGGCCACGCAAGCCACTCGAGTGCGCAGTGGCCTCGCCGGCACCTCTGGTATCTGCCTCAGTGGCAGTGCTGTGCCTGGCACTGCAACACCTAGGATCTTTCGTGGGCAGTGCAAGGCTGATGAGGCTAAATGAGTCCTCAGTCTCCCCTAGTCCAAGTTCACTGGGTGTAGCACTGCAGTTACCCAGCATAGTATCCAGAACATTTGTTATCTGGACCAGTCCCTGTGCTACATCCCGACTGCTGTGCGCTGCCTCCACCTGTGCGGCCACAGCACGCCGCAATATGAGGGCCATAGATGTTGCAAGGCGATTGACAGATCTACAGAATCCACTAAACATCCCCATGAATCGCCTCTCATGCCTGCGGTTGCTGACTCTCTCATGCCTTATCTCTGTGCAGAGTTCCTTCACTGCATTGGTCAGTTCCCTGGTGTCTCGGCAGGTGTGATCTGTCCCTCATGCAGCTTGGAAATGTTTGAATTAAGACATTCCAACTGCCAATGCAGCCCCCCCATGTTGGCATTGTGTGTCTGCATCTGCCTATGCATTGCCGTCATCTTCTTATTTTGCAGGCGCTGCACTTTCAGCATAGAGGATTCCAGGCCACCGAAGAATGATGGGCCCTCTCCTGCTTCCACGTGCCGTGTGCCTGCATACTGAAGCCTCCCGCGGGGTATTGAGTGATGCTGGGGCTGGGACTCCTGCATTACGGTGGATCTGCTGTCTGGGGATGGAGTGTGGCCTTCATCCCGCATGTCATCTGAGTCCTGGCTCGAATCTGGGAGAAGTACAGCCCTTGCCCTGCGTCTGATAGGCGCAATATTCACTGACTCGCTGGTGTTGGAGTCTGATGGAGGCTGTGTTTCAGCATCCCCCACAATGGCACATGCTGATGCTGCTGGGCCTGGGCCATCTGCAACAACAATGTGCAGCATGTCATTTATGTATGTATCACCAAATGTTGCACAATGGTAATAAATGTACAGTTACATCATATCACTATGTAGTGGGTGTTGTGTTCTTCTGGGTGTCGCTCTACTTAATTACATTCTATGTGCTACTTTCAGCTCTGGGTTGTGGACTACCACTCCCATCAGGCATTGTTATGCCACTTCTAAGATGTGGAATGGACTACTTTTCACAATGCTTTGCACTAATTGCTAATTCCTAAGGGGCATTTGTAAATACACATATGGGGTTACATTTCATTATTGGACTTACCTTTACTGGTGTTTGGTGTGCCAGATGTGTCTATGTCAGTGACACCACTGACAGCTTCTGGGAGGAGTGTCGACTCCACCAGGTCTTCCATGGGGGTGGAGGGCGTCTGGGTGGATGGTCCGACTCCTGTGCTCCTTGCCTCCTGTGGTCTTCTGGCCACCCTCTCCTTGGCACGGGAACACAGGTCGTACCACCTCTTTCTAATCTCCTCCACTGAGCGCTGCGCAACCCCCACTGCGCAGATTTTGGTTTGTATGTCCGCCCAGAGTTTGCGCTTCTCACTCTCTGGGACCTGGAGTGAGCTCTTCCCGAACAGCCAGTCATGGCTCCTCACCACCTCCTCAGTGAGCACCTCCAGTTCCTGCACACTGAACTTTAGTTTTCTCTTCCTCTCTCCCTTCTCCTTTCCATTTGCAGAATTGGCCATGTTGATCTGAAGTCCCTCCTTGCTCACAGACTTGCTCCCTGGTGCTGGGCTGTGTCTCTCTCACTGCTCCTTTGGGTGTGGCACCTGCAAACTGCCTGTGATGTCTCACTTCCTGCTTGTGATGTCATCAGGCTCTGCCAGGTGTGCGTTTTCACAATTTGCGATTTTCAAATACCGAATAGCAAATTGTTTTGCAATTCGGTATTTGGGCCTCACAAATTGCATTCGCTAATTCCGAATCACAATTATGTTACAAATCGCTATTTGCGATTCGCAAAGGTTTTTTTTCATACATCTGGCCCTAAAGGTGCTACATCCTTCTCTATTCCAGCAGCTAAACTATAGAATTAATTACCCCCAAATATAAGATCCACGGAAAACTATCTTGTCTTCAGAAGACTACTCAAGAGTTGGCTCTTTCCTTCATGACCACCATATTCAAACAGCAATGAACTGTGTATGCCTGTGTTGATAAATATTTTAAATCTGAATGTGTATATTCTAGATATGTATAGTTCTTTAGAAAATATGTATCACTACTATGTCATAACAATAAATTACCTACATACTCTTTAAACCTGTCTTCCGAATGTATATTTGCTCATGATTAAAAATGTATATGTATGTGAATATATATATATATATATATATATATGTATATATATATATATATATGTGTGTGTGTGTATGTGTATAAATACATTAAAATCTATAAATAAAACTCAAATCATAAATAAGTAAATTAAAGTTAAAAAAATAATGTAAATTAAATAAATAAATAATTATAATAATGAAAACATAAATTAAAGAAAAATGAAATGATGATTACAAAAGTATATATATATATATATATATATATATATATATACAATGAAATTATAAATAAATAAACAGAGTATAAATTTACTCTCTTGTAAGCTTTACTGAGTCTACCCATCACCATATGTCAGGTCTCCATCAATCTATCCTCCATCCCCACTCTGACTCATCCCAAACCCATCCTACTACTTTCAACTCCAAAATAACCCTGCCTAAGCTCTTCCCTCCTCTTCCACATCTAGCTCACCCAACCCTCACTTTTATTACCATGATCTCCCAAACAATCCTAATAAATTCTCCCTCATGCATCTCACCTTGACTCATCCAAAACTCCTCCTGCTACTATGATACCCCTAACCCTTTCCACAGAGTCTTCCCTCCTCCATCTCTCCTTTACTCATCCTAAGCATCATCTTATTACTATAAACTCCCAATTAAAACTTCTGGATTCTTCCTTCCCCTTTCCCTCCATTACTCTAGTCAATCCAACTAATAACCTCACATATCGTCTGCTCAAATTAACTCATAAAAATACTAAAACTAAACTCATATTTCCCTTTACTAATCCACCACTATTTCCTCTAGGGCTCCGGAGTAGCGTGCTACTCGCCGAAAAGCACTTTGACACCTCGTCAGGTATAGTAAGCGCTATATAATACTATTACAATACAATACAATACAATACAAGTTCCAAATTCCTAATGACATCATAAGTTGTTCCCTTGAGAAAAACAGCAGCCACACAATCCCACAATCCTAGGAAAATCTATTCAATGACAGGATTAATAACAACTTAGAAAGGGGCAAAAACCGAACAAGCTAGTGAACTGACATGTTTCTGGACAAGACAACACTGAAAGAAATGGTACCACTTGACTGGTTAGTCATCTGAACTGAGCAAAACATTATTGTTAATCCTTAAGAAACAGCAGTCTATTTGTCACATTCCCACTAACCCATGAGGTAAAGATTTCCTTTCCATCAATCATTCGTTTCCTTTAAAAACGTTCAGATTTCTATCCCTCAAGCAACTTTTAATGGGTTCTGAAAAACCTTCAGCATCTTTCACAATCTTGTTGCCTTCCTTAATCCTCACCCATTGACGAATCATCATCCTCTGTCTAATTGTCCCATGCTCCTGTCATGATATTCCTTGTACACACTCTGGACACATTCTGTCCCATGACTCACCTCAACCACACCCCTCTCTAACTTCCTGGATCACCTCAGCCAGCCAGGCAATATATTACTCGTTCAGGAACCCTGTCCCCGAGGAGTTCAAGTGCTGTACAGTGAACATATGATCATCTTCAAATGTTTTTTTCGTATTCCCCCATCATCTATGAAGGAGTGCAGCTGTTGGTTCTCAAACCGAATAATTTCTTTTTAATTATGTCAATGATAACTTGCACTACAACTCCATCAAAAACCATTCATACCCCAATTCACATACCCGTTTTTAAAGGTATGAGCAAAGTCCTACAACTCTGCTCGATCATGTTTTTTCACTTTTTTGCAATTCACAAAACAAGTTTAATAGCACGTATGGGCTCTTAAAACTGCCCCTTAGTGCTGCGGTGTGCAAGTCAGTTTTTCCTGTTTATCTCAATATTCACTATGCAAAGATGCACAATGAAAGTGACACACCCTCTGCATTACGTAAAATGTCAATGTGCTGTGCTAACTTTTAAAAAGTAACACAAACTGTACAAAAAATCCAAAACACTCTACAAACATTACAAGCTAGGAGAGAGGGAAGGGCACAAGCCAGAAGGGTATAAGCCAGTAGGGACAACCTCGGAGAAAGCACTCAGGAGAGTACCAGGAAAAAGAAGCTGGGGCTCACCCAGGAGAAAGTGGAGGTTTTGGTCACGGAGGTAACAAAACATGAGAAAGATATCCGTGCCACATGAAAGCCACCTCAGATGAAGGTTGCCTTGCAGACAGGCGCTCCTGATAATTTCAATGTGGGGTCGCCAACCGGCAAGACTGTGGGAAATGTAAGAAGAGGTAGTATGACCATAAGCACATGATAAAGAAGACACTGGCACAGAACTGGAGGGCTACTATGACCACACCAAGCGGCAGCTGGCTTTCTTTGAGAAGCAGGCGGTGGTAGTGATTGGCCCTGAGATAGTTGGGAGAATTGATGGCTCAAACACCGCCAATCTGGAAGATACCAGTACATCTCAGGGTAAGCAAAGTTAAACATTTTGCTAAATGGCTCGTGTTGCAACTTATGGGTGTGAAGAACAATACATGCCACACACACACTCACTGCTGTTGTATTTGCTTATAAGCTTACACCTGTTTAGGGTGGAATACTCCATTTTAAGTTGCGTATTACGATTATCGGGTGGCTAGACTGTTGTTGACTGCCTTATTAGAGTGTATTGCAACTCCTGAGGACATGATAGCCCTATTCACAAAAGTATTGTTGGGGCCTGGCTCACACAATTGAATGTTGTATTGAAATGTGAATGCTTTTCAGGGGAGCAGGAGTACATTGGTCATATTTACGTGTGAAACGTATGTTGTGTGTCTCATTTTAAGATTGCTGCACACAATAATTTTCTTTGCAACATATCTTTGTGTATTCCAGTTAAAGCTCACACACTACCCTCTGCGTACTTACTTCTTATGCAGACACACTGCCCAGGATTCTCCCTGCCCATTTGGCTCACACACTGTCCACTCAATACACTAGCTGCTTGGCTACTTGTTGTGCTCTCCTCCCTGCTTCCTATGTCACAAGATCACACGATGCCCATACATAACTATTTCTTCTAAGCTGAAAACTGATGGAGCCCGAGCATTCACACAACAAAAATTGCATATACTTGTGTGCTAATGTTGTAAGTGCAACGTAGTTCCGAGTCGGAGTGCAAAGCTAAATCTTCCATTTGATCAAGGACAACAATAATTTGAAATCTCATTTTAACATAATGCATGCGGGTACTTGTAGTGTCTCTATATATCCAAGCAACACATCGAAGTAACACACCTAACACAAATCACCGAGCTAATTGAGAAGAGCCGAATAGTCAGTTGCTCGTGAGAGAGAAGCCCTCAAATTCCCCATTAAAGGTAAGATATCCAGGATGTCTATAAATCATCCCAATATCCATAATGCTCACGGTCATACTGGGCAAGACGTGTCTGTGCGTATTGTTGCCTACGCTTAACAGTTAAGAAACTGCATCAAATAATTTCATGGAAATTTTAGTCTGAGAGGGCTTTTGGTAAAACCGTTGTTTTGTGAACTACTCTTAGGCAGCATACATTGATTGTTCTGTGAAATGATACCTTGATGAAACTTTTGCTGAAACTCTATCTCTGCATTTATGTATCATGCATCTATTCTTAGGCGAAACCTGTTTAAACCACCCTCCTGTAAACAATCTTCATTTCGAGTCCTTGGTGTTAGAAATGGGATCTTTGGTTGACATTCAGTTTACCCGCGTCCAAGTAAGGACCACACTCCAGTCATTGCAAAGGAGAAACACACGCGGTTAACCTCCGTTCACCCCCTTGGTAGCTTGGCACGAGCAGAAAGGGTTAACCCAGAGACAATGGCCCTCATTCTGACCTTGGCGGTCTTTTCGCAAGACCGCCGAGTTACCGCCGCGGTAAAGACCGCCGACCGCGGCGGTATGCCGCTGCGCGTATTCCGACCGCTGGGAGCGTTCCGCCGGAATACCGCCAGCAGCCACACTGGCGGTCGGCGGGAAAGTGGAGACTGGTCAACCTCCACCGCCACGCCAGCAGAACACCGCCCCCAGAATTACGACCCACATTTCTGTGTGGCGGTCTTCTGTTGGCGGTCTTCTGTTGGCGGTCACGTCCCTATGGCTCCCGTCGCCTCCCGGAGGACCAACGCACAAGGTAAGTTGATCGTCCGTGAGGGGAGGGGGTGGGGGGGTGTTGTGTGATGTGTGCGTGCATGGGGGTGTGCGTGTGAGTGTGTAGAGGGGGTGTGTGAGTGCGTGCATGCGGGCGGGGAGTGCTGCTGTGCCTATGGGCGATGTGTGTAGTTCGGCGGGTGCGCATGTCGGCATGTATGTATGCGGGTATGTGTCCCCGTTGTGTATGTGTGTGTGTAGGGGGTGTGTATATGTGCATGTTGGGGGTGTGTGCATGTCGGGGTGCGTGTATGTGCATGTCGGGGTGGGGGTGGGGAGGGGGTTCGTACCACCTCTGGGGGGTGGCAGGGGGGTGGAGGGTGTGGGGGGAGGACTCGGGGGGGCAGTGGGGGGTGGGGGAGACCCCTATCAGTGCCAGGGAAGGAATTCCCTGGCCCCGATAGTGCCTACCGCCATGGTTCGCATGGCGGTTCCCGAACGCCAGAAACCGCGGCGGTAAGCAGGGTCATGATACCGTTGGCGGTCTTGGGTCGACCGCCGGACCGGAGTGCGCAGACTCCAGCCCGTCGGTCATGACCGCCGTGGCTGTCGGAGTGGGGAAGTGGCGGTCGGTCGCGGCGGTGACCGCCGCGGTCAGAATGCCATTTTTAATACCGCCGGTCTGTTCGCGGTCCGACCGCCGCCTCTCCGCCGACCGCCAAGGTCAGAATGAGGGCCAATGTGTAAAGTATTTGTACAAACACACACAGTAATACAGTGAAAACTCTACAAAATGACTCAACACCAGGTTAGACAAAATAGCAAATATTTAACTGAGCAAAACAAGACCAAAATAACAAAAATCCAATGTACACAAGCAAAGTTGTGAATTTTTAAAGATGATATCACAGCGTCATAACGGAGTCGTTTCCAAAAATCTGACGCTAATGGTGCCGGTCACGGAGTCACACGGACCCCCAGGTACAGTACCTTGTGCAAATGTGGAAACAAGCAGGGGCACGGAGTTGGGGATCGTGGCGTCGCTGGATCCAAACCGGGATCAGTTACAGTACTGCGGAGCGAAGGAGCAGAGGTGTCACGAAGAGGCATCGGGTCCTTGCTGCAGAGCGGTGGAGGTGAGGTGGAGTCGGTACGAAGCACTGGATCTGCGCACTTCCAGCAGAGTCGGTATCCGGTGGTCACGACGTGGTGCAGCGACTTCAACGGAGTTGCAGACTCCAGCGAGGTTGCAGCGGCGTCGGGTCTGTGGGGTCGTCACACTCCAGTGAGGACCGTGACTTCGGTTGCAGGCAGCGTCACGAGATTCAGCAGCTGCGTCAGTCCAGAGTCGTCTGAAGTCTGTTCACTTGGTTTTTCTTGATTTTTTCCACCAGCTTCTCCTTTTTAAGGGTCCAGGAACTGGATTAAGCACCACTTGGCAGGGCAGGAGTCTCAGCAGAGAGTTCAGGTGCTGACAGAGGAAGTCTTTGATAGCCTTGAGACTTCAGAACAAGGGACAAGCTCAGTCCAAGCCCTTGGAGATTCTTCTCAAGCAGGAATATACCACATAGTTGAGTCTTTGTCCCTTTTCACAGGCAAAAGCAGCAACTGCAGGATAGCCCAACAAAGCACAGACACAGGACGGGGCAGCACTTCTCCTCAGCTCTCCAGCTCTTCTCCTTGGCATAGATTCCTCTTGGTTCCAGAAGCAAATCTGGGGTTTTGGATCCACTACTTATACCCCTTTCTGCCTTTGAAGTTGTCCAACTTCAAAGAAAAGTCTCTGTTGTTTACAGGACCCTGCCTTGCCCATGCCAGGCCCCAGACACACACCAGGGGGTTGCAGACTGCATTGTGTGAGGGCAGGCACAGTTTTCTGGTGTAAGTGACCACTCCTCCCTCCACTCTAGCGCAGATGGCTCATCAGGATAAGCAGGCTACACCACAGCTCCCATTGTGTAACTGTCTAGAGGAGATTCACAAACAGCCCAACTGTCAGACAGGGAATAAACAAACAGGCAGAGTTACAGAATGGTTAAAGCAAGAAAATTCCAACTTTCAGAAAGTGGCATTTTCAAAATAACAATCTAAAAACCAACTTCACTAAAGATATGTTTTTAAATTGTTAGTTCATAGACCCCAAACTCCACATTTCTATCTGCTCTCAAAGGGAAACAGCACTTTAACAATATTTAAAGGCAGCCTCCATCTTAACCTATGAGAGAAATAGGCCTTGCAACAGTAAAAGCGAATTTGGCAGTACTTCACTGTTAGGGCATGTAAAACACATCAGTACATGTCCCACCTTTAACATACACTGCACCCTGCCCATGGGCCTACCTATGGCCTACCGTAGGGGTGATTTACATGTATAAAAAGGGAAGGTCTCGGAATTTGAATTGGCAGTTTAAAAACTGCACACACAGACACTCCAGTGGTAGGTCTGAGCCATGTTTACAGGGCTACTCATGTGGGTGGCACAATCAGTGCTACAGGCCCACTAGTAGTATTTGATTTACAGGCTCTTGGCATCCCTAGTCCACTATACTGGGGACTTACTAGTAAATCAAATACACTTTAGCACTGGTCAGCAGTGGTAAAGTGTGCAGAGTAACAAAGACAGCAAAAGCAATAACCTGGGAAGCAGAGGCAAAAAGGTAGGGGAGACAACGCCAAGGATGTCAGGTCTAACACTTGGTATTTAATGGATCTTTTAATTTCTGATGTTACCCAGCTTTAAAAAGTTTCTAGTCTGGCCTTTATGTTAGGTGTTCCCAGAGTCAGTTTATGACTTTGCCCATGTCAGTTTGCAACAGAGTGCATTAAGCACTCATATGTATATCAGTGTACGGCAACCTATAATCTTGTTCTCCAGAGAACAATTATTATCTTTAAAAAACACATAGTTGTGATTAAGTGACATCGATAAAGCATATCACAGTCTGTTGAGATGGCAAACATTTTTTCAGATTTCGTTCATAACTGCTTTGCATGTGGTTAGCAGAGGCACTTTTTACAAAGCTATATGTTTTGTTCAACTACCTGCATCATGCTCACAGACGCAGATTGTGTGTCTCTGAGGGTGGTACCAAAGTGCACCTAATACATGGGGAATTGTGTGATGTAGTTCAGGCCTTTCATCGCCTGCACCTGTTCAGGTTTACGTTTTTCGAATTTTAGGCACCTGGGTGTGACTTTCAGACTGGCATCCAGGACAGATGGCAGTAATCTAGAGTGCACTCGGAGAAGCCTGCGATGTTGGCACATATATGTTCTAAAATTACTAAACCTATGTAGGTGAGTACGTGGCTTGACATGAGATGATATGGCAAATTACCTAGCAATGTTGGGCTCCAAGATGTGTACAACTTGCGTAAAAAATAAACTTTGATCATGTTTTTGTCGAATTGGTTAAATTTGATAAAGCCCTCACAACTCTAGTCAGGGAGTGTGACCTCTACATCAATATCCTCTCCTTGGCCTTCGTGTTCTGCCAAGTTGATGTAGGTGCTGATATGTCACAGGATGATAATCTTCATGGTGTTTAATAACGTGAGCAGTGTTCTATTTATTTCTCTATATTGCTTGTGAAGTTAGCCTGGAATTTTCCACCAGCCCCGAGCTTGCATTATTTTTTGTAAAAATCAGCATTTGTGCTTCTTTGAATGACTTTGACAATAGTAGGTCACTTTGCAAGAGGTTTGCATGGGTTAGTGTTGTACAATGCAAGGCTATTTTTGTGCCATGCTTGTGTCGTAAAGAATACAAACAGACTTTAGCGCCACGTAGTAAATTTCAATCTGCTGACGCACAGGCTTGCACAATACAAGTGTGGTGCAAGAACATATTTAATATGGGCACGTATATAACCCTGACACCTCCAGTCTCTCTATCCCAACATAGAGATGTCATTCTCTGTAAGTTATGTTTTAATTACAAATTGCTACCTGTGACAATGTAGCATTTTATTCTTTCCTCGATCATACCCATCTGTATTACTATCAGAGGAAGAGGTCATCCTACTAATGCCTTCGCAACTATTTTGTCTCACTATTTTTGAACAATCTGGAAAACTCAGGCCCATATTTATGGATTTTGATGCAAAACTGTGCAGTTTTGCGGCCAAATCCATAGTGACTGCTAGCGCCAGTCTATAGCGCCAGCCGTGCACCATATTTATGGAATGGCACACAGTGGCGCAAAGGACAGGCTAGCATCTAAAGAAAAGACGCTAGCCGGGGGGTAAGGGAAATGGTGTTAGTGGGTCAGAAATGACGCTAGGCTGGTTAGCGGCAATAAATATGCACCTAACCGACCTAGCGTCATTTTCTGATGTACTACCACCCAAACATGACTTCTGTCTTAGCACAGACAGGAGTCATTCCCATCCCCCCAATGGCCAGCCCAGGGGACCAGGGTCCCCTGGGCAAGGCCATGACACCAAGTGCCAGGCAGGGGAGCACATGTAAGAGTCCCCCAAGGGCACAGAAAAAATAACAAATAATAATACTTACTGATACTCACCCAGGATGGGTTTCCCCATCCTATGGCATTCATCTGGTGTGGGTGGGGTTGTACCTGGGGCTTGGGATGGGCATCTGTGGGCCCATTCCATGGTGTTTAGCCATTGAAATGAGTCCACAGGTCCGCTAACGCCTGGTCAGACCCAGGCTTTAAATAATAGCACTGAGCAGGCTTATTTGGGTCCCCCTACTCCATGCGCATCATTTTTGGGCCAGAGTATAAATAAGGCGTGTCGGGGTAAGCATCATATTGTGGATGGGAATGCCTACCATGCATCTAATTAGCGCAAGGTAGTTTGCCGCATCCACAATCTGTCGCTAACTCCTATATTTTGACGCTAGATGGGTCTAGCATCAAAATATAAATATGGAGTTAAGTTTGCTGTGTTTTAGTGTCAAAATAAATGATGCTAAAATGGCGCAATCCAAGTATAAATATGCCCCTCAGTCTGCCGTCACCCTGATCATTACATCCATTACCACAATCAAACTTTCTGGAAGGTACTTTTTTGGATTCCAATCAAAACTGACGATTTTGATGTAGTTAAAAATGACCAAATTTCTATTATTATCCTATCTTCTGTTCCATACCTCCTACATACTTTAATACATTTTTCTTACGAAACTTAATGCATATAATTGCAAAATGTCCTACAATGCTAAAAGTGCTCCAATTAAGATTATTTTTGGCACATTTTTTTCAGTCTGCCACAGCAGAAGCATTTGCTCTTTCCTACTTGGAATCCATATTTCCATCACCCCTCAAGTACCTTCTTACCAGAAATTGGCTTAGTTTTACTTCCAGTAAAATTGTTGTGAACCTCTTTTTAAATCATTCTGCGTTTGGTTAATTCTGCCCTACACACAATTTTTGTGGACTCCTGCAAAGTGATGTTCACCACTTATCTGTGGTTGCTCCTGAACAATACAGTTGCTGGTATTCTTAACAACTTGTTTTCACAAGTTTGCCTCTGATCTTGCTAAGCCTGCAGTTCAGACTCATTCTATAATCAGGTTACGCAGTCATCATTCTCCTCATTCTGCCCCTGATATTTAATGAAAAATGAAATCTGTCTCTTCCTACACACAGTTTTATCACCTGGTAATCATGAGGGGCAGTTATTGCCTTGTGAAAACCATCCATAATACCAACATGCAAAACCTATGTCACTGGGATCTGGTGATATATCCTTTTCAAACTGAAACCTAGAGATTGCAGCAGCAGAGACCTTAACTTGGCATATACGGTGTTTAATGCTTATCCTCTGCGATCAGCTAAAGATCTACTACTTATACCCCTTTGTTGTTCGCACAGGCTCACTCAATCAGGGCAAAAGTGAATGAAAAGGTGCAACATCATGCAAATCTGTGGTCATGCTATGACATAATTTTATAAATAATGGCAATAGAGTGGTGTACCAATGTGTGAAAGTCAGCCGAATAGTTCTGTATCAAGTTTGGGGCATGGCCCACTTTTCATTCTTCACCATGAGCCTACATGCAAAACAATTTCCTGTTCCCTATTGCTGTTTACGTATGTCAACACCCCCGGCCGGTACAGGAACTTTGTCGTCACTTGAAAGAATCACCTGAACAGGCTTGAGTTGAAATTTTGTTCCCCATCACCAAAACTAATTCACTGAACTGCAATTCTAAGTGAGAGAAGGCACATTGGAACATTGGAGTGTTGGGAGCTGCATTGGAGACAATGGAGTGCTCTGGGCTTTTACTGGCTTGTAAAAGCCCGGAGCCTCAACATTCCAATGTTCTTCGCTCATAGTAACAGCTGTGAACAAAGGCCTCACTTTGATCCCCTCGGGCTCCGTGATAACTTTGTTATCTTTATTAGAAAAGTCCTGCTCTCTTGTCAAATTCCCCCGTCTTTGGCTCTGGCCTTTAAAGCTGGGGGCGGGCCTTTAATGGCCGGTTCAGCCAGCTACGGCGGGCTCTAAGGCTATATACCGACCGCTACTGGGATGCTTGCAGAGACAGATTTATATAATTACCAAGGAAAGTATGAACCAGAAAAAAGAAATCTTGACATACGTATACCAATACACAGCCTTGAGTAAACCCAAGTTAGGATACAATTCAGATGAAAAATGTCAGTTAAAATAAAATTTAACAGTACCGTGTGGCATTGATCTTGAAACAGAGTTTTCTACAAGAATGATAAAATGCAATTTCTGAATGATTCAGTAACAAGTTTCAATGTTTCCTTTTCAACTTAATACTGAGACAATGGCCCAGATTTATGAGAAAATGATGGAGCGCGATGCTGTACCAAATCTGGCAGCACAGCGCTCCATCATTTTCAAAACGCAGGGATGCGTGGTATTTAATAAAATATTGTGCACCCCTGTGTTGCCCCCTGCACCAATGCTAAATTTTCTGGCGAACGCCAATGCAGCCACCCTTGTGCCATGGTGCAAGGATGTCTACGCTGCGGGGAGATTGTTTTTGTGCGGGAAGGCGCACCTTCCTGTACAAAAACAATGTTCAACGACGATTTGCATTTCTCCTCATTGCGCCCTGCTAATGCCACCCCTGGAGTGGTCTTAGATTTTGACGCTGCCTCAGGTTTACTAGTAAATCTGGGGCAGCGTTGAAATGCAATGGGTGTTGCTGTGGTATATCCACTGCAACACCAATTGCACACCCGTACCACGCAAAGTGCTGCGTGTGAAGGGGACGTATTTACAAGGTGGTGTTAAGCCACAAAAAGTGGCTTAACGCCACCTTGTAAGTACGGTGCAGTGCATAATGCCACTGAAGCGGCACTAAAAGTGATGCTCCCGTGGTGCTAGGGGCTCTTAAATATGCCCCCAAATCTGGGGCAGCATAAAAATGCAATGGGTGTTGCTGTGGCATGCCCGCAGCAACACCCATTGCATGCTCCTTGTGCGCAAAGTGCTGCGTGTGAATGGGCTGTACTTAGAAGGTGGCGTTAAGTCACAAAAAGTGGCTTAACGCCACCTTGTAAATAGGGCACAGTGCATAGTGCCACTGGAGCATCATTAAAAGTAATGCTCAGGTGGTGATTGGGCCTTGTAAATCTGGCCCTGTGTTTCAACAAAATAAGGATATTTTATCAAATAAATTGTGTGTCACCTGCACTTCACAATTCGAATTTCATTTTGCATTGGTAATAACGCCACTCACAGAGGAAGCAGACCACATCAACACCCGTTAAGGCCCTATCATTGAGTCCTTAATTTAGAACCAGATGGCCTATAATTTAGAAGTTATCATGTTTATATGCAGGCAACTTTGGCACCCAGAAATCTGTATTTTTTAAAACTCTTTCAAAACAGGTGATGTTCCGATAGCAAACAATGTATGGGTTAGGACTCTCCTATCACACAGAGTCAGAGTAACATTTGTTGTTGCCCAGTAGAGAACAAGAATCATATTTTATTTGTCTTTCGTGCTCTTTCATTATTGAGGAAGACAAATTTAATACCTTTATCAGTACACAGATGTTGACTTTTTATGATGATTTGATATTTTTGTATGCTCCTTCTATCCTGAACAATCGACATCAGATGACATGTTTTTTTAAACATTTTGAATTCTGTGCTTAAACTGTTATGCATGCTTATTTTGAAACCTCGTTGTTAGTGGATTGTTTCAAACTGTATCTTATATGTGTTTATGGTGTTTATTGTATAGCTCTAAGAATTATTAATTAAATAAAATGTTTTGTTTTAGTGCCTACCTGAACTGGATTTCAACAACACTTACATACTGCAGTTCGATATGAGGTTGAACAATGTTACAGGTGCAATAAAATGGAGAATGCTAAAAAAACAGGTGGTGCCAAATAGGTGAAAAAGCGTGAGGGTTTAGTTCCTGCTAGGCTTACCAGCTCTTGGCGTGGTTTCCCCTGTCTTTTTTGCTTCTGACTCTCTACTTTTGAACCTGTGCTGAATTTCGTTTTTGCTGGTCTTAGGGCACTCTACCACTGCTGATTAGTGCTAGAGTGCAAGTGTCCCCTTCTAAATTGTATTGGTGATTGGGTTATCCATGATTGGCCTATTTGATTTACTAATAATTCCCTGGTATAGTGCACCAGGTATGCCCAGGGACTGTAAAACAAATGCTACTAGTGGTCCTGAAGCACTGATTGTGCCACCCACTCAGTAGCATGTTAACCATTGTTCTGGCCTGCCATTGCAGTGTCTGTGAGTGCAATTTTAAACTTCCATTTCACACCCCCTTGCCAGCCCAAACATTCCCTTTTTTAGAACCTGTAAGTCACCCCTAAGGTAGGCCCAAGGCAGCCTCATGGGCAGGTTGTATAATATTTAAAAGATAGGGCATACACTGGTGTGTTTTAAACGTCCTGATAATGAAATGCTGGTAATTTAGTTTTTCACTAGTGTAAGACCACTCTCTCTCATAGGGTAATATGGGGATTAATTTGAAATATATTTTAAGTGTGCTTTTCCATTGGGAGCAGATAGAGAGGTGGAGTTTGGTGTCTCTGAACTCAAAGTGTAAAAATACATCTTTTGGTGGAGTTGGTTTTGGAATTGTAAGATTGAAAATGTCACTTTTAGAAAGTGAGAATTGTCTTCCTTAACCATTCTGTGCCTCTGCTTGTCTGCTGAATACACATCTGGGTTGGGATGACAGTTGGGCTCACTCTAGATAGGCACACAAAGGGAGCTGAGGTGTGCCTGGCATAGCCTGATGGCCCATCACAAGGGTGATGGGTCTTCCTGAACTAGAGTGCTGCGAGGAGCTGACATTTGCACCTAGAAAAGGCTGTGCCTGTCCTTACACAAAGCAGTCTCCAACCCCCTGGAGTGTGTCTGGGGCCAGGGCAGGAAAAGGCAGGGTCTTCTGCTCTACAACATCTTATTTTTTAAGTCTGCCTACTTCAAAGACAGAAATGGGTATACGTTCTGGAACGCTGACACCCCAGAGTTAGAACACTTTTGCACTCAGGACATTCTGCCAGGAAGTAGGAGGGACTGCCACTCTGTCTGTTGCTTTGTTGTGCTGGCCTGCTGCTTTCTGCTTCTGTCCTGGGAGTGAAAGGACTGGACTTTGCTTTTTACATCCTGCTTTCCAAAGTTCTCCAAGGGCTTGAACTGAGATTGCCTCCTGTTAAGAAGGCTCAGAGCCATGAAAGACTTCATCTGCCATCACCTGGGCTCTCTTGCTGAGAGTCCTGACTTGCTAAGTGGTGCAAAGTCCAGTTCCTGGGCCCTTGGGATGAGTTCTGGTACAACAAGGAAGCACTGTTGTCCGACCCCGCACCACTACCTGCACCAGAGCTGTGGACCCACTGAGTTCAACATCACATCTCCAACACCTCCGAAGTCCCACCACAGGGTGAGTCCAGAGTGCTGTGTCACCAACGTCTGTGGCACCCGACTCTGCCGCAGCATCTGTGGCCCCGTGGTGTGATCGAAACACTGCGCAGTCGACGCCTCATGTTTAACCAGCTGGATTCATCTACCACGCTTTGTTGTAAGGAACCAACGCCTCACCGCCAATGCTGCTTCACCTTCCCTGCAATCATAAGGAACCAATGCCTCACCTCTCCTGCTTAGCAGTAAGGAACCGATGCCTCACCTCCCCAGTGGCAGTAAGGAACGGATGCTGCACTGGCTCCAGTGGGACCTCACCTCCCCGACGCTGTGCAACATCTTTGCTTCTTCATTGTTTTCCAAAGTACTGTAACCGGGGCCTCTGCGACTCCATAGCTGGTCCATGCTCCCTCACGAGCAGTGCTGCGCTGTTGGAAGTGATTCTATCAAGCCATTGGGATAGCTCTAGTTGGAACTATTGTGTTTCTAAGCACTATAGTACATTTAGGGGGTCATTCCAACCCTGGCGGTCGGTGTTAAAGCGGCGTTCAAAACGCCAACAGGCTGGCGGTAAACAAAAAAATGCAATTCCGACCCTGGCGGAAACCGCCAACAGAGACCGCCACTTAAACACACCACCCGCCACGGCGGGACAAACAAACAGCGCGGCGGTCACCGCCAACAGACAGGCGGGAGACAATGTACCGCCCACCCTATCACAACCCACCAATCCGCCACCTTTTCCGGGGCGGTAGCCCCGCCGATAAAAACACGGCGGAAACAGACATTTCAAACGGAAAACGCTCACCTCCATACACCCCACGAGGAATATGGACAGCATGGAACCCGAACTACACATCCTACCAGCCATTGTCTTCCTGCTCCTCTACCAGGAGCACGAACGCCGGCGCAGAAGACAACTGTGAGTACTGCACCTACGACACAGGGGAGGGGGAGGCAAAAAATTACAGGCACACACATATGCGACACACCCACCCTCACCCTCAACCACTACAACACACACATCAATGCATAGCAACACATCACAGTTACACCCCCAAACCCCCCGGAAGAATGCAAAGGCAAAAGGAAATGATTATAAATATAGAATTATATTGTAAGACTGAGTATAAAATATATCACACATCTATAATTTTATATACATAAATTGTCCAGTCCGATATGTCTATCAGCCATTGTTCGTGGGCCACTGGGCCAAAACACATAGGCAAATCCCACACAGGATACCTGCCTCCAACGGAGAGAACTCTGCAGGGGCATCAGATAGGAAAACTACAGGCACCTCAGGGGGAAGGGAAGGGAAGGGGGGGCACCTCAGCCAGATGAGTCCACGACGCCAGATCCACGAGGGGCCTCCATGGCCACTGTGCCATCCTGGGGAGTGCAAAGCCACAGTCTCACAAGTCTCTACAGTGGGTGGGTTGCCCACTGTGCCATCCTGGGGAGTGCAAAGCCACAGTCTCTCAAGTCTCTACAGTGGGTGGCTTGCCCACTGCCATATCCTGGGGAGTGCAAAGCCACAGTCTCTCAAGTCTCTACAGTGGGTGGTTTGCCCACTGTTCAAACCTGGGGAGTGCAAAGCCAGAGTCTCTCAAGTCTCTACAGTGGGTGGTTTGTCCACTGTTCAATCCTGGGGAGTGCAAAGCCACAGTCTCTCAAGTGGATAACAGTCTCCACTGGTACTGGAGGGGGACTAGTGCCCAGAGTGCTTCGTGCAGCCCTGCCCGACACAGATGCGGGCCTGCCCCTTCCGCCAATGGGCCAGCGGTGCTTGAGATGAAGGGCCCAGTTCAGCGGTTCTTGAGACGGCGGTGCCCAGCGGAGCGGTGCTTGAGATGAAGGGCCCAGTTCAGCGGTGCTTGAGATGAAGGGCCCAGTTCAGCGGTGCTTGAGATGAAGGGCCCAGTTCAGTGGTGCTTGAGACGGCGGTGCCCAGCGGAGCGGTGCTTGAGACGAAGGGCCCAGTTCAGCGGTGCTTGAGACGGCGGTGCCCAGCGGAGCGGTGCTTGAGATGAAGGGCCCAGTTCAGCGGTTCTTGAGACGGCGGTGCCCAGCGGAGCGGTGCTTGAGATGAAGGGCCCAGTTCAGCGGTGCTTGAGATGAAGGGCCCAGTTCAGCGGTGCTTGAGATGAAGGGCCCAGTGCAGCGGTTCTTGAGACGGCGGTGCCCAGCGGAGCGGTGCTTGAGATGAAGGGCCCAGTTCAGCGGTTCTTGAGACGGCGGTGCCCAGCGGAGCGGTGCTTGAGATGAAGGGCCCAGTTCAGCGGTGCTTGATACGGCGGTGCCCAGCGGAGCGGTGCTTGAGATGAAGGGCCCAGTTCAGCGGTTCTTGAGACGGCGGTGCCCAGCGGAGCGGTGCTTGTGATGAAGGGCCCAGTTCAGCGGTGCTTGAGATGAAGGGCCCAGTGCAGCGGTTCTTGAGACGGCGGTGCCCAGCGGAGCGGTGCTTGAGATGAAGGGCCCAGTGCAGCGGTTCTTGAGACGGCGGTGCCCAGCGGAGCGGTGCTTGAGATGAAGGGCCCAGTTCAGCGGTTCTTGAGACGGCGGTGCCCAGCGGAGCGGTGCTTGAGATGAAGGGCCCAGTTCAGCGGTGCTTGAGACGGCGGTGCCCAGCGGAGCGGTGCTTGAGATGAAGGGCCTAGTGCAGTGGTGCTTGAGACGGCGGTGCCCAGCGGAGCGGTGCTTGAGATGAAGGGCCCAGTTCAGCGGTGCTTGAGACGGCGGTGCCCGGCGGTGCCCAGCGGAGCGGTGCTTGAGATGAAGGGCCCAGTTCAGCGGTGCTTGAGATGAAGGGCCCAGTTCAGCGGTGCTTGAGATGAAGGGCCCAGTGCAGCGGTTCTTGAGACGGCGGTGCCCAGCGGAGCGGTGCTTGAGATGAGTGTCCTGGTCAGCGGATCCGGCCCAGGCATGGATGTCACTCGCCACCTGACATGTGGCTGGCGGGGCCTTCCTGCCCATCTGTCTGGTGGCTTGCGGGGCCCTCCTGGGCTGCAGTTCTCGGCCTGTGGGTGTCCTCCTGCCCACCTGGGACGTGGCTTGCGGGGCCCTCCTGGGCTGCAGTACCGGGCCTGTGTGTGTCCTCCTGCACACCTGGGATGGGGCTGGTGGGGACCTCCTGGCCAGCTGGCCTGCTGCCGGACTTGTCGGGCTTGCTGCCCTTCCCACCCTTCCATGCACGCTTGTGGCCCTTTCCCACCTTTGGCGGTGTGCCAGGTGGCACCCCACTTCCTGACGGAGCCAATGTAGGGATTTTGGTCCCTGGGGTCTTTGGTCGCTCGCGCCGGGCACTGGCAATCTTAGGATGCTTTTCCGGTGGTGGGCTGGCCGTGCCTTAGCTCCTAGCTGAACTGGATGCCCTTGCGGGTGGGGGACTCCACAGTCCATGGACAACAGTCTTCACTGGTCCCGGTTTTGTGGTGGCTGAGGTGCTGATTGGAGTCTTATGAGATGGACGGGGTGGGGGAGTTGTAGGAAAGAGGTCAAGTTTGGAAAGGAAAAGCAATTTGGAAAGAGAGGGACAGGTAGTTGTAGTGGGTATGGGAGTGGAGGAAGAGGATGTGGTTGTAGGAGTGTGAAGTCTGGTGTCTTTGGGTGCAGGTGCTTGGGCTGGAGGCTGTCGTGAGGTGGATGGCTGTTGGGTGGGTGGCTGCCTGCGTTTGTGTAGTTTGGAGGAGGGGGTGACAGACACACTTGGAGAGGACACAGGGGACGTGTAAATGGTAGTGGGGGTGGTGACTGCACGTGTGCGGAGTGTTCTGGTGGGTGTGCTGGTGATGGACGTAGTGGCTGAAGATGTTGTGCATGCAAGTGTGAGTGGAGACGTCACAGGGAGGGAGGAGGGAGACGAGGAGGAGGGGGCACAGTGGAGGCAGTGGGTGTTGGTATGTCTGCATGTGGATGTTGCTTGTGTGAATGCTTGTGTGATGTGTGGTGCTTATGTCTGGATGAGCTTCCCTTGGGTGTTGAGGTGTGTGCAGGCTGGTCTGTAGGTGTGTCTGGGATAGGCAGAGGTACAGGGGATTGGGTCTGGGTGGAGGAAGTTGGAGGGGGGAGGCTAGAGACAGGGACAATTGCTGCTGTCAGTGCTGAGGCCAGAGCGTTGAACGATCGCTGATGGGCAGCCTGACCCGAATGAATGCCCTCCAGGTATGCATTACTCTGGTGCATCTCTCTTTGTACACCCTGGATGGCATTCAAAAGGGTAGACTGCCCAACAATGATGGTCCTTAGGAGGTCAATGACCTCCTCACTGAGGGCAGCAGGGGTGACAGGGGCAGGGCCTGAGGTGCCTGGGGCGAAGGAGATGCCCACATTCCTGGGTGAGCGGGCACGGGGCAAACGCTGAGGGGCTGCTGGGAGGGCGGTGCTGGTGCGCTGGGTGGCGGCTGTAGCTGTTGTTGCGGGGGGCACGGATGTTGCCGCCACCACAAGGGAGCTCCCTTCAGAGGACGAGTCGCTGTCACTGACATCAGCACGAGTCCCCGCTGTGGAGCTCCCCTCGCCCTCCGTCTCACTGGTGAAATCCGAGTCAGTTGCATGGCCCGCCATGGCCATGTGAGATGCAGCTCCCTCGTGCTCCGATGCCACTTCTCCTCCGCCTGATGATGCTAATGCACACATGAACAGGAAGACCACAAAAAAGGGGGGGAGGAGAAATAAAGACATGTTGAGTGCATGGATTACTGCTACCATTGGCGTACAAGACAGACTCAGAAGCCCCCTGCACTACGCCGCGCACTTGGGGTCCACTACGCAATCCGTGGGACATGGCCTACAAGCTTATGGACGACAACTGCACACATAGATGACACAGGGCCATGGATACCTGTACTTGGCACCCTACAGAGGTGGGGGGCGGGGGCACAGGGCCATGCCTTACGGAGGGGCCTAGCCTACAGAAATCACCCTGGCCTAGGGATACCCACAGCCCTCCTCCCCCACCCAGACACCTCCACTGCGCGCAAAGTCAGCAGAATGTATTTGTACTCACCCCCTTGTGTCTGCTGTGATGTCCTCACGCGCCCATCCAAATCGGGGTAGGCCACCGCCAGGATCCGGGACATCAGGGGGGTCAATTGACGACTGGTACCCCTCCTACGTTGGGAGGCCATCCCCAGCAGAGTCTCTGCCGTCTTCCTGCTCCCGCGTCGGATGTCCTCCCACCTCGTCCGGCAGTGGGTGCCCCGTCTGTTGTGGACCCCCAGGGTCCGGACGTCCGTGGCGATGGCACGCCAAATTGCGACTTTCTGGTGGGTGCTGACCTATGTGACATGTAGAGGGAGAGAAAAATTGTCATCACCTTCTGCATGCTCGATGTGAGTGGCCCCCCATCCCCACCCTTGCCATGTGGCACATGCTCTCATCTGTCGTTTCATGCATGCCTCAATCGCTCCCCTCCCCACCATCTTTCATCCACCCGACTCAACCCAGGCATTGCCCACTAAGCATGGTCCCCGTGTACTTACCTGTTGGTCTGGAGGACCGTAGAGCAGCGCATACTGGGGGAGGACCCCATCCACAAGTTTCTCCAACTCCTCCGCAGTGAAGGCAGGGGCCCTTTCCCCAGTCGCATGAGCCATTGTCTCTTCCAGACCGAGGTCACAGCGCACTTGCAGTGTAGGTCCTCTCCTGTCGAAGATCAGGTATCGAGTGATTAAGCAGATAGAAAATGGCGGTCACGCCCTCGGCGGTGCGTACCGCGGCGGTGCGTACCGCGACCGCCGGCGCACATCGTCATTGGCTCCTGAGACCCATAGGGTTCTATGTTAACCAATACGGCTTAGTGCCGCGGTCTTTGACCGCCTACCGCCGCGGTGTGCCACGCCAGCGCATTGACCTCACATCCCACTGTCGCACTTCACAGGTCAGGCAGCTGCCATTTCAAGGGCCCACATGGCCTAATTACCAACTGCGTCACACATACCTAGGCCATGCACCAACACTCATACAAGCCATTCAATGCATTGGGAATCGTGCTATGTGCAAGCTGTGGTTACGTACCTGTGGGTTGCTTGACTCTGTGCTCGCTGTTGTCCTTCATAGGCACCGTCCGCTGGGACATGCGAGGAGATGGAGGAATCTTCCCGTGTACAGACCGCTGGTGGACCTGTCGACAATGGAGGAACTACATGTCATACTGACATACAGGCTTGACCGAGCCACTATACAGGAACTGTGTGCCCAGCTGGAGCCAGACCTGATGTCACCCATCCGCCAACCCACAGGGATCCCCCCTCTAGTGCAGGTGCTGTCAGTACTCCATTTCTTAGCAAGTGGGTCATTTCAAACAACAGTGGCCATATCATCAGGGATGTCCCAGCCTATGTTTTCCAATGTGTTGTCCAGAGTGTTGTCTGCCCTGCTGAAACACATGCGGAGCTACATCGTTTTCCCTGAGGTGGGGGATTTGCCTACAGTGAAGGGTGATTTCTATGCCCTTGGACATATCCCCAACATCATAGGTGCCATTGATGGGACACATGTTGCTTTGGTCCCCCCCAGCAGGAGTGAGCAGGTGTACAGGAACCGGAAGAGTTATCATTCGATGAATGTACAGATGGTGTGTTTGGCTGACCAGTACATCTCCCATGTTAATGCCAAGTTCCCTGGGTCAGTCCATGACGCCTACATCCTGCGGAATAGCAGCATCCCATATGTGATGGGTCAACTCCAGAGGCACCGGGTGTGGCTATTAGGGGACTCTGGTTACCCCAACCTGTCCTGGCTACTGACCCCAGTGAGGAATCGCAGGACAAGGGCAGAGGAACGGTACAATGAGGCCCATGGGTGGACTAGGAGGGTGATCGAGCGAACCTTTGGCCTCCTGAAGGCCAGGTTCAGGTGCCTCCATATGACAGGTGGATCCCTAATGTACTCACCAAAGAAGGTGTGTCAGATCATCTTGGCCTGCTGTATGCTTCACAACCTGGCTTTGCGCCGCCAGGTGCCTTTTCTGCAGGAGGATGGTCCAGATGGTGGCGTTGTAGCAGCTGTGGAGCCTGTGGAGAGTGAAGAGGAGGAAGCCGAAGAGGACAACATAGAGAACAGGAACATAGTAATACAGCAGTATTTTCAGTGACACACAGGTAAGAGTAGACACCGGCATATTACATTTACTTAAAGACTCCTACCTCTCTACTGTCTGACTTTTTCCCCCAGTGCATGGTAACTGTGTTGTGACTTTCCCTTCCGTTTTCAGAGCTGTGGGCCCCACTGCGTGACATCTGCTTTGTTTCCCCATGGACTACAGCTGTGTGACAGCGGTTTGTTACCATCACAATGTGAATGAACATTTTGGCACGGTCATGTCTAATACATTTGTTCTAAATCACAGCCAGACTCCAGATTGTTTTGTGCAATAAGTATTTTTATTCAAGTGCTCTAAATTGGATGGGTGGTTGCAAATCGGTGAGGGGTGATGGTGGAGGATTGTCCATGGCAGAGTCCAGACTATCAGTTTCACAGGTGCATTGTCCAAATGCCTGTGGGAAGTGGAGCAGGGGCAGTTTAAGGTTGGACAGGGTGACAATGTGGGACAGTGGGTTGACAATCAGGGCGGTATACTTTGCTGGCGGGAGTCTTGACATCTTACTCTGTCTTCTTCCTGGATCTCAGGGCCTGCTTGCGGGGTGGTTCTCCTTCTGCAGGGGGTGGGGTTCTGGTGGCCTGTTGGTCTTGTGTCGGGGCCTCCTGTCCACTAGCGCCGGCGGAGGTGGTAGGCAGTTCTTGGTGCATGCTAGTGTCAGGGGCCCTTTGAGGTGCCACAGTGTCCCGCAATGTCGTGACTACCTCATTCAGGGCCACTACGATGGTACCCATGGCGGAACTGATGTTTCTTAGTTCCTCCCTGAACCCCATATACTGTTCCTCCTGCAGAAGCTGGATCTCCTGAAACCTGTCCAGGACCGTCGCCATCGTCTCCTGGGAGTGGTGGTATGCTCCCATGATGGAGGAGAGGGCCTCGTGGAGAGTGGGTTCCCTGGGCCTGTCCCCCCTTGTCGCACAGCAGCCCTCCCAGTTCCCCTGTTTCCCTGGGCCTCTGTCCCCTGGACCGTGTGCCCACTACCACTGCCCCCAGGTCCCTGTTTTTGTTGGGGCGGTGGGTTAGCCTGGTTTCCCTGTAGTGGTGGACACACCGCTGATTGACGTGTCCTGGGGACAGAGGTATGGGCCCGCTGGGTGGGTGCTGTTCCCAGAGGGGGGAAGGTCTACTGTGGCCTGTGGCTGTGTGAGGGGAACCGACTGTCCCGAGGTCCCCGATGGACCGGGCTGGTCATCTAGATCCAGGGAGACAGAGCTGCTGTCTTCACTGTGGGCCTCTTCTGGGGGTGGAGGGGACATTTGTGGACCCTCCTGCGCTGTAACGTGGCGTTCGGGTCCTGCAGGGGTATAAAAGCATGGTTATTGCTTCTGTGTGTATCATAGCGTGCAATGGGTGGGTGCCCGTGTACCCCAGTGCTGGCATTCCTTTTTGGGGGCTGTTGTGATGGTGGTTGGGGGGGGGGAGGTTTGTATGTGTATGTGTAGTGGACATGCTTAGGTGATGGGTGTCCATGCTTTGTGGACGCATGCAGGGCTAGGTGTTGGGATGGGTGGGTTGTGATGGTGAGACAGTTGCAAGGAGTAGGATGTGATGGGGGTGAGGGTGAGGGTGGGGGTATGAGTTGGCATGCAGGTGGGGTGGGGGGGAGAAGTAGTTAAGATTTGCCTTACCAGAGTCCATTCCTCCGCCTACTCCTGCGAGGCCCTCAGGATGCAGGATGTTCAAGACTTGCTCCTCCCATGTTATAAATTCTGGGGGAGGAGGTGGGGGTCCGCCGCCAGTCTTCTGCACCGCGATGTTGTGCCTGTATACCATGGAACGCACCTTCCCCCGTAGGTCGTTCCACCTCTTCCTGATGTCGTCCCGATTTCTTGGGTGCTGTCCCACAGCGTTGACCCTGTCGACTATTCTGTTCCATAGCTCCATCTTCCTGGCAATGGTGGTGTGCTGCACCTGTGCCCCGAACAGCTGTGGCTCTACTCGTAAAATTTCCTCCACCATGACCCTGAGTTCATCATCAGAGAACCTGGGGTGTCTTTGCGGTGCCATGGGGTGGTGTGGGTGATGTGTAGGGTGGATTGTGTGGTGCTAAGTGTGGTGATGTGTATTGTTGTGTTGTGTGAAGTGCGTGCAAATATTGCTGGTGAATTGGGCGTCTGGGTGCTCGGATGTCTTTTCTCGGTGCGTGTTCACGAATCTCTAGGAGTGGAGGTTTGTGGGTGATGTGGGTGTGTGTTTTATATTTAATTGGGTGTGTGGGAGTGGTGTGTGTATGTGTCTCAGGTGTGTGTATTTTGAATTGTCCAATGTGGTTGTATTTTGTGCGCGGCGGTATGTACCGCCAATGGAATACCGCGGTTGTAAGACCGCCGCGTGGATTCGTGTGTCGTGATAGTGTGGGCGTATTTCTGTTGCCGTGACGGTGGAGGTTTGGTCATCGCCAGTTTCTTGCTGCCCTTTGGTGTGGCGGACTTTTGTGGATGTCTGTATTTTGGCGGTTTCCCTGTTGTGGGTCAGAATGACCGTGGCGGTTTACCGCGGCCGCGGCGGTGCTATGGCGGTCTTCTGAACGGCGGTAAGCGCCTTTTACCGACGAGGTTGGAATGACCCCCTTAGTCTTGAAATGTGTATCTTTACTTTTGTATGGTGAATTTCTTTCATCTTGTTTTACTCAGATAAATATTGGCTATTTTTCTAAACAGATGTGGAGCCCTTTATAGTGTTTTCTATGTGTTACTGTGTGTGTGTGTGTGTGTATAAATACTTTACACATTGCCTTTGAGATAAGTCGGACTGCTTGTACCAAGCTACCAAGGGGGTAAGCAGGGGTTATATTAGCTGTGTGACTCCCTTGCCCTGAATAGAGTGAGGGTCCCTACTTGGGCAGGGTGCAAACCACTGCCAACAAGAGACCCTATTTTTAACAGTTCCTGAATGAAAGGCAAAGATATAATGTAATAAATATATCATGAGGCACAGAATTAAACACTAGAGGTGCAGGAAGGGACAGGAATGGAAAAAGAGAAGGGTCTCAGGAAAGAACATGATGCAATATTTTTGATTTAATGTTCATTGGTGAAATAAACTTAAGATCTGGAATTGTGTTCTACATGAGTTACAGTTTGCTAGTAAATTGTTGCAATAACATAGGAAAAAGTGTAGAAACAACAGATATCTATTCAGCCAGTATAACAAATACTCATGATTAGCGCACATCAAAAGGCAGTTCCTTCAAATGCAGCTAGATGAGGAGGTCTGGAAACCTTTAGTGCTGCTACATTTCTAGCACCTTTAGGCCCATATTTAAAAGAAAATTACGGCGTGCGATGCTGCGACAAAATTTGCAACCCTGCGCTCCATCATTTTCACACTGCAGGGATGCGCCGTATTTAATTGAATATAGCACACCCCTGTGTAGTCCCGTGCGCTGGCGCTAAATGAAGCTGCCTAGCACCAATGCAGGCATCCTTTCACCATCGTGCAAGGCTGTCTGCGTTGAGGGGTTTGATTGTTTATGTGTGGGAAAGTGCCCCTTTCAGCACATAAACAATCACTAATTTCGATTTGGCACCTCTGTGTGTGCTGCAGAATGCAGCACGCACAGAAGTGACAGCTTCATTTTGAAATGATTGTTTATGTGGAGGAAGGGGCACCTTCCTGTACATAAACAATCATACCTGGCATTTTGCTCTTTTTATGCGTGCTGCAGAATGCAGCACACATAGAAAAAGCAAAAAACGAGGAGGAATACTTTTATTCACCCCTGGAGTGGCATTAGATTTTGGTGCTGCCTCAGGTTTATGAAATCTTGTAAATCTGAGGCAGCGTCAGAATGCAATTGGTATTGCTGTGGCACGCCCACAGCAACACCCATTGCACGCCCCTCCACGCAAAAAGGCTGCGTTTGATGGGGCTGTATTTGCAAGGTGATGTTGAGCCACAAAAAGTGGCCTCACGCCACCCTGTAAATACGACGCGGGGCATAGCACCACCGGAGCGTGACTATAAGTGACACTCCAGTGGCGCTAGGGGCTCTTAAATATGCTCCTTAGTGCGCAAAATTGGGGAAGAATTTAGGCAATTTAGGAAAGTTGCAGCGGACCTGGCTCAAAACAAACAACAGTCAAGACAAACTGCAGCTACACAAACTTAACAGGATATACAAATCATCAATCAAAAAAGCTAAAAAAAGATACTACTCAGACAGAATTCTAAATGCTCAATCTACAACCAAGGAATTTTACAAAATTCTCAATGAATTTCGAAAACCCACATGCATGGAAGGAAGTCATCCCACCACTCAAGATTTCACAAACAAATTGGCAACTCACTACACAACCAAGGCAGACACACTGGACTCCTATTTAAAACAGAAGAAAACCATCAGCACCAACCCCTTTACTAAAATACCCTTTAAGAATAAACCATCCCAACCTCTACAGTCCTTCAAACAAATATCCCAGGATGAATTTATGGATTTGGTCAAAGCAAGCAGACCTTCTGGTTGCCCTTCTGACCCTTGCCCACCACAGATCTTCAAGAACATCCTGCTATCTACTTCCGCTGCCACACCTGTAAGAAGAATCATCAACAACTCTTTAACTTCAGGAACTTTTCCTACAGACCTGAAAAAGGCATACATACGACCATTATTAAAGAAAACAAATCTAGACCCGCAAGACCCAAACAACTACAGACCTATCATAAATGGACCTTTCCTGGGCAAATTGATAGAAAGAGCAGCATTCGCCCAGATGTCACAATTCATTGAAGACAACTCTATACTTTCAGACTTCCAAACTGGATTCCGCCCAGGAAGAAGCACTGAATCGGCACTCCTGGCAATCTGGGACGATCTAAAAACACAGTTGACCGAAATGGAGTTGCTGCACTACTTCTCTTGGACCTCTCAGCTGCCTTTGATACAGTTGACCATGACACCCTAACTCAAAGACTCCACGAAGCCGGCATACAAGGGATTGCGCTCGACTGGATTACCTCCTATCTCCAAAAAAGAGCAAATATCATCCACTCACCCCCCTTCTCATCCGAACCCTACCTCACAAAAACAGGGGTCCCCCAAGGGTCAATCATCTCACCTTTGCTTTTTAACATCTACATGATATCTTTACCAGAACTGATCAATGATTTCCATCTCACATGCTACAACTATGCAGATGACACACAAATACTACTTCAATTAGAAGACCCCAAAAACATTGAAAACTCTCAAATCTTCAGTTGCCTCAGAGCCATTGATCAGTGGATGACCTGGAGCCATCTCAAACTAAATACCTCCAAAACTGAAATACTCACATGTGGTGACTGGAAACATTATGACCCTCTGTGCGGCTGGCCTGACGATCTCGGACCACCTCCTCAATTATCCAAGGAAGTGAAAAACCTAGGAATCACCATGGATTCCAAACTAACTATGAATGCCCAAGTAGACAAATTAGCACGCACAAGCTTCATCACCTTAAAGACTTTACGACGCATTTTCCCTCACCTCGGATTTCCACACAAGGTGCAAGCTACTATCTCACTTGTATTATCCAAACTGGATTATGCCAATAGCCTCTACCATGGATCATCTCTATCTGTTATGAAAAAACTACAACGTATCCAGAATTCCGCAGCCAGGCTACTACTACATATAAAGCCGCAAGCCCACATCTCCCCTGCCTTGAGAGCACTACACTGGCTACCCGTTGCCAGAAGATGCACTTTCAAGCTGCTTTGTATCACCCACAAAGCTATACATGGAACAGGACCGCTTTTCATCAGAAAGAAAATTACCAAATACATCCAACAAAGAACCCTCCGCTCAAGACTGGCACCCCGCCTTAGAACACCACCATACAAGAAAAAGACTGTAGGTGGTACATCCTTCTCCGTCCAAGCAGCCAAACTATGGAATTCATTACCCCCAACTATAAGAGCCACAGATAACTTTCTTGTTTTCAGGAAACTACTCAAGAGTTGGCTCTTTCCTTCATAACCACCTTTTTCAAACAACTATGAACTGCATATGCCTATGGGGATAATTATTTTTTTTCAGATTATATGTATATTTCTATTGATTTATAGTTTCTTTGGAAACTAAAGCAAGGCTGTGCGCCCAGAGATCCCATAGCAGAAAAAGATCTAGAATCCTTCCTGGAGGTGAACTGATGATGTACTGGAGCGTAATCTGTATCTGACTGTGACGCGCAGGTTCTATCTCCCTCTCCTGGAGACACAGAGTAGAAGGTTCTCCCTTTATAAAGCACCTGTAAGCTCCGCCCGCTGAGCCACGCCCGTCCACCCTCGAAGTAGGTAAAGGAATTTCCCGCCTTTTACCAGGATGATGGACAGCTTTCCAAAACGACCCCAATGCGTTTACCGCCGTTTCCGGTGGTGCGTTGTTAATGCTCAGAAGCACGAGGACATCTCCACAAAGACGCACTAGTAACAATCACATTGCCAAAGGAACACAAGGTTGATGGAGACGTTTTTCCCCGTGGCCCATCACGTACCCTTAGTGTACAATATAAACTGGGCGTATAAAACATGCTAGGTTACGCTTACTAACATACTCGTAGAAAATACTCTGGTTGGGTAGGCCACAATGCTCTTTTTACAGAGGCTAAACCTCAAAGGAAGCACTTGCAATTATAATCGTAGCAGGTGCCGCAGTTGAAGCTCAGCTTCAGGAAAGGACAAGCCACCCTAACTCTTGGGCTTGGCAAAGATAAAGCACGGCTGTGCGCTCAGAGATCCCATAACAGAAATGATCTAGAATCCTTCCTGGAGGTGAACTGATTATGTACTGGAGCGTAATCAGTATCTGACTGTGACGCGCGGTTTCTATCTTCCTCTCCTGGAGACACAGAGTAGAAGGTTCTCCCTTCATAAAGCACCTATAATATCCGCCCGCAGAGCCACGCCCCGTCCACCCTCGAAGTAGGTAAAGGAATTCCCGCCTCTTACCAGGATGATGGACAGCATTCCCAAAACGACCCCACTGCGTTTACCGCCGATTCCGGTGGTGCGTTGTAGATGCGCAGAAGCACGAGGACATCTCCACAAAGACGCACTAGTAACAATCACATTGCCAAAGGCACACAAGATTGCTGGAGACGTTTACCCCGTGGCCCATCACGTAACCTTAGTGTACAATATAAACGGGGCGTATAAAACATGCTAGGTAACGCTTACTGACATACTCGTAGAAAATACCCCGGTTGGGTAGGCGACGATGCGCATTTTTACTGAAACTAAACCTCAAAAGAAGCACTTCCAAATATAAACGTAGCAGGTGCCGCAGTTGAAGCTCAGCTTCTGGAAAGGACAAGCCACCGTAACTCTTGGGCTGGGCAAAGATGAAGGAAGGCTCTGCGCTCAGAGATCCCATAGCAGAAAAGATCTAGAATCCTTCCTGGAGGTGAACTGATGATGTACTGGAGCGTAATCAGTATCTGACTGTGACGCGCGGGTTCTATCTTCCTCCCCTAGAGGCACAGAGTAGAAGGTTCTCCCTTTATGAAGCACCTGTAAGCTCCGCCCGCTGAGCCACGCCCGTCCACCATCGAAGTAGGTAAAGGAATTCCCGCCTTTTACCAGGATGATGGACAGCTTTCCAAAACGACCCCACTGCGTTTTACCGCCGATTCCGGTGGTGCGTTGTTGATGCGCAGAAGCACGAGGACATCTCCACAAAGACGCACTAGTAACAATAACATTGCCAAAGGCACACAAGGTTGCTGGAGACGTTTACCCCGTGGCCCATCAGGTACCCCTAGTGTACTACATAAACGGGGCGTATAAAACATGCTAGGTAACGCTTACTGACATACTCGTAGAAAATACTCCGGTTGGTTCGGTCACGATGCTCATTTTTACAGAAACTAAACCTCAACAGGAAACACTTACCAATATAAACGTAGCAGGTGCCCCAGTTGAAGCTCAGCTTCTGGAAAGGACAAGCCACCCTAACTCTCGGGCTTGGCAAAGATAAAGCAAGGCTGTGCGCTCAGAGATCCCATAGCAAAAAAAGATCCAGAATCCTTCCTGGAGGTGAACTGATGATGTACTAGAGCGTAATCTGTACCTGACTGTGACGCGCGGGTTCTATCTTCCTCTCCTGGAGGCACAGAGTAGAAGGTTCTCCCTTTATGAAGCACCTGTAAGCTCTGCCCGCTGAGCCACGCCCCGTCCACCCTCGAAGTAGGTAAAGGAATTCCCGCCTTTTACCAGGATGATGGACAGCTTTCCAAAACGACCCCACTGCGTTTACCGCCGTTTCCGGTGGTGCGTTTGTTGATGCGCAGAAGCACGAGGACATCCCCACAAAGACGCACTAGTAACAATAACATTGCCAAAGGCACACAAGGTTGCAGGAGACGTTTACCCCGTGGCCCATCACGTACCCCTAGTGTACAATATAAACAGGGTGTATAAAACATGCTAGGTAACGCTTACTGACATACTCGTAGAAAATACTCCGGTTGTGTAGGCCACGATGCTCATTTTACAGAAACTAAACCTCAAAGGAAGCACTTACCAATATAAACGTAGCAGGTGCCGCAGTCGAGGCTCAGCTTCTGGAAAGGACAAGCCACCCTGGCTCTTGGGCTTGGCAAGGATGTAGCACGGCTGTGCGCTCAGAGATCCCATAGCAGAGGAAGATCTGGAGTCCTTCCTGGAGGTGAACTGATGGTGTGCTGGAGCGTGGTCTGTGTCTGACTGTGACGCGCGGGTTCTATCTTCCTCTCCTGGAGACACAGAGTAGAAGGATCCCCCTTTATAAAGCACCTGTAAGCTCCGCCCGCTGAGCCATGCCCGTCCACCCTCGAAGTAGGTAAAGGAATTCCCGCCTCTTACCAGGATGATGGACAGCTTTCCAAAACGACCCCACTACGTTTTACCGCCGTTTCCGGTGGTGCGTTGTTGATGCGCAGAAGCACGAGGACATCTCCACAAAGACGCACTAGTAACAATAACATTGCCAAAGGCACACAAGGTTGCTGGAGACGTTTACCCCGTGGCCCATCACGTACCCCTAGTGTACAATATAAACAGGGTGTATAAAACATGCTAGGTAACGCTTACTGACATACTCGTAGAAAATACTCCGGTTGTGTAGGCCACGATGCTCATTTTACAGAAACTAAACCTCAACAGGAAGCACTTACCAATATAAACGTAGCAGGTGCCGCAGTCGAAGCTCAGCCTCTGGAAAGGACAAGCCACCCTGGCTCTTGGGCTTGGCAAGGATGAAGCATGGCTGTGCGCTCAGAGATCCCATAGCAGAGGAAGATCTGGAGTCTTTCCTGGAGGTGAACTGATGGTGTGCTGGAGCGTGGTCTGTGTCTGACTGTGACGCGCGGGTTCTATCTTCCTCTCCTGGAGACACAGAGTAGAAGGTTTCTCCCTTTATGAAGCACCTGTAAGCTCCGCCCGCTGAGCCACGCCCCGTCCACCCTCGAAGTAGGTAGGGGAATTCCCGCCTCTTGCCAGGATGATGGACAGCTTTCCAAAACGACCCCACTGCGTTTACCGCCGATTCCGGTGGTGTGTTGTTGATGCGCAGAAGCACGAGGACATCTCCACAGAGACACACTAGTAACAATAACATTGCCAAAGGCACACAAGGTTGCTGGAGACGTTTACCCCGTGGCCCATCAGGTACCCCTAGTGTACAATATAAACGGGGCGTATAAAACATGCTAGGTAACGCTTACTGACATACTCGTAGAAAATACTCCGGTTGGTTCGGTCACGATGCTCATTTTTACAGAAACTAAACCTCAACAGGAAACACTTACCAATATAAACGTAGCAGGTGCCCCAGTTGAAGCTCAGCTTCTGGAAAGGACAAGCCACCCTAACTCTCGGGCATGGCAAAGATAAAGCAAGGCTGTGCGCTCAGAGATCCCATAGCAAAAAAAGATCCAGAATCCTTCCTGGAGGCGAACTGATGATGTACTAGAGCGTAATCTGTACCTGACTGTGACGCGCGGGTTCTATCTTCCTCTCCTGGAGGCACAGAGTAGAAGGTTCTCCCTTTATGAAGCACCTGTAAGCTCCGCCCGCTGAGCCACGCCCCGTCCACCCTCGAAGTAGGTAGGGAATTCCCGCCTCTTGCCAGGATGACGGACAGCTTTCCAAAACGACCCCACTGCGTTTACCGCCGTTTCCGGTGGTGCGTTGTTGATGCGCAGAAACACTTATCCACAAAGACGCACTAGTAACAATCACATTGCCGAAGGCACACAAGGTTGCTGGAGACGTTTACCCCGTGGCCCATCACGTACCCCTAGTGTACAATATAAACAGGGTGTGTAAAACATACTAGGTAACGCTTACTGACATACTCGTAGAAAATACTCCGGTTGTGTAGGCCACGATGCTCATTTACAGAAACTAAACCTCAACAGGAAGCACTTACCAATATAAACGTAGCAGGTGCCGCAGTCGAAGCTCAGCCTCTGGAAAGGACAAGCCACCCTGGCTCTTGGGCTTGGCAAGGATGAAGCACGGCTGTGCGCTCAGAGATCCCATAGCAGAGGAAGATCTGGAGTCCTTCCTGGAGGTGAACTGATGGTGTGCTGGAGCGTGGTCTGTGTCTGACTGTGACGCGCGGGTTCTATCTTCCTCTCCTGGAGACACAGAGTAGAAGGTTCTCCCTTTATGAAGCACCTGTAAGCTCCGCCCGCTGAGCCACGCCCCGTCCACCCTCGAAGTAGGTAGGGGAATTCCCGCCTCTTGCCAGGATGATGGACAGCTTTCCAAAACGACCCCACTGCGTTTACCGCCGATTCCGGTGGTGTGTTGTTGATGCGCAGAAGCACGAGGACACCTCCACAAAGACGCACTAGTAACAATAACATTGCCAAAGGCACACAAGGTTGCTGGAGACGTTTTTACCCCGTGGCCCATCACGTACCCCTAGTGTACAATATAAACAGGGTATATAAAACATGCTAGGTAACGCTTACTGACATACTCGTAGAAAATACTCCGGTTGTGTAGGCCACGATGCTCATTTTACAGAAACTAAACCTCAAAGGAAGCACTTACCAATATAAACGTAGCAGGTGCCGCAGTCGAAGCTCAGCTTCTGGAAAGGACAAGCCACCCTAACTCTCGGGCTTGGCAAAGATAAAGCAAGGCTGTGCGCTCAGAGATCCCATAGCAGAGGAAGATCCAGAATCCTTCCTGGAGGTGAACTGATGATGTACTGGAGCGTAATCTGTATCTGACTGTGACGCGCGGTTTCTATCTTCCTCTCCTGGAGACACAGAGTAGAAGGTTCTCCCTTTATGAAGCACCTGTAAGCTCCGCCCGCTGAGCCACGCCCCGTCAACCCTCGAAGTAGGTAGGGGAATTCCCGCCTCTTGCCAGAATGATGGACAGCTTTCCAAGGCGACCCCACTGCGTTTGCCGCCGACTCGCGTGGTGCGTTGTTGATGCGCAGGGGCGCGAGGACATCTCCGCGGGGACGCACTAGTGGCAATGACATTGCCGGGGGCACACAAGGTTGCTGAAGACGTTTTGCCCCCGTGGCCCATCACGTACCCTAGTGTACAATGTGGACGCGGCAGATGCCGCGGTTGAAGCTCACCTTCTGGAAAGGACGGCCCACCCTGGCTCTTGGGCTTAGCAGGGATGGGGCGGGGCGGGGCTGTCCGCTCAGAGATCCCATGGCGGAGGGGATCTGGAATCCTTCCTGGAGGTGAGCTGATGATGTGCTGGAGCGTGGTCTGTGTCTGACTGGGACGCGCGGTTTCTGTCTTCCTCTGCTGGAGACACAGAGTGGAGGGTTTCTCCCTTTGTGGAGCACCTGTGGGCTCCGCCCGCTGGGCCACGCCCCGTCCACCCTCGAGGTAGGTGGGGGAGTTCCCGCCTTTTTACCAGGATGATGGATGGACGACTAAGTATTTTTTACCCATGTTTCTAATTATGTATTGTATGTGCAGATGTGTGTGTATAGTCATGTGTGTGTGTGTGTATAAATATATATATATATGTGTATATGTTGTTTCTGTGCCTGGCATGTTTCTATGAATTTCTGCTCTCTTTTTATCACACTTATCTACTCATCGCTCTTATGTCATGTCTCTATCAAACTATCCTCCATTCTCACTCGGACTCATCCCAAATCCCTTCGACCACTTCCATCTCCTAAATATCTCTGCCTAAGCTCATCCCTTCACCCCCACATCTAACTCACCAAACCTCACTCTACCTCTGTGACCTCCCACACAACCCTACTAAATTCTCCTGCATTCATCTCACCCTGCTACTATGCTCTCCCTAACCCTTCCACATCCTCTTTCCCCTCCGCCCCCCTTTTATTCATCTCAAGCCTTTGGATTCAGCAAATGAAGGACAAACTCCCAATTAACACTTCTGGATTTCTTTCCTCCTCCACCCCTCCATTACTCCAGTCAATCTAACTAACAAACTCTCATATCCGCAACTCAAATTAACTCATAATAATGCTAAAACTGTACTCCTTATTAAATTATACTAATCCATCACTAATTCTTGTTGGGTACCGGAGTAGCGTGCTACTCATCGAAAAGCGCTTCGACGCCTCGTCAGGGGTAGTAAGCGCTATATAAATACGATTACAATTACAATTACAATTACAATGTGTAGCCTCTCCACAGTGCATTTGCTGTGTTACTAAATGAAGAAAGACTATGAAACTACAAATAACCTCAATAGTATATCCTATCTTCCTCAGTACTGTAGTAAGACAACACAATGATTACCTCACAAGGGGAAGATGTGTGACATAGTTTGAATGAAGAGAAGTAAGTAAAGCATGAGCAGGCAGAAATAATTAGTGGTAAAGTAAGGATATGGTTTAAGATATGTCAACAGATTACAGAATGTTTCCCATCAAAATGGCTAATTTTAAAATAATTGATAAACGTCTAACTATGTACTATAAGTCATATGTGAGCATGATAACACCAGCAATTAAAAAAGCAAAGCCAGCATTGACTACTTCAAATGAAGTTCAAAAGTCACTGAAATTGTGTGTGTGGGAGATGAATGAGTAATTTGGAAAGTGTGTGTGAATCTCGGACAACACTGCCAACCAGTTTTGGGAACATAGAGTTGGGCTTATTTTTATTTATTTTATTTATGCATTCTTATAAAGCATAGCCAACACAGGCTATCAAAGTGCTGTGTATAAAATAACATGAAATTATGTTTCAATACTTCATGGAACCAGAAACTTTTCTAAAGCTACAAATGATAAACAATGATGAGCAAGAGTTTCAAAAGACCAAGGTGGAATGTGATAGGTGAATTATGAACGTGAGACATGAATGGGAATAAATAATAGATGGGAAGGAAGAAGCAGTATGCACAAAAGAAGAGAGGTGTAGTTGGGGTGCTGTTTGGAAAGTAGGCCTGGGTATGCTATGAGTGGTTATGCAAGAAACAAGGGATGCGCAAGGTGTAGCTATGATAGGGATTCTAGGCCAGTAAAGCAGAAGCACAAAGGTAAATGTAGAAACAGCAGTGTGGGTGCAGGCTTCAGGCAAAGAGGGGCTTGTTTGCTCAAAGGGTCTAAAAATTGAGTAACTAGAATTTGGAAAGGAACATCATTCATATGTGAGTCAAAAGGAAGATTCTAAGGCCCATATTTATACTTTTTGACGCAAAACTGCGCCAACGCCCATCCCCCATTGAAATGACTCCTGTCTTAGCAAAGACAGGAGTCATGCCCCCTTGCCCAATGGCCATGCCCAGGGGACTTCTGTCCCCTGGGCATGGTCATTGGGCATTGTGGCATGTAGGGGGGCACAAATCAGGCCCCCCTATGCCACAAAAAAAAATAAAAAAAAATACTTACCTGGACTTACCTTAATGTCCCTGGGGTGGGTCCCTCCATCCTTGGGTGTCCTCCTGTGGTGGGCAAGAGTGGCAGGGGGTGTCCCTGGGGGCTTGGGAGGGCACCTCTGGGCTCATTCTGAGCCCACAGGTCCCTTAACGCCTGCCCTGACCCAGGCGCTAAAATCTGGCGCAAATGCGGGTTTTTTAGTCCCGCCCACTCCCGGGCGTCATTTTTGCCCGGGAGTATAAATACGACGCATATGCATCGCAGTCATTTTTTAAGACGGGAACGCCTACCTTGCATATCATTAACGCAAGGAAGGTGTTCACGCAAAAAAATGACGCTAACTCCATGAACTTTGGCGCTAGACGCGTCTAACGGCAAAGTATAAATATGGAGTTAGTTTTGCGTCGAATTTGCGGCGAAAAAAACGACGCAAATTCGGCGCAAACGGAGTATAAATATGCCCCTAAATCTTCTTCTAAAAAAATTAAGGATTCCGATTATCTGATCCCACTTGAAAGTTAGTTCCAAATCATTGTTACAGACCCGGTAAGGATCTATAGCCGCCTCTTTGGCTTTTAATTTCTAGAGTTCTAGAATATGAATCTGTATGCTTTTCCAGTTTATCATACTTCTGCATCATTTTATGTTTGAGAGAAGTGACTGGGTTTGTAGAGGAATAGTTTTTGTTGGTGCTACAAGCTGATTTTGACTTGTCATTCTGCCTCAAACTGGAGACAGTGTAGACTTTTAGAGGCTGCTTGTTCAGCATGGTAGTCCATGGTTAAATGTGAATCATTCTGGATTCACACACACTAACCTTAGGGGGTTCCATAGTAGAAAAACATTCGTACGAGAGTTCTGGCAGCCCCTCTTTGTTAGTTTTCAAGTAGTTTTGTTTATTTTTCAGTGCTTAGTTTTCTACAAATTTTATTTGAGTAGATCTGTGGAATTTCAAGTTTGGGTCTTCTCCAGACATATTTTCATGTAGCTAACATCTTGGACCCAAGATATTTTCAATTATATTTGGGTATTGGTCATTGGGCACCCCTTACTCCTCCATCACCATTCTTAGCAGCTCCGTCTGCTGATTAAATTCTCAACAGCTCCTTGTGCACGTTACATTGTGTTTGCAATGTTTATTGCCTGACTTCCTTGCCACATAATTAAGACATCTTTTCTTTCTTGGACTTCTCTATTTCCATTAGATAATCATGTAATTAGTGCTTCAATCACAAAACATTTATTTGGCACACACTTTGGTATTTTGTTAGGGCTAGATTGCATCTCTAGCACCTGTCTGCCAGCACCAGAGTTTGTATGCTATTTGGTGACTAGCTCACCAATGTAATCACTAGATCTCATGATTTGGGTTTTTGTCAGATTAAGCATCTATGAGTTAGCTTTATCATAGATCTGTGGGACATACAAAGCACATTGAAGACTCACAAGTGTTTGGTCACACATGACAAAGTGGTCTTCATAATAGAAGGCTGAGTAAATTGTAAACTTTAACGGGAAATGAGGTGACAGCCATACAACTGGAGATTCAACACAAGAATTATGTTGTTAGTAATGCCATAATGAAATGATAGGTTATTTTACATATGATACTTTATGTGATGTTAAATTATCTTGGCCATGTGTGATATAAGATGGGGCTTGATGGGGTAAGGGTATTTGCCTAATCCCAACATTACTGACTGAAGTGCTTTAACTGCAGACAGGATCTGGAAGTGGATCGCTCCCTTATCTCACTGCTGAATTCCATCTTTATTAAGCTGCTGGATGCTGCTCCTAATCTGAGTCTTGATCTGCTCTCCATGTAAGGCCAGGGTCCATCTCTTCAGCAGCACCACCTCTGACAGACAGCTGTCACACACCTTAGAGTGCAAATCTGTGAGGCTACAGCGTATCCTTGGTCTGTTGTAAAGGGCTCTGGTGCATGTAATTCTGTAGCTGGTGGAATTCTGGATGCCTGTTAGCCAAAGCCATGTCTTGCTGCTGGATCTCTTCTTCACTGCTCTCAGACTCGCCGTGGCTAAACTGCATTGTAGTCGCAGACTTGTGCCCATTCAGTTGCCTTGGACTACATTCAAGGACTACATGAAACATAACGAAAAGGGAGAAATAACATAAAGACACTTCTGCTGCCTCAGCTCAATGAAGGTGCCTGCTATATGTTAATTGAGTATGTGTCTGAGTGGGGCCTAAAACTGTGTACATGTGGCTTTCTATTCTGAATCACAATTTATAACAACAGACTGACCATCACAAAAGAACACAGTAAGTGAGAATCCAAACATAAAATAGTTTCTGCACACCAAAGCCAATATCAGCTAAGATTACTGCAAACGTTTTACACAACATTTTCCAGCTATTGCCTGTAGATAACAAATATGTAATGCTAGTAGCACTCTCCCTGTCGCCATCAGCAAGGGCAGTGCCGGCTTCTCTACTTGAAACGAGAGATCTGAGGGGCAAGTTTACAGAGGCAATTGTGTACCAACAGCCTAGATGGTTAGTGGTACCTGCCAAGTTCAGTGTCATACTGTTGGTCTCCTTGACATGCATCCTATGGTCCCACACATCTTTTGCAGTAATACAGTGGGCTGTTTTATTCTCCCAACTGCTTGCATAGGTATGGTGCATATGCCAAGCTGTCTTTTTTCTCTCTCTGACCTGGGTGGTACATAATACAAGGTGGGGATTCATGATGCTGTTAACATCATACTCTAAATCGTGGACAGTGCTCATGCAAGGGTTTTTGCAAAACTAAGCTAGGTGATATCAGCCCTACCTCTCGTGTCTCTCCTCATGGAGGGAGGAGAAATTTTTTGTTAAGTGTGGTGATATTTTGGTTCCCACTCTGCCCCTTCTTGGTGCTTGTCTAATCTTGTCTTGCTTTCAATTGACCTTACTTTCTGTTACTGCACACCATAAAACTTTGTTTACCCACTCTCAGAACCTGTTCTAGAGTTTTACAGAAGGATTACTCCATCATAAACGGGACGGATATCCTGTATGCGTTATTAAAAGAATCATACAATATAATGCACATGTAAAATAAAAGCAGGCTGGATATGAGGCTCATTTCTAATTGATAAACCAGTCCACCAAACCTTAATTCAGGTCCTTAGAATTTTTTTAAGTCTAAGCTGCCTTTCTCTCTTTCACACATAACATGGGTGTTATTTAGTCTGTGGACTGAGACCCACCATCGCATCAGATCAGGGGGACTCATGCCTCCACTCCCTATGTGGACTTCACTCATGTTAAGAGATGACTGCCTAACTGGCGGGAATCTCAAAGCTTTGAGAAAACAAGCATTTGCAATGCAATAGGTCTTGCATTTGCTTGAGTTAGAGCTATTGGCATTGTAAGTTCATAACTGGACTTTTCTTGTCACATAAATTGGTCAACCTTGCCTCATAATTTTGTCTTTTCCTGCCATATAATTCCAGTGGCCCTGCATATAACTAAAGCAGTTCGGTTTACCTTCTTCCTCTATTTGCAGCAAAAAATGAAAATGTTGTCATTTAGCATCGTAATTTTAACCTACCATGCTAATTCCAATAGAATACAATTTTCACCACCACACCATCAGAGTTGCTGGCTGGCTAACACAATTCCCCCAAAAAAGACACAAGACAGCCATGGAGGAGTTACGATAGAAATGAACTAGATGGGTCATCCAAACATATCAAGAGTGTACAGTCACAGTATAATAAGGATGTTAAGTTGGCCTAAATTATGGTCATTATTGTAATAAAGAGAGATTATTAAAACATATACAATTATCATATAAACCTTTATCAGAAATAAACTTTTGGTATTAGACTGTAATGCCCCAAAACAACCCCTAGAAGACCCCATAACAAAAATCTAATCTGTAAAAAAAAACATGGTCATGTAACCATATTGTTAGCCCCAAAAAGAAATAACCCCATGAAAAAACGCAGAAGAAAATAATTCAGTGAAACCATATACCTAGCCCTTAAAGGACATTTGAGAACTAGCAGGCCTACTACAATGATATTAAAAACAAAGTATTTTAAATACAAACTACTCTCACCTGTTAAAACAAAATTTCCAGCTGTGAGAAAGATTAAACAGAAACTGAATGGTGGGAGGGGTTATTATTTTTGGGTCCCCTCTGACCTAGTGTGGGGACCCAAATATGATATAGACAGAAAAAGTATGTTTTAGTGGTGATCCCATTGTCCTAGGACAACCACATGCTGAATTATGAGCAAAAGTGTTTTGTAAAAGGAACGCCTTGCAAAGCATCATGGGACAAGTTTCTGTGCCACAAGTATTTTAATATGTGGATATGACCGTAATGCTTAAAACAGCACCTAAAAGACCCCACAATGAAAATAACATTTGTAAGAAACATGGTCATGTAACTGTTTTGGTTAGCCCCTAAATAGCATAACCACACAAGAAAATTGGAAAACGCAATGCGGTTCAACCATATAGCCTGTAGAAGAAATAGTACATGACACATACCCAGGACAAACAGCTCTATACCAATGAAATTACAAATATAACCCTTAAAACACACCCTACTACAAAACAAAAGATCATACCATGAGAAAGGTTAAACTGATACTGACTGGTGGGAGGGGTTATTATTTTGGGGTGCCCACTAACCTAGTGTGGAGACCCAGGGATTATGTAGACAAAAAGAGCGCATTGTTGTGAACATTTTGGTGGTGGTCCCATTGTCCTAGGACCTCCACAGGCTGAGTTATGAGCAAAAACACTTTGAAAAAGAATGCTTGCAAAGCATTATGGGACAAGTTTCCTGAGTGCAGTAAATATTGTAGTATCAGCTCTCCCGCTGTGTTGGGAGAGCCGCTTTTGCTTTGAGGATTTCTGGTTTAGTAAAGCATTCACCAATTTCAAGTGTTTTAAGGGGAAAGCCACAAGAAATTACTCTGATTAGGTAACTGTGAACAATATGGCCAGCAATCTAATACCACCAACTGAGTTCATGCTGTTGTGCCCATTTGCACTGTGAGAACCATGGCTGCCATGCAGCATGGAGGGGAGAGACAAAAGAAAGAGTTCTCCCACGCTGAAGTATATTGGCAGTCATGCAATAATCCATGTAACAGGGGCAGTCTGCAAGGCATAACTGAAACAGCCTCAAGGCGGGACAAACTTAAAGCATTTACCAATGACATCAGGTGATTTTTTAAAGGAAAGCCCATGTGGTGGGCATGAGGTGGGTGCGGTTAGAAGCTCGACCTAAAAACACTGGTGAGACTGTTGCTCTGAAGGCACAGTACTTTGCTCACAAGACACCATGGGCCACATTTACAAGACAGTGGAGCATCAGCTGTGATGCAGCACTTTTCTTGCCCCCCCCCATCACCACCACACGACACCATGGTAGCGCTGTATTTACAATGTGGCTCACGTTTGGACAATATCATCATAATTTATTACACTATTGTGGTACTTTGCAGGATTAGCACCATAAATAATGTCACTAATCCTGCAAAGTAAAGGGAGGCCCATTGAAAGTAATGGGCGCGTCATTTTAACACCTGGTCTGGCAGGCGTTAAAAATGACACTAAGGGGCATATTTATACTCTGTTTGCGCCGAATGTGCGTCAAAAAATTTGACGCACATCCGGCGATAAAACTTGCCCCATATTTAAACTTTGACGCCCGACCCCGCGGACGTCAAAATTCCACCATGAGCGTCATTTTTTGGAAGCGGGAACCTGCCTTGCGTTAATGATATGCAAGGTAGGCGTTCCCTTCCAAAAAATGACTTTAAAGCCTGTGCGCCTTATTTATACTTCGGCCTCATTTTGACGCACAGGAGGGGGTGGGCCTTAGAAAACGGCGCACAGCCTGTTGTGCACCGTTTTTTAACGCCTGGGTCAGGGCAGGCGTTAAGGGACCTGTGGGCTCGGAAGGAGTCCAGAGGTGCCCTCCCCTGCCCCCAGGGACACCCCTGCCACCCTCGCTCACCCCAGGAGGACACCCAAGGATAGAGGGACCCATCCTAGGGAAGTTGAGGTAAGTAGGGGTAAGTATTTTTTTCTGTTTTTTTTTTTAAGTGGCATAGGGGGGCCTGATTTCTGCCCCCCTACATGCCACTATGCCCAATGACCATGCCCAGGGGACAGAAGTCCCCTGGGCATGGCCACTGGGCAAGGGGGCATGACTTCTGTCTTTGCTAAGACAGGAGTCATGTCAATGGGGGTTGTGCGTAAAAAAAAATGGCGCAAGTCCGGTTTGAGGCCTGATTTTTGCCTCAGACCTGACTTGCACCATTTTTTGACGCACAAACCCCATTTTCCCATACGACGGCGCTGCCTGGTGTGAGTAATTTCTTTTTACTCAGACCAGTCCACAGCGCCAGCTAACGTCATTCCATAAATAAGGCGTCCGCATAGCGTGTTGGAATGGCGTTAGCCGGGGGTAAAAATTTTGACACACAACTGCGTTGGCGCAGTTGTGCATCAAAAAGTATAAATATGGCCCTAAGAATGGCGCAGTGAAATGTTGTAAATTTCACTGCACCATGTTTACAGACCTGCCACTGCCAGAATGCCCCCCTTGCATATATCGTGCCTGGCGCAGGCATATTGTGGTGCAAGGGGTCACAAGGTGGCGCAATGCAAGCATTGCACCACTTTGTAATATGGTGAAGGAGAATGGCCTCCTTAACGCCACATTAGCGTTGAAACAAATGACTCTAGTGTGGCGCTAATAGGTGCTAGGGCCTTGTAAATCTGGCCCCATGTGTCTTTGGTTGCTTGGTCAAATATTTTTGTTTTTCCAAAACAAACTCCCTAAGTGCATCAAAGTCATTATTTGATTTTCTTGACTAAAATTTCCAGGTTTCTCTTAACATTGTTTAGCAGGAAAATCTAGTGATGGTTACTCTCAATAAACAGGGGGAAGTCGACTTTCTTTCTGACCTGGCAGCCCAGTGGCAGACAGGATGTCGAGACAAGGACTTCCACCAGAGAAGCCAGCTGAGGCTTCATCGTTGGAATCCCTGTTCCTCTACCACTAAGTTGGATGGCGGAGCTAAAAGTTTGATGGGACTTGTGAACCTCCAATACACGACGGTTGGCATGCTCTTTCTGATTCTAAATGACCAATTTAGGGGCAGATTTAAGCAAAGTGGCGCAGCACCCAGTGCTGCGCCACTTTCATTGAACCCCTTAGCGCCCCTCTACCGCCACCATGTGTGCCCCATATTTAAAATACGGCGCACATTGGCGCAGGGTAGGGGGCAATAGCATCAACATTTTTGATGGTATTAATGTACTGATTAGGGTTAGCACCAAAATGTAGGTGCTAACCCTGAACAGTACATAGGGGCCCATTGTAACTAATGGTGTGCCCCCTTTTAACACCTGCTCTGAGCAGGTGTTAAAAATGCCAAAAAAATGGTGCAAATAAATCTTTTAGATTTCTTTCCGTGATTTTTTCGGACCCCCTAACAGGGTAACGCCCCCCCCCCTTGCATACATTATGCCTGGTGCAGGCATAAAGGAGGCTTCCATTGTTTACAATGGGCCTCTGGATGCTTTGCATGATTAGCGTCAAAATATTTTACATGAATACTGCAAAGCACCGGACTAGTGTCAAAAATGTTGACGCTAGTCCTCTAACTACCGCCATGGTGCGCATATTTTGAACACGTCGCACACATGCTGCCATTTTGGGGGCGCATGAAAAGTGGCGCTGCTCTAGGTGCAATGCCACTTTTCATCAATCTACCCCGGAGTGTCTTTCATAAAGCTGCAAACTAATCGTTGTGTTCTTTTGCCCTGATCCCTTAGAATTTTAACCCAGAGGACTTTAGAAACGCTTCTAATGTCTGCTATGAACAACCCATGTTTTCAAAACCTACTTCCACTATTAGTTCTAGTTACCCACATTTCTCCTCATAGTTTTCCTCTCTCTACATGGGCCTTCGGACTGAGTCTTTGCTCTGGTGTGTTGAATCTCTCTAATGTTTTGTGAAAAATGCTCCTCTACTCATGTACTGAACGCTTCTCAATAGAAATGCTTGTAATAAAAAAGAAATAAACATACTTATCTTGATGCTGTTGATAAGCTAATAACACCATTTTGATGCCTGTGCTTTCATTTCTTTATTTAGCAAGTAAATGTTCATTCTAAATTCATATAGAAATGTCTGCACTGCTAAAGGAGGCCGTGTGTGTGCGTGTGCACGCATGTATCAGCGGGCACACGCGATTTATGTAAGTGCTCGAGGGTGCGTACTTGTTTGTGTGTGTGTGTATGGTACAAATAATGAATACCAGGTACCACACATATGCCTATTCCCAGCAGGTGAGGAAGATATATATTTGGCAAGTGGTGGATGACTTGTGCAGAGGCAGCTGTCAGAGTGCAGGCTTTTCTCACAGTACATCATCCTGCCCCTTCTTAGTTATGTCAAGCAAATTGGTCCTTCAATTCTGCAATTCAAGGCCACGCTTAGGAACACGCGCAACTCATTTTGACCTCAGGCCAGCTACTATTTGCAGTTAGATGGCTACTCGGTTCATCTGAACGGACATGCTTAACACAGAAGAATTAATGTAACCTTCAGTGAAAAGAAAATAACAAGGACATCTTGATGAAGCTGCCCTGGATTCTGCATTTTAAGCTGCCCGAATCTGTTTGCATTCAAATGGTGATTCATGCACTAAAGATGTCACTTAGCTTCAGTATATTTCGACCGCAAATCTTCTCTATGTTATTTTCATCCTTGTTTGCATTTTGAGACCCACACCTGTCACACTCACAGTTTTAGACGACTTCTGAGTCAGCACATCAACACGGGCTTAGTTCACTGGGGCTGAAAATCACAAATTTCACCCTTTCAATCAACTGCGTTCCCTACAAGGAAGCAACTCCCACAGTCAGATGCGGTATTCGGAATATCGTGTTTTCCAGCTGCACAACACAGTGATGTAGCGCTTCAGCTGCAGGTGGTTCCTGTCAGTCGGATTAAGGCACTTGGAAAGTAACCGTTCCATTTTACTCGCACCTCAGTTTATACCCAAGGGCTTTGCTGCAAAGCGGGTTGTTTAATCCAGCATTTCAGGTGCTTTATTGCGTTTTTACATTACATTTTTAATAAACTTTCTTGCTTTTTTGGTCTTTGGTTTTATTTAGACCCTCATCCCTCTCCTCATTTCATTCCTAACCCAGATCCTGATTCCGGGATAATCTCTATGTGACACCAAATTAGTATCAAAACATTTAGGATTAAAACACTGACACTGAGAGTCAGATTTACTAAAATGGAATGCATTCAGGCGCAGCAAGAGAAGTTGCTGCTCTGCATTATGTGAAAGGAAGAGAGCAGAACAGTGCCGTATTTACAAAGGTATGGTGTAGTTCTGCACTCTCGTACCCTTTAGAGTAGCCAGCACCAATGCAATCACCCTTGCGCTATGTTGCAAGGGTGCCAGCATTGTGTCTAGGATAACTTTTGTTCAGAAAGGGAGAACTTCCTGCACAAAACTGTCCTTTGAGGTTTATTCCTATTTGGATGTGTTCTGCAGAATGCAACACACGTGCAAAGAAGAAGTAACAAGGAAAAATGAAGATATTTCCCCTCGCTATGCCTAGGCTTTGTAAATATGGGTTTGCATCAAAATTCATAGGTGAATGCACATAAATGCCCAATGTGCAACCACGTAACACCTACCCGACATAAGGTTTTTAACAAAATTCTAGAAAGCCACACAAATCAGGCTTTGCATGGCTTTGTAAACACAAACAAATAGATTTTGCAACAGGGCTGCACCAGGAAACCCTGATGCAAAATCGTACTAAATCTGGGTCTATTATGTTTGGTGCTGTTGTTTGCCCTTAAGAGATAAATCCTGATGCAAACCAGGGGGGATGGATTTACCATTTTCTAGCGCAACACAGCAACCACAGATACTGCGTTGTGATAGGAGGAGAGAGCATGGCAGTGCCATACCCACTAAAATGTGGCGCTGCTGCTCCTTTCTGCAGTGCTGGTGCTCTTTAAGCCTGCCTAGCGTCACAAGCAAATCTTTGCACCAAATTCCAAAGGAGTTTGTGTGATGTCTTGCATAGGCTTTACATTTTTTACTGGAAAGGCGTTCTTCTGAATGGTCTATTGTACATATATGCACTAATTATTACACTCAGGAGCAATTCAATTTTGCTGGTGTGCAAATACTGCATCTGTTTCTGCACAAGGGTCAGAATGACCAGTTTTTTCTCAAAAATAATTTTAAATAGCCTCTCGACCAGTGTCTTTAGAAAATGTAGAGCTTAATTCGTTTCAAATACCTTATTTTATCTTTCCACAGACACTTAATTTGTCAAAGGACAGTGATATTTTTTATCTGTATTTTTTGCTTTTCACAGATTGGTATTGCTTGTTTTCTTGAGTTGTAATGCCTTATTAGAGTTATTTCAGGAATATCGGCTCAGTGAAGGAGTTAGGGATGTGATCTGTTTGGCTGAAAGAGAACAGGTTCACAAGAAACAAGATATGTGTCCATTTTCACAAATAGTACTTTAGCAATTCAGCCATTCCTGCATGACCTTTGCCCAGAAAAATGTCTTTAAATTCCTTGGACCTCTCTATTTGCTGACAAGATTCAACAATAAGGCCCTCATTAAAACCCTGGCAGTCGGTGGAGAAATGGCGGTAATGGCGCCAACAGGCCGGCAGAAACAAAATGACATTACAAGCATGGCGGTGACCGCCATGCTAAACCGCCACTTCTCCACTCCGAGTTCCAGGGTGGTAACGACCGCTGGGCTGGAGACTTCGGTCTCCAGACCAGTGGCTGTCACTACACCGCCAGCAGTATCACGACCCCCCATACGCCATGGATTTCATGGGGTTCTGTACCACCACGAAATCCATGGCGGTAGGCACTATCAGTGGCAGGGAATTTTTTCCCTGGCACTGATAGGGGTCTCCCCCACCCCGAGTCCTCCCCCCACACCCCTGACCCCCCTGCACCACCCAAAGGTGGCAGGACCCCCCTCCCCACCCCCCAACATCGACCCACACCCCCCCTACACGCACACATACACTACAACTACACATACCCACACACATACAAACAGACATTCCAACAGACACACACATAGACATACACGCACACATACTCACAGACATACAAACAGACAGACACGCACACATTTTCTAAACACACAACACCCCCCGCATGCATACACGCACTCATACACCACCTCTACATACTCACATGCACACCCCCATGCATGCACACAACACACAACACCCCCCACCTCCCTCCCCTAACGGATGATCACCTTACTTGGTCTGGTGACCCTCTGGGAGGGAACGGGGTCCATGGGGGCTGCTCCGCCGCCAGCTCCCCGTCACCAGAACACTGCCACACCGAATCATGGGACGTGATTCGGTGGGCAGTGTTCTGATGACGGGGCGGTGGAGCAGCCTCCACTTCCCCGCCGACCGCCAGTATGGCTGCTGGTGGCTCTCAGCCTGAAAAAGGACGGAGGGCTGCCATCAGTCATTATACGCTGTGCGGAAAGCTGCCTGCACTGGCGGTCTTCAGCACGGCGGTACCTCGGCGGTCTTGCAAAAAGACTTTAACCTTTGATTTATGAAGGGAGCTTCAGAATCGCAATCAATTGTCAACAAGATGTGGGACTCCTAGCAATTGTTTACTGTTTTTATTCCATGTGTGAAAGAGAACGTCACTGGGCATTTAGAGGTGGAAGGACAAGGAAAAGGCTTGTTCGCTCACTCTATAACTGAGTTCCCCAAATTCCAGCAGTTTAGCTATTCATGATCAAAGGTGAGCCAAAAGCTCTCAATATATATCCTTTATTCTATTTTCTTAAACTAACCTTGCACCAAGGATTGCAAGAAACATCAACCACAGGTCAAAATAGATAAAAGATATTTAACATAATTCCCTGACAAAGGGTATACCAAAAATAGCAGAATGTAAAATATTAACATGTACTTTTTCAGAAATTACTAAGATAGTGAAGAATCAAGATGGAACAAAAATATCACAACACCAACAAAATGGTTTAAAATGGCCAGGACCTTTTTAACAAAAAGATGTATTTAAAAAACTAATTTAACATATGGTAAAAGAAAATACTCAAGAAAAGAGTCATTTTGACCCTGGAAGGTGGCCCACATACCAGCCATAGCCTCTGCTCCCCTGCCAGAGGACAGCCTGCTGGATTTAGAAAGGCCAGCCAGGATTGCTCCACTGCAGGAGCAGTGAAATGTTGGGCGAATTTCATGATGGTTTTTGCCCCACTCTGCATTTCTGTTTGATTCACACAAACTCCTAAAGCAGAAATTTATTTTTGTAAAACAAATAATGGTTGTGACACTTATGGACTTAAGCGACCATCTAGTGACTGCCCCCTAATCCGGCAGTGTGGCCTTCATATTGCTCAATGGCAGATGAACTACACATTCATGAATGACAGACCGGTAAGCCAGCCTGAGGTGGGCAAACCACAAACTTGATGGGGCAGGAGCCCTACTGATTTATTGAATGGCTTATACTCTGCCAAACTCCACTTTGGGGTCAAGACTCAGGACTGGTAAAGCCAATCACGAACATGGATGGCATATGGTAGAAGGTTGGCCCAATGAACAAAATAATCTTCTCTCTTAGACTTTCTTGCTGAGCGAAGTTTTCTGAGGCAGTATTTGGTAAACAGCTGTGTCCAACAAAGTCCCAATGCCCATGGGCTTTGACAAACTGTTGAAGGCATTTGAAAAAGAGGAAAGTTGTCTGGGTGTGTGGCAGGTCTTGACTGTTCTTGAGCAAGAGGTTTTTAGGAAGCTGGTAAAAGGTGTGACTGGTGGAATTGGCATCTCCTAGGATGCACTCCATGCAGTGCTCTCATTTGGAACCCTGGAACATGAGAAACTTTTGATTTACGGCCTTTTTTAGAGTTTGGCAGAAGGGTTACTCTGTCACAAACGTGATGGATATCCCATCTGCCGTATTACTATTCCCATAGGCTATGATGAGATCATAATACGGCAGACGGGATATCCGTCATGTTTGTGACAGAGTAACCCCCTCCGCCAAACTCTAAATAAGGCCCTTAGTGCCTACTGATGTACTCTTTAGATTTCTATTTCCAAAAACATTGAGCAGGATCACTAATTATGCCTTCTCAGGAAGTGGAGCGTGAGGCAGTCTAATAGTATAGCTTGGCCTTCAGAAATGCAGAAAATGTCACCAAGTGATATAGTCAAGAATTTGAGTTATAGCACTCTTCATTTCTGAATCTTGGGAATCTATTCACAGAGCTTTCAATAGCTTTGCAAGAGGTCTTGAAATAAAGCTCCATGCCCTAACAGCTCATAAGTGTGTGATGGAAGGATGTGGACTGCCGTGCAGGTGACAGTAACTACTTATTTAGAAAATACCGGTGCTGACATTACTGGGTCTGGAATGATCATTTTTGACAAGTAAGGCACTCTTCCACAATTAAATACAAGATTTTTGCCTGGAATTAAGACTAAACGACAAACCCAGTGTTACCAGATCAAAAATTAGATGTGGAGTTCCATTCAAGGCTACATGATGGGCTCTTTTCTATTCTCATACAGTACCTCCTTTGAGTAAGTGATAAATGAGAGCTGAAGATTATTTCTGTTCAGTGGTGGGAGGTTGTCCGGGCCATAAGACGTAGGGAGAGCCTTGCGTGCAAGCTCCCTCACTTAGGAAGGGGTTGGTGAAGGCTTTGTTTTACTTGCACCTTCATCACTACCCGAACCCGCACGCAATTTTATGAGCCAGTGTTACCCACTGTTCTCATAGTACATAAATATGGGTTCTTGAAAGCTGTGGCACTCGTGATTAGACAGACAACCTGATCCCTCATAGTCCTCTTATTCCCTTCTTCCTAGACTGTTCCTCCTTTAGTACTTTGAAATGGTATTTGTAGGTCATAAGCACTACGTAGGTAAACACTATGGGGGTTATTCCAACTTTGGAGGAAGTGGTAATCCGTCCCAAAAGTGACGGTAAAGTGACGGATATACCACCAGCCGTATTACGAGTCCATTATATCCTATGGAACTCGTAATACGGCTGGTGGTAAATCCGTCACATTTGGGACGGATTACCACCTCCTCCAAAGTTGGAATAACCCCCTATGACTTCACGCTGGAACACTTCATCTATTAAACTGATACAGGAGCAACAACACTGATGCAGAGACACTAGAAAAGGGAAACTAATACAGGATGAAAAGGGAGTAACGACACTTGGGCACAAACACTGGCTCTAAGCTAATGACTCCAGAAAACATCAAAGGTGCAACAATACTGACACTGTGACACAAACACTACTATAATGACACAGTGACCCAAACACTAGGTAAATGTCTCACAACAGCGGAATGCAAACTGACATGGGGCACTAGCATTGGGTAAAAAACATTGACATGTTACCATAGGAGTATCAATGCGGACACTGGGACACAAACACAAAGACACCAACACTTACAAGTTGATTTGACACAGACACACTGTCAAGGACATATGAATAACTACCGATTCTGAAACACTGGTAATAGGACAGTCACCGAGAGAACCCTAATCAAACTTGGATATTGCTACAACCAAACTAGGAAACAATGATGGTAACAAGAACACTTGCACAATGGCAGTGATCATAGTGAGGAAATATTGCCATTCGTGCACTAACACTGACACAGAAACTCTGACATGAGGAATCTAAAACTGGGACTCCGCGAGCAGGACTAACACAAGAAAAGTGTTTTATTGTAGATAGTAGGCCTTGGACAGCAGACAGCTAAAACTCTGTGTAATCGAGACCTAAAAACATTTGCTCAGTGGATGAATCACACACAAGTGACAAAATGCAATTTTTCCTGCAATGAACAACATCCATGTGCCTTTCTTGCTTGACCAATCCTGCTGACATGGGAAACTTAGTCCCAAATTTAAGAAAGGTGGCGCTGCATTGTACGCAGCACCATTTTTCTTGCGCCCCTTAGCTCCCCCCTAACGCCACCATGAGTGCGTCATAATAAACATACAGTGCACCATGGCACAGGTTAGAGACACAAACGTCATACTTTTTGACACTATTGTAGTACATTGCAGGATTAGTGCCAAAAATGTTGACGCTAATCCTGCAAGGCACATAGGGGCCCATTAGGAATAATGGAGTGCCCACTTAAGAATAGTTGCTAAAAATGGTGCAGTGGAATCTCAGGGATTCCACTGCACCATTTTTGCAGTCCCCCTAACGGGGGAACCTCACCTCCATGCATACATTATGCCTAGTGCAAGCATAATGTGGCTCAAGGGGTTACTAAGTGGCTCAATGCATGCATTGCGCCACTTTGTTAATCTGGCGCAGCAAATTTGGCCTTGATGAGCCACATTAGAGTCACAAAAAATGACTCTAATGTGGCATAAGGAGGCGTTAGGCCATTTTAAATCTGGGCCTTAGTGCTGCTCGGATTTGGACGCTGATACTGGGCTTTGGCAGACTATTACAGGTAGCTCATTTCTCCATAGCATGGGCAAGTTGTCTCACTGAGATGATGAATGCTTCCTTTAAAGTTTCTTTCATGGCTGTAGTTTAAAGATACATACATAAAATACTGCTTTGTCTTTCCTCAGAGCACCTCTGAAGAACAGCACTTTTTATTGCAATGGTATGTTAAATATGTTAAAGCGGTGATGTTTAACGAGCAGTCTTCTGTTCTGAAATAGTGAATGCTTGCAGCAACCTTCAACCGTTACTGTATGCGCATTTTACCTCTGTTCTTTGAAAGCCTAAACATCGAATAAGAAGAAATATACTCACTTTTGAATTTTGGAACGCAAAGTACTTTCTAGCACCAGTCTGCAGGAGGCCATTTGACATCATGATGCCTATTCATAGCATGCAATTTCACGAAATGTCATGGCACAAATCATCCTGTCAAACGAAAAAGAACACTCACTCGTTCTAAAGATTTGTCTCTCTGATTCGGTGCTCTGTTTAGGGGAACATTCATCACAGAGCAGATGGCGAGCCGAAGTTCTACTTTCTACACCTCTGAGGCAGCAGCTGGCAGCAGACTTGAATAACTGCTTCCTCTTTTGGGTGGTTTTCTACCACCTCTGAAATTTGAGTTTGAGTAGGAATTTCTCCTTTCTATTATTTTTTTATTCATCTTCTTATTCAAATTCAATGGAAAAAGACATCCATGAAAATTAAAGCAAAACACAGTTTTCAAATCTTTTCCATACAAAATTGCACACTTTTTTAACTCATCCAAAGAGTGGGTTTAAATGAGGCCAGAGTTCAGAGGCACATTATAAGGTTTCCTGTTTGATGATGAGACAGGCTCCTTCAAGGGATCTTACCATAATAGTGTCGAACAGGAAATATATTTAAATACATTTCATTAGTTCTGTAGGTTATAAATATTATTTCTAGGGCTAGTATTGCAAAGGCAGTAGGTTAGTAACATGACGCGGTGTCGGTAGAAGGAATCAGCCAGTATCAGCTCTTGTCATTGTGAGGCAAGCAACGGCTGATTTACCTCACTAGCAGCAGCACCTTGAAAATGTCCTCAGCTTGATGGCCATTTATCAACCTCCCAGTTGCAGTCTCAATAATCTGGGCAAGGAAACATCCGGGAAACATAGGAGAGAATGTTCTAGTCCCTCAAAGCAAACTGACTCCTGAAGCCTTAAGGTGGTTACAATCTCTTATGTTATGCGCTTCCTTGACACTTTATACGTACAATGTATTTTTGATGATCAACTCTGGAGGATTTAAATCTTCAATCGACTTGGAAGGTACATATTTTCATGTACCAATTGACCCCAAAGATTCTTCGGGTTCATTATGCCAGGGTTTCTGTGATGTTTGCGCGTCAAGAGAACAGCGCGTGCTATCTCTGTGGTGATCGGAGAGAGCGCGTGGTTCTCGAGACGCGAAACCGAGGAAGGAGAGAGTTTGACGGTTGAGGGAGCGGATGGCTGGGGCGACAGGGAATAAAGAAGATAACCGAAATTCAGCATTGCCTTGCACGTTTATTTGATGAAGGAACTGATCTTCACAGTTTCCCTCTTTGTTCTAAAATCTGCCTGCGTGTGTTCACAAAGTGCTTGGCATCTATAGTGGAAATTCATTTTTTTAGGAGAAATCAAAGTACACTCATGTTGGGGTGACTGACTTGTCCATGTAGTTCAGGTATTTGTTTAGAAGGATAACCATACAAAAATATTGTTGTGAAATATTGTAGGCCAAAATTTCAACTTTCAATACTAATAATGATCAGTACATAAATACTGAAAACAAAAATATTGTGATTAAAAAATATAGGGCTCTATTACAAGTTTGGCAGACCGAGGACCTCCAAACCCGTTGTGGCGGTCAGACTGCTGCACTCCTGGCTGTCCGACTGCCATATTACAACTCTGGCAGTCACACCGCCATGGGACCACCACTAGGATCATGGATCCCAGCAGGATAGCGGCAACTGGAGTTGTAACCAGCCACACCGGGGCTTAACTGAGTGCCACCTGGATGATTATAACCCCACTTTCAAGGCCCCATGCCCAGCACCATCCGAATGTTCTGGTCAGCCCTCTCCGTGCTGCGGAGTCCCATAAGGGAGCCAAGTCCTATACTTTACCACTGTACCCTTCCAACTGACTGGGGGGAACGCTCTATTACAATGTTCCCACCTGTCAGCCCAGCAGGAATATTGTAATAGGGTGGGGGGGTGCCACCAGTATGACAGTGGCATCTGTCTCGCGGCTTTGGCGATCCTGTGGTGGGACCTCCAAAGTCGTGATGAGGCCCATAGTAAATGCAAAAATATAGAACAACAAAATATAGACAATATAGTATTTTAAAATTAAAATGAGTATAACTAAAATATTTTTTGCAATATTATGGTATAGAGAACAATATATAAGAACTTTTAAAAACTCTATAATAACTTTTAAATTGGCATTACTATTTTAATTGAAAAATTTGAACTTTAGACAAAAAAAACAGCAATAATTTAATTTGCACTTCTAAACATATATACGCAAATTCTATTGAATTGTCTCTATATATTAGATTGAAACCTTGAAATATATATATATATTTTAAATATAAAGCTAGTTTGTTTATAATTACAATCTAATTAACAGAAAGTACTTTTTCTAGAACTATACAAATTCATTAAAATATTTTTTATTATAAACTACCTAGAAAACCTGTACTTAAAAACTTGAATTTACGTAAGCTTTATATTAAATATATGTATTTTAAGAAATGTGTCAATTATAGTGTAAAATTCTTGACAAGTTTACATTTGGAATTGGAATAAAAATGTTTGATTATTGCACTCTAATTTTTAATAATTTTAAAGCACTTTAAATATACTTCCCAAACTTTTGCCTGTTGTAAAAATCGAACCCGAAACCCACTAATGAGCTGCAAAATATAAATTTAAAGAGTTTTAATTTACTATACTAATTCCAATAAAACAACCATTAGAAAAGTTAAGAAACCAGTCCCACAAACATTGGGGAAAACTATTCTAGCTCCCACTCCACAGACTTTGGGGAAAGTGTATAATTTTTGTGGAAATATCACTGTTCTTTACCATTCTAATTTCAATTCAACAAAAACAAAAGCATGTGCATGCATTGACTATGCGAACTCCATTAATGCCAATATTGGGGAGATTGAATGAATTGTGTGTGTGAATCACATTTATTATTCCAACTCTATTACCTAAAAATTGAAGGAAGTGCATATATTTAGAGAAGTCATATTTAGTTTTCTAACTCATATTCTTGTACCATTGAAGGTAGTGCATATATTGAAGGTGTGGGCTGATGGAATTTACTATTGTAGCTTCAGTCCTACTAATATTTGGAAAAGTGCAATTATTTGTGGTGTCATATTTACTATTCCAAGTTCAGCCCAACATAAATTGGGGAAAACCCTTATACTTGGGTGGTGTCATTATATTTGCTATTCTAACTTCACCCCTGTACAATGTATAAATTGAGTAAAGTGCATATATTAGGGGTGTGGGCGGTAAGATTCACTCTTCTATCTGCAGCCCAATATAAAGTGGGAGAAAGTGCATATATTTGGTGGACTAGGTTCAGTATTCTAACTAGATTTCTAGTAATATTTGAGAAAGTGTATATATTTGGAGAGGTGTGGGAGTTACTCCAGTCCAACTAACACTGGGAAGGGTGAATATACTTTGGGTGTTCAGATTTACTATTCTTCTTCGGTTAATACTAACATTAGGAAAAGTGCATACATTTTAGGGTCATATTCAGTATTCTAGCTCAATCTCTTCTACTATTTAGGAAAGTGCATATATTTGTTTGTGGGAGGGAGTGGTATTAGATTTAATTTGGTCACTCCAGTCCCATTTACATTGAGGAAATGGAATATATGTGGGGATATGGGACCATATTTGCTATTCTACCTCCATTATCAATAACATTGGTGAAAATGCACATACTGAGGGCTTCATTATGAGTTTGGTGGGCAGCAGAGGCCACCCACCAAACTCTTTGGCTCTTTGGATAAAATAAACGGCACTCCAGTTTCCGCCACTGGCCCTATTATGAGTTTCCCACTGGGCCAGCGGGAAACTACCCAAAACATTGACGCCGGCTCGTAATCGAGCTGATGGCAATGATGCAGTGCATTGGGTTCAACAGCACCCGCAGCGCTTTTCACTACCTGTAATTCATGCAAAAGCTGGCAGACACCAGAGTCGTAATCCCCAGAGTAGCGCTGTTTGCAGCACTGCCCTGGCGGATTAAGACCACCGGCACAGGCACCGCCAGCCCATCGGCCGGCCTAAAAGTGGCGGTGCCAGCGGTTCGACCGTGGCGCTTTTGCCATGGTCATAATGTGGAGGCTGGACTGCCGCATTGGTGGTGGTCCGACCGCCGCCAGAGCCCTGGTGGTCTCATGACAGACTAGATCGTAATAAAGGTCTTAGGGGGTCATTCCAACCCCGGCGGGCGGCGACCGCCATAAGACCGTACCGCGGTCAAATGACCGCAGCGGTCATTTTGACTTTCCCGCTGGGCAGGCGGGCGACCGCCAAAAGGCCGCCCGCCCGCCCACCCAGCGGGAAAGCCCCAGCAACGATGAAGCCGGCTCTGAATGGAGCCGGCGGAGTTGCTGGTGTGCGACGGGTGCAGTGGCACCCGTCGCGATTTTCAGTGTCTGCTTTGCAGACACTGAAAATCTTAATGGGGCCCTGTTAGGGGGACCCTGCAGTGCCCATGCCAGTGGCATGGGCACTGCAGGGGCCCCCAGGGGCCCCACAACACCCGTTCCCGCCAGCCTCTTCCTGGCGGTGTAAACCGCCAGGAACAGGCTGGCGGGAAGGGGGTCGGAATCCCCATGGCGACGCTGCTTGCAGCGCCGCCGTGGAGGATTCCCTGGGGCAGGGGAAAACCGGCGGGAAACCGCCGGTTTCCCTTTTCTGACCGCAGCTTTACCGCCGCGGTCAGAATTGCCCCTGAAGCACCGCCAGCCTGTTGGCGGTGCTTCCTCCGTCCCCGGCCATGGCGGTCCATGACCGCCAGGGTCGGAATGACCCCCTTAGTGTCTGAATTGTTACACTAACTCCTGCCTAGCTATCATTGAGAAAAGTACAAATATTAGGATGAAGGAAGGTAATGTTTCACTGTCCTACTTCAAAATAAGCAAAGTATTAAAACATGACTAATATATAATAATAAAATGTAATTAATATTCAATGGTCAAAACATTTTATTATTATTTAGTATTAATCAATATTTGCATTAATATTACATCTTATATTTATTATTCTTTAATTACACAATAATTATTTTTTAAAAATCTAAAATAATTATCACATATTAAGTACTGCTTAATAAACACAAAAAAGAAAAACAAGAAGTAAACCCAATCTATTCATTCAATGAAATATATTTTTAGAATAGACTACATATAAGTTCAACCCTGACCCAAAAATTGTCTCAATTTCAATTAAATAAATTGATATAATTTAAATCCCCCATATGTATGCAAATTACCTTTAGTTATAATATTAAGTACCCATCTAATTGAGAGGTTATAAAATATAAATAAATGAAAGCATTATTTATTTCAATAACTCTTTAATCTATTCGAAATTATGAAATACAGCAATTTTTATGTAATTTTAACTTGTAATCTTAACATAAGTAAGATATCATGAAAATAAACTGCTACTCACCCAATCACACAATAAAACATTGAAGCCCCCGAAATTCCTAATAATATATTATCAGGCAATAATTGAACACATAAAAATAAACAAAGTTTATAATTGAACACAAATTATGTGTGAAAAATATGTTTTACTTATAGTCTACCCACCCAATCTCCAATTAACCCAACAACTCTTGAATGGATTGTTTTGAAATATTGTCCTTGGAACAATTTGCCTCTATCACAGCTACGATCAAATCTGGTTCCCCACTACGATCAAATCTGGTTCTCCCCTGGACCCCATCCCTACAAAGTTTTGGGAGCAGGTGCTGTTGGTTTTATCACAACCTCTGTTGAAAGTGTGCAATAATTCTCTGAGCAATATCTGTGTATCAATAGAGTGGAAATGCTTATTAATTGTCCCCCTTTTGAAAAATCTTGATGCAGATTGATATGTTCTTGCCAATGTTCGTCTCATCTTGTTTCTCCCTTTTGGGGTCAGGATCTTGGAGATGTATGCCAATTGGCTGCTTTCAGATTTCCTAGAACAGGTGCATTCTGAAGTCTGTCTGGTCCACTGCACTGATTCTGCCTTGTTAGTTGTTTTAGATTATGTGAGGCTGTCAGTTGATTGGGCAGATCTGGTAGCTTTAGTTCTTTTGGATATGTCAATTTCCCACCCCAATCTCCTTAGGGAATTTGGGGTGCTTGGTATTGGTGGAACAGCCCTTCAATGGATTAGATCATATTTAGAAGCTAAATATGGAGCTGTTTATCTCTCTACCTTCATGTCATCTTTTAAAGCCATGGGCCAAACTGTCCCTCAGGGATCCACCCTCAGACCCATCCTGTTTAATATATACGTTCATCTATTAGCTATCCTAAGTAGGTCTTTTGGTGTCATTTGTATGAAAAATGCAAATTACACTCAATTAATTATTGCCCTGGATAAAACAGTAGGTACTCCATTGGAAGCATTCCATCAGTGCATGTTGGCAGTATCATCTTGACTCCATTCCAATTATCTATATCTTAATAGAGACAAAACTGATGTTTTGGCAGTATCATCTTGACTCCATTCCAATTATTTATATCTTAATAGAGACAAAACTGATGTTTTGTGGGTGGCTACATTTAAGTTGGCTAGACCTTTCCCTCAACTTTCTGCACCCCCCCCCACTAGATCTTACTCCCTTCTCCCAGCTCAGACTGAGAAAAATGTTGGTTTCTCTGGAAGAGAATCTGACGCTGATGAAGCAGTATAATCACTTTACTTCCCCCTGTTTCCTCCTTTTGATGGTTCTCATGAAAATTGTACCATTGCTGCCATCAGCAGCTCCATGGCTAGTAGTTCAGGCAACTCTTCTTAGTCAGCTTGATTACTGTACTTCTCTTTTTTTGGACGCTACTCAGGCAGTGTTGATTAAATTACAATGTATGGAAAATATGGTGGCCACGTTAGCTTTTGTCCTTCCCTAGTATGCTTCATCTTCTTCTGAAATAAGTGTGCTACACTGGTTTCCAATGGCTAAAAGAATTTCTTTAAAATCTTTTTGTATAATACATCATCCTATTTGTAAATCTTATCCTTCCTATCTTAGAAAAAGATTTAAGATGTACATTCAAGTAGGTCCCTTCACACTATGGACAACAAAAATTTTCAAATTTCTGCTTGGACACCTAGGAGGATAGGCTTTTTGTTGATGGAGCAAGGCTATGAAACACTCTACTCATTACCCTGCGAGAAAAACATCAGTCACTTATATTTTAGAAAGGATTTAAAACCTTGTTATACAGACTACAATCTTTGTTCCATATAGGAATATTAGGGTTGAGCCGACTTTTTAAAGTGTTTTTGAAGGCTTTATTTAAGGTTAGGTTGATGTAGTCGCTGATGTATCTCAGCGCAAGGACACCTTCTCAGTATTTTTGTGCTTATAAACTTCAAACATAATAAAACCTAAAAACATAAATTGTAAAAACATTGCAAAATTAAATAACAATATCATATCATTTAATTATATGTAAACTTAAGAAAGAAAATAACCAACCTGCATAAAGCTTAGAAAATATATTATGTAAAGCAATAATTTAGTATAATATATTTTAAACAGGGATTTTATTCACTTTAAAAAATATTATCTTCGATAATCTGTCCCATCATATTTTTACAGTCACAATGTTTTGAGCCTGATGTCATTGTCAAACAATGGTTTGGTGTAAATATTCAATTACTAAACCTTGCCCACCATAGGCCAAGAATGTAGCTTGAATACACAAAGTTGTCTATGCCAAAGAAAATTCTAAAATAATTGTTGTTTTTTGACATACTACTAAGAAATGTCATCCTTTCACTTCAAAAAATTGTCAAGTTAAATACCCCTCAGATTATACTGTGATGCAATACAGTCACAGCTTGATTATTCTCCAGTCTCATGCCAACTTGTACGTTTTGCTCATTGAAAAGGGTCATAAGAGAAGCCTTAGTCCACAGTCCCAATTCCTCAAGTTCTTTGCAAGTCACCCTCGCAATTCTAATTTCTCGGTGGTTATGCAGGTAAATGCAGTGTATGTTCTATAGTATGAATAATCAGTGCCAGCAAGGAAGGCTATGGAGTATCTGTGGGTCTTTGAACATGCAGTAACTGATTGGGATGAGGTCCAGAGACCTCAAATGTAAAGAAATTGTTTATATAGGCAGAAGAATACCTGTACTCGCTGAGTGCAAGTTTCTGTGTAAGTGTGGACAATATCCTGCCAGACTCTGTGAGCAGTCTTTCAAGTCTACCTGGAGTTTTCTCTTCTCCTAGAGGTGTTCAGTCAGATCTGAAAGAGGTTTAGGTAGCCAGTGAGCAACAAGGTGTTCCCTGTCTTTAGAAACCGAGTGTGGAAGCAGGTGGACTTTGATATCAGTAACCAGATCCTGTCAAGTAGAAAGTGCAATTCTGCAAGTGCCTTGATAACGACCCACTTGCTTCCTTTGTACTGTGTGTGAACAGAAATGATGGCCTTTATCCTCTAGTGAATCCAATTTAGCTTTTATTGGGACTCAGGAGGTTAGATTGGCCTTTTTGGCTTGCAGGCCTGCGCTCTGTCACCTAGTGACTTTTAACCTACTTAACTTGCTCTGTCTTAGCCCATTTATTTTCATTATTTCTGTTAAGATGGCTGCTATTGTTTATAGTTAGAGAAATGTTTTGATTTGCATTATCAGTGCCACTTTGTGAAGGCATCACTATCAGCCTCATAATCAAGTGATGTACGCAGGTATTCACATCATGTCCCTTACTGTCTTACGTGTGACAGGAACATAATGTACACTTGTTGGGAATTGTTTACATAATTGCCGAAACAAGTCTGCCCCATTATGTATTGTTTGGGAACATACCTTGGTCAGCGGTCCTACAAGATCTGTATAAATACATATCACACAGACAAGATTATCAGAGGGATTCCTACCAGATGCCATCTATGCCATCTATGCTGCATGTTACCTTGCTTAGGAACTCAACCTTCATGTCACAGAGGAGTCTGACCTAGAGACCTCATTCAAAGGTAAACGGGTTGGGGGCACTTCCCATGAACATGGTACTGGCAGATTAGGTTTATCACACCCAGCTCTCATTAAGTTAGAGAATACATTCTCCATGCCAGGGATTTTACATCTCATGTTTATTGCAAAATGGTGGGGGTCTTTGTATTCAAGACTCTCATCTTCACAAACATGCTTATTTTATTGTTCCTTCTCTTAATCATTAGAAGCTCATGCATTTTACCATGGATTGCAGTCTTTTCAATAAACCTATTGAATTCTTTCCTGCATCTTCTTGATTGCCTGTGTGTGACTGAGACTTATCACTAACATGAGAAAAGGGTAACTTCTGTTCCACCATGACTCCCCTGAGATGTTGCAGTCTAGAGTTCAGGCATAAGGCTGCCAGAAATCATTTTTTACTGTTTGGGTTTTTGGTGAGGTTTGGCTTGTGAGCCAGGAGGGTTGATCCGACAGTTGCCAATTGCTGTAGGATTGACCTAGTCGCCTACAAACAAAAGTGCTGTCATCCCTAAACCAGCAGCCTCACCTAGGAGTGCAAGTCCAACTACGACAATCCTCTAACCTAAAGCTGTTTCTTCATGCCCCTCCATTGGTTGGTGTTGTTCTTGTTGTTTCCAGGTTTTGCAGATGACCTTGGGTCCCCAAATCTGAGGCACTAGGGGATGGGATGTGCTGATTTGCTGTTTCCTCTCCGATGTTGAGAAGTGCCACAGCTCCAGTTGTGAAGAATGAAATGTATATTCTTTACTCCAAGATGCTAGGTCAGTAGCATTAAAGGTCTACAGAGATAAAGTTGCAGAACTTCAGCAATACTTGTTGTCCCACAAAAGTCAAAAAGGTATATTGTGTGCTTAGTGCTCTGAAAATTTGATTCACTCACATTTTATCATGAGCTACTGGCAATGTTGATTTTCTTGCAGAACATCTTCTCCTTTGGTCTGGCAGTTTAAATATTTAAGGCATAGTCACAGTTTTCTGTGTGTTCAGGTAACCCTGATATAGGATAGGAGAGCACATTTTTATGTCTCATTACCTCTTTGGAGCTGGAACCAGCCCCTAGTTCTCAGGTTCTTGACCCATTGAGTATGAGGTGAAATCTTCCTTGAACTGCTCTTTGCAATGACATTTTTTTTGTTATCATCTTAAGGACAAGGAGGGTGGGAGAGTTATGTGCACTATAGTGTAAGCAGTCCTACATTAGATTTTTTCCCCGAGGGCTGGTTCTTCCTCCTCAGCATATAAAATGATAGGACATGTTTATCTTTTTATGTGCAAATCAATCTTTTCACTCCAAGATAGTACCAGCCAAGATGAGTCAAACATACTGGAAAATCCCAGTTTTGGTTTCCTAACACAGGGCGAGCAACTAAAAAGGATTAAGCTCACACTGCCACCTTACATTCTGACTTTGTTGGTGACTTTGGCCCACGCAATAAGGCCATTCTAAGTCAGTGGGTTTGTCTAGCCATGTCAATTCCCTATGATCTGTCATGGATGGATCATCCTGCGATCATCCAGGAAATGCACTAGGTGTATGGCATCCTCTTGCGCTGAATGCAGGGATATATCTTGTTGGAAATCAATCATGTGGACACAAGTGTTTATTCTGGTTATTTAGTATCACCCTGTGAACTACAGATACCCTTTACAGCAGCTACAGTTGTCTGAAATTCAACCTCAAGTTGAGAGGTGCTATTCAGTGATCTAAGGAAACAGTTCACGCAGTGGGAAATACTCTTGATTTAGTATATATGCTACCTTGAGCAGGATCAAACGTAACTGTACAGCTGGCAGCTGGTAGTGTGCTAAGAATGTTGGGGTGGCTACAACAACAAGCAGGAGGCAGTAGACTTGACCGAAGAAGGTTTTTAACTTGCTCTTACTGCTAGTATGTACAGTCTCCATTTATCACTGTTGTTTGCAGCTTATCTGGTCTTAAACCCCGCTATTCCAAAGTTCTCTGACTTGATGCTATTATGCAGACATTAGTTCACTATCACCACAGACATGTACAGGATTATCAGTTTCTAATCAACTTTTGGATCTGTTCCTCACATTCAGAGGAAAGGAGCGGTCAGTCACAACTAAAAAGTCAGTGTTGACCCCACAAACATGAATAGCTATTTCCCATTAAATTTCAATCTGCAATTAATCATCATTTGTTCTCTTTTGAGATCAATGGAGTTTATGACAACAGCATCACACAGAGCTTTTAAAGACAGCTATGGGTAGAAAAGGGAACTGTTTTGAGGGTATGTTTTCTGGATATTATAACCTAAATACTACATGAAATAAATATTTTGTTTACAGAACTTTTGCCTTATTGGAGTTATTTATAGAAAATCTACTCCTAATGGAGAGTTACCTCTGTAAGCAATATTTAGAACACAATATACCTATGAGGCAGTATCCTGCTATTGAGCACTGTTTAGGCAGCCTGGGCTAGGACTGAGCTAGTAAAACAATATTCATGCAGCTGCCTGAGCAATTAATGTGACTATGCAGGTAGATTGCTTGCATTCACACTTAAACTTAGATATTGAGGGCCCGATTCACATTAGTTTAAGTTTACTATTTTTCTATTACCAGACTATGATTTAATAGTAACTTTAGGACTCTGGAGACTCGGCAGTCTGGGTAGAGTGCGTTGCATATAAAAAGATAGGGCACGCCTATTTTCTTAAGTGCTGAGTTCTTCACCCTGATTGCGGAGTCTTTGCTTACAAGATGAGCAGAAAGACAATGGAGGTTAGGTCACTGGGGAATTGTAAGACCCAGTTTAAGAACTATAGTAGATAGTTGCTTGATGAAAAGGCCGCATTCATATCTCTTGCATCTTTTGTCTTTTATAATGTTAACAAACTGCATGAGTTATTTCCACAATTGTCTACATTCTCCCCTCAGTCATTCGTGCCCCTGCTCAATCACTGAGACAAATTGGCTAATTTCATTATAAAGAAGGTAGTAGGCATCTTTGAGTATGTTATAGACTCAGCTTACAGAAGGCAGTAGATTTCACCAAAGTTGTTAACGTACTACCTGCTCTTACAACTGTTTTCTTTAGCTTATTTGTTCTTCAATCCCACTCCTCCAAAGTTTGCTGACTGGATGCTACCATGCAGACATTAGTTCATTTTATCACCGCAGCCATTACAGAATTATTAGCTTCTAATAGGCTTTTGGATCTGTTACTCGCATTTTGAGGGTAGGAGCAAAATCAACCTTTGACCCGACAAACATGAAGAGTTATTTCCCTATTAAATGTCTACATGCAGTCTCTAAACGTTCTGAAAAGCATCTGGCCAAATGCCTCAAAGCAACTGGAGTGTCAAGGGGTCTGGACTAGTCAGAAGCCAGTTTTACTAAAAGACACCATTGAGTCAGTCATAGTGGCCCCTCTAGGCAAATTGTGCATGATTAGGGACCACAAGCTGGTATAGTGCAGTTCTACATTTGCAGCATTCTAAATGGTCAATTATTTTCTTATGGTTAATCTTCTTTTGGTGTCAGGGATAATTGGCATGCCCTTTTAGTAGTTTACATTTTTTCTGTGGGTAAAACGTAGGTTTGTCTCTGTCAGCCTACCTAGGCTCTCTGTTCACGTTTCTCTGAGAATCTGGGAATCATCGTCAACAACAACTTCACATTTGATGGCCAGATTCGAAATATGTGGGCTTCATACTTTTTACCAATGCATCTTGTTATGTACACATATGCATTCAAGAGCTCAACATGTGTTAGTGTGCTCCTTCGTGTCCTAGTTGGAATATGCTCACAAGCTTGACAGAGATTGTGTTGCGCTTGCATTCTCTTCATTAAAGGCATAAATTGTTGAATTATGAGCGCAGAAGCATCTTAGGAAAAAGTGAATGTTAAAGATGCACGCTCGCTATGTGGTAATGATTTAAAGAGCGGGAGCTTTGGTTGGAAGGTGTCGGGGAGATATAAGGGAGGGGGGTAACAGTTAGCATTATTCATTGTTTGGACTTCTTGCTGCTGTACCGTGCCTTATCTGTAATAAACATAACCGCTGGGTGATACCTTGTTTCTTGAATATTATTTGGAGCTCGAGGGAAGATTTTACACATCTTCTGCAGAAGGTCATCCTTTTGTGGGACCATTCACTTTCTCTTGTATTGACTATGCCAACTGTGTCAACCTTGATCTTCCTGAGTCCTTGTTTTCCATACTTTAAAGAGACCAAAACATGACAGTGAGGCTATTCTGCGCCTCAGGAATGTACAATCAAGTTTCTGATACATGTAAATCTCTGCAGGGCACAGCAAAGATCCACTTCAAGACTCTGCTTAAAGTACCTTGAACCTACCACATGATGGTCCCTTATGCCCCACTTAGTTCTCTTAGATCTGACATGATATAATTAAGATTCCGCACCAACAATAGATGGACAGTTTATGAGGTATTTTGGCTAAAGTTTGAAATGATCTCCCTCATGCTATTTACTTGATGGAAAATTGTAATCATTCCTGCAGTGATATGAAGACAATTCTCTTTTGTTAACCTTTTCTTCTAGTGTCACCCATAGATTGCCTTATAGGACTGTAGATTTGTAGAGCCATGATGCTCTCGGGCAAATGCAGCACTAAACAAACAAAAAATTAATTAGTAAAAATAAATTTGACAGTGCTCTTTTTCCTTTAATTCTGTGGTATTGAGCACTGCAGATGTTTGTGTTATGTTCTCTGATTTACATGTTGCAGCATGAAGTTGGATTTTAAGTCACTAATTCTGAGTGTCCCAATTTAATTATGATCCCGTGCATATACCTCTTTCAACAAAATTTGCAGTTCATTATTCAAAATTAAAGATGAAACTGACACATAGGGGGTCATTCTGAGTTTGGGAGACAGAAAAAGGTCATCCGCCAAACTCCTGCACTCAGGTTACCGCCAGTGCGGTCCCCTTCCTGCAGGCCCCATTAACAGTTTCCCACTGGGTCAGCGGGTGGAAACTGAGTTTCCGCCCGCTGGTCCAGTGAGAAACGGCCTACAACATTGACGGCGGATCATAATTGAGCAGGCAGCAAAGCTGTAGTGGGTAGGGTGCACCAGCACCAATAGCAATTTTCACTGTCTGCAAAGCAGACAGTGAAAACCACAAGGGGGCTAGCCAGGGGGGCCCCTTATTGCCCATGCCAAGCACCTGGGGCACCCTGCACCCCATCTCCACCAGCCTTTACATGGCTGGGCTACTGCCATGTTATCGCCGGCAGAGAAGGGACTCGTAATCCCCAGGGCAGTGAAGCTTGCAGTGCTGCCCTGGTGAATTAAGACTGCCAGCACTGCCAGACAGACATAAAGTCGTGATCTGGCGGTGCAGGTGGTGCCATCGTAGCGCAACGGCCATGGTCGTAATGTGGCTGCTGGACTGCCAGATCGGCAGCGCTCCAACCTCCACCACGATCCTGGCGGTCTCAAGACCACCAGAGTCGTAACGATGCCCATTGTCTCAAAAATATTATAATTTTATTTCAATTAAAATTGACTGAAACCAGTCACAACATCCCATGCTATGATGTACTGAATCAGGTTCAATGCACCATCATAAGGAAATTCCAGTACATCATATACAAAATTGTTGTAGATAACTACACCAGGAAGCAGGGAAAAAAGGACAATTTAAAATATGATAAAGCTCTTCTTTTAAGCTAAGAGGAAAAATGCTGTGGTACATCCAACAATACACCCTTAGGGATTAATTTTAATTCTAAACTTTAGCACCTCAATATGTCAATTTTTGTGACTTTGTAACAAAATAGGAACACATACCCTCCATGTCTACACTGCATTATAAAGTTTGATGAGTCTTTACCTCTCAAATTATTCAAATTTCGGTCAAAGATTAATTGCTTCTAATGATCACACAATTGGGCTTAGGCTGCAAACTTAATTCAGAGACCTTACGAGACAGAAACAATTATTCTATATCACTACCAACTGGCTTTATAGGTTTAAATATGTTCCTACTAATGATAAGCAGCTCCTTCCAACATACCATTACAATCTTTGGCAGGTCCGAACACCACAGAAGTACACAACGTGTAACTTCATGTGTAACCCTTAAATCCTGCACCATAAAGCTTTGAGGGCAGGTTCGAAAGCATTTGCCCATATCACAATTGAAGTTCACTCGATTATCAATGGCTAGTAGCACAACTCCATGTATGATTTGATGGCAATTATGATAACCCACCTTAAATTAATTAACTCAATATATCATTAATAGCAGACAATGCATGTGTGAGCATCGCATCAAGATGTAATGTCCAAAAAAGAGATGATGAATAAGGTCACCCCCAAATACTTTTAAGAGGTTACTCTTTCTAATGTCTATGCTGCATAACCATCATGCGTGCTGTATCCTGGATCGACCAAAGACCAACACTATAGTCCTCCCTATATTCACAATTAATGTGTAAACCCTACAGTACCTTTCCTCAGCTGTTGGCTTTTGTTGAAGCCTAACATCCATAAAATCGAATATAACCAAGTCATCTGAATAGGGAAGACAAGGAGTTCTAACTTTTCAATTGCTTCCTGAATATTAATGAAGCAGAATAAGTAGACCCACAACTTGAATGAACTTTGTGCAAAATCAACAAGACAAAATAGTGATCCCAAGTCAAATGGCCCTTGCAAAACCCAATCTCCTCCTTGGCAGTAAAAGCGACATTTTCACATTTCCCAGGACAAATCTCTTTCTTTAAAGAAGGATTTTAGCTAAGATCTGTGATAAACTATCTAAAGAGAAATCAAACAGTAACAAGCAAGGTTGTTAATGCCTTCCATTTCAAAATGGGTTTAATCATAGCACCCTTCTCAGAATAAGGAATTTGGCCTGTAAGAATTACATAAATAAACATGTGGGTGGCACATGTACCCATGAGGACTGTTAGTGATTAATATAGCAGGTAAGGTATTGGGGGCCTGCAGCTTTGGTAAACTAAGTCTGCTTGATTGTGAGAGCCATATTTCCTGGAGTATTTGACATTACAAATTATGGTCTGTAACATAGGAACTAAAAATGGCTATCCTTGTTCGCTATTATGAAAGCCAGTAGGATACATTGCCCAGTTTGTTTCTGTGATGTTGTATTCTAAACATGATAGTAAATCCTGCATACTACAGTTCACTAACTGCCAAAGTAGGTACATCTCTTGATGGAATCACCTCAGTAATTAATTACAATTGCAAGTGATACACAGTATAAAGTTTCCATTCCTGGATTACATTTTGGCTACTCAAACCTGCTGAAATTCAACAGGGAAAAGGCCCAGTCTGTAATATGGGGTGAAAAGCTAAAAAAACAGTATGCAATGCCCTGTTGTTAAGCCAAAACTTGCTTTAAAAAATCATTCAAAGATGGCATGCACACACACAGCACCCATCTTGGGAATTATTTTTTTAAACAAGAGAAAAATCATTCCAGCATGGTCACAGGGCCTGAATGTGCAAGAACAGCTGCTATCTGAATACTATGCCAATATTTACTTTAATCAAGCCTTTCTGTTCCTGGTTATGAATAGAGGATCCTACTCTGTTGGGGATAGTCCCAAGTGGTGGGTATTTCTGCCGCACATTGCTGAAAAAATGCTCTCAAATCAGTCATCTGAAGTATACATTGTTTCCTGAGTGGATTAATGAGAAGTCTACATGATAAAAAGAAATGCACATTCCTCATTATCTATTTTGTGAAAGGAATCTGAAGGTGGTAAACTCCCACTGGACTCTTTGGGGCATTACTTGTGGTAAATAACAGTTTCCTAAGTTTGTCAGGGCACTGTATGACTCCTGTGGGTAAGGGAGTAGAAAAATGTAGGAGAAGGAACAATGTTACTTGTCAAGCATTTGTATTTTCTACACCAATGTGATTCTCAGTGTATCTAATTTTTCATTGTGTTTTTTATGAAGAGTTATCAATTCCTAGTTCATTTAAGTTGATGGGTACCTTTGTGGCACTACTGTTTAAAAACAGGGTCACTGACGTCAAGGTACTAAGTAATTCATCATTTTGAGAATCCTTGGTATGGAAATCAATTTGAGGGACAATCACCCTATAAATTGGCATCTGCTAGTTCTCATGGTTGTTAATTCAGGAATAAATGCTAGGGTTAGCAGAAGTGAAATCACACACCCCTTGACCTCAATGACATCAGAAGAAAATACGTTTGACCCTAAACCTTCCCAGAAATTGGTGCCACCTGACCTTAACCCAGAGGACATAACAATAATTGACATTGCTAAAGTTCCATAAAAACTGCATGATTAATATAACTACACAACACAGATAAATCTCCATTTTGATGCCACCTACTTTTCAATTAAAGGTGCTGAAATGATATGGCAATACAATACTATGCGTTTCTCTTTGCCATATGTGAAAATGTATATGTTTATTTGAAAGTTAGGTTACAGGGCCACAAAACACAGAACAACACTGGCAAAATTATTTATATCACAAATGGTCATGGTTCAACACTTCCCCTAGTGTGTACCTCAATAAGAAATGTAATGATGACATAGAAAAAGGTAAAAAAATAGGTTAAAAAACAATAGAACTTATGTCCACCTGTATTAATTTATATCAACCATCGGCCCTCTTCATATAAATGAAAAATGTAAATGTTAATGTACAATTAAATTTATCTCACTTATGCCTGCCAAAAATTCACAAAGTGGTCCCTGGCATATGTAAGCCCTTTGACAGGTGCAAAATCTCCACCACGAGTATCTGTAAATCCCACTTGGGGTGAAATTGAGGGTGTCCCTTGGTGTTTCAAGTTGTGGTTTGCTGTGGAAGTTTGTGAACATTCATAAACTTGTGTGTATTTTAGCATTCATGGCATTTTTTGCCTGGAAAGAGTCATATTTTTACAACAGCCAAATCCTGGCGTGAAACACCTTTCCAGAGTGGGAGTGGCAATGGAGCATGGCCAAATTTGGTGACATTTTACTCTCCTGTCTTCTTTATCCTGCATGTCAAACATGACCTAGGCAAGATTGAACAAAGTACTTAAATAGATCTACCTTCTGTCTCTAATCCTGGCATAGGACCCTATTGTACTGCTGCAGCATTTTCTCATAAAACCTTGCTCTGATCGTGAATGGTTATATAGTGTGGGAAAATACTTGGCACCTCAGTATCTGCTCAGAGATCTTTCACCCTATCATGTAATTCCCTTGTTATGTATGACTATCATGGAAAACCTGTATTCTTTATTTCAGTTTCTGAATCTCATAATCCATTACAATGAAATGGCAACAGTTGTTAGCTAATATGCGTACCCACAGGCCAGGCTGACAGGCCTCTGAGAGCCTGCCAACACAGCATTGCTTATCTGCTTTGACTGAAAGTAGAAATCACCGCTGCAGGAGGGGAAAGGAGGGCAGGGAAGGTGGTTGGGATTGCTCAAGGATGGCAGGTAAGTTGTTTTTAAAAACCTTTGGGACCTGTATACTTAACAGTGGCCATTTTATGTATGGGTCACCCATTACTCATCTGTCACTGTGTGGCAGTTGTAAGCAGGGGCAGATGATGTTTGGGGCCATACATAACATAAGATTATAGATGGGTAAAAAGTGAATTACAAGTAGCCCATAGTTGAAGACACCACTTATGTAATATACCCATCTGGATGTGGGATGGAGTGTGTCACTGCTACCAAGAACAATGGGCCCTTTGTCTTTCCTTATAAGGAAAAAGCAGACATGAGAATGACTGCTCTCCCTATAATGTCACACAAAGCCTCACTGCGGAATAAGACAGAGGGATGTTTTTAGTCCAATAGCAACAAACCCTGTGGAGGAAACCCTCGTACATGGTGGTAGAAGATGAGCAGAATTCAAACAGAAGGAGGAAAAAAAGGGAAAGTATTTTATGCTGTATAATGTGGGTCTAACATGGATTTCTTGGTTCCTTGCTGATTCCAGTGGTGGCTGCTGAACTGAGAAGAAGCAGCCGAGGAGAGTTTCCAGCATCCGGTCTATTCAGATGATCACAGCAGGGAGCAAAAGAAAGTAAGGGGAAGACTTCCTCTGTTTTTTCTTTTTATGTTTGCTCGTGGGTCACCTTTGGCTGAAGAGTGGAGTATTCTTCATCATCATCAATCACACTGAATGCTAGGTTTGAGGGTATAAGATTTGTTTTGGAAAATATATGCCAATGACATCTCATCTTCGAATTAATAGATGAAAAGTAGGCTGTGAGCACATTTAGAGAGTTTTATTATCTTCCCACTTTGAAATAAAGCTGAGGGGTGTTAGCATACATTTGCCCATTGACTTCACTTTTTGTGTTAACATGACCAAAAATGTCACCTAATCATTGAATAATATAGGGAAAACTGTGAATCCTTAAGGGAACATAAATTTATACAGACTAGAATAAGAGTTTATTTGCTGAAAGTGGCAACAATAAAACAGCACAGGGAACATAAAGTCCAACTAGCATTTAATACAAAGCAACATGCAGCAAAGAAAATTATACATAAAAGATAGCTCTCACTTCAGCTGACTGGGGTTCATACCAGAAAATGGTCAGTCGGAACAGTGCACTAGTACGCCAAAGCATGAAAACATATACATACAGAAAGTCAGTAGTTATAGTTAAACTTATACCTATGTTAAGAAACTCTAACTTGTATTCAAAAGCTACCTAATGGCACGAGTTATAGTTTCTTAAGATAACTATATATATAGCTATAGCTGCTGAATTTCTATGGTGTTGTGTGGGTAAAATGTGAACCTAACTTTTTTTCCCCATTGGGCGGGGATCCATGGGTACCCGCAGTTAAGTGAAGGATCAGGGTTCCTAGATGTCTATATTTTTCCCCTTTAATAACTCTAAAACCACTGGACGAATTTGCACCAAATAACAAAAGATGATCTTTCTGGAACAAGATCTAGTTTCTACCAAATCTGGCGTAAATCCGTTCAGTGGTTCTCGCTGCAGTCATGTTAAAAAAATGCAAAATCTGCATAGATATTACATAGGGAAAATAGTTTTGGGACCCCCACTTTTTCTCAGCCTCTGATTAATGAATCACCTCAAAACATTCCAGACAGAAGCTGAACTACCTAGCATATCAGTTGAAAAAATTTCATGGAGATTCATCAAACAGCACTGAAGTTTTTAGCAAAAAAAAAAATAAGACTTTGGGGGTCATTACGAGTTTGACAGAAGAAATGAAAGACCGCTGTGGAGTCGCCCATCAACTTACCATCAAGATGGAGGAAATATGTCTGCCGTATTACGAAGTACACACTGCACATCGACACAAAACAAACATATTACCGAAACCGACACGACAATGGACATCTGAAAAGAGGCGGTCCCACCGCCAGTCAGACAAAAAACCTCCCACCAGATTACGAATCATAAATCGCGACAGCGGTTCTTCCATGGCGGAAAATCATTGGTGGTGCGATCAGCTGCGGTCCATACTCACTTCACACAGAACGCTACACCGCATTAGAGTTTAACAGCCCGCACCTGACACATATCCACACACTTGACACACCTAATCACGCCACTATATAACACTCCCCCACACAATCCCATGTTAACCAAAAGCCATGCAGCTACATCGAGCACTCCAATGACCACCATCAATTGTACAAATCGCTATTTATACTCTCATCACACACTCCACAACTGCACAACCCGCACATCACACACCTGCACCCACAAACCTCCATCTTCCGCAACCCATTCATAGTCCATCACCTACACCCCACCACACACCAAGCACTGCACCCTTACACCCACAACACCCCCCACACCCACCAAACCACCATATCACATCCAAAACACCACCGCTTCACTGACAAGGAGTTCAAAGTCATGGTGGATGAAATCATCCAGGTTGAGCCACACCTTTTTGGAGCACAGGTCCAGCAGACCTCAATAGCCAGGAAGATGGAGTTGTGGCAAAGAATAGTCAAAAGGGTGAATTCTATTGGCAGTTATCCATACACAAGGGAGGACATCAGGAAGAGGTGGAACAACCTCAGGGGGAAGGTCCATTCCATGGCCATCAGGCACCAGCTGGCAGTCCACAAGGCTGGTGGTGGACTCCCACTTCCTCCCCTTACTTTCACAGCTTGGGAGGAGAAGGTCTTGAACATCCTGCATCCTGAGGGTCTGACAGGAATACCTGGGGGAGTGGAGTCTGGTATGTACCCACAACATGCATGTCATTATATTGTCTTGTCCTACATGCTCTCGCACCCCAATTAACCCTTCACCCACCACCCCCCAAATCACCTACTAACCATTTTGTGCATGTCACCAGTCCACTGCACTCATCGCTCTCCATTGCACTTGGATATGGCACCTGTCTCACTGCCCACTCAAGTCACTACAACCAACAGGATGCAACAGTCCACCTCACAGGGAAAATAGATATGGCATGAATTCTCACTTGTCAGGCGTGGATAACTAACTCAATGTGAACACCATCTATTGGTTACCTGTATGGAACAGGAAATGGCAATGACAGCAATGTAAACGCCCACTTTCACAAACATCCCAAGCATAACAAAGCAATAGCTGAGGGCCCCAGTTTCATGGCAAAAGTGCAATAAGTCGTTGTCACAAATTGTAACCCCAGGATTGGTAAGTCAGTTCGCTGAATTGATACACATGTGGAACAGGCAGAGAGAGGGCAAAGTCCATATCGAAATCACATACTGCGTTACAATGAGGATGACATCTTGTATTGTTCTTTTGCAACTTGTGCATTCCAACTTGCCAGACAGTGCACTAGGTAACAGAGGTGAAGAGCCATGTCTTCAATTAGACGCCCACTAATGCCATCAGCTGAACTGTCACCATTAACCGAGTTGTAGAACCCTTCACATGTGGCATAGAGTATAAGTCGTAAGGTAGTGTGTGCAACATAGGCATGGTTTGGCAGTGTCCTTGCTGTGAATCATTGGTACGCCACTATCTGCATCTCAGTATACTCTTTATGTAAACACATCAAAAACAAATCTCTGTGTCTCACTCCCTCCATAGGTGACCTTGCACAAGCCAACATCGACAGGACACCAGACAATGAAACTCCCCTCTGGATGAAGGCCCAGTGAGGAGAGCGCCATTTGATGTCTGGCATGGATGACAAACTTGACCCATCTGGGACGTCTGGTCAGTCCACCACCTCCAGCTTCATCCTGCTCACATCTGCAGCTCCCAGACCAGTGGCATCAACATCTCAATCAACCATCGGTCCACTAACCTGTGTCCCTAGGACATCTTAATCAGTTGTGTGTCCCACAGTACAGCGACCAGAGTCACACCTCACCACCTCGGACAATGAAGGAGCTGCACCCATGGAAGTGGACACACAGTGCCAGGGGCACATGGGAGTAGGGGGTCTGGGAGGGAAGTTGTGGGCCTCAGGAGGGGCCAACCAAGGACAGCAGCTGACCAGCCCACCATCTCCCAGGTCTTGGGGGCCTACAAGAATTCCCAAGGCATGTTGGGCCTGGTGATCACAATGTTGGGGGACCTCATCAAGCTGCAGAGGGACAACCAAAAGGAAGTCAGGGATCACCTACAACAACATAACATGAATAACACCCTAGGTAGATACTGTGACCAAATGCTAGCCCATTCCACTAGCACCCTTTCATCTGCCCTTTCTGCATCTGCAGCCGCTAGTGGGATGGTGGCCCTACCTGAGGAAAGTCAAGCCTCAAACACTCCTGCCTCTGTAGCTGAGGAACCCCCTGTAAACGTGGTCAAACATGCAGACATCATCCTGCAGATGATTTCAAGATCAAATCCACTGTCAGGAAGTGATCCTCTCCTGATTTGTTCCTTTTGTGTGCCACAGAAACATCCTGTTGACTGTTCCAATTGCCGACTCCTATGCTACAAGGATACTGGACTTTTGTAACCAACTGGTGTAGCTGATATCTGAAAGATTTCATCCACTATTGCTCCAACCATTACTTTTGTTTTATTCCCCTTTATGTCTATTTTTCACAAATTATACACATATGCAAAATAAATTGCATTGAAACACACATCCTGCCTATGTCTCCTTCATCATGCATGTTAACTCGTTTTGCTGCTCAATCAGGTCCGAGAAATGTGTACACAACACTTGTATGTTTTATTTAACGACACTTAGCCAAAACAGTACGCATAACTATGGTAGTCCTTCACATGCCCAGTAGTCAGTTAAAGTATTGTACAATGAGATCTGCCCTAGTGTTACCTCCTCCCTCTTGCTCTGATTACTCATCACTAGGCATGTGTAGGAAGTTGGCTCTGTATGTGCTATTTCAAAGTAAGGAATAGCATGCACAGAGTCCAAGGGTTCCCCTTAGAGGTAAAATAGTGGTAAAAAGAGATAATACTAATGCTCTATTTTGTGGTAGTGTGGTCGAGCAGTAGGCTTATCCAAGGAGTAGTGTTAAGCATTTGTTGTACATACACATAGACAATAAATGAGGTACACACACTCAGAGACAAATCCAGCCAATAGGTTTTTATATAGAAAAATATCTTTTCTTAGTTTATTTTAAGAACCACAGGTTCAAATTCTACATGTAATAGCTCATTCGAAAGGTATTGCAGGTAAGTACTTTAGGAACTTCAAATCATCAAAATTGCATGTATACTTTTCAAGTTATTCACAAATAGCTGTTTTAAAAGTGGACACAGTGCAATTTTCACAGTTCCTAGGGGAGGTAAGTATTTGTTAGTTTTACCAGGTAAGTAAGACACTTACAGGGTTCAGTTCTTGGTCCAAGGTAGCCCACCGTTGGGGGTTCAGAGCAACCCCAAAGTCACCACACCAGCAGCTCAGGGCCGGTCAGGTGCAGAGTTCAAAGTGGTGCCCAAAACACATAGGCTAGAATGGAGAGAAGGGGGTGCCCCGGTTCCGGTCTGCTTGCAGGTAAGTACCCGCGTCTTCGGAGGGCAGACCAGGGGGGTTTTGTAGGGCACCGGGGGGGACACAAGTCCACACAGAAATTTCACCCTCAGCAGCGCGGGGGCGGCCGGGTGCAGTGTAGAAACAAGCGTCGGGTTTGTAATGGAAGTCAATGGGAGATCTAGGGATCTCTTCAGCGCTGCAGGCAGGCAAGGGGGGGGTTCCTCGGGGAAACCTCCACTTGGGCAAGGGAGAGGGACTCCTGGGGGTCACTCCTTCAGTGAAAGTCCGGTCCTTCAGGTCCTGGGGGCTGCGGGTGCAGGGTCTCTCCCAGGTGTCGGGACTTAGGATTCAAAGAGTCGCGGTCAGGGGAAGCCTCGGGATTCCCTCTGCAGGCGGCGCTGTGGGGGCTCAGGGGGGACAGGTTTTTGTACTCACAGTCTTAGAGTAGTCCTGGGGTCCCTCCTGAGGTGTTGGATCGCCACCAGCCGAGTCGGGGTCGCCGGGTGCAGTGTTGCAAGTCTCACGCCTTTTGCGGGGAGCTTGCAGGGTTCTTTAAAGCTGCTGGAAACAAAGTTGCAGCCTTTCTTGGAGCAGGTCCGCTGTCCTCGGGAGTTTCTTGTCTTTTCGAAGCAGGGGCAGTCCTCAGAGGATGTCGAGGTCGCTGGTCCCTTTGGAAGGCGTCGCTGGAGCAGGATCTTTGGAAGGCAGGAGACAGGCCGGTGAGTTTCTGGAGCCAAGGCAGTAGTCGTCTTCTGGTCTTCCTCTGCAGGGGTTTTCAGCTAGGCAGTCCTTCTTCTTGTAGTTGCAGGAATCTAATTTTCTAGGGTTCAGGGTAGCCCTTAAATACTAAATTTAAGGGCGTGTTTAGGTCTGGGGGGTTAGTAGCCAATGGCTACTAGCCCTGAGGGTGGGTACACCCTCTTTGTGCCTCCTCCCAAGGGGAGGGGGTCACAATCCTAACCCTATTGGGGGAATCCTCCATCTGCAAGATGGAGGATTTCTAAAAGTTAGAGTCACTTCAGCTCAGGACACCTTAGGGGCTGTCCTGACTGGCCAGTGACTCCTCCTTGTTGCTTTCTTTGTTCCCTCCAGCCTTGCCGCCAAAAGTGGGGGCCGTGGCCGGAGGGGGCGGGCAACTCCACTAAGCTGGAGTGCCCTGCTGGGCTGTGACAAAGGGGTGAGCCTTTGAGGCTCACCGCCAGGTGTTACAGCTCCTGCCTGGGGGAGGTGTTAGCATCTCCACCCAGTGCAGGCTTTGTTACTGGCCTCAGAGTGACAAAGGCACTCTCCCCATGGGGCCAGCAACATGTCTCTAGTGTGGCAGGCTGCTGGAACCAGTCAGCCTACACAGATAGTCGGATAGGTTTCAGGGGGCACCTCTAAGGTGCCCTCTGGGGTGTATTTTACAATAAAATGTACACTGGCATCAGTGTGCATTTATTGTGCTGAGAAGTTTGATACCAAACTTCCCAGTTTTCAGTGTAGCCATTATGGTGCTGTGGAGTTCGTGTTTGACAGACTCCCAGACCATATACTCTTATGGCTACCCTGCACTTACAATGTCTAAGGTTTTGTTTAGACACTGTAGGGGTACCATGCTCATGCACTGGTACCCTCACCTATGGTATAGTGCACCCTGCCTTAGGGCTGTAAGGCCTGCTAGAGGGGTGTCTTACCTATACTGCATAGGCAGTGGGAGGCTGGCATGGCACCCTGAGGAGAGTGCCATGTCGACTTACTCGTTTTGTCCTCACTAGCACACACAAGCTGGCAAGCAGTGTGTCTGTGCTGAGTGAGAGGTCTCCAGGGTGGCATAAGACATGCTGCATCCCTTAGAGACCTTCCTTGGCATCAGGGCCCTTGGTACTAGAAGTACCAGTTACAAGGGACTTATCTGGATGCCAGGGTCTGCCAATTGTGGATACAAAAGTACAGGTTAGGGAAAGAACACTGGTGCTGGGGCCTGGTTAGCAGGCCTCAGCACACTTTCAATTGTAAACATAGCATCAGCAAAGGCAAAAAGTCAGGGGGCAACCATGCCAAGGAGGCAGTTCCTTACAGCATGTCAGCAATTGCGGCTACATGGCCTGCTGCCTCCCCCTCATCTTGTATCAATGGTACCTGACGTGTCAAGGCCAGGTTTTGGAGCATGCAGCAGGAAACTATGATTTCACAGACCTTGTTGGGGGTGTACATGAGTGTCCCCCGTGAAAAATACATAGATCTAAATCTTGCCGTCAGTAGACCAAAAGTCCTCTCTATCACATGGCAAATACTCCTGTGGGCCTCACTGTAGCAGACTTCCACAGGTGTGGTTGAGTTCCTCACTGGTTTCAACAGCGAAGGACAGTTTGGATAGCCAGAGTCACCTGTGAGCAAAATAGATGTGCAACACAAAGATGTGTTTGGGTCAGACCACAAAGTCATGGCAATAGTCCGACATTAATCACATACATGACTTATGTTGCTTACCAACCAACCAGCCCATCTCTGTGTAGAGTCATGTCATCAACTGTGACACATTGCTCTTCTGCATGACGAATGAATCATGGACAGTTACTTGACAGACATATTGGTCTGCTAGACACACCAGCTGAACATTGACCTAGTGGAAGTTTTTCCTGTTCTAAAAGACCTGTTCATTGGTCCTGGGGGAATCAAAGCTACATGGGGACCATCTCTGACTCCTATCACATGAGGGATGTGTCCCATAGCATACAAATCTGCCTTCACATAGGCCAAATCCGCTCGTAGTGGAAACCTGATGTAGCTGTCCAGGTGTTTTACCAATGTACAGCCTTCAAAACCAGACTGAACATGGGCTGAGACATCCCTGCCGCTAGAGCCGCTGTGATCTGAAAGGAGCCAGTATCCAAGAAATGTAGTACTGACAGCACTTGCACAATGGGACATATGAGGTACCGAATCCAATTACCAGGCAACAAATCAGGTTCCTACTGTTGGGAGAAATCCTTGATTGTATGACAATTCAGACAATAAGTCTGGATACAGTGGCGTTCTTTCCGTGTCTCCAGGCCAACTAGTGTTTGATAAACCGGTGGCTGTCTTGCCCTCCTCAATGCACCCTAACTATGTGGGAAGAGTGGTACAGAGAATGTTCCTTCATCCACTCCCACCTTGAGACACCCCTACTCTATCTGTGACAATCCACTTATCTGGATCTTCCACCACTCAAACCACCCTTGCTCCCCCTGCAAGTACCCATACCCCTCCCCGCATAGTATCTCACCCTCTCAGGTGTCTCCAACCCACACAAAAGCTGAGAATCGATTCCCCCCTCCCAGGCTCTATACCATTGATCCCCCCAAACACAAATACACCACCTCCTTGATCGTCTAGTGCCTGACGCCCCATTAAGGCACCAAACTGGGGTGGTCATTAGGCAGTCTGGAGCTAAGTGTGGGACACACGTTTGTTCACTATGTGATTGTAGCACAGTCTAAACGAACAGGCCATGGGTTGGATGTAGTAGACATTTAATACATTCTGATGACGCATGTGCAACATGTTGCATGTTAGAGACAGCTATTATTGTAATTTTTTTATTTTCCATAGTATGGTGTTGTTCTTGCCTGACATGGAAAGTGTGCATTGGGTAGGCCATTTAACAGGGTGTGTGCAGTTACATTGTACTCCAGTGGTTTCATGAGTGTTGTAGGCAGGGATTGTGTATGTAGATGGCTTGTGGTACTGTAGTCATTGATCTGGTGTGATCGCAGTTGTGGTGTTGTGTGCTTAGGTGGTGTTTTGTGTCTCACGACTCATCTGTGTCTCACAGTCACACATATCTCATAGTTAAAAAGTATGACAGAGGCTGAAGATATGAATACATATATTTATTTTTCAAAACACATCCCTGAACCTGAGCCATGAGTTGACTGAATGCCAAATTCACAAGTCTAAACTACACTTGGGGGAGAGTGTGGTCCATCTTGCACAATCGTCCAAGGTACTACTTGGCTTAGAAGTCAGTGTCATCTGTAAACTCACCCATAATCCCAGGCACAATGGACGCAAACACCTGTTCAATGTCAGATGCAGGTAATGTTACCAAATCGTCTCCAAGGATCTCCAGGGAGCACTCATGTTCCGCTGCATGTGCTCCAGCTGAGGTGCCAGCAGTTTGTGAAGTGTTCATTTGGTGTCCAATGGCTGTTGGATCAATGTATGGCAGCTCATACTCCGCTTCAAGTACCAGAGGCACCCTCATCAAGCATGATTGCGAATGAGCTCTCACCGAGAACAGCAAGAGGTCAGCGTCCTGTGTGAACGAGTGTTGAGTGGTGAGACACAGCTTGAGGGCACACTCCAACTGACACCACTTGCGTATGATAACTAGCTGGACATATTTCAATGACCAGTTGCAATGCAGGTCTTCCAGCCGTTGATCTCCGAAGTACAGTACTGTTTACAGAGTTGTACCGTTGAAAGTACTCTCTGTCCCGCTTGTCTTGCAGTTGCAGCCATTGCATCATGCTCACTTTCCAGAGCTATATCCCAACCTCGCAATAGACTATGATGTGTGGCATCCCGTGCTGGAGTTTTGAAAAATGGTGTCTATGGCTCTTGATGTTAGGCCAGGTACTGAGGTGTGGTCGTCTACGTAACGGGCTCCAACGGCCTAACGTAAATGCATTCTCCCAGTAGCACTGTGCAAGTTAAATAGTTCCACACTGGAATCAGAGAGTTGTGCATATCCGTTTGCACTTAAAAGGGACATGATATTGCCTGATTAATTCAGAGGCATGGGTTCTTTGCTCACAGATGTAAGCGCCACATATTTTAGCAACAGTTGGGCCTTGAGCCTGTTATACTTTTGAAGGTGCACATTTGCAGTACCATTTTGAGGCCAATTGTCAGCAAGTGGAGTCTGCTGTGTGGGAGCTATAAGGACATTCAGCCAACGGGTGGACATTTGGGAGCCTTTGGCGACTACTCAAGCAAACATCACTCAATAACTCACACTATTGAAGTGCATTTCGCTCCCATTCAAGGTCACCTGATAACAGCTGTGGTCAAAAGGACTGTGACTCCTTTCAGATAGTAAGCTTAGTTCACTCCAGAGAAGTCGCACGCCCCGTTCAAGTACAGATGCATCCATGACATCATATGACTCACATTTGTTTCCCTTTGACTGCTGCACAGGCAGGCCTCCTCCATGCCATTGCACGATTCAATGACAGAGGGATGTTCCCACACCTCTTGAATGTCAGTATCACGTGGCCTTACATAGCTGTCTAATGAATGTGTATCACACAGGATGTAGACAATGTTTCATAAGTGCCATATATTTCAACCTGTACAACTCGCATCGCACAACTCAGATTTGTGCTACACTGAGGTATCTGTGTGGCATTCAACATTGTGATGCCTTGAGGATCACATTGCATTCACAGTTTGCACTATGCACTTCCACATCAGCCAGGCACTGTATGTGTGGAGTTGTATCATCTGCAGTGGGACACTTCTATACACATGGAGTGCCTTCAGATCAAAGCCACCAGTCCCACTGTTGTGTACATGTGGTGGTGTTCTCACACCGCCGGCAGCTATGGTCCAATGCCTGGAGGACGTGCCCAGGGAGGTTGGGTGTCTCCTCCACTTCAGCCCGCTCTTCCAAAGACCCTGTCAGCCTTGGTCCCCTAAATGTCAGGGTATGTGTTCTAGTCTGACAAATTGACGTGTATGTCTGTATGTGTATGTGTGCTATTTGGACTACAAGTTTTGGTTTGATGTTTTACGTGTTTGTGTGCGTTGCATGGTCTTCCTTAGAAATGGGCGTGTGCGGTGTGCTGTCCATATATATGCTGGGGAAATGTGGTTGTTATGGCAATGTGTAGTAGTTGTGTTCCCATGTTTGTTGCAAGGCTGTGAGTTATTGTGTGCCTGGATAATGTGTGTGTATGTGTGGTAGGTGTCTTTGTGTATTGGGAGGGTGGGGGTGAGTTTGGATGGAGTGGTGGTGGGGGTCATCAGGTGAGTGTTGGGGAGTGGGGGAGCCACCTACCAGTGACAGAGAAGGAATTCCCTGTTATCAGTAGGGTCTACCGCCATGGTTTCCGTGGCAGGCTCATAATGCCATGGGTGGCACAATGTTGGCCGTCGGGTTGGAGATACCATGGGGTATGAGTGGAGAAGTGGCAGGTTGGCTGCAGCCAAACCACCAATCTCATAATGTGGTGGTTTGTACCCCCAGCCAGTTGGCAGTCATAGCCACATTACCAACATTGTCACTTTTATATAACTCTAACCATAAATGCTGAATTTCTACGGTTTTGTACGAGTAAATTCAGAGCCTAACTAAAACGTCCCTGTAACCTTTGGTTTTTCAGTGAATTTCTATGGTTTTTCTACTGTCAAGTAATTTTTAATTACTATACGTCATTCCAACCCCTGTTACGCAGGGCCTTTGGCCGTGCTTGGCGAGGGTTGGTCGCAGAGCCTGGTCTTTGGCCACGCCCTCCATCCAAGCCCTTGCAACCACTCAACGATGCACGCCCTTTGGCTGTGCGCAGAAGAGGTTGTCCACAGGGCCTGTCACTGTCAGTGGATCTGTGAATGTCTGAGTGGGTCTGAAAGTGGATGTGTGAGCCTATTAGTGGGTCAGAGTGGGTGCATTAGTGTCTGAGTGAGTGTGTGAGTGGGAGCATGAGTCTCTGAATGCATGTATGATCAAATACATTTGCGTATGATAGAGTCTGTAGATGTTTTTAAAAAGAATGTTTTTGCATTTCTCAAATATTTGAGAAAATCCTCATATGTTCGAGAATATCCTCGAATGCCATTCAATATTCGAGAATAATCAAGGATATTCGCAAATATCACGAATGGTGAAGAAAAATCATTTTAAACCCATAATTTGACCCTAAAACACCCCTTTATCACTCCCCTGGGGTCAGGGTATCTCCACCCTGACCCCTTATACCACTTATCATGTCTTTTTTCAGGTCTGGGAACCCTCTCTGATAACATAAAATAGAGGCCGTAACTTTCTAGCCAAGTTGTGCCCAACCAATTACAGCACTTTTATGTGCGCATGCACTCACGAAAACCTTTGAAGTTTCATTATTTATTGGCAAAGGATCCACGTCCCTAGACATACAAATGTATTTTCCATTTAACATCTCAAAAATGACTGAATGGATTTATATTAGATAAGTGAAAGCGCAATCTTCTTTATTGTAAATCTGTTCAGTATTTTTTTAGATATTCAAGGACATAAATATTTCTATATCTGGGTGGTGCGTAAGCAGACATCTTATGGTGAGATCTGACTGGCAGCACAGTATACACGATAGCAGCCCATTGAAATGATTTACAGTGAATGGAAGGTTTTGAGAGTCACAAAACAGATAATGTATAAAGGATGATAACAGATTTTAGTAACAATTTAAATCATTTATTGCTAAGGTGAATTTACCCTTTGAAAAAGCATTCTGCTGGGATGTCATGAATCATGTTTGGGAGAAAACAGTTTTCTCATGATTTCCTCATAGAGGTTATGAAAGGTGCTTCAGAAGCTAAAACAAGAGTAAACTTTCTGTAAAATATGTACTTCCAACAGTAACAGCCTGTTAGTTGTGATAGCACGCCCGTTCCTTAGTTAGTAAACTTACAAGGGGAAACGTATAGGTCGATGAACCTTTTGATTCGCATGAAGTATCCTAGCTACGGTGCAACCAATGTTCATCAGTAATCAATACACAAATCAATATCATCAAGCAAAACATGAATCACAGTTAATAACATTTCACCATGACATCCAGTTATGAATAACCACAACTCAATATACGTTTTATCAATTTTATTTCCCTATTAGTTACAATACTAAGACATGGAATTAATTCAAACTTTATTCAATCAAATCAAGATTAATTCATTAGTGACCACCAATAACATAATCTAATCAGAACTTAAAACAAAATACATTCTAATAATTCAGCATAAACCAACATCTGAATCATAGGTGAATACGTCAACATAACTAGCAGAGGTCACCAAATCAGTCCATCAATCATTTGTCATTGTCTGTGTCAACGTCTTAGAATAGGAATCTCACCTAGCTCAGATTAGCATTAGCCTCTGGGGCTTCATGCGAAAACAATTTAGAACATTAATTTGGAAAAACATGTAGCTTAAGAGGAAAACTATTTAGCCAGCACAGTTGGTACCTAGAAAGAAAACGCACAAAGGTTAAATTCAGTCACATTGTCATAGCTACCTATCCACGGTATAGATCAGAAACAAATTCAGCCTTTGTCTTCAGGTCATCAATCCATCAGCATCTCATCAGGCTCTCAAGAGCTTGAGCCCAATGACAGAATCTCGAATCTCTTCGAACATCCACGCCTCACCTCTAACATCTCTTTTCTCCCCTTCTGTCATGCCATTATATCAATGTCACCTAGACTATCCCCCAATTCCTAATTGGTCAGTATCCAATAATCCTAATTCTTCAAATCTATGAATTCTAATATTACACAGTTCTCAAGGTGTCGATTGGTTCACTGTACAATCTTCTCATCATCCGGTTCGTCAGGTATCAAAAATGTTTCATCTTCTTCTCCAGTCAGTGTCTTCATTGTTCGAGTCCTGGGAAAGTACATCCCGTCTGCTTTACACAGTCCTTGTTACAAAATTGATTCCATCATCTCCTCTACGTCGGTTCGTCGCAGAGAATTTTAACTAAGCAAATTTTATTAAACAATGAGCGGTTCATGGTCAGTTAAGCACATCAGCTTTTTCTACATTGCGCGTTAAGACTCAGCTTCTGCACGAGGCCTGGCAAAAGTAGGCCACAACTTTGGCTAAGTTATCTCTACAATATAATGCAAAACATACGTTATATATCTTAATATGACATACTACTACATTATTCAATACATTTTTCTATATTTTATACATGTTATTCATTTTATTAGTACAATCGTGAATCTTGGTGATCGCTCTCCAAAGGCACATTTTCAAACGTGTACATTTATTTTTCTACGTTATTTATTTCTACAATTTTTATTATTCAAAATGCATAAACACTCATTAATATTTCTAATTAACATATCTGCTTCAACAATCCCTCCTCTGATGACTAAATATGTCATCACACTACTTTTACCATTAACATTTTTATAACTCAATTTCTTCAGTATTTTGTGTTCTCCTCAAATCTTCTCTATAAATTCTTTCCCTGTTTCGTTCTTCCCCCCTCTGATTATTTTTAGACCTTTTCAATTTAATCTTTTGACACAATTTACCCCATAATCCTAATATGCAAGCAATCACAATTAATATTCCCTGTATGATTTTTAATAGTATCCCATTCCAAATGTTACTAAGCCAATTTCCCACTGAAGCAAATCCCTTTCCAACCTTTTCCCAAACACCTGGTTCTTTCAATTCCTTTAAATCCTTGCTTGAGTTAGTCAGGTTCGTAAGTATATCTCTTATCTCCTTACTATTGTTAGGTATATAATAACAACAATGCCTAGAGTTAATCATTTTACACACTCCGCTGTCCTTCTCTAGAAGGATGTCTAAAGCAAGGCGATTTTGAAGAGTCATAGTCTATCTGCAGCTATTTCAGTATCTATCAGGTGTATTGCCCCTGTAAAATGTGTCAACATGTTATCCACAATTGTAGACAACTTTCGTATTTCGATTGAGTTCAAGATGACTCCCAATTAAGGAATCAACGCAGCAAATATATCTCCCACAATTGCAGAAGAGGATTCCCTCCTCTGTCACTTATGATGTACTTCAGTCAATTTCAGAAACTTTTTCAAGTCATCTATCTGGTAAATCTTTGGGAACACTATCCCCAAATAACATGTCCCATACCATCCTCTTGGAAGACGGTAATAAGCATTAAATCCACAAATATAATAGATACCATGAATTACAGGGTCCTGACCATTCAGCATAAAGGTCCATTTACTCTGAAACAAAAACACATGCCTACATTCACTCGTTCCCACAAATAAAGTGTCAGTGCGTGATTTTGGCCTTTATATACAAAGCTTCCCTACATGTAATGCATCTAAAGCTAATTTTCCTTGTGTTTTAATTGCAGTGTAAGCATAATCATTCTTATAAGTCCTTTTCTCTAAGCCTTATTCTAATTTTTCTTTTAATGCCTTTCTCCTGTCATCAGTATGCTCTATAAAGCTCTTCTCTAAAGGTGTAAGCAGGCATGTGAGGTTGTTTCTATGCACGTAAGCAGTTCCAAATGTTAGTGTAGGCTCAAAGAATCCTCTTACCAATACTATATCATGATCCTTAGCTACTCTACTCAAATATCTAATAATAGGAACAAACGAAAACACAAGTCGTAGTTAGAATACAAATACTGTATATACTCTTGATTATAGAACCTTGTTAGTAGCAGACTACAGCTTATCCCGTAGGTTAAAGGCAAGCTATGTTAAGTAACTCCTTCCTCGACTGATGAAGGAATTTGTGTACACACAAGACAATCCCTTGCATCCATAGTCTCAACATACTCACTCAACAAGCGATAGAAAACATCAGAAGAAAGCTCTCCTTGAGCATTAGTGTAGTAGTCTCAGGAGCAGAAGTACGATTGGCTCTTTTCACATCAAGAACAGACATTCCCACAATTACTATTATGAACAAAATCCCACACATAATCGCCAATCCAACGCTCATATATTTACAGCGCCTAGCATTCCTAACGTGGTTATTTAACTCAGCCATGATCTGTAAAGAATCAGAAAGCAGAATCATATAAGCGCAGTAAAAACCAAAAATAAGGAAAAAAATAATTTCTCACAGTTCAGTTTCACATTCAGGAACCCTTTTCCTTTGTCAAAATCGATTAGCAGCTTGTCACATCCGGGATTTTTTAATGTCAAATCAGGTTATCAATGTTTCTTTTGGTTATTTTCAACAGACTCTTTAGGGTATTTTTCAGCTTTGTTTAACAATTCAGCTCTCCATTCACCTTCAGGTTACATCAAAGTACTGACTCAGAACCTCTCTGTCAAAACAAAAGGACATAAACTCGTATTGCATTCATTAGTAGTTGCATACGCCCATTCAGGACCTGTGTAACGCCGACTTGCTATTCTCTTTCTTTTTAACTTTCGATCACCACTTAGTTCTCCTTCACTCAAATCTTCTTTCCTCGTGGTATCTACTTCTTCCTCAGTTGTTTCATTTATAATCACTTCCTTTCTTTTCTCTGCTTGCGATTCAGGCCAATTATCTCCTTTTCTCGATCCTTCTGTTAATATTCTTCTCAGAATTGAACTCTTCTCCTTTTCTTTCTCTATGGTGTTTTTTGTCTTGATGGACCTGCAATGGGCTCAGGAGGAATCGGATCAACTTGGCTTTGATCCGTCTCAACTCTTTCCCCCTCTTGGTCTGGCACTTGCTCTGTTTGCTGCTCAGCACCATCTGCTTCTGGGAGAACTCCTGCTGAGCCAGGCTCTCCTGCTGTATCCGTTGAGATTGATTCTTCTGCACCCTTCTGTAATTCTTCACTTTCGTCTCTTACAGGGGTAATAGAACCATCTTCCACCAGCTCTTATTCAATTTCAGACTCTCTTTGTTCTTTTTCTGATTCAGGTGCGGCAACCTGTTTCACTGTTGTTGGTGCTCTCAACAACGCTTCTTCATGATCCAGTGGACATGCCACTTTCTTCGCATGACTTGCGTGAATCCAGTTCGGGAGTCCTGCACACTTCATAGCTGTCGTAGTCGTTAGGACCCCCTTGTAAGGCCCTCTCCAGAGTGGCTCTAAACACGTCTTGCGAACATCTTTTCGGACATCGACCCAATCGCTGGCTCTTAGATTGTCCCCTGGATCATGGGTGGGTGGCAGGGTAGTGGCCTGCCCCTGCTGAGAGAAAGAGCGAACGACATCAGCCAGACCCTTGCAGTAGTCCAACACCATATCATCTGTAATATTCACAAGTGCATTGGCTGGAACTGCTGGTAATCTCATTGCTCTGCCCATGGGGATCTCGTGGGGCGACAGCCCTGTCTTCCTGTCAGGTGTATTTCTCATTGACATCAACACCAAAGGCAATGCATCTGGCCATTTCAGATTTGTAGCTGCACACATCTTAGCAATTCTTGATTTCAAGGTACCATTCACCTGTTCCACTAGTCCTGATGCTTCTGGGCGGTAGCTACAATGCAACTTCTGCTCCATTGTTTAGTGCTGCTCACAAGAGTTTAATCACCTCGTTATTGAAGTGTGTTCCCCTATCTGATTCTAAAGAGATCGGAGATCCGAAACATGGTATCAACTCTCTAAGCAACAGCTTTGCTACTGTGAGACTGTCATTCCTTCTTGTGGGGTATGCTTCAATCCAGTGACAAAAAATGCACACAATCACCAACATGTACTTCAAACCTCCACACGCAGGCATCTCAATGAAATCCAATTGCATTCTACTGAATGGACCTCCTGCTCTTCCAATGTGGCTCAAATTCACTACTGTCCCTTTTCCCATGTTTAACTGTTGACAAATTATACAGCGATGACATACTGCCTCTGCTGCCTACCTAAATTTAGGATTGAACCAGTCAATTTTGAACAAACGAACCATGGCATCACTCCCAATGTGTGCCTGACCATGGTAATACCTGGCCATTTGAGACAGTAGACTATTTGGCAGAACCATTTGACCTTCCTCGGAAACCCATATCTCATCAGGCCTTTAAACAAATTTTAATTTGGACCAAAGTCGTTTCTCTTCTTTGTCAACATTACTCTGCAGTGTTTTCAATTCTTCCAAAGTATCGATCACTTTTTATGCAAAACTTTACATGTGTTATCTTCTTCTGACATCAGTTCCCACTTGTCTTTGAACGATATACAGTTCAATGCGCAAAACCTTGCGACTTGGTCCGCATACTCATTTCCCAGTGACACGTAATCCTTTGTTTTCAAATGTGCACTGCATTTCACCACAACAATTTCTTCAGGTAACTGTATTGCATACAGCAACTCCTTTATTCTGTCGCCATTTCTTACTGGTGTACCAGTAGAGGTCAGGAAACCTCTTTGTGACCACAACTGACCAAAATCATGAACAATTCCAAATCCATATTGGCTATCTGTATAGATAGTGACTTTCAATCTAGCAGATACATGGCATACTCAAATAAGAGCAACCAATTCTGCTACTTGTGCAGAATATACACCTAGAAGCCAAGAAGCTTCTAAAGTATCTGTAATTGTACACACAGCATATCCTGCTCTCAATGTTCCTGTACCAACTCTGAGACATAAGCCATCAACAAAGACAATTTGGTCATTTTCTTCCAATCGTGTATCTCTGATATCAGGTCTTGGTTGTGTACACAACTCAGCTACCTCAAGACAATCATGCTCAATGTCTTACTCTTTTTCAATTTCAACAGTACCACTTGGAAGTAATGTTGCTGGGTTTAGCACTGTACAATGTCACATTTGGAGCACCTAGAATGCTCGTCTCATACCTTGTCAGTCTGGCACCAGTCACATACTGTGTTTTTGTCCTTGTCGATAAGATCTCAACAGAGTGAGGTACCATTACCGTCAGAGGGTATCCCATCACTACTCCCTGACACTGTGAAAGGCTTTGACCAACTGCGGCAACTGCACGCAGACAACCCGGTAAGGCTGCTGCAACAGGTAGCTGAAAAATAGGCTAATGGGCGATAAGAACCTCCATGGACCTGTGTCAAGACAGACAAAGAACAAGCATCACGTTCATGGCAAACAAATGTGAATGGCTACGTGTAATCAGGCATTCCCAATGCTGGAGCTCTGCACTAACTCTCTCTCAACTCAGTGAATGCTTTAATCTGATCCTGGTCTAATGTAATGAGATCTGTAACATCTTTATGTGTCAGCTGCTGCAATGGCTTTTCACTCTCAGCAAAATTTTGAATCCACTGTCGACAATAACCTACCATTGCCAAAAACATTTTGACATCTCTCTGTGAAGTCGGGGGACTTCTCTGCAGTATCACTGTAATCCTCTCTCTGGAAATTCTCCTGGACCCTTTCTCAATTTGGTGTCCCAAATATTTCACTGACTTCTGAAAATACTTCAATTTCAAAGGTCACACTTTATGTCCAAATTTTTCCAAATGATTCACCAGGGCAATCAAGTCATACTTACACTCGTCCTTTGTTTTGGATGCAATCAGTAAGTCATCGATGTACTGCACAAGAGTCGATAGCTCCAATTACTCAAGATTCTTCTTCAAAATCTGATTGAACAGAAATGGTGACTCCGTGTACCCTTGAGGAAGCCTCCACCAGCTATAGACTCTGTCCAGGAATTTGAAACTAAAAAGAAACTGACTATCATCATGAAGAGGCACAGAAAAGAAAGCTTGTGACAAATCAACCACTGTGAACCACTCTGCATTGCATGGAATTTGAAGCAATATCACTGCTGGGTTTGGCACCACAGGACAACACTTGACCATCATTTCATTCACTTTTCGCAAGTCTTGCACAATTCGTACTTTCCCACAAGGTTTCTTCAAGCCCATTATCGGTGAGTTACATGGACTACTCAACACTTCTTTCAAAACCCCTTGTTTCAGAAAATCTCCAATTATCTGCACCACTTTCATCAGAACATCTTGTGCCATGTTATACTGTGGAAGCTGCGGGAACACTACATTCGGCTTCAAAGTGATCTTAATCGGCTCCACCCCCTTGATCAAACCCACTTCTTTACCTGTCAGGTCCCACACATTATTATGTGTGATTATTCAGGCCTTGATAGGATCCCGCATTGACTATGGCAATGCTTTATTCATAGGATCATCGAGATATGTCATAGAAAGGCTACAGAGGGTGCAAAATGCAGCTGCACGATTGCTTTTAAAAGTTCCAAAGCGACAATCTATCCGTGAAGGAATCTCCTCTCTACATTGGCTCCCAGTAGCCAAAAGGATCCAATTTAAGGCATTATGCCACATACATAGAGCACTACACAATCAAGGCCCCGATATGCTGAGAACACTAGCTTCTTTTTATGCACCTAGCAGGCTACTTAGATCCTCCTCAGCTATGTTGGAAAAGGCCAGATGGGGAGGAAGGTCGTTGACCTATCAAGGAGCTAAGCTTTGGAACAGTTTGCCACTTAATATCAGATCAAGTTCTCAAGAAATCTCTTTTTGGAAAGCCTTAACATCACCAACCACCACAAACCTCACGGGCAAACATTGGCATCAACCCATCCCTGCTCCCCCAGCCACATCTGCCAAACCAACCCCTGACAGCCAACCTCAAAAACCCCGGGCATTTAGGTAGGACAACTCAGTCACAATCTGGGGTACGACTTGTCTCATGGAACGTGGCAGGTCTGAAATCTATTCTTCCCCTTCCATCCTTCTCCTCATTTATTGACGAACATGACATATGTCTCCTACAGGAAACATGGTCACTTGACCCACTCTTCCGAACAGGCTACTCAAATTTCCACATCCCCGCTGTGGCCAGCACGAGAGGCAGGCCCTCAGGGGGTCTGACCATCTGGATCAAAACATCGCTTAGCTGCCATATATCACAGCTACCTACCGCCTCTCCCGACCTGTTAGGCCTTCGTCTATCCTTTGGGCCTGACTCTGTGGTGAACATCTTTAATATCTACGCTCGAGGGGTCAGGGGGGGTCAAGTCTCCAAAACCCTCTGCGCCCTCGTAGCCCTCTTACAAAATTATCCCCGCCATCATAAAACCATTGTGGCTGGGGACTTCAACGTCACATTCGAACCCCTTGACTGGGACGATCTCAGGTCCACCCGCGAGGAAGATCAAGTCTGGTCTATCCCCGCCCTGTCCATTGCACCCATCAAAAGGTGGACGTCGGTTGCGATTCAGGTAAAATCATTGACCATGGAGTTTGGACTCAGGGCGCTAAATGGCAGAACTAATTCAGACACCAACGGTAGTCACACATACAACAAAACGAACCACACCAGCAGAATCGATTATTGCCTATTCGATATAAGATTATGGCCTCTAGTCATCGATATGACAATCATCGAACGGACCGACAGTGATCACAACCCTCTTTCTGTCCACACATTAGCCCTAGGTAACCTCCCAGCCACGTCTAACCCCGCAGCAGTAGCACCCGAGGGTATTAACCTGGCCAACAACAAAAGACACCTAAAATGGGTCAATATTGTGGCCCGGCCCGCACTCATCAATGCTGCCAACAACACCCTAAAATCCACACTAAGGGACCTAGAGGCAGGTTCTGCAACACCCCACCAGGAAATTAGCTCAATCCACACCTCCTGCTTTAGGGATATCGCAACCCACTTCTCAGCACCCCCAGCCCACGACGACAAACGACCCAAAGCCAGGCACCGCTGGTTCAACAAAACGTGCCGGTCCCTAAACAAGCGCCTAGTTCAAGCCATTAAATCCAAGGACCCCATCGCCATCCGCGTAGCTAGGAAGTCCTATAAATCTGCAATATGCATAGCCAAGCGTGATCAAGATAGCAAATGGTGGACATCACTCAGCGACGCTGTGCGCGAGAGAAATTATAGTCTGTTCTGGTCCCTGGCAGCGCGAGGCCCAGAAACCAGTGGTTTGGACATCACAACCAATATTGCCCCAAGAGACTGGATAGCCCACTTTAGTAGTCTGTACTCCCCTGATCATGATAGCCCCACCTCTGTTTGTACGGGCCCCCTCCTATTTCACTCGTTAGCACCAACCACCGCAGCACCCCTGTTGTTCTCCCAAAGTGATATAACTTACTCTCTAAGCACTCTAAAATGCGGCAGGGCCCCTGGTTCAGACTGCGTCCCAGCAGACCTATTCTCAACAGACCTAGCATCCTGGTCAAGATATCTCACCATTCTAGCTAACGCAAGAGCATCTGGGGCGCCAATTCCCGACTCTTGGAAAGCGGCCATTGTTATTCCAATCTTTAAAAAGGGCGACAGATCTCTTCCCTGTAACTATAGACCCATTAGTCTAATTGACTGTGTCCAAAAAGTCTTCTGCCACTGCCTCCTAGGGAAGATAGAAGAATGGATAATTGACCACGATATCCTTAGCCCCCTCCAAGCCGGTTTCCGAAAGAAGATTTCCACCACTGATCAAGCCCTCAGATTCCTATTATTATATTGGAAAACAGTGTTCATCGGTAAAGGCAGCCTTTATGTAGCTTTCGTGGACCTCAAATCTGCTTTTGACCTAGTACCTCGCAACAAACTGTGGGTCACTCTCTCTCGGATGGGAATCCCGGAACACATCCTTGCCATTTTGATACGACTCCACGAGGACAACTACGCACAAGTCAGGTGGGGCAACAAGGGCCAACTTACCGATAGAATCCACGTCTCTAGGGGTGTGCGGCAAGGTTGCGTACTTGCCCCGACCCTCTTTTCCCTGTACATCAACGAAATTGTCCCCTCCCTCCTTAGACTGCAGGCTGACGCACCTTCACTTGGCACACAAAAAATCCCAGTCTTACTCTTTGCCGATGACACTCTCTTGATATCTAAGACCCCTAGTGGTCTAAGGAAACTCCTTGCGTGCTTCGAGCATTTCTGTTCATCCCAGGGACTCGAAATCAACGCAACGAAAACCAAACTAATGACCCTTAATCCCCACAGATCTTTCAAAGGGAAATTTACTCTAGAGGGCTCCTCACTCGAGAAGGTGGGCATTTTCAGCTACCTGGGCATAACACTCACTGACAACATGTCCTGGAAGCCACACATAGGAAAACAAGCCCTTAAATTAAGACAAACAACTGGGGCTCTACTAAAAAACTTCCACCTCTCACACACAAAACCAATTCGCCCAGCATTACAATTATACGAAGCCCAGGCAGTTTCCTCAGCGCTCTACGGGGCTGAACTTTGGGGTTATACCAAAACCCAAGACCTAACCACCGCTGAAAACAACTTCTTAAGAAACCTTGTGTCCCTTCCGCTAAGCACCCCACTGTTCCCTCTTTTCAAGGACCTCGGCATCAAACGCATTGGTCACAAAGCCCGCCTGCGACCTCTGCTGTACTGGCGGCGTCTCTGGACCACTCCGGAACTTGTCATCTTCACCGAAGCTCTACAGGTCATCCTAAAAGCCGACCACCTGCACAGAATCCCCTGGCTACGATCCATCAAGGATTTACTCCACTCTATCGGGCTCGATGATCTCTGGAACTCACCAGCCACGTCAGTCTTTTCCTCGAAAAGCGAACTAAAGAAACTTTACTGGCAAAGGGCCAACAACGAAGACACTCGGGCTGCACTCCACACTACATTATCTTGTGACTTTGCCAACCTAAAAGAGTCATGCAAGTACGAAACTTTTTGGGACCTAATCACGGCCCCAAGGGAAAGGAAACTGCACTTCCAGCTCCGCATTGGAACACTCCCATTAAGACTTTTCACCAGCAGCTGGTCACACAACGAATCCACCGCATGCCCTGCTTGCAAAGCCCCCGTGGAGAATCTCCCTCACCTCCTTTTTGCATGCCCCGCGTATACTGCCCCCCGTAGGAAATGGCTGGCCCCGGCATGCAGACTACTGGGAGCACGCTGCTCTGCGCTAGCTCTGCGAATCCTTAGATCAGACACCAGGCCAACGCTAGTGATCGCTATCGCCAAATTCCTCGGAGCTAGTTGGCTTATTAGAGGGAAAACTCTCCTGGACAAAGACTCCAAATAAGACTGTCCCAACATCCTGCAGAGTGCATTTCACTTCATTTCATTTTATCTAATTTCATTCCATTTTATTCTATCTCATTTTTATTCCATTTTAATTTTTATTTATATTTTATTCCCTTTTATCACCATATTTACCTGCAATTTTATTTTATCATGTGCATTTATTTGTATTTATTACTGCTCGCGCTTTTTTGGCTCTTGTAGCCGCAATAAAGCTTCTTTGAATTGAATTGAAAGCCTTAAAGACCTGGCTATTCAGAGCTTGAATTAGGGAATGTTTTGTAATATTGCGATTCTGCATTGCACTCCAAGCGCTACGAGGCCTTCGGGCAGTTTTACGCGCTATATAAGCTATTATAACATAAAATAACATAGCACATTTTCCTGCACTGTTCCCTGCAAGTCTGCTTGTAATTCCTTCACAGTAAACATCGGGAAAAATTATATCAACGGGTACTCTTCATTAGTGTTTTAATTCTCAATTTCTGGAGTTTGTTCTTCCTCGTCATCACTATTCGTCTGGACCTCTTTTCCAGCAGTTGAACAATGAATCGAACATCTGGTCTTGCACAATAAGTCCCTCCCCAGTAGGGATACTGGACTTGAGTCTCAGACTACAAACTTATGCAGTCCCTGGAAGCTGCCAATCTCAACCTGTACTGGATCTGTAATCAGATTTATCAACTGTCTATTCGCTACCCCCACAACCTGAACTGTTCTGCCTGAAAGAGGTAAGTTTGGAACTTCTGCACATCTCACTGTGGAGCGTGGAGATCCTGTGTCCACTAGAAATGAGAACCTATGACCCATCACCTTTCCTCTCACAAAAGGTCCTCTCTGATCTACCTCTAAGGACTCTGCAAGCATGCATGGCTCTTCATCTGAACTATCACACATCCATTCATTGTTTATTTCATTCTCACTATGTAATGGGAATTGGTGCACTGTGTCACTACTTCTGTCTTGTCTCTGACCTGTGACCTGCTGGCTAAGCATCATCTGTTGCTGTTCCATCGGGGCTTGAGGTATCTGCATTTGCTGTCTAGGTACCATAGGAACCTGCTGCCGCATTGGTAGTAACTGCGTCATTCGTGCACGAGGAATTTGCACCTGCTGCATGGGGTGAAAATTCTGCACTTGATTCATGTTATTCTGGAAATTCGGATTAAGTTCTCTCATTCTAGAGACTTTCACAGTTTGCAATGTATTGACACCACCACTTTGCTGAACAACACCATCCTGAACCATCATCGGGCACTCCCGCTTCCAGTGTCCCACGTTTCTGCAAAGATGACACATAACATCTTGTTTATCCCTTGCACATCATTCTGAACCACTATGGTACTCGAATCTGCTCTGCGATTCACATTGACTCTGCGTCCTCTACCTCTCACCTGAGGTTGAAACATACCAGTTCCCTACTGCTGCGGTATCTGCTGCACTAAAGCGCCCTGCACTCCTGTTTGAGCTACCTTAATCTGCATCACCATCACTTTTTCCTTCAACTTCTTCTGCGTTAACTCAATCTCGTCACTACAGTATTTTGCATATTGCAAACACCTCATCAATCGGCTTCGCTTGCCAACAAATCAAATTACTCTTAATCATCTGACCTACTTCAAGTCTCAATCCTTCTACAAATCTGAACACAAAGTGCAACATGTCTTTCAGCTCAATTGCTTCCTTGCAACTGTACTCCTTGAACGCCTTCAACAATCTCTCATAGTACGAATGTATCGACTCCTTTACTTCTTGCACTGTCCTGTCAATTCTCTGCCAGTCAATATTTTTAGGCGAGATTCTCGTTTTCAGGAACTCAATCACCTTATAATAATGTTTCATCACTTCGGGTGATGGTGCACTTGTAACTCTATCTCTTTCTGGTTCACTCGTTGGCCAGTCCACCGCTCTCTTGCACTCACCCCACAAGTCGGCTGGCACTACTATCTCCAACAGAGTATTCAGGTCTTTCCACAGACATTTTGAAAGCTTCACACATCTATCTGTCTGCTGATACCATTCAACCGGTTTCTCCCTCAGCTTCGGATAATCATTTGTGAGTGACAGAATATCACTTCTGTGCCAAGGAACGTGAACAAATTGCCCTCCTGGAATTTCCCTCATTGGTAAAACTTTTACTGGATCTTTTTTCTTTCTGAACACTTTCAGACCCTTCTTGTGAATCTCGTTTCCATTTGCCCTTCTTCTTTGCCCATTTGCCTTACAACTTCTCTAATGCTCCCCAGATCTGAGCGCTCTGTTAAAGTTCTTTAAGATGTGCTTTCATTCCAGCTGACCTCATATGTTCAAAATCCTTTTCCTCAAAATCTAACCTGTAACTCCTTTTCAAATGCTTTGTTTTCTCGATTTCTATGTCATGCTTCTCTGCCAAATCCGCCAATTTCTGATTAATTTTGCCCACTTCTCTCATGATTCTCGGACACAAGTATCTCAGCTCTTCTTCAGTATAGGATTCTAACCTGTTCACTCCCATTGACCCCTCAACTAATTCAGTTATTTCTGTTGACAGCCTTACGCGATCAATCTGCTATTCACCCTTGGATGTGTTTCATGGGGTATTCAGACTATCTAACCACTCATTGAACTACTGTGCTGTCAATCCCTGTAATGAAACATTACTTGCGTTTGGTAATGGCACCTGTTGTACCACTGAACCTGGAGTTTGCGGTGTCAAAAGTTTCAAACTCTGACTTACACTCGGGCCATTTACGGCATCTGTGTCAGGATACTTCAATTCGATTTCCTCAGAAGCAGAAGATAACTCCTCAGTCCCGACCCGAGCTACTCACAACAAATATTAATCCTTCGTGCTGAGTACCCCGGAGGGGGAAAGGGGAATGGGATGGTAGAGAGACTGCCACAGAGATGATGAACGCCAGTACTCAGTCTGCCTCTTCACATCTAAGATTGGATACAGCACCTGCAAGAGTCACAGTCGCAATTACTAGGGACATACAACATCAGTTTTTCACTTTCTACTCTCAACACTTAATTCTCTTTAATTCTATTATTTCTTCACTCACCCTGAGTTCTCTGTAGCCTTGCTTCTCTCTATAAATGATAGCTCTTCTTAAAAAATGCTTATTACTGATTCTGGAAGAACTTCTCAACCTTTGTTAGAGATTGGTTTTATGTTACTATATATATATATATAGTTGGTGATAATGCGTTCTTCAAATCAGCTGATGTTATTTAATTTCTCCTGTCTTATTGTGACTTCTGTCAATACTTGTATTTGTAAATGCTTGTTTATTAAAGTTCTTTTCTCCTTTCTTACTTCGACATTTGTTGATAACTTGTATTTGTAAATGCTTGTTTATTACAGTTAGTTTCTCCTTCCTTACTTCGACATCTGTCGATAACTTGTAGTTGCAAATGCTTGTTTATTTAAGTTTGTTTCTCCTTTAAACTCTATTTTGGTTTATTGCCATTGAATTTGTAAATGCTTATTTGTTAACAGTTAGTTTCTCCTTTAAACTTGGCCTTTGTTTATAACCTTGACATTTGTAGATACTTGCTCTTTTAAAGTTCGTTTTTTCTTTGACTTTAATATCTTAAACAAGAACCTTGTAAACATAAGGTTAATTCATACATTAACTCTGTAGCCTTGCCGACTTCCACGGGCACGGTCTACTATCAAACACTTCGGATAAACCTTGACAATATTTATCTGTTTTCTGTAATATAATCTTCAAATGTAATTTTACCTCACAGGAGTTTCTGTTCTGAAGCGCGCTCTCTCTCCACACAGCTGATTCCTGTCAGACCTCAGTTGAAGTGCAAGGCTTCCAGCTGGAGAGCTCGTAACCTAGCAACCAACCGATTGCAAGACTAGAACTGTAACTAACCTTCAGGACTCACAGCGGCCATCTTGGATCTTCTCTTCTTGATTCTTCCTTTGAAATAAGCGCAAGATTACTCTGCAAACCTTCTTCCAGTTTGGGCTTTGCTGTCTCCACTGAGGATATCTCTTTGCTTTTCTCATGCACTTCTTTGATTTGACTTGGCAAGTTTGTGTGGTCATGACAATCTGGAAGCGCAACAAGGGGACAAAGGACCAATAATGGTCCAGATCCATCAAAGGTCTGACCCATATATGAAACCACCTGCACAAGCTCTCTCACCCCCTCCTCACGAGGCTCTGTGACATTTTGCCCTGTTCTCCTGCAATGGCTTCTTCTGCGCAAATAATGGTACCACTGGACCAACAGTAATCAGCAGCAATATTGCATCTGGTGCCGCACTGACACCCGCATTTTGTAGAAGTGCTACTCCCATGCTCTGATTTATCACTGGTGTCACATCTGACTGTGATCCTGTCATCGGTGTGAACTGCGGCAAATCCTGTGGCTGTGCCTGAGGCATCAACATTGGAGTCGGCTCAGTCTGAACTAGCATCGGCCTCAAAACCACTTGCTCCGTAGGCATCACTAAGTTCGAGGTTGTCTCAAGAATCGGTATCTCTGGATAAATTCTCTGTACCGGTGGTGAGTGCATCTGTGCTTGGACTACCGAAGTAGTCACTGCATTAGGAGTACTCTGCACTACCCCTTGTACCTGTCTATTATCCGGTTGCACTGGTCCCACTGTCCCGACACTTGAGCTGGGGCAGTTGGAGCAGTACTAGTACTTGGACCCCCCTCATGCACCGCATATGGTGGAGGTCGGTCCCTCAGCATCTGAGTAATAAGATCCTTGACATCTGAATCTTCTCTGCTATGTAAGAATTTCTTCTTTTTACTCCCTGACAAACTCTTATCACTCTTGCTAGTCTCCTCTCTCCCTTCTGACTCATCTTCCTCTGTGATAGCAGGAAACAACTTGACATCCTGCAATGTAGCCATTCTCCACCTTTTCTGTTCCCAATCCCATCTTGCCTCTGCTAGAGACTTCTGTACCTTCCCTATTCTTCTCTGGAATTTGATTTCCTGTTGCTGTCTCGATATGAGCTCAACTTCAACTCACACAAAACTAATGCAAATTATTGCGAGCACTAACCAAAAAACAATAACCAAAACAAATCAGCTGGTTTACTACGGGAAGGTACACAATCGCTTCAGAGACCTTACGGATTCGCACTGATGGCCCTTTTGCTCCTACTGCTATTCCTCTTTCTCCGTCTCCCACATTCGCAAGCAAAATTCGACCCGCAAATTTTGCTCTCAACTGATCAATGGGTCTGTCCTGGTGCACATAGGACTCGCCAAATCTCAGTCGAAATTTCTCTTACTCTCTTAACTCACATACCGACTTGTTGACCACGCCAGATCAACCTACTAAACCAGACAGATTACAACATATAACAAAGTGCCTCCTACACTTGTCAATATACTCTGGAGTCTTAGACCACTCAGGGTCCGTACATCACCAACAACCACGTGGACAATTTTTGAGCACATAGCGACATACACATATGAAGTTTGACAACTTCCCTACTCTCATACTGCAGAGTATGCACACTCCTACTAAACTTCAACTGAAGTACGCAGACTCCCTACTTTCCTCCCATATGTCACAATTCACCTGAGGTTCGCATAGGCCTTTGCAAGCACAACCTACCACTTTCATACTATCACTAAAACTCCGGGAACATACCCAACTCTACTTGCAAGATCCAGGATCTGAGAAAGTCATTTCTAGGCTTAAGGGGCATCATTCTCGTTACAATTGCCATTACGAAAAACAAAATCCAAATCAAAATGATAATGAATCAACTAACCCTAATTCAAACTACCACCATAACCATCGGTCACCACATAACTAGTTCTCCAAGGAAACTAACCATCAAGCTGCTACCAAAAACTGATAGCGTGCCCGGTCCTTAGCAAGTAAACTTACAAGGGGACGCTTATAGGTCGATGAACCTTTTGATTCGCATGGAGTATCCTAGCTACAATGCAACCAATGTTCATCAATAATCAATACACAAATCAAAACATTAATCACAGTTAATAACATTTCACCATGACATCCGGTCATGAATAATTACAACTCAATGTATGTTTTATCAATTTTATTTCCCTATTAGTTACAATACTAAGTCATGGAATTAATTCAAACTTTATTTAATCAAATCAAGATTAATTCATTAGTGACCACCAATAACATAATCTAATCAGAACTTAAAACAAAATACATTCTAATGCTTCAGCAATAAGCCAACTTCTGAGTCAAAGGTAAATATGTCATCATAAGTAGCAGAGTTCAGCAAATCAGTCCGTCAATAATTTGTCACTGTATGTGTCAACATCTTCGAATAGGAACCTCACCTAGTGCAGATTAGCTTTAGCATGTGGGGCTTCATGCAAAAACAATTTAGAACATGAATTTGGAAAAATATGTAGCTTAAGAGGAAAACTATTTAGACAGCGCAGTTGGTACCTAGAACGAAAAGACACAAAGGGTAAATTCAGTCACATTGTCATAGCTACCTATCCATTAGTTGGATCAGCAACAAAGTCAGTCTTCGTCTTCAGGTCATCAATCGATCAGCATCGCATCGGGCTCTCAAAAGCTTGAGCCCAATGACAGAATCTCGAATCTCTTCGAACATCCACACCTCACCTCTAACATCTCTCTTCTCCCCTTCTGTCATGCCATTATATCACCGTCACCCAGACTATCCCCCAATTCCTATTTGGTCAGTTAATCACCAGTTATGACTCTATCCAATAATCTTAATTCTTCAAATCTATGATTTCTAATATTACACAGTTCTCAAGGTGTTGATTGGTTCATTGTACGATGTTCTCCTCATCCGGCTCATCAGGTATCAAAAATGTTGCATCTTATTCTCCAGTCAGTGTCTTCATTGTTCAAGTCCTGGAAAAGTACATCCCGTCTGGTTTACACAGTCCTTGTTACAAAATTGATTCCATCATCTCCTCTACGTCGGTTCGACACAGAGAATATTAACTAAGCAAATTTTATTAAACAATGAGCGGTTCATGGTCAGTTCAGCACATCAGCTTTTTCTACATTGCTCATTGAGACTCAGCTTCTGCACGAGGCCTGGCAAAACTAGGCCACAACTTCAGCTAAGTTAACTCTACAATATAATGCAAAACATGCGTAACATATCTTAATATGACTTACTACTACATTATTCAATACATTTTTCTATATTTCATACATGTTATTCATTTTATTAGTACAATTGTGAATCTTGGTGATCGCTCTCTGAAGGTACATTTTCAAACATGTACATTATTTTTCTAGGTTATTTATTTCTACAGTTTTTATTATTCAGTATGCATAAACACTCATTAATATTTCTAATCAACATATCTGCTTCAGCAGTTGATTCCCTTGTGTACTACTGCAGCCTCCCAGAGTGTTCTAAAGAACAACTAGAGTGCTAAAAGTCTTAATTATGACAATGGTGTGGCATACCTGAAGCCATCTTGATTGAATGGAACTGCTAAAACATAAAACATTTAATTTAGAAAGGAACAAAATGAAGGGGTTTGTTTTGTCAGAGAAATAATGGTTAGTGTTGTAGAAAGAAAAATTAGGATACGTTTAAGTGAGTTCTCAATTATCTTCCTGTTGTACTTCAACAGGAGCAGCCTGTCAGTTGATTCCCTTGTGTCCTACTGCAGCTTCGCAGAGCATTCTAAAGAACAACCAGAACGCTAACAGTCTTATTTATGACAAAAGTGTGGCATAGCTGAAGCCGTCTTGATTGAATCAAACTGGTAGGACCTAAAAAAATTAATTTAGAAAGTTACAAAATGTGGGGTTTCATTTTGTCATATACATTATGCTTACTGTTGTAGAACAAAATGTTATAGATTGAAACATGCACTTTTAGCACCAACATCAGAGTGCCAGTTAACTCCCTGGGGTTCAGCAGTTTACTACATTGTTCTAATGGGAACCTAGAGTGCCACCTTTCTAAATGTATGCCAAAAGTGTACCATATATGACTGAAATTTGATGGAATCGACATAGAACACTGAAAGCATTTTCTACTGAGGATACTTTATGTAGCTCAGACTTGACCCAAAGGTCTTGGAGTGCTTTACATGAGCATTGGTTACATTACATTCCTTTTGAGCTTTAGGCATAGGGAGATTAAGTGAATCGGCCAGAATCACAGGATGTCAAGCTGATGCCGAAACTCGAACCTAGTACCCCAGTTGCAAAGTCAGCTCTCGCCGTAACACCACATTCTTTCCTCTACGTAAAATTATTTAAAAAGTGCTTTGTCGCTATTTAAGAACTCAGACAATATGTCATCATTTTAGTTTTTTAGAGCACTAACCATAATTTCTCTGGGGATAAGACACTCTTATTTCCATAATTTCTAAAGGAAATGCCTTAGGTATTACAGTTTTGATTACATCAAGTTGGTGCCAGGCGTGGCACACATTTGTAATTAATATAAAATGTTAGCAATCTAGTTGTTCATGAGAATACTGTGGAGAGGCAGATGTCGGGACATTGACTTCGTTAATTGAGGGCAGAAGGAGGGAGCAGAAGCAACAAGTTGGCAACGCTGGGCATGAAGGAGGGGCAGCTGCAACGCAATAGACAATGGAGGGCAGGGGGAAAGAGGGGTAGGGGCAACAAACCAAGCATGAAGGATGGGCAAGAGAGGCAGTGTCAATGCAACAGACTATTGAGGGCAGAAGGAAGAGGCAGTGGCAGTACAACCATACATGCCAGCAGACCTGATTCGGGCAAGAGTCTCCTGATGTTTTTAAGCACAAAAGGGCTTTATTTTATCTGGCTCCTGCCTAAAATCTCCTCTTTTTTACTGTAAGTCAGTAGGGAAAATCAATTCCCCACTTTTTGTTTTCAAAATCTTCCTCTTACCAAGTTCAAAATGTTGGCAAGTATGGGGCATTTGGTCACTGAGAGCAGGAGAAATGGGGTAGGAACATGGACTCAGATAACAGAGTGCTGGAGGGAGATGGGCATGGGCACCAAACTGACCCTACAGGGTAGGCGTCAGGGATTGCAGCACAATAATACACCACACAGGGCAAACGGGATGCCAGTGCAGCTCAATGAACCATGGAAAGCAATAGGGAGGGAGCAGGGCCCTACACAAAGACAACAGAGAGCAGAGGGGAAAGGAGCAGGGGCTGCAAGCTGACCATACCGGACAAACAGTAGGGACAATTGAAGCATAATGAACCATGAAGGGCAGGAGGGAGGGAGCAGGGGCGCAACAGAGGACCAGACAAGGCAGGAGGGAGGGGATAGGAGCCTGCACATGGAAAACAGAGGGCTGGGGCAAAGGAACAGGGCTGGAGCAGGAAGCTGACCATGGAGGGCAGGTGAGATGGGCACTGGAAGCACAACACACCATGGAGGGCAACAGTCAGACTACAATGGCATACATACAGACAATGGTGAGAAGGTGGGAGGGGGTCGGGGCAGCAAGCTGCCTACACAGGTAAGGTCAGAGGGGCTATGGCAGCACAGAAGGCCATGCATGGCAAGCAATAGGGTTAGTGTTAGCACAATGGTTATGGTGGGGAAGAGGGAGGGGGTAGGGCCATGCACAGAGGACCATAGAGGACAAAATGATGGGTAGTTGCTGGACACAGGCAAGAGAGGGCAGGGGAAGGGGCTTCACAACAGACCACACGGGGTAGGAAGACAGAGGAGCAGGTGTAGCACAACGGCATGGAGGGCAGAAGGGAGTGGCAGCAAAATGGACCATAAAGGACAGGAGGGAGGGGATGGGGCAAGGAACTCAGACAGGCAGGGTGGAGTTGGCAAAGACAGGTGGCAGTCATCCGACCATGCTAGGCAGGTGGAAAGGGCAGTGGCAGCTCAACATAACTATCAGAGGAGATAGGAGGGGCAGTGTCAGGACCATGGAACATGGTGAGCAAAAAGGACGGAGCAGGGGCAAGCACACAGACATCAGAAAGCAGGGGGAATTTAGGAGAAACACTCTCATCACACTAGATTTAGGAGGGATCCCAGGCCCTGGTGAATGACCCAGACCAGCAATGCCTAGATGAGTGGGCAAAATCATGCTGGCCAGTAGGATTAGAGTGACATTATGAGTCATTATACCCAATAGTGTCCCAACTTTGTTTTTATTTTACCAACAGACAGTGCTACACTGATGATCTGCTAGGTAATTTTATTCATATAACTAGATCCCTACATTATCCAGAGAAATTTTATTTCAGCACTTCCTCAGGGTTCATTTAACCACGAGGTTGAGTCCGCCTAGGTGGTATTATCCTACCTGGATGGGGAGAGGTCGTCAAATGATGAAGCATGACAAGATAATGGGGGTGATTCTAACTTTGGTGGGTGGCGGAGGCCGCCCGCCAAAGTTCCCCCAACAGAATACCGCTACGCGGTCAGAAGAACGCAGCGGTTATTCTGTGTTTCCCGCTGGGCTGGCGGGCGACCGCCAGAAGGCCGCCCGCCAGCCCAGCGGGAAACCCCTTCCCACGAGGAAGCCGGCTCCGAATGGAGCCAGCGGAGTGGGAAGGGTGCGACGGGTGCAGTAGCACCCGTCGCGATTTTCAGTGTCTGCATGGCAGACACTGAAAATCTTTTAGGGGTCCTCTTACGGGGGCCCCTGCAGTGCCCATGCCATTGGCATGGGCACTGCAGGGGCCCCCAGGGGCCCCACAACACCCCTCACCGCCATCCTGTTCCTGGCGGTCACAACCGCCAGGAACAGGATGGCGGTGAGGGGGTCGGAATCCCCATGGCGGCGCAGCAAGCTGCGCCGCCATGGAGGATTCCTCAGGGCAGCGGAAAACCGGCGGGAGACCGCCGGTTTTCCGTTTCTGACCGCGGCCATACCGCCGCGGTCAGAATGCCCTTGGGAGCACCGCCAGCCTGTTGGCGGTGCTCTCGCGGTCGTTGACCCTGGCCGTCAATGACCGCCAGGGTCAGAATGACCCCCAATGTGTGTGAGATCACCTATTCCGTAAGGAGGAACCCCTCTAATACATTCTCAAGACACGGTTATCACAATCATACTTCACCTTTATCTAAATCACGGAAAAGAGTGATCCAACTAAAAGTTGATCAGGCCCTGTCAGTTCGTTCGCTAGATCCCCCCATACCTTTTGTGGATATGGCTTTTGATTCGGGAACGTAGTATGGGGGTTAGAACCTTCCTTGTCTCTCTCTATGTGTACATGTGTTTAGGACAGCAGCCAGCTAAGGAGAGCAAGGAGAGCAGGTCTTTAAGACTTCAGGGATTTCCGGTGGACTTTCATCTCATTGGGACATAGCACCAAAGTTGAGAGATCTTGATCTGAATCATGGCAGAAGGGATGTCATATGATGATGAGGAGGTCCTGGGCATTTTGTCAGCACCTTCTCAAATAGGAGACACCACATTATCTAAAACCATGCTGCAGTTCAGTGATTGGGATACCTTGGTTGAACTAAAATGTGTACATGTAAAACCATCCTTCACGGGGCTGTATTGACCGAATACTTACGTAAAAGCGTAGCTCCAAATGGACTTATCATTACAAATGAACCTCGCATCTTTCTAGAGGAGTTTGAATTCAGAAAAGATTGGTCCATGATAGCATGGAAATGAACACAAGATTGGCTAGTCTTGATCATAAAAATAGCAACAAGGTTGTCTGAGGCCCTGTTGATTCAGATAAAAACTAGTGAAAACAATTTAAAATAACAGACTAACCACATTATCTTACAAAAAGAAGTTAGAAGAAATCAATAAAAGCATTAATGAATTTAAGGACTATCTAACACAACAAAAAACTCAAAGTTTCAAAAAGATTTATACAAATTTTCACATAAGAAAATGTACCCTAAAGAAGATTATGTCCTAAAATCCGATAACTCCTCTGATTTATCATCGGGGAGAAACACCATCTCAGACTCTCACAGTGATTCTTTCCAAGTCACTCGATAGAGACGAGGATGGCGAGGTTCCCAACAGAGTCGCTGGAACCAACCACCAAAGTGGCCCAACAACCAGAATTGGGGGTGGACTCCACAGTTTGGACCACCTGCTCACTTCCAGACACCTATGTACCCTCACCTCCTTCCCCCGGTCATATACTAACATCTCTTTTTTAGAAAGAGGCCAAGGAAGGAGAAGAGGGAGAAAGAAGGGAGTCAACTGGAAATTAAGAGAACAGACCCCAGAAACCTAGCTACTGAAAGAGAATGATCCCAGCACCAGCAAAATATGACTACTAAGGGCAGTACTGTTGTTAACCTGGGTGACAGGAGCCTGGATGAAGTGGAAACAAGAGCAGCAGACAAGGGACTAGGTTTCGACCAAACCCTCAAAACAGACATCTTTAATTTAAGAACTGAACTGTCTGACTTTTTTCGAAAATTTGACTAAGAACCTTCTTCTGGGAACATCCCACCCCTAACACAGAGGTTGACAAGAACACAGGCCTACGCCCGAAATCAAATTTTATTTTCCCTTAACTGGTCAAATGCTACCAGAAGTTTTGGCTTTTGAGAAATCAGTCAGTCGCAAGATTGACAATTTGCAACAGATACCAACTCACATATTTCATAACACCAGCACTCAAGAATAAGTACCCTTGCAACACCTTATATCAGACATAACCATTGCAATTAATCCAGCAGACAAGGGTGGAGCTACTGTGATTATGCCACAAACTATGTACAAAGGTGAGTGCCTACGCCTATTGGGCAAAACACAGCACTACAAGAAACTATCTAAAGACCCCACTCCCGAGATCCAAGATGAGATTGCCTTCTTGGTTTACAAAGGGCTGGACAATGAGTGGCTTACCAAACATGAGGCATATTTCCTTTTTGAGCCAATCCTAAAATACCATACTTTTACATTCTTCCCAAGATTCACAAAAAGAAAAATCCTCCCCCCGGTAGACCTATTGGGGGTCATTCCGACCCTGGCGGTTGTCTACCGCCAGGGCCGGGGACCGCGGATGCACCGCCAACAGGCTGGCGGTGCATCCATGGGCATTCTGACCGCGGCGGTACAGCCGCGGTCAGAAACGGGAAACCGGCGGTGTCCCGCCGGTTTCCCGCTGCCCTAGGGAATCCTCCATGGCGGCGCTGCAGGCCATGGGGATTCCGACCCCCTTACCGCCAGAACCTGGCTGGCGGTAACGGGTGTCGTGGGGTCCCTGGGGGCCCCTAACAGGGCCCCACCAAGATTTTCAGTGTCTGCCAAGTAGACACTGAAAATCGCGACGGGTGCAACTGCACCCGTCGCACCCCTTCCACTCCGCCGGCTCCATTCGGAGCCGGCATCCTCATGGAAGGGGGTTTCCCGCTGGGCTGGAAGGGGGCCTTCTGGCGGTCGCCCGCCAGCCCAGCGGGAAACTCAGAATTACCGCGGCGGTCTTCTGACCGCGCAGCGGTATTCTGACGGCGGGACTTTGGCGGGCGGCCTCCGCCGCCCGCCAAAGTCAGAATGACCCCCATTGTCTTGGAGACTGGGGGGGTTATTCCAACTTTGGAGGAAGTGGTAATCCGTCCCAAAAGTGACAGTAAAGTGACGGATATACCACCAGCCATATTACAAGTCCATTATATCCTATGGAACTCGTAATACGGCTGGTGGTAAATCCGTCACATTTGGGACGGATTACCACCTCCTCCAAAGTTGGAATAACCCCCTGGGTCAGTTTTAGACCCATTATCACAATTCTGGGACACTTTTCCACAACCTCTTGTTAAGAAAATACCAACTTATTTGCAAGACACCAAAGACATTCTGAACTTGCTTAAAGGGATGCACTTTGATAAGAACACTGAACTCTTAGTCACACTGGATGTAAAATCTTTGTATATCAACATACCCCAAGAAGCAGCCCTAGTGTCAGAGTCACCAGATCCTCGGGGTCCATGCACGTTCCCAACACTTCCACCACAAGACAGCTCCAATACTCTGATTAGATTTATCACAGAGTCTAAGAGAGTCCAAGTGGGGAAAAGGGGATTAGGACAGGAACAGCTGGGAAGGAGACCTGTAGGAAGCAAAAGGTTAAAACACAACATCAAAATTACATCTCATGAAATCAGTACCATGCTACAACTCTAAGCTTCGTCTTTTCCGAAAAACATGAACAACCCTAGAATAATCCTAAAACTGACTAGGCTTTAGATGACCGAATACCTGAGGAGGAAACAGGAAAAGTTAAATAGGACTTTCAGATTCAAGTACTTTCTTTAGCATGAGAATCAGGAACACTCTGAGCATTTTCTAACAACCATATGAATCTCCTTTTAGGAATACATATCAGGAACACACAGAATTACCTCTAGAACTCTGGTATTGTGTTGTGTTCATCTCAGAAAAAACATTGGGAAGTAAATTGCGCACACTGCAGATTTTTATATGAGTATTAAACACCATAAAGGTTTGTGCACCATGAAATCACACAACGTAGATTCAAGGAATAAATCACGCGACGTGTCAACTTGAAATGCTACCAAGAAAATGTCTTAGAATGGTAGCGCACAGTAACTTACATTATTTATACACGAGGAAAGAATTGCGCGTCTTGCCGATTCAAATGCCACCATACAAAAGCCAAGAAATAGTAGCGCACAATGAATAACATGAAAAAACACTCAAGGAAAGAATCGCGCGTGTTGCCGATTCGAATGCCACCATGTAAATGCCAGAAAATGGTAGCGCACAATGAACAGCATGAATTACACACGAGAAGTGAATTGCGCGTTTCGCCGATTCGAATGCCACCATGTAAATGTCAAAAAAAGATAGCACGCAATGAACAACAAAGTTAAATGCTCATGAAACGAGTTGCACGTCTTGCCAACTTGTAAAACATCATGTAAATGTCAAGAAATATCAGCGCGCAATGAACAATAATGTAATAACGAAGTCAAATCTTTATGGAATAAATTGCGCGTCCTCCCTATTTGCAAACCACCATACAAATGTCAAAAAATGGCAGCGCACAAGTAATCTGTTATTCATTTAAGAATTAAAATCAAGAATATGAAGATTCTCAATTACGGTGTTGGGAAATGTCCAAACACCGTCTTACCACCTGGAAACAGTGATCACCAATGAGAGATGAGTGCAGAAGACTGGAAAATCCAAATAGGCCGCCGGGACAGGAGCTCAGGAAGAAGCTGCTGCTCTGCACCGGGACCTCTGAATAGTGAGCACTGGAAGTTGGGCTGACTCTCTTTTATAGAGTCTTGGCCCAGCCCAGAACCATGCCCAGGCATGTTGCAGGGAAAGTCTCCAGAAGGCCCTGGAAAGGGACCACACCCTAACACACTCTGAATGTCTGCAGCAACACATTGTAAATGTACAGTATTTATAAACACCTTAAAAATGAATCTTTTGGATGGAATTCTGCAATGCAAAACGTTAAACAATAACATATCATCACAATGCATAAATTACATTATCTTGCGAGTGTTGGGTTTTTGCATTCTAGATGCCCGTAGAGCGCGCACTGTCCTGGTGTTGACACCTAGAGGTGATCGGGGAACTCCTTGTCCTTGACAACACAAAAGGGGAATCAATAACCCCCCCAGAGTTCATATTAGATCTAGCTCATCTAGCACTAACTAGGAACTAATTTGAATTTGAAAACACTTATTACCTGCAAGTGTATGGGTCATCACTGGGCAGTACATCGCCCCGAGTCTCGCTTGTCTCTTTGTTGATTTTCTTGAAAGACAACATGTGTTTCATTGCGATAACCCATTTCAGAAACAGATTAGACTATGGAAACATTAAATTGATTACGTCCTTCTGATCTGTACAGGTACTGAAGAAGGCCTTAGTATTTGCAGACTGGCTCAATGTCTTGAACCCCTATTTAAGATTTACTATGATTATAGGAGGCACAGAACTACCCTACCTCGACCTTCTGATCTATAAAAAAAATTTTTTTTTTGGCAACAGAAGTATATTGCAAACCCACAGATCAGAATAACCTCCTCCCCACCCACAAGCATTAAGAGAAAACCCACCTGTAGGTTAATTCCTGCAACTGGCAAAAGGACTGCTCCAACATCACTGACTCTACAAAACATGCCCAAAGTCTTACCAAGAAACTTCTTGAGAAAGATTACTCAGCCCATCTCATCAAGAGAGCTGATGAAAAGGCACGTAACAACCATAAGGACCCATTGGTAGAACCATCCCAAAGAAGTAAGGATAAAGATAAAATAATCTGTGTGACTACTTTCAATCCCCTATCCAGTAAGGTACAAAAAAAAATCAGGGACGATTGGAAAATATTGACGTCAGGAGGACTTCCGTTTGACCAACCACTACATGCCTTTAAGAGAGCAAAAAGTATACGAGATATGATAGTCCACACACGACCTTGGGCCAACACACCCACGGAGAAACAACTGACTCTATGGCATTTGCCTCCACCATCAGGTCACCATCCATGTGGCAAATGCAATGTGTGTCAACTCACAAAAAAGACAAATAGCTTGGACCTAGGCATACAAACCCCCTGGAAACAAAAAACATTTTCAAATTGCAACAGCAAGAATGTCATCTACATGATAAAATGCCTGTGCCAACTCAAATACATAGGAATTCCAACAAGAGGAGTAGGCACACGCATTTGTGAACATAGAAGCACTGTTCGCTGTAAATGCAATACAACCAAACTTACAAGCCATTACATCAGGAACAATCACTCACCTGATGACATGGAGTGGTTTGTTATTGAAAAATTGAATCAAGCTATGACTAACATGAACCAACAGCTCCTACGATATGAGCAGAGATGGGTCTGGCGATTACGAATAGATATCAATGGGTTCAATGACGAAATACAATGGTCATTGTTAAGTAACTATTGTGAATACTGGTGATGATCATACCACACTTATTATTTGAGTCAACACAAACCGCGGCGGTATCCGCCTACAGCCAGGTGGAAGTCAATGGTCCATCCACCATATTAAGACCCTACAAACCGCTACTGCGGTACCAACGACAACAAAAGCCTGGTGGAAACTGAGCTCAGAAGTGAAAGGACTCACTATTGGAGACACAGGGAAGAACCACGCTGCCATGGAACCAGAACTGCATGTTTTTCCGATTATATTCTACATTCTGCTCCATCACGAACACCAACGCCGACGAAGGCGATGACGGTGAGTACAGCCGCCTAGCACACAAGGGAAAGGGGGAGGAAAAAAAAATGTGACACGCACATGCACAACACACATCCCACACACACACCATGCACACATCCATATGCATTAAAAAACAATTTGACCCTGTAACTCGGCTGACTAATGCAAGGACTAAATGTTTTGGCCAAAGTGTATATAATAAGATCAACAAAGTAGAAATAATAAGTTAGGCAAGATAATAGATATATACATATTTACAGAAAAAGGGACACAGCCCAGTCCTCAATTTGCGTGGGCCACATGGCCACAGGCCAAAGCCCAAGGCCACATATGTCACCTGCTTCAACATGGAGAGAACACTGCAGGGGAATCAGTTGGTAAATAGGCAGGCACCTCAGGTTGACGGGGGTGGGGTGGGCACCTCAGCCGGGAGATATAACAAGACCACTGGTTCTGGAGGGGGCAACATGCCCTGTGCTTGGTCTTGGGGAGTGATGGGCCACAGTCTCTCATGTGGGTGTCTTACCAACTGGTTCTGGAAGGGGCAACATGCCCAGTGCTTGGTCCTGGGGTGTGCAAGGTCACAGTCTCTCATGTGGGTGTTTTCCCCACTGGTTCTGGAGTGGACAGGCCACACAGCAGCCCATGGAGGCAGGATTACATATCGTCTGCTTGTATGTGACGTCTGCACAGTGATGGTGCTGCTGGTGGGGGGAGGCTCCTGCCCATCCCCTGCAACTTCAGACGGCTGCACTGTGGTGGTGCTGCTGGTGGGGGGAGGCTCCTGCCCATTCCCTGCACCCTCAGATGGATGCACAACCATGGTTGGTGGTAGGGGCTGCATCACAGTTCCTGGTCCAAGCTCCTTGCCCTTCCTGCCTGCTGGTGCAGGCTCCTTGCTCTTCCTGCCTGCTGGGGCAGACTCCTTGCTCCTCCTGCTTGCTGGTGCAGGCTCCTTGGCCTTTCAGGTGGCAGGTGCAGGCTCCTTGCCCTTCTTGCCTGCTGGGGAAGTCTCCTTCCCCTTTAGGCTGGCTGGTGCAGGCTCCTTCCCCTTCAGGACATGTGGCCTGGATCCCTTTCCACCACGAGTGGGTGCGGTTAGAACTGGGCTCGTGGACTGAGTGGCTAAGGTGCTTGACAGGGTTTGTGATACCCTGGCCATACATGCAGAACGGGGGAGGGGTAGGGAAGAGGTCAATGTTGGATAGTAACAGTTTTTTAGGGACATTGGTGCGGGAAGAGGCAGAAGGAATGGGAGTGGAGGATGAGGGAATGGTTGTTGGAGGTGTCTGTCTGCTGCTTTTGGGTGCAGGTGCATGGGCTGAGACTGGGCAGTGGAAGTTGGAGAAGGGACAGTAGATGTAGGAGGCTGGACTGGCTTGTAGTGAGTACCAAGGGGTTCTTACACCTTGCACCCATATTAGTGTATAGGGTGTCCAGCAGCTTAGGCTGATAGATAATGGTAGCTTAGCAGAGAAGCTTAGGCTGAACTAGGAGATGAGTGAAGCTCCTACAGTACCACTAGTGTCATATGCACAATATCATAAGAAAACACAATACACAGATATACTAAAAATAAAGGTACTTTATTTTTATGACAATATGCCAAAAGTATCTCAGTGAGTACCCTCAGTATGAGGATAGAAAATATACACAAGATATATGTACACAATACCAAAAATATGCAGTATAGTATTAGAAAACAGTGCAAACAATGTATAGTTACAATAGAATGCAATGGGGACACATAGGGATGGGGCAACACAAACCATATACTCCAAAAGTGGAATGCGAACCACGAATGGACCCCAAACCTATGTGACCTTGTAGAGGGTCGCTGGGACTGTAAGAAAACAGTGAGGGTTAGAAAAATAGCCCACCCCAAGACCCTGAAAAGTGAGAGCAAAGTGCACTAAAGTTCCCCAAAGAGCACAGAAGTCGTGATAGGGGAATTCTGCAGGAAAGACACAAATCAGCAATGCAAAAACGATGGATTTCTAAACGAGAGTACCTGTGGAACAAGGAGACCAAGTCCAAAAGTCACAAGCAAGTCGGAGATGGGCAGATGCCCAGGAAATGCCAGCTGTGGGTGCAAAGAAGCTGCTACTGGACAGTAGAAGCTGAAGATTCTGTGGGAACGACAAGGGCTAGAGACTTCCCCTTTGGAGGATGGATGCCCCACGCCGTGGGGAGTCGTGCAGAAGTATTTTCTTGAAGAAAGACCGCAAACAAGCCTTGCTAGATGCAAGTCGTGCGGTTAGGGTTTTTGATGCTGCTGTGGCCCAGGAGGAACTAGGATGTCGCCAATTGCGTCAGGGGACAGAGGGGGTGCCCAGCAAGCCAAGGAGCCCTCTCAGAAGCAGGCAGCACCCGCAGAAGTTCCGGAACAGGCACTACAAAGAGGAGTGAAACGGTGCTCACCCAAAGTCGCACAAAGGAGTCCCACGTCGCCGGAGGACAACTTAGAAGGTCGTGCAATTCAGGTTAGAGTGCCGTGGACCCAGGCTTGGCTGTGCACAAAGGATTTCCACCGGAAGTGCACAGAGGCCGGAGTAGCTGCAAAAGTCGCAGTTCTCAGCAATGCAGTCTGGCGTGGGGAGACAAGGACTTACCTCCACCAAACGTGGACTGAAGAGTCACTGGACTGTGGGAGTCACTTGGACAGAGTTGCTGGATTCAAGGGACCTCTCTCGTTGTGCTGAGAGGAGACCCAGGGTACCGGTGATGCAGTTCTTTGGTGCCTGCGGTTGCAGGGGGACGATTCCGTCGACCCACAGGAGATTTCTTCGGAGCTTCTAGTGCAGAGAGGAGGCAGACTACCCCCACAGCATGCACCACCAGGAAAGCAGTCAAGAAGGCGGCAGGATCAGCGTTACAGAGTTGCAGTAGTCGTCTTCGCTACTTTGTTGCAGTTTTACAGGCTTCCAGCGCGGTCAGCAGTCGATTCCTTGGCAGAATGTGAAGAGAGAGATGCAGAGGAACTCTGATGAGCTCTTGCATTCGTTATCTAAGGAAATCCCCAAAGCAGAGACCCTAAATAGCCAGAAAAGAGGGTTTGGCTACTTAGGAGAGAAGATAGGCTAGCAACACCTGAAGGAGCCTATCAGAAGGAGTCTCTGACGTCACCTGCTGGCCCTGGCCACTCAGAGCAGACCAGTGTGCCAGCAGCACCTCTGTTTCCAAGATGGCAGAGGTCTGGAGCACACTGGAGGAGCTCTGGGCACCTCCCAGGGGAGGTGCAGGTCAGGGGAGTGGTCACTCCCCTTTCCTTTGTCCAGTTTCGCGCCAGAGCAGGGCTGAGGGGCATATTTGGCATATTGTCATAAAAATAAAGTACCTTTATTTTTAGTAACTCTTTGTATTGTGTTTTCTTATGATACTGTGCCTATGACACCAGTGGTATAGTAGGAGCTTTACATGTCTCCTAGTTCAGTCTAAGCTGCTTTGCCATAGCTACCTTCTATCAACCTAATCTGCTAGAAACACCTCTTCTACACTAATAAGGGATAACTGGACCTGGCACAAGGTGTAAGTATCTCTGGTACCCACTACAAGCCAGGCCAGCCTCCTACATTGGTTGTGCAGCGGTGGGATAAGTACTTGTAACTATTAACCACTTTGTCATTGTGTACTTTTCATAAGAGAATAATATACAAAACAGTTCAGTGTATGTACACCTAACCAAAAAGCTTTGCTTTTCTCCTCTTATACTTTTTACAAAGTTCTGAAAAGTTTTCTAAAACTTCTAAAAGTTTTCTAAAAGTTAGAAAAAGTTTTATCTCTGTTCTTTAAAAAGTTCTGAAACTTTTTTTTCCTTCTCGCTATTTATAAACCTTTTACTATCATGTCTGTAGAAGATTCTACTCTTAAAATGGTCAATACTACTTATGACAATTTGAATTACAAGAGCCTAAGGAGTCTCTGCTTAGATAGAGGTTTAGTGATAGGAAAGAACCCTACAAAAGAGTTTCTATTTAACATGCTTATTGTGAATGATGAGTCCCAAGCAGGCACATCAAATGAGAGGTTAATAGAAGATTCCCATTCTGACTCAGGGGATCTCCTTGAGGGAGGTGGGGAGGGTTCTGAACCAGATCTGCCCCCTAGCAGGACACCCAGTAATGTTGGTACTAATGGAGGTTCCCATCACAGTAGGGCAGTCTTTATTCCTTGAGGCCAAGTTGCTAGGGTCCAGTCAGTTAGGGACAGATCCCCCTCTGTTGTTTCAAACTTGTCTCCTGTGTCCAAGCATTCCCAACCCACCCACCCTGAGGATAACTTGTTAGAAAGGGAACTCAAAAAGTTGAGGGTTGAAGAGACCAGACTGAAGCTTAAACAGCAACAGCTGGCCTTAGAGAGGGAATCCCTAGACATTGAGAAGGAGAGACAGAGGTTGGGGTTAGGACCCCATGGTGGCAACAGCAGTATTCCTGATAGTAATCCTGTTAGAGAGCATGATTCCAGGAATCTGCACAAGATAGTCCCCCCTTACAAGGAGGGGGATGACATCAACAAGTGGTTTGCTGCACTTGAAAGGGCCTGTATAGTACAGGGGGTCCCTCAAAGGCAGCGGGCTGCTATTTTGTGGCTATCTTTCACTGGAAAGGGTAGGGATAGGCTCCTTACTGTTAGAGAAAGTGATGCTAACAATTTTGCAGTTTTGAAGGATGCACTCTTGGATGGATTTGGCTTAACCACTGAACAATACAGGATTAAGTTCAGAGACACCAGAAAAGAGTCCTCACAAGACTTCAGTGAAGGCCTTGGAGGGGTAGTTACATTGCAGTAAAGTATTTGACTATGAAAGCCTGTATAATCTTATTCTGAGAGAGCATATTCTGAATAACTGTATGTCTGACTTGTTACACCAATATCTAGTGGACTCAGATCTGACCTCTCCCCAAGAATTGGGAAAGAAGGCAGACAAATGGGTCAGAACAAGAGTGAACTGAAAAGTTCATACAGGGGGTGACAAGGATGGCAAGAAAAAGGATGGTAAGTCGTCTGACAAGGGTGGGGACAAAAGTAAAACTGAGTCTTCATCAGGCCCACAAAAATCCTCTGGTGGGGGAGGTGGGTCCAAATCCTCTTCCAATAATCAACCTAAAAAGCTTTGGTGTTATTTGTGTAAAGTCAAAGGCCATTGGACAACTGATGCCAGTTGTCCAAAGAAAAACACCAAACCTCCCACTACCACAACCCCTGCTGCAAATTCTAGTGCCCCTAGTAATAGCAGTGGTGGTGGGAGCAAACCTACAAATAGCCAATCCAAGGGAGTAGCTGGGCTCACTATCGGTAATGTAGTTGGGGTTTGTCTTGTTAGGGAGACCACAGAGGCTGTGTTAGTCTCAGAAGGTGCAATTGATTTGGCCACCTTGGTTGCTTGTCCCCTTAATATGGATAAGTACAAGCAACTTCCCCTAATAAATGGTGTTGAGGTTCAGGCCTACAGGGACACAGGTGCCAGTGTTACCATGGTAATAGAGAAACTGGTGCACCCTGAACAACACCTACTTGGTCAGCAGTACCAAGTGACAGACGCTCATAACAACACTCTTAGCCACCCCATGGCTGTTGTGAATCTCAACTGGGGGGGGGGGGAGTTACTGCTCCAAAAAAAGTTGTGGTTGCTTCAGATTTACCTGTAGACTTTCTACTAGGAAATGATTTAGAGACATCAGCTTGGGCAGAAGTGGAGTTGGAGGCTCATGCAGCAATGCTGGACATTCCTTGCCATATTTTTGCTTTGACAAGGGCTCAGGCCAAAAAGCAAAAAGGACAGGGTAACTTGGATCCTGGAACAATGGACCAAGTGCTCCCTAAAGCTAGGGGTAGCAAGGGTAAATCCCTACCCACTATCCCTCCCTCTACAGATGATTCTCCTTCTGAGGAAGAAGAATTTCCTCCCTGTGCAGAACCTTCACCAGATGAGCTGGCAGCAGACACTGCTGAGCTTTTGGTTAGAGGGGGGCCTGCCAGGGAAGAGCTGAGTGTGGCACAGCAAACCTGTCCCACATTAGAGGGTCTCAGACAGCAAGCTGTTAAGCAGCAAAATGGGGATGTCAGTGACTCACATAGAGTTTACTGGGAGGACAACCTCTTGTACACCGAGGCAAGGGACCCAAATCCTGGAACAGCCAGGAGATTGGTCATTCCCCTGCAGTACAGAGAGTTCCTCCTAACTCTTGCACATGACATTCCTTTGGCTGGGCATTTGGGCCAGATCAAAACATGGGAAAGGCTTGTCCCCCTGTTTCACTGGCCTAGGATGTCAGATGACACAAAGGATTTTTGCAAGTCTTGTGTGACCTGCCAAGCCAGTGGCAAGACTGGTGGCACTCCAAAGGCTCCCCTTATTCCACTACCTGTGGTTGGGGTTCCCTTTGAAAGGGTAGGGGTTGACATAGTTGGCTTCCTTGACCATCCTACAGCTTCAGGCAATAGGTTTATCTTGGTGGTTGTGGACCATGCCACAAGATATCCTGAAGCAATTCCTCTAAGGACCACTACAGCTCCTGCAGTGGCAAAATCCCTTCTGGGAATCTTTTCCAGGGTGGGTTTTCCCAAAGAGGTTGTATCAGACCGGGGTAGCAACTTCATGTCTGCATACTTGAAAGCAATGTGGAAGGAATGTGGTGTAACCTACAAATTCACCACTCCTTATCATCCACAGACTAATGGACTGGTAGACAGGTTTAATAAAACTCTCAAAGGTATGATAATGGGACTCCCTGAAAAACTCAGGAGGAGATGGGATGTCCTGTTACCTTGCCTCTTTTTTGCTTACAGGGAGGTACCCCAGAAAGGAGTGGGCTTCAGCCCCTTTGAACTCCTCTTTGGACACCCTGTAAGAGGTCCACTAACACTTGTGAAGGAGGGTTGGGAACAACCTTTAAAAGCTCCCAAACAGGATATAGTGGACTATGTACTTGGCCTAAGATCCAGAATGGCCGAGTACATGAAAAAGGCCAGTAAAAACCTCTAGGCCAGCCAAGAGCTCCAGAAGCAATGGCATGACCAGAAGGCTGTTCTGATTCAGTACCAACCAGGACAGAAGGTGTGGGTATTGGAGCCTGTGGCCCCAAGAGCACTCCAGTACAAATGGAGTGGACCCCATCTCATTGTTGAAAAGAAGGGTGAGGTTACCTATCTGGTAGACCTGGGCACTGCCAGGAGTCCCCTTAGGGTGATTCATGTCAACGCCTAAAACCCTACTAAGACAGGGCTGATCTCACTCTGCTCATGGAAACAGATGAGGGACAGGAAGAAGAGAGTGACCCTCTCCCTGATCACTTTTCCACCACTGAAAATGATGCTTTAGTGGAGGGAGTAGTTTTGGCAGATTGTCTGACTGCAGAACAGAAAGACAACTGCATAAATCTCCTTGGACAATTTTCTGAACTCTTTTCAATTGTGCCAGGTACCACATCCTGGTGTGAACACACAATTGATACTGGAGACAGCTTTCCTGTCAAAAGTAAAATCTATAGGCAGCCTGACCATGTCAGGGACTGCATAAAACAAGAGGTTCAGCAAATGCTTGATCTAGGAGTGGTTTAACCTTCTGAAAGCCCATGGGCAAGTCCTGTGGTGCTTGTACCAAAGCCTCACTCAAAAGATGGAAAAAGGGAGATGAGGTTTTGTGTAGACTACAGAGGTCTCAATCAGGTAACAAAAACTAATGCTCACCCTATACCCAGGGCAGATGAGCTCATAGATACACTGGTATCTGCAAAGTATCTTAGCACCTTTGATTTGACTGCAAGGTACTGGCAGATCAAATTGGCTGAGGATGCTAAACCTAAAACTGCATTTTCAACTATAGGAGGGCACTACCAATTTACAGTGATGCCCTTAGTTTGAAAAATGCACCTACCACGTTTCAGAGGTTGGTGATCACAGTCCTGCAAGGGTTGGAGGCTTTTAGTGCAGCATATCTAGATGATATTGCTTTCTTTAGCTCCACCTGGGACGAGCACCTGGTCCACCTTTGGAAAGTTTTGGAGGCCCTGCAAAAGGCAGGCCTCACTATCAAGGCCTCAAAGTGCCAGATAGGGCAGGGAAAGGTGGTTTATCTGGGACACCTGGTAGGTGGAGAACAGATTGTACCACTTCAGGGGAAAATCCAGACAATCATGGATTGGATTCCTCCTACAACTCAGACCCAGGTGAGAGCCTTCTTAGGCCTCACAGGGTATTACAGGAGATTCATTAAAAACTATGGCTCCATAGCAGCCCCTCTTAATGATCTCACTAGTAAGAAGATGCCTAAAAAGGTATTGTGGACACCTAGAGGTCAGAAAGCTCAAGAGAGCTCAAACAGGCCATGTGCTCTGCACCTGTCCTAAAAAGCCCATGTTACTCCAATAAATTCATTGTTCAAACTGATGCATCTGAATTAGGGGTAGGGGAAGTCTTATCACAACTGAATTCTGAGGGCCAGCATCAACCAGTTGCTTTTATCAGCAGAAGGTTGATCCCTAGAGAAAAGTGTTGGTCTGCCATAGAGAGGGAGGCCTTTGCTGTGGTCTGGGCACTGAAAAAGTTGAGGCCATACCTGTTTGGCACTCACTTTATTGTTCAGACAGACCACAAACCTCTACTTTGGCTAAAACAAATGAAAGGTGAAAACCCTAAATTGTTGAAGTGGTCCATATCTCTACAGGGAATGGACTATACAGTGGAACATAGACCTGGGAGCACCCACTCCAATGCATATGGACTGTCCAGATATTTCCACTTAGACAATGAAGACTCATCAGGTCATGGCTAGTCTTATTGTCCTTTGTTTGGCGGGGGGGCTGTGTAGGAAAGTACCATCTTGCCTGGCATGTTACCCCCATATTTTACTGTTTATATGTTGTTTTAGTCTATGTGTCACTGGGACCCTGCCAGGCAGGGCCCCAGTGCTCATAAGTATGTGCCCTGTATGTGTTCCCTGTGTGATGCCTAACTGTCTCACTGAGGCTCTGCTAACCAGAACCTCAGTGGTTATGCTCTCTCTGCTTTCCAAATTTGTCACTAACAGGCTAGTGACTAAATTTACCAATTCACATTGGCATACTGGTACACCCATATAATTCCCTAGAATATGGTACTGAGGTACCCAGGGTATTGGGGTTCCAGGAGATCCCTACGGGCTGCAGCATTTCTTTTGCCACCCATAGGGAGCTCTGACAATTCTTACACAGGCCTGCCAGTGCAGCCTGCGTGAAATAACGTCCACGTTATTTTACAGCCATTTACCACTGCACTTAAGTAACTTATAAGTCACCTATATGTCTAACCTTCACCTGGTGAAGGTTGGGTGCAAAGTTACTTAGTGTGTGGGCACCCTGGCACTAGCCAAGGTGCCCCCACATCGTTCAAGGCAAATTCCCCAGACAGGTTTCTGCCCTCCTGGGGTCCAGGCAGCCCTGCCCAGGAAGGCAGAACAAAGGACTTATTCTGAGAGAGGGTGTAACACCCTCTCGCTTTGGAAATAGGTGTGAGGGCTGGGTAGGAGTAGCCTCCCCCAGCCTCTGGAAATGCTTTGATCTCTGCATAAGCCAGTCTACACCGGTTCAGGGATCCCCCAGCCCTGCTCTGGAGCGAAACTGGACAAAGGGAAGGAGAGTGACCACTCCCCTGACCTGCACCTCCCAGGGGAGGTGCCCAGAGCTCCTCCAGTGTGTCCCAGACCTCTGCCATCTTGGAAACAGAGGTGTTGGGGGCACACTGGACTGCTCTGAGTGGCCAGTGCCAGCAGGTGACATCAGAGGCTCCTTCTGATAGGCTCTTTCCTCTCTTGGTAGCCAATCCTCCTTCCTAGGTAGCCAAACCTCCTTTTCTGGCTATTTAGGGTCTCTGTTTTGGGGAATTCTTTAGATAATGAATGCAAGAGCTCATCAGAGTTCCTCTGCATCTCCTTCTTCACCTTCTACCAAAGGATCGACCGCTGACTGATCAGGACACCTGCAAAACCGCAACAAAGTAGAAAGGCGACTACTAGCAACCTTGTATCGCCTCATCCTGCAGGCTTTCTCGACTGTTTCCAGGTGGTGCATCCTCTGGGGGTGGCCTTCCTTCACCCTGCACCAGAAGCTCCGAAGAAATCTCCTGTGGGTCGACGGAATCTTCCCCCTGCTAACGCAGGCACCAAAAGACTGCAACACTGGTCTTCTGGGTCCCCTCTCATCCTGACGAGCATGGTCCCTGGAACTCAGCAACTCCGTCCAAGTGACTCCCACAGTCCAGTGACTCTTCAGTCCAAGTTTGGTGGAGGTAAGTCCTTGCCTCCCCACGCTAGACTGCATTGCTGGGTACCGTGTGATTTGCAGCTGCTCCGGCTCCTGTGCACTCTTCCAGGATTTCCTTTGTGCACAGCCAAGCCTGGGTCCCCGACACTCCTTCCTGCAGTGCACAACCTTCTGAGTTGTCCTCCAGCATCGTGGGACTCCCTTTTGTAATTTCGCATGGGCTCCGGTTCACTCTTCTTCCAAGTGCCTGTTCAGGTACTTCTGTGGGTGCTGCCTGCTTCTGTGAGGGCTCCCTGAGTTGATGGCCACCCCCTCTGTCTCCTCCTCCAAGTGGCGACATCCTGGTCCCTTCTGGACCACAGCAGCACCCAAAAACCTCTACTGTGACCCTTGCAGCTAGCAAGGCTTGTTTGCAGTCTTTCTGCGTGGGAACACCTCTGCAAGCTACATCGCGGTATGAGAGATCTGTCTTCTAAAGGAGAAGTCCCTAGTCCTCTTCTTTCTTGCAGAACTCCAAGCTTCTTCTACCCAGTGGCAGCTTCCTTGCACCCTCAGCTGGCATTTCCTGGGCTCCTGCCCACTCTCGACACTCTCGTGACTATTGGACTTGGTTCCCTTGTCTTACAGGTACTCAGGTCCAGAAATCCACTGTTGTTGCATTGCTGGTGGTTGTTCTTCCTGCAGAATCCCCCTATCACGACTTCTGTGCTCTCTGGGGGTAGTAGGTGCACTTTACACCTACTTTTCAGGGTCTTGGGGTGGGCTATTTTTCTAACCCTCACTGTTTTCTTACAGTCCCAGCTACCCTCTACAAGCTAACATAGGTTTGGGGTCTGTTCGTGGTTCGCATTCCACTTTTGGAGTATATGGTTTGTGTTGCCCCTATACCTATGTGCTCCTATTGCAATCTATTGTAATTCTACACTGTTTGCATTACTTTTCTTGCTATTACTTACCTAATTGTGGTTTGTGTACATATATCTTGTGTATATATCTTATCCTAATACTGAGGGTACTCACTGAGATACATTTGGCATATTGTCATAAAAAGAAAGTACCTTTATTTTTAGTAACTCTGTGTATTGTGTTTTCTTATGATATTGTGCCTATGACACCAGTGGTATAGTAGGAGCTTTACATGTCTCCTAGTTCAGCCTATGCTGCTTTGCCATAGCTACCTTCTATCAGCCTAAGCTGCTAGAAACACCTCTTCTACACTAATAAGGGATAACTGTACCTGGCACAAGGTGTAAGCACCTCTGGTACCCACTACATGCCAGGCCAGCCTCCTACACTAGATCACGGAAAAGAGTGATCCTACTACAAGTTCAACAGTCCCTGTCGGTTCGTTCACTAGATCCCCCCATACCTTTTGTGAATATGGCTTTTGATTCAGAGGTAGTATGGGGGTTAGAACCTTCCTTGTCTCTCTCTCTATGTGTAAAGATTTTTTTAAATGTTGCTACAAATTATTTGAGGATCAGCAGACCGGCAGCAAAATTTTAAAAAGCAGCAAGCATGGTTTCCGGCGCTTGATTTTTTTTATGAACTTGGGTGGACCAGATCCCTGGGGGGACAGATATATTTAGGGGCAGGGGTGTGCCTGGCTCTCCTCTTCCAACCAATTTCATTTCCCAGAGACCCAATCTCCCCCTGGGCCTGGCCAGACATGTAAAGGGGTAAGGTGGCTTCATGGCCCCCCACCCAGAATCATTAATGGCCCTGGGCAGCCCATCACTCAGTGTTGGCTCAGGCTATGCCCCGGAGAGCCCACCCCCAGGACATAGCGGTTTCCCTTCCCACTGTTGTGCGCAGGGAAACCTGCATTTGCTCTCAATAGTGGGAGCCATTTCAAAACTCCAGTCAAGTAGAAGCAAACACTAAAGGCTTCATTATGAGTTGTCCAGAGGGGATTACTCTGTCACAAACGTGACTGATATCTCACCCACCATGTTACAAATTCCATAATATCCTATGGAACTTGTAATACATTGAACGGGATATCCATCATGTTTGTGACGGAGTAGTCTCCTCTGCCAAACTCGTAATGAGGCCCTAAGTCTGCTCCCTGATGGTAGGAGCAGAGAAACATGTGAAAGACTGGAGGTGGGGAACCAGCTGGAGCAACGGTGCATTTGAGGCTCCACACGGCCCCCAAACATAGACCCTCATTACTACCCTGGCAGTCGGTGATAAAGCGGCAGTAACACCACCAACCGGCCTGCGGTAAAAAATTTGGAATCATGACCACGGTGGAAACGGGCAACACAAACAGCCACTTTAACACACAGACCGCCACGGCGGTAGCAACAAACACCGCAGCGGTAACTGCCAACAGCCAGGCGGAAGACAATGTACCACCCACTGCATAACAACACACCTATGCTCCAGCTCTTCTGGGGCGGTACCAACGCCATCAAAAGCACGGCAGAAACAGTACTCTGAAGGGAAACGACTCACCTCTTGACACTCAAGGAAGAACCACAACGCCATGGAGCCCGAGCTGCACTTTTTCCCAATGCTGGTGTACCTTCTCATACTCCAGGAGCATGAACGCCGGCGAAGACGACCACAGTGAGTACTGCACCTAGCACACAAGGGAGGGGGAGGAAAAAGAGAGTGACACACATACGCAACACCCCCACCCCCAACACCATACACTCAAACAGATGCAACAACATTACATATACACCTCGTAACCCTCAGGAATAACGCAAGGACAATAGGAATGGATTAAATTGAGTGTAATATTATAAATATAGAAAAATACGTTCTTAAACAATAAACAGTATGTACAATATATACAAAAGGAGGGACAATGCCCACTCCAAAATGTCCATGGCCCACTGGGCCATAACACATAGGCCAAAGCCGCACTTGACTCAGGCCTCAATACGGAGAGAACACTGCAGGGGCTTCAGGTCGAAAACACAAAGGCACCTCAGGGGGACAGGAAAGTGGGGCACCTCAGCCAGAAGATGGTACAACGCCACTGGCCTGGAGGGGGCATCCTTGCCCACTGCTTGGTCTTGGGGAGTGCAAAGCCATAGTCTCACTAGTGGGTGGATTTCCCACTGCTTGGTCCTGGGGAGTGCAAAGCCACAGTCTCTCTAGTGGGTGGGTTGCCCACTGCTTGGTGCTGGGGAGTGCAAAGCCACAGTCTCTCTAGTGGATGGGTTGCCCACTGCTTGGTCCTGGGGAGTGCAAAGCCACAGTCTCTCAAGTGGGTGGTTTATCCCCTGCTTGGTCCTGGGGAGTGCAAAGCCACAGCCTCTCTAGTGGATGTTTTCTTCCACTGGTTCTGGAGGGGGCCTTGTGCCCAGTGTGCTTCATCCTGGCAAGGAGGGGCTGAGTGGATGTGTTCTTCCACTGGTTCTGTAGGGGGCCTTGTGCCCAGTGTGCTTCATCCTGGCAAGGAGGGGTTGAGAGGATGTTTTCTTCCACTGGTTCTGGAGGGGGCCTTGTATCCAGTGTGCTTCATCCTGGCAAGGAGAGGCTGAGCGGATGTTTTCTTCCACTGGTTCTTGAGGGGGCCTTTTGCCCAGTGTGCTTCATCCTGGATGGTGCAAGGTCACAGTCTCTCACCTGTGTGTCACACCGACAGGTGTTGCAGGGGCCAGGACGCACTGCAACCTATGTAGTCACCACTACACACTGCTCGCCGGCGGTGACAGCTGCTCAGTGGATGCCAGTTGCACTGCAGGTGGCGGTGTTGGCAGTGGTGGTGGTTGCCTCCAGGCCTTCACCTGCAGCCTTGGACGGCTGCTCACTGGGGCTGCTGCTGATGGCAGTGGTGCTGCTGCCAGCGGTGCATGTGGCAGTGCTGGCCGCGGTGCAGGTGGCCGTGCTGGCCGCGGTGCAGGTGGCCGTGCTGGCAGTGGTGGTGGTAGCCTCCAGGTCTTCAGCTGTAGCCTCGGACGGCTGCCCACTGGGGCTGCTGTTGCTGGCAGTGGTGCTGCTGGCGGCGGTGCATGTGGCAGTGCTGGCCGCAGTGCAGGTGGCGGTGCTGGTAGTGGTGGTGGTAGCCTCCAGCCCATCACCTGCAGCCTCTGACGGCTGAAGTGCCACGCCTGGTGTTGTGTGCCCCTTCCTGCCCGTGGCAGATGGTGGTGCCTCCTTGCCTCTGCCAGCTGGTGTCTTTTTCTTGCTGGATGGTGGTGCCTCCTTCCCCTTGCTAGCTGGTATCCCCTTCTTGCCCTTGCTAGGTGGCGGACCCTTCTTGGCCTTGGCAGGTGGTGCTGGCACACTGGCTGGGCTGACGGGTGACTCCTTGGAGCCTCTCACACATGCAGTTGCTGCAGAAACCACAGTGGCCGTGGACTGGGTAGCTGAGGTGCTGGGCTGGGGGGTGGGGAATAGGTCATCGGTGGCAAGGAAAAGCTTCTTAGGGACACTGGGGTTGGAAAAGGGTGAATGTTTGGGTGTGGAGGAAGAGGGAGTGGTTGAAGGAGGTATCAGTCTGCTGTGTTTGGGTGCAGGTGCATGGGCTGGATGCTGTCATGAGGTGGATGGTTGTTGGATGTCTGAGTGCTTGCATTTGTGTACTTTGGGAGGAGGGCACAGGGGACGTGTGCATGGATGTGGGGGTGGTGACTGCCTTTGAGGGGCGTGTAGTGATAGGCGTGCTAGTGAAGAAGGTAGTGGGTGAGGATGCAGTGCATGCAGGTGTGAGTGCAGACGCTACTGGGATGGAGGTGGACGAGGAGGAGGAGGGGAACACAGTGGAGGCAGTGGATGTTGGTGTGTCTGCATGTGGATGGTGCTTGTGTGAGTGCTTGTGAGATGAAGTGTGGTGCCTGTGTTTGCCTGAGTCACTTCTGTGTGTTGATTTGGGTGATTGGTGGTCTGAAGGTGTGCTTGGGATAGGCTGAGGTTGAGGGGAATGGGACTGCTTAAAGGAAGGTGGAGGGGGAAGGCTGGAGACAGGGACAATGGCTGCCATCAGTGCGTTGGCCAGAGCCTGGAATGCTCCCTTTTGGGCCACCACGCCAGAGTGAATGCCCTCCAGGAATGCATTTGTTTGTTGCAAATGCCCTGCTACACCCTGGATGGCATTCAGTATGGTTGACTGCCCAACAGAGAGGGATCTCAGGAGGTCAATAGCCTCCTCACTGAGGGCAGCAGGTCTGACTGGGGCAGGGCCTGAGGTGCCTGGGGCAAAGGAGATGCCCACTCTCCTGAGTGAGCGGGCATGGGAAACTCGCTGAGGGGCTGCTGGGAGGGCGGTGCTGGTACAGGGGGTGGCGGATGAAACTGTAGTTGGGGTGGCCACAGAGGTGTCCGCCACCGTCAGGGAGCTGCCATCGGAGGAGGTGTCGCTGTTGGTACTGTCCTCTCCTGTCTCTGGCGTGGTGCTCCCCTCGCCCTCCGTCCCACTGGTGCCCTCACCGTTGGAGGATTCGGCCTCCATGCCCATGTGGGATGCAGCTTCCTCCGTCGCCGGTGCCTCTGCTCCTCCGCCAGATGATGCTAATGCACACAAGGACAGGGTGACAAAACAAAAAGGGAGGGAGAGACAGCGGATACACTTAGTCAATGCCAGCAACAACACTACTGTTGGCATACACAACTCACAGGGAACAGCCCTATGCACTAGGCCATGTACTACCTGTTACAATGCTAGTCACCAGCCCATCGGGTACAATGCCTAACACCATTAGCTGCACACCTGGAACCCACAGGGCCCTGCCCAGTAGTAGATGCCCACTAACATTATTGGGGTGGGAGCACATCTGAGCTTGCCCATCATTGAACATTCCCTGCTATGTTTGCCCTGGCCTAGGGGCACCCACAGCCCACATCCCCCACCCAAGTAACACCTTAACCCTTGCAAAGTTATGATTCAGAATCTGTACTCATCCCCTTGTGGCTGCTGTGATGCTTTCAAGCGCTCATCCAACTCCAGATAGGCCACCACCAGGATGCGGAACATCAGGGGGGTCAGGGTATGACCTCGTTGGGAGGCCAGCTCCAGCTGGGCCTCCGCCATCTTCTTGTCCAGCGGTGCAGGTCCTCCCACTGTTTATGGCAGTGGTTGCTCTACCTGTCAAAGACTCCCAGGGTCCGCACCTCCTTGGCAATGGCATGCCAAATACCCTTTTTCTGATGCACTCTGCAGAAAAGGTATTAGTCATACCGTCCGGATTGTTATGCTCATGGCCCACCATATGCCCCCCCATCCCCTTACGCACATACATTGCCCACCATACATGCAGCACTCTGCCCAGGACCCCTCAGACCCCCCCCCCTACACAAGGCCGACACACACAGCAATCCATACATTCATGGCCCACGCATCATGCTCACAGTGTACTCACCTGTTTGTCTTAAGGACCATAGAGTAAAGTGTACTGGGGTAGGACTCCATCCACCAGTCTCTCCAACTCCTTCAAAGTGAAGACAGGGGCCCTTTCCCCAGACACTCGAGCCATTGTCGCTTCCAGACGCAGGTCACAGCAGCACTTGCAGTGTAGATCCTCTCCTGTTGAAGGTCAGGTAGCAAGTGAGTGAACAGATAGAAAATGGCGGTCACGTCCGCGGCGGTGCGTACCATCACCGCCGGCATACATTGCCATTGGCTCCTGGAACCCATAAGGGCCCAATGATAACCAATGCGGTGTTGCGCGGCGGTCATCGACCGAAGTCCGCGACGGTGCACAACGCCAGTGAATTACCTAATTTCCCCTTGTCCCTCCTCACAGGTCAGGCAGCCGTCATTTCAGGGGGGCACAGGCCATTGCACCTAACTGCGTCACAGCAGAAATTGGCACATCAACTGACTTACGACTTCACATACTGTTTCTGTAAAGAAGAAATGGCATATTAATGTTGAAATATGTGTGTATATGACCTTCTGCTCACCGTTTTTCACCCTAGAGTTCAACCACTGAGGATGAGTAGGAGATGGAGACATCCCCCCGTGTACAGACCCCTGGTCGACCTGGCGACAGTGGAGGACAGGCACATTATTCTGACCTACAGACTTGATAGGGCTACAATCCAAGAACTGTGTGCCCAATTGGAGCCAGACCTGATCTCAGCTATCCGCCACCCCTCTAGTGCAGGTCCTGTCAGTACTCCATTTCCTGGCAAGTGGTTCCTTCCAAGCAACAGTGACCATGGCATCAGGGATGTCACAGCCTATGTTCTCAAACGTGCTGACCTGCTGAAAAAAAATGCACAGCTACATCATATTCCCCCAGTTGGAGGATTTGGCCACAGTGAAGGCTGAGTGCTATGCACTGGGACATATCCCCAACATCATTGGTGCCATTGATAGTACACATATTGCATTTGTCCCTCCCCAGAGAAAAGAACAAGTGTTCAGAAATAGAAAAAGCTTTCACTCTCTGAATGTGCAGATGGTGTGTTTGGCGGAAGAGTACATCTCCCATGTCAATGCAAAGTATCCTGGCTCTGTGCATGATGCCTTTATCCTGAGGAATAGCAGCATCCCATATGTGATGTCTCAACTCCAGAGGCAGTAGGTGTGGCTAATAGGTGAGCCCATGGTCCCCACCCAGTTGATGTAGGTATATGGGTGTGGGTTTGGCCCTAAGAGTGAGTGTGTGGCTAACAGGTATCCCTCAATATTTGCAGGTGACTCTGGTTACCCCAACCTCTCATGGCTACTGACCCCAGTGAGTAATGCCAGGACAAGGGCAGAGGAATGTTACAATGAGGCACATGGGCGAACAAGGAGGATAATTGAGTGAACCTTTGGCCTCCTGCAGGCCAGATTCCGGTGCCTCCATCTGAGAGGTGGATCCCTGTACTACTCACCCAAGAAGGTGTGCCAGATCATCGTTGTATGTTGCATGTTGCACAACCTGGCCTTGAGACGCCAGGTGCCTTTTCTGCAGGAGGATGAGCCTGGGGACGGTTGTGTGGCAGTGGTGGAGCCTGTGGACAGTGATGAAAAGGAGGCAGAGAAAGAAGATGTGGACAACATAACTACACTAATTCAACAGTATTTCCAGTGACACACAGGTAAGACACTGTAACTTCACCTTCCATTGTAGTTTTGTGTTTGACATTGAACATGGCAGCCAGAATTCCCTATTTCTATGGCTACTTACTGTACCCTTTGGCATCTCTATTTTCAGATCTCTGTGCCCCACTCTGGCTCTTGGTGTGTTAACTGCTGCCCACTACAGGTCATATCTATGTAAATATTACAGTCCATTTGAGTTGCAATGTTTACAGTTTGTGAAACTAATATATTTGTCAAACAAATGACAGAATCCATATTTGATCTTGTTCCAAGGGTGTTTATTTTGGTGCTACTAAGTGGAGTGGGTATTGCAATATGCTGGGTTGCTGATGGAGGAAAGTCCAGTGTAAAGTCCAGTCTATTTGTATCACAGGTGCATTGTCCAAGGGGGCATAGGAAGGGGAGCAATGGCAGTTCAAGGTGGACAGGTTGACAGAGTGGGTCGTCGTGATCCAGGCGTGCAGAGCTGCTGTCATCACTGAGGACCTCTTCTAGGGGGGGACTGAATGTGTCTGGAACCTCCTCTCCGGTTGACGTTGAGTGGGGGTCCTGTGGGGATGTAAATGCAGTGTTATTGTATCTGCGTGTGCCATCTTGTGCATGGATATGTTTCCCTCTATGGTTGTTATTTGCAAGGCAGCTTTGGCTTGTGTGAGTTGTGCTTGGTTTGGCTAAGTGATTGTCACTAGTGTGCATGCTGTGGTGATGGGTGTCCATGCAGGTCTGTGATGGGGGTCCATGCACTGGTGTAGCATGCAGGTCTTGGTATTGGGATGGGTGGGTTGTGGTGGTGGGGTGTATGTGAGGTGGTGGAGTGATGGGGTGAGGGTAGGGGTAGTAGTTTGTGATGGCATGCAGGTAGGGGGGATAAAGTAGTAAAGATTTGACTTACCAGAGTCCAGTCCTCCTGCTACTCCTACCAGGCCCTCAGGATGCATGATCGCTAATACTTGCTCCTCCCATGTTGTTAGTTGTGGGGTCCTCAGTACAGCTATCTGGTGTCTTGCAACCACGGAACGCACCTTCCCCCGTAGGTCGTTCCACCTCTTCCTGATGTCATCCCTTGTTCTGGGGTGCTGTCCCACGGCGTTGACCCTGTCCACGACTCTCCGCCATAGCTCCATCTTCCTAGCAATGGACGTCTGCTGCACCTGTGATCCGAATAGCTGTGGCTCTACCCACATGATTTCATCCACCATGACCCTTAGCTCCTCCTCTGAGGAACCTGTGGTGTCTTTGTGGTGCCATGGGTGTAGTGTGAGTGATATGTGTGAGGGTGTGTGGGGTGATGTGTTGGGGTGTGCGCTGTGAGGTACGTGGATGGTGTATGGGTGATGGTGTTTTGTGGCTCAGATTCAGTGGGTGCTCCTGGCTTGTCTCTCTCTCACTTGCCAAAATCTTTGGATCATAAAGGGTTGTGGGTATTGTGGGTGTGTGTTTTATAGTGTTGTGGGTGTGGTGTGTTTATGTGTGACATGTGTGTGTATTTTTAATTGTCCAATGTGGTGTTGTTTTGTTAGTGTGTGTGTATTATGAGCGCGGCGGTGTGTACCGCCAATGGATTACCATGGTTGAATGACCGCCACGGTGGTTCATGGGTCATGATGCTGTAGGCGTATTTCTGTTGGCGTAATGGTGTGGGTTTTGGTACCGCCCGTTTATCACTGACCTTTCGGCTGGCAAACTTGTGTGTGTGTGTGTGTATAGTGGTCGATTTCTATGTGTGGGTCATAATACCCGTAGCGGTATACCGCCGTGGTTGCGGTATGTTGGCGGCAGTCAGCATGGCGGAAAGCGGCACTTACCGCCAATGTTGTAATGAGGCCCATTGTGTGGTGAGTGCCCTGGGCGGCCATAAGTGCACCTTCACTTTGTCGACTGGGCTCCTGGGGATGGGGTCCCCAGGGCTAAAACCGGCCTGGAGAGGGGTCTGCATGCCCCTTCTCCCTTTGGGATATGGCCAGGCCCCAGTAGATGGGGACCCCTGGCTGAAATTGGTCCGGGAGGGGGGTTGCATGCCCCCATTGCCATTATTATAGCGGTAGGCCCTGGGGGATGGGGTCCATGAGGCAACAAACAGACCGGGGAGGGGTACCATGTACCTCCTCCCTTAAAAATGTGCAGCAGGGACCCAGAAATGTGGTCCCAGAGTCAGAAATTGGCCCAAGGAGGGGGACACGTGCACCCCTCCTCCACAGAATGTTCTAGATGCTGAGGGCTTGTGTCCCCAGGGCCAAAGTCAGCCCGAGAAGGGGGCCTCATGTCACCCTCCTCATTAAATATGGTGACCATGTGCCTGACCAGGTATTCACGGCACAAGCAGATAACAACCCGGCATATCTGAACAAACCTCTTTTTTGTTGCTATTCATGGAGATCATTTTTTCTTCTGAGACAAGCGGGTGCTTGGGACAGATGCGTTCAAGATAATAAATGCCCATTTAGGCAGTAGTTTTTTAAAACATTTTTTCTACATTTTTCTCCTCTTTGTTTTGAAGGAGATGTGTTTTTTTTACTCCCAGTTTCATGTTTTTGTTGTATCCTTTTTAAAAAATTGTACAAAAAAAGTTAAAAATGTTAAAAAACACAAAAAATTCTAGTTGTTCAAAATGTTCTGTGAAAAAGTTCTTTTTTTAAATTAACCTATACTTTCACTATGTATGTTGTTTATTATATGTATTCCTTTTTTTTCCCTTTTTAATGACTCTTGTGAGACACTCTTGAGAGCCATGATGCTCCCATACCTAGCATGGGCGATTCTTGTGAACCTCTTGCGAGAGTCAAGAGCACAGTCCTCAGCGTTTACTGCGAAGGGGCAGTGTTTGCTGATTTGTATTTGGAGCATCTCACAAGACCGGACTTATATCATTGAATTTGCATTTCCACTGAACATATCCTATTGGAATAGGTATAATGTATATGCACCATATTTTCGCTAACCTTTTAAAACGTTTTTTAAAGTTACATAATGTCCACTCTACTTAATTACAGTTCTCACAACTTTCACTTCCTTCTCTTAGGATTTTAGGAAAAAGAGACAACTCCATTCCCATCTGTCCACACTATTGCCAAAGTATATAGTAGGGAGTGGGAGAGATTGCACTCTTCAAAAATACCTCACCACAGAATAACCACTCTACATAGTAGTTTATAATAGGGATTGGCCATTCCACTAAGACCTCTACCCAGGACAACAAGGAAGTGCAATACAGTGTGGGGAAGGACTGACCTCAACACTGAGAACTCTCTCTTAGATTAATACAGTGTGTACTAGGGTGTAGAATCAAAATGGCCTCAACACTGAGACCTCTCTCAGATCACAGGTGTACATGGTAGGGTGTGGGGAGGTACTGGCCTCTCCAATGAGAGTTCTCTCTGGGAAGACAGGTGCATGAATTAAGGTGTGGAGAGCGACTGGCCCCTATCATTAGATCTCCCTCTTTGAGGAAAGGTATACATAGTAGGGTGTTGGTAGAGACTGGCCTTTCTTGTGAGCCATCTCTGCTGAGACATCTCTGTTGAATGACAGATGTACAACTACGGCGCAGAGAGAAACTAAGCTGTATACAGAGAAGGTTCTCTTGGATGACAAGTGTACAGACTAAGGTATAGATAGACTGCCGGGTCAGCTCAGACATCTCCCCAGAGTAACACATGTGCAAAATAGGATGTTGATAGAGACTGCTCTCTCTGTTCATACCTCACTTTATGATAAGGAATGTCATTAGTTGAGTATAACATGGAGTATCTTGTCTGTTGACAACTGTTGACAGCTGTGCCTTCGACACCCAGTGGGTATATTTGAATGTAAGGACACACTCACCTCTCTCTCAGACACCCCCTCATGGGGACAGGCATGCCTAATAAGGTGTACACAGAGACAGACCTCTGTGTTAAAACTTATCTCCATAGTGGCAAGCATATATACTAACATGTGCCAAAGAATTGCCATCTCTACCAGCCAAACATACATATTTTTATTGGGATTTGTACAGGGCATGGCTACTCAGGAGCCAAACGAGCCCAGCAAATATATCAGAAAACTATTCCTATTCCAGTAGGCTTCGAACAACCAAGTTTTCTTCCTCTACCGGAAAGTTCAGAAGGGATCGACAAGCACTCAGATCAGTCGGGAGGGAATTACAAAGCTTTGGTCCCAGAAAGACTGCTGGACTGCTGATTCTAGGAACTAAAGAAAGGTCAAGGTTACTTGAACGCAAGGGCTGACTGGATGTCTATGGTGACACCATAGATCTGAGATAAATAGGGCCAGAAATGGATAAACATTTCTGCACATAGCACAGAGCTTTGAATTGGATGCAGTGCTCAATTAGGAGTCAATGAAGTTCACAGAGCAGACTTGTAGTCAGATAGAGCTTTGGCGGATACAGAAGCAGTCTAGCTGCTGTGTTTTGCACAATCTGAAGTTGCCTGATTAAGCTCTTCTTGACACCTTATTAGAGGATATTTCCATAATGTAGCTTAGAATACCTAAAACCTGGATGGCCATTCTTTGGACAGGGCTGGGAAGACAGCCCAGACATTTTGTAAGCCATCTTAGGATGCCAAAACAGGTAGCAGCCACCTTTTTGATGTGGTGGCTCATGGTTAATTCATTGTCCAACCACACTCCCACAACCACATTGTCCAACCACACTCCCCTACACTAACAACTGTAAAACAAACAAAATAACAAACTACACTAATCTATAAAAAGAACTCCTCACTCCAGCATCAACACTTCTTTCCATTTTCTTAACCACAGGGAAAGGGTTAGGAATAGTACCCACCACCTCTGGCCATATATAGGGACACCAGTCATGAGGAACGTTGCCCACCAAAAACACCTCAGTCTTATCCCCATTTAATTTGAAGGAGTTAGTGTTCTTTCGTGCAAATACTTGTGTTAGACAGCTGTTCAAGGCCTCTGTACTAATAATATCTTGGGATGACAGAGATACCACAATCTGAGTATCATCTGCATATTACAGAAAAGTAAGACCACAAATTAATTAAAAGCTGAGTAAGTTCATTGATTATGATTCAAATTTACAAAACATCAAAGGAGGACACAGGCCGAGAGGTGAACCTGACTTAGTAGCGGCCAAGAGAGAAGAAAAAGTTGGCAGGCCCAGAAGCTGAAATGTACTCAATCCACAGGGCATATCCGGACAAGCCTGTTGAGGAATAAATTCTGATGAGGGGGTTCAAGAAGCTTGGATATCTGCCATTTAAAAAAAAAGAAAGTGGCTAACTCCTCAGTTGTGATAGAGAAAATACAGGCATCGTGTTTGTGGGATCAGAGAGTGTCTGAACAGCCTAAAAGGGGGGTTTTGAGCAGTTTTGGGCCAAGCTAAGTTTGTCTCAAAGAAAGAGGCTCTAGCAGCTCTACATTCTTCAAGATAGTCTTTTAGAGCCAATTTATATTCGACTTTGTCTGATGCACAGTAAGATTTACACCAGATTCTTTCATGCAGTTTACATTTTTTTATGTTTGCACAAAAGGTCAATATACATATATATTACACCTCCCCAGAGCAGAATACACATTTTCCCACCTGTTTATATGTAGATACATTTCCATCAAGCAGCACAGTTACAGATCTTTAAGATGGAACTGCCACTTTAAGTAAAAAATGCAGGATGGTAATAATATTAAAATTGTTAAAAGCTATTAAGAAAATAAATCAGTAGTAACTTTAAACTTTTTATTACAAAAAGCAAATTAGCAACATTATAAACAAAAACAACTCCAGTAACAAACTACATTAACAACTGTAAAACAAACAAAATAACAAATTACACTAATCTATACAAAGATTTCCTCACTCCAGCAATCAACACTCCTTCCTGTTTTGCTTCACTTGGCTACTGTATTTTGATGTACGTACATCTTCTTTTCCTTTGTTTCAGCCACCTTTGCCCTCCAAATATTGTTTAACCATCTACTTATCACAGTACTTCTCTTACACACTTCCTCTCAAAAACAATGACCACAATATGCATCCTACTAATGGAGTGTATTCAGAACTCATCTACCCCTTTTTACTATTCATTATCCAGCAAGAGTCATAAGAGATCATAAAGATTAGTTAAAAACAATATACATTTATTTTAATCACAGTAGTTATCCCTTAGACACTTCCTTTCCAGATCTAGGGGGACAGCATGCCTTTCTGCTTACCCCTTATATAGCTCTTTACTTCATTTCCACAACACCTTAATTTTTCACAGTAAACATTGATGGCTGCCATTTCACTTCTAACATTCCAACAGCCAGCTCATCAGAGGGCTTGTTCCCGTGAGACTTGCGGAAGTCTCTGGCTCCCATGAGAGAATGAAGAATCACAGGAAAACAGCCCTCTCAACCAATTACAGGACTCCATTTTTAAATTTGTGCTCTCACGGGATGCCAATGGGGCTCCCTCGAGCCCGACCACCTAAACATACAATTATTTTTACCATTAATTTTTTAAAAACTACTGAATGTATTTACACCAAATAACAAAAAAGCACAATCTGCGGACCAAGATCTAGCTTCCTGCCAAATTTGGTGTAATTCCCTTCAGCAGTTTTTGCTGTAGCCATGTCTAAAGAAGTCTATTGAAAATGCATGGGGACGTTATGTTTTAAGATCCTCATCTTTTCTTGGCCCCGGCTTGACGGATCACCCCAAAACTTTCCAGGAAGGAGCTGAGGTGGATTTATATCTAAAGCTATATTTATATATATATATATATAGAGAGAGAGAGAGAGAGAGAGAGATAGATAGACCTAGATAGAAATAGATATAGATATATAGGGGGTTATTCCAACTTTGGAGGAAGTGGTAATCCGTCCCAAAAGTGACGGTAAAGTGACGGATATACCACCAGCCGTATTACGAGTCCATTATATCCTATGGAACTCGTAATACGGCTGGTGGTAAATCCGTCACATTTGGGACAGATTACCACCTCCTCCAAAGTTGGAATAACCCCCATAGTCACTTAAAAAAAACAAAGGTTACAGGGATGTTATAGTTAGGTTCTGAATTTCTTAATTTACTCGCACAAAAGACATTCAGCAGTTAGAGTTGCTTCAATTAACTATAACTCGTCCTCCCACCGTACACAGTTTTTTATTCGATAATTTGACTTCTAATATTTCATTGATATTTTTATTGACATTGTAAAAGTTGTCATGAGTGCTGTAGTACTTGGGGGAAGTAGCAGTGCATGGCGAGGGCGTGAGTTATAGTAACCCTGGGCCACAAGTTATAGTTAATTGAAATAAGTCTAACTATAACTGCTGAATTTCTCTTGTTTTGTGTAAGTTCAGAACCAAACTATAACGTCCCTGTAGCCTTTGGTTTTTTAAGTGAATTTCTTTGGTTTTTTAATTATATTTCCTAACTAGAACAACTCTGTAACCTTTGTTTTTTTTCAGTAAATTTCGCCCCCGGGGATCCCATCCCCTGGGCCCATTACTATTCAATGGGGGGAGGTGCATTTCCCACCTACCTGGGCTGATTTTGGCCCCAGGGACTCCATCCCCCTGGGCCCACTAGAATTCAATGGGTGGGCTCTGTAGCCCCCCTCCCCAGTCCGATCTCAGGCCTGGGGACCCCATCCTCCTGGTCCCGGCCTTTTAATATAGTTTTTGTTTGGGGAAAGGGGGCAGCGTGGTCTGCCTCCCCCAGCTGATCTCTGTCCCATGGACTCCATATCCTAGGGCCCAGCCACCTGTCTTGGGTGCCTTGCAGGGCATGTCTACAGGCAGGGAAACAGAGAAAACCTCCACTCCCAGCAAGTGAGAGCTATTTGACAGATCTCGCTTGCTGTAACCAGAGTGTTTGCTGTGACTTGGCAGGAGCTTTTTACAGATCCTGCCAAGTCACAGCAAACAATGATATCCTGGGTTGAGGGTGGCGGTCCCCAGGGCTATTATTGGCTCCACATTAAACTTTGCCCAGGGAGATGGTGGTCCCCGGGGCTGGGAGTCCGTAATGGACCTTCTTTATTATCTTTTTTCAACCCTGAGAAGGTGGTGGTCCCTGGGGCTGTGGGTAGGCTGCACAGTCCCCCCTTAAAATGAAATTAATTGCCCTGGGGAGGTGGGGGTCTCCAGGGCTTCCGGGGGGGTTGGGCACAAGGCCACTTTGGGTTAATTTCATCATTTTCCCTGGGGATGTGCTGGACCCAGGGGCTGCTGGGGGCCATGCAGGCCCCCACATTATTTGTTCATTTGTATCGGGGAGGTGGCAGTCTCCTGGGCCTGGGCGGACCCTGCATTGTTATATTTATAAGCCCCGGGGAGGTTGTGCTACCTAGGGCATAAAATTGCCATAGGAGGTGGGCCCTATTCACCCCTCCTCCTTGATTTTTCATATGCCCTCAGGACCTGGCCCACCCAGGGGCTTTATTAACACAAGCACAGGAGACATTGCAGCGAATTTGTGGTGAAACGAATTTTTAAAAAGTGCTTTTTGGCCCTGGTGGGGCACATCCCTCTGGGCCCCCCTGGCACCAAAGCTTAAGGGTCAGGGTGTCCCTACCCTTGCCCCTTTTCTTTTTTTCACTCTTTTTCTGGGACTTGCCTGAAGCCAAGTTCCAAGATGGCTGCCAACACTTCCTGGTTGAAGTGTTGGCAGCCAATCAGAGCTCTGCAGATCTCTGCATGAGCTCTTATTGTTCATGAAGACGTCAGGGAGGAATTGCTGCCCTAGGTATACACATTTGGCTTTCCTTTATTTCTCTTAAACTACTGAACAGATTTACACCAAAACAAAAAACATTATGGGGGTCATTCCAACCCTGGCGGTCGGTGATAAAGCGGCGGCCAACCCGCCAACAGGCAGGCGGTCAAAAAAAAGGTATTCTGACCCTGGCGGGAACCGCCAACACAGGCCGCCACTTTAACACTCCGACCGCCACGGCGGGACAGACAAACAGCACGGCGGTCACCGCCAACAGCCAGGCGGCAGACAATGTACCACCCACCCTATCACAACTCACCAATCCGCCACCTTTTCCGGGGCAGGAGCCCCGCCGATAAAAACACGGCGGCAACAGACTACGAACGGGAAAACGCTCACCTATACACACTCCACGAGGAAGGAGGACAGCATGGAGCCCGAATTACACATCCTACCAGCTATTGTCTACCTGCTCATCTACCACGAGTACGAACGCCGGCGCAGATGACAACGGTGAGTACTGCACCTACGACACAGGGGAGGGGGGAGGAGGAAAGCTTACGGGCACACACATATGCGACCCCCCCCCAACTATCTACACACCAATGCAGAGCAACAAGTCACAGTGACACCACCCAAACCCCCCGGAATAATGCAAAGACATAATTAAAGTGAGAATCAACATTTATGTATATAAGAGGTTCTTTGAAGTCATGGTAAAATAGCAAAATTAATTTTAAAAAATCAAGTAAGAACATTGCGAAACCGATAAACTTAGGCAACAAGTCCTGCACAGTCACTTAAATTTCCACTGTCCGTGGGCCAAAGTGTATCAACACATGGGCAAAGCCCACACAGGAGACCTGAGTCCGTTGGAGAGAACACTGCTGGGGCATCAGATGACAAAACTACAGGCACCTCAGGGGGAAGGGAAGGGGGGGCACCTCAGCCACATGAGTCCACGACGCCAGATCCACGAAGGGTCCACCATGCCCACTGTGCCATCCTGGGGAGTGCAAAGCCACAGTCTCACAAGTCTCTACAGTGGGTGGATTGCCCACTGTGCCATCCTGGGCAGTGCAAAGCCACAGTCTCACAAGTCTCTACAGTGGGTGGGTTGCCCACTCTGCCATCCTGGGGAGTGCAAAGCCACAGTCTCACAAGTCTCTACAGTGGGTGGATTGCCCACTGTTACATCCTGGGTAGTGCAAAGCCACAGTCCATCAGGTGGATTACAGAGACCACTGGTCATGGAGGAGGCATGGTGGGCAGAGTGCGTCGTGAAGGCCTGCCCGACACAGAACCGGGACTGCCAATGGGCCAGCGGTGCTTGACAGGAAGGGCCCAGCGGAGCGGTGCTGGAGAGGGCGGGGCCCAGCGGAGCGGTGCTTGAGACGGCGGGGCCCAGCGGAGCGGTGCTTGACAGGAAGGGCCCAGCAGAGCGGTGCTTGAGACGGCGGGGCCCAGCGGAGCGGTGCTTGACAGGAAGGGCCCAGCGGAGCGGTGCTTGAGACGGCGGGGCCCAGCGGAACGGTGCTTGACAGGAAGGGCCCAGCGGAGCGGTGCTTGAGACGGCGGGGCCCAGCGGAGCGGTGCATGACAGGAAGGGCCCAGCGGAGCGGTGCTTGACAGGAAGGGGCCCAGCGGAGCGGTGCTTGAGACGGCGGGGCCCAGCGGAGCGGTGCTTGACAGGAAGGGCCCAGCGGAGCGGTGCTTGAGACGGCGGGCCCAGCGGAGCGGTGCTTGACAGGAAGGGCCCAGCAGAGCGGTGCTTGAGACGGCGGGGCCCAGTGGAGCGGTGCTTGACAGGAAGGGCCCAGCGGAGTGGTGCTTGAGACGGCGGGGCCCAGCGGAGCGGTGCTTGAGACGGCGGGGCCCAGCGGAGCGGTGCTTGACAGGAAGGGCCCAGCGGAGCGGTGCTTGAGACGGCGGGGCCCAGCGGAGCGGTGCTTGACAGGAAGGGGCCCAGCGGAGCGGTGCTTGAGACGGCGGGGCCCAGCGGAGCGGTGCTTGACAGGAATGGCCCAGCGGAGCGGTGCTTGAGACGGCGGGGCCCAGCGGAGCGGTGCTTGACAGGAAGGGGCCCAGCGGAGCGGTGCTTGAGACGGCGGGGCCCAGCGGAGCGGTGCTTGACAGGAAGGGCCCAGCGGAGCGGTGCTTGAGACGGCGGGGCCCAGCGGAGCGGTGCTTGACAAGAAGGGTCCATCGGAGCGGTGCTTGAGACGGCGGGGCCCAGCGGAGCGGTGCATGACAGGAAGGGCCCAGCGGAGCGGTGCTTGACAGGAAGGGCCCAGCGGAGCGGTGCTTGAGACGGCGGGGCCCAGCGGAGCGGTGCCTTTCTGCACAGCGGGGCCCTCTTCATCGGTGTCTTTCTGCGCGGCGGGGCCCTCTTCAGCGGTGTCTTTCTGCACGGTGGGGCCCTCTTCAGCGGTGTCTTTCTGCACGGCGGGGCCCTCTTCAGCGGTGCCTTTCTGCACGGCGGGGCCCTCTTCAGCGGTGTCTTTCTGCACGGCGGGGACCTCTTCAGCGGTGTCTTTCTGCACGGCGGGGCCCTCTTCAGCGGTGCCTTTCTGCACGGCGGGGCCCTCTTCAACGGTGTCTTTCTGCACGGCGGGGCCCTCTTCAGCGGTGTCTTTCTGCACCGCGGGGCCCTCTTCATCGGTGTCTTTCTACACGGCGGGCCCTCTTCAGCGGTGTCTTTCTGCACGGCGGGGCCCTCTTCAGCGGTGCTTGTCCAGTCATTCAAGGGAGCCAGAGCTGGCCAGGACTCCCTGCTTAGTCGCCCTCCGACCGTGCAGTTGCTGGACCCTTCTGTGACGGAGTCCTGGGCCCGTGGGTGTCCTCCCTCACACCCGGGATGGGGCTTGTGGGGCCCTCCTGGTCCGCGCCCCTGCTGGCTGACTTCTCCGCCCTGCTGCCCTTGCCCTCCTTCGATGAGGCTCTCTGGCCCTTGCCTCCCCTGGATGTTGTGGCAGGTGACGGCCCAGGACTTTGCTCTTTGGGGGCAGCCGTGTCAGTCTTCTTGCGGCGGCCCCTGATTTTACGGGTCCTCTTTCCGGGGGGGGGGCTGGCTGTCCCCTTGCTGCTGGCCGATGTATCAGTGCTGGAAAAAGGGTGGACTCCAAAACCCGTGCACAATGGTGACACTTGAAGCAGGGCTGGTGGTGGCTGAGGTGCTCTTGGGACTCTTAGCAGATGGAGGGGGTGGGTCAGGTGGGGCAAAGAGGTTAAGTTTGGAGAGGTAAAGTTTTTTAGGACCAATGTAAAGGGTAGGTGTAGTGGGTATGGGAGTGGAGGAAGAGGATGTGGTTGTAGGAGAGTCAGGTGTGCTGTCTTTGGGTGCAGGTGCTTGTGACGTAGGCTGTCGTGAGGTGGTTGGCTGTTGGGTGGGTGGCTGCCTGCGTTTGTGTGTCTTGGAAGAGGGGGTGACAGACACAGTGGGAGAGGACACAGGGGACGTGTAAATGGCAGTGGGGGTGGTGACTGCACGTGTGCGGACTGTACTGGAGGGTGTGCTGGTGATGGAAGTACTGGTTGATGGTGGTGTGCATGCAGGTGTGAGTGGAGACGTCACAGGGAGGGAGGCGGGAGACGAGGAGGAGGGGGACACAGGGGTGATAGTGACTGTTGGCATGTCTGCATCTGGGTGTTGCTTGGGTGAATGCTTGTGTGATCTGTGGTGCTTATGTCTGGATGAGCTGCCCTTGGGTGTTGAGGTGTGTGCAGGCTGGTCTGATGGTGTGGATGGGATAGTCTGAGGAACAGGAGACAGAGACAGGGTGGAGGCAGTTAGAAGAGGGAGGCTGGAAACAGGGACAATGGCTGCCGTCAGTGCTGAGGCCAGAGCATTGAACGATCGTTGATGGGCAGCCTGACCCGAATGAATGCCCTCCAGGTATGCATTGCTCCGATGCACCTCCCTCTCTACCCCCTGGATGGCATTCAAAAGGGTAGACTGCCCAACAATGATGGTCTGTAGGAGGTCAATGACCTCCTCACTGAGGGCAGCAGGGCTAACATGGGCAGGGCCTAAGGTGCCTGGGGCGAAGGAGATGCCCGCCTTCTTGGGCGAGCGGGCACAGAGCGAAGGCTGAGGGGCTGCTGGGAGGGCGGAGCTGGTGTGCTGGGTGGCGGCTGTACCTGTAGAGGCGGGGGGCCCGGATGTTGCTGCCACCGCTAGGGAGCTCCCTTCCGAGGACGTGTCAGTGTCGCTGGTGTCACCATGGGTCCCCGTTGTGGTGCTCCCCTCGCCCTCCGTATCACTGGTGACCTTGGTGTCTGTACCATGGCCCACCGGGGCCTTGTGAGTTGCAGCTCCCTCGTGCTCCGATGCCAATTCTCCTCCGCCTGATGATGCTAATGCACACATGCACAAGAAGATAAAGAAAAAGGGTGGGGGGAGAAATAAAAACAGGTTGAGTGCATGCATTGTCAACACCGTTGGCGGAGAGGACAGACACAGGAGGCTCATGCACTACGCCGCGCAATCGGGGTACACTTCTCAGTACTTGTGACTAGGCCAACAGGTCTATGGACAACATATGCGCACATGGGTGATGCTGGACCATGGATTGCTGTACTTGGCACCCTACAGAGGTGGGGGGCGGGGGCACAGGGCCATGCCTAAAGGAGGGGACTACACTACAGAAAGCGCCCTGGCCTAAAGTCACCCACAGCCCTCCTCCCCCACCCAGACGCCTCCACTGCGTGTAAAGATAGCAGAATGTGCTGGTACTCACCCCCTTGTGTCTTCAGTGATGTCCTCACGCGCCCATCCAAATCGGGGTAGGCCACCGCCAGGATCCGGGACATCAGGGGGGTCAAGGTACGACTGGCACCCCTTCTACGTTGGGAGGCCATCCCCAGCAGTGACTCGGCGGTCTTCCTGGTCCCGCGGGGGATGTCCTCCCACCTCTTTCGGCAGTGGGTGCCCCGTCTTGTGTGGACCCCCATGGCCCGGACGTCCTTGGCGATGGCACGCCAAATGTCGACTTTCTGATGGGCGCTGACCTATTTGACATGTACAGGGTTGGAAAGGAATTTTCAACATTTTTGTGCATGTTAGATGTGATTGCCCCCCCCTCCCCAACCCTGCCATGTGGCACATGCTCTCATCTGTCGTGCCTTGCACTCCTCATTCGCTCCCCACCCCACCATCTTACATCCACCATACACAACCCAGGCATAGCCCATTCAACGTGCACCCTGTGTACTAACCTGTTGGTCTAGAGGACCGTAGAGTAGCGCATACTGGGGCAGGACCCCATCCACAAGTTTCTCCAACTCTTCTGAAGTGAAGGCAGGGGCCCTTTCCCCAGTCGCAGCAGCCATTGTCTCTTCCAGACCGAGGTCACAGCAGCACTTGCAGTATAGGTCCTCTCCTGTGGATGATCAGGTCTCGAGTGATTAAGCAGATAGAAAATGGCGGTCACGCCCGCGGCGGTGCGTACCGCGACAGCCGGCGCACATCGTCATTGGCTCCTGAGACCCATAGGGTTCAATGTTAACCAATGCTGCTTTGCGCCTCGGTCTTCGACCGCCTACCGCCACGGTGTGCCACGCCAGCGCAGTGACCTCACATCCCACTGTCACACTTCACAGGTCAGGCAGACGCCATTTCAAGGGCCCACATGGCTTAATTTCTACTGCGTCACACAGGCCTAGGCCTTGCATTGCCACTCATACAAGCCATTCAATGCATAGCGAATCGTGATCTGTGCAAGCTGTGTGAACGAACCTGTGGGTTGCTTGACTCTGTGCTCCATGTTGTCCTTCCTAGGCACCGTCCGCTGGGACTTGCAAGGAGAAGGATGAATCCTCCTGTGTACCGCCCGCTGGTGGACCTGTCGACAATGGAAGAACGACATATTATACTTCGATACCGACTTGACCAAGCCACTATACATGAACTGTGTGCCCAGCTGGAGCCAGACCTGATGTCCCCCATCCGCCAACCCACAGGGATTCCCCCTCTGGTGCAGGTTCTGTCAGTACTCCATTTTTTGGCAAGTGGGTCTTTTCAGACAACAGTGGCCATGTCATCAGGGATGTCTCAGCCTATGTTTTCTAAGGTTTTGTCCAGAGTGTTGTCTGCCCTGATGAAATACATGTGGAGATACATTGTTTTCCCTGAGGAGGGTGATTTGGCCACTGTGAAGGGTGATTTCTATGCCCTTGGACATATCCCCAACATCATTGATGCCATTGATGGGACCCATGTGGCTTTAGTACCCCCAAAAGACAATGAGCAGGTATATAGAAATAGAAAAAATTACCATTCGATGAATGTCCAGGTGGTCTGTTTGGCTGACCAGTACATCTCCCATGTAAATGCCAAGCTCCCTGGGTCAGTGCATGACGCGTATGTCATGCGAAATAGCAGCATCCCTTATGTGATGGAACAGCTACAGAGACACCGTGTGTGGCTAATAGGTGACTCTGGTTACCACAACCTGCCTTGGCTATTGACCCCAGTGAGGAATCCCCGGACCAGGGCAGAGGAACGGTACAATGAGGCACATGGGCGAACTAGGAGGATTATAGAACGGACCTTCGGGGTCCTGAAGGCCAGGTTTAGGTGCCTGCATATGACAGGGGGATCCCTCATGTACTCACCAAAGAAGGTGTGTCATATCATCGTGGCCTGCTGTATGCTTCACAATCTTGCATTGCGACGCCAGGTGCCTTTCCTGCAGGAGGATGGTCCAGATGGTGGTGTTGTAGCAGCTGTGGAGCCTGTGGAGAGTGAAGAGGAGGAAGACGACGGGGACGACACGGACAACAGGGACACAGTTATACAACAGTATTTTCAGTAGCACCCAGGTAAGAATCACCCACGCCATTTTACATTTACTTCTGGCCTCCTGCATCTCTACTTTCTGTGTTTCCCCCCAGTTCCTTTTCACTGATTTTTGACTTTCCCTTCCCTTTTCAGAGCTGTATGACCCACAGCGTGACTTCTGCTTTGTTTGCCCATGGACTAATGCTTATTGACACTGGTATGTTGTCATCACAATGTAAATGAACATTATTGCACCGTTATGTGTAATACATTTGTAAAGAATACAAGCAGACTCCTGACATTTGAAGTGCAATTGGTGATTTATTTTCAGTGCTGCGTATAGGTCCATGATAGTAAAACGGTGATGGGTGGGGGTGGAGTAATGTCCATGGCAGAGTCCAGTTCTCAGTAGCACAGGTGCATTGCCCATATGCCTGTGGAAGGATGGAGCAGGGGCAGTTCAAGGTTGGACAGGGTGACAATGTGGGACAGTGGGATGGCATCAGGGGGTATCTTAGGCTGGCGGGGGTCTTGGCATCCTACTCTGTCTTCTTGTGTGATCTCAGGTTCCGCTTGTGGGGTGGTTGATCTTCAGCAGGAGGTGGGGTTCTGGTGGCCTGTCGTGGTGTGGGGGCCTCCTGTCCACTTGCGCCGGCGGAGGTGGTAGGCTGTTCGTCGTCCGGGCTGGTGACAGGGGCCCTTTGGGGTGCCACATGGTCCCGCAATGTGGTGACTATCTGGTTGAGGGCCAGGACGATGGTCCCCATTGCGGTACCGATGCTCCTGAGTTCGTCTCTGAACCCCATGTACCGTTCCTCCTGCTGTGCCTGGATCTCCTGGAACCTGGCCAGTACCGTCGCCATCGTCTCCTGGGAGCGGTGGTATGCTCCCATGATGGTGGTGAGGGCCTCTTGTAGAGTGGGTTCCCTGGGCCGGTCAACCCCCTCTCGCACAGCAGCCCTCCCAGTTGCCCTGTTTCCCCGGGCCTCTGTCCCCTGGACAGTGTGCCCACTACCACTGCCCCCAGGTCCCTATTGTTGTTGGGGTGGTGGGTCAGCCTGGGTGCCCTGTAGTGGCGGACACACCGCTGATTGACGCGTCCTGGAGACAGAGGCATGGGCCCGCTGGGTGGGAGCTGTGCTGGTATTCCCAGAGGGGGTTGGGTCTGCTGTGGCCTGTGTCTGTGTGTGGGGAAACGACTGTCCAGAGGTCCCCGATGGTCCGGACTGGTCATCAGGTTCTAGGTCAACAGAGCTGCTGTCATCACTGGGGGCCTGTTCTGGGGGCGGGATGGACAAATCTGGACCCTCCTGGGCGGTGTGTTGGCGTTCGGGCCCTGCAGGGGTAAAAGAGTATGGTTATTGCTTCTGTGTGTGCCATGGCGTGCGATTTGTGGGTGCCCTTGTCCCCCAGTGCTGGCATTCCCTTGTGGGAGGAGTTGTGAGGGTGGTTTGTGGGGGGGGGATGGGTATGTGCAGTGGTCATGCTTGGGTGATGGGTGTCCATGGTTTGTGTTGGCATTCAGGGATTGGTGTTGTGTTGGGTGGGTTGTGCTGGTGAGACATTGGCAGGGAGGATGTGTGCTGGGGGTTTGGGGGTGAGGGTGGGTGTGTGGGTTGGCATGCTGGTGGTTGGGGGGGGGTGAAGTAGTTGGGATTCGACTTACCAGAGTCCATTCCTCCGCCTACTCCAGCGAGGCCCTCAGGATGCAGGATGTTCAAGACCTCTTGCTCCCATGCTGTGAATTCGGGTGGAGTGGGTGGGGGTCCGCCGCCAGTCTTCTGCACAGCGATGTTGTGTCTTGACACCATCGACCGCACCTTCCCCCGTAGGTCGTTCCAGCGCTTTCGGATGTCTTCCCGGTTTCTGGGATGCTGTCCCACAGCGTTGACCCTCTCGACGATCCTTTGCCATAGCTCCGCCTTCCTGGCTATTGTGGTGTGCTGCACCTGTGTGCCGAATAGCTGGGGCTCTACCCTAATTATTTCCTCCACCATGACCCTGAGTTCTTGGTCCGAGAACCTGGGGTGTCTTTGGGGTGGCATGGGGTGGTGTGGGGTGGTGTTTGTGGTGATGAGTGTGGTGTGTGTGGTGGTGTGTGGTGTTTTGTGCGTGGATGTAGTGTGGGTGATGATGTTGTGTTCCTCTGTGTGTTGGGGTTTTCGATAGCTGTGCTCTCTCTCTCTCTCTCTCTCGCCTTCTCTCCGAATTTCTAGTAGTGGGGGTTTGTGGGTGATGTGGGTGTGTGTTTTATAGTTGATTGGATGTGTGGGTGTGGTGTGTGTATGTGTATCAGGTGTGTGTATTTCGAATTGTCCAATGTGGCTGTGTTTTGTAAAGGTGTGCGTATTTTGAGCGCAGCGGTGTGTACCGCCAATGGAATACCGCAGTTGAAAGACCGCCGCGTGGATTCGTGGGTCGTAATGGCATGGGCGTGTTTGTGTTGGCGTGACGGTGGAGGTTTGGTCATCTCCAGTTTATCGCTGTCCGCTGATGAGGCGGCCTTCCGTGGATGTCGGGTTTTTGGCGGTTTGGCAGTTGTGGGTCAGAATGACCGTGGCGGTTTACCGTGGCCGCGGCGGTAGAATGGCGGACTTCTGACCGGCGGTAAGAGCCTTTTACCGCCGAGGTCAGAATGACCCCCTATATGTGGACCAAAAGTTACCTTTCTGCCAAATTTGGTGTAATTCCGTCCAGCAGTTCGGGCTGTAGTCGTGTTCAAATCTCCTATGGTAATTAATATGGGAAACACAGTTTTCTTGATACCCCCCCCTTTATTTGGCCCCTGCTTGATGGATCACCCAAAACTTTCTGTGCTCAACAAGAATCATGGCACACTTTTTTTTTATTTCAGGAAGATTCGTCAAATAGTGCCAAAGATATAGGCAAGTTGAAAACCAATTTTTCTATGGAAACATGGTCCTAACTATAACTACCTACTGGCGACTACCTTTGTTTGCTTAATATTAGTCAGTGTGAGAGGGTCATGTGGGGACAATTCAGAAGAAACATGTTTAACATGCAGGTGTCCAGATCTTTCACTCGCAGGAAGTACTGAAAAAGCCTGAAAGGAAAGATGGCATCAATATAGCTGATGGGCCTAACAAATCCGTCAGTAAATACAATAAAGTGCAAAGATTCATATTTTAACTAAACAATTATTTTCTAATTTGCACACACTAAAAACATGCATAGTTGTGTACTATATTTTCACATATTTCTCCTAATGAATATATTGAATATAATAATTTCTCTTTATGGATATATTGGATATAATATAGTATAAAAGCATATGTCTTCACAGCCCTTCTCTTCTCCATAAGGGAAAAATCCAATCTACAGACAATAGAATATAATGTCACCATATTTTTGCTTATTTCAGTACAATCCCCTCTTCATCATCCTGAGAGGTAGCAAATATAAATGTATTGTCATTGCCTTTATTTTGCATGAGTGTCAAATGATGCAAAACACTAATTTAATAGCAACAGAGAGAGCAATTGCAATCAAAATAATGCCAATGCATGTTCTAAAATCTTAGTTCCAAAAAGGCCAAAACCATACTAAGGTACTCACAGTTTGTCCCTTGGGCTCAAGTCAGGCCTGTTTCCATTTCATGTAGTTTCTTCATACTCTCTTAAATATGATCTATCAGGTCCATACAATGGCACAACACCCAACTTTTTATCACCAGAAGATAATCTAAAGCCATTCTTTTCTGGACTAGAAACTTTGCATGGACATCTACTTGTTCTGCTACTAATCCCAAAGCTATTGGGGTGGACGTTGTGCCATCTTCCAGGACATCCATATCCCTTTTTATCTGACTTAGAGCAATGTTCATACCATGCATAGTGCTTGGAAAAGAAAAGAATCTGGAGGTGGTTGGAACTACTATCTGACCCTTCTTCTTTATAGCTAGTGATCATCAAAATGTCTTATAGCAGGCACAATGTACCCAAGATACAAGTTACTGTCCAGTCCAAAGGCAGCCAAGAATAATTCTATGACTCAAAAATAAAATATGTGTCACCCTGTTGAGAGTGCCATGGAAGACACAGCATTCAATGAGGAAGATGTAAATCCAATAGAAGCTCATCAAAAGAAATGTTCTAAACTGTTAAATCACATTTACTCTGCCTGACAGGAATAATAAATGTATTTGCTCCTCGTTGCTTCCAAATGAACCCTTGTTCAGTCATTGCAAAGTGAGTGGTGTATGGCATGTTAGGAATGAAAGGGTTGTTAAACTTCCTAGAAAAAAAGAGGGAGATCCCAGCACTTTCCAGCAGTCAGTGTCCCAAATGATAAAGTGGCGGGCAAGTTTCAATAAAACTGCTTAGTAGTCCAATCAAAGTGATACTATGGTGGTCAGTATGAACATTGCGGTAAACACCATCTCCTGCAGTGGCGACGGCGAACAGTATCCCGCCATTGGTGGTGAACAGAAACCCACCATAGAATGATGCAAAAAACAGAATCCGCCAAAAATATTCCTACCACCAGTCATCGCCAGGGCCCTGTCGGTGAAAAAGCTGCACATCCCACACCGGCCACCGCCAAGCACACAAATCACCTGCCTTCCAAATAATGATGCACAAATCACCGTGGCGGTCAGTGGATGTCGAACGACCATTGGCAGTACAGACCGCCACGGCTAGCAAGTGGACCCAACAGTAAGAAATGCACACATTGGCAAGTTTGAAACCCACACACCTGACACACATCCACAACACCATAAAACACACACAGACACACCCAACAATCCTTTGCATTGCCAATTGGAGAAGCCAGACGGACAACACTACAGGCATACACTGAACACTACATCACACAGCTCACACACCCAAACACACAACAGCACCCTCACCAATACCCATACAACACACCACACACAACACACACAATGGCACCCCCCAAGCACCCACACTTTACAGAAAGGGAGCTAAGTACCATGGTGGACAAGATACTCAAGGTCGAGCCACAAATATTCGGGGCACAGGTCCAGCACACACCCATCGCCAGGAAGATGGAGTTATGGCAGACCATTGCCAACAAGGTCAACGCAGTGGGAAACCATCCATGCACGAGGGACGACATTCGCAAGAGATGGAACGACCTGTGCGGGAAGGTGAGGTCCATGACATCCCGGCACAACATTGCGGTCCAGAAGACTGGGGAGGACCTCCACCAACACCCCCGACTACACTGACTGAGAGGAAAAGGTACTGGCCATCCTGCACCCTGAGGGCCTCACTGGACTCACTAGAGGAATGGACTCGGGTAAGTCATCTACAAAATTAACACATATCCACCACACATGTAATGCATGCACCACCCCACCCCTCCAACTACCACCAGGACCACTACCCCACCCAGGCCACAATCACTACATCCAGTCACCCTGCATGCCCACAAACCCACTAACAGGCCCACATCCCTCCCCCTATGCACAGCCACCTACCCCTACAAGGAATCAGAATGGCACTAAGGCAACCACAATGCACCTCCACATCCCAAGCAAAATGCAATGGCAACCTCACAAAAGCACCCTGCATGGCCCACCAGTGGAAGACCTGCACAAAATAGGCCTGCTCTGTGCACCCCATCCAATTTTGCTATTGTAACGTACATGTCCATTCCCCCCAACAGGCACCACCACCCATGCCACCCAGACGGACAAGGCAAGGAGTGGCAGTGGCCCACATGGAGACAGAGGCACTACTCAGGACACTGTAGAGGGAACTCTGGACAGTGAGGAATACCGTGGCCCTTCACACAGTCTTGGCCTGTCAACATACAGCAGCCTCACCCAGGACACAACTGACACCCCTACCACCCAGTCACCAACATCAGCTCCGGGCAACCAGCCCCACACCTGTGGATCCAGGCCACAGACTGGTGGAACACAAGGACATAGGCCACAGTCACAACCTACCAACAGGCAGGAAGTCAATGGCCACAGTACAAGTGGTACTGCCAGACCTGTGCAGGGGACACAGGCACAGGGGGCTAGGCCCAGTGGGAGGGCATCAATGGCCCAGGAGGGAGGCCAAAGGATGGATGCTGCAGCCCAGGAGGTGATCTCTGAGGTCCTGGGAGCATACCACCATACCCAGGACAGGATGGGCCAGATTGTGGCCACCCTGGAGCAGAATGAAAGGCTGCAGATAGCATACCACCAGGAGGCCATGGAGCAGTGGAAACAGCTCAATGCCACCATGGCCACTATTTTAGGGGTGCTGCTGCACCACTTCCCAACCCAACCTGAGACCCTAACAGACCAGAAATCCCCTACCACAGAACAAGATACAGACCAGCCATCAACAGCAGCAGCAGCAACTGGACTGGTGCCACTATCTAAGGACACACAGGATACCAGCACCTCTACCTGTACAGGCCAACACCAGGCACCCAACGGTCCCTCAGGCTCAGATATGGCACTGGAACACCTGCCGAGACCAAGGCACTGTCAAAGAGGTGACTGTGACACGAACTGTCCCCCAAGTGTGCCACTCATCCGTCATCCCCACCGTGCAATATCAACTCAACAACATGTAAAATACAGATGGACATATTACCACTGCCAACAATCGCTGAGACCATGTAGCCAGTATGGACATCCATCAGCAGCCCACTCCCATCACTGTAAAGAACACCATGGCATCCTTGACACCTAATAAAACACATGTACACCAATATCAATGTCCCCTGTCAGTATGTTGAATCGAATTGAAGTGTGCATGCAATTGTCATTGTAATCATATAATGATACCTTTATTGCAGGAATGGCACCCCATGCACAACATGGGTTGGTGTCAACAGAAATGTCGAACAAGTTGTTCATCATGTCACGTCACCTGCAAACCTTGTTACAATGAAAATGTCTATAGACCCAACACTCACATAGGGGATAAGTCATGTTGACAGTATGCAGCACAGACAACCACAGCAGCAAATAGTACATCTTAGTCACTGGAAGTATAGTTAGGTCAGTTGGTTCCTGGAGTGTACATTTTCCCTCTCTTCATCATCACCATCACTCTCATCTCCTCTTAGAGGAAGCTGGTCTGGATATACAGCACCCTCCTCCTCCAAGAGGGGAATAGATTTCCTCACAGCCATGTTGTGCAGCATGCAGCAGGCCACAACTATTCAACAGATCTTTTCAGGTTCATAGGCCGGGGATCCCCCAGAAATATGGAGGCAACAGAATCTAGATTTTAGGAGACTTATAGTGCGCTCTATCACCCTCCTAGTACGTCCATAGGCCTCATTGTAATTCCTCTCAGCATCTGTCCTAGGATTCCTCACTGGTGTCAGGAGCCAATGCATCTTGGGGTAGCCAGAATCACCTGCAAAAGTGGGCAAAACAGGTCTGTAACTAACAACCTTCCGTTGCAGACAGCCTGGCTGTCAGCTATGTGTAGACAATGTGTCAGACACACTTACCTATGACCCATCCTCTGTCCCCTTGTAGTTTTTCCATCAGTGGCACACTGCTGTTCCTCAGCACAAATGAATCATGGACTGATCCAGGGAACATGGCATTCACATATGAGATGTACTGATCTGCAGTACACACCAATTGAATGTTCATAGAGTGAAAGTTCTTCCTGTTTCTGTACACCTTTTCACTTACTCTTGGGGGGATGAGAGTGATGTGGGTGACATCGATGGCACCTATCACATGAGGGATGTTGGCAAAGGCATAAAAGTCTGACTTGATAGCAGGGACTTCAGCACTTTGGGGAAACCTCACATATGACTATAGGTGTCATACAAATGCATTCAGGAATCTGGACAATATGAGGCAAAACAATGGCTGTGAAACACCAGCACCCATGCCCACTGTCACCTGAAATGTGCCCATGGCCAGGAAATGGAGTGCAGAGAGCACTTGCACTTTTGTAGGGATGGCATGCTGATTCCGATTAGCCGGTCTCAGTGCTGGATCGAGTAATGCACAAAGTTCATGAATAGTTGCACGACTGATGATGATGTTACGCTCCACCATGGTCTCCAAATCAACAAGTGGTCTGTACACCGATGGGGCCCTCCCTCGTCACATGGATCTGTACCTAGGAAGAGTGGAGAACACATGTGAGGGACACATATTCATCTTCCCAACATGTTAAGTATTCAGCACTGCTGGCAAACAAGTCAATGACACCTATGCATTGTAGGATGTTAAACTGGAGAGGCATGTCCTCACTGATACATCTGAACTGTTGTGGTGAGTAAATGTTTTTTTAGCTATGCGTTTGGGGGATGGGGTCTATAGGGCCTGCATGGGGCCAATGAAAAATTAATAACTGCGTAGCAGTGTGCAAAATGTCTGCCCCCAGTAATCCAGATATGCAGAAGTGGAAGTGACCTCATTCCACTAGTGATTGTCATAATGGCGTAAGGCGGTGTTCACCGCCGGACAACCATTCATTGGTCAACATGGTTGTCAATGGGGAACATGGGCCTCTCATGATCGCCGCCGGCGGTGACGGTGCACACCGCCGCGGAGCGTGTGCTATCTCGTCACCCCAGATTCACTTGACTCCCAGATTACGTGCATGCAAGTACTCCACTGAGTGTGCTGTTGTGTCCTGACTCTGGTCCTGGAAAGTGACAGGGGAAAGTGCCCCGGCCTTCACCACCGAGGAACTGGAGAAGCTGGTGGATGGGGTCCTACCCCTGTACGCCAAGCTATATCGTCAACCAGAGGTACATATGAGTAAGCGGATTGGGGTGCATGGATGTGTGTAATGGTGGTAGATGGCTGTAAACACGAGTGCACAATTTGACACTGTACAGCCGTGGAATGCATGACATACTGCATGTGTGATGTGCTGTAATGCTGTTTAAGTGTCCATCCCATAGCGGACATCTAGCCAGCTGGATCAAATGGGTATTGTCTGAACTCTGTGTTACTTTTCTGTGTGTCCCCTACAGGTCAGCGCCCATCAGAAGAGGGGACTATGGCAGGCCATTGCCAGGGAGGTGGGCACCCACTGCAGGAAGCGGTGGGGGGACCTGCGGCGCTGGGCCAGGAAGACCTGCGAGGCACAGCTGCGGAAGTCCTCCCAACGATGAAGGAGTGCCCGTCAAGCACTGACCTCCCTAATGCGCCGCATTCTGGCAGTGGCGTATACTGTACAGACTTGGATGGGCGCTTGAAGGCTGCACAGCAGACACAAGGGGGTGAGTACAGAGACCATTGTATGCCTCCTTGATGGATGTCTGAGGGTGCTGTAGTAGGTATGCTGTCTAGTGGCAAGGACTCTGACAGATGTCATTTGGCATATTGGCCCCCATGGGCAGTTAGATGATAAGGGACAGGTCTGTAGTTCTTCAGGTCCTTCTGTGATGTTGGAGATGGATGTATACCAGGGTTGTGGCCAATGGTCAGGGGCATAGCCATGAGTATAGCTGTAGGTGCTGGACGGTGGTAGATTTGCTGGTTGGGAGTATGTGTGAACCAGTTATGTACATCCATTCAGCTATTTACAAATGTCTCTCCTGTTTTGTCTCCCCACCCCTGTTCTCCTGTGTTGTCTGTGTACATCAGCATCATCTGGCAAGGAAGCAGTAGCACCAGCAAGTGGGGATGCAGCGGCCCACAGTTCCAAGGAGTCAGAGTTGAGCGGCGCCAAGGGGACCAGTGGGTTGGAGGGCGAGGGGAGTACCACAGGGGAGGCCACTACCACTGGAGGTAGTGATTCTGACACCTCCTCCGATGGGAGCTCCCTGATGGTGGAAGACCCTAGTGGGCCCACCCATTCTTTGTCATCATCCGCCACCCCCATATCATCACCACCCTCGCAGTTGCTCCCCACCCAGTTGCCCGTGCCCGCTCACCCAGAAGGGTGGGTGCCTTCTTCGCCCCAGACACCTCATCCCCTGCCCCAGTCAGCCCTGCTGCCCTCACAGAGGAGGATATTGACTCCCTGAGGACCATCTCTGTAGAGCAGACAACCATAGTCAATGCCATCCAGGGGGTAGCATCACAGGTGCAGCAGACCAATGCCTACCTGGATGGCATTCACGGTGCCGTGTCTGGCCTACAGAGATCCTTTCAGCCTCTGGCCTCCTCTTTGACGGCAGCCAGTGTCCCTGGTTTTTCCCTCCCCCCGCCCAGCACCTCCACCCCTTCCAGTACCCTACTCCCTTCACCCGTCCAAAGCACACATTCTGACAGCCATGCACACACCTCAACACACAAGAAGCACACAGAGAAACACAAGCACCACACTTCCCACTACAGGCATATACACAGCCAACATACAAAGGCACACACAACAACATCCACTACCCCCAGTGTGTCCACCTCTTCTGCCTCCCTGTCTGTCACATCTACATGCACACTCACAGGCACTGCACCTTCATTCACTCTTTCTGGCCCTGTTCTTGCAGTCACCACAACATCAGACATCCAGTCATGCACCCCGGACACCACAACTGCACTCACCACAACTTCTCTGAGTTCCACTTGCAGCACACTCACCAAACTTGCAGACACCCAGACAACATCCACTTACACTGGCAGCCTGTCTTGTCCCACTGTGTCCACCCCCACTCCTCCTAAGACACTCAAACATTCCCAGACACCCACCCAACACACATCCACCACACCTCCGCATACTGTACAGTCACCTGCATCCATGTCACGCACACCTACACCTGTTACGACCACTCCCACACCTTCCTCCAGGTCCACCCTGATTGCCCCTAGGAAACGTTTCCTATACTGTGTAGACCTTTTTGAACCCACCTTCCCACCCCGTTTTGTCCCTAAACGTGCCCACCTCCTTGCCCTGTCCACTCCTCCCATGTCCAAGTCCGTTCCTGTCCGCCCTTCACATTCCCATGCACTGTTTTCTGTGAGCAAACGACCCCATGCTGGCCCAGGTACATCTGCAGCACCCCAGTCCAAGGCCACTCCCCCACCTTCCAAGACAAAAACCAAACCCCCTCCACCTCCCAACCGTAAGCCCAAACCCCCCCTCCCAGACGTAAGTCACCACCCCCGCTACACCCTGCCCCTGTTTCCTGAGGTGCCCGGCTTCCCCATTCATGCCCCTTTATGGTGGAGTACCATGTGTACATGTGGGAGTCAAGTTGGGGCCTTTTGGGCCCATCAGCCTTTTAGCTATGGACTGGCCTTTGGCCTAATGTGGACATTCTGTTGCTCCTGGAGCATTAATAAAGTTTGTGTGGCCAGTGTTGGTGTTGGCACACTCTGGATCCGTGGTTCCTCGTTCCATTGTGGGGGGGTGTTGTGCACATGTGTGTACTTTGGGCAGGGTTAATTTGCCTGTGTCAAGTAAGTACCTCTTGGTGTGGGGTGTATAGCTTGTGCTGTTGTGAGGGGTTGTGAGTGTGTTGCGGGGTGGGTGGAGTGGGTGGGTATGTAACTGTGCCCTTTCTTCCCTTGGTTAGTAGGTTGCGGTACTTACGTCGTCGTCTTCATCAGTGGTCTTGGTCGTGGAGGTGTATGACAAGGTGCAGGACTGGCATGATTTGCAACTCTCTCTCCATGTCTGCTTCGGCGTGTTGTGTGTGCCTCCGGTGAGTGTTTCATTTTATTTGGTTCGTTTCTACCTGGCTTTGCGTGGGGGTGGTTCCCGCCCCAGAACTGAGTGCGGTCTAGTGCTTCATTATTTGTTGGGCGGGTAGGGCCTTTCCGTCGGCCCGTGGGCAGCCTATTCCGCCGTTGTCGGCACTCCTCTGCTGGCGGTAAGTGTTTTTCAGGCTGCCTGTTTTTCATGTACTTCATTATTTGATGGCCCAGACCTCCTGACTGTTGGCGGTAATTACCGCCACCACCGGCGGTGCGGTCTTTCCCGTCATGTTCATAATGAGGGCCTATATCTTACATCAACAGACATGTTTGTACACCCCAGCAGGAAAGAAGAGTCATTTGTCTGCTTGTGTTTTTTTTCCACTAGCAGCACATAGGAGTAACCCTTGCAGGATGAGCAGGAATTTGGTACCAGGAGAGTCTTGGCACAGTTTGATCTAGTTCTGCTGCAACATTACCTCACCACCAGCAAGATGGTCAAAGCAGCAGCAATGACAGCAGTTCAGACCTATAGCAGAATCTAGTGTCCAGGGTAAGAAGACTGCCTATGGCGGGCGGACACAGTAATAATGAGAGGCTGTCGGGACAGCATCCTGCAATGCAGACAAAGGCAAAGTATCAGGTTCCAAAGACTTTGTCCCACCAATGGTCAAGGACACAGTAGCGGGGGGATCCCAGGCCCAGGATTGATCACAGAAGCACTGGTTCCCCTAGGAGGCCAACTCACTTGCAGTGAGAGGAATGAATCCATGTCTCCAGGCCTCTGCATTTAACAGTGATGTTCATGATGAGCAATACTTGGTATGGGACATGCCAGCATGGCTGGAGAGCTGTCTTTCTTTGGTATACTTGCACATACACCATATCACCAGGCAGGAGGGAGTCTCATGCCTCATCTGGACACTCAGGTAAGGTACTGTGAGAAAACAGGGCTGATTGCAGAGGCCCCCTAACTTTATGCCCCCATTTTCCACTTTTTGCTGGTGTTTTCCTGACACTGATGGTGCCCTGGGTACTGCTAACCAGTCCCAGGGCCTGTGCTCTGTGTAAAATGGATATGCAAATTAGGCTAATTCTAATTGGCTAAGTTAACCTACCTATAAGTCCCTAGTATATGGTAGGGCATGTAGGTCTAGGGACCACAGCATAGGTAGTGCACCCATAGGTGCACTGCTGAGGTGCCCAGTGTCATTTTAAAGGCAGGCCTGCCTTGCTGGCTGCTTTTAAATTAAAGTTATATGCAAATTGCCCTATGTGCCCCTAGGGCTGGGTGCCATGTAACTATAAGCAGGGACTTTATAAAAATAGCTTTATAAGCCCTGGTGAGGTAAAAACAGCCAAATTTGTTTTTCCCTCATTGTAGTAAATGGCCTTCATAGGCTAGAATGGGGAGACTTTATTTTAATTTTTAAAGTCTCCTTAAATGATGCATACCAAGAATTTGGTATCAAATTAATTGTTGTAATAAATCCCACAACTTCCAGTTGTGGGATTTAATATAACTTGTTCAGGTAAAGAGTTTTAGACTTTACCTGAAAAGTTGCCAATTTCAGCCCTGCATTGTTTTTGCTGCTGTGCTCTGATTGGCCAGCCTCTAGCAGTCTGGCCAGGCTACCTTGATGAGGTGTGAAGTGGCCTGGCTTCACACAAAGGAGTGTGCCTGTGGGAGGGAATCTCCCCTCAGCAGATGGTGAGGCAGGAAGGGGGAGGGCTGCCAAACTGGTCTTCAAAGGCAGAGAAGGACATTTGGAGCAACCAGTAACACCCCCACATCCTTCAACCCCAGACAACTAGGTGCCCCCTTGATTAGATTAGTAGAGGGCAGGAGAGGGGTGCGTTTATGTTTTTTAGCCACACCAGTGGGTGGGCTCAGCCAGATGTAACCTCCAAAAATCAGATTCAGCCATGATGGATTTTTAGAGAATGTTGCCTCCTGGGATTGATTTTTGCCACACTTCCCAGGAAGTGGTCATCACAGGGGGAAGGACCCTGCACCTGATTGGAGAACCAGGACCCCCCTGCTTTTAACCCAGGAGCAAGGATAAAACTGGCAGACCTGCACCCACACCTCAGTTCCCTACCACATCCAACAAGGAAGAACAACAGAAGAAGAAGGACTGCCCTGCTGGACCCCTGGCCTGCACCTGGAACCTGCACTCAGAAGGACTGCACCAGCTGCACACTTGGGCTTTACCACAAGAAGGACTTTGCCTGGCTTCAACTGGTTCAAGGAGGGACTCCCTGTTTGCTACAGGTGAAAAACTGCTAACCAGAGTCCCCTGAACTGCTAACCAGAGTCCCCAGAAGAAAGCGACCAGCTGACCACTGTACAGTGGCCAAAAAGGAGTTTGCACCAGGTGCATTCTGGTAGTTGTAGTCCGCACCCCCCAAGGACCATCTCAGAACTTCTGGACCCTTGGGGTGAGCTGTGGACCCCAAAAGAACCTTAAAAGGACATCTGGGAGAAGCCCCAGAAGTTTGGAGAAGTTTGGACAACTTTTGTAAAAAAGCTCCATAGAGGGACCGACCCGCCGCGGCAACTCTAGCTGGCTTGCCTCAACCGCGACCCGGCCTGATTTGCTGGTTCGTCCCGGTAAAGAAAATCTCCAAAAAAAAGACTAAGGGCCAGATGTAGCAAAGGGTTTTACCCATTCTATGTCTATGGGAAAATGTGTTTGTACATATGGCCCCAAGTCCGAAGGTAAAAAGTTGACCGGGACCTCCCAGCCAGCGCATCCGAGGAGGGCTCCATGGACGTCGGATCAAGATCCAGGTTTACCCCGGTCGAAGGATTTTCACCTCGAAAAAAACGACTAAGTCCGAAGGTAAAAATCTCCACCGAGGATTCCAGCATCGCTTACCGGGGAAGAGCTCCAGGAGGTCGGATTGGACTGTCAGGTTCGTCCCGCTGAAGAAAATCTTCGAAAAAAAAGACTAAGGTGGTCATTCCAACCCTGGCGGTCTGTGCTAAAGCGGCGGTCAAACCGCCAACAGGCTGGCGGTAAAAAAAATGCAATTCCGACCCTGGCGGAAACCGCCAACAGAGACCGCCACTTTAACACACCGCCCGCCACGGCGGGACAAACAAACAGCGCGGCGGTCACCGCCAACAGACAGGCGGGAGACAATGTACCGCCCACACTATCACAACCCACCAATCCGCCACCTTTCCGGGGCGGTAGCCCCGCCGATAAAAACACTGCGGAAACAGACATTTCAAACGGAAAACGCTCACCTCCATACACCCCACGAGGAATCTGGACAGCATGGAACCCGAACTACACATCCTACCAGCCATTGTCTTCCTGCTCCTCTACCAGGAGCACGAACGCCGGCGCAGAAGACAACGTGAGTACTGCACCTACGACACAGGGGAGGGAAAAAACTACGGGGACACACATTTGCGACACACCCACCCTCACCCTCAACCACTACAACACACACATCAATGCATAGCAACACATCACAGTTACACCCCCAAACCCCTCGGAAGAATGCAAAGGCAAATGGAAATGATTATAAATATAGAATTATATTGTAAGACTGAGTATAAAATATATCACACATCTATAACTTTATATACATAAATTGTCCAGTCCGATATGTCTATCAGCCATTGTTCGTGGGCCACTGGGCCAAAGGACATGGGCAAAGCCCACACAGGATACCTGCCTCCAACGGAGAGAACACTGCAGGGGCATCAGATAGGAAAACTACAGGCACCTCAGGGGGAAGGGAAGGGGGGGGCACCTCAGCCAGATAAGTCCACGACGCCAGATCCACGAGGGGCCTCCATGGCCAATGTGCCATCCTGGGGAGTGCAAAGCCACAGTCTCACAAGTCTCTACAGTGGGTGGGTTGCCCACTGTGCCATCCTGGGGAGTGCAAAGCCACAGTCTCTTAAGTCTCTACAGTGGGTGGCTTGCCCACTGCCATATCCTGGGGAGTGCAAAGCCACAGTCTCTCAAGTCTTTACAGTGGGTGGGTTGCCCACTGTGCCATCCTGGGGAGTGCAAAGCCACAGTCTCTCAAGTCTCTACAGTGGGTGGCTTGCCCACTGTGCCATCCTGGGAAGTGCAAAGCAACAATCTCTCAAGTCTCTACAGTGGGTGGTTTGCCCACTGTTCAATCCTGGGGAGTGCAAAGCCACAGTCTCTCAAGTGGATAACAGTCTCCACTGGTACTGGAGGGGGACTAGTGCCCAGAGTGCTTTGTGCAGCCCTGCCCGACACAGATGCAGGCCTGCCCCTTCCGCCAATGGGCCAGCGGTGCTTGAGATGAAGGGCCCAGTTCAGCTGTGCTTGAGATGAAGGGCCCAGTTCAGCGGTGCTTGAGACGGCGGTGCCCAGCGGAGCGGTGCTTGAGATGTAAATGTAAATTAGCACTTGCATAGCGCACTACTCACCCGTTAGGGTCTCAAGGCGCTGTACTCATACCGCTATGGAACCCCTCCTGGCTTTTTCCCTGTGAGGCGCCCACTCCTGAGCACCCCCAGGGTGAAGCCAGGCATCCAAGCGCTGTTGGGGCCGTTGTGGAGATTAAGCAAGCTATTGCCCAGAGTTGCAGAGTGGGACCCATGAATTAGATTAGGCACCGAGGCGAGAATTATCTGGTCAAGGGGAATTGAGCCCAAGACCTGCCGAAGCGGGACTTGAACCCTGGTCTTGAGCCAGATCTCTGCTTCAGGGTCTGTCGCTCTAACCATTGAGCCACACTTCTCCACTGGCCCAGTTCAGCGGTTCTTGAGACGCGGTGTCCAGCGGAGCGGTGCTTGAGATGAAGGGCCCAGTTCAGCGGTGCTTGAGATGAAGGGCCCAGTTCAGCGGTTCTTGAGACGGCGGTGCCCAGCGGAGCGGTGCTTGTGATGAAGGGCCCAGTTCAGCGGTGCTTGAGATGAAGGGCCCAGTGCAGCGGTTCTTGAGACGGCGGTGCCCAGCGGAGCGGTGCTTGAGATGAAGGGCCCAGTTCAGCGGTGCTTGAGATGAAGGGCCCAGTTCAGCGGTTCTTGAGACGGCGGTGCCCAGCGGAGCGGTGCTTGAGATGAAGGGCCCAGTGCAGCGGTTCTTGAGACGGCGGTGCCCAGCGGAGCTGTGCTTGAGATGAAGGGCCCAGTTCAGCGGTTCTTGAGACGGCGGTGCCCAGCGGAGCGGTGCTTGAGATGAAGGGCCCAGTTCATCGGTTCTTGAGACGCGGTGCCCAGCGGAGCGGTGCTTGAGATGAAGGGCCCAGTTCAGCGGTGCTTGAGATGAAGGGCCCAGTTCAGCGGTTCTTGAGACGGCGGTGCCCAGCGGAGCGGTGCTTGAGATGAAGGGCCCAGTTCAGCGGTTCTTGAGACGGCGGTGCCCAGCGGAGCGGTGCTTGAGATGAAGGGCCCAGTTCAGCGGTGCTTGAGATGAAGGGCCCAGTGCAGCAGTACTTGAGACGGCGGTGCCCAGCGGAGCGGTGCTTGAGATGAAGGGCCCAGTTCAGCGGTGCTTGAGATGAAGGGCCCAGTTCAGCGGTTCTTGAGACGGCGGTGCCCAGCGAAGTGGTGCTTGAGATGAAGGGCCCAGTGCAGCGGTTCTTGAGACGGCGGTGCCCAGCGGAGCGGTGCTTGAGATGAAGGGCCCAGTTCAGCGGTGCTTGAGATGAAGGGCCCAGTGCAGCGGTACTTGAGACGGCGGTGCCCAGCGGAGCAGTGCTTGAGATGAAGGGCCCAGTTCAGCGGTGCTTGAGATGAAGGGCCCAGTTCAGCGGTTCTTGAGACGCCGGTGCCCAGCGGAGCGGTGCTTGAGATGAAGGGCCCAGTTCAGCGGTTCTTGAGACGGCGGTGCCCAGCGGAGCGGTGCTTGATATGAGTGTCCTGGTCAGCGGATCCGTCCCAGGCATAGATGTCACTCGCCACCTGACATGTGGCTGGCGGGGCCTTCCTGCTCATCTGTCTGGTGGCTTGCGGGGCCCTCCTGGGCTGCAGTTCTCGGCCTGTGGGTGTCCTCCTGCCCACCTGGGACGTGGCTTGCGGGGCCCTCCTGGGCTGCAGTTCCGGGCCTGTGTGTGTCCTCCTGCACACCTGGGATGGGGCTGGTGGGGCCCTCCTGGCCAACTGGCCTGCTGCCGGACTTGTCGGGCGTGCTGCCCTTCCCACCCTTCCCTGTACGCTTCTGGCCCTTTCCCACCTTTGGCGGTGTGTCAGGTGGCACCCCACTTCCTGACGGAGCCAATGTAGGGATTTTGGTCCCTGGGGTCTTTGATCGCTCGCGCCGGGCACTGGCAATCTTAGGATGCTTTTCCGGTGGTGGGCTGGCTGTGCCTTGGCTCCTAGCTGAACTGGATGCCCTTGAGGGTGGGGGACTCCACAGTCCATGGACAACAGTCTTCACTGGTCCTGGTTTTGTGGTGGCTGAGGTGCTGATTGGAGTCTTATGAGATGGACGGGGTGGGGGAGTTGTAGGAAAGAGGTCAAGTTTGGAAAGGAAAAGCAATTTGGAAAGAGAGGGACGGGTAGGTGTAGTGGGTATGGGAGTGGAGGAAGAGGATGTGGTTGTAGGAGTGTGAAGTCTGGTGTCTTTGGGTGCAGGTGCTTGGGCTGGAGGCTGTCCTGAGGTGGATGGCTGTTGGGTGGGTGGCTGCCTGCGTTTGTGTAGTTTGGAGGAGGGGGTGACAGACACACTTGGAGAGGACACAGGGGACGTGTAAATGGTAGTGGGGGTGGTGACTGCACGTGTGCGGAGTGTTCTGGTGGGTGTGCTGGTGATGGACGTAGTGGCTGAAGATGTTGTGCATGCAAGTGTGAGTGGAGAAGTCACAGGGAGGGAGGAGGGAGACGAGGAGGAGGGGGACACAGTGGAGGCAGTGGGTGTTGGTATGTCTGCATGTGGATGTTGCTTGTGTGAATGCTTGTGTGATGTGTGGTGCTTATGTCTGGATGAGCTTCCCTTGGGTGTTGAGGTGTGTGCAGGCTGGTCTGTAGGTGTGTCTGGGATAGGCAGAGGTACAGGGGATTGGGTCTGGGTGGAGGAAGTTGGAGGGGGAAGCAAGAGACAGGGACAATTGCTGCCGTCAGTGCTGAGGCCAGAGTGTTGAACGATCGCTGATGGGCAGCCTGACCCGAATGAATGCCCTCCAGGTATGCATTACTCTGGTGCACCTCTCTTTGTACACCCTGGATGGCATTCAAAAGGGTAGACTGCCCAACAATGATGGTCCTTAGGAGGTCAATGACCTCCTCACTGAGGGCAGCAGGGGTGACAGGGGCAGGGCCTGAGGTGCCTGGGGCGAAGGAGATGCCCACATTCCTGGGTGAGCGGGCACGGGCAAACGCTGAGGGGCTGCTGGGAGGGCGGTGCTGGTGAGCTGGGTGGCGGCTGTACCTGTTGTTGCGGGGGCGCGGATGTTGCCGCCACCACAAGGGAGCTCCCTTCAGAGGACGAGTCGCTGTCACTGACATCAGCACGAGTCCCCACTGTGGAGCTCCCCTCGCCCTCCGTCTCACTGGTGAAATCCGAGTCAGTTGCATAGCCCGCCATGGCCATGTGAGATGCAGCTCCCTCGTGCTCCGATGCCACTTCTCCTCCGCCTGATAATGCTAATGCACACATGAACAGGAAGACCACAAAAAAGGGGGGGGGAGAAATAAAGACATGTTGAGTGCATGGATTACCGCTACCGTTGGCGGACAAGACAGACACAGAAGCCCCCTGCACTACGCCGCGCACTTGGGGTCTACTACGCAATCCGTGGGACATGGCCTACAAGCCTATGGACGACAACTGCACACATAGATGACACAGGGCCATGGATACCTGTACTTGGCACCCTACAGAGGTGGGGGGTGGGGGCACAAGGCCATGCCTTACGGAGGGGCCTAGCCTACAGAAATCGCCCTGGCCTAGGGATACCCACAGCCCTCCTCCCCCACCCAGACACCTCCACTGCGCGCAAAGTCAGCAGAATGTATTTGTACTCACCCCCTTGTGTCTGCTGTGATGTCCTCACGCTCCCATCCAAATCGGGGTAGGCCACCGCCAGGATCCGGGACATCAGGGGGGTCAATTGACGACTGGCACCCCTCCTACATTGGGAGGCCATCCCAGCAGAGCCTCCGCCGTCTTCCTGCTCCCGCATCGGATGTCCTCCCACCTCTTCCGGCAGTGGGTGCCCCGTCTGTTGTGGACCCCCAGGGTCTGGACGTCCTTGGCGATGGCACGCCAAATCGCGACTTTCTGGTGGGCGCTGACCTATGTGACATGTACAGGGAGAGAAAAATTGTCATCACCTTCTGCATGCTCGATGTGAGTGGCCCCCCATCCCCACTCTTGCCATGTGGCACATGCTCTCATCTGTCGTTTGATGCATGCCTCAATCGCTCCCCTCCCCACCGTCTTTCATCCACCCGACTCAACCGAGACATTGCCCACTAAGCATGGTCCCAGTGTACTTACCTGTTGGTCTGGAGGACCGTAGAGTAGCGCATACTGAGGGAGGACCCCATCCACAAGTTTCTCCAACTCCTCCGCAGTGAAGGCAGGGGCCCTTTCCCCAGTCGCATGAGCCATTGTCTCTTCCAGACCGAGGTCACAGCAGCACTTGCAGTGTAGGTCTTCTCCTGTCGAAGATCAGGTATCGAGTGATTATGCAGATAGAAAATGTCGGTCACGCCCGCGGCGGTACGTACCGCGGCGGTGCGTACCGCGACCGCCGGCGCACATCGTCATTGGCTTCTGAAACCCATAGGGTTCTATGTTAACCAATGCGGCTTAGCGCCGGGGTCTTCGACAGCCTACCGCCGCGGTGTGCCACGCCAGCGCATTGACCTCACATCCCACTGTCCCACTTCACAGGTCAGACAGCCGCCATTTCAAGGACCCACATGGCCTAATTACCAACTGCGTCACACATACCTAGGCCATGCACCAACACTCATACAAGCCATTCAATGCATTGGGAATCGTGCTATGTGCAAGCTGTGGTTACGTACCTGTGGGTTGCTTGACTCTGTGCTCGCTGTTGTCCTTCATAGGCACCGTCCGCTGGGACATGCGAGGAGATGGAGGAATCTTCCCGTGTACAGACCGCTGGTGGACCTGTCGACAATGGAGGAACGACATGTCATACTGACATACAGGCTTGACTGAGCCACTATACAGGAACTGTGTGCCCAGCTGGAGCCAGACCTGATGTCACCCATCCGCCAACCCACAGGGATCCCCCCTCTAGTGCAGGTGCTGTCAGTACTCCATTTCTTAGCAAGTGGGTCATTTCAAACAACAGTGGCCATATCATCAGGGTTGTCCCAGCCTATGTTTTCCAAGGTGTTGTCCAGAGTGTTGTCTGCCCTGCTCAAACACATGCAGAGCTACATCGTTTTCCCTGAGGTGGGGGATTTGCCTACAGTGAAGGGTGATTTCTATGCCCTTGGAGATATCCCCAACATCATAGGTGCCATTGATGGGACACATGTTGCTTTGGTCCCCCCCCAGCAGGAGTGAAGAGGTGTACAGGAACTGGAAGATTTATCATTCGATGAATGTACAGATGGTGTGTTTGGCTGACCAGTACATCTCCCATGTTAATGCCAAATTCCCTGGGTCAGTGCATGACACGTGAGGAATCCCATGACAAGGGCAGAGGAACGGTACAATGAGGCCCATGGGCGGACTAGGAGGGTGATCGAGCGAACCTTTGGCCTCCTGAATGCCAGGTTCAGGTGCCTCCATATGACAGGTGGATCCCTAATGTACTCACCAAAGAAGGTGTGCCAGATCATCGTGGCCTGCTGTATGCTTCACAACCTGGCTTTGCGCCGCCAGGTGCCTTTTCTGCAGGAGGATGGTCCAGATGGTGGTGTTGTAGCAGCTGTGGAGCCTGTGGAGAGTGAAGAGGAGGAAGCCGAAGAGGACGACATAGAGATCAGGAACACAGTAATACAGCAGTATTTTCAGTGACACACAGGTAAGAGTAGACACCGGCATATTACATTTACTTAAAGACTCCTACCTCTCTACTGTCTGACTTTTTCCCCCAGTGTATGGTAACTGTGTTGTGACTTTCCCTTCCGTTTTCAGAGCTGTGGGCCCCACTGCGTGACATCTGCTTTGTTTCCCCATGGACTACAGCTGTGTGACAGCGGTTTGTTACCATCACAATGTGAATGAACATTTTGGCACGGTCATGTCTAATACATTTGTTCTAAATCACAGCCAGACTCCAGATTGTTTTGTGCAATAAGTGTTTTTATTCAAGTGCTCTAAATTGGATGGGTGGTTGCAAATCGGTGAGGGGTGATGGTGGAGGATTGTCCATGGCAGAGTCCAGACTATCAGTTTCACAGGTGCATTGTCCAAATGCCTGTGGGAAGTGGAGCAGGGGCAGTTTAAGGTTGGACAGGGTGACAATGTGGGACAGTGGGTTGACAATCAGGGCGGTATCCTTTGCTGGCGGGGGTCTTGACATCTTACTATGTCTTCTTCCTGGATCTCAGGGCCCGCTTGCGGGGTGGTTCTCCTTCTGCATGAGGTGGGGTTCTGGTGGCCTGTTGGTCTTGTGTCGGGCCTCCTGTCCACTAGCGCCGGCGGAGGTGGTAGGCAGTTCTTGGTGCATGCTAGTGTCAGGGACCCTTTGAGGTGCCACAGTGTCCCGCAATGTCGTGACTACCTCATTCAGGGCCACTACGATGGTACCCATGGCGGAACTGATGTTTCTTAGTTCCTGCCTGAACCCCATATACTGTTCCTCCTGCAGAAGCTGGATCTCCTGAAACCTGGCCAGGACTGTCGCCATCGTCTCCTGGGAGCGGTGGTATGCTCCCATGATGGAGGAGAGGGCCTCGTGGAGAGTGGGTTCCCTGGGCCTGTCCCCCCCCTGTCGCACAGCAGCCCTCCCAGTTCCCCTGTTTCCCTGGGCCTCTGTCCCCTGGACCGTGTGCCCACTACCACTGCCCCCAGGTCCCTGTTGTTGTTGGGGTGGTGGGTTAGCCTAGGTTCCCTGTAGTGGTGGACACACCGCTGATTGACGTGTCCTGGGGACAGAGGTATGGGCCCGCTGGATGGGTGCTGTGCTGGTGTTCCCAGAGGGGGGAAGGTCTTCTGTGGCCAGTGGCTGTGTGAGGGGAACCGACTGTCCCGAGGTCCCCGATGGACCGGGCTGGTCATCTAGATCCAGGGAGACAGAGCTGCTGTCCTCACTGTGGGCCTCTTCTGGGGGTGGAGGGGACATTTGTGGACCATCCTGCGCGGTGACGTGGCGTTCGGGTCCTGCAGGGGTATAAAGGCATAGTTATTGCTTCTGTGTGTGTCATAGCGTGCAATGGGTGGGTGCCCGTGTACCCCAGTGCTGGCATTCCTTTGTGGGGGCTGTTGTGATGGTGGTTGGGGGGTGGGGGGGGGTTTGGATGTGTATGTGCAGTGGGCATGCTTAGGTGATGGGTGTCCATGCTTTGTGGACGCATGCAGGGCTAGGTGTTGGGATGGGTGGGTTGTGATGGTGAGACAGTTGCAAGGAGTAGGATGTGATGGCGGTGAGGGTGAGGATGGGGGTATGAGTTGGCATGCAGGTGGGGTGGGGGGGAGAAGTAGTTAAGATTTGCCTTACCAGAGTCCATTCCTCCGCCTACTCCTGCGAGGCCCTCAGGATGCAGGATGTTCAAGACTTGATCCTCCCATGTTGTGAATTCTGGGGGAGGAGGTGGGGGTCCGCCGCCAGTCTTCTGCACCGCGATGTTGTGCCTGGATACCATGGAACGCACCTTCCCCCGTAGGTCGTTCCACCTCTTCCTGATGTCATCCCGATTTCTTGGGTGCTGTCCCACAGCGTTGACCCTGTTGACTATTCTGCTCCATAGCTCCATCTTCCTGGCAATGGTGGTGTGCTGCACCTGTGCCTCAAACAGCTGTGGCTCTACTCGTACAATTTCCTCCACCATGACCCTGAGTTCATCATCAGAGAACCTGGGGTGTCTTTGCCGTGTCATGGGGTGGTGTGGGTGATGTGTAGGGTGGATTGTGTGGTGCTAAGTGTGGTGATGTGTATTGTTGTGTTGTGTGAAGTCCGTGCAAATATTGATGGGTGACAGTGAATTGGGCGTCTGGGTGCTCGGATGTCTTTTCTCGGTGCGTGTTCACGAATCTCTAGGAGTGGAGGTTTGTGGGTGATGTGGGTGTGTGTTTTATATTTAATTGGGTGTGTGGGAGTGGTGTGTGTATATGTCTCAGGTGTGTGTATTTTGAATTGTCCAATGTGGTTGTATTTTGTAAGTGTGTGTGTATTTTGAGCGCGGCGGTGTGTACCGCCAATGGAATACCGCGGTTGAAAGACCGCCGCGTGGATTCCTGTGTCGTGATAGTGTGGGCGTATTTCTGTTGGCGTGACGGTGGAGGTTTGGTCATCGCCAGTTTCTCACTGCCCTTTGGTGTGGCGGATTTTTGTGGATGTCTGTATTTTGGCGGTTTGCCTGTTGTGGGTCAGAATGACCGTGGCGGTTTACAGCGGCGGTGTTATGGCGGTCTTCTGAACGGCGGTAAGCGCCTTTTACCGCCGAGGTTGGAATGACCCCCTAAGTGTGAAGGTAAACTTTTAACCGAGGCCTCCCGCGGCCTGTAGCCGAGCAGGGCTCCATCGCGGTCGGCCTTAAACTTTGACTTTGGCTCGGTCGAGGTGCAACCAGATGACCCGATTGGCGCTTTTTGTTTCTAGGCGCTAAAAAAAAAAAGAATCTTTAAAAATTCATATCTCCGGTTCCCCTTATCCGATTTTATTCGTTTTGGTGTCATTTTAAAGATAAAAATATAATCTATTTTTATAAATTGGTTTTGGATTTTTAAACTGTTTCCTGTGTTTTATTTAATTACTGTTTTGTGATATTTTAATGCTTTACACTCTGGCGGTCATTCTGACCGCGGCGGGCGGCGGTCGCCGCCCGCCATGCGGTTACCGCCGAATGACCGCACCGCGGTCAAAAGACCGCGGCGGTCATTCCAACTTTCCCGCTGGGCCGGCGGGCGACCGCCAAAAGGCCGTCCGCCGGCCCAGCAGGAAAGCCCCTGCAACGAGGAAGCCGGCTCCGAATGGAGCCGGCGGAGTTGCAGGTGTGCGACGGGTGCAGTGGCACCCGTCGCGATTTTCACTGTCTGCAAAGCAGACAGTGAAAATCTTTGTGGGGCCCTGTTAGGGGGCCCCTGCACTGCCCATGCCAGTGGCATGGGCAGTGCAGGGGCCCCCAGGGGCCCCACGACACCCGTTCCCGCCATCCTGGTTCTGGCGGTGGACACCGCCAGAAACAGGCTGGCGGGAAGGGGGTCGGAATCCCCATGGCGGTGCTGCAAGCAGTGCCGCCATGGAGGATTCCCTGGGCCAGGGGAAAACCGGCGGGAAACCGCCGGTTCCCCTTTTCTGACCGCGGCTTTACCGCCGCGGTCAGAATAGCCCAGGAAGCACCGCCAGCCTGTTGGCTGTGCTTCCGCCGCCCTCCGCCATGGCGGTCATGGACAGCCAGGGTCAGAATGACTCCCTCTGTCTCCTAAGTTAAGCCTTGACGCTCGTTGCCAAGCTACCAAGGGTTGAGCTGGGGTTAATTTACTGAGACCTAACTGGACCTTAGTGGAGGTTAGTGGCCTATTGCCAAGTGTAGGTACCTACCTGCCCTTACCAATAACCCATTTTCCAACAGGTACCTTGTAGCTGAGTATGGAAAATGCAAAGACAATGTATGAGCTTTTTAGGATACTGCAACATTGCATCATCACTCGACTGTAGGTCTAGCTTTGCTTGTGAGGTGGGAGGCTTGGAGAAAAGCATCATAGGTCGTCCCATAATTATCTTGTAAGTGTTCAGTTTAGTTTTCTTGGAGGGGATTGCTCCCAAGCACCATAAGGCAAAGGATAAGACATTTGGCCACTTTAACTGAGTCACAGTGCAGATATTAGCAATATTATTCTTCAAGGTGGCTGTTACTACTTTCTATATTACCGGCTGATTTCGCTGGTAGACATTGTGAGAATGTTCATCTATTCCCAGTGCATTGCAGACCACATATGCTGCTGAGTGTTCAGCCCATCAGCACAACCACAATACTGTGTCTAGGAAAAGTACTCTTGCTGACTTGGCTGCTAAAAATTCTAAATGCCTAAACCTGCTGTTGTCCTGTGATTCAGGGTAAATCACTTAGGCCCTCATTACAACATTTGCAGCCCGCCAAGTTGTAACCGCTGTGCGGCCGTCAATGCGGCCGCACTCCTGCGGTGGCCATTAAGACATCCCCGCTGGGCCGGCGGGTGGAAACCTAGTTTCCGGCCGCCGGCCCAGCGGGGATGTCGGCCGCAACACGGGAGCCGGCTCCAAATGGAGCCGGCGGTGTTGCGGCGGCACGATGGGTGCAGTTGCACCCGTCGCGCTTTTCACTGTCTGCTATGCAGACAGTGAAAAGCTCCATGGTGCCGCGGCAGGGAGCCCCTGCACTGCCCATGGGCAGTGCAGGGGCCCCCAGGGGCCCCGCGACTCCCCTTTCCGCCAGCCTTTTCATGGCGCTTCTTACTGCCATGAAAAGGCTGGCGGGAGGGGGACTCGTAATCCCCTGGGCAGTGCTGCAAGCAGCGCTGCCCTGGGTGATTACAACTGCCGGGACCAACGTGGCGGTAAACCGGCGGTCCCGGCAGTGCGACCGCGGCGCTTCCGCCGCGGTCGTAATACCAAGGTTTGCACCGCCAGCCTGTTGGCGGTGCAACCATCGAAACAGTTGTAATGAGGGCCTTAATCTCCTTGAGCCTTAAAAAAATGTCCTTGTGAAATGTAATTGATGCTCATATAAAGTGCTTCAATGCTCTCTGGCTCAGGCATGGTGGGAAAGGGTGTGAAAGAGGCAGAGGAGATTGCTTGGTGCTTACGGTCACATCTATCATTATGCAGCAGTTGCAGTTGCATTAAGGCTGAGTGGTGCAACAGGCTTCCAACACTCCAGCTATGGTGGGTAGAGTGTTTTGGTCAATTTAAGTTTTTGTTTGATGAATTTGCTCTTTTATAAGCCTCACCTTTATTGTGGATTATACACCACAGAAAACATCTCCCTTAAATAACATTGTAAGCCTCACTTCCTTTCCTCAGCCCTTACCCTTCCCCAACCCATGCCATGAAGGTTCGGAGGAGGGGCCTCACTTCAAAACATTTCATTTGAGTGGTTAGAGCAAACAAATTAAAGACCTCTGTGTTAGATCAGTGTTGGAGTTGAGCAGTGGTTAACATACAATCATTTAGTTCTCCCTCCTAACCTGTAGGCAGGAGAGAAGCAAGGTTCAATGGAGGACAGCACATCAAAGTTGTATGAGAAGCAGATAACAATGTTTCATAAATTACCAGTCAGGCAGTGGACAAATGATGCATTTGTGTGGTGAGGAGAAGTGCAACTAAAGCCAGGGTGTACAGCAACTATTAGTGGGAGGGGGTTTAATACAATATTTTTGGAAGCTTCAACAAGGCGGGTGGCTTTCACCACAGATCTCAAACAAGATGGTCGTCCAGCCACATCTGGATCCAGTGCAGAGGAATAGTAGGCTATCTTTTTTCTATCCAATGCATTTGTACCAATACGCAAGTGCAAATCCATTATGTTCATGACAAAGAAGCATGAAAGGTTTCACATAATCAGGAAGCCTCAAAGCAGGTGCCAAAGCCAGACCCTGTTTTATATTCACAAATACATTCTCTGCCTTACAAGGGCTTGGAGTGTCTGAACCGACAAAATATTGTAAAGGTGTATCTCTTTCAGCATATCCTAAAATTAATTCTCTGCAATACTTAGATGTAAACTAAAAGGTATAGATGGCTTAAACTATTTTAGAAGATAAGTGACGTTCTGTTGAGATTTCATAGGCAAGGTATTTATCTGGGGGGTGGTAAACTGCACTTTTTCTTCAGATATTGTGTGTCCTTTCTTAGCCAATTCAGTGAGGAGATAAACTGAGAGAACCTTGCACTGGTCTAGCTTAACAGAGTCCAATAGCAACTCACTCACATACTGAATTAGGGTGAACTTCAGGAGGTGGACCACCATATCTAAGTCCTTCTTTAGGGCCTCGGAGAAGATTGAAGGGTGTTAGAAATGGGGTCTTTGGTTGCCAGTCAGGTTACCCCCTGTCCAAGCAAGGACCCTCACTCTAGTCAGGGTAAATCACACACAATCCAAATTATCCTGTGCCCACCCTCTGGTAGCTTGGCACTGAGCAGTCAGGCTTAACTTAGAAGGCAATGTGTAAAGTATTTGTGCAATAAATCATACAATAACACCATATAGCACCACAAAAATACACCACACAGTGTTTAGAAAAATAGATAATATTTATCTGATGAGATGCAGGTCAGACAATTAAAATGCAATAAGTAAATGTTGAGATATCACTGAAAAGTGGTATAAAGGCCCTCATTCTGACCCCGGCGCCAGGGTCGGCGGGAGCACCGCCAACAGGCTGGCGGTGCCCCTCAGGACATTCTGACCGTGGCGGTTCAGCCGCGGTCAGAACAGGAAAACCGCCGGTTTTCCGCTTTCCTGCAGAATCCTCCATGGTGGCGCAGCTTGCTGCACCGCCATGGGGATTCTGACACCCCATACCGCCATCCTGTTCCTGGCGGGTCGCCCGCCAGGAACAGGATGGCGGTATGGGGTGTTGTGGGGCCCCTGGGGGCCCCTGCAGTGCCCATGCCAATGGCATGGGCACTGCAGGGGCCCCCGTAAGAGGGCCCCACTATGTATTTCAGTGTCTGCTTTGCAGACACTGAAATACGCGATGGGTGCCACTGCACCCGTCGCACATACCCACTCCGCCGGCTCCATTCGGAGCCGGCTTCCTCGTTGGGAGGGGATTCCCGCTGGGCTGGCGGGCGGCCTTCTGGCGGTCGCCCGCCAGCCCAGCGGGAAAGCCAGAATGGCCTCCGCGGTCTTTCGACCGCGGAGCGGCCATATGGCGGCTCCCTCCAGGCGGGTGGCTCCCGCCGCCCGCGGGGTCAGAATGACCTCCAAAGTGTCTTAAGTCGTTTTAAAAGCAGCCAAAGTCTCTTTCAAGCACAAAGTACCTGGTTTGCATGAAAAATCTCTGCAAAGAACCACAGAGGAGGAGATGCGTGGAAACAAAGGCGTGTGCATCGATTTCTCTGGCCACACACGGAGATGCGTCATTTAGTTTTCACGCAGGGACGGCTGTGCATCAATTTCCGTCGGTCGGTCGTGGATCCTCTTCGGGTTGCGGGGGTTTCAGATGCCCTGGGGACAATGTGTGGATTTCCTGCGCTGGCAGGATGAAGTCACAGGAGCTGCATCGATCCTGTGGGCATTTCGTTGAATTTTCTACCACACGGCAGGCTCTGCATCGACTCCTCTCTGGAAGTCGGGCTGTGTCATTCCGGCTCAGCTGTGCATCGATCCAGTGGGCCATGCGTCACATTTCTGGTCCCTATGCTGGTGCTGCGTTGATCTTCTTGTTATGAAGTCAGGCTGCGTTGTTCTGTTTCGGCAGTGCAGGCTGTGTGTGTTGTTTCTGGCAGGCTGTGCGTTGCATTTTACCGCACAAGGAGTCCTTCTTATAGGAATGAAGTATTTTTGGTCCTGAGACTTCAGGGAACAGGTGGTAAGCTCTATCCAAGCCCTTGGAGAGCACTTCTTCACCACAGCCAGAGAGTAGCAAGGCAGCAGGGCAACAGCAAGGCAGCAGTCCTTCACAGAAAGCAGACAGGTGAGTCCTTTGGGCAGCCAGGCAGTTCTTCTTGGCAGGATGCAGGTTCAGGTTCAAGTTTCTTCTCCAGGAAGTGTCTGTGAGGTAGAGTGTCTACCACAGAAGTGTCTAAGTTGGTAGGGTCAGAGACCCTGCTTAAATACCCAAATGTGCCTTTGAAGTGGGGGAGACTTCAAAGAGTGGCTTAGATGTGTACAAGGTCCCCTTTCAGTTCCATCCTGTCTGCCAGGGTCCCAGTAGGGGGGCATGGCAGACCTTTGTGTGAGGGCAGGCTACTGTCCTTTGACATGTAAGTGTCAAGCCCTCCACCCTCCCAGCCCAGGAAGACCCATTCAAAATGCAGATGTATGCAAGTGAGGCTGAGTATCCTGTGTTTGGGGTGTGTCTGAGCGAATGCACAAGGGAGCTGTCAACTAAACCCAGCCAGACGTGGACTGGAAAGCATAGAAGGATTTAAGGGGGTCATTACGACCCAGGCGGAAGGCAGAGAAGCGGCGGTAAGACCGCCAACAGGCCGGCGGTCTTTTTTTTGGAATTATGACCATGGCGGTTACCGCCATGGTCATCCGCCGCTTCTCCGTTCCGCCCGCCATGGCGGAGACGACCGCTGGGCTGGAGACCGGGGTCTCCAGCCCGGCGGTCGTCACTATACCACCGGCGGTATTTTGACCCAGCTGACCGCCATGGATTTCATGCGGTTTGGAACCGCCATGAAATCCATGGCGGTAAGCACTATCAGTGCAAGGGAATTCTTTCCCTGCCACTGATAGGGGTCTCCACAACCCCCCACCCCCAGCCCGACCACCTCCCACACCCCCCACCACTCCTGCCACCCCCCAAAGTGGCAGGACCCCCCTCCCCACCCCGACCCCCAACATCACATCACTCATACACACACGACACGCACGCAGGCACCACCAACACACATACACGCACACACACCGACATACATGCCAACATCCACACACACAGTCAGACACCCACACCCACATTCAAACATACATGCACACAACCATATAGACATACCTACAGTCATACACGCACTCATTCCCAACCTCACAACACCACCGCAAGCATACACACACTCACACCCCCCCAGTACATACACACACGCACACCCCCATGCACCCACACAACACACAACACCCCCCCACCCCCCACCCCCTTCCCCTAACGGACGATCGACTCACCTGGTCCGTCGATCCTCCGGGAGGGGACGGGATCCATGGGGGCTGCTCCGCCAAAACCACACCGTCAACAGAACACCGCCAGGACGTGATTCGGTGGGCGGTGTTCTGTTGACGTGGAGGTGGAGCAACCTCCACTTCCCCGCCGCCCGCCAGTATGGCTGTTGGCGGCTCTCCGTCCGAAAAAGGACGGAGAGCTGCCAACGGTCATAATACGCCGAGCGGCAAACCGCCACCACTGGGTCCCTCAGGGGTCTTGGCAAAAGACCGCTGAGGTCAAAATGACCCCCTAAGTGTAGAGAAATGCACACTTTCTAAAAGTAGCATTTCTAAAATAGTAAGATAAATTCCAACTTCACCAGTCAGTAGAAGTTTGTGTCACCATTCTGGCCATACTAAATATGACCTTCCTTCTCCCTTCAGATCAGCAGCTACCACTCAAACAATGTATGAGGGCAGCCCCAATGTTAGCCAATGAAGGGAGCAGGTCTCACAGCAGTGTAAAAACGAATTTAGAAGTTTTACACTGCCAGGACATGTAAACTACCCAGGTACATGTCCTGCCTTTTGTCTACACAGCACCCTGCCCTAGGGGCTACCTAGGGCCTACCTTAGGGGTGTCTTATGTGTAGAAAAAGGGGAGTTTTAGGCTTGACAAGAACTTTTAAATGCCAAGTCGAAATGGCAGTGAAACTGCACACACATGCCTTGCAATGGCAGGCCTGAGACAGGGTTAAGGGGCTACTTAAGTAGGTGGCACAACCAGTGCTGCAGGCCCACCAGTAGCATGTAATCTACAGGCCCTGGGCACATATAGTGCACTCTACCAGGGACTTATAAGTAAATTAAATAGTCCAATTGGGTATGATCCGATGTTACCATGTGTTAAGGAGAGAGCATATGTACTTTAGCACAGATTAGTCCTAAAGCCAGCAAAAATGACGTCAGAAAAAGAGAAGGAGGAAGGCAAAAAGTCTGGGGATGACCCTGCAGAAAGGCCATTTCCAACAAAGGGGATTCTTTAAATCCTTGTGGGAGACAAGTCCATGAAAGTTGGGATCCAGAGAATATAAAAAAGAAGGGGTACTGGCTCTCTCTATGTATAGGGATTGAATATATATTGGAGCAAAGGTCAATAGCAGTGAAGCCCCGGGTACTAGCAGCATGCAGCAGAGGATACTGTGTGCATGGGGACCAATGGGAGGCTTGCGATAGCCACATTAATAATCACCGTAATATCCTGTATGAACCTATATATGTTGGTCTTCCACACCTTTCATATCAGGAGAATTGTGGTGTTACATCTACTAATAATGAAACCTAGAACCCTTTGCTTGATTAAATTGACTATTAAAGGATGGATCCATTCCTCCATCTCAGGGCCCGGGTGACTGTTCTCTGGATGTTGAGGGGGAGCCACTTGAAGATCTTTCGTGAGAAGTCTGAGGGTGTGTAAGCAAGAGGATGTCACAATGTTGACTTAGCCGGTCATTAAGAGTTGTTTGTCAACCAGAATGAGCAAGGTTCCTTTCTTGATTGGAGGTGTTAGGTGCTTGATCAAGTTCAGTTGCCCTTCAGGCTGGAGTCCAAAGAGTGGTGTCCTTTCAGAAGAGTACCACTTTTGTTCTGTGGGAGATGAGCTTAAAACAGTTGACCTTCATCCAGTTGGTGACTTCAGCCATGCAATAGGGAAGGTGGTCCCGATGTGGGACGTGTTGTCGGAGAGCGAGTAGATGAGTTGGGCGTCCTCCACATAGGAGATGATGTTGATCCATTGGAATCTGATGTTGCCGACAAGTGATATCATGTATATGTTCAAGAGAGTAGAGCTAAGCGAGGATCCCTGGGGGACTTCATGGACCCTGTGGAGGTATAAGGTACCAGGCTGACTGACTATATGTGTCCTGTGAGGAAGAAGAAAATCAATTGGAGCACAGGTCCTCTTATTCTGGAGTTGTTGTGGTATTGAATGAAAATGCGGTGTGAGTTGTTGGTGGGTTGGCTACAGAGAAGTCAAACAGGATGAGTGCCGCTGTGTCCCTTCTTTCCATGAGTATGTGAATATCATCAGTGGTGGCTTTGAGGGTGGTTTCAGTTCTGTGGTTGGCCCTAATGTCCAATTGAGAGGGGTGGTTGTTGCTGAGGTGGTCCAATAGTTATGGCCCTCATTACGACGACCGCTGAAGCCGCTGCAGGCAAAAGACCACCAGTGCTGGTGGTCGTTTGTCCACCACATTAGGAGTTCTTGGAGGACTTCTGCACATTTCTGGGTGGAAGTCCGACTCTGAAGCGGTAGGTGCATCTCCAGCACCGCCATGCCAGCAAGACTCCGCCTGCGGTATTACAAGCCGTAATACGGCTTGACTGAGTCCTGCTGGCGTGGTGGTGCTGGTGATGCCAGACCGCTAGGACCCTTCCCCTCCTGGACATCCTCCTTGATGGAGAAGGTAAGTGGACGTCCGAAAAGGCCGGGGGTGTCTGTGTGGTTGGGTACGTGTTTGTATGTCTGCGGAGGGTTGGGTGGTAAATGTGTGTGTGCATGCGAGTGAATGTGAATGCGTGTGTGCATGTATGTGCGTGTGTATGCGGGTGTCTGTGTGGATGAATGCGAGTGAATGGGGGTGTCTGAGTGCATGTCTGTGAGTGAGTGGGGATGGCTAAGTGCATGTTTCGAGTGAGTGGGGGTGCCTGTGTTGATGTATGCGTATGCTGAATGGGTGTGTATGTGAATGCATGCATGTGTGAAGGGCTGGCGGTGTGTATGAGTGTATGGACAGGTGGGGGGGATGTCTGCATGTGTGGGGACATGTGTGCATGTGTGTGCCAGCTACAGGAATGGAGATTCCTGTTGCCGGGTGCGTGACTGCCAGGGCTTTCATGCAGGGGGCCGCCAGGGAAAGCCTGGCAGTTTGCAGTCCCGTAATCTGGCCGGCAGGCTGAGGCCTGCCACTGGGTTGGAGGTGCTTATTACCGGCTGCAGCGGTTTAACCGCACCGGCAGGTCAGGTGGATTTGTGGAGCCTTGGCGTCTGCCAAACCCCACAACTCGAAATGTGGCAGTCCTTACTGCCGGCTCCATGGCAGAAGGACTGACACAGAGAGCCTGGCAGTCTCATGACCGCCAGCCTCATAATGAGGGCCTATATGTTTATGTGATTTTCAAGGAATTTTGCTAGACAGGGAAGCAGGTACATAGGTCGGTCATTAGACAGTATCTTAGTATCAGCCAGGGCTTTCTTCAGGGGGTGAAGAATGGTGGCATGCTTCCACACTTCAGGCAAGGGGGCACAGGTGAGGGAGTTGTTGAGTATTTGGTGAACATGCAGCAGATGAGGTCGAGTCCTCTGGTGAAGGTAAAGTGAGGGCTGGTGTCTGAAAGGGCACCAGAGTCAATGGATCATATGCTTGAGGTTGTTTCTGTAATCAAGATCATGTGCCAAAATTTCAGGGCAGTTCTAGGGTAGATCATATCTTGCATCTTCTCTAACAATGAGGGAGAATGGGTCCAGTTGGCTGGCAAAGTTGATGTACATATTGGTGATTTTTTCATGCAAGAAGTAGGAAAGCTGGTTTCAGAGATTCTGTGATGGGATGATGCAACAGTCAGCATGGGCGGGGAAGCTTTGATAATTGTGAAGATTTTTTAGTTGTTGTTGGAGCTGTTTGTGATTCTGTCAGTCAGAGTTGAGTGCTTGGTGTCTTTAAATTTGAGGATGGGAGTCTAGGAGGGCTAATTTGAAAGTCCATCAGTCATAAGCATCATTTGTGTGCCTTCAAAGGCTTCCAGCTGCTTGAAGTAGTTCTTGTAGAGCCTAAGATCTTCTGTACACCAACTTGCTAGTGAAGTTGTTATCAAAGAAGAGGAGATTTGATTGGGGCCAGGGAGCAAGAGAAGAAGGTGATCCAGGCATTGAGTTGTGTGATGGATTGCATGAGGTCTTCTTGTGGCTGTGGATGGTTGATTTGGAGTTCTGTGATCCAGGCTTCTTCTAATAGTCTGTTCCAGTTTCTCCATGTGGTCTTGGATGTTCTGGGTCCACATTGGTGGGAGATGTGCATTTTAAAGCAGACCAGGGATTGATCCTGCCAGGTGTGTGTGTGGGGGTTAATCTACTGTGATGCTGTTGAAGTTCATAAAGATACGGTTGAGGAGATGTCCTGTGGTGTGGATGAGCTCAGTCAAAGAGAGTTGAGGATGTCCAGGAGCTTTGGGGTGTTCAGGTCTGTGAAGTCTTACAGATGTGAGTTGAGGCTTGTAGGCGGGTGAAGGAGCTGGAGCTGTGTACCAGGAGGTGATGAGTTCCATGATAGTGTTTCCAAAGTTGGCCCATGGTGCAGGTGGTCGTTAGAGGAGAGCTCAGTCTGGGGTGATGTTGTTGGTGATTTGTAATTTAAAGGCCAGGTTGCTGTCAGAGTTTGCAGAGGTAGTAGAGAAGCTGATGTAATCTTTATGGATGATGGCGAGTCCGCCTCCAGGTTTGCAAGTTCTATCTTGACTTTTTTTCTTGAATCTGATGGGGAGGCCCAGTGATGTTGGGGTCGACATCTGGGTGAGCAAGGCTGCAGTTACAAAAAGGAGGTCCATTGAGAGGTCTGTCAGTAGGACTCAGATCACAACTGCATGTTTGATAAGAAAGCAGGACAATGTGGGCTGTGCTTTGGCCAAGGGAGTGATGCGTGAGGTGTGATTGTGAGTGTGCAGGGCTGTGGGAGGCTGAGGATGACAGTCTGGAGTAGATGACATAACAGTACTTGACACATGCCAAGATGAGGGCTTTTGTCAATTCAGTTCTGTGGTTGACCTCAAAATCCTAAAAAAGATCAGGATAAAAATCTCAAGGTCCCTTACAATTATTGAGGTGGGTGGCAGGGTTCCAAGACTTGATGACCAGCTGAAATAGGTGAATTAAGTCTGTACCACCAATACTAGTTTCTCGGTCCTGGCAAAATAGGTGCACAGGAATCTCCCATTCATCCAATTGAGCAAAAGGTCTATGCAAACTGTGATATTGGTGAGGTTCTCCGTTCGGTTATCTAATCAGGAGTGGATTTGTGTGTCATTAACATGTATTTGCAATGCTTCCTGGTGTTGCTTAAAGATCAGTGCCAAGGCCTGTATGTCAATGTTACAGAGAAAGCACTACACTGGTGAGCCTTGAGGAATTCCATAAGCACTGGGCACATGTATGATTTAAATGGTTGAATCCTTAATTCAAGATTGATTCTAGAGAGATCTATGGACTCAATGCAGCCTCAAACTGACTGCCTATTATTGAAACCTATCATGTAGAACTGTGTGGGCCACATAATAGATAAAATTAAAATAGAGACAAGGGCAGTTTTTTATTCTCGACCAGGGAGTGTCTAGATTTTATCAAGGGGAATACAGGAAAGGAGGCACAAGTGCAAGACTTCATTATGTCTGACAAACACACAAAAGGCTGGGAACTACTGGAGAATGTGAAGGACTGGCTCTTGATGACTTGCCTACCCAGAGACACAGATGGTCAAAAAGTTGCAGTTCCTGGTCAGGGTTGGTACAGTTAGCCAAGTGCTTTCTGGTTCTTATAAAAAGGATGCCACTTGAAAGGTGGAGTCTGCCAACTTTCTATCAGTTGTATGGCTCTCGCTCAGTTTGTCACCGTACTGTATCCTCTGCATTTGTTCTTTTCTTTCTTGTGTGGTTTGTGTGTCCTTTGTTCTGTTGCAGTACTGCCAATTTTTGCAGTTAGGGTCCTACTCTCCATGAACATTGGGCGTATTGGTTCCATAACACCAGCTGGTCTGCAAACTACTTATCTAGCTTCTGAGTTCCATTATTGCCATCTCTTCTGAAATATCCGGTGAGTTTGTATTGCCTAATTAGATTTTCTATTGATAGAGGGATTTTGTTTGTTTCCATATGTTACTCAGGGCCAGAGTACCCCCTTATTCTTAATCGGTCCCTGCACCATCTCAGTTTGCCTTCAGTTTCTGGATTTTGGCAACCTTGGTCTTGAAAACATGAAGAGGCCTTCACAGTACTGTTGCTATGAAAAAGGGTTACTTTTTTAGGGCACATGTGCTAGACAATTCCTGGTAGTTGCTTCAAGAATATATTTTGAAAAATAGGCCTTATTGACTTTCCTTGGGGTTGTTGCAGTAGTGCTTTGTCTCTTGTAAGGTATTTTTGCCTTCTTTGGTCTTTGACATATGCAATTTTGATCCAAATCTCAGCTATTGTGTTTCATCTCAGTACATTTCCCTTTGAACCACGTGGTTGATTTAAGGTCTATCTAGACTTATCTTGGTTGGTGTGAGCTACAGTGCCTAGAGAAAATGATAAATATGCTAGCAAGAGTTTGTGCCGCTGCGCTGGACTTAGCACTAGTACAAAACCTTAAAAAATCTGCCCAAATGTCACCATAGGCTGCTCTAGAAACAAGATAAAACTGATACTTATCATCTTCAAATACAGTTTAAAAGTAAAGAAAACAAAGTGAGAAGGACAGTGTTAGACCTGGCAGCTCTTGGCGGTGTGTCCCTGTACTTTTTGCTTTTGACCTATTGTTTTTGACCCTCTGCTGCAAATAGTTTTTGCTGGTTTTGATACTCTGGGCACTTTCCCCCACTAACTAGTGCTAAAGTGCAAGTGCTCTCTGTCTACAGGATATTGGTAATTGGTTTTTCATGTTTGGCACATTTGATTTACTGGTAAGCCCCTAGTATAGTGCACCATGTGTGCCCAGGACCTGTAAATCAAATGCGATTAGTGGGCCTGCAGCACTGATTGTTCCACCCACATGAATAGTCTTGTAAACATGTCTCAGGTCTGTGTGCACAGTTTTGCAATGCCAATTCGATTGGCATGTATACCAAGTTGCCAGGCCCAAACCTTCCCTTTTACTACATGTAAGTCTCCCCTAAGGTAGGCCCCAGGTAGCCCCAGGGGCAGGGCGGAATGTATTTAAAAGGTAGGACATGTACTGGTGTGGCCTTTCTCTCCCATAGGTTAACATAGGGATTGTCTTTACGTATCTTTTAAGTGCAGTGTCAGATAGAGATGTGGAGTTTGGGGTCTTTGAACTCACAATTTAAAAATACTTGTTTTGGTAAAGTTGTTTTTCAGATTGTCTGTTTAAAAATGCCACTTTTAAAAAGTGGGCAATTTCTGGCTTAATTATTCTGTGCCTCTGCTTGGCTGCTGAATATACGTCTGGGTCAGACTGACAGTTGGGCTGTTTGTGAAATCACTCTAGATGTTGACACAAAGGAAGCTGAGGTGTGTCCTGCATATCCTGATTGCTCTTCCTGGGCTAGAGTGGGAGGGAGGAGCTGACACCTGCGCTTGCAAGGGCTATGCCTGCCCTCAGACAATATAGTCTCCAACCCCCCCAGTGTGTGTCTGGGGCAGGACAATGAAGAGGCAGGGTCTTGTGCACTACAAAGACATTCCTTGGAAGTTTGACTACTTCAAAGGTAGAAATGAGTATAAGTAGTAGACCCAAAACCCTAGACTTTTAGATTACTTCTGGATCAAGAGGAACCTCTGCCAAGGAGAAGAGCTTGATGCTTGAGGTGGACCTGCCACTCTGCCTGTTGCTTTGCTGTGGTGGCCTGTTGCTGCTGCTTCTTCCTGAAGAGGGAAAGGACTGGTCTTTGCTGTCTCAAAACCTGCTGTGAAGTTTCTCGAAGGGATTGGACTGAGCTTGCCCCTATTATGAAGTCTCAGGGATATCAAAGACTTAGGCCCTCATTATGACCCTGGTAGTCTTCTGTCCGCCAGGGCCACTGTGGGGGTCTCACCGCTGACGGGCCAGCGGTGAAGACCGCCAAATTATGAGTGGCCAACCCGCCACATCCCCACCTGTATCGGCAGGGAGATTGGACCCGCCAGGCCGGAGATTAGCATCTCCGACCCGATGTTCCAATGAACACCGTTGGTGGTATTAGGAGTCAGCTTTCCACCAGGGTTTCTGGGGAGGTAGCACTGCCATGAAAACCCTTGCAGAAAGGCTACTGGTAACACAAAATGTCTTTCTTGTCACCAGCAGACGACTCCCCCACCCCACCCTGCAAGGCCAATACCCCCCACCCCTCTCCATACAAGAACACCCACCCCCCTACCAGAACGGTGCCCCCCACTCCCCTACCCCCATTCTAGTACAGCACCCCCTTCCCCAACCCCTTTTAGTGCAGCACCTCCCACCCCTGCATACACTCAGTCACACACCCACCATACACTCATTCACCAACACTGACATACACGCATTCACTCACAAACATTCATACATGCACTCACTTCACCATTCATACATGCATACAAGCATGCATACACACACGCATACACACACACAGACAACACCCACTCACACATGCACACACAACACCCCCACCCTCCCTCCCCTATTGGACACCTGACTTATCTTGTCTGGCGAGAAGGTCGTCTGGCCGGGAACGGGCACTTCCACCGCCGGCAGTGCCCTGCCAACAGGACACCGCCAGGCCGTATTACAGGTCGTAATACGGCTGGTAGAGTCCTTTTTGCGGGGCAGGTCCGGTGGTGGAACAGCCCATGTGCCCCCCACCGCCAGCACGACTACTGGAGGATTTCCACCCAAAATGTGGAGGAAATCTTGCAGTACTTGTAATATGGTGGTTGGAAGACCTCTTGTACTGGAGGTTTTCTGACGCCTGCAACTTTGGTGGTCTTGTAAAAAGACCGCCACAGTCGTAATGAGGGCTTTAATCTGCCAGTGCCTCGGCTCTTCTGCTGGGAGCCCTGACTTGCTATGTGATGCCAAATCCAGTCCCCTAGAAGTGGAGGCTGATAGCCTGCGAGGGAAAACCCACATCTGCTGTGTGCCCGTGGATGCAGCGCCTTTCCCATGGCTGAAAATCTGACGCAGGGCATGCCTCATGGCTGGAGAATCAACACAGCACCTGTTTTCAAGGCGGACTCTTCGCACAGCGCATCAGAATTTTCCACACACCAACTGGGGTGCCAAAATCACCGCACGGACCTGAGGTTCCTTGTCTGGAAATTGACGCATCCCTTCCCTGTGAGGAAAGAATCTACGTATCGCTTGCCCAGTGGAGAAAGAATTGACGCACTGCCTCACTTGCGAGTAGAAATCGACGCATCACTTGCTTTTCTGACGCTTTTTCTCCCATGCGTCTTTATTTTTTACCCATACCAAGTACATTGTGCTAAAACCACGTATCCATTGATTTCTAAGGATTCTATGGATTGAGACTCATTTTACTTAAAAAATTCATATCTTTGCTTGTGTATGTTGGAGTTTTGTTGTTTTGGTCTTCTTTGATTTAGATAAACATTGGATATTTTCCTAAACTAGTGTGGAGTCCTTTGTGGTGTTTTCACTGTGTTACTGTGTGTGTTTGTGCAAATAGTTTACACATTGCCCCTGAGATAAGCCTGACTGCTTGTGCCAAGCTACCAAGGAGGTGAGCAGGGGTTATCTGAGCTGTGTATCTCTCTTACTCTGACTAGAGTGAGGGTTCCTACTTGGACAGAGCGTAAACTGACTGCCAACTCGAGATACCATTTCTAACATAGCAAACACTAACAGCAAAATTGAAAGACCAGCAGCTGAAATAACAGGCATTGGCAAAGGCAATAAGTCAAAACAGTGAAACCTATATGTTCCCAATATATTTTTTGTGAGATATAGGTTTGGTGTGTGCACATCTGTGGCAGCTATCTTTAAATGGGTTTGTTTTATGATTAGAAATGCATTTGAAGATGGCCACCATGGATGTGTGCATCCATGGCAACCATATTTGAATGCATTTGTATTACTTGAACAAACTCATTCATAGATAGCTGCAGTTGCCCAGTGCATCCATATTGGCCAGCGTTAATTGTATTTGTAATATTTGACACACCCACTAAAATATGGCCTTGGATGCATGCACATCTGTGACTGTAATTTTTTAAAGGGTTTGCTCAAATAAAACAAACCTATTTCTTTGTGCGAACCACACATGCATAGGCAGGCAAGAAAATACATGCACTCCCATCAAGTGTTTGCAGGGAAAGAAAATATAGGTCCCAGAATGCAAACATCACCAATGGAAGCACACATGTCAACCAATCAGAACTCTGTAAGAGCTAAATGCTCCTTGGAAGGACATACACAAAAAATAAAATAAAACAATTACAGAAGAACCCACTCAAATGAAGAGGAGACATCTAAGATAGACAACCATCCAGTTACGGGCAATTGAATAAAATGAAAAAATAGAAATACATACACATTTAAGATTAAATACATATTAATTGGCAAAATAAGGTGTTTAATGTGAAAATATTCATGACTGAGGTTATAGGGGGTTTTGAAATCTCACACAATAAACAACGTTTTGAGAAATGGTAATCCACTCATGAACACAGCAAATACTGTGGGCATCTTTATGATCCCACAGTGCCACCAGAACGTCACTTTTCATAACGCTCCAGTGGCACAATGCCCTGAGTCTTATTTACAAGGTGGCGATAAGCTACTTTATGTGGCTTAACGCCACCTTGTAAATACGGCTTCTTCACACGCAGGCCTTTGCGTGGAAGGGGCATGCAGTGGGTGTTGTTGTGGGTGTGCGACTGCAACACCCATTGCATTTTGTTGCTGCCTCAGATTTATGATTTTTCGTAAGCCTGAGGTAGCGCCAAAATCTAATGCTGCAAGGCGCAATAAGGAGGAATACTTTTATTCCTCCTCATTTTTTTTACTTTTTCCATGTGTGCTGCATTTTGCAGCACACATATAAAGAGCAAAATTCCAGACATAATTGTTTATGTGCGGGAAGGTGTCCCTCCCTGCACATAAACAACAATTTCAAAATTACACTTTGGCACTTCTGTGTGTGCTGCATTTTGCATTACACACAGAAGTGCCATAACGCCATTGGTGTTTGGGGTTGGACACCTTCCTGCACATAAACAATAAAACCCCTCAACACAGACATCCTTCCACGATGATGTAAAGATGCATGTGTTGGTGCTGGCAGCTAAATGTATTGCCAGCACAGGGGACAACACAGGGGTGCGCCGTTTTCAATTAAATACGGCGCATCCCTGCATTGTGAAAATGACGGCGCGTGCACTGCCAATTTTGGCGCAGCGTTGTGCTCCGTCATTTTCCTTTAAATATGGGCCTATATTTTTTTGGAACAGGAATGATTATAAATTAGACAACACCAACATAAAAATTATGTGCCAGTTTAAGGGCCTGGTACTGCTGCATTGTTTGCCGATTGAGTGACTATCAGCCACGTTTTCAGTGCCTCTGTGAATTCGGAAAATACAATTTGTGCCTATTAATGGGCTGGTCTTTGCACCCGATTCAGGTATATTTGGCACTTACAGTGTAGAATAATGCGCTGACATGATCTTTGCAACTCGTACATGGTGGGAGGGAGCGCAATTTGCACGAGATCCATGATTTCAAGGGCCACATGTACGTTGCATTTCGCACATTGTAAACAGTGAATCGGGCCATTTGCTATGAGCAAAATGCACTTTGGTATGTTTAGACCCATTTTTGCAATTCGTTAAACTATTGACTGAATCGCAAAAAAAGGGATTGCGAGTCGCAATTAGGAAGGGTTGTTCCCTTCCTAATTGGAAGTCGCAGTCCCATGTATGATTGTTTTGTGATCGCAAAACAATTGCAGTTAGCACCAGTGTCACACTGGTGTTAACCCATTCGCAAACGGGAAGGGGTCCCCAGGGGACCCTTTCCCCTTTGTGAATGGCAGTAAAAACATTTTTTCAGAGCAGGCAGTGTTCCTACGGACCACTGCCTGCTCTGAAAAAATAAAAAGAAAAGTTTTAATTTTTTGTTTTTGAAATGCATCTCGTTTTCCTTTGAGGAAAACGGGCTGCATTTAAAAAAAACTGCTTTATTTAAAAGCAGTCACCTACATGGTGGTCTGCTGTCTCCAGCAGGCCACCATCCCTGTGAGGGCGGCCATTCCCAAGGGGGTCGCAAATTGCGACCTTCCTTATGAATATTCATGAGGTTGGGCATTTGCGACCCCCTTGCGAGTCGCGAACAGTGTCATTGACATTGTCAACATAAGGTGTTGTGACTCGCAAAATGCGAGTCGCAAATAAAATCTTTCGTACATGTAGCCCCAAATCACAGCACAATGTTTGCACCCCAATTTTACAATTACCACAGAACCATATGTAGGCATTTCAGTAGCTTAGCCTACAAAAATAGCAGAAATTTGTAACTGTATTGCATTTTCAATGTATTGATATAGACCGCATTCGAGGTCATCAATGGAAGCACGGCACATTATCATAAAAGAGATGAACAGCAATACAAATTCTGCAGACATTCTGCAGAAATTCAATTCGAGACATCATAAATAAATAACAAATAATGAATGCATTTCAATAAGTTTCTAAAAAAACGTATAAACAATATTGTATCATTTGGATAATTATTCTGTTGTATAGTTTCAAGGGAAAGGCCTAAAAGTCTCTTTCAATTAAAAAAAACTCATACATCAATCTCATACATCAATGCATGGAGAGGAAAGTACTCGTTGCCATCGTTAGGCTCAATCACTTGTAGGCCGTCCTTCTTAAGTAGAGAAAATTATACAACCGACAACACATTCTAATTAAGAGATATCAATTAAAGCTCCCAGCAGATGTTTTTAGGAAATCAGCATCATGAGTTATGATCCTTACAAATGGAGTCCGAAGTGCCACCGCCATCTGCTTTCCCGCAGACTATCACTGCAGTTGCCATAGAGACTGTTCGGATACAGCACAGCTAAACATACTGATATAACAGGGAGTATGGTTGGCACATTCTTCAGTCAGGGCGACGAGTCACCCATGATACGCTCCTAGTTTACACTCATATGAAGCCTTAGAAGGGCTCATTACAGAGAGATGACATTGCATCTCCATAAGGGCCCATACCTTTTCGTGTGATACCGCTCAACGAATATATCTCACCTTACACAATTCCCCACGGCTCCAGACATGTAATGTTTGTTGAAGCTGTGTCCTTGTAAGTATGCACACTGGCTGAGAAATAAAAATACCACATAGCAGTAGGTATTTTGTGAAAGAGGAGCTCATGTAGAAAACAACTCTGAATAAAATCTTCAGTGCTCCTGACCATACAAATTATTCTTGAAAGACGGGTCCCTTACACATTTTAGTTCTTCATTGGTACGTTGCTGGTACATTGCTTTATATGAATTTTTGAAGCAATGGAAAATATGCCAGAGTTAGGCTGCTCAAGAACAAATATTATTTGCTGGAGTTCGTACAAACTCAGGCCCAGATTTTTACTTTTTGATGCACAACTGCGCTAACTCAGTTTTGCGTAATTTTTTTTTGCGCTGGCTAGCACCATTTCTTAACGCTACCCGGGATTCAAATTTATACTTTGACACACAGTGGAGCTAAGAACAGGTTAGAATCATTTTTTCTGACGCTAACGATTGTGCCTTGTCGTACGGCAAAATGACGTTAACGCAGGAAAAATGACTCTAATCCGGTTTGTGACAAGGAAAAACGTCGGAAAACGGATATGTGCCATTTTTCACAGCAATAGAGTCAAAAAGCGACGCAAACGAGGCAAACAGTGCAAAGGAGCACCAAAATGGATCCCAGAAGCCAGGAGAGACCCCAGGGAGACCTCAATCAACCAGGAACCCGCCAGGAGGACACAGACACGACCCAGGGGAGAGATAAGAAGAGAAAGTGTCGCTTCAGCGCAGAGGAGCATGAAATACTGATCAGAGGTGACGGAGCACCAGCATCAATTATTCATCACCTCTAAATTGCCAATCGGGAGGAGAGAGGCAATTTGGCAACAAATTGTGGACAAGATTAACAGTGTGGCAAAGGTCAGGAGAACAGTCACCAAGTGTAAGAAACGCTGGCATGACTGCAAACGCAGGGCAAAGGAGAAAATGGCAAGGAACAGGAAGGCAGCACTGCAGACTGGAGGTGGAAGTCCAGCACCGCAAGAGGACCTGGACGAGATGGAGGAGATGGTTGCAGCTGTCATCCTGGAGGAGATCGTCACAGGAATTGCAGGACAGCGCAGGCTACCAGGAAACTACACAAGCAGGGTAAGTTGCATGGGGGCCAAAATGCCTAAATGTCAAGTGCAAGAAGGGGGAGACACATATCTACTACACAATGCATGTCTGCCCCGAAAATCAGGCAGTGGAAAGGGCAAAGGGGAACGGCACGGCAAGGTGCATGGGCTGTGCACGGGCATCCAGTGGCACAGCACAACACAACACCAACAACCTTTGCATGGGGGTACACCTCCATGCCAAGGCTGCTGGAAATGCTGGAGCAGACCAGGAGGGCAGGGAAGAACGTAAAACTGGGCTGCTGTCACAGGACAGCTGGTATTGTCAGAATATAAGCTAGGGGACAATGCCCAGTCTCAGGCCGTTTGCTCAAGCGGCATTTACCATTGACAACACTTGCACCTACTACCTGTGCTGTGTGTGCTGGTCAAATAGGAAATGGCAGTTAGGTTCCCATGGCACAAACACACCCAAAATGAGGGATCTGTATGACTATGTGATCAAACCCCATCAATCCCTACCCAAGTGCAAATCCTGTCAAATGCTCATGTCCAGAGGCTCAATAAACATCAGGCACTGTTACAAACATAATGAAGTACACAGTAGTAATCTCATACCTATGCTGCCCATTCCCAGGTCTACCCCTGTGCCTGTGTCACAATAGCTGCAATGCCACCATGCAACATCTCAGGTGTCATAGTGCTTAGACAACTGCATTGAGGGGGAGGACATATGTGTGTAGCTAGGAAAACACACCCGCACAGTCATAAGAGAAAATGGAACTCTGACATGGCCCATCAGTTCAATGCAACGCAGCACACATATACGCAAACATCAACATGAGAAACTACCAATGGTGACACCTGTATTGTTTCGTGGAAATGCAATACATGGTATGGTGCTAGGTCTCACACCGTATAGGTGTATGTGAAAAATGATAGACTGGGACAGAGACAAATTTTTATGTGTGGTGCATGTGGCATCAGCAAACCAATAAGCATTGCAAGGCCTCACCATGCTAATGGTAGCAGAGGGAGGGTTGATTGGGACAAGAAGGTGGCAAGCCACAATTTGGACAGAAACCACACCTAGAAGGTGTGACGCAGATAAATCCCCCAACTGCCAACACTACATGTGACATGCAGGTGGGGCATGGGCCTGAGAGACTGCAACCATTAATGACAGGAACAATGAATGGGAACCCAGATTACAATGTACCACCAATAGGAAGCCAGTGACGTCACATTACAACTGCCACAACACAGACACAGTAATTGTATAATATCTCATTGCAGAGGACGATGGCTCTCTTGTGGATCTGTCTGTCCTGGACTACCCTGATGACATGGATGACCAGCTGACCACCATCAGCCAGGAAACCCTCCAAGATGTCCTGGGAACCCTCTAGATACCACCTCCAGTCGCTAGGAGGAGCACACATGTAGCAGCCATCCCAGAGGATCCACCCACCACCTCAATTGTATGACCTGCCAGCTCAAACACAGCTGAGGACTCTGATGACACTGGGACCACCTTTGAGAGGACAGTTGTCGGAGTACAGCGGGAGTTGGCCAAGAAGGTGCGGGTGGGGATGCAAACTACGGCAGCCAGCCTTGAGGGGATGTGCATGTGCATGATGACATCCGCAGAACAGTCAGCAGCCATACAAGTCACCCACTCACAACTGCAAGGAGTCCAACAGTGTGTGAGGGACCTCACCACTGATGTGAAGGAGTTGCAACAACACCTGCCCTCCCAATCTTCCAGCTGCATGCATGACAACAAGCTGGACTCCCTCAGGGCAGACATGGCTGCCTACCACAGGGATGTTGCTGCCATACTCAATAATCAGCAGCTCTTCCATGCTGCAGTTATGCCATATCTAGTTCCACAGATGACAGCTGCTGGGAATTTGGAGTCCACTTCTACAACCACTGAAGTGTGTGTTCCCCCCTCAACCCCACCACCACCACCATCAAGGGCAGAGGAGACAACACATACATCAGAGGATAAAGATGTGGAATAGATCAACTTCACCAGTAGGAGTACTTGGTAGCACCAGCCCATGTCACATAAGGAGGGAGGGGACAGAATTAGCGGTGAGGTAAGGCAGGAGCTCAGAGGTTTGCCCTCTTCAGAGTTTTTTTTAATTGATTTTACCCTCCGGCTATTCCTGCCCATGTCTCGCTGGAGAATGTCAATCTTCTTTAGGACTTTTCTCATGTCCCTCTGTAGCTGTGTTATTGCGGCAATGTCCAAAGCAGCTGTTGTGGTGGTCTGTGTTCCTGACATAGTTGCTCCTGCAGGTGCCGTGGTTGGGGGTGCTGTAATTGAAGGTGCAGCAGCTGTTGTGGCTGTTGTTCCCGAGGATGAGGGTGCAGCAGATGGGGCTGATGTACTGGTGGCCACTGGCTGCAGTCGTGGTGGTGGGTATACCTGTTGTGGCCAATGTCTGTCCCCCTTGGCTGAAAGCTGCCATGCTCCTCTGGCTCTCTCTCTACAATAGCGTCTTGCCATCCTTCTGCACCCAGACTCCACATTCAAGATGTGCCTGTACCTCACTGCCCGCCTCTGGAACTCCCTTATCTCAGCGGCATTCATGTTGGCAGCTGTAAAAATTAGACAGGCAACCATTAGTGTCATCATTGTGTGATGCATATACAAATGATAATCTAACCCTCTCCCTCAAACTGCACATGCAATCCAACTCACAGTACAGATGATACATTGTGACTGAGGAATGACATGGCAACGCGGCATAAACATCAAGTATTTAACAGCACAGCAAAGCACAACAAGGTGTGTCCCAAATAAACTGATCTTTGCATTTATGTAGTGCAATGTGTCAGAATGCAAATTCAGCAAGTACTTCACATGGGCCAGGCCGACTAATCTTTATCATATGAGTCAACTTCAAGGCACCTAAGACCATTGATTTCTAAATGTAATTGGCAAGATGGTATGCAGTTGCTAATCATAAGGGGTCAGTGTTGTTTGGGACACATGGATGCACATGCATCACTGTACAAACGTGTGGACAACATATCACAGTGTGTGACATTTTATATGAGTGAGCTGCCAATCCTGCATGTAGACACTCTAACAGAAATACCACTGCAAACATGCATTGACACTGCCACTCCAGTGAGTAATAGACACAGATATGCACACATGCACTGGGCCTAACAACCATGTGGTGCTAAACCTGACTACAAAGATTTGTGGCTAATCCATTTCATATGGTACTCCATGTCATGATTTGTAATTGAGTGACAATTGCAATGGCACTTCCCTGGTGCACTGCAATATTAGTGACTCAGGTATTGTGGCTTGTGCATCAAGGGACAATGATTAACTGTGTGATGGACATGTGGGTCAATTTTCAGTCAGCAATTAGTGTGCATTCAGTGGTCCTTAACAGATGTGGCACAGTTGTATGTAGGTAACAAATGCCCCATTGGTAGTGTTTGTGTAATGATGACAATGTAGCGCTAAACATGGATAGCCCACTTTCCTGTCCCAAAACATTGAAATATGGTATGCTGACAGTGTCTTAGCTGATCATCATTTAGAGAATGCAAGGGCACCGGTGTTATCATTGCACCAGAAATGTGTTACGCAGGGCCATATGTAGCAGGATCAGTTTTTGTGGGTCACACATTGCAAGACTCAGCAACTAGCAATTAGAAAGTTGGATGATCTGAGGTAGAACACTCTCAATGACACTGTTGGCAATTGAAAAATTGTGTAGCAAATGACCTACCTCATGAATAATGATGAGGTAGGTCTCATTTTGCAAACCCCTTGCGAATGGTGGCACTCACAGGGATGCTGGCCTGCAGGGCTCAGCAGACCACCATGTCTGTGACTTCTTTCAAATAGGGATGTAAATATTTGTTTATTTGCAGCCTTATTTCAGCAGGGGTAAACAGAAAGTATTTCAAAAAGCTATTTTATAACTGAAAAATATTTTTGGAAGCAGTTAGTGGACCGTGGCATAACTTCCTATTCAGAATAAATTTTTGGCAATGCATTCACAAAGAGGCAAATGGGTTAGCACCAACTAGAAATGGATGGTAGCTGCAATTGCTTAGTGCCAGCATTTGTGCCCAAGAAAAAAATAATCAGTAGCCTGTGACTCGATAATAGGATAGGAACGCCCATTCATAGATGCCACTAGGAAACCCTGTTTTGTGATTGTGCAATGTGATAGCAGATTGGCAAAATTTGGGTTGTGCATTTGACTGAACATTTGCCAAGACGTAAACACAAAAATTCAGAAAACTAGGCCGCTTGTGAAACTTATATATAGCTTGGTACATATGGCCCTAAGTAATAGTCGGACATGGCTCAACGAAACTCTGGACTTCATTGTTAACATATATAAACATGTGTAATACATCTCAGTACTGGTACACTAACAGTTTGTTTTACTTGCATTCCACATGGCCACAAACTTTGCATGCAGCACGTCAAGACATCTGCTACTGTCACTCAAGAGCATTCTACTGTACACATTTGTCAATGTGATACTCCCCAACAGGGCCACCGATCACAACACCCACGTGGTCCAGCAGGTCCTGTTCTTGGGCCACCAGTTCAGCCCAGCGATGCTTCAGCTGGTGCTCGTTCCTTGAGGTGTTGAACACACATTTCAGGTGGAAGAGCACCTTGGCCCAACGCAGCCGCCTTGCCTCCGTGTGATACCCCTGTAACACACGCCCCGACTCCAGCATCATTAGAAGAAAGTGGCACACCAGCCACACAAAGGCCCCAAGCTTCTCCGCACCCATGCAGCTCAGCCTCGCCCTTCCCAACATGTTAGAGTAAAAAATTTCAGTAATAAAAGGCAAAATTAAGGAAAGAGAAACAGAAAAAAGGAAACTTACAGCCCAAATTACAAACCCCAACTAATCTAACCCCCTTTGTGTCCCGTTTTCCATCTTCCGTGTATTTTTTTGAGGCATACGTAGTGTGCGTGAATATATTTGACGCACAACCTACATGTGCGGCAAAATACCGGGAAGCGATTATTTTTATGGATATCCTCATGCATGGGGTGCGATGGTTGATTTAACGCTAGAGGCCCATTAATGTATAGTATGTGTTTGCGTGGTTTTTCAACTCACTTGCGTCAAATTTTCTGACTCAAACTGTGTTTGCATGAATTTTAAATATTTGAGATGCATACAGCCTGTATCTAGATGAAGAAAGGATGGTTTGGCCTGAAGTGTGTGTTATAGTGTTTGGCCACATGTGGTATACCATGCAACTGCAGCCCACATTTATACTATCTTTGCGTAGTATTTCCTTTTTTTCTGATGCAAAAGTGCCGCAAAGTTACAAAATTCTTTTGGAATTTGTAAGTTTGGGCTGATTTTGCATCAATAAATGACGGCAATGCTGCGGTACAAAAGTATAAATCATGGTCTGTGTGTTTTGTGCGTGAATTAACTGTTACAACCATATGTGTGCTTCTGATGGAATGGCATGCAATACCTTTTGGCATAATGGTCATGTATGAATGTGTTACAAATGGGAATCAACATCAAATAGCAATCAATTATGTACAACATTCATGATATGTGTTTGTAATATGTGTTGACTCATTTGATGTGTGTAGTTGTTTGACTTTGGGGACATTACATTTCCCACAATAAACAATACACAGGGATTATCGAGGATGGCTGATGAGGGCTATATCGGATATGTTACCCTTCACATGTCATTAATTGTTGGCTCTGACTTCATGGTGACTTGTGTGGAAACTACCCATATGTCGGCCATTTGTACATGTTTGGTAGGTACAGTTTTTGCAACACTGAGCCTCAATTCCAATCATAAACTTGTTATGTACACGTCAGTTTGACAAATGAAAATTACCTATGTTACTCATGTTGCTGTGGTGGACCTGTAGCCCTGGCTGCATGTGTTCACATATTTGCAGAGGTGCATTGCATAAAAGTGTCCAGTTCAAGTGTGAGGGCATGTGTACCCTGTGTCAGTATTGCGCTCCATGGTGTTACGGTTTTGTACAGGTCTAGTCATGACTCTGTTGGGGCAACCATTGCGTTCACAGAGTATCTTGCAAGGCAGATTTGTCCTAAAGGCATACCAGGGGATAGGGCAGCTATGGTACAACAGATAATACGGAAGAGTGACTACAGGGCAACCTTAGTGTGGACAAATATGTAACGGGTCAGTAATGGACAAACATGCAGGGCTCATCACTAAGATTGTACACGGGGTAAGGCTCAGAACGTCTCACAGCAACAGGGAACGTCAGTGCCTCTGTGCGGATTAATCTCACAGCTAGTCACCACCGAGCCCCATTGCAAGGAGGCAGCAGAAGTGAATCTGTGTCTGGACCGTCAGGGCACAAACATGGAAGGTCCTTACATATACGAGGCTAGCCCTTGTTTATCGGGCTGGTAACACAGTAACAAATCCTGGAATTTAGCCATAGCACACTGTCACTGTTAGGCACTAAGGACTTCATGCAAAACTAAACAAAGGATGGGGGCTGGATTAGCCTTCTGGAAACCAGGAGCCAGAACAAATATAAAGTTAAACAATTCTATACAGTTGAGGACTGATACTACACTTACCAGACACAATATCCCAAGAGGAAACAGAGGGCAAGGGAACCAACTAGGAGGCAAAGGGAGGCACAGGGAACACACTCTGGTTGATGCAAAGACTGGAACAGGTCTGGGTAACAGAAAGCAGGCTCTGGTAGAAAAAACATGGCTGAAAAACAGGGAGCAGAGTCTGACTGGGACAAGCAGGAACAGCACTGTGTAAACAGAGAGCAGTTTCAGGCGTAATCAGGACTGTAACACAATCCAACAAGGGCTTTGGTACACAAATGAATTGTACTCCAATGCACGACGAGGAGCTTCAGGGAATGGCAGCTTCTAAGCAGTTCCAGGCAGCAGCAAGGCCAGGGAAGAGTCACATGGCTGTGCTGCACAAGAGAGCTCACAGATGTGTGCAGCTTCAGTCTCTCACAAGTCCTGGAGAAGAGAATCCAGTATTAGGGGACAACCAGACTTTTCCCATAGGGAGCTATGGACAGAAGATTACAGGTCTTACCGGCTATCAGGCAGTGCATTATGGGACCAGAAGTCCATGCAGGCTAATGTAGTTCTTCTATAGCATGGGATATGGAAAAGGGAAGCAAACGGGAGCCAGAAAGGGAGTCTGGGTGAGTGTTAATGATGATTCCCAGGGTACAGATAGTCCATTACAGCACCCCCTAGAGAAGGGAGGGCAGAGACTTAACACATGGCAGTGGCAGGACTTATTACCAGGGATGGACTGCGCAGGGCATGTGTTGTAACCATTGATTGTCATACCTGTGACACTCATGCTATCCATTTTCAGGATTGAAGCACCTCTTGTCACACAAGCTCCTTGCAGAGATAGCAAATGTCACACTTACTAGTTTCAGGGGTCTGTTCATAAATTCCTGTTACCATTGATATTTCACATCCACTGCCTCATGTATGAGGTGCTTATTTACCTTATGATTGGAGATGTCATAGTTGTGTGTCATGTGCTACAGTAGACCATGTTGGCAACGTGGATGTGTGTCATATGCTCTAGTCCTATGATTTTGTCATTCATATGTGAAATTGAAAAGATGTTTTTTTTTTTTAAACTGTTTGTGATGTTTGTTGTACAATAATACGCATCACATGTGATGTTGCATCAGAAGTAGTCAGTTTGTCCTTGTGACATGCTCCCTGAGATAATACTCACATTCCTAAAGAACATGTGATGGAGAAATAAGTAACCAGAGCAGGATTGTGTGATAAAGTGAGGTGTTTATTTACATATCCCAACAATGTGTTTCGAGTGACTATTGGTGAAAAAAGTTTTGAACAATCTTCTGTCTGCAATGAATTCCTGCAGCTGTGTTTGGATGTTCTACCTCATTTTCCCTGGCACCATCCGCCTCCTCCTCCTCCTCAGGCAATTCTTATTCGGGTTCATATAGGGGGATATTCTTCCTAACACAAATGTTGTGCAAGATGGCACAAGTCAATATGATCTTGCAGACCATTTCTGGGGAATATAGGAGGCTGCCTCCTGTGAGGTCCAGGCACCTGAATCTGGACTTCAGGATGCCAAAAGTCCGTTCCACAATGGTGCGTGTGCTCCGATGTGCCTCATTATAAGCATGCTCTGCTGCTGTGCTTGGGTTGGGGAATGGGGTCATGATCCATGGCTGGATCCCGTAACCCTGATCAGCTGAAAAGGAAAATAGGAGTAAGTATTTTGTTAGTGCTTGCACCAGGAATGTCATGTAGCAAGGCAGTTGATATCTTGTGCCGTCTGTGACTCATATGTATTTGTGGGATTGTGTGAGATCATGGGCTTCTGTAAGGTTCTTTCTGCATTGGGTTGTTTGACTTGACAACTTGTGTTTGGATCATTGACCTGATATCTATGATTTTGATTCCAAACTGCTGGTCAGTATATATGTACCATGCGTTGTGTAGTGAGCACCATGTTTTAGTGTGCTTTCACTGGAGGGGACAAGATACTTCCACACACACAATAGATTCCGATGTGGTGGTAACATGGTTGCCCTACACAGCCTGGACATCCCATCCACTTAGACATATGTCATTGCTAATGAAATCCAGGCGTGAGGCCCTTTGATTAGGCTTGGTGACAATGCCCAACACTTCTCCCTAAGTTGGCAGCACGGAGGAGTTCAGTATTGACAATGCACAATTGTCCCATGTGTGACTTGGTTCTACGTAGACCTTTGTGGTTCCCTCTGCCAGTGGCTCATGTGCAACCGTGCACCTACACCACCAAACTTGCTCCAGGTAACCAGGCTAACTGCCTTGTGGAGATGGATGTATCTGTGTAGGAAGTGCCATCTCCCTGTACATCTGTTATTTTGATGGACAAATGGCTCTTTCAGTGTGTGCAGCAGGGTGGTGTTTGCATTAGTGGCACATCAATGTGTGTTCATAGCACAGTCCACTTCCTTATTGCTATCTGGCAACATCACCCCAGGAGTGATGGTGTGATATTTCCATGTCACCTACATGTGAGTCAGCATCATCATGCTATGTGTCTCATAGTGTTTGACCTGCAGCAACACACATTGCACACCCCTTCCACAGGGCATGATATCCTGTTTCCTGAGGCCCTGGAGGGTTGACCTGGTCCTGAAGACCCTCTCCTGCCTTCGGCATTGCCTTTGGGGTCCACAACGGGGTGGTGGTGGCTGCTTCTGTTGGTCCTGTGCTCTGCGTCTTCTGGCATGCTGCATCAGCAGCACCTCCATGTTGTCCTTCTTGAACAATGATGTTGTTTGTGTGTGTTTTCCTTCAGAAGTGGTGTGTTTGCCCCATTTTAATGCATGCCCAAACCCAGGTGCTAAAATTTGACGCAAATCGGGCTTTGCATCATTTTTCGGGTCCGCCTCTCACCCGTGTGTCATTTTTGCCCTGTTGGATAAATATGGCACTAGGGTGTTTGAGTCATTTTTTAGAAGGGAACGCCTACCTTGCATCTCATTGACACAAGGCAGTTTCACGCATCCTTGAAATGACGCAAACTAGCGTCAAAATATAAATATGGAGTTAAGTTTGTGCCGGATTTGCATAAAAAAAATGACGCAAATCTGTTGCAAACAGAGTATAAATTTTCCCACCTCAGTGTTTCTCAGAACAAGTTATTTCAACACATTGCTGTTAGTTCATCCTATGCCACCGCAGGCCTTCAACAATACTACATGCAGCCGTAAAGTTAATCAAATTGATAGCCAATTTTTTGGTGAGTTCAGGTCACAAACCAACTTTGATATTTGCATGTTGTTTAGAATTGAGGTCACTAAGGGGAATATTTATAAGTCCCTAGCGCCACCTAGCGTCAGTTTAGCGTCATTTTGTTTTAGGCTAATGTGGCCCAATGAGGCCAAAATCCCGCACCATATTTACAAAGTGGCGCATGCATACATAGCACCACTTTGTAACCCTTTGTGCTACATTATGCCTGCGCCAGGCATAATGTTTGCAAAGGGGGAGTTCCCTCTTTAGGGGGGGCCGAAAAAATGGCGCAAGGAAACCTAGCAGATTTCCTTGGGTCATTTTTTACCGCACTTTTAACGCCTGCACAGAGCAGGTGTTAAAAGGGTGCTTCCACTATTTATAATGGACCCCTATATACTCTGCAGGAGTAGCACCAAGCCACAAATACTGCTGATCTGTCTTTTTGTTGCTCCTTTCAGTGGAAATGGCTGACTTCAACCAGTCATTGATAAGATACAGGCTTGCAAGGTTTGTTACCCTCCATTGCCGTCTATTCACCAAAATTCCAGGGGTATCGGAAGTGACATCACATACCCTTTGCCCTTAATGACATCACAGAAAGGGACATTACATGACCCTTCATTTTTTCCAGTAAGGCATGTCATGTGACCCTAACACCAAAACACAGAACCTTGTAGAAGTACCATAATAACTGCATGATTAGTGTAAGAAAATAACAGACAACTGTCTGCTTTAGATACCACCAATATTATGATGCTAACTTGATCTTTGCAAGTTCTGGGGCATAATACTTACCATAAACTAAAGTGAGTAAGAAGAGTGAGTAGGTCAGACCTCTTCTAGGGGGTTTGTCCCCCTGAGAAATTTTTAAAAGAATGGGTGAAATTGTGCATATTAAAGCACAATTTTCACATATACTTGCTAAAATGCGATAAGCTTTGAAAGGGTCGGTATTAAATATTTACATCCTTTCATGGTGTGCCAAGTCAATGAAACCTGACGTTTCCAATGAGTTGACCCAATTTTTTCAAATTATGGTACGAGTGCCTCCATATATCAAAAAGTATTTCCATGGTACCCAGGCCAGCATTTTATCATGGGTGCCCCGTATTCCATAGGTTCCCCCTTACATTATCAATGACGTAAGAATGTTGGAATTTGTGCCATCCATATACCATTGGTGAACCTTATCTCCAGGTTCTCAACCTTTATGTCAAAAAATTGCCTATACTAGTATCAGCATTCTGCCACTGGTGTCCCTATGCCAAGGGTTTTTGTAAGTACGGCAACATTTTTTAATGGGTGCCATATGTGCATGAATTATCTCTAGTATGCCAGTACCAGTAGTTTAACATTGTTCCCCCTTATACCAAGGATTTCCCCCAGCATGCCAGTGTGTGCATTTTGTCACCGGTGTTTGCCATGCTAAGAATTAAAAATATGCCAAGACCAGTGTTTTGTCGTCTGTGGCTCTAAAAGACAATAATTACCTTTAGAATGCCAGGGCCAACAGCAAACTCACAAACATCTCATCACATTGTTGCTCACAATCACTCACTCACACTCATTCTCACTCACACTCTCTTACATCCTATTACACTCATTCTTATGTATTGTGACTCATTCACAGTATTGACACTCAGAGCCTTGAATTGGTGTTGATTCATCAAAATGCCAGGGGTAGCGGAAGTAATATCACATGACCTTTGGCCTGTGGATTACATCTTTGGCAGTGACATCACATGATAATTGATCTTATGACATCACAGGAAGTGATATCACATGACCTTTGACTTGCTGTTAGAATGTGGAGTTATTGTGCGCTCAGCTGGTGCATTTTAATATAAATCTGGCAAGTTATTAAAGGAGATGAAGTACAATGCCGGCACATGATATATTAACTCTCAAGTCATACCTATTTCAGAGGTAGGACTTCATTTTGCTGACACTTTACTATAAAGTTTATTAATAAAAAAAAGTTTCTTGCTGTGACCCTCAAATAGTGAGCACTCAGTCTAATACTTTTCAATATTAAGTTTCAATAGGAACTACAAATTAATAACAGAAGAACCTGCTTCATAGATGAAGACCCATGCTTTGTGTCCACTTATGGAAATGCACAATGCATTACCACAAGTTCTTGCTATATTACCCAGATTTAGTAACTGCAATGTCAATACCTTCTAGTATGTTATGTGCTTCATACATTTCATTGAAAATTTATTTTAAGCTGGGCAGCATAGTTTGTTTCATAACAGCCTTAAAGGCTACAAAGAAATTCCTCTTAACATGGCAAGTTGCCTAAATCCAAACATCTAATGTAAGTCCGTGGCGATTTTCACCTTTTGCGACTGCAAAAAGCCATCGTACATTGGGCTCACTATCACTCACAAGCATGCACACAACATACATTTAAAACCAGTTTTACTTTTCACAGCTGCCACCAAAGGGTATACGTTTCCTCCATTTTGTATTACACTAATACTAAATAATAAAATAACAGAATATTATCCTCTTGCCTGCGCAAGAGCTATTGGCTTTGCCAATGTGTTTTAGCCATGTTGTACACCAGCATGGCTGCTGTTCAGCATGGCTAAAAGCTAGTGGTGTAGAGGAGAGTAATGTGGAGAGTTGTGGAGTGGAATGGCAAAGAGTGGAGCAGAATGTTGTAAAGTGGAGTGGCATAGTATGGAGTCACACAAAATAGGAAACACTGGAGTGGCACAGAGTACAGTGGACTGGTAAAGAGTGCATTGGTGTAAAGTGTTGCAAAGTATAGTGGTGTACAGAGCAATGGCATTGAGTGCAGTGGCATTGAAATCAGTGGTGTACTCTGCAGTGTCGTAGAATGTAGTGGCATAGATTAGTGGTGCATAGTAGAGTGCAGAGGTGCAGAGTGGAGTAGCGCACACTGGAATCGTGCAGAGTGGAGTTGCACAGAGTGGACTGGCTCAGAGTAAAGTGGTGCACAGTAGAGTGGCACAGAGTAAAGTAGAGTGGCATAGAGTGCATTGGCGTAGAGTGCAGTGGTGTTGAGTAGAGTGGCACACAGTGGTATAGAGTGGAGTGGTGTAGATTTGAGTAATGCAAGAGGCAGCGGCGCAGAGTAGAGTTGAGTGGCATAAATGCAGTGGCAGAGTGCAGAGTAGTGTCAAGTGGCGTAGAGTGCAGTGGTCTAGATTTGTGCAGAGTAGAGCAACATAGAGAGGTGCAGAGTAGAGTATATTGCCATAGAGTGCAGTGCCATGGAGTGGCACAGAGTGGAGTAGTGCAGAGTAAGGTGGCAAGTAGTTCAGTGGCACAGAGTGCAGTACTGCATAGAACAGTGTCTGAGTACAGTGGTGGAGAATGGAGTAGAGTGGCATGGAGAGCAGTGGCAAAGGACACAGTGATGCAGTGTAGAGAGCAGTGGCTTAGAATACAGTGGCATAGAGTGCAGATGTGTAGAGTGCATTTGCATAGAGTGCAGTGGTTAAGAGTAGAGTGGCGCAGAGTGGAGCGTCATAGAGTGGAGCGGTGCAGAGTGGAGTAGACGGGTGTAGAGTGCTGTGGCATAGTGTAGATTGTTTCAAAGTAGAGTGAAGTGGCATAGAGTGGAGTGGTACAGGGTAGAGTGTAGTTGCGTAAAGTGGCATAGAGTGTAATGGCGTAGATTAAAGTGGTGTAGATACCAGTGGCATGGACTGCAGTGGCGCAGAGTAGATGAGAGAGGCATACAGTGGACTGGCACAGAGTGCTGGGGCATAGAGTTGAGTGTTACAGAGTAAAGTGCATTGGCGTAAGTATATTTGCATAAAATGAAATCTACCCTAAGTGCTTACAGACAAACTATCAAGAGATACCACGAACATTTATCAGGTTGGAATGGGAAGATCCTATTAAGCATGAGGATAAGCCCACAGCACCATGCTTTTACATGCTTCCAAAAATCCTCCAGGGAAGCCTATAAGTTTTGCTAATAATATTCTCCTGGAAAATACATCCCCATATATATATAGACTATTTTTTCTTCCCTATGGGCTTAATTTGCCTGCATATTGTAGGAACAGTACATACTCTATCACTAAGATCCAAGATGTTCCATGCAAATCTAGCTACATTTTGGGCACCAATGATGTGGTATCTCTATATATTTGCTTTGAACATGACTTAGGTGTGAGGTCTGCAAGTACTTTTTCTTGGATAAACTTCTGTATATGTATGGCCACTTAATGATGTTGTTGGACATGTTGTGTTTCTGTTTTGAGAACAACTTCTTTCTATTTGGTGACCAATGGTACAGGCAACGTACAGGGACAGCGATGGGAAGTTGCTTCTCACCCTGTTATGCCAGAATTTTCATCGGTTGGTGGAAGGCACAGCACGTCTGGACAGAGGCCAATGAGTTCTGGATGAAAAATCTTATATTTTGGACAAGATATACAGACAATCTTTTCATTATCTGGGACGGGCCACAGAAACTCTTACATTAATTTCTGGCTTACATTGCTAATAGCGACCTGAATTTGAGATTCATACACAAAACACATAGATCTGAAATTGAGTTTTTGGATGTTGTGGACAAGGAATCAGGGAATCCATTTAGAGAAAGCACCACAGGGAACAGTATTTTGCATGCAGACAGTAATCATCCTTTTAATGTTAAATGGAGTATTCCATTTGGGGAATTTCTATGGGCAAAGCAAAATTGTAATACCCCCGATTCATTTGAGTCAGAACAAAGATGATTGGAGGATTCCTGGCTAGGAGTGTTAGCGCGTCAGTCCTTATTTGGTCTTTTATAGTTTAATTTATAAGGGGACGCATTAGAGCTTCGTCAGACCTTTTGACTACGCGTAGAGTGATTCAACCATAAGTCCTAAATTCAATGCAAATACATCATAATCAATAAACATCACCATGTACTTTTGAATCAATAATCCTTACACACCATGACCCATTTGGCCATGAATAAACACAACCAAATGATAAACATACCTGAATAACTCAGGTTGACCAAATCTTCTAAAGATTCTCAATTTAGCTGGAGCATTACCTGTTCAGCATTCAGGAATTACAGTACAAATTATTGACAAGAGTAACTGTGCAATAGAAATGACATAAATCTAAAAACAGCAAATGAACAACATTAACTCTTCATTAATACCAATTTGTTAACATATAGTGGGTCTCCCTAACTAACCTTCTGATTAGAGTAGCATGTTTGGCTTTATCAAAATAGCAGATGGCACTCAGAAACAAAGAACAAATCTACAACAAGGACTGAGACATTTTGTAATACCTCACCTCAATATGGATCAGCAAGCTGTGATTCTCTTTGTCAGTTGGACATCTGTCTGGTCAGCTTCAGCGAAAGGTCAATGAACGGGGATGGCTCTAAGTTATCTGAACCATTTAAAAGCAATCTCTAAGGAATCAGCCTCCACCATTAGCAATTAAGCTATAAAGTTAAATTAGAATTCAAGTCATCAGGAACTGTTCAGCTCCTCAAACAGAACCTCTACGGGAAAAATCAGAATAAAAATAGTGCCTTCTCCAACTGTGTAGTCGGGCTAAGTTAGAATCTCCTAAAGAATTTCCCATTTTGTCATTGGTCTGAAAATTGTACGTTTACAGTTAATCCAATAGAAATTAAACCCCAAATCTAAGATATAACTAAACTGTCTTTCACACGTCAATGATTGGCTCCTCTTCTCCTGTTCCCATTGTCAGGCTCGTCAGGTATCTTTCTTGTAGCAATCCTTACCCCAGTCAGTACATCCATTGTTGGTTCCGGGAAACATTGCTGTCTCACGCATCAAACTTTACAAAGTTTCAATTTCTAGTACAAAACATTCTAGCAAGCAGTTCTCATGAGAAAGTTAGAGACATTGTGCTAAACAATTGGTCAACACAGTGTGAACAACAAATCACTATTTCTCTGAACATACATTCCCGCAATTTTATTCAGACATTGCAGCTTGATATGAGGTTGTGCAGACTAGGCCCAAACCTCGATAACTTAAGGCCTATGGTTCATAGGCAAATATATAATATAAAATCATTAATATGACATATTACTACAACTTTCTTTTACACGTGCACTTCAACTAACAACAATATGCACATACTAAAAGCACTACGCATTTTGTTGCGGCCACTCAAGTGGGCACATTTTCCAAGTCGCACATAATTTTCCCTATTAGCCTAATTTTATCCAAATTGTTAACTCATAGTAAATAAAATTCATTAGTAATAAATTCTGCGTTCACAGGAGTTACCCCAAGAAGGTTTTAAGATCAGCCTGTGAGAAGGTGAAGGGGCAGCCAAGGAAGAGGTTGCTCCAGCCTAAGAGAAAGGAAAAGGGATCCAAGATGGTCCAACTCATAACCACTCATAACAGTGACTTCCATAGGATCAAATATATGTGAGAAATGGGAAATGCAAAGCATCTGACAACAGTACTAAAAAGAAGACATATACCCTGCTGACAGGGAGAACAGCTAAGATAAAACATTTTACTCTGTGTTTTGTGTCCTGCAATGTCCTTGTGGGAGTCACTATGTGGGTAGCACCACCTCCCCAGTGAAGAAAATAATTTTGAAACACTTTCTTGCTATCAAAAGTAATGATTGAAACTAACCTGTAGTGCGACATTGACACCAAATACATGAGCCTAGTAATGAGAAAATTTCATTTTTTGATATTGAAGGTGTCCCTGTGAGCACAAGAGGAGGGGGACAGAGAGAAGAGACTGAGTAGATTGGAGTCAGAATACATTATCATACTCAACAGCAAGTCCCCAGGAGGTTTCAGTCTAGATGAGGAACTTCACATACACATTGGTTAATGGGCTGTTGTCAGTTATTTTGGTGCATCATGCTCACATCCGGATGTTGAACTAGATATGTCTCAAGATTAGATATTGTTGCCAGTCATTTCATGTAATGTCTCACTCTTTCTGAATGTCTCACTGGAGTTTCTTTTGATTGTTCATTATTCTGAAGAATTTTTGAGTACTGGAATTCCCCCAAATTTGACTTTTATGTTATTTTGTTTAATATTTCTTTATCATCTTTGGGTATAAATATATTTAATGCTTATTTCTTTTTTTGCATATTTTGTTTGCCTGGTCTATGTACAAGCCACTGGGCTTTGAGACAAGTTGTTAAATCATGGTGTTTACTCTAATAAGGGGCAGCTTGGAAACTATCCACCATGTTTATATAATGTTTCTAATATGCATTTTCATGATATGAAATGAAGCGAGTAGTGATGTATGTAGTATTTTATTCCCCAGTAGCATTCTCCTGAGGTCTTATCTCTGTTTTCATCACTGAATGTGAATTAAGAGTATTCTCATCTCTAGTATTTATCACATGGGGACTGCAGAAATTTGTAGAAGCCTGTGGCTTTGATGAGCGTAACCTGACAATTAGCTACATCTTATTTTTCTTATAACTGAGGGAACTGTTACCAACATTGTAACATTTCATTATTTGTGATATTTTCATTACATTGCACTTTGTCGAAACATTAACTGCTTTGCACAATTTTCAGGATTTTCTGTAGTGGGGCAAAATCAAAGTATTATGTCTACAATGTTTGTGACTCATATTTGTTTTTAAGGATGATAGAGCACTTTCACTGTTTGTTGATTTGCCGTGAAGAACACCACCAGATCAGAAAGTGTTGTTGAATAAACTTCTGTTCTTAAAACGCATCCTGGAGTGGGAGTTTCTGTTTTATTGACCAGGAGTAGCACAGTTGTTTCCTGATTTGCAACGGTGATCAGAATCCTGTCTGGAGCTGTATATATATAGCGGGGTCGAGAAAAAAGGGGCATCTCAAAATGCTTTTTCCCCATTCATTTTACCAAACGGATTTCGAACAGCAATAGCACCCAAACCACTGGACAGAATTACACCAACTTTGGCAGAAAGATGGCTCTTTGGTCCAGAAAGCGACCTTTTTGTGTTTTGGCATAAATCCGTTCAGTAGTTTCAGACCAATTGAAGAAAAAACTAATGTGTATATATAGGGACGCAAAGGATTCATGACCCCTCCTGATCTCGTGCTGAGATCTGATTGGCTGCCAAGACTTTAACAAGGAAGTGTTGGCAGCCATCTTGGGACTCGGCTTCAGTCGAGTCCCAGAAAAAAGGATTAAAAATAAAGAAAAGGGGCCAGGGTATGGACACCCTGGCCCCTTAGCTCTGATGGTGCAGCCGTAGGGGGACTCCAAGGGTTAAAAAGCACTTATTTTTTGTAACTTTTGCCACAAATTCAAAATAGGGTCACATATTTGGGCACAATTTTGTTTTTTTAAAAAAACAAAGCACAGTCTCCTGCACTTGTTTTCTATCAAACCCTCAGGTGGGCCAGGTCCCAGGGACATTTATTATTTCAATGCGGGGGGCCTCCCATTCCCCCGCAGCTCCAGGTACTGCACCGTCCTGGGGCTCCAAATACATTAAATGTGGCGGAGCCATCCAGCACCCTGCAACCCCGGGGACCACCGCCGTCCAGAGCTGTAATGAAATTAAATGCAGGAGGCCATTCTGCCCCCGCAGCCCCTGGTACTGCCATCTCCCTGGGGCATTTGTGTAATTGTATAAAAGGGCCCACGTGGAACCCCACATCCCTGGGGACCACCACCTCCCTGGGGCTGTTTTTGTTAGAGGGAGTCTGGCCGGTCCCACTTGTGGAGCCACTGATGGCCCTGGGGACCACCACCCCTTGGGGTTCTTTTTCTTAGACAGAGTCTGCTTGGTCCCACTTGTGGAGCCACTGATGGCCCTGGGGACCACCACCCCCCTGGGGCCAACTCCTGCTATGTCTCGGGGTGCCCACCTCAGGACATAGCTGTTTGCTGTGTCTTGGTGGCATCCTTGAGAGGCCCTGCAGCAGGGGTTGACTGCAGGGCCTTGCCTGCGTCTAGGCTCTGCAACCAACCCACCTACAGTCACCCAACCCTGAGTCATCTTGCCTTCTGTTTCTGATTCTCTGTCCATTTCTTGCCCTCTGTTTCTGCTCATGTCTTGCCTTTTTTTATGCTTCTCTGCCCATTTTTTGCTAGCTTCCTGTCTCCGTTTGTGCCTTTTTGCTCATTTCTTGCCCTCTGCTTGTGCCTCTCTCCCTCTTTTTTGCTTGTTCCTTGCCTTTGGTTTCTGCCTCTCTGCTCGCTTCCTCCTTTGGTGTGTGCCTTCCTGTCCATCATTTCTTGCACTCTGTCAATGCCTGTCTTTCCATTTTCTACCCTCTGTGTATATATCTATATCTATCTATCTATCTATCTATCTATCTATCTATCTATCTATCTATCTATCTATCTATCTATATTTTTTTTCGTGCTAGACTGGAATTGGAAGGCTTCTGAATTTCGTTTCTCTTGTGGATGAATATAACAGGTTGCTCCATCCTTGTTGTGAAGCTGCCTTGTAGGGTTGGGGGCCCCGCCGATGGAGCTTGTAGGGGATTATTTATGATTGAGGGGGCATGACCCGCTGGCCTGTGTGCCAAATGAAGGATTTATCCTGTGAATAATGAACAGACAGATGAGAAAGGGAAGAGAGAGGGATTTTTTCCTCCTTCACCATTCCGAACTTTCACGAGTAAGAGACACTAAAGTACTGTTTATGGCAGCATCTATGATAATGAGAGTTGCTTGACTTTGATAGCTCATTTTGGGGGTCATTAAAACATCGGCGGTAAAAGCTGCTTACCGCCGTGCAGAAGACCGCCAACACACCGCCGCGGCCACAGACACCCACACAAGTCCGCCACACCAAAGGTCAGTGATAAACTGGCGATAACAAATCCTCCACCGTCACGCCAACAGAAATACGCCCACGCTATCACGACCCACTGATCCACGCGGCGGTCTTTCAACCGCGGTATTCCATTTGCGGTACACACCGCTGCGCTCAAAATACACACACTTCCACAAAACACCGCCACATTGGACAGTTCCAAATACACACACCTGATACACATACACACACCACTCCCACACACCCATTACAATATAAAACACACACCCACATCACCCACAAACCCCTACGACCACTTTTACAGAGAGAAGGCCAGAGAGAGACACCACCATCCACAAACTAGCATCCACAGGCACTTAACACCATCACCCACACAACTTCCATGCACAAAACACAACACACCACTACATATCACTACACTTATCACCACACACACCACCCCACACATAACCCACACCACCCCATGGCACGGCAAAGACACCCCAGGTTCTCGGAGGAGGAGCTCAGGGTCATGGTGGAGGAAATCGTACGGGTAGAGCCACAGCTATTTGGAGCACAGGTGCAGCACACCTCCATTGCAAGGAAGATGGAGCTATGGCGAAGAATAGTCGACAGGGTCAACGCAGTGGGACAACACCCAAGAAATCGGGACGACATCAGGAAGAGGTGGAACGACCTACGGGGGAAGGTGCGTTCCGTGGTCTCAAGACACCACCAGGCGGTTCAGCGGACTGGCGGCGGACCCCCACCTCCTCACCCACAACTAACACCATGGGCGGAGCAGGTCTTGGCGATTCTGCATCCTGAGGGCCTCGGAGAAGTCGGTGGAGGAATGTACTCTAGTAAGTCAAACCTTTAACTACCATATCCCCCACCCTACCTGCATGCCATCACATACCCCCACCCTCACCCTCACCCCCATCACTCCAACTCCTCACAAATGTCCCAATATGACAAACCACCCATCCCAACACCAAGCCCTGCATGCAACAACAAAGCATGGACATCCATCACTAAAGCATGCCCACTGCACATACCCATACACCCCCCTAAACCATCATCACACAAGCCCCCACACAGGAATGCAAGCTCTGGGGTACACAGTCACCCACCCATTGCACACCATGACACACACAGATGCAATAATCATGCTTTTACACCCCTGCAGGACCACTACCCAACGTCACCACACAGGAGGGTCCAGACATCTCCACCCCACCCACAGAAGAGGCCCACAGTGATGACAGCAGTTCTGTCCAACTGGATCTAGATGACCAGCCCGGACCATCGTGGGCCTCGGGACAGTCGGTTCCCCTCACACAGGCACAGGCCACCACAGACCATACACCCTCTGGTAACACCAGCACAGCACCCACCCAGCGGGCCCATACCTCCATCCCCAGGACACGTCAATCAGCTGTGTGTCCACCACTACAGGGAACCCAGGATAACCCACCACCCCAACAACCACAGGGACCTGGGGGCAGTGGGCACACGGTCCAGGGGGCGGAGGAACAGGAACACAGGGGAACTGGGGGGGGCTGCTGTGCAACAGGGGGCGGAGGGAACCCACTCTCCACGAGGCCCTCTCCTCCATCATGGGAGCATACCACCACTCCCAGGAGACAATGTCAACGGTCCTGGCCAAGTTTCAGGAGACCCAGCGCATGCAGGAGGAACAGTATTTGGGGTTCAGGGAGAAACTCAGAACCATCAGCTCCGCCCTGGGCACCATCGTAGGGGTGCTGAAGGAAGTACTCAACACCAGGAGGGACAGTGTGGCACTCCAAGGGGCCCCTGACACTAGCCTGGACGATGAACTGCCCACCACCTCCGCCGGTGCTAGTGGACAGGAGGCACCACCACAGGACCACCACACCAGCACCCCACCCCCTGCAGATGGAGAACCACCCCGAAAGCGGTCCCTGAGATCCAGGAACAAGACAGAGCACGAAGCCAAGACCCCGCCAAGAAATGAGACCACCCTGATTGTCAACCCACTGTCCCACTTTGTCATCCTGTCCATATTGGAACTGCCCCAGCTCCACTTCCTATGCCCATATGGGCAATGCACCTATGAGACAAATAGACTGGACTCTGCCATGGACACTCCTCTGCCATAACCCCTCACTATTTAACTGGAATCTGTCTGTGATTTTGAAATAGTGTATTTGCAATTACAGTGACAAAATATCCAGCAAATAGTAATGTCAACATACCTATGTCACACAGCTCTAGTCCATGAGGAATCTAAGCAGATGACACACGTTGGGACCCACACCTGTGAAACCGTAAGGGAAAGTGACAACTTAGTGACCATACACTGGGTGAAATCGACAGACAGGAGAGAGGTAGAAGTGTAAAAGCACTTGTAGTAGGCAGGAATGTATTCTCACCTGTGTTTCACTGGAAATATTGCTGGATGACTGAGTCCCTGTTGTCAATGTCTTCTTCCTCTGCTTCCTCCTCATCACTGTCCACAGGCTCCACAGCTGCCACAACACCGCCATCTGGACCATCCTCCTGCAGAAAAGGCACCTGTTGTCGCAAAGCCAAGTTATGAAGCATACAGCAGGCCACGATGATCTGGCACACCTTCTTTGGTGAGTAGAATAGGGATCCACCTGTCATATGGAGGCACCTAGACCTGGCCTTCAGGAGGCCGAAGGTGCGTTTGATCACCCTCCTAGTCCGCCCATGGGCCTCATTGTAGCAATCCTCTGCCCTGGTCCTGGGATTCCTCACCGGGGTCAGTAGCCATGACAGGTTGGGGTAACCAGAGTCACCTAATAGCCACACCCGGTGCCTCTGTAGTTGACCCATCACATAAGGGATGCTGCTATTCCGCATGATGTAGGGGTCATGCACTGAGCCAGGAAACATGGCATTCACATGGGAGATGTACTGGTCTGCCAAACATACCATCTGTACATTCATGGAATGATAACTCTTCTGGTTCCTGTTCACCTGTTCACTCCTGTGGGTAGGGGGCAAAGCCACATGGGTCCCATCAATGGCACCTATGATGTTGGGGATATGTCCAAGGGCATAGAAGTCACCTTTCACTGTAGTCAAGTCCTCCACCTGAGGGAAAACGATGTAGCTCCGCATGTGTTTCAGCAGGACAGACAACACTCTGGACAATACGTTGGAAAACATAGGCTGGGACATCTCTGATGCCATGGCCACAGTTGTTTGAAAAGACCCACTTGCGAGGAAATGGAGCACTGATAGCACCTGCACTTGAGGGGGGATTCCTGCGGGTTGGCGGATTGCTGACATCAGGTCTGGCTCCAACTGGGTAAACAGTTCCTGGATTGTGGCACGGTCAAACCTGTAGGTGATGATCAAATGTCTTTCCTCCATTGTCGAAAGGTTCACCAGTGGTCGGTACACCGGAGGATTACGCCATCTCCTCACATGTCCCAGCGGACGGTGCCTAGGAAGGACAACAGCGAGCACAGAGTCAAACAACTCAGATGTATGTACCCACAGTCTACACAGAACAACATTCATACAAAAAATGTGGCCTGTATGTGTGTTGAGAGTAGGCCTAGGTATGTGTGACGCAGTTGGTAATTAGGCCATGTGGGCCCCTGAAATAGCGACTGCCTGACCTCTAAAGCGGGACAATGGGATTTGAGGTAACTGCGCTGGCGTTGTACACCATCGCGGTAGGTGATCGAAGACCACGGCGCAATGCTGCATTGGTTGACATTGGACCCTATGGGTCCCAGGAGCCAATGACGATGTACCCCGGCGGTGATGGTACGCACCGCCGCGGACGTGACTGCCGCGGACGTGACCGCCATTTTCTATCACTTCAATCACTCGATACCTGATCTTCGACAGGAGAGGACGTACACTGCAAGTGCTGCTGTGACCTCGGTCTGGAAGAGACAATGGCTCGTGCGTCTGGGGAAAGGGCCCCTGCCTTCACTTAGGAGGAGTTGGAGAAGCTCGTGGATGGGGTCCTCCCCCAGTACACGCTATTCTACGGCCCTCCAGACCAACAGGTAAGTACACAGGGAGCATGCTGTATGGGCTATTCCTGTGTGGAGAGGGCTGGTTGTAAGAAGGAAGGGGGCAGAGTTCTGAGTGAATGAAAGACGGTGGGTGCATGTGCCACATGGCAAGGGTTAGGGATGGGGGCCACTCACTTTGACGGTGCAGGTGGTAATGACTTCTCTTCTTCCCCTGTACATTTCATGTAGGTCAGCGCCCACCAGAAGAAGGATATTTGGCGTGCCATCGCCAGGGACGTCCGGATCCTGGGCGTCCACCACAGACGGAGCACCCACTGCCGGAAGAGATGGGAGGACATTCGCCGCTGGAGCAAGAAGACAGTGGAGGCTCAGCTGGGGATTGCCTCCCAACGTGGGAGGGGTGCCCGTCGAACCATGACCCCCCTGATGTTCTGGATCCTGGCAGTGGCCTACCCTGAGTTCGATGGGTGCTTGAGGGCATCACAGCAGACACAAGGGGGTGAGTACACTCTCATTCTGCTGACTTTGCGCGCAGTGGAGGGGTCTGGGTGGGGGAGGAGGGCTGTGGGTTTCCCTAGGCCAGGGCGAGTTCCGTAGGCAAGGCCCCTTCGTAAGGCATGGCCCTGTGGCCCCCCACCCCACCTCTGTAGAGTGCCAAGTACAGCTATCCATGCACCTGTGTCATCCATGTGTGCAGATGTCGTCCATAGCCTTGTAGGCCATTTCCCAGGAATTGCACTGTAGATCCCAACAGCGCGACGTAGTGCAGGGGGCTGCTGTGTCTGTCTTGTCCGCCAACGGTAGCGGTAATCCATGCACTCAACCTGTCTTTCTTCTGTTTCGCCCCCCCCTTTTTGCGGTCTCCCTGTTCTTGTGTGCATTAGCATCATCAGGCGGAGGTGCAGTGGCACCGGAGCACGAGGGAGCTGCATCCCACATGGGACTCTGAATACACCAGTGGCACAGAGGGCGAGGGGAGCACCACGGCGGTCACAGGATCTGCAACCAGCGACACAGACTCGTCCTCCGATGGGAGCTCCCTTGTGGTGGCGGCAACATCTGTGCCCCCCACTTCAACAGGTACAGCCGCCACCCCCCCTACCAGCACCGCCCTCCCAGCAGCCCCTCAGCCTTCGACCCGTGCCCGCTCACCCAGGAGGGTGGGCATCACCTTCGCCCCAGGCACCTCAGCCCCTGCCCCTGTCACCTCTGCTGCCCTCAGTGAGGAGGCCATTGACCTCCTCAGGTCACTCACTGTTGGGCAGTCTACCATTTTGAATGCCATCCAGGGTGTAGAAAGGGAGTTGCAACACACAATTGCATTCCTGGAGGGCATTCATTCTGGTCAGGCTGCCCTTCATCGAACCGTTCAAACTCTGACCTCAGCACTGATGGAAGCCATTGTCCCTGTGTCTAGCCTCCCCCCTCCAACTTCCTCCACCCAGACCCAATCCCCTGTACCTCTGCCTATCCCAAGCACACCATCAGACCAGCCTGCACACACCTTACCACACAAAGGAAGCTCAGGCAAACATAAGCACCACACATCCCACAGGCACTCACGCAAGCATCACTCACATACAGACACACCAACATCCACTGCCTCAACTGTGTCCCCCTCCTCGTCGTCTCCCTCCTCCCTCCCAGTCTCGTCTACACTCACACCTGCATGCACTACCACTACAGCCACTACGTCCCTCTCCAGCACACCCACCACCACACCCCGCTCACGTGCACTCACCACCCCCACTACCATTCACACGTCCCCTGTGTCCTCTCCCAGTGTGTCTGTGACGCCCCCTCCGAAGATACATAAACGCAGGCACACACCCACCCAACAGCCATCCACCTCATGGCAGCCTCCAGCGCATGCACCTGCACCCAAATCCACAAAAGTTACACCTCCTACAACCACCACCTCTTCCTCCAATCCCAAACCCCCTCCAGCTACCCGTCCCAGTGTCTCCAAACAACTTTTCCTCTCCACCCTTAACCTATTTCCCAACACCCCCCCCGTCCAACTCATAGGTGCCGTACTAGCACCTCAGCCACAAAATCACCGGGACCAGTGGTGCCTGTTGTCTCAGGTATGTGGAGTGCACCGACCACCAGGCCAGCCAGTGTATCACAGAGCCAGAGCACAGTCAGTCCCCCCTCTGTGAAGCACCAGAAGTTGGCCAGTGCCCGGTGGGAGAGGGGGAAGACTCCAGCCACCCAAGCCGCTCACAGGGGTCCCGGGGGGAGTGTGGACTCAGCTGTGACTCCTCCCAAGGTGGGGAAGGGGCAGAAGAAACCTGCAAAGTCTGGGAGGACCAGCACGTCGGAGAAGAACGCCATCATCCCGGTGGCCAGGAGGACCCCTCCAGCCACAGCCTAGCTGCCCAGGAGGGCCCCACCAGCCACAGCCCAGCTGCCCAGGAGGGCCCCGCCAGCCACAGGCCAGCTGCCCAGGAGGGCCCCGCCAGCCACAGCCCAGCTGGGCAATGAAGGACCGCCAGCCCCAGCCCAGCTGGGCAATGAAGGACCGCCAAGTCAAGCACCGCTGAACAGGGCAAGCACCGCTGAACAGGGCAAGGACCACCAAGTCAAGCACTGCTGAACAGGGCAAACACCGCTGAACAGGCAAGGACCGCCAAGTCAAGCACCGCTGAACAGGGCAAGCACTGCTGAACAGGGCAAGGACCGCCAAGTCAAGCACAGCTGAACAGGGCAAGCACCGCCAAGTCAAGCACCGCTAGCCCATGAGAGGCAGGGGGAGTGACGCAACAGGGACCGTCACGGGGTGAGTGATGCACTCAGGGCACCAGTCCCCCTCCAGAACCAGTGGAGAGAAACATCCACTACCTCTGTCCTTGGCAGGATGAAGCACCCTGGGCACCAGTCCCCCTCCAGAACCAGTGGAGACATGGGTCCACTCCGTCTGTCCTTGGCAGGATGAAGACCTCTGGGCACAAAGCTCCCTCCAGAACCAGTGGAGACATGCATCCACTCCGTCTGTCCTTGGCAGGATGAAGCACTCTGGGCACAAAGCATCCTCCAGAATCAGTCGAGAGAAACATCCACTACCTCTGTCCTTGGCAGGATGAAGCACTCTGGGCACCAGTCCCCCTCCAGAACCAGTGGAGACATGCATCCACTCCGTCTGTCCTTGGCAGGATGAAGCACTCTAGGCACCAGTCCCCCTCCAGAACCAGTGGAGACATGCATCCACTCCGTCTGTCCTTGGCAGGATGAAGCACTCTGGGCACAAAGCCCCCTCCAGAACCAGTGGAGAGAAACATCCACTACCTCTGTCCTTGCCAGGATGAAGCACTCTGGGCACAAAGCCCCCTCCAGAACCAGTGGAGAGAAACATCCACTACCTCTGTCCTTGGCAGGATGAAGCACTCTGGGCACCAGTCCCCCTCCAGAACCAGTGGAGACATGCATCCACTCCGTCTGTCCTTGGCAGGATGAAGCACTCTGGGCACAAAGCCCCCTCCAGAACCAGTGGAGATTGACATACACTTGAGAGACTGTGGCTTTGCACTCCCCAGGATTGAACAGTGGGCAAACCACCCACTGTAGAGACTTGAGAGACTGTGGCTTTGCACTCCCCAGGATACATCAATGGGCATGGAGTCCCCTCGTAGATCTGGCGTCGTGCACTCATCCGGCTGAGGTGGCCCCCCTTCCCTTCCCCCTGAGGTGCCTGTTGTGTTTCTATCTGATGCCCCTGCAGTGTTCTCTCCGTCATGTTTGGGTATCTTGTGTGGGCCTCGCCCATGCATTTTGGGCCCAGTGGTCCACGGACTATGAATGGTGCATTACCTGGACTACTATTTGTGGTGTATATTTTGTTAATAGTGTATATATGTATATTTTAGCTTGCTCTATTTTGATATATTACAATGGTTACACTCATTTCCTTTTGTCTTTGCATTCTTCCGGTGGGGTTGGGGGGTGTTACTGTAATGTTTGGATATGCATTGGTGTGTGTGTTGTAGTGGGTGAGGGTGGGGGTGGGGGTTGGGGTGTTGCGTGAGTGTTTCCCTGTTTTTTGCCTCCCCCGTCCCCTATGTCGTAGGTGCAGTACTCACCGTGGTCTTTGCCGCCGGCGTTGGTGCTCCTGGTACAGGAGCAGGAAGACTAGCGCAGGAAGAATATGGAGTTCCGGCTCCATGGTGTCGTCGTTCCTCGTGGAGTGTGTAGAGGTGAGCGTTTTCCCTTTGAAATGCCTGTTTCCGCCGTGTTTTTATCCGCGGTGAATCCGCCCCGGAAAAGGTGTCGGATTGGCCTGTCATAATAGTGTGGGCGTTACATTGTCTCCCTCCTGTCTGTTGGCGGTGACCCCCGCGCTGTTTGTTTGTACCGCCGTGGCGGTCGGAGTGTTAAAGTGACTGTCTTTGTTGGCGGTTTCCGCCACGGTCGTAATTGCAAAAAATTTACCGCCGGCCTGTTGGCGGTCTTACCGCCGCTTTAACACCGTCCGCCAGGGTTGTAATGACCACCTTTATTTTTTAAACAAATTGCACGTGATCACTTTATTTGCACCAGATTAAAATATGAAGCCCAATATGAAATGTGGTGAAGAAATGCTATTTAAGCAAAATAATGTAAATACACCACAATATGACAACATGATGATAAGAAGGATGCATGTTGGGAGTTGAAGTATTCAGCCATCGAATCACGTGACATGTATAAATGTAATTCAAAGCATCTGTGATTGTTTGCAACTGCTCTCTTGTGAACAAGGCTGTTTGCCGAAACGTGTCAGGAAAGGAAGGAAGGATTTGCTGCCAATTTATTATGAAATAAACTTGTGCTAGACTGGAAAGAAGTCTTCTGTATTTCGTTTTTCTTGTGTGTGTATATATATATATATATATATATATATATATATATATATTATTTTTTTCCATTGTAAAAACCAAAGGTTACAGGGACATGATAGTTAGGTTCTGGATTTACTCACACAAAACCATAGTAATTCAGCAGTTATAGTTAAAGTTCTTTCAAGTAACTATAACTCGCACCCCTGCCATGCACAGTTTTCTTATCAATAATATTATTGGAAACGTTGCAGTGATATCAAAGATGCCATACAAGATGTCATCTATGACATAATATGTGGAGTAATTAGCTGTGCATGGGGAAGGTGTGAGTTATAGTTACCCCAGGGGGCGAGTAATAGTTACTTGAAAGAACTCTAGCTATAACTGCAGATTTTCTATGGTTTTGTATGAGGGAATTCAGAACCTAACTATAACGTCCCTGTAAACTTTGTTTTTTTCAGTGAATTTAAATGTTTTTTTTATGTAAAGTAATTTTATTTACTATACGTTATTTCAACCACTGCCGCACATGGCCTTCTGCCATGTGCAGTGGCAGTTTGTCGCAAGGCCTGGCATGCAGCCAAGCTCTTATAACCACCCAACCCCTTGCCACACATGGCCTTTGGCCGTGTGCAGTGCAGGTTGGCCACAGGTCCTGTCTCTCTCAGTGGATGTGTGAGTGGGTACGTGAGTGTCTGATTGGGTCTGAAAGTAGGTGTGTGAGTCTATGAGTGAGTCTGAGTGGGGGCATGAGTATTTGGGTGTGTGAGTGAGCTCCTGAGCCTCTGAATGAATGTATGTGTGAATGAATTAGTGCATGAATGAGTCTGTGTTTTTTCTTTCAAATTTTTCAAAAGAATATTTTGCGAATAATTCGCGGACGCTCATGAACATTTGTGAATTTTCACGAATATCACGCACTGTGACACAAAATTACATTAAACCTATACTTTGTCACTAAAACTAACCTATATCACACCTCTGGATTCAGGGTACCTTCTCCCTAACCCCTTATGCCACTTTCAATTTGAATTTTCAACCCCAGGGACCATGTCCCATAAAATAAGATGGCGGTCTCAACTTTGTGAAAAGTTGCAAATTTCGCGAAACATTGCGAATTTCATAAAATATTCATGGCCAGAGACATACAAATGTATTTGCCCTTAAATATCTCCTAAACTACTGAACAGATTTACACAAAATAACAAAAAGCACAATCTGCGTACCAGGAGCTAGCTTTCTGCCAAATTTGGTGTAATTCTGTCCAGTGGTTCGGGCTGTACACATGTTGACAGGTCCTACAGGTGTTAACATGAGAAATGCAATGTTTTTTTAGCTGCCTTTTTCTTGGCCCTTTCTTGACAGATCAACCCAAAACTTTCCACGTGCAACAAGAATAACCGGACCTCTTTTTTGGGAAAATTTTGTGAAGATTCTTCAAATGGTGCCAAAGATATAGGCAAGTCAAAAAGAAACATGGTCCCAACTTTAACTATCAAGTAGCGACCGCCAATAGGTAATATATATATATATATATATATATTTATATATATATATATTCATAGTCACTGATATATATATTTTGTTTTCAGAATATATATATATATATATATATATATATATATATATATTCATTTAAAAAGCCAAAGGTTACAGGGACATTATAGTTAGGCTCACATTTCAAACGTACCAAGCCATTAGAAATTCACTAGTTATAGTTCGAGTTACCTCAAGTAACTATAACTTGGTGCCTAAGATAACTATAACTCATGCCCCCGCCATACACAGTTTTTTTTGTCAAAAATGTTTCTGCAAATATTACACTGATATTATCATTGATGTTATGAAAGATGGCATGAGTGCCATAATTTGTGGGGTAATTGGCAGTTCATGGCAAGGGTATGAGTTACAGTTATTTTAGGCCATGATTTATAGTTACTTGAGGTAACTATACCTATACCTGGTGAATGTCTATGGTTTGGTAAGTTTAAAATGTGAGCCTAACTGTAAGGTCCCTGTAACCTTTGATGCTTTAAATGAATTTGTATGTATATATTCACTGAAAATGAAATCTATATTTCAGTGAATATATATATATATATATATATATATATATATATATATATATATATATATGACTTTCTGCGTTTTTTAAATTATATTTCGTAACCATAACATCCCTGTAACCTTTGTTTTTTTTCAGCGAATTTCTATGGTTTTTTATCATATATAATTTTAATTACTATACATTATTCCAACCAGCGCCGTGCACTGCCATGAGGCCAGCCCCCTATAAGCACCCAACCTTGTACCATGCACGTCCTTCACCCGTGAGCAGGGGAGGCTGCCCGCAAGACCTGACCTGCAGCCTGACCCTGCAGCCAACACCCACTAACCACCCAAACCCACGCTCTGCACAGCCATTTAGCAGTATGCACGGGAGTTGGCTGTAGCTACTCTGGGTGTGAGAGGGTTATCTGGGGGTGGAAGTGGCTGTCAGATTCCCTGTCTGGGTGTGAGATTGGGTACATCAGTGTTTTAGTGGGTGCATCAGTGTGTGTGTGGGTCTGTTGGTGGGTGCTTGAGGGTGTCAGTGGGTCTGTGAGTGGGTGCATGAGTGTCTGAGTGGGTCTGTGAGTGGGTGCATAAGTGTCTGAGTGGGTGTGTGAGTGGGAGCAATTGATTGAAAGAGAGATTGAAAGAGAGAGAGAAAGAGGGAATTTTTTTGGCTTTAATATCTCATTTACTTAGAACAAGACATTTGTTTAATTTATTATTTTGAAAAAACGACAAAAAATTTTTTCTTTTAAAAAAACAAAAAAATGAGGGAAATAAGTCCTGCTGGACTCGAACCCCCAAAGTTCAGTATGAACTTAACTGACTTTCTGGGTCCTTGAGGGAGCCCTCAAGGCCTCCCCACCAGACCTTAATTTTTTTTTTCTTTAAATGTTTTTTAATTTTTTATTTGTATTCAATCAGAAACCCTTATGGACTACCTTGCACCGTGGGGGAAGCCTTAAGGCTTCCCTCGCAGTGCCATTGCTTCAGCAAACACAGAGTTGCTTTGACTGTAGCTTTCTGCTTGCACACAGATGAAAGCTTAGGATTTTGACAGCAGGACCTACTTTATAGGTTCCGCTGTCAAAACCCGAAGTGTTTGCTGTGTCTTGGCTGCAACTGCAGAGCTGCGGCCAAGCCACAGCAAACAGCTATGTCCAGAGGGTGGGCACCCCAGGATATAGCAGGAGCCGACCCTCGGGGTGGTGGTTCCCAAGGTCATCATTGGCTCCACAAGGGTGGCCACGTGGCCCTCCTTCAATGAGAATAGCTCTGGTGGGTGGCGGTCCCCAAGGCTTAGGGGTCCTAAAGAGACCCCCCTTTCTTTTTTAAACGATTTGCTCTGGGAGTGGCGGTTGCTGGGGGCTGTGCAGCCCCTGCTCCAAATACAGGGGGTCATTCTGACCTGCCGCCAGGGCCACCGACCACGGGAGCACCGCCAACAGGCTGGCGGTGCTCCCACAAGCATTCTGACCGTGGCGGTTCAGCCGCGGTCAGAAGCGGAAAGTCGGCGGTCTCCCGCCGACTTCCCGCTGCTCGGGGGAATCCTCCATGGCGGCGGAGCACGCTCCGCCGCCATGGGGATTCTGACACCCCCTACCGCCATCCTGTTCCTGGCGGGTCTCCCGCCAGGAACAGGATGGCGGTAGGGGGTGCCGCGGGGCCCCTGGGGGCCCCTGCAGTGCCCAAGCCAATGGCATGGGCACTGCAGGGGCCCCCGTAAGAGGGCCCCACTGTGTATTTCAGTGTCTGCAATGCAGACACTGAAATACGCGACGGGTGCAAACTGCACCCGTCGCACCCCTGCAACTACGCCGGCTCAATTCTGAGCCGGCGTCCTCGTTGCAGGGGCATTTCCTCTGGGCCGGCGGGCGCTCTTTTGGAGAGCGCCCACCGGCCCAGAGGAAATGTCTGAATGGCCGCCGCGGTCTTTTGACCGCGGTGCGGTCATTTGGCGGCTCCCTCCAGGCGGGTGGCTCCCGCCGCCCGCCGGGCTCAGAATGAGCCCCATAGTGTTGCCTCAGGGTGGTGGTCCCTTGGGCACTCCATGGGCCTCTTATCTCCCTGCAAATAAGTTGCATTTTGCCCTGGAGGTGATCCCCGAGCCACAGGGGAGCACAGGCCCCCCTGCTTATTATTACCTAAATGTTCTGGGGAGGTGGTGGTCCTTGGGGTGGCAGGAGGGGGACCAGGTGGTCCCCCGCATACTAACACAGCCCTGGGGAGGTGCTAGACCCCAGGGCAGCAGGTGGGCATGCAGCCCCCCGCATACAAATAATAATCCTTGGGGAAGTGGTGTCCCTGGAGCAGCGGGAGGGGGCCAGGAGGCCCTCCTGCTTTTCCGTACATGAGCCCCCAGGACTTGGCCTACCTGGGGGCTCTACAGTGCAAAGCAACAGGAGATTGCTTCATTTTTTATTTTACGGTGGATCCGGGACCCCACCGCGTTTGCAATTGTAAAATTAAAAAAATGTTTTTTAGCCCTGGGGAGGGGATCCCTTTCGGACCCCACCACCAGAGCTAAGAGGTCAGGGTGTTCATGCCCTGGCCCCTTTTCTTTCTTTTTCAGAACTTTTTTGGGGACTCACCTTCAGCCAAGTCCCAAGATAGCTAACAACACTTCACAGGCTTCTGTTGTTGATGTGTTATCAGCCAATCAGATCTCCCCACAATATTCGGAGGGGTCACCAGTCCTTCGCATCCCTAGATATCCAAATGTATTTTTCACTTAATTTCCCAAAAACTACTAAACAGAATTACACCAAACAAAATAGGTCACTTTCTGGACCACGGCCTACTTTCCTGCCAAATTTGGTGGAAATCCGTCCAGTAGTTTTTGTGCTATTGCTGTTCAAAATCCACATTGAAAAATGTATGAGGAAAACATGTTTTGGGATCCCGGATCAATATCTATATATATATTATATATTATATACATATGTATATATATACATATATCTTAACACCTACCTATCTACCTTATCTTTACACTTTGTGACATTTCATTGCCAGGCACATAAGTCTGGGTATCTCGTTTGCATACAATTGTAGCACTAACCTGTATTTTGCATACATAAATAACATTTTAACAAATTTCAGTTGCATAGTGTGAAGCAGTTGCCAAGCAACTATCAAAGTTACTTGCAATCTATGATAAATGTCCAGAAAGTGATTAATAATCACAAGTGCTAAAGGTCCCTAACTGGTGAGGAATTCCATAGGAGATAAAAAATGATGGCCATGAGTCTCTGCATTCTGCACAGACCTATTAAGGTCTATCCAATGCAACAGAACAGAGGTAACATAGTTTCTCGTAGAACTCTGAAATGTATCAGTCTGCATGTACATCTAGCATGCCTGGATTCTTTGTGAGCCATCACCCACCATTCATTCATGACTTTGCAATCCAAATCTAACTTCCAGTGAACTCTCGTCTTATACAATGATATGTTTCTGGTTCCTTGTCACATTCGGATCACGCCTATTTACAACATCTGCCCATATCCAGAAGATATTCCAGCACACCTCTGGATTGTGGTGAATGTGAAATCCAATTCACCTGGGAGACACAACTGATCTCATTTGGGCGTACCTAAGTACATTTGCCATTTACAACATTCACCCTTAGCCAGAAAAAAATCCAACATGACTGCAGGGAATTGGAAATCTGATTCACCTGGGTGCCACAGCTGATATCACTCTGGGGCATTTAGCCAGAAAGAATTTCAACACAGCTGTGGGTTACGAAGAATTGGAAATATCATTCACCTAGGTGCCACAACCAATCTCATTTTGGTGCACCTAGGTACATTTGTTCTCCCTATTCAAGGTAATTTATTTGGCAATAATGGTCCCTGCTTGGAGAGATCTCCCAGCTATCAATAACTGCCTCAATCCAGCTTGCGAATTCACTTCCTCAGATTTTCATGCAGATCCTCCTATATCAATCTTGTCCTGCATGTATATGACCTGTAACTCTTCTTCTGGTAATAAGACCAATGAAAATATTTTAGACTTAAAAGTATTAATGCAAAGGCTAGAGACTTCACCAGATTTATCTATCATGTCCAGAACTGCTGTTTAACTGTTAATAGGGCTCTGCCTATATAGTGAAATGTCCTCTGCACATAAAGGTATTGATTCTTCTCGGTGAGTGAACATCACAAGGCTGCCTAACTGAATTAGGTATATCCATGAAACAGAAGGAAAGTTTTTTTTTCTGCATCAAGGATTGCAATCTCTACCTTCAGTCTGAGGTTGGTTTTACTCACTGCATTAAATACCTTGCACAGTGTGGTGGCTCTCATCTTAATGGGGATAAAACCAGCCTGGTCTGAGTGCCTTTCCTTTCCTTTCCTTTCATGTCTCTGCAAGCATCTATGCTGCCCAATCGCAATGTGATCGGGCAGCAGAAATGCCCACTAGACACCAGGGATTTTTTTTTTATTGGACATGAGGGGAGCTCCCCCTTGGGCAAGGGCTGCTCCCCAAGGGCCAAATAATTTTTAGGCCATTTCTGACCCCCCTGTGAGCAGATCGGCCTAATATAATTAGGCCAATCTGCCCCCAGGGGGACAGAAAACCCCTAGACACCAGGAATATATTTTTTTCCTTTATGTGTAGGGAGCGACCCCTTAGGCAAGGTTCGCTTAATGGGGGGCCAAATTGTTTTTAGGCCATTCCTGCCCCCCACCGGGGGCAGATCGGTCTTATATAATTAGGCTGATCTGCCCCTGAGGGGGGGGCAGAAACCACTAGACACCAGGATTTTTCTTTTTTTTTTATACTTACCATAAGGGGAGCGGCCCCTTAGGCAAGACCCCCGCTCCCCGGTGGAGGGGCAAAATATTTTTAGGCCATTTCTGCCCCCGTGGGGGCAGATCTGTCTAATATGATTAGGCCGATCTCCCCCCGCAGGGGGCAGAGAACCCTTAGACACCAAGGATAATTGTTTTTTTTTTTTTTTTTATATGTGGGGAGTGACCCTTTGGGCAAGAGTCGCTCCCCGGGTGCCCACATTATTTTTAGGCCATTTCTGCCCCCCCGGGGGCAGAAACCACTAGGCACCAGGGAATTTTTACTTGTTTTAAACTTACACATAAGGGGAGTGGCCCCTAGGGCAAGGGCCGCTCCTCAAGGGGGCAAAATATTTTAGGCCATAGATTGGCCTAATATAATTAGGCCTATCTAAACCCTAGACACCAGGGGTAAAAACATTTTTTTTTTTTTTTTTTTTTTTAATATGTGAGAGCGACCCCTTAGGCAAGGGTCGCTCCCCAGGGGACCAAATAATTTTCAAGCCATTTCTGCCCCCCATGGGGACATAGCGGCCTAATTATATGAGGCCGATCTGCTCCAAGGGGGGGCAGAAGCCACTAGACACAAGGATATATATATTTTTTTATACTAACGCATAAGGGGAGCAGCCCCTTGGGCAAGGGCGGCTCCCCGGGGGGGGCACGATATTTTTAAGGCTTTTATGCCCCCCTGGAGGCAGATCGGCCTAATATAATTAAGCTGATCTGCCTCGCAGGGGCGGAAACCTCTATACACCAGGGAGATATATATATTCTTTATTTACTTTATGTTTTTATGTATGGGGAGCTATCCCTTAGGCAAGTGTCGCTCCCCTGGGGGGCAAATTGTATTTAGGCCATTTCTGCCCCCCTTGGGGGCAGATCAGCCTTTTTTTGGTAGGCCAATCTGCCCCCAAGGGGGACAGAAACCACTAGACACTAGGGATTGGTGTGTGTGTATGTGTGTGTTTTGTTTGGGGGGCAGCCCCTTGGGCTAGGGTCGCTCCCCATGGGGGCACATTACTGTTGGCCATATCTTCCCCCTTGGGGGCAGATCGGCCTATTTTGGAAGGCCCTTCTGCCCCCAAGGGGGGCAGAAAACCCACCAGAGACCAGGAAAGATTTTTTTTCAAAATATGAGGTTGGGGGTATGGCCATACCCCCACCCCAAATTAATGGGGCCAATGTTGTTCTGCCCACCAATGGGCAAATGGGGCAATTACCCCCGATCCAAACCCTGTGGGGCAGAAAGTCTACTAGATACCATGGAATTTTAAAACAAAACCACAAAATAGTGTGGTGGTGGCTACCAACTAGTATGGGCCTGGTTATGCCCCCACCCCAACTGAAGGGAGTAACAGTCTTTCAGCTCTCCCACCACACACTAAAACATCTTATCCCATGGCAAGCAAGAGGACATTTGAATTTTTGGGGTTTTGGTTGTACATTTGGGCCATGAGAGCTTGGTAACTCTCAAAATCGTCCAACTTGGAATGGTGAGGGCTGCACTTTTTTGACTTTGGGACGCTGCCATGTAGAAAAATCCACAAGACCTAGACACATCTGAAAACTAAACATCTGGTTAATTCTAGGGTGGTGTGCTTCACATGCACACCTCACCATTTTCTTACCCACAATGCCCTGCAAACCTCCAACTTTGCTGGAAATCACACATTTTTCCCACATTTTTGTGATGGAACCTTCCGGAATCTGCAGGAATCCCCAAAATTCCTACCACCCAACATTGTCTCATCTATACCGATAGAAATTCTGCTGCAAAAATGTTTTTTCAAACTGCCCTTTTGGACCCGCTTTGGTTCCCCTTCAATTTCGATATGTTTTTGGCTCTTCCCTGTCTCAGGCACTTGACCCACCTACACAAGTGAGGTATCATTTTTACCGGGAGACTGAGGGGAACGTTCGGTGGTAGGAAATCTGTCCCGATGCGGTGATCCCACACAGAAATGTGGGAAAAAAGTGATTTTTTAGCTAAATTTGAGGTTTGCTGAGTATTCTGGGTGAGAAAACACTGGGGGATCCATGCAAGTCACACCTCCATGGACTCCCTTGTGTGTCTAGTTTTCAGAAATGTCTGGATTTGGTAAGTTTCCCTATATGCCTGCTGAGCCCAGGACCAAAAATGCAGGTGCCCCCCCAGCAAAAACAGGTAGTTTTGTATTTGATAATTTTGATGTGTCCAGATAGTGTTTTGGGGCATTTCCTTTCGCGAGCACTAGGCCTAACCACAAAGTGAGGTACCATTTTTATCAGGAGACTTGGGGGAACGCTGGGTGGAAGAAAATGTGTGGCTCCTCTCAGATTCCAGAACTTTCTGTCACCAAAATATGAGGAATAAAGTGTTTTTTGGCCAAATTTTTAGGTTTGCAAAGGATTCTGGGTAACAGAACCTGATCAGAGCCCCACAAGTCACCCCATCTTGGATTCCCCTAGGTGTCTAGTTTTCAAAAATGCGCAGGTTTGCTAGGTTTCCCTACGTGCCGGCTGAGCTAGAGGCCAAAATCCACAGGTAGGCACTTTGCAAAAAAACAGCTCTGTTTTCTTTGGGAAAATGTGATGTGTCCACGTTGTGTTTTGGGGCATTTCCTGTAGCGGGCGCTAGGCCTAGCCACACAAGTGAGGTACCATTTTTATCGGGAGACTTGGGGGAACGCTGGGTGGAAGAAAATCTGTGGCTCCTCTCAGATGCCAGAACTTTCTGTCATCAAAATGAGAAGAACAAGTGTTTTATTGGCCAGATTTTGAGATTTGCAAAGGATTCTGGGTAACAGAACCTGGTAAGAGGCTGGCAGTGTACCGGCAGTGTATTATGACCGTGGTGCATTAGCCACGGCCATATCGCCGGCCCCTCCAACTGACCGCAATGGAAAGGCTGGTGGTAAGGGGGACTCGGGGTGCCCCTGGGGGTCTCTGCACTGCCCATGCACTTGGCATGGGCAGTGCAGGGGCCCCCAGGCATAGCCCCATCGCGCATTTCACTGCCTGAATTTCGGACAGTGAAATGCGCGACTGGTGCTGCTGCACCCACTGCACATCAACATTGCCGCCGGCTCTATTATGAGCCTGCTGCAATGTTGATGTGACTTTTCCGCTGGGCTAGCGGAAAAGTCATAATAGGGAGCCACATATACCGCCAGCCCTGGCAGTATAGTGGCACCCGCGGCTGCAGCTGTCTTTTAATAAGACCGCTGAAGCCGTAATGAGGGCCTTAATTGTTTATTCTCTCCTTCTTTTGGATAATTCGAAATCAAAGCAAAAATAGAACCAATTCCTTACCATCAGATCATTTGAATCGTGCCTTCCTTCAGCATGCTATCATCGTTCCTGGTGGAAACTTTGTAGCATAATTTCTAGAAATTATACTCCTCGACATAAATTAATCTCAACTGCAGCACAGTTGTCAAAATTGGGCCTCACTTCTTTTATATGACCCGGGTCATCTAGCATCATTGAAACAAAGGTTATTAAATCTGACTTAACCTAGGCAAAATTGATTTCAGTGCCTCACTTACCAATGCCATACTAATTCCTCTACTATAGATTTTAAATTCCTCCCATATCATTTCCTAACTAGTGTCTTTTAAGGTGTTCTTTTCAAAGTAGATCAAAATGTGTTTTAAGGAGATCTCTGATTAAACTGATGTCAGTGCATCTAGTCTATTCTTTCATCCTCATGTTGAACTTGACACGTCTGGTTTACTGCATTCTTAATTTTGTTGCTGAGTGTTTTGAATCTGACAGCTCTGTACCCATCTACCCGGATCCTTAGACGTTAGACTGAAGAACCAACCAAATATCAATGAAGTCATAAACTCCCATTGATTTGAATTCTGTGAGCTGCCCTGGAAACGAAAAGTGTTCTATTTACAAAATGGTCCACAATTGAGTCCAGTGAAAAGGTAAAATTCCCACCTCCATAAACACGTTTTTCCCAATGCATCCTGGTGTAAATGGAAAAGTACACCATAAAAGTCTGGATGCTCTATATTCGGGCCCGATATGTTTGATAATGTAGCATGCCGGGTTCACCTAACAAGTACATACTGTCCTTTCTCATCCACAATGATGGTTTCAGCTTTAAAGTTCAGGGATTCGAGAATTCAGGGTGATCACCACCCCTCTACTACAAGGTACTAAACGCTGCATATTTGGTTGCACCACAGCTTAAAGCAAATCTCGTATGTTGTACCTTAAGTAGATGGAACTCCTGCAGCATTGATGTGCTCATCCATAGTCTATTAGTATAAGTGGTTGTCTTCCATTATTTAATAATGTGATGTACCTCCTCATGACCTACGAGAGGCACCTAGCAGACAAATTTGACATTACCCCGTGCCAGATACTTTACAAGATACAGATGTAGCAAGTATGACCACAGTGCCTGTTCACCCCACATTTTCTAAACCCCTTCATTTAGCCTTACTTTATCTGTAGATTATCTTCATTAGTAAAGTCATAGCTTGCAATACAGCTGGCATTCAACTGACTGATCATTCTTTTAAAGCACCAACAAATCAACGTTTAATCCTCCCTACCCTTTCCACATCCAGGCCTCAACCAGACCAGTGATAAAGGATGGCCTTCCTTCCATCCATCCTGCCAAACAATATATCTGTGATGCACACCAAAAGTCATTGCTGCATGACTTGTGGGCCCATTGAAACCCTCTCTACAATCCTCAGATAACCCACAATTGTCACGTCTGCTAAATAGTGAGGCATTTCCCAACCTTCCTAGAGAAACCGAACATCTCAGAGAAGTTGAATGAACACTTTAATCCAGAATGTCTGATCCCGGTTACTAATGCTCCATCTGCAAATCACTGTAGCTATACCACCAGATGTTCTAACCCCAGCCTAGCCACATTTCACAGCATTACCCTAGAAGCAGCAAAAAGGTGTGAATTCAAAGCGGGTATTATGTCCAATTGTGTTTTATCCTCCATAGTTAGTACTTCCACTGAAAGGCAGAGGATGTTCCAGTACCTCCAACTTCTAAAGGAAAAATCTTTGACTTAAAAAAACAGCCAGTAAACAAGCACTCAAGGGGTGAGATCTGATGGAAGAAACTAAAACAGTTATCAATCTGTAGTATAAGCTTCCCTCTAATTTAGAAGGATATGATGACCTATACATTAAAGCAAGAGGTTGATAAGTTGGACTATTGTATGTATTTGCATTCATTCAGATATTTGTAAGGATGGTTTAACTGTGAGGTATGCGAGCACAGTATATATGAACACGCCAATACATCATTTAGAACAGTAACATAGGAAACTGAAAGAGATTGCGGGAGCAGTAAATAAAGGGTCACTAGGGGCGGGGCCAGAGGAAGTGAAAATCACACCACACCTGATATATAATGAGTCAAGGAGAGTGTTCTTGGGGGATATTACCTATAACAACAGTTTAAATATTTGTATGGCCTTTCTGAAAGCCATGAAGTATGTAGATAACTTGACATCTTTTGCACAGCTATTCTACAGTATGTGCATATGGCTCAAGCAAGAGAATGCTTGACTAGTATGTCTAACTTTTGTTCCTCTCTGTGAGTGAAACAGAAACCGAGAATTACTTCTGTTGGTTTTAATCTGTCTGCAAGATTTCTTTTTTAAGGTACTAGGGTTGAGCTAGGTGAAGTTTGCATGATACTAATGTCCAAATTAACTAAGGCTTTGTGTCATCACAAGGTGGTGCAAAGCGATGCAAAGTGATGCATTGGTATTCACTTTCCAGCACAAAAGGTATTTTGCGCTTGAAAGGTTTTGTTTTCTCGCTGAAAAAAAGCATTTTGCGCTGTGGTGAGTCACTTTAGGGTTTTACTGAAGCGTTAACTGGGTAGATCTGCAAAAACACCCACAGGTTTTTATGCAAAGTCTGATTTACTAAGATAGCCACATCTAACCTTGCATCAAAAAATAACGTAGGAGTTGACAAGGGAACTTATTTTCAATTCTCCAAAAGACACTACATATTGATTCTGTACTGAAGTGCATCACACCTATGCAATGCATTGATTCGCTCTGATGTTGTCTATGCATTGCCATTTTATACTGGAAGGCTATACTTCCTGTTGAAATCCTAAGCTAGGCATCGCACTCTCACCTCGGTACCACTGCATCATGCTGTGTGGCTGTCGGTTGTGCAAGGCACCCTAAATGAAGCATCAGTGCAGGTTCTGACAGGAGTAGAAGGCCAGTCTTGGTAGATATGGCTCTGTGCTGTTTTCCTTATCGGGCAACACAGTGCAGCAAATTTAACATTAATACTAGTGTAATGTGGGTGCATTATTTTGATCACTACACTTGACTACCATGCGAGGTATCCCTTTGAAGGACACCATCACCACGTTTTTCCTTCATCCAGGTGAAAAATCACTAGTGCTCGAAGGAATTTATGAAAATAAGAAAAAGGAAAGTCTAGTTTTATTCCCTACAATAGACAGAGCTGGAATAGCATCTGTCTCTCAATTTGTGCTACATGAATTGAACATTTAGATTACTGTCTTTTAATACATCCCACTGATTTTGCTGCAGATAGTAAGTCAGGGAAAATACATAGGCGTCTGCTTCCTTACAGTCATGTTTAAATGTTGGTGGTCTCTCAGCATGTTTCCAGAAATTGCTACTCCTTAAGTTGATTACATTTTAAATGAAAGAATGACATTCACATTTCCAAATTTCTCAGGAAGTGGCGGAGTTTGATAATATAATTCCGAATAAACATTAAATATATGCTATGTGTCATAGTCAGCCTTTGCGGTACTCCACACTTTACGAAGAGCGCTTTACAATTTAGATTTTGTAGGCCTTTTTAGGGGCCGGCGCAAAGCGCTCCATCCCCTGTTGTAATCTCTCTTTGGGTTTCTAACCACACCCATGTCATGTCAGTCACTTTCATTGGTTCCCGGGCTTGCCTTTTATAATTTGCTTGCTTTCATTAGTGAAAGGCATGCATAAGTCACACCTTTTCCTGTGTTTAGCCCTCCTCGAGCGCACTGACCAACTACTGAAAACATACGAAGCTCGATATTTTCCGTTTGGTTTCTGGACTACTTTTTCTCTTTATTTCGCAGTGCAATCTCGTTGGGCAGTAGTCTAGCACTTTGCATGACATGGATCCTGTTCCACAGGTAATTGCACTTTTGCCGGTTACATGCATAATTGCACTTTTGCCTATAGGTTTCACTGCAAGCAAACTTTTATTTCCCTTTGTGTGTCTGCTTTTCGCTGATGGCGACCGTCGACTCGCTTATGTGAAACTTTTATTTTTCAGTTTATATGGCAAGAAAAGTCCGGTTGGTTATGCGAAACTGTTTTACTTTTCATTTTCAATATATGTGGCAACAACTACAGCAGCACTCCAAACAATTGCCGTGTGTGATGGGGAACGCCACTCTTTTAAAGCTCTGTTGATTGATTACAGGGAAAGCGCTTATTTAAGCAGGACGTGTCGACATACAGGAAATATCTATTTATGGCTCAAGCTGTGCTTATATTCAGATGGAAATCTGCCAAGCGTGCAACACACGCAAATATATTTTATACAGAAATGTAATGACAGTGTTACTATTTGAGAAAAACTTTAAAGGTGACGAGTAAATGCTCCTTCCGGTGGATTTTGGTGCTGAAATGAGAGGTCCAACCCTGAAGGCTTCTCAAGCAGAGGTGCTTCTCCGCCCATCCTATAGGGGGCATCCCATCGAGGCGTTAAGAATCTTATAATTTTACCTATTTCCTCTCTGTTGAGACTCCCCATATTGTAAGAGTACCCGTACACCATGCAACCATGCAATGGGAGGGGGGGAGGGGGGAGGGAGTTGGCGGGGTTGCAATTGTGGCCTTTCTGGAAGTTTATGAGTCATTCATATAGATTTGGGGGTTACCGGCCCAAGGCTAGTCCAGATATGGGTTCACTATTTTAAGGCCAATTTGGTGGGTAAACTGGTATTGTCAGTACTTGATAACCTGTAGTCTGCGAGACACTCTGCATCGATTGGATATTACTAACTTCTTCATCTTCCGGTTGCCCTCGGAGTCATACTTTCATTAGAATCAACTACATGGGAATATTAACGTCGAGAAAATTAACTACAATGTTGGTCGTTGAACCCTGGGGCACGTACTTTTGAGGGAGGAACTGTAAGTTGTATAGAGCTCCTAAGCACGTGCATCCACTCGAGAGCTTTTTTACTGAGATTAGAACCTTTGACCTGCAGACAATGCTAATAGCTCTAACTCGAGCAAATGCGAGAGCCATTGCATTGCAAATGCTTGTTAATTATGTATTTGCTTGAGACCATGTACAGCGTAAGTGCTTCAAACATGAAATTGGTCGACCTGACGGAACTAGAGATCTTTATCTTATGTGCCATTTTAGGCTTCTTTGAGCTTTCCCTCACTTATGTACACTCTTACAAAATATGCAACTGTAAAATCACCCGTGGTTGCATATATACAGCCGACATGAATCTGACAGTTCTTAACCGAAGAAACATACAGCCCAAAGCTACACATCAGGGGCCCTGCCACACACGGGTGCAACTTGTGTTTGTTGCCCATTTTTTCGTACTCCAGCGGACCTTAGCGCTACAGGAGGGGTCCCTGCGGTTTTCATGACCACGTCTGTGCTATGGATGGCACGGGCACATATTCTGTGCCATCCTTATTCCAAGGGGCATTCCGTCATCCGCGTAAGAGTGTGGCAGTGGCACCTTGAAAATGAAGGAATGCCTTTATGCCTCCAGAACGACCAGTTTACCTCACATCATCAGGGGCAAAGAGGCAATTAGGGGGAAGACTGATTGTGAAAGACAGAGCCACAATCTAAAAATATGGCTTCATTTTTCCCTTATGCGCTCTGCTCAATACAGCCATAAAATGTCAGTTTGTTCAAACTGACACCCCCCTTCCAATTCAAACTTGCCTATACCCCAAGCCCTTTCCATTTAGATTTATGCTGACCCCACCTCTGAGCCTCTGCCACCCATCCTTGGATACCCATTTTATTATGATAATGGAATTGGTGGACACATCCATTGGCCCCTCCATGTGTGTCAACACTGACGGAAAGTAGTTTTGGGGAGATGCTGACACCAGGTTTTCTTTTGTGTATGCTTGAGGAGGGGAAGAATGAGGGGGGTGCACATCCTGCACCTCAGTCTCTAAAGGTCAGGAAACTTTTGGCCAGTTGAATTGGGTCTCAGCGGGTGTTTGAGGGCCAAATTCATGGGTATTTAAGAATTAAGGCCCTTATTTATACTTTTTTAACGCCGCATTTGCGTCATTTCTTGATGCAAAATCGGCGCAAACTTACAAAATACAATTGTATTTTAAGTTTGCGCCGATTTTGCGTAAAAAAACAACGCAAATGCGGCGCTAAAAAAGTATAAATATGGGCCTAAATGCGGTGTCTGAAGGCTGAATGACGTTCTGTGAATGGCAGTTGATTGCATCTGCAGGTGACCGCTGAGCAGTGGTGGCCGCTTTGTAAAGGTAGTAGGGGGATAGGTGACTCGAGTTAAAAAAAAAAAAATTAATAAAATAAAAGTCACTTACCTGAGAACAGCCACCGCCTTTCCTCCGTCTTCTTCTCTTCCTGGCAGCACGGTCCAGCAGCACACAGGCTCCCAGACTCCTCTAAGTCAATCTCAATGCTGCTGTCACCTGCATGACAGCAGCGTTGTGATTGGTCTGTGTGGCCTGCTTCGATACTCAGACAGAGAGTGGAAGCCTGTGCATGTTCTCCACCCGGCTGTGCAATACAGCTAGGTGGAGAAATGCAAAATGCGCATGTCTGTTTGGCCAACCCAAGAGATATGCGCACCTAGGGGAGGAGCCGCTGCTAGCTCTGTGGTCCAGTTGAGAGTCTCTGAGAGTGAATCAAGAGTCTTTTGATTGCCTCTAGAGATACCCAAGAGCACACCCAGGTCCATATTTATACTTTTTTGATGCAAAACTGTGCAAATGCAGTTTTGCGTCAAAATGTTTAGCTCTGGCTTGCTCCATTCCTCAGTGCCATCCGGGCATCATATTTATGATATGATGCACGATGGCTCCAAGAAATGTTTAGGGTAAAAAAATTTGACTTAAACCATTGCTCCCTGTCATAAGGCAAATTGGCGTTCATGCTGCAAAACTGACTCTAACCCTATTTGCGGCACGTAAACATGTCGCAAACGGATATGCACCATTTTAACTCCGCATTTCAATCAACTTTAAACACTAAAGCAGGAAAGGTTGCAAAGGGAAGATGGAAACAGCAGGCCAGAAGAGGCCCCAGGGTGACCCCATACACACAGGAACCAGCCAGGAGGAGACACAGAAATCCCTGGAGAAGGTAAAGAAAAAGCGCAAGTATTGGTTTAGTGAGGAGGCGCATGAGATCCTTCTGAGAGAGGTGTCGGAGCACCAACACCAGCTATTCAGCACCTCCAAATTCCCAATTGTCAAGAGAGAGGCAATATGGCAGCAAATAGTGGACAAAATCAACAGTGTGGCAGGGGTGAAGCAAACTGTCACGGAGTGCAAGAAACGCTGGCATGATTGTAAGCAGAGAACTAAGGAGAAAATGGCCACTAACAGAAAGGCAGCACTGCAAACTTGAAGTGGAAGTCCTGCACCACAGGAGGATCTGGATGAGATTGAGAAGATGGTTGCAACGGTCATTCTGGAAGAGCTGGTCACAGGAATACAAGCACAGGACAGAGTAGACTTTGAAAACCACCACAAATGCAGGGTAAGTTGCATGGGGTAAATAACTGTCAATTTTACAAATGCCAGAAGGGGGAGGCACATAGGATACACTCAATGCATACAAAAGTAGTGCAACGGTGTTAGACTTTTTATCCTTTGCGTGGTCTCCCTTAACTTTTTGCCTCTGTTTCCCAGATTGTTGATGTGTGCTGGACTTTGTTTTTTTCTGTTTTTGTTACTCTGGGCACTTTACCACTGCTAACCAGTGCTAAAGTGCAAGTGCTCCTATGCAAAATGTGTATGTAATTGGTTTATCCATGACTGACATATTTGATTTACTAGTAAGTCCCTAGTAAAGTGTGCTAGAGGTGCCCAGGGCCTGTAAACCAAATGCTACTAGTGGTCTTGCAGCACTGGTTGTGTCACCCACCTAAGTAGCTCTGTAATCATGTCTCAGACCTGCCACTGCATTGTCTGTGTGGGCAGTTTTAAACTGTAAATTTGACTTGGCAAGTATACCCACTTGTCAGGCCTAAACCTTCCCTTTTCTTACATGTAAGACACCCCTAAGGTAGGCCCTAGGTAGCCCCAAGGGCAGGGTGCAGTGTATGGTTAAGGTAGGACATATAGTAATGTCCTGACAGTGAAATACTGCTAAATTCGTTTTTCACTGTTGCAAGGCCTGACCCTCTCATAGGTTAACATGGGGGCTAGCTTTACATATGATTAAAGTATAGATTCCCTTTGGGAGCAGATAGATACGTGGAGTTTGGGGTCTCTGAGCTCCCAATTTAAAAATACATCTTTTAGTAAAGTTGAATTTAAAATTGTGGGTTTGAAAATGCCACTTTTAGAAAGTGAGCATTTTCTTACTTAAACCATTTCTGTGACTCTGCTTGTTTGTGGATTCCCTGTCTGGGTCAGTTTGACAGTTGGGCTGGTTGCACCTCTCACTAGACAGTGACACAAAGGGAGCTGGGGTGTAGTCTACATTTCCTGATGAGCCATCTGGGCTAGGAGGGAGGGAGAGGAGTGGTCACTCACACATGAAAGGGCTGTGCCTGCCCTGACACAATGCAGTCTCCAACCCCCTGGTGTGTGTCTGGGACCTGGCCTGGGCAAGGCAGGAGTTTACAAACAAGAGAGTCTTTCCTTTGAAGTAAGTTTACTTTAAAGGGCAAAATGGGTATAAGAAGGGCACCCAAACCCACAGACTTTATAACACTTTTGGAAACCAAGAGGAGCCCCTGCCTGGAGAAGAGCTGAAGAGCTGAGGAAGAAGAGCTGCTCTGCCTGTGACTGTGCTTTGTGAAGCTATCCTGCAGTTGCCTCTTCTGCCTGTGCTAGAAGAAAAAGACTGGACTTTGTGTTGCTTTCCATCTTGTGAAGAACTCTCCAAGGGCTTGATTTAGAGCTTGCCTCCTGTTGTTTGAAGTCTCAGAGACAGCAAAGACTTCTCTCTCCCAGCACCTGGAGCCTCTGCTGAGACTCCCACTCTGCCAAATGGTCCCCATCCAGTTCCTCGGACCCTGAAAGGAGAAGCTGGCAGGGCAAGAGTGAGAAATCCATGCACAGGCCGCCGTGCGGGGAAAAGATCGACGCAACTCCGATCCATGGCTGAAAAATTGACGCGCTGCTGGCTTCACGGCTGAAAATCAACGCTCGCCTGCAGCGCGAATGAAAGATCGGCGCACACAGCTGGAGAAAGGATGCGCAGCATTGCTGACGGAGGCTGGTGAGGTCGCAACCTGTGCTGTGTGGTTTTCAGATCATCGTGTGGCAGGATTTTGATTTAAACATCGCTGGGCGTGTAAAAACTATGCATGGCCTGCCAGGACCCGAGAGTGCAGTTCGAATCGACGCATCGCTCTCCTGCAGAGAGAAGAAACAACGCATGCTGACTCAACTGAAGGAGAAACGATCCACGGTCTCACCCGTGAATGACATCGACGCATCACAAGCCCTTTTTGACGCACACTCACCGGTGCGGGGTTATTTTTGACTCACCCAGGTACATTTCCACGCTAACAGCGTTAGCGTTGTGTTTAAAATTACATGAAGACTCTTTTTGATTTTTAATTGATAACTTGACTTGCGTATTGTGGATTTTTGTCGTTTTGTTCTTGTTTTGTTTAGATAAATATTTTCTATTTTTCTAAACCTGTGTTGTGTCATTTTGTAGTGTTTTCATCAAGTTACTGTGTGTGTTGGTACAAATACTTTACACCTAGCACTCTGAAACTAAGCCTACCTGCTCGTGCCAAGCTACCAAGGGGGTGAGCGGGGGTTAGCTGAGGGTGATTCTCTTTTACCCTGACTAGAGTGAGGGTCCTTGCTTGGACAGGGGGTAACCTGACTGCCAGCCAAAGACACCATTTCTAACAAGTGGGACATATTGCCCATGAATCAAGTTGCACCATTCAAACATACGCAAAACATGTACACACGCCTTGGTCGTGCCATGCACCACAACACATACACAACCTAGACATACATCAATCACCAGGGCTATATACCAACATGTACATTTGTAGCACATTGGATGGAAGGCATGTCTAATTATTGTGCCTGTGGCTGTGTCATCACAACACCCCTTGCAGACAGTCTAAACTAAACTTCCCACACAACTGAGACATCAGAGATTAGGAAGTAAGTCAATACCATGCCTGGGGTTACATCATGGTGGTGCCTCTTGTAAAAACACTTCGCACCTGCCATGTCACATTGCTGAAACACGTGTGCTGCATCTTACAGCACACACTAAAATGGCATCTTAGCTAGCATTACTCATACATGCACAGGAAGCGACATCATCCGGCACATAAGCAACACATCCTCATAAGGCAGCCAATTCTCCATCATGCAACAAGAAGGCCTGTCTGGGTGCAGGGAGAACTAATCTGTGTAGCTGCTGGGTGGTCCCATATCACAGGAAGTATGGCACTACCCTGTGTAACTAACCTGGTGCAGTGTGGACCCACACATATTGATGCTGATCAGAACTGTGCCACTAGAGAACACATGCACTACACTTTGCAATTGGTAGAACACAACACATACAGTCTAGCCCACAACTCTGACACAACCATGCGAGCCACATAGGAATGGGGAAACAATCACACAAACACAACATAAGCTGTATGTCTGTGAACATCATGGTGCACAATATCACATTGATGGGTGGGAGACGGCGCATGGGAAAGTCTCTAATTGGTAAGACTGCTAGTGCGGTTTACCCTCAGCGGCTGGTAGTATGAGTTACACGCTGGGATGGAGGGTGGAAATGTGTCCCCTCATGGCAGCTCTGTGGGGCAGTTACCACAACATTGTTGCTGGATCAAATAGAGCCAGCACCAATCTTGGGGTACATTGTGTGTGACAGCACACGCTGCACTTGTCACTGCAAATCAGACAGTGGAAAGCGCAAAGGGCCTGGGCATGGGGCCCCCTGCACTGCCCATGCCAGGTGCATGGGCTGTGCAGGGGCACCCAGGGGCACACCCAGTGCTTAATTTGTAAATAAAATTGTGCCGGTGCTCAGAGCTCTCACCTGAAGCACGCAGCTCCTGCAATTAAATGTGCGAGCTCGGAATATTGAGGCAGCATAATCCTGAAGCCATCTCGGGCCTCTTCAATTCATTTGAGGCCACTTCTTCCCCATTCAGCTCACTCCTGCATCTTTCTGCTCTCTCTCCCATTGTGACGCTTTTTCGTTTTTCTCTTCCTCCTTCTTGCCCATATGTGTCTTTTGCTCGCAGCAAATGCTTGAGGCAGAAGAATAAGCGCCGGCCCTCAGAAATAAGTGCCGGTGCTCAGCACCGGAAACAACAAGCACAAATTAAGCACTGGGCACACCACACCACATTACCACCAACCTTTGCATGGTGTTTGGACCGGCATGGAAAGGCTGGCAGAAAAGCTGGGACATACCTGAATGGTGGTGCTGATCGTAATGCTGGGCTGGTGTCACAAGACATTGCCAGTCTGTAAGCTTCCGGCAACCTGCCAGTGCCAGGCCATTGGCCCATGGGGGATTCCCCATGGTCAACATGTGCCACTTTCACCTGCCCTGTTGGCGGTGTTCAAATTACCAATGGCAGTCTGCTGGTCATAGCACTGCCTGCCTTGTAATGAGGGTCCATGTATGCACCAGTACAACTAGCTGCAAAATCTCCATCAAACTAGCTTGAGGCCCTGATTAAAGTTGAAAATACATCAACTGACTATGTCCATAATTTATTGGCATCAAGCAATGTCATGTAGAAAATGATGTTTACATCAACAAATTATACCCATGCTGGGCATCCCTGGGTCCCCCCCCTAAGCCAGTGTTAAATTAGCTCCACTGCCACAATGCTGCATCCCTTGCACCATAGTACAAGTTTGGCTGCATTGAGGGGGATACAATAGTAATGTAGGAGGAGCATCTTCCAGCACGACCAGAAACTGAAATTGCAATCTGCTAGGTCCATGTGTGCTGTAGAATGTAGCACACATACATATACATCAACATAAGGAGCAATCAAAGTAAACTACAATATGGTGCCTTGGTAATGTCATCCCTGGGGTAATGTAAGGTTTAGGTGCTGCCCTGGTGTATGAAAAACACATAAAACTAGGACAGGGCAAATTGCAATGTGTGTTGGTGTGGCTTGAAGCATGGGAAGGGGCCACAATAACAAGATGGTGTCAAGCCACCAAAAGGGAATATATTACACCTTGTAAACGTGACGCAGCCTATTGTGCCACCTGATCTTCCCTTTACGTGACAATCAGGTGGGGCAAAGGGCTGATAAATTGCACCCATAATGTACAAGAACAATGTTTTGTGGTGTAAGTTTTCACTAAGCCTCCAATAGCAATTAAATGATGTGACATGTCAACTACTACAACATAGAAGATTGATTTTACACCATCTCATTGCAGGGGATGATGGCTCTCCTGCTGATCTGCATGACCTGGATGACCAGATGACAGCCAACAGACCTCCCTCAGGGAAGACACGGCTGCCTACCACCGGGATATTGCTGCTATTTTGAAAAATCAACAGTTCCTCCTTGCTGCAGTGATGCCATAAATCATACCACAAATGGCAGCTGCTGGGAATTAGGACTCCACATCTTTTATCACTGAAGTGTGTTTGGCCCCCTCTACCTCTACACCACCACCACCAATGGCACAGGAGCCACAACACACATCAGAGGATGAAGATGTGGAACAGATCACGTTTACTGGGAAGAGTACCCAGTAGCATCAGTCTATGCCACACGAGCAGTGTTCTCATTTGTTCTGGGCTAAAGATCATGCCAGTGTTGTCATAGTAGGATATGTGCACCCTTCACCCACCCACAATTGACCTGTTTGCAATGGACTGTCATTGTCTCTCACTTACCAATTGGCAACTTTTGTTCCTCCACACTTATCAACACTACTCTGAAGCATGTCTCATGACGTCCTTCAACCCTGGACTCTGATTGTGTCAAAAAAGTGTTATTCACAAGTGGGGTCTCACACCTGGACATTGTTGATATATCACTTTGACATTTTCACCTGTAAATAAACACCTTGTACACATTTTCCATGTCAACGTTTTCTGTGATCCATATACTCAGCTAAGTGGTAGTATTGTGTGAATCTATGACAATGACTTCAGAAGATCAGTACATGAGTGTTGAACTGTGGGGCCACAAAGTTGCACACAAGGATCCAAACATGACAATGGTGTATGGTGTAGACTTCTCATAAACTGATGGATACATACAGGCTTTGGTCAAGATATATGACAGGTCAGGCAGACAACCAAGTAAAAGGCAATGTAGCCAGCTGGAAGTACCAGAATTTCTACATTGGTGTGGTACAGGGGTACCTAACCTCATCAGTGAAGGGCACCGGTCTATGTTATAGGATAGAGTACGATTTGGGGTTGATGTCAGATCTGTCACAATTCACATTTTCCAAACAGGACCCCAATAATGACAGATGAAGGACCAGATTTACCTGTCCAAGAGAAATCATACATATACATAATGAATGGTGGCTACGCTGCATTGCAACCAATGTGACAGCTCCGTTGTCAATAGGTTACACACATGTTAAGAGAGGGATTTGAAGGCAGGACGGATTCCCTAGGCCAAAACCCAATTTGCCCTGTGCACTCTTGGGAAGGCCCTGAGTCTCAAGCATATTACACAAATTGTATGGGAGAATGCAAAAATATTTTTTTTAAATACAAGAAACCTAAAAAAAACTAAAATCTACCCTATCCTAAACTGACCAATACTAACTATACTTACCCAACAACTAAAGCTATCTACCCTATGCTAAACTTAACTTACACTTTGAACACCACACTCTAAACATTGACCCTCAACCCCCCTTAAGAAACAAGCAGAGCAACAATTTCTAATGCTACACATTTACTAGCTAATCCTAAAGAAATATATATAAAATTTAAAATATATATATATAATATTTTTAAAAAAATAAAAATAATAATAATACAATATATATATATATATATATATATATATATATATATGTGTATATATATATATATATATATATATATATATATATATATATTGTATTTTGTATTTTTTTTAATTTTGTAAAAATATATATTTTTTTTTAAAACACATATACACCCCAACATGACCCCCCACCCAATCACCCACCAATAAACACATTAGAAGGAAAAACCCACCCCCAACTACACTTATCCTAACTAATCTATAAACCTACACTAACCTAACACTAACTCTCTAACATCCACAATAAAATATATGGCAACTTCATAAGGGAGGGGAATGAACTGGGAGGTAGTCAAGTGACAAGTAAAGACACAGTTTGGCCTTCTTAATTTTCCTCTTGATGTATTTCAACAATTTTTTGTTGTCTGCTACTTCTCGCTCCAACTTGACCAAATGTGTTAGAATGAGGGACACATCCTTACGCAGATCATGCAGCAACTGTGACGAACCGGTGGCAGGTGGTGTGACCAGTTGTGCTTGTGTGGTTACCAGTGCAGCCAATGTGGTTGGGGTGGGGACAGCTGTGCACCCCTGCAACGCTGAGGAGCTTGTACCTTCGTGAAACTTTGGAGGCTATGTGGGTGCTCCATGTGGGAATGCCGCCCCCATTCCCCAGTAGGCTTCTCTGCCCAGAAGCAGCGAGCCATGCAGCGGTATCTTGACTCCACTTCCAGGGTGTGGTGGTAACGTACTGCCCTCTTGTGGAAGTCACGCCTCTCCTGATTTGTCATGTCAGGAGCTGTAACATGAAGACAAGCGACCATCAGTGTCAGCATTGGGTGCAGTCTATACGGATTACTAGTATACACTGCTACATCTAATTACACATGCACTCCAACACACATTCCAGAAAAGACAAAAATTCCTCCTCATCTGTGTCTATTTCCAACCATATATTATCAGTATCTTGTACAAGTCAGTGGAAGGAGGGGAAATCCGTTGGTAACCCTTAGGGGTCAGAGCTGATAGGAACACATGCAAGCCTGATCAACATAACTGTCACCTACATTGTGAGCATCACGCCTTTCTACAAGTTTGGTATTCCTCTCCCTCTGAGCATAAGAGGGATGGCCATGCTATCAATCATCTCAACAGTCCTGGTCATCCACCAAGGACTGACCACTCATTAATGGAATCAAGGAGTGGACCATTTGATAGGAGGGCTGCCAACTAGAAAGCTGATATCCAAAGGTCAATCACATCTACATTCACGTGTCCAGGTATAGGCACCCATGAATATGTGATCTGCCATTACCATTCCATTTACACACAGTTCCATGCCAGCACACGTTGGGCCTTGACCTGTATGCAAGCCAATGACATTCCACAAAAGTGGAACATACATGAAGTGAAAAAGGCAGAGCGCCATACTGGGGGAAAATTGGTAGCCCAGTTCTCCGCCTTCATAACAACACAGGGATGCGCCAAATTAAATCCAATATGCCCCACCCCTGTGTTGTCACCTATGCCTGGGCACATATTGCTTACATTCATCAATCCAGAGACCCTTGCCTTGGATGGGGGATTGATGGGGGGATTGATTTTGTGCAGGAAGGGACACCTTCCAACACATTAAAGCAACCGACAAAGAGTTTATACAATTTAGATGTGGGCTGCCTAATGCATCACCCATTGAAAGATCCAAAACGGAGGATACATAAGAGTATTTATCCTTATTTCACATTGCTAAGGCCCCCTCTTTGAGTGTATGCAGAATTTTGCACTGACCCTGGTGTGAGCAAATCTGTAAATCTGGGACTGTGTCTAAATGCAATGGGTGTTGCAGTGGGTGTGCCACAGCAACACCCATTGCAGTTTATTACACTGCCCCAGATATTTGAGTCTTCTTACACCTGAGTCAGAGCAGGTTTGGCTAACCCCACACCAGGGGTGGTGTTAGCAGGGTGCAATGAGGAGAAATGTTGTCATATCCCTTTGTTTCTTGCTCTTTCTATGCGTGCTGAATCACATTTGGAGATAGTTTTTGTGCAGGAGGGTGTCCCTCCTGCACAACAACTATTCCCCCTCTCAATGCAGCCATCCGTGCATCATGGTGCAAGTGTGGCTGTGCTGGGGCTCGGCTGCAAATTTAGCAACAATTCAGAGGTCAACAAAGGGGTGCACTGTATACGATTAAACACAGCGCATCCCTGTGTTGTGAAAATGACGGAGTGTGGCGCTGCCAATTTTGCCACAGCGTCACAGTCTGTCATTTTTTGTTACATATGGGCCTAAATGTGGTTTGACACCATCTTGAATACACAGTGATGACCATAGCGCATCACAAGCCTCCCAAGACATGACCCTCTAGTGGTGCTTGTGGCTCTTAAAAATGGCCCATCATATCACCATCCAGCCTACAATGATATCTGATCATTGGGCAGGCTAAAACATCTGGCATTGCATTCCATACTCATGACTGACTCACACCAAACCCTGGATTACTTCACAGGACACACATTCTTACACTTACTGGATGGTTCGGGGTCTTCAAACCACGCCACTTCACCAATTGTGTAGGGGGCTGGTCTACCCGTAAGACATGAACGGTAAACTATGCTTAGTGTAAATTCAAAGTCACTGCCAGTGGACAACAAAGTTCAGTGTAAACTTGTTAAGTGGAGTGAGCTAATCATGCTAGTGGAAGATCAAAGCAACAGACAAACCACTATGATCACTCAATAACACATACACTCAGATGAGGTAGAGCCACGCATTTAAACACTAGCACTGGGTCAGAGACTCATGTTGTGCTACACCCTGCAACATTTATATGTTGCATTCGCTTGAAGCAGTCTGTGAGCACAACACCTCCATTACCAAATGGGACTGTTTGATCATGTATTTTCTATCTGAGGGCCATGCTATGGTTGTTGCAGTGGCAGGACCATTGTCACAGCCATAGCATTTCTGCCTGCAACAAATGTAGTAAATATCTACATCATTATCATAGCTCACAGACACGCTACTACCCTAGGATTGTGTGGTTATTGCAAGGTGTTGAGGATTGGCATTATACACCATGCAATGAACAAAGTTAAATGTGTGCCATCACAAGGCAGACACACTTTATAAATTGCTATGGCTGTGGACTCATGTGCAGTTGGTTTACCTACCTGCACATTGACTGAATTGAAATATGTATGTATTGCAAATAGTGGGTGGCCTGCCATTGTTGCCATTATATACCATTGTTAATCCAGTGAGGGATAAGTACATGGGCATAGAAATAGCGCTCAACACAGACACACTTGCTCTGTGGTTAGAGGATGCATCTGGTGTTGCAGGTTAGTGAGTGATGTGGCAGAGAAGGAGCTGATGCAGTGCAGCCCCATACTGTCAGTGAAGAGCTGTAGGCCAGTGGAAGAGACTCTGCATATGTGTGTGGTATGGGGGTGGTAGAGGCTGTCTGTGATAGATAATGAGCGGGAACATGGAACTGCCAGTAGTCCTTTTCCAATTCATGTTCAAGCTCCCTTACATGGTCTTGCCTAATGAGACAAAGGGGCCTACAGGACTACAGTGGTGCAGCACCTAGGGCCTGATTAATGAAACGTGTGCGCTGCCTTTCCATCATTTTCAGATGCAAAAGCAATGCAAACTTACAAATCATAAGTGTAATTTGTAATTTTGTGCCACTTATGGGTCAAACAATAACTCAAGGGCGGCACTAACTTTTCATAAATCCAGCCCCTAGTGCTGCCCCACATGAAGTGTGCCCCTTAGCACACTCCTGATGACACCATGTGTGGGCCGTCTTTACAAAACGGCACACCATGGTGTTATGGGGAGTTATGGTGCAAATACCTGACACTACTCTAGTGCTTTGCAAGACTTACATCTTAAGTACTTACACTAGTCCTGCAAGGCACCCAGAGGTGCTTTGTAATTGAAGTGTGGCTCTTTTGAATGTCTGCAATGATCACGCGTTACATTTTTTGTGGCTAATTTGGCAAAGTTATCTCATTTAATCAATTGTGCCATATTCATTGCGCCCTGAGGGCGGGAAGACCCCCCCCCTTGTAAACATTATACCTGGGGTAGAGCTCATGTGTGTGAAATGTTGACAAAGTTGCACTATGCATTCATTGTGCCACTTTGTTGACACAACCCTGGGAAAAATGGTAGGGTGGCGAAGCCATAGCGTTTCATACATGCCACAACACCGGTGCACAGGTTGCGCTATGGGCTCTGAAATGCATGCCTTCGTGATGGTTGTGCATGACTCATCAAACATCTGACCTGCATTGGTTTCATTGTTGGACATGTGAACTCCAGGCCAGAACTGGTGCAGAGACTCTTCATACCGGTTGCATACAACCTGTTCACAAGCATTGCATGCAGCACTCCAACTTATCTGCTACTGTCATTCAAAAGCAATAAACAGTCAATTGTATGCCAATGGGAGACTTACCAACAGTTCTGCCAATCTCAATCCCAAAGTGATCCAGCAGATTCTGCTCCTTGGCCACCAGATCTGTCCAGCAATGCTTGATCTGGTGCTCATTCCGTTCTGTGTTATAGATGCGCCTCAAGTGGTGGAGCACCTTTCCCCACTGCAGCCATCTGGCCTTAGTCCGGTAGCTGAGGATCACCCGTCCCCCCATTTGCAGCATCATTGGCAGGTAGTGGGCCAAGAGCCATCTAAATCCCCCGAGCTCATCCACAGACATCCTGCTCATCCTCCCTTTGCCAGACATGGCCACTGGTGGATGGAATTCACCAAACATACAATGAGAAAAATTAAAGGAAACTTAAACCCACTAACTAAACCCAACTACCCCAACTACTTAACTAGCCCAGTCAGACACCCCACAATACAATAACAAAACTGTACAAACGCTACACAAAATATGACCTATTTGACTAAATCCACATAAAAAACACAGGACACTTCACAATGGACACTTCAAAATCGACAACACGCTCAACAATCGACCACCAGCTCTAAAACATAACCACACACAGCCACAAAGTAACAGACTGCAAAGAGAAAGTGAAACTATAACCACTGTACCATGCTTGTAGACAGGATTTCCTGTTACATCATTTCCTGGGCGCTTGCGTCACTTTTTTCAGTTATGCATCTTTTTATTTGACGCATTGGGCGTATGCGTTGTTTTATATTAACGCATGATGGTAATGCAGCAATTCCATCTGGCCCAGGCGTCAAAAAGCCTGTGGATGTCTGATTGAGTTTCTGGGGCTAGACATCATTTTGGTGATAGGACTTGTATTGTTCATGCTTATGCGTGAAAAATAATGATGCATGACAGTTATGCGTTGGTTTCTCACAAGGGTTCAATAAGAGGAGTGTGAACATTGAATTCCTGCTAAGGGCCATGTGTCATTTTCTTTACATTGGTGGATGTTTCTGGTGCATTTGCGTCATATTTTTTGTCTAATTATTATTTTTTTTTTTTGCATTGTCCTTGAGTGTACCCTGATTCACCAAATATATGACATGGGCTGTGCTGCAGTGTGTTATATGGGGTATGGCGTATGGCTACATGTGGAAGTTCATGCAGCAATGTGGTAAGAGTGAGATCACTTTGTGCATATATGCATGTGCACCTACAGTGTGTCCACATATATTTTGGCACATGTGCGCTCTAAGTGAGCATAGGTGTAGGTATCTGAATGTGCTCAGGTACACGTGTGCCATGTGGTTGCCAATGCATCTCAGTTGCTTGTGATGTCATGTTACTGTGTTAGTGAAATACATTATATGCCATGTGTGTGTGGAAACCGGTGTAAGTGCATTTTAGTAACACATTACGAGATTGGTGCCTGACGGGGATGTTCAAGTCACATTACAATCTTCCAGCATGTACAGATTTTGGCATTTAACTACTGCATATGCAGTCACATCACTGGCACCTATATATTTTGTATGTGAGAACACATGTGAAGATAATTTGTAAATGTCACAGGTTTTTTGCTACCTATGCCATTATTGTACTGCTAGGTTGTTTTTTGTCCTATGCCAGGGCCATTATGGTGGTAAATGTGTGCTGAGATGTGTTGTATATGAGTACCAGCCTCCAAATGGACACTTAGGTGGTCATTATAACCCTGGCAGTCAGTGTTAAAGCGGCGGTAAGACCGCCAACAGGCCGGCGGTAAAAAAATTGCAATTACGACCGTGGCAGAAACCGCCAACCTAGACAGCCACATTAACACTCCGACCGCCACGGCGGTACAAACAAACAGCGCGGCGGTCGCCGCCAACAGACAGGCGGGAGACAATGTACCGCCCACACTATTATGACAGGCCAATCCGCCACCTTTTCCGGGCGTATTCACCGTGGAAAAAACACGGCGGAAACAGGAATCCCAAAGGGAAAACGCACACCTCTACACACCCCCCGAGGACGCCATGGATCCGGAACTCCAAATTCTCCCTGCAATAGTCTTCCTGCTCCTCTACCAGGAGCACGAACGCCGGCGGCGAAGTACAGCACCTACGACAAACGGGAGGGGGGAGGGAAAAGAGAGTGACACACACACACACGCAACACCCCCATCCACTACAACACACACACTAATGCAAATCAAGACATCACAGTTACACCCCCCAAACCCCCCGGAAGAATGCAAAGACAATAGAAAATGAGTGTAACCATTGTAATATATTAAAAGCAAGTAGGCAGAAATAAATATATACACCATGTACAAAAGATATACCAAGCATAGTAGTCCAGGCAGTGCTCTAAGAAAGTCAGTGGAACACTGGGACCACACGGTATGGGCGAGGCCCACACAAGATCCCCAACCGTGACGGAGAGAACACTGCAGGGGCATCAGAGAGCAACTAAACAGGCACCTCAGGGGGAGGGAAAGGGGGGGCACCTCAGCCGCTTGAGTGCACGACGCCAAATCCACGAGGGGGCCACATGCCCACTGTTCAATCTTGGGGAGTGCAAAACCACAGTCTCTAAAGTCTCTACAGTGGGTGGGTTGCCCACTGTTCAATCCTGGGGAGTGCAAAGCCACAGTCTCTCAAGTCTCTACAGTGGGTGGGTTGCCCACTGCCATATCCTGGGGAGTGCAAAGCCACAGTCTCTCAAGTCTCTACAGTGGGTGGGTTGCCCACTGTTCCATCCTGGGGAGTGCAAACAACAGTCTCTCAAGTGGATAACAGTCTCCACTGGTTCTGGAGGGGGCATGGTGACCAGAGTGCTTCATCCTGCTAAGGACAGAGGTAGTGGATGACAGTCTCCACTGGTTCTGGAGGGGGCATGGTGCCCAGAGTGCTTCATCCTGCTAAGGACAGAGGAAGTGGATGACAGTCTCCACTGGTTCTGGAGGGGGCATGGTGCCCAGAGTGCTTCATCCTGCTAAGGAAAGAGATAGTGGATGACAGTCTCCACTGGTTCTGGAGGGGGCATGGTGCCCAGAGTGCATCATTCACCCCTTGAGGGACTCAGTTGCGTCAGTGCCCTTGCCGCTCATGGGCCAGCAGTGCTTGAGATGGTGGTGCCCTGTTCAGCGGTGCTTGAGATGGTGGTGCCCTGTTCAGCGGTGCTTGAGACGGCGGTGCCCTGTTCAGCGGTGCTTGAGACGGCGGTGCCCTATTCAGCGGTGCTTGAGACGGCGGTGTCCTGTTCAGCGGTGCTTGAGACGGCAGTGCCCTGTTCAGCGGTGCTTGAGACGGCGGTGCCCTGTTCAGTGGTGCTTGAGATGGCAGTGCCCTGTTTAGCGGTGTTTGAGATGGCGGTGCCCTGTTCAGCGGTGCTTGAGATGGAGGTCTCCATTGCAGGGAATCAGTTGCTGGCGGTCCTTCATGGCCCAGTGGGGCATTTTGCAGGTGGGCCTTCATGGCCCAGCGGGGCTTGTGCTGGCGGGCCTGTCCTGGGCAGGTGGGCTGGTGCTGGCGGGACCCTCCTGGGCAGCTGGGCTGGTGCTGAGGGGCCTGTCCTGGGCAGCTAGGCTTGTGCTGGCAGTCCAGTCCTGGGCAGCTGTGCTTATGCTGGCGGGCCCTTCCTGGGAAGGTGAGCTGGTGCTGGCGGGCTCCTCCTGGGCAGCTGGGCTGTGCTGGCTGTCCTGTCCTGGGCAGTTGGGCTGGTGCTGGCGGTCCTGTCCTGGGCAGCTGGGCTGGTGCTGGTGGGCCCCTCCTGGGCAGCTGGGCTTGTGCTGGCGGTCCTGTCCTGGGCAGCTGGACTTGTGCTGGAGGTGGCCTTCTGGGCAGTGGGGATGATGGCGGTCTTCTCCGCCGTGCTGCTCTTCCCAGACTTGCCAGGTTTCATGTGGCCCTTCCCCACCTTGGAAGGTGTCACAGCTGACTCCACACTCCCACAGGGACCCCTGGGAGCGGCTTTGGTGGCTGGAGTCTTCCCCCTCTCCCGCCCGACACTGGCCAACTTCTGATGCTTCACAGGTGGGGGACTGTCTGTGCTGTGGCTCCGTGCCACACTGGCTGCCCTGGTGGCCGGTGCACTCCAGATTCCGGTGACTACAGCCACTGCTGGTCCGGGAGAGGTTGTGGCTGAGGTGCTAGTTTGGGACCTAGGAGATGGACGGGGTGGGGGTGGTGTGGGAAAGAGGTCAAGGTTGGACAGGAAAAGTTTTTTGGACACACTGGGATGGGTAGCTGGAGGGGGTTTGGGAGTGGAGGAGGTGGTGGTTGTAGGAGGTGTACGTTTGGTGACTTTGGGTGAAGGTGCATGCGCTGGAGGCTGTCAGGAGGTGGATGGCTGTTGGGTGGGTGTGTGCCTGCGTTTGTGTATCTTCGGAGGGGGCGTCACAGACACACTGGGAGAGGACACAGGGGATGTGTGAATGGTAGTGAGGTGGTGACTGCACGTGAGCGGGGTGTGGTGGTTGGTGTGCTGGAGAGGGACATAGGTGCTGTAGAGGTAGTGCATGCAGGTGTGAGTGTAGATGAGACTGGGAGGGAGGAGGGAGACGAGGAGGAGGGGGACACAGTGGAGGCAGTGGATGTTGGTGTGTCTGCATGTGTGTGATGCTTGCGTGAGTGCCTGTGGGATGTGTGGTGTTTATGTTTGCCTGAACTTCCCTTGTGTGTTGATGTGTGTGCATGCTGGTCTGTAGGTGTGCTTGGGATAGGCTGAGGTACAGGGGATTGGGTCAGGGTGGAGGAACTTGAAGGGGGGAGGCTAGAGACAGGGACAATGGCTGCCATCAGTGCTGAGGCCAGAGTCTGAAAAGCTCGCTGAAGGGCCGCCTGACCAGAATGGATGCCCTCCAGGAATGCATTTGTTTGTTGCAACTGCCTTTCTACACCCTGGATGGCATTCAAAATGGTAGACTGCCCAACAGTGAGGGACCTGAGAAGGTCAATGGCCTCCTCACTGAGGGCAGCAGGGGTGACTGGGGCAGGGCCTGAGGTGCCTGGGGCGAAGGTGATGCCCACCCTCCTGGGTGAGCGGGCATGGGGCAAAGGCTGAGGGGCTGCTGGGAGGGCGGTGTTGGTAGGGGGGATGGTGGCTGTACCTGTAGATGTGGGGGGCACAGATGTTGCCGCCACCACAAGGGAGCTCCCATCAGAGGATGAGTCCGTGTCGCTGGTGTCAGCTCCAGTCCCCGCCGTGGAGCTCCCCTCGCCCTCCGTCCCACTGGTGAACTCTGAGTCCATAGTTTTGCCCTCCAGGGCCATGTGGGATGCAGCTCCCTCTTGTGCCAGTGCCACTGCTCCTCCGCCTGATGATGCTAATGCACACAAGAACAGGGAGACCACAAAAAAGGGGGGACAACAGAAGAAAGACATGTTCAGTGCATGCATCACCGCTACCGTTGGTGGACATGACAGACACAGGACCACCACACTAGCACCCCAACCCCTGCAGAGGGAGAACCACCCCGCAAACGGTCCCTGAGATCCAGGAACAAGACAGAGCACGATGTCAAGACCCCCGCCAAGAAATGAGACCACCCTGATTGTCATCCTACTGTCCCACTTTGTCACCCTGTCCATACTTAAACTGCCCCAGCTCCACTTCCTATGCCCATATGGGCAATGCACCTGTGAGACTAATAGACTGGACTATGCCATGGACATTCCTCCGCCATCACCCCTCACCATTTCACTACCCCCTCCAATATTGAGCAGTTAAATAAACACACTTAAAGCACAAAACAATCTGGAGTCTGTCTGTGATTTCGAAATAGTATATTAGCAATTACAGTGACAAAATGCTCTTTCAATTGTAATGTCAACATACCTATGTCACACAGCTCTAGTCCATGAGGAATCTAAGCAGATGTCAGACAGTGGGACCCACATCTGTGAAATCGTAAGGGAAAGTGACAACTCAGTGACCATACACTGGGTGAAAATGACAGACAGTAGAGAGGTAGTAGTGTTAAAGTACATGTAGTAGGCAGGTCTGTACTCTTACCTGTGTCTCACTGGAAATATTGCTGGATCACTGAGTCCCTGTTGTTCAAGTCTTCTTCCTCTGCTTCCTCGTCTTCACTGTCCACAGGCTCCACAGCTGCCACAACACGCCATCTGGACAATCCTCCTGCAGAAAAGGCACCTGTCGTCGCAAAGCCAAGTTGTGAAGCATACAGCAGGCCACAATGATCTGGCACACCTTCTTTGGTGAGTAGAATAGGGATCCACCTGTCATATGGAGGCACCGGAACCTGGCCTTCAGGAGGCCGAAGGTGCGCTCGATCACCCTCCTAGTTCGCCCATGGGCCTCATTGTAGCGTTCCTCTGCCCTTGTCCTGGGATTCCTCACTGGGGTCAGTAGCCATGACAGGTTGGGGTAACCAGAGTCACCTGCCAATGGAGAGGGACAACTGTTAGACACACACTAACCTGGAGGGATATCCACAGACCCAGACAACCATTCCCACCAACTAGCTTCCAGGTGTTCACCTAATAGCCACACACAGTGCCTCTCGAGTTGACCCATCACATAAGGGATGCTGCTATTCTGCAGGATGGAGGCGTCATGCACTGAGCCAGGGAACATGGCATTCACATGGGAGATGTACTGGTCTGCCAAACATACCATCTGTACATTCATTGAATTATAACTCTTCCGGTTTCTGTACACCTGTCCACTCCTGTGGGGGGGGACCAAAGCCACATGTGTCCCATCAATGGCACCTATGATGTTGGGGATGTGTCCCAGGGCATAGAAATCACCTTTCCCTGTAGGCAAATCCTCTACCTGAGGAAAAAACGATGTAGCTCCGCATGTGTTTCAAAAGGGCAGACATCACTCTTGACAATACGTTGGAAAACATAGGCTGGGACATCCCTGATGCTATGGCCACTGTTGTTGGAAAAGACCCACTTGCCAGGAAATGGAGTACTGACAGGACTTGCAATAGAGGGGGGATTCCTGTGGGATGGCGGATAGCTGACATCAGGTCTGGCTCCAACTGGTCACACAGTTCATGGATTGTTGCACAATCAAGTCTGTAGGTGACTATTACGTGTCTCTCTTCCATTGTCGACAGGTCCACCAGCGGTCTGTACACCGGAGGATGCCGCCATCTCCTCACCTGCCCCAGCGGACGTGCCCTATGGACGAGAACAGCGAGCAGAGAGTCAGCCAACACTGAGGTATTAAAAAAAATATTTATTGCACACATTTTTCAATCCGCAATGTGCCTGTCACTATGTGTATGCAAGGCCTAGATAGGTGTGATGCATTTAATATGTATGCCATGTGGCCCCCTGAAATGGCAGCTGCCTGATCTGTAAGGTGGGACAAGGGGACATGAGGTAACTGCGCTGGCGTTGTACACCGTCGCAGTAGGTGGTCGAAGATAGCGGCGCAATCCTGCATTGGTTAACATTGGACCCTATGGGTCCCAGGAGCCAATGATGATGTACACCAGTGGTGACAGTACGCACCGCCACAGACGTGACCACTATTTTCTGTCTGTTCACTCACTTGATACCTGACCTTCGACAGGAGAGGACCTTCACTGCAAGTGCTGCTGTGACCTCAGTCTGGAAGGGAGGATGGCTCATGTGTCTGGGGAAAGGGCTCCAGCCTTCACTTTGGAAGAGTTGGAAAAGTTAGTGGATGGGGTCCTCCCCCAGTACACGCTACTCTACGGTCCTCCAGACAAACAGGTAAGTACACTGTGAGCATGCTGTATGGGCAATGCCTGTTTTGAGTGGTGTGGATGGCAAATACGGGGGGGACTGAGGCCTGCATGAGCGGATGGTGAGTGTATGTGCGTCAAGGCAAGGGTGGGAACGTGAGTCAATGACTGTGACAGTCCCGACGGTTAAAGATTATCCTTTTCCCCTGTACTATTCCTCTAGGTCAGCGCCCATCAGAAGAAGGATATTTGGCGTGCCATCGCCAAGGACGTCCAGACCCTGGGGGTCCACCACAGACGGAGCATCCACTGCCGTAAAAGATGGGAGGACATTCGCTGCTGGAGCAAGAAGACGGCGGAGGCCCAGCTGGGGATGGCCTCCCAAAGTGGGAGGGGTGCCTGACGCACCATGACCCCCCTGATGTTCCGGATCCTGGCGGTGGCCTATCTGGAGTTGGATGGGCGCTTGAGGGCATCACAGCAGCCACAAGGGGGTGAGTACAGTCACATCCATCTGACTCTGCACGCATTACGAGGTGTCTGGGTGGGGGAGGTGGGCTGTGGGTTCCCTTAGGCCAGGGGGAGTTTTGTGGGCAAGGTCCGTTCATGAGGCAGGCTATGTGACACCTCACCCCCACCAGTGGTAAGAGCCAACTATACCTAGTCAGGCTCCTTTGACTTCCATGTGTACAGCAATCGGGCATAGGCCTTGTACACCATGTCCCTGTGATTAATTAGGGAACTCTAAGTGCATGGCGTAGTGCAGAGGGCTGCTGTGTCTGTAGTGTCCACCAACGCCAACACTGAACATGTCTTTCTTCTGTCTCCCCCCCCTTTTTGTGGTCTCCCTGTTCTTGCGTGCATTAGCATCATCAGGCGGAGGAGCAGTGGCACTGGAGCAGGAGGGAGCTGCATCCTACATGGCCCTGGAGGGCGAGACAACAGAGTCTGAAGCCACTAGTCGGTTGGAGGGCGAGGGGAGCTCCACGGCAGGGATAGGAGGTGACATCAGCGACAGCGACTCTTCCTCTGATGGGAGCTCCCTTGCGGTGGTGGGCCCCTCTGTGCCCCCGCATCAACAGGTACAGCCGCCACTCCCCCACCAGCACCGCCCTCCCAGCAGCCCCTCAGCATGTGTCCCATGGCCGCTCACCCAGGAGGGTGGGCTTCTCCTTCGCCCCAGGCACCTCAGGCCCTGCCCCAGTCAGCCCTGCTGCACTCAGTGAGGAGGCTATTGACCTCCTGAGATCCCTCACTGTTGGGCAGTCTACCATTGTGAATACCATCCATGGTGTCAAGAGGCATTTGCAACAAACAAACGCATACCTGGAGGACATTCATTCTGGCCAGGGAGCCCAACAGGGGACATTTCAGGCTCTGGCCTCAGCACTGGTGGCAGCCATTGTCCTTGTGTCCAGCCTCCCCCCTCCAACCAGACCCAATCCCCTGTACCTCAGCCTATCCCAAGCACACCATCAGACCAGCATTCACACACCTCAACACACAAGGATGGCACTGGCAAACATAAGCGCCACACATCCCACAGGCACTCACACAAGCATCATACCCATGCACACATACCAACATCCACTGCCTCCACTGTGTCCCCCTCCTCTACATCATCCTCCTCCCTCCCTGTCTCATCTCCTCTCACACCAGCATGCACTACATCTTCAGTCACTACCTCCATCACCAGCACGCCCATCACCACACACCGCTCACGTGCACTCACCACCCCCACTACCATTCACACATCCCCTGTGTCCTCTACCAGTGTGTCTGTGAGCCCTCCTCCCAAAGTACACAAACGCAGCCACACACCCACCCAACAGCCATCCACCTCACAACAGCCTCCAGCCATGCACCTTCACCCAAAGTCAGCAAACGTACACCTCCTACAACCACTACCTCTTCCTCCACTCCCAAACCCCCTCCATCTACCCATCCCAGTGTGTCTAAAAAGCTTTTCCTATCTAATGTTGACCTCTTACCTACACCTCCCCCCCTGTCTGCCCCCTAGGGCCCGCCTTTCCAGGTCCCAACGTAGCACCCCAGCCACCCCATCACCGGGCACAGTGGTGCCAGCAACTGCAGGCTTTTGGAGTGCACCAAGCAACAGGGCTGCCAGTGTTCCACGGAGTGAGGGCAAGGACATTCTGCCACCTCCAAAAGTAAAAAAGTTGCCCACATCGCGTAGGGAGAAGGCGAAAACACCTGCCACCAAGGGCTCAGGCAAAACAAAAGTGGATAGTGGCAAGACAGCTGCGCGGAAGGGCCAGAAAATCAAGGGCAGGTCCACGTCGACGCCAACCTGCATGGCGGACAAGACCGCCACCAGCACCGCCACCAGCACCGCCACCTGCAGCGCCACCAGCACCGCAGTCACTGAGCCCGCCACCAGCACCGCAGTCACTGAGCCCGCCACCAGCACTGCAGTCAGTGAGCCCGCCACCAGCACGATGCCACAGAGCCCGCCGCCAGCACCGATGCCACAGAGCCCGCCGCCAGCACTGATGCCACAGAGTCCGCCGCAAGCACCGCCGCTACTGACACCGCTGTCAGCGCCGCCAGCAGCCCCGTTACATCCTGAGCCAGTGGCACCACCGCAGACATGGCTGCCTTCCCCAGTGGTCAGTCGTCCGAGGCTGGTGGTCAGTTCCAGGAGCCTGGGCAGCTTGCATGTTGCACCACTGTCAGTGGAGTATCACATCCACTAGCTCAGTCCTTGGCAGGATGAAGCACTCTGGGCAGCAAGCCCCCTCCAGAACCAGTGGAGAATCACATCCACTACCTCAGTCCTTGGCAGGATGAAGCACTCTGGGCATCAAGCCCCCTTCAGAACCAGTGGAGAAAAACATCCACTACCTCAGTCCTTGGCAGGATGAAGCACTCTGGGCACCAAGCCCCCTCCAGAACCAGTGGAAAAAGACATCCACTACCTCAGTCCTTGGCAGGATGAAGCACTCTGGTCACAAAGCCCCCTCCTGAACCAGTGGAGAAAGACATCCACTAGCTCAGTCCTTGGCAGGATGAAGCACTCTGGGCACAAAGCCCCCTCCAGAACCAGTGGACAAAGAAATCCACTACCTCAGTCCTTGGCAGGATGAAGCACTCTGGGCACAAAGCCCCCTCCTGAACCAGTGGAGAAAGACATCCACTAGCTCAGTCCTTGGCAGGATGAAGCACTCTGGGCACCAAGCCCCCTCTAGAACCAGTGGAGAAAGACATCCGCTACCTCAGTCCTTCGCAGGATGAAGCACTCTGGGCACAAAGCCCCTCCAGAACTAGTGGAGAATCACATCCGCTACCTCAGTCCTTTGCAGGATGAAGTACTCTGGGCACAAAGACCCCTCCAGAACCAGCAGAGAAAGACATCCGCTACCTCAGTCCTTGGCAGGATGAAGCACTCTGGGCACCAAGACCCCACCAGAACCAGTGGAGTATCACATCCACTACCTCAGTCCTTGGCAGGATGAAGCACTCTGGGCACAAAGCCCCCTCCAGAACCAGTGAAGACTGTTATCCACTTGAGAGACTGTGGCTTTGGACTCCCCAGGATAGAGCAGTGGGCAAGCCACCCACTGGAGAGACTTGAGAGACTGTGGCTTTGCACTCCCCAGGATAAAGCAGTGGGCAAACCACCCACTGGAGAAATTTGAGAGACTGTGGCTTTGCACTCCCCAGGATAGAGCAGTGGGCAAATCACCCACTGGAGAGACGTGGGAGACTGTGGCTTTGCACTCCCCAGGATAGAGCAGTGGGCAAACCACCCACTGGAGAGACTTGAGAGACTGTGGCTTTGCACTCCCCAGGATATATCAATGGGCATGGAGCCCCCTCGTGGAGCAGTGGCGTTGTGCACTCATCCGGCTGAGGTGCCCCTCCTTCCCTTCCCCCTGAGGTGCCTGTTTCATTTCGATTTGATGCCCCTGCAGTGTTCTCTACGTTCGATGTCTGGTATCGAGTGTGGGCCTCGCCCCATACATTTTGTACCCAGTGGTCCACGGGCTATGAATGGTGCCCTATCCGGACTTGTCTAGTTGGTGTACATAATTGTTGATACTGTATTCCAAGTTTTGACTAACGGATTTTTATTTATTACATTCGTTACAATCATTTCCTTTTGTCCTTGGGTTCTTCCAGGGTGGGTGGTGGGGTGTAAATGTAATGTTGCAGCATGTATTTGTGTGTATGTTGTTGTGGGTGAGGGTGGAGGTGTTGCGTGGTGCGTGTGTGTGTATCACTCTCTTTTCCCTCCCCTGTGTTGTAGGTGCAGTACTCACCGTGGTCGTCGCCGCTGTCTTTCGTGCTCCTGGTAGAGGAGCAGGAATACTATCGCAGGGAGTATTTGGAGTTCTGGCTCCATGGCGTCCTGGTTCCTCGTGGAATGTGTAGAGGTGAGTGTTTTCCCTTCCAAGTCCTGTTTCCGCCGTGTTTTTGTTCGCGTTGGTTCCGCCCCGGAAAAGGTGGCGGATTGGCCTGTCATAATAGTGTGGGTGGTACATTGTCTTCCGCTTGTCTGTTGGCGGTGACCACCAAGCTGTTTGTTTCTACCGCTGTGGCGGTCGGAGTATTAAAGTGGCTGTCTATGTTGGCGGTTTCCGCCATGGTCGTGATTACCACCGGCCTGTTGGCGGTCTTACCGCCGCTTTAACACCGACCGCCAGGGTTGTAATGAGGGCCTCTGTCTACATTCCACCCAGACTATGCTTTGATCACACACTGTGGAATTAACTCATTGCTCTTGCCAATAGTTGTTGTATTTGTATAGGGAACCTGCAGCCCTAGCTGCATAGTTTCTCTTCCAAACCAAAGTGCATTCCACAGACATGTGTGTGCAATGAGTGAGGTCAAGTTTACCCTGTGTCAATGTTGTGCCACATGGCAGTGGCAGGACAGTATCTCATGGATAGACTATGCAGGCTCTACTTCTCCCATTGGTTGCTATCCCTGGGCAAATCATGATGACCATAGTTACCTATGAAGTCCCCCCTTGTCACACATGTTCCATGCAGCCATTGGAACTATCACACTGAGTTGTGACAGTGTTCAGTTCCAACATTACTTAAGTTCAATTTTTTGACATCTCCTATCCTATGTGTGGGCCTCTTGCAGAAATCCTATTTGGTCATTATTTAGTTGGGTGTGATGGGCTATTAAATTGCAAGTTGGCAACGTGAATGTCCAAAATATGTAGTGGTCCATGGATTGTGTCCTTCAGTTGTCACATACCGGTAATTAGGATGCAAGTGATATGTGTTATGGAGGCAGTATGATCTCTTATGTCACATATGATGTTGCTACAATACTTGTCAATTTAGTGTTTGCTACATGCTCCCTGAGGTTAGAGTCACATTCCTATGGCATATGTAGTGGAGAATGAACATACCAAGGCAGAAATGGTGGAAAAGTGAGAAGTGTTTATTTACAATATTTACATGGTGATTTAGGGTTTTTATGTATAAACGTTATCAACAATATGTTGTCTCCAGCAAACCCCAGCAGCTGTGTTGTGCTGTTCCCCTTCCAAATCGTCAGCACCATCCTCTTCCTCCTCCTCTGGCAGGACAGCAACTGGTTGTACAATGGCACGTTTATTCGCACACAAATGTTGCACAGGATGGCACATGTGAGGATTATTTTACACAAAATGGATGGGGCATAAAGGAGGCTGCCTCCTGTCAGGTCCAGGCACCTGAATCTGGATTTGAGGATGCCAAGTATCCTCTCCACCACATTGCATGCCTGTCAGTGTGCCTCATTGTAGGTGTTGAGGTGGGGCCACTCACCTAAAAAGCAGGATGTCTGCAGGGGCGATGGTATGCCCCGACTTCCTGGAACATCTCTCGGCACTTCCTGGTGGACACAAAAACCCCGGCAGGTGTCCCAAAAAGAAAGGGGGAGTGGAAGAGAAAGAGACAAAGCACTGCCACATCTTGCCGGTCCAGCCTGGCACCCTGTATCTTCGGGGGGGGGCAGGTCATTGTTGACAGAGTGATAGTAGAGTTAGTGCACTCAACTTCCTTGAAACTGAACCTCTCTTTCTGATATGGGCACAGGAGCCGTAGAAGAACACTGGGATGTTCCAACACTTTTCTTGGATAATCATAACTGTTGGCACAATTACTAACACTGCATTACCAAAAAAAACAAACTGAGTACCATGACAATAAGTACTGCAACACTAGGGCTGACTTCACAGAGATTCACTGTTGCACACTACAATTAGTACTGTGGTTGCACTTATCATGCACAAGAAAGACAAACAAGGGAATTAATTATATCACTTACAACTTTCCTACTTGCACAGGGTTAAACTAAAAGGAACAAAAACAATCCAAGAAATACAAATGTCCACTCTGGGTTCAAAAAGTTAGGGTGGCACAGTTTGGTTTGGTTTCACTGTGTGTGTGAAAAATCCTTCAAAGAGCAAATTCCTCAAACCTGAAACACAGGCATGAATGACACTATTTAAATCCAAGAGTTATGCTATTAGAGAAAGAAAAGTCACGTAAGTGCTCTTTTAAAATTGCACTGTCACTTTTTGCAGTATTTGAGCTCAAGTAGATTTCCTGAAGCACATTTAGGCAAGTAATTACAATAATAATGTAGAATGTTCAGAAATGCATTTGTCTCTTTAAAATAAGCACTCTGCCAAAATAGGAGGTCTGAAATATACCAGTTTTTCTAGGAAAGCGCGGCGCTCAAAGAACAAACTCCCTGGAGAATACAAGTCACTTAACTGAAGTCTTTTCCGGAGTGCTGGAGGAATGCCTGGTGTCAGCTGGTACAGGAACGAAGAAAATAATTGCCTCAAAAGTCCTGACTACGAGGATGACAGCAGGGGCTGGACTGCCAAGTCAGGTGCTGAGATCAGGAAGCAAAACAAAGTCAAGCAGGGAGGCATGCTTCACTCTGCTATTTATAGCCAATCAGGAAAGCAGTTGAGTTTTCACATGTGGATGGGTCACCACACCCAATTAGAAGCATATGTCTAAACCTGCTCACATTAGCAAACAAGCATTGGTAAAACAAGCATTGATAAAACCAATTGTGTAACACAGCACATTATGTTTACTTAGAAACATGAAGGTTTAACCAAGATATGATTTAACCCTAATCTCTGGGTTATGCTGACAGATAACGCAGGAGGCACCTTGGAGATTCCTGCCAGTCCTTCCCACAAAGGACCCTTTCAAAGGATGGGGCTTGGAAGGGTGCAGGAGATGGAATTTTTTAGTAAGACGTGGAGAATGAACTGCGGACGCGGGTTCCCAGGAATTGTCCTCAGGCCCATAGCCTTTCCAAGCCAATAAATAGTGTAGAACACCACGTACGCACCTGGAGTCAAGAATTTTGGCCACTTCAAATTCGCATTGCCCATGTACTTTTACCGGGGAGGGGCTGGGGCATCGCGGGTATCAGGGGAATAGGGACAGAGTAACAACCAGTGAAACACGGGGTGTACCTTGAAATCATCTGGCAATGTCAGTTCTACTACCACAGGATTGATGATTTTGGCAATAGGAAAGCTGCCTTGAAATAGGGGGGTTAATTTTCTTGATCCTGCAAGATGGAGATTTTTTTTATAAGAACCACACCTGATCTCTTATCTGATAAGAGGGAGCAGGTCTCTTTCTTTTGTCTGCTTGTTTTTTTACTTGAGCTTGGTAGAGTTTTAAATGGTGTTGTACTTGTTTTTGAATCTCCTGTAATTCTTTATGGTGTTTCTGTACTGATGGGACTCTTGTGGATGTTTGGGACCCAGTTATAGGTAGCATTCTTGGGTGCAGACCAAACAAACAGTAAAATGGGGATACTCCTATAGCCTTGTGGACACTGTTGTTATATGCAAATTCAACAAGATGTAAAGCCTTATCGCACTCAGTAGACCATGTGTCAATGTAACATCTCAGGATTTGCACCAGCGATTGGTTGGCACGTTCCGCCTGCCCATCCGTTTGTGGATGATATGCAGAGAACAAGTGGATGTCCATACCGACAGAGGAACAGAAGCTACGCCAAAACCGTGATATATATATTGGGGCCCACGATCGGAAACAATTGTGGTGGGCAACCCATGAAGCCGTACTATGTGTTGGACAAACAAATCATAGAGCTTGGAAGCTGTAGGGAGGCATTTTAATGGAACAAAATGAGCCATTTTAGTTAGGTAATCTTCAACCACCCATATGACAGTGTGTCCATTGGAAGCTGGGAGATCAGAAATAAAATCCATACTTAAGGTATGCCATGGAGCCACCGGTATTGGTATGGGAAGTAACAATCCTGTGGCTGGAGTATGTGGGGTTTTAGCCCGAACAAAGGTGGAACAAGTCTGGACATAGCTTCTGACATCCTACACAAGTGTGGGCCACCAAAACCATCTTTGACAGAGATCTAACATTTTTTTCCCACCCGGGTGACATGCGAGGACAGAATCTTGTCCCCAATGTAATACTGTATCCCGTAATTCTTTGATAGGGCTGTAAAACTGATCAGCATGGTATAGTAAATCCTCTTTTTCATACACATCAGTTAAACAGGGAACCTTGTGTTGGGCTACTCGTATTTTCTCAAGGAACTCTTGGGAAGTGCACACAGCCATGATTTTTTCTGGGGGTATAATGCTTCAGACCTGTTCTAGCGCAACATCAGAAGAGAAACCCATCCTACACAACGTGTCTGCCTTTTGTTGTGTAGTACCTGGCCTATAGATGATTACGTAGTCAAACTCGTTAAAGAATAGCAGCCAGCGTAATTGACGGGGTGTCAGGGCCTTGGTCGCTTGAAAAAACTGTAAATTATGGTGATCTGTGTAAATAGTTATGGTGTGTCTAGCTCCTAGTAGGTGGTGCCGCCATTCCTGGAAGGCAAGCTTAATGGCCAGAAGTTCTTGCTCCACCACCATGTAATTTTGCTCTGCAGGTAGCAATTTCTTTGAGAAGTAAGCTACTGGATGGAAATGCCCAGGCTCAGGATCTCGTTGGGACAAGACACCACCCACTGCCGTTTGGGAAGCGTCTGCTTCCATGGAAAATGGCTGAGCTGGGTCAGGATGATGGAGAATGGGTGCTTCAGTGAATGTGTTTTTAAGATGTTGGAAGGCTTTCTCAGCTTCTGCATCCCCGAGGAACTTAACCCCCTTTTGTAGGAGACGAGTTATGGGAGATAACACAGTAGAATAGTGGGGTATAAATCTCCAATAAAAATTTGCGAAGCCCAAAAACTGTTGTACTTCCTTGATGGATCTTGGGGCTACCCAATCCAGGATGGCCTGTACCTTGGACCTATCCATGGAAATTCCATTGGGAGTGATCACATATCTGTAGGAATTCCACAGTTGTAGCGTGAAAAACACATTTTTTCCAGCTTGGTGAAGAGATGATGCTCATGAAGCCATTGTAAAACCTCTCTTACATGCCCTATAGGTTCCTCCGTTTGAATACGAATAGATCAAAATGTCGTCTATGTATACCACTACACAGATATCCACAAACTCCTGCAGCACTTCATTGATGAAAAATTAAAACGCTGCAGGAGCGTTACACAACCCAAAGGGCATCACTGTGTACTCGAAGAGTCCGAATTTATTTCGGAACGCCGTCTTCCACTCATCCCCCTTCATCACTCGGATCAAGTGGTAGGCGCCCGGAAGTCGAGTTTAGTATAAATGGTCAACTGACGTACCTGATCTAAAAGTACAGGGATCAACGGAAGTGGATACCAATTTTTATGGTCACTTTGTTCACTGCGCAATAATCTATACAGGCTTGCAGCTCGCGATTCTTCTTGGCACGAAGAACAAAGACGATGATACTGGTGACGTTGAATGACAAATGAAACCCTTAGCCAATAGATTATTAAGGTAGTCTTGCAGGTATCGATTCTTAGGCTCAGAAAGAGCATACACCCTACTACATGGTAGCATTGCCCCTGGAATAAAGTCTATACAACAATCGTATGACCTATGTGGCGGCAGCTGGGCAGCCTTCGCTTCACTAAAGACATCATGGAAGTCTTTGGGGGTTATTCTAACTTTGGAGAAGGTGTTAATCCGTCCCAAAAGTGACGGAAAAGTGACGGATTTACCACCAGCCGTATTACGAGTCCATTATATCCTATGGAACTCGTAATACGGCTGGTGGTATATCCGTCACTTTACTGTCACTTTTGGGACGGATTAACACTCCTCCAAAGTTAGAATAACCCCCTTTATATGGTGCAGGAATGGCCAGTGCATCGTCCGGCTTGATAGCCGTACTATGTGTGGACCCAAAATTGTAAACTGTGCACTTGTATAGCGCACTACTCACCCGTTAGGGTCTCAAGGCACTGTACGCATACCGCTGTGGAACCCCTCCTGGCTTTTCCCTGTGAGGCACTCACTCCTGGACAGCCCCAGGGTGAAGCCAGGCATTCAAGCACTGTGAGGGCCATTGTGGAGATTAAGCAAGCTATTGCCCAGAGTTACAGAGTGCAACCCATTAATTAGATTAGGCACTGAGGTGGGAATTATCTGGTCCAAGGGAATTGAGCCCAAGACCCACCGAGGTGGGAATTGAACCCTGGCCCTGGGCCAGATCTCTGCATCAGGGTCTGCCACTCTAACCATTGTGCCACACTTCGCCACCCACAATGCAAGGGTGTCACTAGTAATGGTTTGTCTTGGTAACACGAGTGCCAGCAATGTTTAGAGTCTAATGTCACTGTCCTTGCTGCCCAGTCAATTTTGGGATTGTGTAACTGAAGCCAGTGTATCCCCAAAATGGGTCCAAATACTGGGGTATCTATGAAGTCAAACTGAATTTTTTCTGTGTGGTTGTTTGCACAAAGCATGGACAAGGGTGTTGGTGATAAACAATAAGCCCGGAGGACAATTCTGAGCCATCCACGGATCTGACTGGTTCAGGGACATCTTTTCTGACTGTCGTAATATTTAAGGTTTTAGCCAAACCCAAGTCTAAAAAGTTTCAGGTAGCCCCAGAGTCAAGCAATATGGGAATGACCTTACGTACCTGAGAGGACAACACTAAGGTCACAATAGAAGTTAGATGTCGAGGTACTGGACTCGTGGTATTAGCCAGAAGTTATTGAGCCAGTTAGTTTTCTGCCTGGTCAGGAAGGGAGAATTTAGGCCCTGTTACCGCTCCAATGGCTTTCTTTGGAGCAGTAGGATTGTTAGGACGTTCCCGAGGAAAATGCCCTGCCTTACCACAGTATAAACACAGTTTCAATTTTTTCCTCCGTTCTTTCTCTTCCTTAGGTAGTGGGCCCCGCACACTGCCAATTTGCATGGGCTCAGGTGTATCATGAGTGGGAATGGTGGAGTCCTTTTTCTCCGTTTTGAACACCACTAAGCTTGTGTCACCCCGGACTTTTTCTCCCCTATGTTCACTCAAGTGGTGATCCAATCATACCACGAGGTAATGAACTCAGAACACTTCGTAGGAGGTTCCACAATTTGGGCTAGAACATTCCTGAGATTGTCCCGAAGGCCACGATAGAAGAGGGAGGTCCTCTTCTCCTCGGGCCACTCAGTCTCCGCCACCAACCGATTGAAAGAGGTGATATGGTACAGTAGATCCTTGTTTCCCTGGCACAAATTCAGCAACTCATTGTCACTGGCTTGCACGAAGAGGTGTTTGGTGAACAGATTCTGCAAGGCTTCCTTGAACCGGTTGAAATCAAACAGTATAGGGTCATTGCGCTCCACCAGCGGAATAGACCAATTAGCTGCATTGCCTCCCAAATAAGAGATAATAAAAGCTACCTTTGCAGCATTGTGGGGGAATACAGCTGCCTGACACAAAAATTGTAGCTGGCACTGGTTAAGAAAGATTTTGAACTTGGCACTATCTCAAAAAACCCTTCTGGAGGAGCCAAGGGCACAGGGGTTGGTGTTGTGACCATTACCTGCATGGGTTGTGTGGTGAAAGTCGTTGGGCCTGAATCAGGTCTAGGAACATGTTTAGACGGGTCGAACCGAGGGGCCTGTAGTACTGGAGATCTTTGTTTTAGTTTGACTCCTCCCAGGGGGTGTCTTGTGGTTTATACCGCTGTAGTTCAGTGTGCAACTCCAGGTTCTCTTGCTTTAAGGAAATAACTTCCTTCTGTAATCCTGCTAGGGCCCTAGTTAAATCTAATAAAAATGGAGCATCCTGATCAGCTGGTAAAGCCTGTGCTAAACCTTTGAAAGTACCAATTGAGGAATCCATCACCCAGGCAGCCCTGTATGTTGTGGCTTGACTTTATGTTGTGGCAGGGCCACTCACCTGACAAGCAGGATGTCTACAGGGGTGATGGTATGCCCCCGACCTCCTAGAGCACCTCTCGGCACATCCTGGTGGACACAGAAACCCCAGCAGGTGTCCTAAAAGGAAAGGGGGACTGGAAGAGAAAGAGACAAAACACTGCCACGTCTTGCCAGTCCAACCAGGCAGCCTTTATCTTTGGGGGGGCAGGTCATTGTTGACAGAGTGATAGTAGAGTTAGTGCACTCAACTTCCTTGAAACTGAATCTCTCTTTCTGGTATGGGCACTGGAGCGGTAGAAGAACACCGGGATGCATTTTTCTTGGATAATAATAACAGTTGGCACAATTACCAACACTGCATTACCAAACAACCCAAACTGAGACCCATAAAAATAAGGACTGCAACACTAGGGTTGGCTTCACAGAGATTCACTGTTGCACACTACAATTAGAACTGTGGTGTAGGAAAGTACCATCTTGCCTGGCATGTTACCCCCATTTTTCACTGTATATATGTTGTTTTAGTTGTATGTGTCACTGGGACCCTGGTAACCCAGGGCCCCAGTGCTCATAAGTGTGCCTGAATGTGTTACCTGTGTAGTGACTAACTGTCTCACTGAGGCTCTGCTAATCAGAACCTCAGTGGTTATGCTCTCTCATTTCTTTCCAAATTGTCACTGACAGGCTAGTGACCATTTTTACCAATTCACATTGGCTTACTGGAACACCCTTATAATTCCCTAGTATATGGTACTGAGGTACCCAGGGTATTGGGGTTCCAGGAGATCCCTATGGGCTGCAGCATTTCTTTTGCCACCCATAGGGAGCTCTGACAATTCTTACACAGGCCTGCCACTGCAGCCTGAGTGAAATAACGTCCACGTTATTTCACAGCCATTTTACACTGCACTTAAGTAACTTATAAGTCACCTATATGTCTAACCTTTACCTGGTAAAGGTTAGGTGCAAAGTTACTTAGTGTGAGGGCACCCTGGCACTAGCCAAGGTGCCCCCACATTGTTCAGAGCCAATTCCCTGAACTTTGTGAGTGCGGGGACACCATTACACGCGTGCACTACATATAGGTCACTACCTATATGTAGCTTCCCAATGGTAACTCCGAATATGGCCATGTAACATGTCTATGATCATGGAATTGCCCCCTCTATGTCATCCTGGCATAGTTGGCACAATCCCATGATCCCAGTGGTCTGTAGCACAGACCCTGGTACTGCCAAACTGCCCTTCCTGGGGTTTCACTGCAGCTGCTGCTGCTGCCAACCCCTCAGACAGGCATCTGCCCTCCTGGGGTCCAGCCAGGCCTGGCCCAGGATGGCAGAACAAAGAACTTCCTCTGAGAGAGGGTGTGACACCCTCTCCCTTTGGAAAATGGTGTGAAGGCAGGGGAGGAGTAGCCTCCCCCAGCCTCTGGAAATGCTTTGTTGGGCACAGATGTGCCCAATTCTACATAAGCCAGTCTACACCGGTTCAGGGACCCCTTAGCCCCTGCTCTGGCGTGAAACTGGACAAAGGAAAGGGGAGCGACCACTCCCCTGACCTGCACCTCCCCTGGGAGGTGTCCAGAGCTCCTCCAGTGTGCTCCAGACCTCTGCCATCTTGGAAACAGAGGTGCTGCTGGCACACTGGACTGCTCTGAGTGGCCAGTGCCACCAGGTGACGTCAGAGACTCCTGCTGATAGGCTCCTTCAGGTGTTAGTAGCCTATCCTCTCTCCTAGGTAGCCAAACCCTCTTTTCTGGCTATTTAGGGTCTCTGTCTCTGGGGAAACTTTAGATAACGAATGCATGAGCTCAGCCGAGTTCCTCTGCATCTCTCTCTTCACCTTCTGATAAGGAATCGACTGCTGACCGCGCTGGAAGCCTGCAAACCTGCAACATAGTAGCAAAGACGACTACTGCAACTCTGTAACGCTGATCCTGCCGCCTTCTCAACTGTTTTCCTGCTTGTGCATGCTGTGGGGGTAGCCTGCCTCCTCTCTGCACCAGAAGCTCCGAAGAAATCTCCCGTGGGTCGACGGAATCTTCCCCCTGCAACCGCAGGCACCAAAAAGCTGCATTACCGGTCCCTTGGGTCTCCTCTCAGCACAACGAGCGAGGTCCCTCGAATCCAGCGACTCTGTCCAAGTGACCCCCACAGTCCAGTGACTCTTCAGTCCAAGTTTGGTGGAGGTAAGTCCTTGCCTCACCTCGCTGGGCTGCATTGCTGGGAACCGCGACTTTGCAGCTACTCCGGCCCCTGTGCACTTCCGGCGGAAATCCTTTGTGCACAGCCAAGCCTGGGTCCACAGCACTCTAACCTGCATTGCACGACTTTCTAAGTTGGTCTCCGGCGACGTGGGACTCCTTTGTGCAACTTCGGCGAGCACCGTTTCACGCATCCTTGTAGTGCCTGTTTCTGGCACTTCTCCAGGTGCTACCTGCTTCAGTGAGGGCTCTTTGTCTTGCTCGACGTCCCCTCTCTCTTCAGGTCCAATTTGCGACCTCCTGGTCCCTCCTGGGCCCCAGCAGCGTCCAAAAACACCAAACGCACGATTTGCGGCTAGCAAGGCTTGTTGGCGTCCTTTCAGCGGGAAAACACTTCCGCACGACTCTCCAAGGCGAGAGAGATCAGTCCACCAAAGGGAAAGTCTCTAGCCCTTTTCGTTCCTGCAGAAACCTCAGCTTCTTCTGTCCAGTCGAAGCTTCTTTGCACCCGCAGCTGGCATTTCCTGGGTATCTGCCCATCTCCGACTTGCTTGTGACTTTTGGACTTGGTCCCCTTGTTCCACAGGTACCCTAGATTGGAAATCCACAGTTGTTGCATTGCTGGTTTGTGTCTTTCCTGCATTATTCCTCTAACACGACTACTTTGTCCTTAGGGGAACTTTAGTGCACTTTGCACTCACTTTTCAGGGTCTTGGGGAGGGTTATTTTTCTAACTCTCACTATTTTCTAATAGTCCCAGCGACCCTCTACAAGGTCACATAGGTTTGGGGTCCATTCGTGGTTCGCATTCCACTTTTGGAGTATATGGTTTGTGTTGCCCCTATCCCTATGTTTCCCCATTGCATCCTATTGTAACTATACATTGTTTGCACTGTTTTCTAAGACTATACTGCATATTTTTGCTATTGTGTATATATATCTTGTGTATATTTCCTATCCTCTCACTGAGGGTACACTCTAAGATACTTTGGCATATTGTCATACAAATAAAGTACCTTTATTTTTAGTATAACTGTGTATTGTGTTTTCTTATGATATTGTGCATATGACACTAAGTGGTACTGTAGTAGCTTCACACGTCTCCTAGTTCAGCCTAAGCTGCTCTGCTAAGCTACCATTATCTATCAGCCTAAGCTGCTAGACACCCTATACACTAATAAGGGATAACTGGGCCTGGTGCAAGGTGCAAGTACCCCTTGGTAGTCACTACAAGCCAGTCCAGCCTCCTACATTGGTTGTGCAGTGGTGGGATAAGTGCTTGAGACTACTTACCACTCTTGTCATTGTACTTTTCATAAGAGAAAAATATACAAAACAAGGTCAGTGTATATACACATAGCCAAAAAGTTTTGCATTTCCTCTTTTCACTCTTTTCTAAGTGCTGAAAAGTACTCCTAAACTTTCAAAAAGTTCTTAAAAGTTGAAAAAGTTTTTTCTGTCTTTCAAAAAAGTTCTAAAAACTTTTTTCTCTTTGTCTATCACTTTAACTCTCTCTAAAAATGTCTGGCACAGGCCAAAATGTTGAGCTGTCCAAACTTGCATATGATCACCTTAGCTGGAAAGGAGCAAGGAGTCTCTGCATAGAGAGAGGTTTGAGTGTAGGGAAGAATCCTTCCTTAGAACTGTTAATTAACATGCTTAGAGTACAGGATAAGGCCATAAGTGCCCAATCTGTTGAAAAAGTAGCTAATGGTTCTCAATCTGATCCAGGGACTCCCCCAGGAAAAGATTCAGGAAAGAAACTTCTCAGCCTGCCCATTACTAGACAGTCTAGCATAGTTGGTACAGAGGTTGAATCACACCATACTGATGGTATGCTCTCACATTATACTGTTAGCCAAGCTGTTAGGGTGCCCTATGTAAGGGACAGGTCTCCTTCTGTTCATTCCCATCATACCTCTGTATCTAGAAATGTCCCTCCCACCCACCCTGATGACAGATTGTTAGAAAGGGAGCTCAATAGATTGAGAGTGGAACAAACCAGACTGAAGCACAAGAAGCAACAGCTGGATTTGGATAGACAGTCTTTAGAATTAGAGAAGGAAAGACAGAAGTTGGGTTTAGATACCCATGGTGGCAGCAGCAGTATTCCCCATAGTCATCCTGCAAAAGAGCATGATTCCAGGAATCTGCACAAGATAGTTCCCCCTTATAAGGAGGGGGATGACATTAACAAGTGGTTTGCTGCACTTGAGAGGGCCTGTGCTGTACAGGATATCCCTCAAAGGCAGTGGGCTGCTATCCTATGGCTATCATTTAGTGGAAAAGGTAGGGATAGGCTCCTTACTGTAAAAGAAAATGATGCTAATAATTTCCAAGTTCTTAAGAATGCACTCCTGGATGGTTATGGCTTAACCACTGAACAGTACAGGATAAAGTTCAGAGAGACCAAAAAGGAGTCTTCACAAGACTGGGTTGATTTCATTGACCAGGCAGTGAAGGCCTTGGAGGGGTGGTTACATGGCAGTAAAGTTACTGATTATGACAGCCTGTATAACTTGATCCTGAGAGAGCATATTCTTAATAATTGTGTGTCTGATTTGTTGCACCAGTACTTGGTGGACTCTGATCTGACCTCTCCCCAAGAATTGGGAAAGAAGGCAGACAAATGGGTCAGAACAAGAGTGAACAGAAAAGTTCATACAGGGGGTGACAAAGATGGCAACAAAAAGAAGGATGGTAAGTCTTCTGACAAGGGTGGGGACAAATCTAAAAATGAGTCTTCATCAGGCCCACAAAAACACTCTGGTGGGGGTGGTGGGTCCAAATCCTCCTTTAATCAGAACAAGGAAAATAAACCATGGTGCTATTTATGTAAAATAAGAGGCCATTGGACAACAGATCCCAGTTGTCCAAAGAAAGGCACCACAGCTCCTACCACTACAACCCCTACTGCTACACCTAGTGTCCCTACTAATAGCAGTGGTGGTGGGAGCAAACCTACTAATAGCCAATCCAAGGGAGTAGCTGGGCTCACTTTTGGTAATTTAGTTGGGGTTGGTCTGATTAGGGAGACCACAGAGGCTACTTTAGTCTCTGAAGGGGCTATTGATTTAGCCACTTTGGTTGCTTGCCCCCATAACTTGGAGAAGTACAAGCAACTAACCCTAATAAATGGTGTTGAGGTCCAGGCCTACAGGGACACAGGTGCCAGTGTCACAATGGTGATTGAGAAACTGGTGCACCCTGAACAACACATACTTGGACACCAGTACCAAGTAACCGATGCTCACAACATAACACAAAGCCACCCCATGGCTGTTGTAAATCTCAACTGGGGGGGGGTAACTGGTCCAAAGAAAGTTGTGGTAGCTTCAGATTTACCTGTAGACTGTCTATTAGGGAATGATTTGGAGACATCAGCTTGGTCAGATGTGGAGTTGGAGGCCCATGCAGCAATGCTGGGCATCCCAGGGCATATTTTTGCTTTGACAAGGGCTCAGGCCAAAAAGCAAAAAGGACAGGGAAGCTTGGATCCTGGAACAATGGACCAAGTGCTCCCTAAAGCTAGGGCTAGTAGAAGCAAACCACTTCCTACTATCCCTCCCTCTACAGTGGATTCAACTTCTGAGGAAGAAGAATTCCCTCCCTGTGCAGAACCTACACCAGAGGAGCTGGAAGCAGACACTGCTGAGCTTTTGGGTGAAGGGGGGCCTGCCAGGGAGGAGCTGAGTGTGGCACAGCAAACCTGTCCCACATTAGAGGGTCTCAGACAGCAAGCTGTCAAACAGGCTAATGGGGATGTCAGTGACTCTCACAGAGTTTACTGGGAGGACAACCTCTTGTACACTGAGCATAGGGATCCTAAACCTGGAGCTGCCAGGAGATTAGTGATTCCTCAGGAGTACAGAAAGTTCCTCCTAACACTGGCACATGACATTCCCCTAGCTGGGCACCTGGGTCAAATGAAAACTTGGGACAGATTGGTTCCATTGTTTCATTGGCCTAGGATGTCTGCGGACACAAACGAATTTTGTAAGTCCTGTGAAACCTGTCAAGCCAGTGGCAAGACAGGTGGCACTCCAAAGGCACCCCTTATCCCACTGCCTGTGGTTGGGGTTCCCTTTGAAAGGGTAGGGGTTGACATAGTTGGCCCCCTTGACCCTCCTACTGCTTCAGGCAATAGGTTTATCTTAGTGGTAGTGGACCATGCCACAAGATATCCTGAAGCAATTCCTTTAAGGACCACTACAGCTCCTGCAGTGGCAAAGGCACTCCTGGGAATATTTTCCAGGGTGGGCTTCCCAAAGGAAGTAGTATCAGACAGAGGAAGCAATTTCATGTCTGCATACTTAAAGGCCATGTGGAAGGAGTGTGGTGTAACTTACAAGTTCACAACACCCTATCATCCACAAACAAATGGACTGGTGGAGAGATTTAATAAAACTCTCAAAGGCATGATTATGGGTCTCCCTGAAAAACTCCGCAGGAGATGGGATATCCTTCTACCATGCCTCCTTTTTGCCTACAGGGAGGTACCCCAGAAAGGAGTGGACTTCAGCCCCTTTGAACTTCTTTTTGGACACCCTGTTAGGGGTCCACTCACACTTGTAAAGGAGGGTTGGGAACAACCTTTAAAAGCTCCTAAGCAGGATATTGTGGATTATGTACTTGGCCTCAGATCAAGGATGGCTGAGTACATGAAAAAGGCCAGTAAAAACCTTCAGGCCAGCCAAGAGCTACAGAAGCAATGGCATGATCAGAAGGCTGTTTTGGTTCAGTACCAACCAGGGCAGAAAGTGTGGGTCTTGGAGCCTGTGGCCCCAAGAGCACTCCAAGATAAATGGAGTGGACCCCACACAATTGTTGAAAAGAAGGGTGAAGTCGCCTACTTGGTTGACTTAGGCACTGCCAGGAGTCCCCTTAGGGTGCTCCATGTCAACCGCCTGAAACCCTACTATGACAGGGCTGATCTCACCCTGCTCATGGCAACTGATGAGGGACAGGAAGAAGACAGTGATCCTCTACCTGATCTCTTCAATTCCACAGAACAAGATTGTAGGAAGTTGGCTCTGTATGTGCTATTTCAAAGTAAGGAATAGCATGCACAGAGTCCAAGGGTTCCCCTTAGAGGTAAAATAGTGGTAAAAAATAGATAATACTAATGCTCTATTTTGTGGTAGTGTGGTCGAGCAGTAGGCTTATCCAAGGAGTAGTGTTAAGCATTTGTTGCACATACACAAGACAATAAATGAGGTACACACACTCAGAGACAAATCCAGCCAATAGGTTTTTATATAGAAAAATATCTTTTCTTAGTTTATTTTAAGAACCACAGGTTCAAATTCTACATGGAATATCTCATTCGAAAGGTATTGCAGGTAAGTACTTTAGGAACTTCAAATCATCAAAATTGCATGTATACTTTTCAAGTTATTCACAAATAGCTATTTCAAAAGTGGACACAGTGCAATTTTCACAGTTCCTGGGGGAGGTAAGTTTTTGTTAGTTTTACCAGGTAAGTAGGACACTTACAGGGTTCAGTTCTTGGTCCAAGGTAGCCCACCGTTGGGGGTTCAGAGCAACCCCAAAGTCACCACACCAGCAGCTCAGGGCCGGTCAGGTGCAGAGTTCAAAGTGGTGCCCAAAACACATAGGCTAGAATGGAGAGAAGGGGGTGCCCCGGTTCCGGTCTGCTTGCAGGTAAGTACCCGCGTCTTCGGAGGGCAGACCAGGGGGGTTTTGTAGGGCACCGGGGGGGACACAAGTCCACACAGAAATTTCACCCTCAGCAGCGCGGGGGCGGCCGGGTGCAGTGTAGGAACAGGCGTCGGGTTCGCAATGTTAGTCTACGAGAGATCTCGGGATCTCTTCAGCGCTGCAGGCAGGCAAGGGGGGGGTTCCTCGGGGAAACCTCCACTTGGGCAAGGGAGAGGGACTCCTGGGGGTCACTTCTCCAGTGAAAGTCCGGTCCTTCAGGTCCTGGGGGCTGCGGGTGCAGGGTCTCTCCCAGGTGTCGGGACTTTAGGTTCAAAGAGTCGCGGTCAGGGGAAGCCTCGGGATTCCCTCTGCAGGCGGCGCTGTGGGGGCTCAGGGGGGACAGGTTTTGGTACTCACAGTATCAGAGTAGTCCTGGGGTCCCTCCTGAGGTGTTGGATCGCCACCAGCCGAGTCGGGGTCGCCGGGTGCAGTGTTGCAAGTCTCACGCTTCTTGCGGGGAGCTTGCAGGGTTCTTTAAAGCTGCTGGAAACAAAGTTGCAGCTTTTCTTGGAGCAGGTCCGCTGTCCTCGGGAGTTTCTTGTCTTTTCGAAGCAGGGGCAGTCCTCAGAGGATGTCGAGGTCGCTGGTCCCTTTGGAAGGCGTCGCTGGAGCAGGATCTTTGGAAGGCAGGAGACAGGCCGGTGAGTTTCTGGAGCCAAGGCAGTTGTCGTCTTCTGGTCTTCCTCTGCAGGGGTTTTCAGCTAGGCAGTCCTTCTTCTTGTAGTTGCAGGAATCTAATTTTCTAGGGTTCAGGGTAGCCCTTAAATACTAAATTTAAGGGCGTGTTTAGGTCTGGGGGGTTAGTAGCCAATGGCTACTAGCCCTGAGGGTGGGTACACCCTCTTTGTGCCTCCTCCCAAGGGGAGGGGGTCACAATCCTAACCCTATTGGGGGAATCCTCCATCTGCAAGATGGAGGATTTCTAAAAGTCAGAGTCACCTCAGCTCAGGACACCTTAGGGGCTGTCCTGACTGGCCAGTGACTCCTCCTTGTTGCTTTCTTTGTTCCCTCCAGCCTTGCCGCCAAAAGTGGGGGCCGTGGCCGGAGGGGGCGGGCAACTCCACTAAGCTGGAGTGCCCTGCTGGGCTGTGACAAAGGGGTGAGCCTTTGAGGCTCACCGCCAGGTGTCACAGCTCCTGCCTGGGGGAGGTGTTAGCATCTCCACCCAGTGCAGGCTTTGTTACTGGCCTCAGAGTGACAAAGGCACTCTCCCCATGGGGCCAGCAACATGTCTCTGGTGTGGCAGGCTGCTGGAACTAGTCAGCCTACACAGACAGTCGGTTAAGTTTCAGGGGGCACCTCTAAGGTGCCCTCTGTGGTGTATTTTACAATAAAATGTACACTGGCATCAGTGTGCATTTATTGTGCTGAGAAGTTTGATACCAAACTTCCCAGTTTTCAGTGTAGCCATTATGGTGCTGTGGAGTTCGTGTAAAACAGACTCCCAGACCATATACTCTTATGGCTACCCTGCACTTACAATGTCTAAGGTTTTGCTTAGACACTGTAGGGGCACAGTGCTCATGCACTGGTACCCTCACCTATGGTATAGTGCACCCTGCCTTAGGGCTGTAAGGCCTGCTAGAGGGGTGTCTTACCTATACTGCATAGGCAGTGAGAGGCTGGCATGGCACCCTGAGGGGAGTGCCATGTCGACTTACTCATTTTGTTCTCACCAGCACACACAGGCTTGTAAGCAGTGTGTCTGTGCTGAGTGAGGGGTCTCTAGGGTGGCATAATACATGCTACAGCCCTTAGAAACCTTCCCTGGCATCAGGGCCCTTGGTACCAGAGGTACCAGTTACAAGGGACTTATCTGGATGCCAGGGTGTGCCAATTGTGGAAACAATGGTACATTTTAGGTGAAAGAACACTGGTGCTGGGGCCTGGTTAGCAGGGTCCCAGCACACTTCTCAGTCAAGTCAGCATCAGTATCAGGCAAAAAGTGGGGGGTAACTGCAACAGGGAGCCATTTCTTTACACAAGCCCCCCCCAGCCCACAGGCCAGGAGACTCAGCCCAAGCTGGGAGAGTCTTCCTAGTCTGTCAGGCGAGGAAGAGTAGGAGAAATAGGCTGGTTAGTTGCAGGGCCTACTCTGCCTTACATCCTTCTGTTCAGGTCATTCCCTTTGGGGAACTGACCCACTTCCACAGTGATAGGACCTAGTCTGAATTGCCTCTTGTCTGCTTCTTCAATGTCTCCACCCATTCTTTTTATTTTGGGTTTAGAGGTATCCACCTCTGCTAATCTTATCTTAGCCAGGGTCATCCCTAGCTTACCCAAAGAGGTTACCCAGAGCTGGAGTAACCCCACCATGACCAACAGGGTCAGGGGGCCTAACTTGCTATTTGGCATGGGGTCTGACCACCATGCCAAGGATAGTGCAGCCACAAAGGCTAACACCCAGCAGAGGCCACTGACAGCTGTCAGTGCCCAGAACCACACCTTTAGCTCTTCACCTAAAAGGGAAGGGGCTAAGTTACAGGCTTCTTTGGGTTCAGGTTGCCTGTCTGCTGTATTGGAGTGGGGGGTTACCACATCTTGTAGTAAACACCCTTCTTCCACTCTTTCTTCTGTTAGCTGAGGAGCCACCCACTCAGGTTTAACAGTTGCCTGACTAGCCAGGACTTCTTGTGGGTCAGGTTGGACTTTATCAGGGCCATTTTTGGAGTTCTCCCCTACTGGAGCAGAATCTCCTTGGCTTGCTGTAACCTTGGCTAAAGGTTGTCCACCCTTCCTACTCTGTTTTCTTTTCTTCTTCTTCTGGGGCCTGCTTGCATTTACTGCAGAGGCAGGACTTCCAGAATCCTTGGGAGAGGACTGGCACTGGACCAGTTCCTCTCTTGAGCTCTGACTAACCTCTGGGTAGTCATTTCCAAGGAGACAATCAAGGGGGAGGTCTGTACTGACTACTACCCTTCTCCAGCTAAGAGTGCCACCCACTTCTATGGGCACTAAAGCCACAGGCCTCTTAGTGACCCTGTCTAGGCTAACTCTTACCCTGGCAGTCTCACCTGGGATGTACTGGTTTGAGAGCACCAGCCTGTCATGCACAATAGTGTGACTGGCACAAGTGTCTCTCAGGGCAGTGGTTGGGATTCCATTCACCAGTAGGTGGTGGAAGTGTCGGCTTCCCTCTGGAATCTCCAACTCACCTGTTGGGCCCTGTTTCCAGTTGAAGGCTAGGAAGACCTCCTCATCTGAGGAGTCATCTCCCAGGGCTACACTGGTTACCCCAGGAATTTTGTTCTGGGGTTTGTTTTTGGGACAAGAAGTGTCCTTGGTGTGGTGCCCAGACTGTTTACAGTTGTGGCACCATGCCTTAGTGGCATCCCAGTTCTTACCCTGGTACCCACCTTTGTTTTGGGTTGTGTCCTGGGGCCCACCCACCTGTTCTGGTTTTTGGGGGCCTACAGAGGACTCTTTTTCTTGGTTCCTAGTGTTACCCACTTTCTCCTGGGGAGTTTTTGTAACCCCTTTCTTTTGGTCACCCCCAGTGGAAGTTTTGGTTACCCTAGTCTTGACCCAGTGGTCTGCCTTCTTTCCCAATTCTTGGGGAGAAATTGGACCTAGGTCTACCAGATACTGATGCAACTTTTCATTGAAGCAGTTACTTAAAATGTGTTCTTTCATAAACAAATTATAAAGCCCAACATAGTCACACACTTCATTTCCAGTTAACCAACCATCTAGTGTTTTTACTGAGTAGTCTACAAAATCAACCCAGGTCTGGCTCGAGGATTTTTGAGCCCCCCTGAATCTAATTCTATACTCCTCAGTGGAGAATCCAAAGCCCTCAATCAGGGTACCCTTCATGAGGTCATAAGATTCTGCATCTTGTCCAGAGAGTGTGAGGAGTCTATCCCTACACTTTCCTGTGAACATTTCCCAAAGGAGAGCACCCCAGTGAGATCTGTTCACTTTTCTGGTTACACAAGCCCTCTCAAAAGCTGTGAACCATTTGGTGATGTCATCACCATCTTCATATTTAGTTACAATCCCTTTGGGGATTTTCAACATGTCAGGAGAATCTCTGACCCTATTTATGTTGCTGCCACCATTGATGGGTCCTAGGCCCATCTCTTGTCTTTCCCTCTCTATGGCTAGGATCTGTCTTTCCAAAGCCAATCTTTTGGCCATCCTGGCTAACTGGATGTCCTCTTCACTGGAGTTATCCTCAGTGATTTCAGAGTTGTTGGTCCCTCCTGTGAGGGAACCAGCATCTCTGACTATTATTTGTGGAGTCAGGGCTTGAGAAGCCCTGCTCTCCCTAAGTAGGACTGGAGGGGGGGAATTTCCCTCCAAGTCACTATCTTCATCCTCTGAGTTGCCATCCTCAGAGGGGTTGGCCTTTTCAAACTCTGCCAAAAGCTCCTGGAGCTGTACTTTGGTAGGTTTGGGGCCCATTGCTATTTTCTTTAGTTTACAGAGTGACCTTAGCTCTCTCATCTGTAGATGGAGGTAAGGTGTGGTGTCGAGTTCCACCACATTCACATCTGTGCTAGACATTATGCTTCTAAAAGTCGGAATACTTTTTAAGAATCTACAACTGGTTCTAGAATCTAATTCAAACTTTTACAAACTTTTAAACTCTAAAAGAAATGCTAAACAGGATCTAACACAAGGCCCTAGCAGGTCTTTTAAGAATTTAGAAAACTTTTCAAATTGCAAAAATCAATTTCTAATGACAATTTTGGAATTTGTCGTGTGATCAGGTATTGGCTGAGTAGTCCAGCAAATGCAAAGTCTTGTACCCCACCGCTGATCCACCAATGTAGGAAGTTGGCTCTGTATGTGCTATTTCAAAGTAAGGAATAGCATGCACAGAGTCCAAGGGTTCCCCTTAGAGGTAAAATAGTGGTAAAAAATAGATAATACTAATGCTCTATTTTGTGGTAGTGTGGTCGAGCAGTAGGCTTATCCAAGGAGTAGTGTTAAGCATTTGTTGCACATACACAAGACAATAAATGAGGTACACACACTCAGAGACAAATCCAGCCAATAGGTTTTTATATAGAAAAATATCTTTTCTTAGTTTATTTTAAGAACCACAGGTTCAAATTCTACATGGAATATCTCATTCGAAAGGTATTGCAGGTAAGTACTTTAGGAACTTCAAATCATCAAAATTGCATGTATACTTTTCAAGTTATTCACAAATAGCTATTTCAAAAGTGGACACAGTGCAATTTTCACAGTTCCTGGGGGAGGTAAGTTTTTGTTAGTTTTACCAGGTAAGTAGGACACTTACAGGGTTCAGTTCTTGGTCCAAGGTAGCCCACCGTTGGGGGTTCAGAGCAACCCCAAAGTCACCACACCAGCAGCTCAGGGCCGGTCAGGTGCAGAGTTCAAAGTGGTGCCCAAAACACATAGGCTAGAATGGAGAGAAGGGGGTGCCCCGGTTCCGGTCTGCTTGCAGGTAAGTACCCGCGTCTTCGGAGGGCAGACCAGGGGGGTTTTGTAGGGCACCGGGGGGGACACAAGTCCACACAGAAATTTCACCCTCAGCAGCGCGGGGGCGGCCGGGTGCAGTGTAGGAACAGGCGTCGGGTTCGCAATGTTAGTCTACGAGAGATCTCGGGATCTCTTCAGCGCTGCAGGCAGGCAAGGGGGGGGTTCCTCGGGGAAACCTCCACTTGGGCAAGGGAGAGGGACTCCTGGGGGTCACTTCTCCAGTGAAAGTCCGGTCCTTCAGGTCCTGGGGGCTGCGGGTGCAGGGTCTCTCCCAGGTGTCGGGACTTTAGGTTCAAAGAGTCGCGGTCAGGGGAAGCCTCGGGATTCCCTCTGCAGGCGGCGCTGTGGGGGCTCAGGGGGGACAGGTTTTGGTACTCACAGTATCAGAGTAGTCCTGGGGTCCCTCCTGAGGTGTTGGATCGCCACCAGCCGAGTCGGGGTCGCCGGGTGCAGTGTTGCAAGTCTCACGCTTCTTGCGGGGAGCTTGCAGGGTTCTTTAAAGCTGCTGGAAACAAAGTTGCAGCTTTTCTTGGAGCAGGTCCGCTGTCCTCGGGAGTTTCTTGTCTTTTCGAAGCAGGGGCAGTCCTCAGAGGATGTCGAGGTCGCTGGTCCCTTTGGAAGGCGTCGCTGGAGCAGGATCTTTGGAAGGCAGGAGACAGGCCGGTGAGTTTCTGGAGCCAAGGCAGTTGTCGTCTTCTGGTCTTCCTCTGCAGGGGTTTTCAGCTAGGCAGTCCTTCTTCTTGTAGTTGCAGGAATCTAATTTTCTAGGGTTCAGGGTAGCCCTTAAATACTAAATTTAAGGGCGTGTTTAGGTCTGGGGGGTTAGTAGCCAATGGCTACTAGCCCTGAGGGTGGGTACACCCTCTTTGTGCCTCCTCCCAAGGGGAGGGGGTCACAATCCTAACCCTATTGGGGGAATCCTCCATCTGCAAGATGGAGGATTTCTAAAAGTCAGAGTCACCTCAGCTCAGGACACCTTAGGGGCTGTCCTGACTGGCCAGTGACTCCTCCTTGTTGCTTTCTTTGTTCCCTCCAGCCTTGCCGCCAAAAGTGGGGGCCGTGGCCGGAGGGGGCGGGCAACTCCACTAAGCTGGAGTGCCCTGCTGGGCTGTGACAAAGGGGTGAGCCTTTGAGGCTCACCGCCAGGTGTCACAGCTCCTGCCTGGGGGAGGTGTTAGCATCTCCACCCAGTGCAGGCTTTGTTACTGGCCTCAGAGTGACAAAGGCACTCTCCCCATGGGGCCAGCAACATGTCTCTGGTGTGGCAGGCTGCTGGAACTAGTCAGCCTACACAGACAGTCGGTTAAGTTTCAGGGGGCACCTCTAAGGTGCCCTCTGTGGTGTATTTTACAATAAAATGTACACTGGCATCAGTGTGCATTTATTGTGCTGAGAAGTTTGATACCAAACTTCCCAGTTTTCAGTGTAGCCATTATGGTGCTGTGGAGTTCGTGTAAAACAGACTCCCAGACCATATACTCTTATGGCTACCCTGCACTTACAATGTCTAAGGTTTTGCTTAGACACTGTAGGGGCACAGTGCTCATGCACTGGTACCCTCACCTATGGTATAGTGCACCCTGCCTTAGGGCTGTAAGGCCTGCTAGAGGGGTGTCTTACCTATACTGCATAGGCAGTGAGAGGCTGGCATGGCACCCTGAGGGGAGTGCCATGTCGACTTACTCATTTTGTTCTCACCAGCACACACAGGCTTGTAAGCAGTGTGTCTGTGCTGAGTGAGGGGTCTCTAGGGTGGCATAATACATGCTACAGCCCTTAGAAACCTTCCCTGGCATCAGGGCCCTTGGTACCAGAGGTACCAGTTACAAGGGACTTATCTGGATGCCAGGGTGTGCCAATTGTGGAAACAATGGTACATTTTAGGTGAAAGAACACTGGTGCTGGGGCCTGGTTAGCAGGGTCCCAGCACACTTCTCAGTCAAGTCAGCATCAGTATCAGGCAAAAAGTGGGGGGTAACTGCAACAGGGAGCCATTTCTTTACAAAGATGCTCTTGTGGAAGGTGTAGTTTTGGCTGATTGTCTTACTGCTGAGCAGAAAGATAATTGCATAAATCTCCTAGGACAATTTTCAGAACTCTTCTCTACTGTGCCAGGCACCACTTCTTGGTGTGAGCACACTATAGATACTGGAGACAGTTTACCTGTCAAAAGTAAGATCTATAGGCAGCCTGACCATGTCAGGGACTGCATAAAGCAAGAAGTTCAGAAAATGTTGGAACTAGGAGTGGTTGAGCACTCTGACAGTCCATGGGCGTCTCCTGTGGTACTGGTACCAAAACCCAATTCTAAAGATGGAAAGAAGGAAATGAGGTTTTGTGTAGACTATAGAGGTCTCAACCTGGTAACCAAAACTGATGCTCACCCTATACCCAGGGCAGATGAGCTCATAGATACACTGGCATCTGCCAAGTATCTAAGCACTTTTGATTTGACTGCAGGGTATTGGCAGATCAAATTGTCAGAAGATGCTAAACCTAAGACTGCATTTTCTACCATTGGAGGACATTACCAGTTTACTGTAATGCCTTTTGGTTTGAAAAATGCACCTGCCACTTTTCAGAGGTTGGTGAACACAGTCCTGCAAGGGCTGGAAGCTTTCAGTACAGCATATTTGGACGATATAGCTGTATTTAGCTCCAGCTGGGATGATCACCTGGTCCACCTATGGAAAGTTTTGGAGGCCCTGCAAAAGGCAGGCCTCACTATCAAGGCTTCAAAGTGCCAGATAGGGCAGGGTAAGGTGGTTTATCTGGGATACCTTGTTGGTGGGGAACAGATTGCACCACTTCAGGGGAAAATCCAAACAATTATTGATTGGGTTCCGCCTACCACTCAGACTCAGGTGAGAGCCTTCCTAGGCCTCACTGGGTACTACAGGAGGTTCATTAAGAACTATGGCTCCATTGCAGCCCCTCTTAATGACCTCACATCCAAGAAAATGCCTAAAAAGGTATTATGGACAGCAAGCTGTCAGAAAGCTTTTGAGGAGCTGAAGCAGGCCATGTGCTCTGCACCTGTCCTGAAAAGCCCTTGTTACTCTAAAAAATTCTATGTCCAAACTGATGCATCTGAATTAGGAGTAGGGGCAGTCCTATCACAACTTAATTCTGAGGGCCAGGATCAACCTGTTGCTTTTATTAGTAGGAGGTTGACCCCTAGAGAAAAGCGTTGGTCTGCCATTGAGAGGGAGGCCTTTGCTGTGGTCTGGGCTCTGAAGAAGTTGAGGCCATACCTGTTTGGCACTCACTTCATTGTTCAGACAGACCACAAACCTCTACTTTGGCTAAAACAAATGAAAGGTGAAAATCCTAAATTGTTGAGGTGGTCCATATCCCTACAGGGAATGGACTATACAGTGGAACATAGACCTGGGAGTAGCCACTCCAATGCAGATGGACTCTCCAGATATTTCCACTTAGACAATGAAGACTCATCAGGTAATGGCTAGTCTTATTGTCCTTCGTTTGGGGGGGGGTTGTGTAGGAAAGTACCATCTTGCCTGGCATGTTACCCCCATTTTTCACTGTATATATGTTGTTTTAGTTGTATGTGTCACTGGGACCCTGGTAACCCAGGGCCCCAGTGCTCATAAGTGTGCCTGAATGTGTTACCTGTGTAGTGACTAACTGTCTCACTGAGGCTCTGCTAATCAGAACCTCAGTGGTTATGCTCTCTCATTTCTTTCCAAATTGTCACTGACAGGCTAGTGACCATTTTTACCAATTCACATTGGCTTACTGGAACACCCTTATAATTCCCTAGTATATGGTACTGAGGTACCCAGGGTATTGGGGTTCCAGGAGATCCCTATGGGCTGCAGCATTTCTTTTGCCACCCATAGGGAGCTCTGACAATTCTTACACAGGCCTGCCACTGCAGCCTGAGTGAAATGACGTCCACGTTATTTCACAGCCATTTTACACTGCACTTAAGTAACTTATAAGTCACCTATATGTCTAACCTTTACCTGGTAAAGGTTAGGTGCAAAGTTACTTAGTGTGAGGGCACCCTGGCACTAGCCAAGGTGCCCCCACATTGTTCAGAGCCAATTCCCTGAACTTTGTGAGTGCGGGGACACCATTACACGCGTGCACTACATATAGGTCACTACCTATATGTAGCTTCCCAATGGTAACTCCGAATATGGCCATGTAACATGTCTATGATCATGGAATTGCCCCCTCTATGTCATCCTGGCATAGTTGGCACAATCCCATGATCCCAGTGGTCTGTAGCACAGACCCTGGTACTGCCAAACTGCACTTCCTGGGGTTTCACTGCAGCTGCTGCTGCTGCCAACCCCTCAGACAGGCATCTGCCCTCCTGGGGTCCAGCCAGGCCTGGCCCAGGATGGCAGAACAAAGAACTTCCTCTGAGAGAGGGTGTGACACCCTCTCCCTTTGGAAAATGGTGTGAAGGCAGGGGAGGAGTAACCTCCCCCAGCCTCTGGAAATGCTTTGTTGGGCACAGATGTGCCCAATTCTGCATAAGCCAGTCTACACCGGTTCAGGGACCCCTTAGCCCCTGCTCTGGCGCGAAACTGGACAAAGGAAAGGGGAGTGACCACTCCCCTGACCTGCACCTCCCCTGGGAGGTGTCCAGAGCTCCTCCATTGTGCTCCAGACCTCTGCCATCTTGGAAACAGAGGTGCTGCTGGCACACTGGACTGCTCTGAGTGGCCAGTGCCACCAGGTGACGTCAGAGACTCCTGCTGATAGGCTCCTTCAGGTGTTAGTAGCCTATCCTCTCTCCTAGGTAGCCAAACCCTCTTTTCTGGCTATTTAGGGTCTCTGTCTCTGGGGAAACTTTAGATAACGAATGCATGAGCTCAGCCGAGTTCCTCTGCATCTCTCTCTTCACCTTCTGATAAGGAATCGACTGCTGACCGCGCTGGAAGCCTGCAAACCTGCAACATAGTAGCAAAGACGACTACTGCAACTCTGTAACGCTGATCCTGCCGCCTTCTCGACTGTTTTCCTGCTTGTGCATGCTGTGGGGGTAGCCTGCCTCCTCTCTGCACCAGAAGCTCTGAAGAAATCTCCCGTGGGTCGACGGAATCTTCCCCCTGCAACCGCAGGCACCAAAAAGCTGCATTACCGGTCCCTTGGGTCTCATCTCAGCACGACGAGCGAGGTCCCTCGAATCCAGCGACTCTGTCCAAGTGACCCCCACAGTCCAGTGACTCTTCAGTCCAAGTTTGGTGGAGGTAAGTCCTTGCCTCACCTCGCTGGGCTGCATTGCTGGGAACTGCGACTTTGCAGCTACTCCGGCCCCTGTGCACTTCCGGCGGAAATCCTTTGTGCACAGCCAAGCCTGGGTCCACAGCACTCTAACCTGCATTGCACGACTTTCTAAGTTGGTCTCCGGCGACGTGGGACTCCTTTGTGCAACTTCGGCGAGCACCGTTTCACGCATCTTCGTAGTGCCTGTTTCTGGCACTTCTCTGGGTGCTACCTGCTTCAGTGAGGGCTTTTTGTCTTGCTCGACGTCCCTTCTCTCTTCAGGTCCAATTTGCGACCTCCTGGTCCCTCCTGGGCTCCAGTAGCGTCCAAAAACGCCAAACGCACGATTTGCAGCTAGCAAGGCTTGTTGGCGTCCTTTCAGCGGGAAAACACTTCTGCACGACTCTCCAAGACGAGAGGGATCCGTCCACCAAAGGGGAAGTCTCTAGCCCTTTTCGTTCCTGCAGAAACCTCAGCTTCTTCTGTCCAGTCGAAGCTTCTTTGCACCCGCAGCTGGCATTTCCTGGGCATCTGCCCATCTCCGACTTGCTTGTGACTTTTGGACTTGGTCCCCTTGTTCCACAGGTACCCTAGATTGGAAATCCACAGTTGTTGCATTGCTGGTTTGTGTCTTTCCTGCATTATTCCTCTAACACGACTACTTTGTCCTTAGGGGAACTTTAGTGCACTTTGCACTCACTTTTCAGGGTCTTGGGGAGGGTTATTTTTCTAACTCTCACTATTTTCTAATAGTCCCAGCGACCCTCTACAAGGTCACATAGGTTTGGGGTCCATTCGTGGTTCACATTCCACTTTTGGAGTATATGGTTTGTGTTGCCCCTATCCCTATGTTTCCCCATTGCATCCTATTGTAACTATACATTGTTTGCACTGTTTTCTAAGACTATACTGCATATTTTTGCTATTGTGTATATATATCTTGTGTATATTTCCTATCCTCTCACTGAGGGTACACTCTAAGATACTTTGGCATATTGTCATACAAATAAAGTACCTTTATGTTTAGTATAACTGTGTATTGTGTTTTCTTATGATATTGTGCATATGACACTAAGTGGTACTGTAGTAGCTTCACACGTCTCCTAGTTCAGCCTAAGCTGCTCTGCTAAGCTACCATTATCTATCAGCCTAAGCTGCTAGACACCCTATACACTAATAAGGGATAACTGGGCCTGGTGCAAGGTGCAAGTACCCCTTGGTAGTCACTACAAGCCAGTCCAGCCTCCTACATTGGTTGTGCAGTGGTGGGATAAGTGCTTGAGACTACTTACCACTCTTGTCATTGTACTTTTCATAAGAGAAAAATATACAAAACAAGGTCAGTGTATATACACATAGCCAAAAAGTTTTGCATTTCCTCTTTTCACTCTTTTCTAAGTGCTGAAAAGTACTCCTAAACTTTCAAAAAGTTCTTAAAAGTTTAAAAAGTTTTTTCTGTCTTTCAAAAAAGTTCTAAAAACTTTTTTCTCTTTGTCTATCACTTTAACTCTCTCTAAAAATGTCTGGCACAGGCCAAAATGTTGAGCTGTCCAAACTTGCATATGATCACCTTAGCTGGAAAGGAGCAAGGAGTCTCTGCATAGAGAGAGGTTTGAGTGTAGGGAAGAATCCTTCCTTAGAACTGTTAATTAACATGCTTAGAGTACAGGATAAGGCCATAAGTGCCCAATCTGTTGAAAAAGTAGCTAATGGTTCTCAATCTGATCCAGGGACTCCCCCAGGAAAAGATTCAGGAAATAAACTTCTCAGCCTGCCCATTACTAGACAGTCTAGCATAGTTGGTACAGAGGTTGAATCACACCATACTGATGGTGTGCTCTCACATTATACTGTTAGCCAAGCTGTTAGGGTGCCCTCTGTAAGGGACAGGTCTCCTTCTGTTCATTCCCATCATACCTCTGTATCTAGAAATGTCCCTCCCACCCACCCTGATGACAGATTGTTAGAAAGGGAGCTCAATAGATTGAGAGTGGAACAAACCAGACTGAAGCTCAAGAAGCAACAGCTGGATTTGGATAGACAGTCTTTAGAATTAGAGAAGGAAAGACAGAAGTTGGGTTTAGATACCCATGGTGGCAGCAGCAGTATTCCCCATAGTCATCCTGCAAAAGAGCATGATTCCAGGAATCTGCACAAGATAGTTCCCCCTTATAAGGAGGGGGATGACATTAACAAGTGGTTTGCTGCACTTGAGAGGGCCTGTGCTGTACAGGATATCCCTCAAAGGCAGTGGGCTGCTATCCTATGGCTATCATTTAGTGGAAAAGGTAGGGATAGGCTCCTTACTGTAAAAGAAAATGATGCTAATAATTTCCAAGTTCTTAAGAATGCACTCCTGGATGGTTATGGCTTAACCACTGAACAGTACAGGATAAAGTTCAGAGAGACCAAAAAGGAGTCTTCACAAGACTGGGTTGATTTCATTGACCAGGCAGCGAAGGCCTTGGAGGGGTGGTTACATGGCAGTAAAGTTACTGATTATGACAGCCTGTATAACTTGATCCTGAGAGAGCATATTCTTAATAATTGTGTGTCTGATTTGTTGCACCAGTACTTGGTGGACTCTGATCTGACCTCTCCCCAAGAATTGGGAAAGAAGGCAGACAAATGGGTCAGAACAAGAGTGAACAGAAAAGTTCATACATGGGGTGACAAAGATGGCAACAAAAAGAAGGATGGTAAGTCTTCTGACAAGGGTGGGGACAAATCTAAAAATGAGTCTTCATCAGGCCCACAAAAACACTCTGGTGGGGGTGGTGGGTCCAAATCCTCCTTTAATCAGAACAAGGAAAAGAAACCATGGTGCTATTTATGTAAAATAAAAGGCCATTGGACAACAGATCCCAGTTGTCCAAAGAAAGGCACCACAGCTCCTACCACTACAACCCCTACTGCTACACCTAGTGTCCCTACTAATAGCAGTGGTGGTGGGAGCAAACCTACTAATAGCCAATCCAAGGGAGTAGCTGGGCTCACTTTTGGTAATTTAGTTGGGGTTGGTCTGATTAGGGAGACCACAGAGGCTACTTTAGTCTCTGAAGGGGCTATTGATTTAGCCACTTTGGTTGCTTGCCCCCATAACTTGGAGAAGTACAAGCAACTAACCCTAATAAATGGTTTTGAGGTCCAGGCCTACAGGGACACAGGTGCCAGTGTCACAATGGTGATTGAGAAACTGGTGCACCCTGAACAACACATACTTGGACACCAGTACCAAGTAACCGATGCTCACAACATAACACAAAGCCACCCCATGGCTGTTGTAAATCTCAACTGGGGGGGGGTAACTGGTCCAAAGAAAGTTGTGGTAGCTTCAGATTTACCTGTAGACTGTCTATTAGGGAATGATTTGGAGACATCAGCTTGGTCAGATGTGGAGTTGGAGGCCCATGCAGCAATGCTGGGCATCCCAGGGCATATTTTTGCTTTGACAAGGGCTCAGGCCAAAAAGCAAAAAGGACAGGGAAGCTTGGATCCTGGAACAATGGACCAAGTGCTCCCTAAAGCTAGGGCTAGTAGAAGCAAACCACTTCCTACTATCCCTCCCTCTACAGTGGATTCAACTTCTGAGGAAGAAGAATTCCCTCCCTGTGCAGAACCTACACCAGAGGAGCTGGAAGCAGACACTGCTGAGCTTTTGGGTGAAGGGGGGCCTGCCAGGGAGGAGCTGAGTGTGGCACAGCAAACCTGTCCCACATTAGAGGGTCTCAGACAGCAAGCTGTCAAACAGGCTAATGGGGATGTCAGTGACTCTCACAGAGTTTACTGGGAGGACAACCTCTTGTACACTGAGCATAGGGATCCTAAACCTGGAGCTGCCAGGAGATTAGTGATTCCTCAGGAGTACAGAAAGTTCCTCCTAACACTGGCACATGACATTCCCCTAGCTGGGCACCTGGGTCAAATGAAAACTTGGGACAGATTGGTTCCATTGTTTCATTGGCCTAGGATGTCTGCGGACACAAAGGAATTTTGTAAGTCCTGTGAAACCTGTCAAGCCAGTGGCAAGACAGGTGGCACTCCAAAGGCACCCCTTATCCCACTGCCTGTGGTTGGGGTTCCCTTTGAAAGGGTAGGGGTTGACATAGTTGGCCCCCTTGACCCTCCTACTGCTTCAGGCAATAGGTTTATCTTAGTGGTAGTGGACCATGCCACAAGATATCCTGAAGCAATTCCTTTAAGGACCACTACAGCTCCTGCAGTGGCAAAGGCACTCCTGGGAATATTTTCCAGGGTGGGCTTCCCAAAGGAAGTAGTATCAGACAGAGGAAGCAATTTCATGTCTGCATACTTAAAGGCCATGTGGAAGGAGTGTGGTGTAACTTACAAGTTCACAACACCCTATCATCCACAAACAAATGGACTGGTGGAGAGATTTAATAAAACTCTCAAAGGCATGATTATGGGTCTCCCTGAAAAACTCCGCAGGAGATGGGATATCCTTCTACCATGCCTCCTTTTTGCCTACAGGGAGGTACCCCAGAAAGGAGTGGGCTTCAGCCCCTTTGAACTTCTTTTTGGACACCCTGTTAGGGGTCCACTCACACTTGTAAAGGAGGGTTGGGAACAACCTTTAAAAGCTCCTAAGCAGGATATTGTGGATTATGTACTTGGCCTCAGATCAAGGATGGCTGAGTACATGAAAAAGGCCAGTAAAAACCTTCAGGCCAGCCAAGAGCTCCAGAAGCAATGGCATGATCAGAAGGCTGTTTTGGTTCAGTACCAACCAGGGCAGAAAGTGTGGGTCTTGGAGCCTGTGGCCCCAAGAGCACTCCAAGATAAATGGAGTGGACCCCACACAATTGTTGAAAAGAAGGGTGAAGTCACCTACTTGGTTGACTTAGGCACTGCCAGGAGTCCCCTTAGGGTGCTCCATGTCAACCGCCTGAAACCCTACTATGACAGGGCTGATCTCACCCTGCTCATGGCAACTGATGAGGGACAGGAAGAAGACAGTGATCCTCTACCTGATCTCTTCTCTTCCACAGAACAAGATGCTCTTGTGGAAGGTGTAGTTTTGGCTGATTGTCGTACTGCTGAGCAGAAAGATAATTGCATAAATCTCCTAGGACAATTTTCAGAACTCTTCTCTACTGTGCCAGGCACCACTTCTTGGTGTGAGCACACTATAGATACTGGAGACAGTTTACCTGTCAAAAGTAAGATCTATAGGCAGCCTGACCATGTCAGGGACTGCATAAAGCAAGAAGTTCAGAAAATGTTGGAACTAGGAGTGGTTGAGCACTCTGACAGTCCATGGGCGTCTCCTGTGGTACTGGTACCAAAACCCAATTCTAAAGATGGAAAGAAGGAAATGAGGTTTTGTGTAGACTATAGAGGTCTCAACCTGGTAACCAAAACTGATGCTCACCCTATACCCAGGGCAGATGAGCTCATAGATACACTGGCATCTGCCAAGTATCTAAGCACTTTTGATTTGACTGCAGGGTATTGGCAGATCAAATTGTCAGAAGATGCTAAACCTAAGACTGCATTTTCTACCATTGGAGGACATTACCAGTTTACTGTAATGCCTTTTGGTTTGAAAAATGCACCTGCCACTTTTCAGAGGTTGGTGAACACAGTCCTGCAAGGGCTGGAAGCTTTCAGTGCAGCATATTTGGACGATATAGCTGTCTTTAGCTCCAGCTGGGATGATCACCTGGTCCACCTATGGAAAGTTTTGGAGGCCCTGCAAAAGGCAGGCCTCACTATCAAGGCTTCAAAGTGCCAGATAGGGCAGGGTAAGGTGGTTTATCTGGGACACCTTGTTGGTGGGGAACAGATTGCACCACTTCAGGGGAAAATCCAAACAATTATTGATTGGGTTCCCCCTACCACTCAGACTCAGGTGAGAGCCTTCCTAGGCCTCACTGGGTACTACAGGAGGTTCATTAAGAACTATGGCTCCATTGCAGCCCCTCTTAATGACCTCACATCCAAGAAAATGCCTAAAAAGGTATTATGGACAGCAAGCTGTCAGAAAGCTTTTGAGGAGCTGAAGCAGGCCATGTGCTCTGCACCTGTCCTGAAAAGCCCTTGTTACTCTAAAAAATTCTATGTCCAAACTGATGCATCTGAATTAGGAGTAGGGGCAGTCCTATCACAACTTAATTCTGAGGGCCAGGATCAACCTGTTGCTTTTATTAGTAGGAGGTTGACCCCTAGAGAAAAGCGTTGGTCTGCCATTGAGAGGGAGGCCTTTGCTGTGGACTGGGCTCTGAAGAAGTTGAGGCCATACCTGTTTGGCACTCACTTCATTGTTCAGACAGACCACAAACCTCTACTTTGGCTAAAACAAATGAAAGGTGAAAATCCTAAATTGTTGAGGTGGTCCATATCCCTACAGGGAATGGACTATACAGTGGAACATAGACCTGGGAGTAGCCACTCCAATGCAGATGGACTCTCCAGATATTTCCACTTAGACAATGAAGACTCATCAGGTAATGGCTAGTCTTATTGTCCTTCGTTTGGGGGGGGGTTGTGTAGGAAAGTACCATCTTGCCTGGCATGTTACCCCCATTTTTCACTGTATATATGTTGTTTTAGTTGTATGTGTCACTGGGACCCTGGTAACCCAGGGCCCCAGTGCTCATAAGTGTGCCTGAATGTGTTACCTGTGTAGTGACTAACTGTTTCACTGAGGCTCTGCTAATCAGAACCTCAGTGGTTATGCTCTCTCATTTCTTTCCAAATTGTCACTGACAGGCTAGTGACTATTTTTACCAATTCACATTGGCTTACTGGAACACCCTTATAATTCCCTAGTATATGGTACTGAGGTACCCAGGGTATTGGGGTTCCAGGAGATCCCTATGGGCTGCAGCATTTCTTTTGCCACCCATAGGGAGCTCTGACAATTCTTACACAGGCCTGCCACTGCAGCCTGAGTGAAATGACGTCCACGTTATTTCACAGCCATTTTACACTGCACTTAAGTAACTTATAAGTCACCTATATGTCTAACCTTTACCTGGTAAAGGTTAGGTGCAAAGTTACTTAGTGTGAGGGCACCCTGGCACTAGCCAAGGTGCCCCCACATTGTTCAGAGCCAATTCCCTGAACTTTGTGAGTGCGGGGACACCATTACACGCGTGCACTACATATAGGTCACTACCTATATGTAGCTTCCCAATGGTAACTCCGAATATGGCCATGTAACATGTCTATGATCATGGAATTGCCCCCTCTATGTCATCCTGGCATAGTTGGCACAATCCCATGATCCCAGTGGTCTGTAGCACAGACCCTGGTACTGCCAAACTGCCCTTCCTGGGGTTTCACTGCAGCTGCTGCTGCTGCCAACCCCTCAGACAGGCATCTGCCCTCCTGGGGTCCAGCCAGGCCTGGCCCAGGATGGCAGAACAAAGAACTTCCTCTGAGAGAGGGTGTGACACCCTCTCCCTTTGGAAAATGGTGTGAAGGCAGGGGAGGAGTAGCCTCCCCCAGCCTCTGGAAATGCTTTGTTGGGCACAGATGTGCCCAATTCTGCATAAGCCAGTCTACACCGGTTCAGGGACCCCTTAGCCCCTGCTCTGGCGCGAAACTGGACAAAGGAAAGGGGAGTGACCACTCCCCTGACCTGCACCTCCCCTGGGAGGTGTCCAGAGCTCCTCCATTGTGCTCCAGACCTCTGCCATCTTGGAAACAGAGGTGCTGCTGGCACACTGGACTGCTCTGAGTGGCCAGTGCCACCAGGTGACGTCAGAGACTCCTGCTGATAGGCTCCTTCAGGTGTTAGTAGCCTATCCTCTCTCCTAGGTAGCCAAACCCTCTTTTCTGGCTATTTAGGGTCTCTGTCTCTGGGGAAACTTTAGATAACGAATGCATGAGCTCAGCCGAGTTCCTCTGCATCTCTCTCTTCACCTTCTGATAAGGAATCGACTGCTGACCGCGCTGGAAGCCTGCAAACCTGCAACATAGTAGCAAAGACGACTACTGCAACTCTGTAACGCTGATCCTGCCGCCTTCTCGACTGTTTTCCTGCTTGTGCATGCTGTGGGGGTAGCCTGCCTCCTCTCTGCACCAGAAGCTCCGAAGAAATCTCCCGTGGGTCGACGGAATCTTCCCCCTGCAACCGCAGGCACCAAAAAGCTGCATTACCGGTCCCTTGGGTCTCATCTCAGCACGACGAGCGAGGTCCCTCGAATCCAGCGACTCTGTCCAAGTGACCCCCACAGTCCAGTGACTCTTCAGTCCAAGTTTGGTGGAGATAAGTCCTTGCCTCACCTCGCTGGGCTGCATTGCTGGGAACTGCGACTTTGCAGCTACTCCGGCCCCTGTGCACTTCCGGCGGAAATCCTTTGTGCACAGCCAAGCCTGGGTCCCCAGCACTCTAACCTGCATTGCACGACTTTCTAAGTTGGTCTCCGGCGACGTGGGACTCCTTTGTGCAACTTCGGCGAGCACCGTTTCACGCATCCTCGTAGTGCCTGTTTCTGGCACTTCTCTGGGTGCTACCTGCTTCAGTGAGGGCTCTTTGTCTTGCTCGATGTCCCTTCTCTCTTCAGGTCCAATTTGCGACCTCCTGGTCCCTCCTGGGCTCCAGTAGCGTCCAAAAACGCCAAACGCACGATTTGCAGCTAGCAAGGCTTGTTGGCATCCTTTCAGCGGGAAAACACTTCTGCACGACTCTCCAAGGCGAGAGGGATCCGTCCACCAAAGGGGAAGTCTCTAGCCCTTTTCGTTCCTGCAGAAACCTCAGCTTCTTCTGTCCAGTCGAAGCTTCTTTGCACCCGCAGCTGGCATTTCCTGGGCATCTGCCCATCTCCGACTTGCTTGTGACTTTTGGACTTGGTCCCCTTGTTCCACAGGTACCCTAGATTGGAAATCCACAGTTTTTGCATTGCTGGTTTGTGTCTTTCCTGCATTATTCCTCTAACACGACTACTTTGTCCTTAGGGGAACTTTAGTGCACTTTGCACTCACTTTTCAGGGTCTTGGGGAGGGTTATTTTTCTAACTCTCACTATTTTCTAATAGTCCCAGCGACCCTCTACAAGGTCACATAGGTTTGGGGTCCATTCGTGGTTCGCATTCCACTTTTGGAGTATATGGTTTGTGTTGCCCCTATCCCTATGTTTCCCCATTGCATCCTATTGTAACTATACATTGTTTGCACTGTTTTCTAAGACTATACTGCATATTTTTGCTATTGTGTATATATATCTTGTGTATATTTCCTATCCTCTCACTGAGGGTACACTCTAAGATACTTTGGCATATTGTCATACAAATAAAGTACCTTTATTTTTAGTATAACTGTGTATTGTGTTTTCTTATGATATTGTGCATATGACACTAAGTGGTACTGTAGTAGCTTCACACGTCTCCTAGTTCAGCCTAAGCTGCTCTGCTAAGCTACCATTATCTATCAGCCTAAGCTGCTAGACACCCTATACACTAATAAGGGATAACTGGGCCTGGTGCAAGGTGCAAGTACCCCTTGGTAGTCACTACAAGCCAGTCCAGCCTCCTACATTGGTTGTGCAGTGGTGGGATAAGTGCTTGAGACTACTTACCACTCTTGTCATTGTACTTTTCATAAGAGAAAAATATACAAAACAAGGTCAGTGTATATACACATAGCCAAAAAGTTTTGCATTTCCTCTTTTCACTCTTTTCTAAGTGCTGAAAAGTACTCCTAAACTTTCAAAAAGTTCTTAAAAGTTTAAAAAGTTTTTTCTGTCTTTCAAAAAAGTTCTAAAAACTTTTTTCTCTTTGTCTATCACTTTAACTCTCTCTAAAAATGTCTGGCACAGGCCAAAATGTTGAGCTGTCCAAACTTGCATATGATCACCTTAGCTGGAAAGGAGCAAGTAGTCTCTGCATAGAGAGAGGTTTGAGTGTAGGGAAGAATCCTTCCTTAGAACTGTTAATTAACATGCTTAGAGTACAGGATAAGGCCATAAGTGCCCAATCTGTTGAAAAAGTAGCTAATGGTTCTCAATCTGATCCAGGGACTCCCCCAGGAAAAGATTCAGGAAAGAAACTTCTCAGCCTGCCCATTACTAGACAGTCTAGCATAGTTGGTACAGAGGTTGAATCACACCATACTGATGGTGTGCTCTCACATTATACTGTTAGCCAAGCTGTTAGGGTGCCCTCTGTAAGGGACAGGTCTCCTTCTGTTCATTCCCATCATACCTCTGTATCTAGAAATGTCCCTCCCACCCACCCTGATGACAGATTGTTAGAAAGGGAGCTCAATAGATTGAGAGTGGAACAAACCAGACTGAAGCTCAAGAAGCAACAGCTGGATTTGGATAGACAGTCTTTAGAATTAGAGAAGGAAAGACAGAAGTTGGGTTTAGATACCCATGGTGGCAGCAGCAGTATTCCCCATAGTCATCCTGCAAAAGAGCATGATTCCAGGAATCTGCACAAGATAGTTCCCCCTTATAAGGAGGGGGATGACATTAACAAGTGGTTTGCTGCACTTGAGAGGGCCTGTGCTGTACAGGATATCCCTCAAAGGCAGTGGGCTGCTATCCTATGGCTATCATTTAGTGGAAAAGGTAGGGATAGGCTCCTTACTGTAAAAGAAAATGATGCTAATAATTTCCAAGTTCTTAAGAATGCACTCCTGGATGGTTATGGCTTAACCACTGAACAGTACAGGATAAAGTTCAGAGAGACCAAAAAGGAGTCTTCACAAGACTGGGTTGATTTCATTGACCAGGCAGTGAAGGCCTTGGAGGGGTGGTTACATGGCAGTAAAGTTACTGATTATGACAGCCTGTATAACTTGATCCTGAGAGAGCATATTCTTAATAATTGTGTGTCTGATTTGTTGCACCAGTACTTGGTGGACTCTGATCTGACCTCTCCCCAAGAATTGGGAAAGAAGGCAGACAAATGGGTCAGAACAAGAGTGAACAGAAAAGTTCATACAGGGGGTGACAAAGATGGCAACAAAAAGAAGGATGGTAAGTCTTCTGACAAGGGTGGGGCCAAATCTAAAAATGAGTCTTCATCAGGCCCACAAAAACACTCTGGTGGGGGTGGTGGGTCCAAATCCTCCTTTAATCAGAACAAGGAAAAGAAACCATGGTGCTATTTATGTAAAATAAAAGGCCATTGGACAACAGATCCCAGTTGTCCAAATAAAGGCACCACAGCTCCTACCACTACAACCCCTACTGCTACACCTAGTGTCCCTACTAATAGCAGTGGTGGTGGGAGCAAACCTACTAATAGCCAATCCAAGGGAGTAGCTGGGCTCACTTTTGGTAATTTAGTTGGGGTTGGTCTGATTAGGGAGACCACAGAGGCTACTTTAGTCTCTGAAGGGGCTATTGATTTAGCCACTTTGGTTGCTTGCCCCCATAACTTGGAGAAGTACAAGCAACTAACCCTAATAAATGGTGTTGAGGTCCAGGCCTACAGGGACACAGGTGCCAGTGTCACAATGGTGATTGAGAAACTGGTGCACCCTGAACAACACATACTTGGACACCAGTACCAAGTAACCGATGCTCACAACATAACACAAAGCCACCCCATGGCTGTTGTAAATCTCAACTGGGGGGGGGTAACTGGTCCAAAGAAAGTTGTGGTAGCTTCAGATTTACCTGTAGACTGTCTCTTAGGGAATGATTTGGAGACATCAGCTTGGTCAGATGTGGAGTTGGAGGCCCATGCAGCAATGCTGGGCATCCCAGGGCATATTTTTGCTTGCTTTGACAAGGGCTCAGGCCAAAAAGCAAAAAGGACAGGGAAGCTTGGATCCTGGAACAATGGACCAAGTGCTCCCTAAAGCTAGGGCTAGTAGAAGCAAACCACTTCCTACTATCCCTCCCTCTACAGTGGATTCAACTTCTGAGGAAGAAGAATTCCCTCCCTGTGCAGAACCTACACCAGAGGAGCTGGAAGCAGACACTGCTGAGCTTTTGGGTGAAGGGGGGCCTGCCAGGGAGGAGCTGAGTGTGGCACAGCAAACCTGTCCCACATTAGAGGGTCTCAGACAGCAAGCTGTCAAACAGGCTAATGGGGATGTCAGTGACTCTCACAGAGTTTACTGGGAGGACAATCTCTTGTACACTGAGCATAGGGATCCTAAACCTGGAGCTGCCAGGAGATTAGTGATTCCTCAGGAGTACAGAAAGTTCCTCCTAACACTGGCACATGACATTCCCCTAGCTGGGCACCTGGGTCAAATGAAAACTTGGGACAGATTGGTTCCATTGTTTCATTGGCCTAGGATGTCTGCGGACACAAAGGAATTTTGTAAGTCCTGTGAAACCTGTCAAGCCAGTGGCAAGACAGGTGGCACTCCAAAGGCACCCCTTATCCCACTGCCTGTGGTTGGGGTTCCCTTTGAAAGGGTTGGGGTTGACATAGTTGGCCCCCTTGACCCTCCTACTGCTTCAGGCAATAGGTTTATCTTAGTGGTAGTGGACCATGCCACAAGATATCCTGAAGCAATTCCTTTAAGGACCACTACAGCTCCTGCAGTGGCAAAGGCACTCCTGGGAATATTTTCCAGGGTGGGCTTCCCAAAGGAAGTAGTATCAGACAGAGGAAGCAATTTCATGTCTGCATACTTAAAGGCCATGTGGAAGGAGTGTGGTGTAACTTACAAGTTCACAACACCCTATCATCCACAAACAAATGGACTGGTGGAGAGATTTAATAAAACTCTCAAAGGCATGATTATGGGTCTCCCTGAAAAACTCCGCAGGAGATGGGATATCCTTCTACCATGCCTCCTTTTTGCCTACAGGGAGGTACCCCAGAAAGGAGTGGGCTTCAGCCCCTTTGAACTTCTTTTTGGACACCCTGTTAGGGGTCCACTCACACTTGTAAAGGAGGGTTGGGAACAACCTTTAAAAGCTCCTAAGCAGGATATTGTGGATTATGTACTTGGCCTCAGATCAAGGATGGCTGAGTACATGAAAAAGGCCAGTAAAAACCTTCAGGCCAGCCAAGAGCTCCAGAAGCAATGGCATGATCAGAAGGCTGTTTTGGTTCAGTACCAACCAGGGCAGAAAGTGTGGGTCTTGGAGCCTGTGGCCCCAAGAGCACTCCAAGATAAATGGAGTGGACCCCACACAATTGTTGAAAAGAAGGGTGAAGTCACCTACTTGGTTGACTTAGGCACTGCCAGGAGTCCCCTTAGGGTGCTCCATGTCAACCGCCTGAAACCCTACTATGACAGGGCTGATCTCACCCTGCTCATGGCAACTGATGAGGGACAGGAAGAAGACAGTGATCCTCTACCTGATCTCTTCTCTTCCACAGAACAAGATGCTCTTGTGGAAGGTGTAGTTTTGGCTGATTGTCGTACTGCTGAGCAGAAAGATAATTGCATAAATCTCCTAGGACAATTTTCAGAACTCTTCTCTACTGTGCCAGGCACCACTTCTTGGTGTGAGCACACTATAGATACTGGAGACAGTTTACCTGTCAAAAGTAAGATCTATAGGCAGCCTGACCATGTCAGGGACTGCATAAAGCAAGAAGTTCAGAAAATGTTGGAACTAGGAGTGGTTGAGCACTCTGACAGTCCATGGGCGTCTCCTGTGGTACTGGTACCAAAACCCAATCCTAAAGATGGAAAGAAGGAAATGAGGTTTTGTGTAGACTATAGAGGTCTCAACCTGGTAACCAAAACTGATGCTCACCCTATACCCAGGGCAGATGAGCTCATAGATACACTGGCATCTGCCAAGTATCTAAGCACTTTTGATTTGACTGCAGGGTATTGGCAGATCAAATTGTCAGAAGATGCTAAACCTAAGACTGCATTTTCTACCATTGGAGGACATTACCAGTTTACTGTAATGCCTTTTGGTTTGAAAAATGCACCTGCCACTTTTCAGAGGTTGGTGAACACAGTCCTGCAAGGGCTGGAAGCTTTCAGTGCAGCATATTTGGACGATATAGCTGTCTTTAGCTCCAGCTGGGATGATCACCTGGTCCACCTATGGAAAGTTTTGGAGGCCCTGCAAAAGGCAGGCCTCACTATCAAGGCTTCAAAGTGCCAGATAGGGCAGGGTAAGGTGGTTTATCTGGGACACCTTGTTGGTGGGGAACAGATTGCACCACTTCAGGGGAAAATCCAAACAATTATTGATTGGGTTCCCCCTACCACTCAGACTCAGGTGAGAGCCTTCCTAGGCCTCACTGGGTACTACAGGAGGTTCATTAAGAACTATGGCTCCATTGCAGCCCCTCTTAATGACCTCACATCCAAGAAAATGCCTAAAAAGGTATTATGGACAGCAAGCTGTCAGAAAGCTTTTGAGGAGCTGAAGCAGGCCATGTGCTCTGCACCTGTCCTGAAAAGCCCTTGTTACTCTAAAAAATTCTATGTCCAAACTGATGCATCTGAATTAGGAGTAGGGGCAGTCCTATCACAACTTAATTCTGAGGGCCAGGATCAACCTGTTGCTTTTATTAGTAGGAGGTTGACCCCTAGAGAAAAGCGTTGGTCTGCCATTGAGAGGGAGGCCTTTGCTGTGGTCTGGGCTCTGAAGAAGTTGAGGCCATACCTGTTTGGCACTCACTTCATTGTTCAGACAGACCACAAACCTCTACTTTGGCTAAAACAAATGAAAGGTGAAAATCCTAAATTGTTGAGGTGGTCCATATCCCTACAGGGAATGGACTATACAGTGGAACATAGACCTGGGAGTAGCCACTCCAATGCAGATGGACTCTCCAGATATTTCCACTTAGACAATGAAGACTCATCAGGTAATGGCTAGTCTTATTGTCCTTCGTTTGGGGGGGGGTTGTGTAGGAAAGTACCATCTTGCCTGGCATGTTACCCCCATTTTTCACTGTATATATGTTGTTTTAGTTGTATGTGTCACTGGGACCCTGGTAACCCAGGGCCCCAGTGCTCATAAGTGTGCCTGAATGTGTTACCTGTGTAGTGACTAACTGTCTCACTGAGGCTCTGCTAATCAGAACCTCAGTGGTTATGCTCTCTCATTTCTTTCCAAATTGTCACTGACAGGCTAGTGACCATTTTTACCAATTCACATTGGCTTACTGGAACACCCTTATAATTCCCTAGTATATGGTACTGAGGTACCCAGGGTATTGGGGTTCCAGGAGATCCCTATGGGCTGCAGCATTTCTTTTGCCACCCATAGGGAGCTCTGACAATTCTTACACAGGCCTGCCACTGCAGCCTGAGTGAAATGACGTCCACGTTATTTCACAGCCATTTTACACTGCACTTAAGTAACTTATAAGTCACCTATATGTCTAACCTTTACCTGGTAAAGGTTAGGTGCAAAGTTACTTAGTGTGAGGGCACCCTGGCACTAGCCAAGGTGCCCCCACATTGTTCAGAGCCAATTCCCTGAACTTTGTGAGTGCGGGGACACCATTACACGCGTGCACTACATATAGGTCACTACCTATATGTAGCTTCCCAATGGTAACTCCGAATATGGCCATGTAACATGTCTATGATCATGGAATTGCCCCCTCTATGTCATCCTGGCATAGTTGGCACAATCCCATGATCCCAGTGGTCTGTAGCACAGACCCTGGTACTGCCAAACTGCCCTTCCTGGGGTTTCACTGCAGCTGCTGCTGCTGCCAACCCCTCAGACAGGCATCTGCCCTCCTGGGGTCCAGCCAGGCCTGGCCCAGGATGGCAGAACAAAGAACTTCCTCTGAGAGAGGGTGTGACACCCTCTCCCTTTGGAAAATGGTGTGAAGGCAGGGGAGGAGTAACCTCCCCCAGCCTCTGGAAATGCTTTGTTGGGCACAGATGTGCCCAATTCTGCATAAGCCAGTCTACACCGGTTCAGGGACCCCTTAGCCCCTGCTCTGGCGCGAAACTGGACAAAGGAAAGGGGAGTGACCACTCCCCTGACCTGCACCTCCCCTGGGAGGTGTCCAGAGCTCCTCCATTGTGCTCCAGACCTCTGCCATCTTGGAAACAGAGGTGCTGCTGGCACACTGGACTGCTCTGAGTGGCCAGTGCCACCAGGTGACGTCAGAGACTCCTGCTGATAGGCTCCTTCAGGTGTTAGTAGCCTATCCTCTCTCCTAGGTAGCCAAACCCTCTTTTCTGGCTATTTAGGGTCTCTGTCTCTGGGGAAACTTTAGATAACGAATGCATGAGCTCAGCCGAGTTCCTCTGCATCTCTCTCTTCACCTTCTGATAAGGAATCGACTGCTGACCGCGCTGGAAGCCTGCAAACCTGCAACATAGTAGCAAAGACGACTACTGCAACTCTGTAACGCTGATCCTGCCGCCTTCTCGACTGTTTTCCTGCTTGTGCATGCTGTGGGGGTAGCCTGCCTCCTCTCTGCACCAGAAGCTCCGAAGAAATCTCCCGTGGGTCGACGGAATCTTCCTCCTGCAACCGCAGGCACCAAAAAGCTGCATTACCGGTCCCTTGGGTCTCATCTCAGCACGACGAGCAAGGTCCCTCGAATCCAGCGACTCTGTCCAAGTGACCCCCACAGTCCAGTGACTCTTCAGTCCAAGTTTGGTGGAGGTAAGTCCTTGCCTCACCTCGCTGGGCTGCATTGCTGGGAACTGCGACTTTGCAGCTACTCCGGCCCCTGTGCACTTCCGGCGGAAATCCTTTGTGCACAGCCAAGCCTGGGTCCACAGCACTCTAACCTGCATTGCACGACTTTCTAAGTTGGTCTCCGGCGACGTGGGACTCCTTTGTGCAACTTCGGCGAGCACCGTTTCACGCATCTTTGTAGTGCCTGTTTCTGGCACTTCTCTGGGTGCTACCTGCTTCAGTGAGGGCTCTTTGTCTTGCTCGATGTCCCTTCTCTCTTCAGGTCCAATTTGCGACCTCCTGGTCCCTCCTGGGCTCCATTAGCGTCCAAAAACGCCAAACGCACGATTTGCAGCTAGCAAGGCTTGTTGGCGTCCTTTCAGCGGGAAAACACTTCTGCACGACTCTCCAAGGCGAGAGGGATCCGTCCACCAAAGGGGAAGTCTCTAGCCCTTTTCGTTCCTGCAGAAACCTCAGCTTCTTCTGTCCAGTCGAAGCTTCTTTGCACCCGCAGCTGGCATTTCCTGGGCATCTGCCCATCTCCGACTTGCTTGTGACTTTTGGACTTGGTCCCCTTGTTCCACAGGTACCCTAGATTGGAAATCCACAGTTGTTGCATTGCTGGTTTGTGTCTTTCCTGCATTATTCCTCTAACACGACTACTTTGTCCTTAGGGGAACTTTAGTGCACTTTGCACTCACTTTTCAGGGTCTTGGGGAGGGTTATTTTTCTAACTCTCACTATTTTCTAATAGTCCCAGCGACCCTCTACAAGGTCACATAGGTTTGGGGTCCATTCGTGGTTCGCATTCCACTTTTGGAGTATATGGTTTGTGTTGCCCCTATCCCTATGTTTCCCCATTGCATCCTATTGTAACTATACATTGTTTGCACTGTTTTCTAAGACTATACTGCATATTTTTGCTATTGTGTATATATATCTTGTGTATATTTCCTATCCTCTCACTGAGGGTACACTCTAAGATACTTTGGCATATTGTCATACAAATAAAGTACCTTTATTTTTAGTATAACTGTGTATTGTGTTTTCTTATGATATTGTGCATATGACACTAAGTGGTACTGTAGTAGCTTCACACGTCTCCTAGTTCAGCCTAAGCTGCTCTGCTAAGCTACCATTATCTATCAGCCTAAGCTGCTAGACACCCTATACACTAATAAGGGATAACTGGGCCTGGTGCAAGGTGCAAGTACCCCTTGGTAGTCACTACAAGCCAGTCCAGCCTCCTACATTGGTTGTGCAGTGGTGGGATAAGTGCTTGAGACTACTTACCACTCTTGTCATTGTACTTTTCATAAGAGAAAAATATACAAAACAAGGTCAGTGTATATACACATAGCCAAAAAGTTTTGCATTTCCTCTTTTCACTCTTTTCTAAGTGCTGAAAAGTACTCCTAAACTTTCAAAAAGTTCTTAAAAGTTTAAAAAGTTTTTTCTGTCTTTCAAAAAAGTTCTAAAAACTTTTTTCTCTTTGTCTATCACTTTAACTCTCTCTAAAAATGTCTGGCACAGGCCAAAATGTTGAGCTGTCCAAACTTGCATATGATCACCTTAGCTGGAAAGGAGCAAGGAGTCTCTGCATAGAGAGAGGTTTGAGTGTAGGGAAGAATCCTTCCTTAGAACTGTTAATTAACATGCTTAGAGTACAGGATAAGGCCATAAGTGCCCAATCTGTTGAAAAAGTAGCTAATGTTTCTCAATCTGATCCAGGGACTCCCCCAGGAAAAGATTCAGGAAAGAAACTTCTCAGCCTGCCCATTACTAGACAGTCTAGCATAGTTGGTACAGAGGTTGAATCACACCATACTGATGGTGTGCTCTCACATTATACTGTTAGCCAAGCTGTTAGGGTGCCCTCTGTAAGGGACAGGTCTCCTTCTGTTCATTCCCATCATACCTCTGTATCTAGAAATGTCCCTCCCACCCACCCTGATGACAGATTGTTAGAAAGGGAGCTCAATAGATTGAGAGTGGAACAAACCAGACTGAAGCTCAAGAAGCAACAGCTGGATTTGGATAGACAGTCTTTAGAATTAGAGAAGGAAAGACAGAAGTTGGGTTTAGATACCCATGGTGGCAGCAGCAGTATTCCCCATAGTCATCCTGCAAAAGAGCATGATTCCAGGAATCTGCACAAGATAGTTCCCCCTTATAAGGAGGGGGATGACATTAACAAGTGGTTTGCTGCACTTGAGAGGGCCTGTGCTGTACAGGATATCCCTCAAAGGCAGTGGGCTGCTATCCTATGGCTATCATTTAGTGGAAAAGGTAGGGATAGGCTCCTTACTGTAAAAGAAAATGATGCTAATAATTTCCAAGTTCTTAAGAATGCACTCCTGGATGGTTATGGCTTAACCACTGAACAGTACAGGATAAAGTTCAGAGAGACCAAAAAGGAGTCTTCACAAGACTGGGTTGATTTCATTGACCAGGCAGTGAAGGCCTTGGAGGGGTGGTTACATGGCAGTAAAGTTACTGATTATGACAGCCTGTATAACTTGATCCTGAGAGAGCATATTCTTAATAATTGTGTGTCTGAATTGTTGCACCAGTACTTGGTGGACTCTGATCTGACCTCTCCCCAAGAATTGGGAAAGAAGGCAGACAAATGGGTCAGAACAAGAGTGAACAGAAAAGTTCATACAGGGGGTGACAAAGATGGCAACAAAAAGAAGGATGGTAAGTCTTCTGACAAGGGTGGGGACAAATCTAAAAATGAGTCTTCATCAGGCCCACAAAAACACTCTGGTGGGGGTGGTGGGTCCAAATCCTCCTTTAATCAGAACAAGGAAAAGAAACCATGGTGCTATTTATGTAAAATAAAAGGCCATTGGACAACAGATCCCAGTTGTCCAAAGAAAGGCACCACAGCTCCTACCACTACAACCCCTACTGCTACACCTAGTGTCCCTACTAATAGCAGTGGTGGTGGGAGCAAACCTACTAATAGCCAATCCAAGGGAGTAGCTGGGCTCACTTTTGGTAATTTAGTTGGGGTTGGTCTGATTAGGGAGACCACAGAGGCTACTTTAGTCTCTGAAGGGGCTATTGATTTAGCCACTTTGGTTGCTTGCCCCCATAACTTGGAGAAGTACAAGCAACTAACCCTAATAAATGGTGTTGAGGTCCAGGCCTACAGGGACACAGGTGCCAGTGTCACAATGGTGATTGAGAAACTGGTGCACCCTGAACAACACATACTTGGACACCAGTACCAAGTAACCGATGCTCACAACATAACACAAAGCCACCCCATGGCTGTTGTAAATCTCAACTGGGGGGGGGGTAACTGGTCCAAAGAAAGTTGTGGTAGCTTCAGATTTACCTGTAGACTGTCTATTAGGGAATGATTTGGAGACATCAGCTTGGTCAGATGTGGAGTTGGAGGCCCATGCAGCAATGCTGGGCATCCCAGGGCATATTTTTGCTTTGACAAGGGCTCAGGCCAAAAAGCAAAAAGGACAGGGAAGCTTGGATCCTGGAACAATGGACCAAGTGCTCCCTAAAGCTAGGGCTAGTAGAAGCAAACCACTTCCTACTAACCCTCCCTCTACAGTGGATTCAACTTCTGAGGAAGAAGAATTCCCTCCCTGTGCAGAACCTACACCAGAGGAGCTGGAAGCAGACACTGCTGAGCTTTTGGGTGAAGGGGGGCCTGCCAGGGAGGAGCTGAGTGTGGCACAGCAAACCTGTCCCACATTAGAGGGTCTCAGACAGCAAGCTGTCAAACAGGCTAATGGGGATGTCAGTGACTCTCACAGAGTTTACTGGGAGGACAATCTCTTGTACACTGAGCATAGGGATCCTAAACCTGGAGCTGCCAGGAGATTAGTGATTCCTCAGGAGTACAGAAAGTTCCTCCTAACACTGGCACATGACATTCCCCTAGCTGGGCACCTGGGTCAAATGAAAACTTGGGACAGATTGGTTCCATTGTTTCATTGGCCTAGGATGTCTGCGGACACAAAGGAATTTTGTAAGTCCTGTGAAACCTGACAAGCCAGTGGCAAGACAGGTGGCACTCCAAAGGCACCCCTTATCCCACTGCCTGTGGTTGGGGTTCCCTTTGAAAGGGTAGGGGTTGACATAGTTGGCCCCCTTGACCCTCCTACTGCTTCAGGCAATAGGTTTATCTTAGTGGTAGTGGACCATGCCACAAGATATCCTGAAGCAATTCCTTTAAGGACCACTACAGCTCCTGCAGTGGCAAAGGCACTCCTGGGAATATTTTCCAGGGTGGGCTTCCCAAAGGAAGTAGTATCAGACAGAGGAAGCAATTTCATGTCTGCATACTTAAAGGCCATGTGGAAGGAGTGTGGTGTAACTTACAAGTTCACAACACCCTATCATCCACAAACAAATGGACTGGTGGAGAGATTTAATAAAACTCTCAAAGGCATGATTATGGGTCTCCCTGAAAAACTCCGCAGGAGATGGGATATCCTTCTACCATGCCTCCTTTTTGCCTACAGGGAGGTACCCCAGAAAGGAGTGGGCTTCAGCCCCTTTGAACTTCTTTTTGGACACCCTGTTAGGGGTCCACTCACACATGTAAAGGAGGGTTGGGAACAACCTTTAAAAGCTCCTAAGCAGGATATTGTGGATTATGTACTTGGCCTCAGATCAAGGATGGCTGAGTACATGAAAAAGGCCAGTAAAAACCTTCAGGCCAGCCAAGAGCTCCAGAAGCAATGGCATGATCAGAAGGCTGTTTTGGTTCAGTACCAACCAGGGCAGAAAGTGTGGGTCTTGGAGCCTGTGGCCCCAAGAGCACTCCAAGATAAATGGAGTGGACCCCACACAATTGTTGAAAAGAAGGGTGAAGTCACCTACTTGGTTGACTTAGGCACTGCCAGGAGTCCCCTTAGGGTGCTCCATGTCAACCGCCTGAAACCCTACTATGACAGGGCTGATCTCACCCTGCTCATGGCAACTGATGAGGGACAGGAAGAAGACAGTGATCCTCTACCTGATCTCTTCTCTTCCACAGAACAAGATGCTCTTGTGGAAGGTGTAGTTTTGGCTGATTGTCGTACTGCTGAGCAGAAAGATAATTGCATAAATCTCCTAGGACAATTTTCAGAACTCTTCTCTACTGTGCCAGGCACCACTTCTTGGTGTGAGCACACTATAGATACTGGAGACAGTTTACCTGTCAAAAGTAAGATCTATAGGCAGCCTGACCATGTCAGGGACTGCATAAAGCAAGAAGTTCAGAAAATGTTGGAACTAGGAGTGGTTGAGCACTCTGACAGTCCATGGGCGTCTCCTGTGGTACTGGTACCAAAACCCAATCCTAAAGATGGAAAGAAGGAAATGAGGTTTTGTGTAGACTATAGAGGTCTCAACCTGGTAACCAAAACTGATGCTCACCCTATACCCAGGGCAGATGAGCTCATAGATACACTGGCATCTGCCAAGTATCTAAGCACTTTTGATTTGACTGCAGGGTATTGGCAGATCAAATTGTCAGAAGATGCTAAACCTAAGACTGCATTTTCTACCATTGGAGGACATTACCAGTTTACTGTAATGCCTTTTGGTTTGAAAAATGCACCTGCCACTTTTCAGAGGTTGGTGAAAACAGTCCTGCAAGGGCTGGAAGCTTTCAGTGCAGCATATTTGGACGATATAGCTGTCTTTAGCTCCAGCTGGGATGATCACCTGGTCCACCTATGGAAAGTTTTGGAGGCCCTGCAAAAGGCAGGCCTCACTATCAAGGCTTCAAAGTGCCAGATAGGGCAGGGTAAGGTGGTTTATCTGGGACACCTTGTTGGTGGGGAACAGATTGCACCACTTCAGGGGAAAATCCAAACAATTATTGATTGGGTTCCCCCTACCACTCAGACTCAGGTGAGAGCCTTCCTAGGCCTCACTGGGTACTACAGGAGGTTCATTAAGAACTATGGCTCCATTGCAGCCCCTCTTAATGACCTCACATCCAAGAAAATGCCTAAAAAGGTATTATGGACAGCAAGCTGTCAGAAAGCTTTTGAGGAGCTGAAGCAGGCCATGTGCTCTGCACCTGTCCTGAAAAGCCCTTGTTACTCTAAAAAATTCTATGTCTAAACTGATGCATCTGAATTAGGAGTAGGGGCAGTCCTATCACAACTTAATTCTGAGGGCCAGGATCAACCTGTTGCTTTTATTAGTAGGAGGTTGACCCCTAGAGAAAAGCGTTGGTCTGCCATTGAGAGGGAGGCCTTTGCTGTGGTCTGGGCTCTGAAGAAGTTGAGGCCATACCTGTTTGGCACTCACTTCATTGTTCAGACAGACCACAAACCTCTACTTTGGCTAAAACAAATGAAAGGTGAAAATCCTAAATTGTTGAGGTGGTCCATATCCCTACAGGGAATGGACTATACAGTGGAACATAGACCTGGGAGTAGCCACTCCAATGCAGATGGACTCTCCAGATATTTCCACTTAGACAATGAAGACTCATCAGGTAATGGCTAGTCTTATTGTCCTTCGTTTGGGGGGGGGTTGTGTAGGAAAGTACCATCTTGCCTGGCATGTTACCCCCATTTTTCACTGTATATATGTTGTTTTAGTTGTATGTGTCACTGGGACCCTGGTAACCCAGGGCCCCAGTGCTCATAAGTGTGCCTGAATGTGTTACCTGTGTAGTGACTAACTGTCTCACTGAGGCTCTGCTAATCAGAACCTCAGTGGTTATGCTCTCTCATTTCTTTCCAAATTGTCACTGACAGGCTAGTGACCATTTTTACCAATTCACATTGGCTTACTGGAACACCCTTATAATTCCCTAGTATATGGTACTGAGGTACCCAGGGTATTGGGGTTCCAGGAGATCCCTATGGGCTGCAGCATTTCTTTTGCCACCCATAGGGAGCTCTGACAATTCTTACACAGGCCTGCCACTGCAGCCTGAGTGAAATAACGTCCACGTTATTTCACAGCCATTTTACACTGCACTTAAGTAACTTATAAGTCACCTATATGTCTAACCTTTACCTGGTAAAGGTTAGGTGCAAAGTTACTTAGTGTGAGGGCACCCTGGCACTAGCCAAGGTGCCCTCACATTGTTCAGAGCCAATTCCCTGAACTTTGTGAGTGCGGGGACACCATTACACGCGTGCACTACATATAGGTCACTACCTATATGTAGCTTCCCAATGGTAACTCCGAATATGGCCATGTAACATGTCTATGATCATGGAATTGCCCCCTCTATGTCATCCTGGCATAGTTGGCACAATCCCATGATCCCAGTGGTCTGTAGCACAGACCCTGGTACTGCCAAACTGCCCTTCCTGGGGTTTCACTGCAGCTGCTGCTGCTGCCAACCCCTCAGACAGGCATCTGCCCTCCTGGGGTCCAGCCAGGCCTGGCCCAGGATGGCAGAACAAAGAACTTCCTCTGAGAGAGGGTGTGACACCCTCTCCCTTTGGAAAATGGTGTGAAGGCAGGGGAGGAGTAGCCTCCCCCAGCCTCTGGAAATGCTTTGTTGGGCACAGATGTGCCCAATTCTGCATAAGCCAGTCTACACCGGTTCAGGGACCCCTTAGCCCCTGCTCTGGCACGAAACTGGACAAAGGAAAGGGGAGTGACCACTCCCCTGACCTGCACCTCCCCTGGGAGGTGTCCAGAGCTCCTCCATTGTGCTCCAGACCTCTGCCATCTTGGAAACAGAGGTGCTGCTGGCACACTGGACTGCTCTGAGTGGCCAGTGCCACCAGGTGACGTCAGAGACTCCTGCTGATAGGCTCCTTCAGGTGTTAGTAGCCTATCCTCTCTCCTAGGTAGCCAAACCCTCTTTTCTGGCTATTTAGGGTCTCTGTCTCTGGGGAAACTTTAGATAACGAATGCATGAGCTCAGCCGAGTTCCTCTGCATCTCTCTCTTCACCTTCTGATAAGGAATCGACTGCTGACCGCGCTGGAAGCCTGCAAACCTGCAACATAGTAGCAAAGACGACTACTGCAACTCTGTAACGCTGATCCTGCCGCCTTCTCGACTGTTTTCCTGCTTGTGCATGCTGTGGGGGTAGCCTGCCTCCTCTCTGCACCAGAAGCTCCGAAGAAATCTCCCGTGGGTCGACGGAATCTTCCCCCTGCAACCGCAGGCACCAAAAAGCTGCATTACCGGTCCCTTGGGTCTCCTCTCAGCACGACGAGCGAGGTCCCTCGAATCCAGCGACTCTGTCCAAGTGACCCCCACAGTCCAGTGACTCTTCAGTCCAAGTTTGGTGGAGGTAAGTCCTTGCCTCACCTCGCTGGGCTGCATTGCTGGGAACTGCGACTTTGCAGCTACTCCGGCCCCTGTGCACTTCCGGTGGAAATCCTTTGTGCACAGCCAAGCCTGGGTCCACAGCACTCTAACCTGCATTGCATGACTTTCTAAGTTGGTCTCCGGCGACGTGGGACTCCTTTGTGCAACTTCGGTGAGCACCGTTTCACGCATCCTTGTAGTGCCTGTTTCTGGCACTTCTCCGGGTGCTACCTGCTTCATTGAGGGCTCTTTGTCTTGCACGACGTCCCCTCTCTCTTCAGGTCCAATTTGCGACCTCCTGGTCCCTCCTGAGCTCCAGCAGCGTCCAAAAACGCCAAACGCACGATTTGCAGCTAGCAAGGCTTGTTGGCGTCCTTTTAGCGGGAAAACACTTTTGCACGACTCTCCAAGGCGAGAGGGATCCGTCCACCAAAGGGAAAGTCTCTAGCCCTTTTCGTTCCTGCAGAAACCTCAGCTTCTTCTGTCCAGTCGAAGCTTCTTTGCACCCGCAGCTGGCATTTCCTGGGCATCTGCCCATCTCCGACTTGCTTGTGACTTTTGGACTTGGTCCCCTTGTTCCACAGGTACCCTAGATTGGAAATCCACAGTTGTTGCATTGCTGGTTTGTGTCTTTCCTGCATTATTCCTCTAACACGACTACTTTGTCCTTAGGGGAACTTTAGTGCACTTTGCACTCACTTTTCAGGGTCTTGGGGAGGGTTATTTTTCTAACTCTCACTATTTTCTAATAGTCCCAGCGACCCTCTACAAGGTCACATAGGTTTGGGGTCCATTCGTGGTTCGCATTCCACTTTTGGAGTATATGGTTTGTGTTGCCCCTATCCCTATGTTTCCCCATTGCATCCTATTGTAACTATACATTGTTTGCACTGTTTTCTAAGACTATACTGCATATTTTTGCTATTGTGTATATATATCTTGTGTATATTTCCTATCCTCTCACTGAGGGTACACTCTAAGATACTTTGGCATATTGTCATACAAATAAAGTACCTTTATTTTTAGTATAACTGTGTATTGTGTTTTCTTATGATATTGTGCATATGACACTAAGTGGTACTGTAGTAGCTTCACACGTCTCCTAGTTCAGCCTAAGCTGCTCTGCTAAGCTACCATTATCTATCAGCCTAAGCTGCTAGACACCCTATACACTAATAAGGGATAACTGGGCCTGGTGCAAGGTGCAAGTACCCCTTGGTACTCACTACAAGCCAGTCCAGCCTCCTACATGTGGTTGCACTTATCATGCACAAGAAAGACAAACAAGGGTATTAATTATATCACATATAACTTTCCTGCATGCATAGGGTTAAACTAAAAGGAACAAAACCAGTACAAGAAATACAAATGTCCACTCTGGGTTCAAAAAGTTAGGGTGGCACAGTTTGGTTTGGTTTCACTGTGTGTGTGAAAAACCCTTCAAAAAGCAAATTCCTCAAACCTGAAACACAGGCATGAATGACACTATTTAAATCCAAGAGTTATGCTGTTAGTGAAAGAAAAATCCCGTAAATGCTCTTTTAAAATTGCACTGTCACTTTTTGTAGTATTGAGCTCAAGCAGATTTCCTGAAGTACATTTAGGCAAGTAACTACAATAATAATGTATAATGTTCAGAAATGCCTTTGTCTCTTTAAGATAAGCACTCTGCCAGAATACGAGGTCTGAAATAAACCAGATGTTCTAGGAATGCGCGGCGCTCAAATAAGAAACTCCCTGGAGAATACTAGTCACTTAGCTGAAGTCTTTTCTTGAGTGCTGGAGGAATGCCTGGTGTCAGCTGTGTACAGGAATGAAGAAAAGATTTGCCTCAAAAGTCCTGAATATGAGGATGACAGAAGGGGCTGGACTGCCAAGTCAGGTGCTGAGATCAGGAAGCGAAACAAAGTCAAGCAGGGAGGCATGCTTCACTCTGCTATTTATAGCCAATCAGGAAAGCAGTTGAGTTTCCACATGTGGATGAGTCACCACACCCTATTATAAGCACATGTCTACACCTGCTCACATTAGCAAACAAGCATTGGTAAAAACAAGCATTGATAAAACCAATTGTGTAACACAGCACATTATGTTTACTTAGAAACATGAAGGTTTAACCAAGAACAGAGATATGATTTAACCCTAATCCCTGGGGATGCTGACAGATAATGCAGGAGGCACCTTGGGGATTCCTGACAGTAGGCATGCTCTGCTGCTCTGTTAGGATTAGCAAATGGGGTCATCACCCATGACCGCATGCCGTAACCCTGATCCGTTGCCAAGGTAAAAGATGACAATTGTTGTTAAAGCTAGAAACAGGTTTTGTATGTAGCATGGCAGTTGTTGGGTGGAGTTGGTTGGTGAATCAGACATGTTTGTGGTATAGTGTGACTTCCTGGCCTTGTGCTAAGATTTACTTGCACTGTGTTGTAGGACATGGCAATCTTGGGTATTGGCTCAAGGACCTGGGACATATAATTAGGATTCCTAATTAATGCTCAGTATGTATATACCATGTGTTGTGTAGTGCATCTTTGCAGCAGTGTGCTGTTTCTAGAGGGGACTTGACATATCCTTGCACCACAATGGTGTCAGATGTAGAGACAACATAGTAGCCCTACCAAGCCTGACTATCCCAGCCATTTTGCCATGTGGCATACAGATGCAGTGCAACACATACACCCATATTAAAAGGTAAATTACAAAGCTCAACACAGCTCCTAAATTGGCAGCACTGTGCTGCATCATTTTCACTATGCAGGAATGCACAGTGTGTAATATGTTACAAGGCAAACCTTTGTTGTACCCTGTGCCGGCACTAAATATGCAGCCATGCACCAATGCTGGCAACCTCGCACCAGGGTGCTTGACTGGCTGCCCTGTGGGGAGATTAAATCTGTGCAGTAACGGACACCTTCCTAAACATAAACTATCTTTATGGGCAATATGCTCTTTCTATGTGTGCAGCAGTATGCAGCACGCATAAGTAGTATATTCATATGAGGACATATCAAAGTATATTTCCTTATTGCAACCTGCAAACGCCACCCCTGGGGTGGTGTTTGATGTTGGCAGTGCCTCAGGTTTTAGGAAACACCTACATCTGGGGCAGCATCATCATGCCGTGCGTCTTGCTGTGGTACACCTACAGCAACACACATTGCACGCCCCTTCCACGCAAAGTGCTGCATGGGAAAGGGCCCTATTTACAAGCTGGCATCAAGTCACAAAAGAGTGGACAGCAGCCACCTTGTACATACAGTGCAGAGCATGACGGTGGCACTAGGGGCTCTTACATATGGCCCCGAGCGGAGCTGATATTTGTGCCAGCCATCAGGTGTACAAGGGTGTGTATCCCATTGTTTCAGGATGATCAACATTGCTACTGGTGTTTGTCCTAGCTTCCAATACATGAATCAACATTTATACTGTCAACACATGCACAGTGCAGGCTATGGGATGGGTCACAGCTACTTTACAAATGTGTCCCTTTGCACAGTGAATGTAAAGTCAATAATGTCCTCTAAACTACTACAGGGTCCCACTATGGCATACATGATCTTCATTGTTTGACAGTGACTCTGCCCCATGGTGGAAAATGTGTTGTCTACAGTACAGACATGATGGTGTTAGGGGGTCAGTAAGTGGTGCATGTGAGGTGGCACTACAGTAGGTGTGGTACCATTTCTCATGAATCTGGCACATGGTATGTAGTGGACGGTAATTTGGTATTCCTATGTGTGCGACCCATGCATCAGGCAGATGTATGTGCACACTACATTTAAGTCAGGTATGTGTAGATGAGATGTAGTTGGTATTGGCACCAGTTGTCTGGCATTTGATGTATGTTCTGCCAGAGACTTGCAAAGCATGATTTAAGTGGGGCTGTGCCTATCTGTGACTTTCTCTACATGACCATGGCGTATGCCATTGACATTGCTGAGCTATTCTTTGTTTGATGTAATGTGTGTGTGAAGTGTATTTAGTAGCCAACCTGTGGACACTTGAGGACATCTTCTGTTAGCAAAGGGGACATAGCTCCACCTGTCCATCATGTGATGTGCCTGTCAAGTTGTGGGTGTGTTATGTACATGTGGGTGTATGTGTTTGTGATGTGCACTGATTGTTCTGTACTACAGCACGGTGCATATGTATTATTACCTGCACATCTGTGTTACCATGGCCATGTGTTTTTGGTGTGGTGTATGTTTTGTGTGTCCTAAAGGGTTGGTGTCTTGTGCTAGGTTTGTTGACTTACCCACGAGTAGGTCATTGCCATAATGGCCATTCTGGAAGTGTTCGTTGATCCTGCAGTGCCTGGATATGTAGGCATCATGGATGCTACCAGGATAATTGGCCACAACGTTCGTAAATAGCCCACGGTGGTACACTATGACCTGCACATCTATGGAATGCTTGTGTTTCCGGTTTCTTTATAAGTGTTCTGTTGCTGCAGGTTGGACAAGTTGGATATGGGTGCAGTCCATTGCAACCAGTACATGCGGAAACCCAGCAATTTGGAAAAATCATTGTTTGATATACTGCTGCAGTTGCTGGTTATTAGGGAAGCAGATGTGGCGGGGTGTCAGGGATGTGATTGCATCTAATACCTTTGGCAGGAAGACTGAGAAAGACGGCTGTGATACACCAGCAACCAGTGCACCTGTTGTCTGGATGAGCCAGTTGCCAGCATGTGCAGGACAGCTAGTAGCTTTGTGATAGGTGGTATGTTATGTGGTGTTTGCAGCCTTGCTGTGATATCTGGCTCAATGTGGTGCAGCAGGCGTAGCATGGACTGCCGGTTGAGACGGTAAGTCCTGATGAGGTCTTGTTCCCTGAGGTCAAGAAGGGTTGTCCTGTTCCGGAATATCCTCATCTGCCTTCTCCGTTGCCTTTGTGGGTGCAGTGGTGGTTCTTGTGGTTGCTGCGGTGGTGGTGGAGGGAGCTGCTGTAGTTGCTGTCGTCTGCGACGTGTCCCAAGCTGGACAAGTAATACTTCCATCTTGTCCTGTGGGTTTCCAATGTTGCTTCTGCGAGTTTTCCTTAGGCAGTGGTGTGTGGGCCTCATTTTAATGCCTGGTCTGACCCAGGCATTAAAATTTGACTCTAATCAGGGTTTAAATTATTTATTCGCTCCGCTTCTCAGTTCTGTGTCATTTTTGCCTCGGGAGTTAAATAAGGTGATAGGGGGTTGGCGTCATTTTTTGGACGGGAATGCCTACCTTGCATACCATTGTCGCAAAAGGACGCAAGGTGTTTTGGCACATCCAAAAAATGATGCTAACTCAGATATTTTGGTGCTAGACGGGTCTAGCTCCAAAATATAACTATGGAGCACAGTTTACACCGAAGTTGCACCAAATAAGATGGTGCAAAAACGGTACAAATAGAGTATAAATATGCCCCTTAGGGTCTTCAAGGCTGTCCTGGGAATTTGGGACCACCTTGAGATGACTGACAAACGTCTCAGGTTCCCATGAGAGCATGATGGAGGGATATGAAGGCATGTCAGCAGTTACTGAGGGCTAATTGGAAATGCATCAGCACCAGTGGAAAGTAGGGACAGAGTGACAGCCTATGGGAGGTTGCTTCCAAATTCTAAAGGCATGCTGGTGGTGTCAGAAAGCACACCTAGGGTGTTTAAATACAGATGGGAAGTTGCTAAAAATAGACAGGGAGACTATTGGGTGTGTCTACACACCAAATGGGGCTGTCTAAGGATAGCCTCATTGTGGAGGGGGTGCTTTGAGGGCTGGTTAGGGTTTTTTGAGAGATCAGTGGACGTACCCTCCTAGAGAGAGGAAACCTAATGGCTAAATGAGGGTTTCCAAAGTTCTGCTGGGAAAGTCTGCAGGGCAGATGTAAGTCTCCTAGGGATGCTTGCTGTCAAATGACTAGCTGAGGTTGTTTGAATGTGATTGATGACTTGCAGGCTGGCAGAGATCTGACTGATGTAGTATGCATTGATCAACTGGGTTGCCAGAATGCTGGCTGAGGGACCCCAAGGACACACTAGCAGTATTTGAAAGTATTTGAGAACTTCCCAGGGACATCCAGTGGTATATAATAATTAATAATTAGCTTGTGGCTACTGAATATTGATTGAGGGCTTACTGAGGTATTTGATGACATAATACAGATGTCTGAATGCAGCTTAGCTTTAATGTTTCAGAAGAAATATTGATGATCCCTAAGTGCTGGTTTATGGTGTCTGAGAATATGCCATGGATGACTGAAGGTAGGATGAGGTTCCTGAAGACAGTCAGATAGTCAAAGACTAACTAAGACATGGTTGAGGTGATTGCAAATATATTTAGCTATTGAATGTCAAAACACAAGGTGGAACTGGGAGAGCATCTAAAGTCCAGCGTACATGCTTCCCAAATGTATATAAAAACACAAAGGGAATGCAGTTCCTCTATAGTCACAGTGGCAGATCGGGGGGATCTGATTGCTCAGAAGCAAGAGCCTTAACACACCCAAATGGGTGTCATGCTTCATCATCGGGCAGTTACTCATCGCACCAGTGTTGAACTGCCCAATGGGCCCCTCAAGGGGGCTCTTTGCTGGAGGTCTCTTGAAAATAAAATGCTGTGATGAACTGTGTGTGTAAATTGGTGACTATGTGGTTTAAAAATGACTTAGAGAAACCTTTTGGAGTTTAATAAGCAGGTTCTCTTGTCAGAATTAAAAACAAGGAGTGGCTGTGTTGAAGGCAATGATACTATATAGCTCACAGAGTTTGTAGAAACATGGGTCAATATGTTTCTTGCCTTAAATAGTCATTGTTGATCTGGGCAATTCATCAAGACCATATAAGCTTAATCTGGGAATGATTGGATTATAGACATAACGATTAATAAAGTACTCAATCACAAAAAGTCACCTTTACAGTGTAGGGGAAACCCATTTTAGTTACCTCTTTTTCTTTCAACCGAACTAGAATTTCTTATGTAGTTTGCTTCCACATGTGGTATATTTTCTGGTATATTGTCATAATATACTTTAAGAGAATCTGAGATGCTGTTATGTGGTAGTTTTATCATATTGCTCTGAAAACCCTCTGTGAATTAGATATTGTTGTGTTCTATCATGTTTTTTACCATTAATTAATAATATATATGGTTTTTACCACTACATTTGAATTACATTTGCCTCATTCTGCCCATCACATACTCAGACCATCCATGAACTGAACAGCACCAGATATATTTAATGTGCCCACAACTTTGGCAATGCTGACAAGAGAGAGAGCGAGGGAGATAGAGAGAGAGAGAGAGGTGTGTGGCATTCTACTCTTTCTCTGCTTGCCCAGCAGTGACTAATTGTGTCTCAAACTGTTAAGGTTCAAAGAAAAACTGATGGTGGAATAAGTTGTAGCACTTCGATATATTTTGAATGTTGACTGTAGGAAAGTGCACCTTTTTGACATGGTCACCCCCACTTTTTTCTGGTATTCAATGCAATTTTGACTGAAAGTGCACTAGGTTCCAGCTAACCAGGTCCCCAGCGCCAGATCTCTTACCCTAAAACTGCACAATTGTTTCTCAATTGGCAATACCTTTGGACCCCTCTGACTCCCTAGTAAATGGTACCCCTGGAACCAAGGGCATGGGTACCAAAGAGGATCCCCAAGGTCTGCAGCATGCATGGTGAGGAACCCCTCACCTAGCACATGCAGACTGCAATTGCAGGCTGGGTGTCTTGGTGCAGCTAAAAGTGACACCATGACATGACACACAGACTTTGTGCAATGTCCCTTAAACACTGCATGTAATATTTGTAAGTCACCCCTACAGGGTGCATTACCTTACATGTGAGGGCGTATCTGAAGGAGCAGATATGCCCTGCTAAATCTCTATTGATTTTTAGACATATAGAGTGAACATGAAAGCTATTTTAAGTACATGTGCTTGACACTGCTCAGTACCATTTCTCCAGCTACATGATGGCCTCAATGAAAACAGGGATGTTTGGTATCAAACATCTCATGTTAATAAACCCTCACTGATTCCAATGGTGGATTAATTAATACATGCACCCAGAGGGTACCATATGGAGATGTCCCCTGAAAACCTACCAACTACCGGTGTGCGGACTGACCAGTTTTAGCCAGCATGCCACCACCAGACATGAGTCTAACCCCCCAAGGGTGAGAGCCTTTGCTCTTGGGGTGGTCATAAACCAAACCTGCTCTGGGAGTGGTGCTTACACACCCCACCCAACAGGATGACCTGCAGCACTGCATTCCAAGGCCCGGGGCTTCAAAGAAGCCCACCGCCCTTGGTATGCAGATCTGGCTTCACTCACAAGAGAGATCCGACACCCCTGCCCCTGGGACCATTTGGCACCAGGACAGACAGGAAAGTTAGTGTTCAGGGAGGTGGGTCCACCCCTTAGGTCAGTCCCACCCCTAAGATGAGCTGCCTGGTGTGGACACCACATTTAGAAATCTTCTGTCTTGTTGTTGGCAGATTTTGGAACTCTGGGACAGGGTTATGCCCATGTCCCAAAGGAAGAGGTCATGTAAGGGGTGTAGTGACCCCAGGGGTATGTTGCCCATTGGCTACTACCCTGCAATCCCCAAAATGCCCCTAAATTCAGAATTTAGGGGAGTCCCTGGCACAAGAAAGCAGATTCCTGCTAACCTATGAAGAAGGACACTAAAGAGCCACGAAAGCAAACGACTAAGCACCTAACCTGGACCCAATCCTGCCAGCCTGTCTGCTCCTCTTGCCGAATTGTGTTAAAATGGACTCGACCTGCAGCTATTGTGCCTCCAAAGCCTGGGAGGGCTGTCGGCATTCTAAAAAGACCCAGGAGCTCCCATGGAGCAGTGGAGCTGTTTCCCTACATCTTGCAGGCACCCCAAGACTGACTGCAATGACTCCGGAAAACCAATATCCGACACCTGGAAGTATGACTGTATCAATGCCACACAGCCCAAATTGAAGAGGACTAACTATACAAGCGTGGTTCCCCAGTCCTCCAGAGATTAAGTCTACCTTGGACTTGCCAACTGTGGGCCTTCCAACATCACCTGTAGCCTCTGCTCCCGGGTCCCATCAACCACGAGTGCTCTGTTGGAAAAAAATACAATACCTCAGGACACCTCTGCACCCATCACCCTTGGCCCATGAAGAGGAGTGTTGCTCATATGAGATTTTACCTTAAAAAACAAGAGACAAGAGGCATATGGCAAAACACAAAATGATTTGTTTAATTCAACTTTACAGCTGGGAGAGCAGTTACAGCATAGGGTCTGAGGACTGTCTCTCATAACATAATGAAACAATTCATGTTATACACATTTCTCTGGGAGCAATGGACACATAAAATATTCTTGCCCTGGTGAAATATGCAAACAGTTGAAAAGGAGTTGTAGATACAATTTCCAGCTAAGGAATGCAGGTGGGCCTCGACTCAGCTTAGACACTATGTTAGTCAGTGAGTATGTGTCCAGATGTCCAGCCTAAGGTGCACATTGTAGGAGGCTGGACTGGCTTGCAGTGAGTACCAAGGGGTACTTGCACCTTGCACCAGGCCCAGTTATCCCTTATTAGTGTATAGGGTGTCTAGCAGCTTAGGCTGATAGATAATGGTAGCTTAGCAGAGCAGCTTAGGCTGAACTAGGAGACGTGTGAAGCTACTACAGTACCACTTAGTGTCATATGCACAATATCATAAGAAAACACAATACACAGTTATACTAAAAATAAAGGTACTTTATTTTTATGACAATATGCCAAAGTATCTTAGAGTGTACCCTCAGTGAGAGGATAGGAAATATACACAAGATATATATACACAATAGCAAAAATATGCAGTATAGTCTTAGAAAACAGTGCAAACAATGTATAGTTACAATAGGATGCAATGGGGAAACATAGGGATAGGGGCAACACAAACCATATACTCCAAAAGTGGAATGCGAACCACGAATGGACCCCAAACCTATGTGACCTTGTAGAGGGTCGCTGGGACTATTAGAAAATAGTGAGAGTTAGAAAAATAACCCTCCCCAAGACCCTGAAAAGTGAGTGCAAAGTGCACCAAAGTCCCCCTAAGGACAAAATAGTCGTGTTAGAGGGAAAATGCAAGGAAAACACAAATCAGCAATGCAACAACGATGGATTCCTGACTGAGGGTACCTGTGGAACAAGGGGACCAAGTCCAAAAGTCACAAGCAGCTCGGAGATGGGCAGATGCCCAAGAAATGCCAGCGGTTGGTGCAAAGAAGCTCTTACTAGGCTGAAGAACTGTGAATACTGCAGGAACGACAAGGGCTAGAGACTTCCCCTTTGGAGGATGGATCCCCCACGCCTTGGAGAGTCGTGCAGAAGTCTTTTCCCGCCGGATGGACGCCAACAAGCCTTGCTACATGCAAATCGTGCGTTTGGCGTTTTTGGACGCTGCTGGGGCCCAGGAGGGACCAGGAGGTCGCAAATCGGACCTGCAGAGAGAGGGGACGTCGAGCAAGACAAAGAGCCCTCACTGAAGCAGGTAGCACCCGGAGAAGTGCCAGAAACAGGCACTACGAGGATGCGTGAAACAGTGCTCGCCGAAGTTGCACAAAGGAGTCCCACGTCGCCGGAGACCAACTTAGAAAGTCGTGCAATGCAGGTTAGAGTGCCGTGGACCCAGGCTTGGCTGTGCACGAAGGATTTCCGCCGGAAGTGCACAGGGGCCGGAGTAGCTTGCAAAGTCGCGGTTCCCAGCAATGCAGCCCAGCAAGGTGAGGCAAGGACTTACCTCCACCAAACTTGGGCTGAAGAGTCACTGGACTGTGGGGGTCACTTGGACGGTGTCGCTGGATTCGAGGGACCTCGCTCGTTGTGCTGAGAGGAGACCCAAGGGACCGGTAATGCAGCTTTTTGGTGCCTGCGGTTGCAGGGGGAAGATTCCGTCGACCCACGGGAGATTTCTTCGGAGCTTCTGGTGCAGAGAGGAGGCAGACTACCCCCACAGCATGCACAAGCAGGAAAACAGTCGAGAAGGCGGCAGGATCAGCGTTACAGAGTTGCAGTAGTCGTCTTTGCTACTATGTTGCAGTTTTGCAGGCTTCCAGCGCGGTCAGCGGTCGATTCCTTATCAGAAGGTGAAGAGGGAGATGCAGAGGAACTCGGCTGAGCTCATGCATTCGTTATCTAAAGTTTCCCCAGAGACAGAGACCCTAAATAGCCAGAAAAGAGGGTTTGGCTACCTAGGAGAGAGGAAAGGCTACTAACACCTGAAGGAGCCTATCAGCAGGAGTCTCTGACGTCACCTGGTGGCACTGGCCACTCAGAGCAGTCCAGTGTGCCAGCAGCACCTCTGTTTCCAAGATGGCAGAGGTCTGGAGCACACTGGAGGAGCTCTGGACACCTCCCAGGGGAGGTGCAGGTCAGGGGAGTGGTCACTCCCCTTTCCTTTGTCCAGTTTCGCGCCAGAGCAGGGGCTAAGGGGTCCCTGAACCGGTGTAGACTGGCTTATGCAGAATTGGGCACATCTGTGCCCAACAAAGCATTTCCAGAGGCTGGGGGAGGCTACTCCTCCCCTGCCTTCACACCATTTTCCAAAGGGAGAGGGTGTCACACCCTCTCTCAGAGGAAGTTCTTTGTTCTGCCATCCTGGGCCAGGCCTGGCTGGACCCCAGGAGGGCAGCTGCCTGTCTGAGGGGTTGGCAGCAGCAGCAGCTGTAGTGAAACCCCAGGAAGGGCAGTCTGGCAGTACCAGGGTCTGTGCTACAGACCACTGGGATCATGGAATTGTACCAACAATGCCAGGATGGCATAGAGGGGGCAATTCCATGATCATAGACATGTTACATGGCCATATTCGGAGTTACCATGGTGAAGCTACATATAGGTAGTGACCTATCTGTAGTGCACGCGTGTAATGGTGTCCCCGCACTCACAAAGTTCAGTGAATTGGCTCTGAACAATGTGGGGGCACCTTGGCTAGTGCCAGGGTGCCCTCACACTAAGTAACTTTGCACCTAACCTTTACCAGGTAAAGGTTAGACATATAGGTGACTTATAAGTTACTTAAGTGCAGTGTAAAATGGCTGTGAAATAACGTGGACGTTATTTCACTCAGGCTGCAGTGGCAGGCCTGTGTAAGAATTGTCAGAGCTCCCTATGGGTGGCAAAAGAAATGCTGCAGCCCATAGGGATCTCCTGGAACCCCAATACCCTGGGTACCTCCGTACCATATACTAGGGAATTATAAGGGTGTTCCAGTAAGCCAATGTAAATTGGTAAAATTGGTCACTAGCCTGTTAGTGACAATTTAGAAAGAAATGAGAGAGCATAACCACTGAGGTTCTGATTAGCAGAGCCTCAGTGAGACAGTTAGTCACTACACAGGTAACACATTCAGGCACACTTATGAGCACTGGGGTCCTGGGTTACCAGGGTCCCAGTGACACATACAACTAAAACAACATATATACAGTGAAAAATGGGGGTAACATGCCAGGCAAGATGGTACTTTCCTACACACATGGTCACTGTATGTGCTGTGTCCTGATTGGCTAAGTGTACCTAACAATACCACAAAATAAAGTGATGGACAGAGTGTTGAAACTTTTCAAAAACACTCCCCCAGTCAAGGATCTGGGTTTGATCCATTGTTATTTTTCTCACCATGTCACCCAGTTTGGATCCAACCATATGCAAATCTGTCTTGACCCTGCTCCCCATAGAAACAGCCAAGCCAGTCCTCCCTGGACCAGAAACAAGCATCCTGGGACTGGCATGGTGAGCAAAAGAACAATGGATTTAGCCCAGATCTGTGACTGCGGGCGACTGTTTGAAAAATTTCAGACCTCAGTCCATCATCCTTTTATATTGCTAAAGTTGCCTTAAGTCTCTAGGGTATGCCCAGACGTGGGTCCTTGCTCACTGTGCCACTGGATTCAAGCTAGCATGGCTGATGAGGGGAGATACCCTGAAACCAGTCCCAGGATGCTTGTTTGCGGTCCAGGGAGGACCTGGCCTGGCAGTTCGGGCTGGACTGTTCCCATGGGAAACAGGGTGAACACTGATTTGCATATGGCTAGGTCCAAACTGGGATGGCAGGGTGAGCAAAAGAGTGATGGATGTAACCCAGATCTCTGGGGGTGAGTGTTCGAAAAGTTTCAGACCTCCGTCTACCATGCTTTTGTGCAGCTTAAGAGTACCTAACTACATGTGGCATCTAACTTTATGGTGTTTTAGGAATGCATGCTTCCCTCTGGCTATTTGTGCTTTATTGGGGAAAATCTCTGCGGACCATTGTATTTTTGCTGTCAATCTGTAGGATCTGATCTTGTGTGTTTGGATGTCGGCTAAGTGTTACCCCACTTGTGACCTGTCAGTCATTACCCTGCAGGCCTGGGCTGCAGAGTCTGCCTGATCACATACCTACTTTCTGAGATTGACCGAGAGTTCATGACGGGGGATGTAACAGGGGTGATGTGACTTTGTCCATGTATGAAAATGTATTGTTTGTGTTTTAAGGTGTCTAGCTGTCATGTGCTTTGATTGATCCAATATCAATAGGAGCACTGAAGGTGTCTCCTCATCCCCAGACATTTCAAGATTAGAGCCCACTTGTTGGTCCCTCCCGACTGGATCCCCATTTCTCACCTGCAGCATCTTTTTCACCGGACCGATCCTGAAAGAGTTGGGCACCCAACGCTGTACTACACCTCTGCACTTGGCTGCCCAATACCACCCTCTATGACCTGCTTGCGTGGTCCTGACCCTTGCCCAATACTTACCTAGAGTCCAGGAGACTGGCCTCATAAGTCGCTGTACTGAACCTCCTTTGCCATCTTTGTTTTTCCTCCATAGGATAGCATTGCAGCTTCAAGAAATTGCACGGTGTCGACTTTTCAAAACTGTAAAGGTTTTTTTTTCTTGCAAAAGGTACTTACCTGATTGTGTTGATTCTGGTGGAAAAACATATATAAATATACTGTTTATGTTTTTAAATTGGTGTGGATCTCCTTCTTGAGTTGCACATGTCTAACTCTCCTCTCTTATAAGCCTAAGGCTGCTTGGTCACACTGCCCCCTAAAAGAGCACCTAGGGATTGCTAGAGTAAACCCTTGTCCACTAGTAAGGTTACCTTTAGACTCTTTGCATGGTATATCTCATTATGATATCTCATATAAAGAGCTAGCTTCCTACATTGACTTTGAAAATTACCATGAATAGCCTTAGGGCACCCCATTTATCTCGCAGTGGGTTTCATACATCTTGATATTTACACTGCTGCACGAAAAATCATTTGGGATGCTTTTGCAGCTGGGGTACATCGTTATTCAATTAAAATAAAAAGATGTAAAATGATATATCCATCCTGTATCATCATTTATTGGAATTATAATATCAACATGCAAAGGCATCCCTAACTAAACACTTGGTGGAGAATAACGTTTTTTAATCAATGACACTGGTCTAGGAAGCAATTTGGAAAACTCGCAGCAACAGATCTGCTAACAAATATATGTTAAATATAAAAACGGTTTATCAACATAGTGCATCTGTAGGCATCTTTGCTATCAAGTGTAGAGAAATTACTGCTCAACACATGGTAGATGCAATTAAACATGCACACGGCGAAACAATAGTGTGGATTGCATTGTACAAATGTTTCAGGACTTTTATCAAAACATATATATGTATATATAGAGAGGATTGACAAACCTCTAATGAAAATATCAATTGTTGAATAAATGTTATATGTATTTAAATACAGTTACAAAGCAATCCAGACTTTTTAGATGCTACTATTTCTTGCTTAGAGTTAGATTCTGCCACTACTGGACTCCCGAATGACGATTGGGGAAAGGTATTCTCTAAAAAATGTAAAAGGCTTCAGGATCAACTTACATTTCTGTTTTTGCTTCTGCTTTTTCTAGATGTACTATAGAAGGATGTAATGCTTGATTTAAGGGCTTTGGCTAGCATTGTCCTATTTTCTAAAGAAAAATACGTTATTAACAGACTCAGGGTCATATTTCACTTTAAAGTGCTATGCAAAAATCTACTTTAAAACTGTGGCCACTTGTTGAGCAGCATCGTTGGCAAACTTGCTTATGCTTGGTAGCATGGATCATTACCCAGTGGAGGCAAGTACTGACCACATAAATCAAGTAATTTAATTATTGATTTTGCAGAGAAGGCATTCGATTGTGTTTCTTGGCATAACTTACAAGCAGTCATACAAAATATTGGGTTTGATTCTAGATTTATAAACTCAATCTGGATGTTATATCAGATGCCCAATGCAAATATACTAATGATGGTCAAAAACTCCAGTAGCATCCAAGTGCATAGAGTAACCCCTCAGGCTGTCCCTGTTCGCCATCATTGTTCACCATTTTCTAGATCCCTTCTTATATGAGAAAAAGTCATGTCATTAGTCAATTATATGGGGCATGTAACAAAAGGCTTAGCATATGCTGATGAAATCAAAGTTTGTTCTGTGGACATGAATAACACAATAAAAGTTATTGAAAATGAAAATGCCCTCTTTGGTACAATCTCAAGTTATTATTCAAACAAAAACAAGACGTAGATTACATCGTTTTCTTTTTGTCATACACAAGATCAGGAACTTGGAAAAGCTGTTGTATATTTAGGGGTCAACCTTTCAGTGATAGTCTCCGAACTTATTTATCACTCTCTTCTTCAGAAAATCCAGAGGAACTTAAAAAAATTGTCATCAAATGTAGGTTGGAGTCATTGTTCAATATAAAATTGTGAATGTCAGATCTATGACACTTTTCTTGTTAGGGGTATACCTTTTCTTCCAACAATTACATAGTTTAATAAAACCGATTTTCTTATTAATAGTTTTAGATAGACTGTCTAGAAAAGCAGTGAGATTGGACTCTTCCTATCTGGTAAATTTTGTACGACCTTACTTGGAGCTGGGCTACCAAAAATAATACTTGGTTTTGGGGAAGAAGTAGAAGGTTTTTTATAATTCATTTTGTAGAAACTATCTACTTTAAAAAAATAGCCTCAAGATCGTGCGATAAGCAATCAGCCTCTGGAGGACTTGGTTCCAGCAATTTGCTATTAACGCCATGAACAGTAATACTTCAATATGGCAGTGTACTGCATTCCTAGGTATAGGAATAAGCTGGTAAAACACTGTTAACGCATGTTTTTTTTCAAATGACACCTATTGTTGCCTGAGTATTTCTTACCGAAATCCGCTTTTTATAACTATTTGTTTTTCATAAGATGAGCCAGGTTAAAGCCTGCTTAACTTAGATCCCTTTGTTGGAGATCATTTTTAGCAATAATCTAAACACTAGCTTCAGAAACGTTTGCAATGTTTTGATGCAGCTCAAGCAAAACATTGGAGTATTAATCTGAATCTTGTGGTTACTGAGGATACTTTTCAAGAATCAGTTTGTTTAGGTCATCAATTATTGATATCTATTAATCTTAATATTCAGCATTTAAAGACCTTTTTGAAACTTTTATGAATGGGGCTATCAATAAAATTAGAATGTTGAAGGTGCCAACATTAATAGGTGGTTATATGAACGATGTCCTGCGCTGTTTATTGGAAGTAGATAGCATAGAAAATTAACTGATATATTCCATACATAATTTCTTATCACCACTCAATTTGTTTTTCTAGGAGTCAGGCATTTGGCTCCTAACCATCATATTGAGAAAACATTTTTTGCACCAGTCACACGACCCTGCAAGGCAGTGACTGGTTAAATAGCAATCCCTTTCAGATTGCCAATGTTGGTCTTGGTGTTTAGCATGTTACTGTTTTTCAGATCCCTTTTGTAGGCTGAAAGCTAAAGCAAAATGGCTAAACATCAAAAAATCTGGAAAAAAACGTGAAGACTGCATAATCACATTGTCTAGTAATTTAATAACTTTGTGAAGGTTCTGGGTGTTTTTAGATAATAACCTTTTTTTTAAAAAGCACATAAGAGGGGTTGCCTCTTGAGTATGTTTTGATAATTGTCTTTTAGTTTAGGCTTTCATGTGAAATGTTTGAATTATTTGTGTGTATGGAATGCTTTGCCCTTATGATAGTGATTGGTTCCTTCTCCCTTTTCATAATAAAAAGGTAATATTTTTTATCCTATTAGTCTAAAGTTGTAAAGAGAACTACAATCAAAAAGTGGGTAGTACTTGGAGTAGGCAGTTACCCCAGAATTCTATTCTGTTTTTCCAATATTTGACATAGGAAGCATTCTGTGCCATGCACCGTCTTATGAGTCACACAAGCAGGCACTCTATGAAAATACGTTCTCCAATGAGAGCAGTGGACAGGTGTTGTAGGTTCAATACTAGATTTGGACAGCAGCCACTTCAGATAGTGGAGAAAGTGCAGGGCAGAACAGCCCTTTATCTTCTCTGGGAATTTCTTCTACTGGCTGGAACAATTGGATGCCAGCTTTGAAAACCCAGGGTTGCTCTTAATGTCTGTAGACCTCATCACGAGGCTTGTGGTCTTGAGACAGCCAGCCTTGCGGTGGACACTCCGACCGCCACATTATGACCCTTGCAGTTGGATCACCAGGGGACCACCGTCCCTACCAGGAACATGGTTCCCAACAGACTTACCGCAAGCGGAGTCGTACTCAGTATCCTAACATCTGAATTTCCCACATGTTCAGCATTGCTGCGCTGATCATGAGTCCAGTTTCTATCAGCCTTTTCATGGCAAGGTCTCTGCCATGAAAAGGCTGGTGGAAACCCAACGCTGGGGGTCACAGGTGGGCCCCTGCACTGCCCACAACTGTGTTGTGGGCTGTGCAGGGCCCCACGGCCTAGCACCCTCGGAATGTGCACTGTTTTCACATTCCGAGGGTACTGGGGGCACACTCCGTGTAACAACATTGGCTTCGACTCCATAAGGAGCCGAGGCCAGTGCCACAGCACGGCTTTCACTGGGCTGACCGGTGGAAACCTCTGATTTCAGAGGTTTCTGCCGTTCAATCCAGTGGAAACCATGTAATAGGGCCGAGGGGAGACCGCCAGCTCAGTGGCAGTCTCCTCTCCACGGGTCTGGCGGTCCGGTTTCAGACCGCCAGACTTGTAATGAGGCCCTATGCCTCTTTTCTCAGCTCACCAAGATTAACAGCAACAGGAACATGGAGGTTTTAAGAGAGAGAAATAGAGGGAAGGAGTTGGAAGGTAGCGAGAAAGCGCTTAGAGTGGAAGAAGAGACAGAAAGAAGGAGAGAGAGAGAGAGAATGCATGGATGGATGGAAAAGAGAGCTTGCGCAATGAGATGAAGGAAGCGCTGCTGGTTTGAGCATTTTTGTCAGGCCTGCTTTTGGTTCCCCTGTCCTGCATTGACAAAGTGGCTTCATCATTTCTAAAAACAAGTCTGCAAACAGTGACTTGAATATCTGTTGGTAAGAGCGCTTTCAATTTCGAAGTTAAGAAGTTATTAAAGGATTCCTCTTGAAATAAATATGGGCAAATACGGGTCAGCAGGAAACACATTGTGCAGTGTAAAATGCTGGATCTTGGGGTTTCTTTAAAAGCAAACAATTCATGATTAAGTTGAAAATGTAGCATTCTTTTGTGAGTATGCTATGACTGGAGGGAAGATTAGGAGAAATGAGATTGACAAGCAGTACAAAAATGATAGGATGACAGCTGCTGCATCGAAGGCATTATTGCTATAAATCTATTTAAAACCAGAAGTCTAATGAGACTTCGCAGGCTGCCTTCCTCATGCCAAAAACATTATCAGTCTCCTCTTGTTATCTCTGAAAAGGTTAGCTGCTAATGAAGGCAAGGGAATTCGAACTGATAAGGCAAGGTTTTGTGTAGCACTGGATTTCCACAATCGCAAAGTCCCTTATCTCGAAGCAGGAAGTCCGTTGTTTTTACAAGGTGCTTTTTAAAAGATAAGCAAAAAATAAAAAACAGCATCTTGAAAATCTGCTCCTTTCAGGAGCTTATAAAGAGGAGACTTTTGTAACTGTACATGTATTGATAGTGTAAAGAAGAAAGGACCAAAGAAGCCTTCGGTAAATAAAACAGCAAAACACATCATTGCAGAATTTATGAAGTAATTGTAATACTCTCAGCTTTCGCACCAGATCCATGGTAAAGGCACACTCCGGTATCTGCATGCTTTCTATAAGGACCATTTTTTTACGCCAGTGACATAATCAGAAGCTCAAATTAGCGTTAATATTTAAAGGCAACAAATGAGGAGTAGGTAAATGATTACAGTCCCGTTTTACGTGGGAGGAGTGGGCGTGGCCATGAAGTGGCACAGTCTGGTATGGGACTAGGGCTTTAAGCCCATTACCATATGGGCTATCCTTAATAGCTGTGGGATTCCTTGGAGAGGGGGGGTGGCGTAGGCCCTGGCAATGTTCGAGCAAAATCTCCTCACCCTCTCACAAAAATAAGACTACAGACTTGCAGCGGACATCTTCGGAGGAAGAGTGTTCGTCAAACCTGTATTGGCCATCAGCTGCACCAACCTTCCACAAAATGAGCTGTAGATCCTCTCTTTACAGGGATTTCGGCGTATTTAATGCACACGGTGTAATATTGGTTCTTTAACGGGAGACAGTGTGTAGAGAGCCGATATCATGTGACACGCAGTGGTGACGCGATATGGAACATCTGCGATCACCACTGTAATCCAGGTTGGGAGATGCAGTAACAAAGGAACCAGGACCAGAGTGGTAAGGGTGTCGTATGTAGCTGGTGGTGCATTTTGGAACAGACCGTTGCAAATAGGTGACTAAAGCACTGCACTGTGCGTTGGCACACTGTCATTTACTGAGAGCATATTTTCTATTGAAATTGCAACTAAATTTGCACAGGCATGCAGTTTTACTGGTAAAACTATATAGCACACAAATAATGCGTGGAAATCAGGTTTCCGTTAATATTTATAATTTCACATTATAAAGTAAATTGTCTTGATTTGTTTTCATCCTATTAATATCGGTTTCCCTCACATTTCAGAATTACAAAAAAGGTGCTTTGTGTTTGCTTTCCTGACTGCCGATATATTCTGATATATGTGTGCAGTTCATTTACTGATAAGGAAATATTATTGCGCATTATAAACAGTGGTATCCTACAGCCTTTTCTTTCACATTCTCTGTATCCCAGTAAGATTGTCACTTAGCTCACTTTAAAAACTCTTCTCACTTTGCAGTCAGTGAAAGAAAAGTAAATACCATTCCCCATGTTCAAAGAATAAGAAGCAATTTGACAGAAGCCATAGGTAGCCTGACATTTACTCCCTGTCTTTGAAGCACAGCAAATGTGTCAAGATAAAAACAAAATGTGAATGCATCTTTATTTATTCCTCCATTGTGACCCACCTGAAATTGCCAACCTGCAGTTTGTGAAGCACTGGTCTAAACCAGTAGCAATCATTCTGGATATTAATCCAACCTATCATTTTGTGGTCTCTGTGCTAGTCTAAACAGAGGTTGTGTTTTTTTAAATCACTGCTGACCCAGCTGCCCAAAGAAACAGATTATTGAGGGGGGGACTTCATTGGGGAGACCTCACCTTCATATCTCTACGTATGGCACTCATGGCTGTGGGATTCTTTCCTCTGGGCCAGTATTCAGTGTAACGGTCATCAGCATAGAACAAAGGCAGAATCAGAACAGGTCATCTAGACATCCTCTTTGGTAGTCACTACAGCGTGCACATTGGAAAGTCACAGTTTCACTTTTCCTTATTTTGGGTACACAGGGATGGAAGGAGACCCTCAGACATATTCAGGCCAACTCCAGGCACAGCAGTCCACTACTTTTGGGGCACTCCTCTCTTTGGACTCAACAGATGGGCTTTTCCTCAGGCAAACACATCCAGTGAAGAAGCTTGGAACTGGAACAAAGTTAGTTTGGGACCCACTTTTATGTACAATTTCCAGTTAGGAGTTTTGGATTCACTGCCTAACGTCCAGGATTGGGTTTAATGTGGTTCCTTTTCATATTTTATTTTATGGCTGCAGTGCACACACAGGGCCTTATTCCAACTTTGGAGGAGGTGTTAATCCGTCCCAAAAGTGACGGTAAAGTGACGGATATACCACCAGCCGTATTACGAGTTCCATAGGATATAATGGACTCGTAATACGGCTGGTGGTATATCCGTCACTTTACAGTCACTTTTGGGACGGATTAACACCTCCTCCAAAGTTGGAATAAGGCCCACAATGTTTGTGTAAGGTGATGGCTCTCACCACAGGAAGTGATGAGCTGCCTCAAAGAAGGAGTACCCATAACATGAGGAAAATGCGTGTGGCGTTCAGCACTTGGCTGTCATCAGCCATCCTGATGATCCATTCAAGGAAAAGGAAAAACACCAGGCCCTCTCCAGAAACATCTCACCCTCTAACATCTGAATTTGTTGGCTCACCCCATCTTCTCACAGTACTCGAGAAGGTCTAATCAGCAACCACCTGCTAAAATTACTACCGTGGACTTTTCAAAGGAAGGTCATCAGTCTATAAAATGGTGAAGTGAATGACATTCTTTAAACTATAACTTTATATTTATTATGACCAGCAAAACTGATTTTTTACTATAAATCTGTTGCAAACCTACACATGAACCGATAAACTGGAGAAGTGTTTACGGTACTTTAAATGCACGCATTGTAGCTGAGACACCGTGAAGCTGATTGTGGCACCGTTTTAATATGTGCTTTAACCGCCATCCAATTCCCATACTACTTAAAATGGGTTAATTTATGCTTCACGGCACCCACTTATTCTCATTTTGTTTCCTCCAGGAAAATGCATGGCTCACTGCAGCCAGTTTATTTATTTTTGTTTGCTGTGGGTGCATGCTTCAGTGCAGTCAGATAAATCGGTTTATTTCTTATGGGGAGCAAATATAAAGACAGAATTAAAGATAGTCTTTTGTTTTTATATTTATTTGATTGTAGTTACAGAGGGTGCTTCATCTGTTAGATCTGGCACATTTGGCTCTGAAATTGACAGTCTCGTGCTAATGGATTTGCCATATTACACATAAAGGGCCCTACCAATAGTCAGAAGGAGTATAGAAAGTATTAATTTTCTTACAATTTAAAACATAGAATTTGCAGTGAAAATTAAGTGGGGGATTACTGAGCATAACCATAGGGATTGTGAGAAAATACGTTCTCCTATTGGGTGAGGCATTATTGTTTCCCTCCATCCTATAAGGCCCATCTCGTGTATGTGCACCCCCCCCCCCCAAAACAAAATTGGATAAAAATACAGAACTGATAGCGACCTCAAGGCATCAATTAATACTACTGAATTGCCAACAGCATCATGGAAGCATTACTCATCCGTAGCTCGAAAAACCGTTGTGCTTGTGCTTCTTTGTGCAATTATTTAGAAATCGGCTCAACATAAATCACTGAGCCACAGCAGAACTATAATTTCAGGTGAAGCAGCTCTCATCAAAAATACTATGCTATTTTACAATGCACAAGAATGCCGCGTTTACCAGGAACATTTTCCTATCAGAATGACTGTCCTCCAAGTAAGAAGAGTGTCTCATAGGTCTTTTTTCAGTATTGTACCATTGCAGTGTGCGTGTTAGAAAGGCAACGGTTAAGCATATGGTATTGTGACAACACGGTTCCAACAAAACAACATTTTTTGACTTACGAAATTTTATACGTCCTACCTAGGGGTGAAAATTTGCTCCTTGTTAGTAGGTTACCAAGGGCCATACATATCAAGGCTGTCCATTGCATTTGTGTCACGCAACACGACGCAAGGACAATGCAAGACCTTAAGCCAGATTTACTATGCCAGGCAGAGCAAACTTGCATAGCTCTGCGAGGTGAAGTACATTTGGAGTAATGCAAGCCAGTGCCTTGCATTACTCTCTGCTGGGAAGGCGTTTCATGAGTGAAGCCTGGGTGTTCCAATGCATCCACCACATTGTTTCTGGTGCATTCCGAGACTTTCCACGGGTAGTAAACCTGGGAATGTGTAAAAATGCTGTGCCAATGCAACAGAGGTGTAACAAGGAGAAAGAACTTTATTTCTCCTTGTTATTTCCTCTTTCCATGTGTAGTGCATACTGCAGCACACAGAGAGACGAAAATGCCTCAGAGGATTGTTTTTGCGCAGGAAGATGCCCCATCCTGCACAATAACTATCCTGCCAATGGCATCTGCATTGGCATGTGGCAACCACAAGTGTACCAGAAGAGAGAGCTAGTAGGAATGCGCCATATGTAAGTAAATAGGGAACATTCACCGGGTATGTGCCCAGACACTCTCTGGGGTCTGCGCAGGATGGATTATTTCAGAGCAGTGGATCAGTATACAGGGTAATGAGCCAGGGATGCTTCTTGCATGTATGTTGCGAGATAGGGCTCAAACATAGGGTGTACAACTCAAGCAGATTTTGGCCACACGTCAAGCCTGACAATCAGTTTGTAGAAGTCATATCTGTTTCATTGAGACCACTGAAACCCTTTTAACAGCCACTGATAATAAATGTTCCACTTACACAAGCAAACTATATGTAAAAATATTTAGCTGTGTATATGTACCATAACAATTGCAGACTAATAGCAGCAACTTTGAAAATATGGTAGTAGGAATTAAATAGTTGCTCACCCTTTGGAGCAGACTGCTGCTCTCCCCTTTGGGCAGATCTGCAATAGCAAATAATATATTAACACTCCCTGTTTAATGTATTGTTTCTTGGCACTTCTCATGCTGATTAAGAGGAAATGTTTTAAAGAACTGAACTCACTACTGTCAAAAACGGAATTGGAGTAACATATATAGTCAAAGGGAAAGCTACACGTCCCCTTGACGTGGGGTGGTCTGAGAGCTGACATGTACTCTGAGGAATAGAAATGATAACTTGTTTGTGGGGGACACATGCTTACAGGAAGCAGTACCGGGAGGCACAAAACATTCAACAATCATGCCAGATTTTTGCAATAGCTGAATGTTGTTTGAAATGCTATGGCAAATACTTTGACACAAAAAGCATTAACTTGCTGTAGATCCTCCACTGATGTCTCTCAAGTTTCAGGGAAGTGGCAATAATACACAATAAACAACCCTGTGTGGAAACCAGGATCGAAGATGTCAGGGAGCCATACTCCAAAGGCACATAACACTCAAAGGGATCATTGAGAGATACATACGGACTGGGTACTAGCAAATGTATGACCATAGTACTCTAATCAGAGCGGCTAAACTCAGACAAAGGAAGAAAATATATAACCCGACCAAGATAGAAGCACTGATGGCAATACTAATACATGCAACTTGTAGACATGCATTAAATTGATGTATGTGAATTAGTGAAAAATGAAAAGTGAGAAACCAAATCATGGAAAAACATTTTTCAGGAAAGCCAATTATAAGTCAATACAAACAAATCAAAAAATAAAGGAACCATTTTAAAGGAAAGATAATTTTAAGGAACAATCCAAAATTGCATTAAAATTAGTTGGTGTTTAGGGGTAGTGAGTTTTTTTTGGATTTCAGGACGGGTGATATTGATGGATGCTGAGTGGTGTTTAGGGTTTGCTGATGGGTGGAGTATCGAACTGTGAGGAGTTTTTACGGTTCAGGGATGGCTGAAGTTTAGGGGCAGAAACGGCCTTTAGTGTTCAGGGATGGGCAGAATTTAGGCATTGGGACAGATGTAGTCTAGATATGGTGAATGGCTTAAACAGGGCAAGGATGGATAGTATTTAGGAGTTTTGAGGGGGTCAGCGATGGATGATGTTTAGAATTGTAAGGGGTCAGAGAATTGAAAGTATCTGAAGTAATGTTTTATAATGGAAAATATATAAATCTATGATAATATCCCAGGAAGTAAAGGACTGAAATAAGTACATCTGACAAAAATGTTCTGTAAGTAAGCAACGATTACATTTATACCTTTAAAAAGGCATGAAAAAGCCAACTTTGAAAAAAAGACATTCTGTGAACTGGTTTCTATGAAATAGCAAAGCCATCCATCTTGCAAATTTACATTACAAAGTTTAGGTGAACTAGTTTCTAAGTAATGGTATTACATGAGATTGTTTTTCTGTGAAATCATGTTCCACTTCAGTACCCATCCTATGTAAGGCTACAGCACCTGCAATTTTGTGCTGATGCTGACATTGGTGCAACAAATACAAAATGTGAATGTGCATTGATGATGCACGTTTGGATGCAGATATTAAGGGACATATTTATACTATGTTTGTGCCGAATTTGTGGGATTTTTTTATGCAAATATGGCGCAAACTAAACTCTATATTTATATTTAGACATTAGACTCGTCTAGCGTCAAAATATTGGCGTTAGCACCATTTTCTGGATGCGTGCACCACTGTTGCGTCAACGCGAAGCAAGGTAGGTTTTTCCCATCTAAAAAATGGTGCTAACCACGTGGCCCCATATTTATCCCCCCTTACTTTGTGCCATTATTTAACGCCTGGGTCAGACCAGGCGTTAGGGGACCTGTGGACCCATTTCCATGGTTAAACACCATGGAAATGGTCCACGGATGCCCGCCTCAAGCCCAAGGAACAACCCCACCCACACAAGAGGGACACCAGAGGATGGGGGACTCCATCCCAGGTAAGTAGGGTAAGAAAAGGAAAGTATTTTATTTTTTAAATTAAAGTGCCAGCTGGGGCCCAACTTGGGGCCCCCTTCATGGTACAGGGTGCAATGGCAATACCCAGGGGACACTGGTCCCCTGTGCTGGCCATTGGTGTGGTGGGCATGACTCCTGTCTTTTCTAAGACAGGAGTCATGTGGTATGGATGGTTTGGCATCAGAAAATGACGCTAGGCTGGTTAGAGGCATTTTTTTTGCCTCTAACCAGCCTAACATCAATTTTTGGTGCAAAACCCTCTTCACTCATACCGCCACCCCCACCTGACTAACATCTTTTTTTTTTTTACACTCGCCCACCCTTTGAGACGGCCTGAAGCATTCCATAAATTTGGTGCCCGGCTGGCGCTCTGGAATGACACAAGCCGGCGCTATACTTTTTGCTGCAAAATTGCGTTTGTGCAGTTTTGCATCAAAAAGTATAAATATGGGCCTGAATGTCCAGTAAAAACCTGCACAAAATAGGAAAGAATCCCTCACACACCTGTGCTAGGAAATGCAGACAAATAAGTTTTTTTATAGATTTTGTGTGGGAATGCCCCAAATGTTAGTAATACTGTGCTGGGCTCGTGGACTGCATGATGCAATTGACAGGCCTCCCTATAGTGAAAGCAGATAAATGATTTGTACTGAACATATGGGGGGATGTGAAAATGGCAAAATACCCCAAACTATGGATGTCCCTGGGTCTCATAGTGACAAAAGAGAACATAGCCAGAAGCTGGGAGGTCAAAGCAGCACCAGAAGTGGCCGACAGGAAAAATGATATGAACTGGTTGATGCTGGCAGAAAATGTGGTCTATGAGGGAAGGGGCTGCCCCAAGAAATTGGAAGAAGTAAGGAATACATGGTGGTCCCATCAAGGACTCTAAAGGAGGGGCAGAAACACTGAAACCTACTGAACGCTGTACCCCAAGCACAAAGTACAATATGTATGGTAGGTGACACATTGTTATTGAAACCTTTTGTAAACAAATACTAAAAAAGTTTTTAAAGAAAAATGCTTACTCCACAGCGAAACAGAAAAGATTAACGCCTAACCACATACGTCTTTCAAGGACAATTGAATATATAGAAAGCTACCAAACAAATATGCAAATTCATAGATCTGGATACTTTAATAGCTAAAAGAAATATAGTAATTCAATCAAAGGCAGTTAATGCTCCAAGAATTAAGGCCCTTATTACAACCCTGGCGGTCAAAGACCGCCAGGGCTGTTTCGTTGGAAGCACCGCCAACAGGCTGGCGGTGCTTCCCATGGAATTATGACCGCAGCGGAAGCGCCACGGTCGCACCGCCGGGACATGCGTTTTCAGGTCACTTTGGTCCGGCGGTTGTAATCCCCCAGGGCAGCCCTGCTTGCAGCGCTGCCCAGGGGATTACGAGTCCCCCTCCCGCCAGCCTTTTCATGGCGGTATGAACCGCCATGAAACGGCTAGTGGAAAGGGGAGTCGCAGGGGCCCCCTGCCAAGGCCCCATGGAGCTTTTCACTGTCTGCATAGCAGACAGTGAAAAGCCCGACGGGTGCAACTGCACCCGTCGCACCGCTGCAACACTGCCAGCTCCATTTGGAGCTGGCTCCCGTGTTGCGGCCGACATCCCCGCTGGGCCGGCGGGCGGAAACTAGGTTTCCGCCTGCCCAGCGGGGATCTCGAAATGGCCACAGCGGGAGTGCGGCCGCATTGGCTGCCGCGCGGCGGATACAACTTGGTGGGCGGCACTTGCCGCCGCCAAAGTTGTAATGAGGGCCTAAGTCTTGGTTCCTAGACGTAAGAAAATGGATCAGAGTAGAACTAAAAAACACACTAATACTACCAAGAATACAAGGCAGCAACACCAAACAAAGCATAGGACAATCACAAGTCTAAAAGCAATAGTAACTAAATTGGGTGAAAGACCCCCTTTTAATGCTTTAGAATAAGGTATGGAAATAATGGAGGAAGCGTAGTACAATAATATGTAGATATACTGGGCAACTAAGGGCCTGACTCTGAGTTTGACGGACGGTTTACTCCATCACAAATGTGATGGATTTACCGTCCACCATATTACAAGTGCATTTTATCCTATGGCACTTGTGAAAAAAACAGGCAGGATATCCATCATTTTCTTTACAGAGTAACTCATCCAACAGACTCTAAATCAGGCCATTACTCTTAAGATACACATGATACAGACTGATGCATGTATTAGACCAACAACTGAATCACTAAAATAAATTGATTCTAAGGAACGATGCTGATAGATACTGGAGTACAAAAAATGTTCATAATGTTTATGGTTGATAAAGTTGATGTAGTTAGAAAAAGGTATGCTCAAAGATAAGATAAGAAACTCTTGTGATGCAGATGTGAATTTAATGTAAAATGCAATCAAGAGTAAATGAAAAAAAAAACATTCTGACAGAGATTTGTGGTACCTGTATATCAGGGGGATGCCTATTTGCATTGCATGCATTTTCGTTCTCATCCCATTGCAACAGCACCAAATCCATGTTTTCCCCTTAATTCTTAGTCAAGTTTTGAAACCCTTTGCCAATATTCAGGAAACCATATCAAGCAAAACCTAAATATGTGCAATTATGTGATTACTTTAGCAAACAGGATGCTGTTTTAAGAACTAGTGGCCCTGCCGTGGCACCTCCCGAGCATTGCCCTCTAATGTAGACAGCATGGACGCCATTTAGGGGTCACCAGGGGTCGCAGCTGTGACCCCCTGGCTGGCCCTTTCGGATCCCTGGCACTTCCTTTGTGATCCCTGGACTCAGAGGTTGCTGAAAAAGCAAAAGAGAAACCAGGTATTTTCAGTTTCTCTCTTTTTAGATTGGTAGCTCCTGTTGACTGCAGGACACAGTGCACAGTTAAAACTATTAACTGTTTCAACTTGTGTGAACAGCTACATTGTTTCCTAGCAACCCCTTCCCAGGCATACAGGCCTCCGGTCCTCATCCTCAACAAGCAGGAGTTTGCTTAGCTTGGAGGCTCTAAATGAGTGGTTGTTAAACTGTAGTTCGGGTTCACAAAGCCTACTCAAGGGGTTTGTGACTGCTTAGAATATTAGATAATTTTAACAGATTAATAAACGTTCTTTGAATCGAAAGGAATTTTAAACTGGAGGCTAAAACTAAGTTGGTATCCTTTTGTGGTATGTGACCTGTACTGTTCTACAATGAAGCATTTTTGCAACATGCCAGCCACCATAGCAATGCAGTCCCAGTAAGTGGTTTTATATATTCTTTTTTAACTTAAACTAATGTGAATTTATGTTGCTCCTGCAGCATTACAAGTTGCCAGGTGTTCTGGTTGCTTAGTTGTGTATATGAGTGACATTTCAGTAACTTATTTATGACACTTTAGTCCCAATTCTCAGTTGCACTATAATGGCAGGGTGCAAACTCTAAACTCCTAAATTCTGGCACCTGCTGTAACACCTCACCATTACTGAGCAATTGAGTTAAATACCTTGGAATAGTGAATAACCAGGCACAATTCCACACGGTATTTCCTATTCAGAGTGGTCTAACACACCTTTAACACCTGCTCTGAGCAGCTGGTAATTGTGTGAAGGACCTTCTACAAGGGGCAATGAGGTGTGAAGTAGTAAGAAAAGTGGCAAGGGAAGAGGAAGAATTTGGCTGATGGGGAGACCATTACATTTCTCTCCCCATGCCTTGCTTGAGAGGGTGGATTGGGGCTGGGAAATCGGCCTAGTCTGCAATGCTTCCTTTTCATAATGCAATGTTAGCGGCTGGACTTCCCTTCTGGTAAAATATGTTCTCTTTGTTCCAGCACTTGGTAAGCCTGCTAAACAACAGCTTACTTATGATTGAGTGGAGAAAGTTCCACACAGGACACACATGGACAAAACAGTGGCATTTGCTCAATACCTAATAACAGGTTATACATGGCAAGACAGGCTAGGGCCAATTCTGACATAGAAGCATTCCTAACAGAAGTCCCATTGCCAGTGCTAGAAGCAGCTGACCGGTAGGCTCTACAGGAAGACCCTCAGTCAAGGTGACAGTTGATGGCAATAATTTTCAATAACTTCAAACCTCACATCAGGGACATGTATCACACAGCTATAGTTGAGGGATGGCATCCTCCTGATTTGAATCATGAAATAATAGTGGTAATCCCCAAGTCTGATAAACCCAGTGATCTGTGTGCCTCATACAGACCTATTTCTTGAACACATATTGTAGGATACTAGTAGGCCACTAGGATGGCCAGGGTAATTACCACACTGGCTCATGAAGACCAGACAGTTTTCATGCAGACAAGGGCCACTGGTCTTAATCTTCGACAGCTTCAAGTGTGGTTAGATATGATGAAAGTGAGCCAGGAGGCTGTAACTATTTTCTCATTGGACGCCGGAAAGACCTTTGACTCCATAGATTGGTCCTATATCCACATGACCCTCAGACGGTCTGGGTTTGAACCCAAGTTTTGTGAGTGGGTTGCCCTGCTCTATAAAGCCACCAAGGCTGCAGTGAAGGTGAATAGGCTTATGTCTGACACATTTCAGTTGGAGATTGCAGTTTGCATTGTGCCTGGAGCTGCAGGCTAGTGGGGTATGATGTATAGCTGATGTGCCCGGAGTTCTGGAGGTGATGGAGAAATCCAAAATAATCTCTTTACACGCAGATGACATGTTTCTCTATCTCACAAAACCTGCGATGGTGATCACAGCATTCCTCTCAATCTTCTGCAACTTAAAGTTGTACTCTGGATACCACATAAATTGGTAGCAGTCGGCCCTATATCAGCTGGAGGACGGGGAAGACTCAAGAGTATGGCATGGAGGCTCGAAGTTTTGAAAGCGAGATTCAAGTACCTGGGATTTGAAATTACTATGGCTAAAGACAGATTCCTCAGGGAGAATTTCGATAGAGCTCTAGAAGAGTTGGAGGTGGATGTGAAAAGATGGGGTATGCCACCCTTAGCAATCATGGGTAGGGCCTCATTATATAACATGATCACTTTGCCCAAACTACTGTTTGTGCTACAGAACAACCTATTTGAGATGGCAGAGGCCCATCTTATTAAGAATGATACCATACTGAGACTGTTGCCTTGGAATGAGGGTGAAATAACTCAGAGACCAGTATCACACCTTTATCACACCTTGATAAATCATATCCCACATTGCCTACGATCTCTGCGGGCTGGGTGGGAGGATGCGATTGGAGAAATGGAAGATATAGATTGGGAGGAGGCGCTTATGCACCTAATGGGAATAGCAATTTAGGTTTGGTTGCGATTGGTAAAATTGCGAATACTGCATTAGATGTACTGCAATCGTAGCAAATTAAACAGAATGAGGAGGTTACCGAGCCCTAACTGCCTTCGCAGTACTACAGATAAAGGTACTTTCTTACATACACTATGGGGATGCCCCAGTGTCAATGTGTACTGGAGGGAGGTGATACAAGAGTTGGAGGCTGTCCTTGGTTAGGAAATCCCAGAAATGCCCCAATTGATCATCCCAGGGATCCTGAGTGATGTGGACATCCCACCCATCCCAAACCAGAGCCTGGAATTCTGCATGCTGGAGTGCACAGTGGCAAAAAGAGATGTGGCCAGCTTGTGGGGGCAGACACAAGTTCTGGAAATAACTAAGTAGAAAGAAGTGACGAATAAGTGTATGGAAGCGGAAAGAGTGGTATTTGAAGGCAGTGGTGCCCTAAGAGGTTTAACAGACAGTGGGATAGGGGCGGGCAAAACTCACAGAGCTTTTCTCCATGGAATTTTGCAAGGTTACAAAAAAACTCAGCGAGATTATGTGGAGCTCTGCCAATTAATTTAGCAATTTAGTGGCAGTAGCACGAGCAACACTGTAAAATCAGTGTGAATGACATCATGCGGTGCGCAAGAGCATGCGACCACTCATGTTGATTTTTTTGCCACTCAAGTAGAAAATATACTTGAGCAGCAAATCTACTCAAGAAGCAGCCCTCTAACCATGACCTCATGCAAAGGCCTGCGTTAGAAAATCACATTAGGGATGCCAAATCTCGCTCACACCCACCAGGTTGCATTTCTGGAGCCTCGCTGGAAAAAAGTATGCCATGCGGCGATTGACAGAATTTGGCCCGAACTCCACGTCCGAAGTCACCAAATTCCACCAAATCCACAGGAGGGATGAAACATTCTGCCTACCCCTGGTGTGTGGACAACAGTGGACGTGCTACGGCTAGACTCAGTGGAATTCAAACATCTGACTAAAGGTAGGCTCCCTTCAACACCCGGTAGAAAGATATGGGGGTGCAGGGTCAACGAGACAAACCTTGGACAATGAAGGAAAAAGTGGACAAGGGAGGTGGGTGAGGCTCTATAAGTGGAAAAACTGCTTTTCATTTCTCTGCTGCACTGTCTGCTTGGTTTTGTGCCTTTAAAATCTATACATTTTGTTTAAAAAAAAAAAGAAGGTAAGGCAAGAGCAAAGTATCAAATACCTTGCCTATATCCAGCAAGGCTACCTCAGAACGCTAGTCTTTTGGTGAGCCGCTACCCATTAGATAAGAGAGGTCTCTCTTTTCTATTTCTATGGGGGCCACGTCTGAACACTAAACCATTTTGATCATGGTGCTCCAGACCAAATCTCTCAGCAGTGACACTAATTTGTTTGCTATTATGTTACTAATATTTTACACTATGCATTCAATAAGGCCTCACGCCCAGTGATGTATGTGATATTAATGGGAAATAAAAAATGAGAAACCACAATGGAGTAAACCAAATAATGGTGAACCAATTTTAAGGAAGTACAAGTACAACGAAAATTAAAGGAAACATTATAAAGGAAATCAAATTTTAAGGAAAGATTTTTAACTTGGGTGGGGTCTAGTGGTAGTTAGGGTTTTTTGGGTTGGGGAATGGGTGGTTTTTAGATATGATGGAAGTTTTTTAGAGGTCAGGAGTGGGTGGGGTTCAAGGATAACGATGTGTTTTTAGGGTTTAGGGATGGGTGATGTTTAGGTGTGGTGAGGGTTTTTTAGGCATCTGGAATGGGTGGAATTAAGGGGTGTGATGGGCTTTTAGCATTAATGAATGAGTGGAGGTTAGGTATTGTGTGGGGATTTTAGGGTTCAGGGATGGGTGGAGAATAGGAGTTTGAGAGGTTTTCAGGATTCACCAAAGGTGAATTTGGGGTTGGTAAGGCTTTTTAAGGTTCAGTGATGGGTAGAGTTTAAGAGTGGTGAAGGGATTTAGAGGTCAGAGATAGGTGGTTTTAGGCATAGAAAGGCACTTTTAGAGTTCAGTGGAACTGAAGAACTTTTGAGAGGTTCTGGGATGGGTGAAGTTGGGGATAGTGAGGGCTTACAACAGTCAGGGATTGGTGGTGTTTAGGGTTGATGAGGGATTTTTTGGGTTCAGGGATGGATGGAGTTTAAGGGTGATGAGAGGTGAAAGGGTTTAGGCTTGGATGTGATTTAGGCACATAAATGGGTCTTTACGGCTCAAGAGTGGGTCAGGTTTAGGGGTAGAAAGGGCTTGTTGTAGGATTCTGGGAAGGGTGCGTTTTAGGGCTCAGAAATGTCTGTAGTTTAAGTGTGGTGAGGGGATTTTAGGGTTCAGTGACAGGCTGAGTTTAGGGGTACAATGGACTTTTATGGCTCAGGGATGGGTGGAGTTTAAGGGCCAGAGATGGGTGTAGTTTAGGTATAGTAACTGTTTTTTGAGGGGTAGGATTGATGGTGTTTAGGAATTGTGGGGGGGGACATAAATGGATTGTGTTTAGGGATGGTGAGGGGTCAGCAAATTAAAGGCATTGGAAGTAATAGTTTGACAATGTAGAATATATAAGTCTGAAATAATGTTCCCTCAAATAAAGCATTGAAATATATATCTCCAGCAAAAAAAGTGTCTGAATGTGAGCCCTGCAGCAATTGCATTTCCGACTTAAAAAAATAAGCATGCAAATGCCAATTAAAAGACAAAGACATTCTATGAACTGGTTTCTATGGAATAGTAAATTATATTCAACCTGCAAAATTTCCCTTAAGCAGTTTAGGTGAAATGGTTTCTCACTAACTATATTCATTGAAAGCTATTTTCTATGATACCACTTGCAACCATAAAAATCAGGTAGAAACCCAACAAAGCCTAGTGTTTGGCCCTGGATTAATTAATCATTAGCATTATTTATCTGTTCCAGTGATAGTGGCAATATGTGGTCTCAGTCTATGCTGGTACCAAGTGTGACTAGAAAACCTTCCAGGTATTCTATAATTCAAATTGTGAGTGTCAGAGGGAGGGGAGGAGTGTATAATCATTGGTAATATAGTGTAAATATAATGTTTATGTCGCACTGTGAGTTCTCAATTTCACCTACTTCATCCCTAATTAAACAGACCAGCTCCGTTGGGGTCTCCAATCTCAGTAACAAGGTCAACAGTCAATCTACCCTAGCTCCTTTAATATACTATTCTGGCTACATTATCCTTTTAGTTTATACATTTCAACTGTACTATTAGAGCTGTTTATTCCTTTCTTACTTTGACAACTTCATGTTTATACCTCTTGTCAGCTTCAGGTCATAATAGTTCCCTGTTTAATATGACTTTTCAATCAGTGATTTCTAAAGCGCTGCTAATCACCTGTAGGGTCTCAAGGTCCTTGGTGCCATATGTGGTTTAAGGCAAATGCTCCTGATAACCACTTTAAATAAGTCCCATTCAGTACTGTTATTTGCTGTGCCCCCATTCTCCTGAAGTAATACTACTATATAAAGTCTATAATTCTATTGTGGATCTAAAAAATGTGTCCTGTAGTGCCAATTGGCAATTGCTATATGTGCACCAGCGGATGTGTTTTTCTTCACTTTGATGTTACCAGGAGTGGATTGTGGCCTAACTCTTTGTGACTCAGCTATTCTGCATTACTGACACTTGTTTCAACTCATGTCTTTCCACAAATATTTCTTGTCTAGCATGTGGCCCTTGAACCATTGAATTAAGAGAATACTCGTGGTCATCAGGATTTAATACCTGCCTGTCAGTTGCCACTGTTGCACACAAGTTTTGAATTTATATGCAATCATTGTAAACTGAGTTCCTTGAGGTTGATCTATTGCATAATCTAATCTAGATATCCTCAATAGAATAACTTCTTAGATGGACGTGAGTCAAAGTTTTAAGAAACTGTATCGGATTAGTGTTTTCTGTCTGTATATTGGACTTAGTTAGTGGTTCACCCCCTAAGGCACCTTCCAATATTGTGTACCTGCCTTCACAATATATGTGCCTGTCTATCATATTGTATTCCCAGCACTATCCAATCAGGGTGCCCCTCAAGAAGGCTGAATGTGTGGTTCCTATGATTTGACCTCACCACCTGCATCTCAGTTTATTTAATATATCTGTTGTGAAGTAGATCCTATATCTTTAGGAGGGTGTACATAACCCTCTTACATTCCAAGATATGTAATTGTATCAATTTAGTATATGTATGTGGGATGGAGTTTCTCTCAATGACCACCCTTGGCACTTTCTTACATTCTGTTTACTATTTCCTTGTTTTGGTTTCCTCCATATTAGAGGTCAGTGCTAGACTATGGTGGTCATTACAACCCTGGCGGTCGGTGTTAAAGTGGCTGTAAGACCGCCAACAGGCCGGCGGTAAAAAAATTGTAATTACGACCGTGGTGGAAACCGGCAACTAAGACAGCCACTTTAACACTCCGACCGCCACGCCGGTACAAACAAACAGCACGGCGGACACCACCAACAGACAGGCGGGAGACAATGTACCGCCCACACTATTATGACAGGCCAATCCGCCACCTTTTCCGGGGCGGATTCACCGCGGATAAAAACACGGCGGAAACAGGAATTTCGAAGGGAAAACGCTCACCTCTACACACCCCACGAGGAACGAGGACACCATGGACCCGGAACTCCAAATTATACCTGCAATAGTCTTCATGCTCTTCTACCAGGAGCACGAACGCCGGCGGCGAAGAAAACGGTGAGTACTGCACCTACGACACAGGGGAGGGGGGAGGCAAAAAACAGGGACACGCCACACGCAACACCCCCACCCTCACCCACTACAACACACACAAATGCATATCAATACATCACAGTTACACCCCCCAAACACCCCCGGAAAAATGCAAAGACAATATAAAATGAGTGTAACCATTGTAATATATTAAAAACAAGTAGGCAGAAATATATATATACACCATGTACAAAATATATACCAAGCATAGTAGTCCAGGTAGTTAACTAAGAAAGTCCGTGGAACACTGGGACCACACGGTATGGGTGAGGCCCACACAAGATCCCTGACCATGATGGAGAGAACACTGCAGGGGCATCAGATACCAATAAAACAGGCACCTCAGGGGCAGGGAAGGGGGGGCACCTCAGCCTCTTGAGTGCACAATGCCAAATCCACGAGGGGGCCACTTGCCCACTGTTACATCCTGGGGAGTGCAAAGCCACAGTCTCTCAAGTCTCTACAGTGGGTGGTTTACCAACTGTTCAATCCTGGGGAGTGCAAAGCCACAGTCTCTCAAGTCTCTACAGTGGGTGGCTTGCCCACTGTTCCATCCTGGGGAGTGCAAAGCCACAGTCTCACAAGTCTCTACAGTGGGTGGTTTGCCCACTGTTCAATCCTGGGGAGTGCAAAGCCACAGTCTCACAAGTGGATGACAGTCTCCACTGGTTCTGGAGGGGGCATGGTGCCCAGAGTTCTTCATCCTGTTAAGGAAAAAGGTAGTGGATGACAGTCTCCACTGGTTCTGGAGGGGGCATGGTGCCCAGAGTGCTTCATCCTGTTAAGGACAGAGGTAGTGGATGACAGTCTCCACTGGTTCTGGACGGGGCATGGTGCTGAGTGCATCATTCACCCCGTGACGGACTCAGTTGCGTCAGTGCCCCTGCCGCTCATGGGCCAGCGGTGCTTGAGATGGCGGTGCCCTGTTCAGCGGTGCTTGAGATGGCGGTGCCCTGTTCAGCGGAGCTTGAGATGGCGGCGCCCTGTTCAGCGGTGCTTGAGATGGGGGTGCTCTGTTCAGCGGTGCTTGAGATGGCAGTGCCATGTTCAGCGATGCTTGAGATGGCGGTCTCCATTGCAGGGTCTCAGCTGCTGACGGTCCTTCATGGCCCAGCGGGGCTGGTGCTGGCGGTCCTTCATGGCCCAGCGGGCCTTTTGCTGGCGGTCCTTCATGTCCCAGCGGGGCTGGTGCTGGCGGTCCTTCATGGCCCAGCGGGGCTGGTGCTGGCAGTGGCCTTCTGGGCAGCTGGGCTGGTGCTGGCCTCCTGGGCAGCTGGGCTGGTGCTGGCGGTGGCCTCCTGGGCAGCTGGGCTGGTGCTGGTGGTGGCATCCTGAGCAGCTGGGCTGGTGCTGGCGGTGGCCTCCTGGGCAGCTGGGCTGGTGCTGGCGGTGGCCTCCTGGGCAGCTGGGCTGGTGCTGGCGGTGGCCTCCTGGGCAGCTGGGCTGATGGCGGTCTTCTCCGCCGTGCTGCCCTTCCCAGACTTGCCGGGTTTCTTGTGGCCCTTCCCCACCTTGGAAGGTGTCACAGCTGACTCCACACTCCCAACGGGACCCCTGGGAGCAGCTTTGGTGGCTGGAGTCTTCCCCCTCTGCCGCTGGGCACTGGCCAACTTCTGATGCTTCACAGGTGGGGGACTATCTGTGCTGTGGCTCCGTGCCACACTGGCTGCCCTGGTGGCCGGTGCACTCCAGATTCCAGTGACTACAGGCACCACTGTTCCCGGAGATGTTGTGGCTGAGGTGCTAGTTCGGGACCTATGAGACGGACGGGGTGTGGGAGGTGTGGGAAAGAGGTCAAGGTTGGACAGGAAACATTTTTTGGAGACACTGGGATGGGTAGCTGTAGGGGGTTTGGGAGTGGAGGAAGAGGTGGTGGTTGTAGGAGGTGTACGTTTGGTGACTTTGGGTGAAGGTGCACGCACAAGAGGCTGTTGTGAGTTGGATGACTGTTGGGTGGGTGTGTGCCTGAGTTTGTGTATCTTCGGAGGGGGCGTCACAGACACACTGGGCGAGGACATAGGGGATGTGTGAATGGTAGTGGGGGTGGTGACTGCACATGAGCGGGGTGTGGTGGTGGGTGTGCTGGAGAGGGACGTAGTGGCTGTAGAGGTAGTGCATGCAGGTGTGAGTGTAGACGAGACAAGGAGGGAGGAGGGAGACGAGGAGGAGGGGGACACAGTGGAGGCAGTGGATGTTGGTGTGACTGCATGTGTGTGATGCTCGCGTGAGTGCCTGTGGGATGTGTGGTGCTTATGTTTGCCTGAGCTCCCCTTGTGTGTGCATGTTGGTCTGTAGGTGTGCTTGGGATAGGCTGAGTACAGGGGATTGGGTCTGGGTGGAGGAAGTTGGAGGGTGGAGGCTAGAGACGGGGACAATGGCTGCCATCAGTGCTGAGGCCAGAGTCTGAAAAGCTTGCTGAAGGGCCGCCTGACCAGAATGAATGCCCTCCAGGAATGCTTTGTTTTGATGCAACTGCCTCTCTACACCCTGGATGGCATTCAAAATGGTAGACTGCCCAACAGTGAGGGACCTGAGGAGGTCAATGGCCTCCTCACTGAGGGCAGCAGGGGTGACTGGGGCAGGGCCTGAAGTGCCTGGGGCGAAGGTGATGCCCACCCTCCTGGGTGAGCGGGCACGGGGCAAAGGCTGAGGGGCTGCTGGGAGGGCGGTGCTGGTAGGGAGGTGGCGGCTGTACCTGTAGATGGGGGGCACAGATGTTGCCGCCACCACAAGGGAGCTCCCATCAGAGGACGAGTCCGTGTCGCTGGTGTCAGCTCCCCGCCGTGGAGCTCCCCTCGCCCTCCGTCCCACTGGTGATTCAGACTCCGTAGTGTCACCCTCCAGGGCCATGTGGGATGCAGCTCCCTCCTGCTCCGGTGCCACTGCTCCTCCGCCTGATGATGCTAATGCACACAAGAACAGGGAGACCACAAAAAGGGGGGGGAAGACAGAAGAAAGACATGTTGAGTGCATGCATTACCGCTACCGTTGGCGGGCACGACAGACAAAGAAGCCCCCTGCACTACGCCGCGCTCTTGGGCTCCACTGTTCAATTTCTGGGAAATGGCCTACAAGGCTATGGACGACATCTGCACACATAGATGACACAGGGGCATGACTAGGTGTACTTGGCACTCTACAGAGGTGGGCTGGGGTGCCACATGGCCTGCCTTACGGAGGGGCCTTGTCTACGGAACTCGCCCTGGCCTAGGGAAACCCACAGCCCACCTCCCCCACCCAGACACCTCCACTGCGGGCAAAGTCACCAGAATTAGAGTGTACTCACCCCCTTGTGGCTGCTGTGATGCCCTCAAGCGCCCATCCAACTCCGGGTAGGCCACCGCCAGGATCTGGAACATCAGGGGGGTCATGGTGCGACGGGCACCCCTCCCATGTTGGGAGGCCATCCCCAGCTGAGCCTCCGCCGTCTTCTTGCTCCAGCGGCGAATGTCCTCCCATCTTTTCCGGCAGTGGGTGCTCCATCTGTGGTAGACCCCCAGGGTCCGGACGTCCTTGGCGATGGCACGCAAAATATCTTTCTTCTGGTGGGCGCTGACCTACATGAAATGTACAGGGGAAAAAGAGAAGTTATTACCAACTGCACCGTCAAAGTGATTGGCCCCCATCCCTACACATGCCATGTGGCACATGCATTCACTGTCTTTCATGCATGCAGCACTCTCCCCCCTTCCTTCTTACATCAAGCCCTCTTCACACAGGCATAGCCCATACAACATGCTCCCTGTGTACTTACCTGTTTGTCTGGAGGACCGAAGAGTAGCGTGTACTGGGGGAGGACCCCATCCACAAGCTTCTCCAACTCCTCCAATGTGAAGGCAGGGGCCCTTTCCCCAGACACTCAAGCCATTGTCTCTTCCAGACCGAGGTCACAGCAGCACTTGCAGTGTAGGTCCTCTCCTGTCGAAGATCAGGTATCAAGTGATTGAACAGATAGAAAATGGCAGTCACGTCCGCGGCGGTGCGTACCGTCACCGCCAGCGTACATAGCCATTGGCTCCTGGGACCCATAGGGTCCAATGTTAACCAATGCAGCATTGCGCTGCGGTCTTCGACCGCCTACCGCGACGGTGTACAAAGCCAGCGCAGTTACCTTACATCCCATTGTCCCACTTTACAGGTCAGGCAGCCGCCATTTCAGGGGCCCACATGGCTTAATTTCTAACTGCGTCACACATACCTAAGCCTAGACTCAACACACATACAGGCCACCTTTTGTGAATGATTGGTGTTCTGTGTAAACTGTGGGTACGTACCTCTGAGTTGTTTGACTCTGTGCTCGCTGTTGTCCTTCATAGGCACCATCCGCTGGGACATGTGAGGAGATGGCGGCATCCTCCGGTGTACCGACCGTTGGTGGACCTGTCGACAATGGAGGAGCGACATTTGATTATCACATACAGGCTTGACCGTGCCACAATCCAGGAACTGTGTACCCAGTTGGAGCCAGACCTGATGTTAGCAATCCGCCATCCCACAGGAATCCCCCCTCAAGTGCAGGTGCTGTCAGTGCTCCATTTCCTTGCAAGTGGGTCATTTCAAACAACAGTGGCCATAGCATCAGGGATGTCCCAGCCTATGTTTTCAAACGTATTGTCCAGAGTGTTGTCTGCCCTTCTGAAAAACATGCAGAGCTACATCGTTTTCCCTCAGGTGGAGGATTTGCCTACACTGAAAGGGGATTTCTATGGCCTGGGACACATCCCCAACATCATAGGTGCCATTGATGGGACAAATGTGGCTTTGGTCCCCCCCCACAGGAGGGAAGAGGTGTACAGAAACTGGAAGAGTTATCATTCTATGAATGTACAGATGGTATGTTTGGCAGACCAGTACATCTCCCATGTGAATGCCGAGTTCCCTGGCTCAGTGCATGACGCCTACATCCTGCGGAATAGCAGCATCCCTTATGTGATGGGTCAACTCCAGAGGCACTGTGTGTGGCTATTAGGTGAGCACGTGGAAGCAAGTCAGTGGGAATGGTTGTCTGGGTCTGGGGATATCCCTCCAGGTTAGTGCGTGTCTAACAGTTGTCCCTCGCCATTTGCAGGTGACTCTGGTTACCCCAACCAGTCATGGCTACTGAACCCAGTGAGGAATCCCAGGACAAGGGCAGAGGAACGCTACAATGAGGCCCATGGGCGAACTAGGAGGGTGATCGAGCGGACCTTCGGCCTCCTGAAGGCCAGGTTCAGGTGTCTCCATATGACAGGTGGATCCCTATTCTACTCACCAAAGAAGGTGTGCCAGATCATCGTGGCCTGCTGTATGCTTCATAACTTGGCTTTGCGATGACAGGTGCCTTTTCTGCAGGAGGATGGTCCAGATGGCGGCGTTGTAGCAGTTGTGAAGCCTGTGGACAGTGAAGACGAGGAAGCAGAGGAAGAAGACATTCACAACAGGGACTCAGTGATCCAGCAATATTTCCAGTGAGACACAGGTAAGAGTACAGACCTGCCTACCACATGTACTTTAACACTACTACCTCTCTACTGTGTGTCTTTTTCACCCAGTGTTTGGTCACTGAGTTGTCACTTTTCCTTATGATTTCACAGTTGTGGGTCCCACTGTGTGACATCTGCTTAGATTCCTCATGTACTAGAGCTGTGTGACATAGGTATGTTGACATTAAACTTGAAAGAGCATTTTGCCACTGTAGTTGGTAATACACTATTTCGAAATCACAGACAGACTCCAGATTGTTTTGTGCTCTAAGGGTGTTTATTTAAGTGTTCCATATTGGAGGGGGTAGTGAAATGGTGAGGGGTGATGGCGGAGGAATGTCCATGGCAAAGTCCAGTCTATTAGTCTCACAGGTGCATTGCCCAAATGGGCATAGGAAGTGGAGCTGGGGCAGTTTAAGTATGGACAGGGTGACAAAGTGGGACAGTAGGATGACAATCAGGTTGGTCTCATTTCTTGGCCGGGGTCTTGGCATCGTCCTCTGTCTTTGTCCTGGATCTCAGGGACCATTTGCGGGGTGGTTCTCCCTCTGCAGGGGGAGGGGTGCTGGTGTGGTGGTCCTGTGGCGGTGCCTCCTGTTCACTAGTGCCGGCGGAGGTGGTGGGCAGTTTATCGTCCATGCTAGTGTCAGGGGCCCCTTGTAGTGCCACAGTGTCCCTCCTGGTGCTGAGTACTTCCTTCAACACCCCTACGATGGTGCCCAGGGTGGAGCTGATGGTTCTGAGTTCCTCCCTGAAGCCCATATACTGTTCCTCCTGCAGGGGCTGGGTCTCCTGAAACATGGCCAGTACCGTTGCCATCGTCTCCTGGGAGTGGTGGTATGCTCCCATGATGAAGGAGAGGGCCTCGTGGAGAGTGGGTTCCGTTGGCCTGTCCGTCCCCTGTCGCACAGCAGCCCTCCCAGTTCCCCTGTGTTCCTGGGCCTCTGTCCCCTGGACCGTGTGCCCACTACCACTGCCCCCAGGTCCCTGTTGGTGTTGGGGTGGTGGGTTATCCTGGGTTCCCTGTAGAGGTGGACACACTGCTGATTGACGTGTCCTGGGGACAGAGGTATGGGCCCGCTGGGTGGGTGCTGTGCTGGTGTTTCCAGAGGGTGGAAGCTCTGTAGTGGCCTGTGACTGTGTGATGGGAACTGACTGTCCTGAGGTCCCTGATGGGCCAGGCTGGTCATCTAGATCCAGTTGGACAGAGGTGCTGTCATCACTGTGGGCCTCTTCTGTTGGTGGTGTGGACATGTGTGGACCCTCCTGTCCGGTGACGTTGGGTAGGGATCCTGCAGGGGTATAAAAGGATGGTTATTACATCTTTGTGTGTCATGGTGTGCAATGGGTGGGTGACCGTGTACCCCAGTGTTTGCATTCCTGTGTGGGACCTTGTGTGAGGATGGTTTAGGGGGTTGTATGGGTATGTGCAGTGGGCATGCTTTAGTGATGGGTGTCCATGCTTTGTTGTTGCATGCAGGGCTTGGTGTTGGGATGGGTGGTTTGTGATGTTGGGACATATGTGAGGAGTTGGGGTGCTGGGGATGAGGGTGAGGGTGGGGGTATGTGATAGCATGCTGGTAGGGTGGGGGTTGTAATAGTTAAGATTTGTCTTACCAGAGTCCATTCCTCCAGCTACTCCTGCGAGGCCCTCAGGATGCAGAATCGCCAAGACCTGCTCCTCCCATGTTGTTAGTTGTGGGGGAGGAGGTGGGGGTCTGCCGCCAGTCCTCTGAACCGCCAGGAGGTGTCTTGAGACCATGGAACGCACCTTCCCCGTAGGTCGTTCCACTGCTTCCTGATGTCCTCCCGATTTCTTGGGTGCTGTCCCACTGCGGTGACCCTGTCCACTATTCTTCGCCATAGCTCCATCTTCCTTGCAATTGAGGTGTGCTGCACCTGTGCTCCGAATAGCTGTGGCTCTACCGGGACGATTTCCTCCACCATGACCCTGAGCTCCTCCTCCGAGAACCTGGGGTGTCTTTGCTGTGCCATGGGGTGGTGTAGGTGATGTGTGGGGTGGAGTGTGTGGTGATATGTGGGGTGATATGTAGTGGTGTGTTGTGTGAGGTGCGTGGAAGTTCTGTGGGTGATGGTGTTGTGTGCCTGTGGATGCTGTTGTTCTTGCTGGTGCTCTCTCTCTGGCCTTCTTTCGGAATTTTTTGTCGTGGGGGTTTGTGGGTGATGTGGGTGTGTGTTTTATATTGTAATGGGTGTGTGGGAGTGGTGTGTGTATGTGTATGTGTATCAGGTGTGTGTATTTCGAATTGTCCAATGTGGCTGTGTTTTGTAAGAGTGTGTGTATTTTGAGCGCGGTGGTGTGTACCACCAATGGAATACCGCAGTTGAATGACCGCCGCATGGATTCATGTGTCGTGATAGTGTGGGCGTATTTCTGTTGGCGTGACGGTGGAGGATTTGTTTTCGCCAGTTTATCACTGACCTTTGGTGTGGCGGACTTGTGTGGGTGTCTGAATTTTGGCGGATTACGACATGTGGGTCATAATAGCTGTGGCGGAATTCCGCGGCCGCTGTGGTGTGGTGGGGGTCTTCTGCATGGCGGTAAGCGGCTTTTACCGCCAATGTTGTAATGAGGACCAAAGTGTCACTTGACATTACACACAGTGCTTCTGTTATTAAGGATAAGGATTAAGTCCTGTCCTTCTCATTTTTGTTTTTTTATGTCACAACTTTAATTCACATTGTCCCCCAACTCTCCGGCCCAGGCTTGCGAAACCTTTCAGCCAATAGAAAAGCTTAAACAAACTTTAACTTCAAGGTTGTCTTTTAGGCTCACCTTCAGTTCCTGATAGTGTAGCTCAAACCAGCCCCACAGGTCAAAACCCCCAACCGCAAACAATTAACCCCTCATATAAGAGCTCTGTTTCACTTGTGTGATCTTTCAAATGATTGCCTTGGCTGTCAGAAGTGCAACCTCCAAATTTCCTCCATGTCAGAATGCTTGTTGATGCTTAACTGCTGTCCAGTAAAAACTCTTGAGAACGTCAGTATTGCTGTATTATCAGCAATGCCCTTGACAAACGAATCACATTTTATATCTCACGCACGAGGTACCCCCAGTACTATCCATGACTTTATCTTCCTTGGAAGCTTTTATGAAATCTACTTTTGAATCCTTTTCCACCAGGCTAACTACCATAGAAAACACACTGGCTAAGTGTTTAGATATTCTGCAGTTCAATGTTAAATCCACTTTGCCACCTGCTGGGAGTGCTAACATGGTTCCTCCTACTCATGTGTCTCCCCACCCCTATACTTACAACTTGGACTCCAACACCCAGCAGATCCACACTGCTCTCAACCCTCACATTGTCACTGTTTCCTGTGTTCTAGATATTAATGCACACCCTTCAATTCACAACTCAAAAGTACAATCTGGTAACCTCAACACACTTACCAATGTATCTAACCTAGGAGCCCAGCCACCTACTCTACCCCCTGAAGTTAAACAGTATGTGGTCATCCTCCTTCAGGCAACCATCTGCTTCCCCTTCATCCATCACTACTGTTCCATTGGGGTTTTTCTATTCCCCCCCCCCCCAAACTCTAGAGTAGTTCCTGGGCTAGCTGCTACGGTCGCTTTTCCCTTGCCCTCTGAGTTTCATTCCCTGTTCTCTACCCAAATCGTTGTTTACCTTTGACAGAGCTGAATGATGCCAACTGACAATCAACTCACAAAGGGATTAACTCCATACTTTTAAGCCCTGGTCCACCTACATACACATTGACTGACCATTCAGTTGTACCTTGTCCCAACCCCCTCCCTCTACCTGTTGATCTCCCACGGGTCCTTAATGGGTAACCCAGGACTCCTCTTCACCTTGCAAGTTTTCATTCTGGAAAATGGCAGGACTACTTTCCAAGGTGTTGCTGTCTCCTTGGTCTGCTTTTATACACACATTTCACTTTTTATGTTTTTAGGAGAACTGAGCTACTGACCCTATACATATTAATGGTTTCAAGACCCAGGGGCATATTAATAAGCCCCTAGTGCCACCTTGCACCACATTGATGTAATATTTTTCATGCTAATTTGGCCCAATGAGGCCAAAATCCTCACGCCATATTTACAAAGTGGTGCAGTGCATGCATTGCACTACTTTGTAACCCTTTGCGCTACAATATACCTGCATCAGGCATAATGAATGCAAAGGGGACCTTTCCCCGTTAGGAGGGGCAAACAAATGGCACAATGAAATCTAACAGATTTCCTTGCATCATTTTTTATGGTGCTTTTGATGCCAGCTCAGAGCATGCGTCAAAAGGGAGCTTCTATTATTTATAATGTGCCCCTATGTATTTGCAGGAGTAGTGAAAATATATGGGCACTACTCCTCTAGAGTACATCAATAGTGTCAATAAAATTGAAGCTATTGCCCCCACCCTGTGCCATGGTGCTCCATATCTTTGATACAGGGCACACATGGTGGCAGTAGGAGAGCACTAAGGGGCGCAAGGAAAGTGGCACTGTACTAGGTGCAGCACCTCTTTTCTTAAATATGCCCCCTAGTTTCAACCTGCTGTGTCATCCAGCTATGATAGAAAGGAGGTTTAGCCATTTACGTCTTGAACTGTTTGCCCTACAATCATTGGAAGTAGCATCCAATTCACCGGTTTAGTTGATAATTGTTTGGGAAATCTTGTGAGATTTAGGGGGTCATTACAACATTGGCGGTAAAAGCCGCTTACCGCCATGCAGAAGACCCCCACCACACCGCAGCGGTCGCGGAATTCCGCCACAGCTATTATGACCCACATGTCGGAATCCTCCAAAATTCAGACACCCACACAAGTCCACCACACCAAAGGTCAGTGATAAACTGGCGAAAACAAAACCTCCACCATCACGCCAACAGAAATACGCACATGCTATCACGACCCACAAATCTATGCAGCGGTCTTTCAACCGCGGTATTCCATTGGCGGTACACACCGCCACGCTCAAAATACACACACACATACAAAACACCGCCACATTGGACAATTCCAAATACACACACCTGATACACATACACACACCACTCCCACACACTCAATACAATATAAAACACACACCCACATCACCCACAAACCCCTACTACCAAAAATTTCCGAAAGAAGGCCAGAGAGAGACACCACCATCCACAAACTAGCAGCCACAGGCACTCAACACCATCACCCACACAACTTCCACGCACAAAACACCACACACCACTACACATCACCACACTTATCACCACACACACCACCCCACACATCACCCACACCACCCCATGGCACGGCAAAGACACCCCAGGTTCTCGGAGGAGGAGCTCAGGGTCATGGTGGAGGAAATCGTCTGGGTAGAGCCACAGCTACTCAGAGCACAGGTGCAGCACACCTCCATAGCTAGGAAGATGGAGCTATGGCGAAGAATAGTTAACAGGGTCAACGCAGTGGGACAGCACCCAAGAAATCGGGACGACATCAGGAAGAGGTGGAACGACCTACCGGGGAAGGTGCGTTCGGTGGTCTCAAGACACCACCTGGCGGAACAGCGGACTGGCGGCGGACCTGCACCTCCTCACCCACAACTAACAACATGGGAGGAGCGGGTCTTGGCGATTCTGCATCCTGAGGGCCTCGCAGGAGTCAGTGGAGGAATGGACTCTGGTAAGTCAAACCTTTAACTATCATATCCCCCACCCTACATCCATGCTATCACAGACCCCCACCCTCGCCCGTCCCCTATCACTCCAACTCCTCACAAATGTACTAATAACACAAACCACACATCCCAACACCAAGCCCTGCATGACACAACAAAGCATGGACACCCAGCACTAAAGCATGCCCACTGCACATACCCATAACACCCCACTCAACCATCATCACACAAGCCCCCACACAGGAATGCTAGCACTGGGGTACACGGTCACCCACCCATTGCACACCATGACACACAGAGATGTAATAATCCTGCTTTTACACCCCTGCAGGACCACTACCCAACGTCACCAGACAGGAGGGTCCAGACATCTCCACCCCACCCACAGAAGAGGCCCACAGTGATGACAGCAGCTCTGTCCAACTGGATCCAGATGACCAGCCCGGACCATCGTGGGCCTCGGGACAGTCGGTTCCCCTCAAACAGGCACAGCCCACCACAAACCTTCCACCCTCTGGTAACACCAGCACAGCACCCACCCGGCGGGCCCATACCTCCGTCCCCAGGACACGTCAATCAGCTGTGTGTCCACCACTACAGGGAACCCAGGATAACCCACCACCCCAACAACAACAGGAACCTGGGGGCTGTGGCAGTGGGCACACGGTCCAGGGGACGGAGGCACAGGAACATAGGGGAACTGGGAGGGCTGCCGTGCGACAGGGGGCTGACAGGCCAAGGGAACCCACTCTCCACGAGGCCCTCTCCTCCATCATGGGAGCATACCACCACTCCCAGGAGACGATGGCAACGGACCTGGCCAAGTTTCAGGAGACCCAGCGCCTGCAGGAGGAACAGTATTTGGGGTTCAGGGAGGAACTCAGAACCATCAGCTCTGCCCTGGGCACTATCGTAGAGGTGCTGAAGGAAATACTTAACACCAGGAGGGACACTGTGGCACTACAAGGGGCCCCTGACACTAGCATGGACGATGAACTGCCCACCACCTCCGCTGGCGCTAGTGGACAGGAGGCACCGCCACAGGACCACCACACCAGCACCCCCCCCTGCAGACGGAGAACCACCCCACAAGCAGTCCCTGAGATCCAGGAACAAGACAGAGCATGATGCCAAGACCCCTGCCAAGAAATGAGACCACCCTGATTGTCAAACCACTGTCCCACTTTGAAACCCTGTCCATATCGGAACTGCCCCATCTCCACTTCCTATGCCCATATGGGCAATCCACCTGTGAGACTAATAGACTGGACTCTGCCATGGACATTCCTCCACCATCACCCCTCACCATTTTACAACCCCCTCCAATATTGAGCACTTCAATTAACACCCTTGAAGCACAAAACAATCTGGAGTCTGTCTGTGATTTCGAAATTGTGTATTAGCAATGACAGTGACAAAATGCTTTTTCTAATTTAATGTCAACATACCTATGTCACACATCTCAAGTCCTCTAGGAATCTAAGCAGATGGCACACGTTGGAAACCACACCTGCGAAACCGTAAGGTAAATGTACAACTCAGTGACCATATACTGGTTGAAATCGACAGACAGGATAGAGGTAGAAGTGTTAAAAAGTACTTGTAGTAGGCAGGAATGTTTTCTCACCTGTGTGTCACTGGAAATATTGCTGGATGATTGAGTCCCTGTTGTCAATGTCTTCTTCCTCTGCTTCCTCCTCATCACTGTCCACAGGCTCCACAGCTGCCACAACACCGCCATCTGGACCAACCTCCTGCAGAAAAGGCACCTGTCGTCACAAAGCCAAGTTGTGAAGCATACAGCAGGCCACGATGATCTGGCACACCTTCTTTGGTGAGTAGAATAGGGAACCACCTGTCATATGTAGGCACCTGAACCTGGCCTTCAGGAGGCCGAAGGTGCGTTTGATCACTCTCCTAGTCCGCCCATGGGCCTCATTGTAGCGTTCCTATGCCCTGGTCCTGGGATTCCTCACTGGGTTCAGTAGCCATGACAGGTTGGGGTAACCAGAGTCCCCTAATAGCCACACACGGTGCCTCTGGAGTTGACCCATCACATAAGGAATGCTGCTATTCCGCAGGGTGTATGCGTCATGCACAGAGCCAGGGAACATAGCATTTTCCTGGGAGATGTACTGGTCTGGTAAACATACCATCGGTATATTCATGGAATGATAACTCTTCCGGTTCCTGTACACCTGTTCACTCCTGTGGGGGGGACCAGAGCTACATGGGTCCCATCAATGGCACCTATGATGTTGGGGATATGTCCAAGGGCATAGAAGTCACCTTTCACTGTAGGCAAGTCCTCCACCTGAGGGAAAACGATATAGCTCTGCATGTGTTTCAGAAGGGCAGACAACACTCTGGACAACACGTTGGAAAACATAGGCTGGGACATCCCTGATGCCATGGCCACTGTTGTTTGAAATGACCCACTTGCTAGGAAATGAAGCACTGATAGCACCTGAACTTGAGGTGGGGGATTCCTGTGGGATGGCGGATTGCTGACATCAGGTCAGGCTCCAACTGGGTACACAGTTCCTGGATTGTGGCACGATCAAACCTGTAGGTGATGATCAAACTTCTTTCCTCCATTTTTGACAGGTCCACCAGCGGTCGGTACACCGGAGGATTCCGCCATCTCCTCACATGTCCCAGCGGACGGTGCCTATGAAGGACAACACCGACCACAGAGTCAAACAACTCAGAGGTATGTACCCACAGTCTAAACAGAACACCATTCATACACAAAATGTGGCCTGTATTTGTGTTGTGAGACAAGGCCTAGGTATGTGTGACACAGTTGGTAATTAGGCCATGTGGGCCCCTGAAATGGCGGCTGCCTGACCTCTAAACTGGGACAATGGGATGTGAGGTATCTGCGCTGGCGTTGTACACCGTCGCGGTAGGCGGTCGAAGACCGCAGCGCAATGCTGCATTGGTTAACATTGGACCCTATGGGTCCCAGGACCCAATGACGATGTACGCCGGCGGTGATGGTACGCACCGCCGCGGACGTCACCGCCGCGGACGTGACTGCCATTTTCTATCTGTTGAATCACTCGATACCTGATCTTCGACAGGAGAGGACCTACACTGCAAGTGCTGCTGTGACCTCGGTCTGGAAGAGACAATGGCTTGTGCGTCTGGGGAAAGGTCCCCTGCCTTCACTGCAGAGGAGTAGGAGAAACTCGTCGATGTGGTCCTCCCCCAGTACACGCTACTCTACAGTCCTCCAGACCAACAGGTAAGTACACAGGGAACATGTTGTATGGGCTATGCCTGTGTGGAGAGGGCTGGTTGTAAGAAGGAAGGGGGCACAGTTCTGCGTGCATGAAGGACTGTGAATGCATGTGCCACATGGCAAGGGTAGGGATGTGGGCCACTCACTTTGACGGTGCAGTTGGTAATGACTTCTCTTCTTCCCCTGTACATGTCATGTAGGTCAGCGCCCACCAGAAGAAGGATATTTGGCGTGCCATCACCAAGGATGTCCGGACCCTGGGGGTCCACCACAGACGGAGCACCCACTGCTGGAAAAGATGGGAGGACATTCGCCGCTGGAGCAAGAAGACGGCGGAGGCTCAGCTGGGGATGGCCTCCCAACATGGGAGGGGTGCCCATCAAACCATGACCTCCCTGATGTTCCGGATCCTGGCAGTGGCCTACCCTGAGTTAGATGGGCGCTTGAGGGCATCACAGCAGACACAAGGGGGTGAGTACACTATCATTCAGCGGACTTTGCGCGCAGTGAAGGTGTCTGGGTGGGGGAGGAGGGCTGTGGGTTTCCCTAGGCCAGGGCGAGTTCCGTAGGCTAGGCCCCTCCGTAATGCAGGCCATGTCGCACCCCACCCCACCTCTGTAGAGTGCCAAGCACAGGTATTCATGCCCCTGTGTCATCTATGTGTGCAGATGTTGGCCATAGCCATGTAGGCCATTTCCCAGGATTTGCATCTGTAGAGCCCAACAGCGCGACGTAGTCCAGGGGGCGGCTGTTTCTGTATTGTCAGCCAACGGTAGCGGTAAGCCATGCACTCAACCTGTCTTTCTTTTGTCGCCCCCCCCCTTTTTGTGGTCTCCCTGTTCTTGTGTGCATTAGCATCATCAGTCGGTGGTACAGTGGCACCGGACCACGAGGAAGCTGCATCCCACATGGCCATGGAGGGCCACACCACGGACTCAGAATACACAGGTGGGACGGAGGGCGAGGGGAGCACCACGGCGGTCACAGGATCTGCAACCAGCGACACAGACTCGTCCTCCGATGGGAGCTCCCTTGTGGTGGCGGCAACATCTGTGCCCCCCACTTCTACAGGTACAACTGCCACCCCCCCCTACCAGCACCGCCCTCCCAGCAGCCCCTCAGCCTTTGCCCCGTGTCCGCTCACCCAGGAGGGTGGGCATCACCTTCGCCCCAGGCACCTCAGTCCCTGCCCCTTTCACCTCTGCTGCCCTCAGTGAGGAGGCCATTGACCTCCTCAGGTCCCTCACTGTTGGGCAGTCTACCATTTTGAATGCCATCCAGGGTGTAGAAAGGGAGTTGCAACACACAAATGCATTCCTGGAGGGCATTCATTGTGGTCAGGCTGCCCTTCATCGAACCCTGCAAACTCTGGCCTCAGAACTGATGGCAGCCATTGTCCCTGTGTCTAGCCTCCCCCCTCCAACTTCCTCCACCCAGATCCAATCCCCTGTACCCCAGCCTATCCCAAGCACACCATCAGACCAGCCTGCACACACCTCACCACACAAGGGAAGCTCAGGCAAACATAAGCACCACACATCCCACAGGCACTCACGCAAGCATCACACACATACAGACACACCAACATCCACTGCCTCCACTGTGTCCCCCTCCTCCTCATCTCCCTCCTCCCTCCCAGTCTTGTCTACACTCACACCTGCATGCACTACCACTACAGCCACTATGTCCCGCACCAGCACACCCACCACCACACCCCGCTCACGTGCAGTCACCGCCCCACTACCATTTCCACGTCCCCTGTGTCCTCTCCCAGTGTGTCTGTAATGCCCCCTCCGAAGATACACAAACACAGGCAAACACCCACCCAACAGCCATCCACCTCACGACAGCCTCCAGCCCATGCACCTGCACCCAAATCCACAAAAGTTACACCTCCTACAACCACCACCTCTTCATCCACTCCCAAACCCCCTCCAGCTACTCGTCCCAGTGTCTCCCAAAAACTTTTCCTGTCCACCCTTAACCTATTTCCCCCCACCCTCCCGTCCAACTCATAGGTCCCGTACTAGCACCTCAGCCAAAAAATCTCCGGGACCTGTGGTGCCTGTTGTTACAGGTATGTGGAGTGCACCGGCCACCAGGCCAGCCAGTGTGGCACGGAGCCACAGCACAGCCAGTCCCCCCCGCTTTGAAGCACCAGAAGTTGGACAGTGCCCGGCGGGAGAAGGGGAAGACTCCAGCCAGCAAAGCCGCTCACATGGGTCCCGGGGGGAGTGTCGACTCAGCTGTGACTCCTCCCAAGGTGGGGAAGGGGCAGAAGAAATCTCCAAAGTCTGGGAGGAGCAGCACGGCGGAGAAGACCGCCATCATCCCCGCTGCCCAGGAGGCCACCTCCAGCCCCATCGTCACTGGCCAGGAGGCCACCGCCAGCCCCATCGTCACTGCCCAGGAGGCCACCGCCAGCCCCAGAGTCACTGGCCAGAAGGCCACCGCCAGCCCCATCGTCACTGCCCAGGAGGCCACCACCAGCCTCATCGTCACTGCCCAGGAGGCCACCGCCAGCCCCATCGTCACTAGCCAGGAGGCCACTGCCAGCCCCATCATCACTGCCCAGGAGGCCACCACCAGCCCCATCGTCACTGCCCAGGAGGCCACCGCCAGCCCCATCGTCACTGGCCAGGAGGCCACCGCCAGAGTCATTGCCCAGGAGGCCACCGCCAGCCACAGCCCAGCTGGCCAGGAGGGCCCTGCAAGCCACAGCCCAGCCGACCCATGAAGGACCGCCAGCCACAGCCCAGCTGGCCAGGAGGGCCCCACAAGCCACAGCCCAGCTGACCCATGAAGGACCGCCAGCCACAGCCCTGCTGGGCAATGAAGGACCGCCTTGGCAAGGACCGCTGAACAGGGCAAAGACCGCCATGGAAAACACTGCTGAACAGGTCTGACACTGGCAACTCAAGCACCGCTGAACATGCCAAGGACCGCTGAACAGGGCAAAGACCGCCATGGAAAGCATCGCTGAACAGGTCTGACACTGGCAACTCAAGCACCGCTGGACAGGCCAAGGACCGCTGAACAGGGCAAAGACCGCCATGGAAAGCACCGCTAGCCCATTAGCAGCAGGGGCAGTGACACAACTGGGACCGTCACGGGGTGTGTGCTGCACTCTGGGCACCAGTCCCCCTCCAGAACCAGTGGAGAACAGCATCCACTCCGTCTGTCCTTGGCAGGATGAACCACTCTGGGCACCAGTCCCCCTCCAGAACCAGTGGAGAACAGCATCCACTCCGTCTGTCCTTGGCAGGATGAAGCACTCTGGGCACCAGTCCTCCTCCAGAACCAGTGGAGAACAGCATCCACTTGAGAGACTGTGGCTTTGCACTCCCCAGGATGTTACAGTGGGCAAACCACTCACTGTATAGACTTGAGAGACTGTGGCTTTGCACTCCCCAGGATGTTACAGTGGGCAAACCACCCACTGTATAGACTTGAGAGACTGTGGCTTTGCACTCCCCAGGATATGGCAGTGGGTAAGCCACCCACTGTAGAGACTTGAGAGACTGTGGCTTTGCACTCCCCAGGATTGAACAGTGGGCAACCCACCCACTGTAGAGACTTGAGAGACTGTGGCTTTGCACTCCCCAGGATACGGCAGTGGGCAACCCTCCCACTTGTGAGACTTGAGAGACTGTGGCTTTGCACTCCCCAGGATATGGCAGTGGGCAAGCCACCCACTGTAGAGACTTGAGAGACTGTGGCTTTGCACTCCCCAGGATTGAACAGTGGGCAACCCACCCACTGTAGAGACTTGAGAGACTGTGGCTTTGCACTCCCCAGGATATAGCAGTGGGCAACCCACCCACTTGTGAGACTTGAGAGACTGTGGCTTTCCACTCCCCAGGATACATCTATGGGCATGGAGCCCCGTCGTGGATCTGTCGTGATGCACTCATCCGGCTGAGGTGCCCCCCCTTCCCTTCCCCCTGAGGTGCCTGTTGTATTTCGATCTGATGCCCCTGCAGTGTTCTCTTCGTTTGGATCGGGTATCTTGTGTGGGCCTCGCCCATGCATTTTGGGCCCAGTGGTCCACGGACTATGAATGGTGCAATACCTGCACTACTAATCATGTTGCATATTTTGTTTATTGTGTATATGTATATGTATATATTTGCTTACTGTATTTTGAGATATTACAATGGTTCCACTCATTTCCTTTTGTCTTTGCATTCTTCCAGGGGGATTGGGGGGTGTTACTGTAATGTATAGATATGCATTGGTGTGTGTGTTGTAGTGGGTGAGGGTCGGGTGGGGGTTGGGATGTTGGTTGTGTGTGTCCCTGTGTTTTTGCCTCCCCCCCTCCCCTATGTCGTAGGTGCAGTACTCACCGTGGTCTTCTCCGCCGGCATTGATGAGCAGGAAGACTAGCGCTGGCAGAATATCGAGTTCCGGCTCCATGGTGCCCTCCTTCCTCGTGGAGTGTGTAGAGGGGAGCGTTTTCCCTTTGAAATGGCTGTATCCGCCGTGTTTTTATCTGCGGTGAATCCACCCCGGAAAAGGTGGCGGATTGGTAGGTTGTGATACTATGGGCGGTACATTGTCTTCCGCATGTCTGTTGGCGGTAACCGCTGCGCTGTTTGTTTGTACCGCCGTGGCGGTCGGTGTGTTAAAGTGGCTGTCGTTGTTGGCGGTTTCCGCCACAGTCATAATTCCAATTTCTTTACCGCCGGCCTGTTGGCTGTCTTACCGCCGCTTTAACACCATCCGCCAGGGTTGTAATGACCACCTTAATTTTGTTATTGTTAACTATTATAATAATGTCTTGGTATCTGACATACTCAGTGAGTTAGCTCGAACACAACCTGAACAAGTTATGTTTTATTGAAGTTATGTTTTTATTGAAGGGAGGGGCACAATTTTGCTGTGGGGAGGAGGCTTTAATAAACGTTTATGCCAGCTTTCCCCCCAAAAGGGTCTGTGGCATGTTGGATTCCTATGATAATGACCAAACCCATTTCACTTATTCTGCTCATGGTACGAAATTGAATGATTTAGGGCCTGATTACAGCTTGTGGACCATGATGGTGGCTGACCTACTGCTGTTGACTTGGCAGTGGACCACGGTATTACAATGCATGTGGTCCCATAGAGGAAAGACCGTTGTGGTCCCGCTGGCACCGCCTCATTGCCAAGCAGCGCAGAGCGCCACAGTGGCAAGAGAGGCCAATGAGGTCGTTGGAGCCAGTGTTTCTGCCAGCCAGATTATGAGGATGAGCTCCACCAACATGTCTGAGGTGGTCCAACCACCATGTCTCAGCTGGCAGAAACAGAAAGATTAAAGGAAGGAACTGACCCACAGGCAGCGTCACACGTCCTGTGCTGCCATGGAGCCAATCACACAAGTCCTTCCCATGCTCATATATGGAGCCCACAATCCACGCCTCCGTGGACACAACCTACAGTAAGACCACCTGTGTTCCAAAACTCAAGAACAGATCGAGGCATCGCCATCCACCTGGTATGTGAGTTATGCTACCTGGACCAAGTACACTTGTCATAGTGTTCTGGGTCAGAGTCGTTCACAATGAATGACCCATTGACAGCCAAATGACGCTGCCTTTGGGCAGGTCACTGTCACTGCACCGCCACACTTCACAAAAACACAAATAAACACATCCCACTTTTAAGGACCGTGAAGTGTACTGAACACTATATCACACAACACCAAATCAACATGACACATAATTAAACTGACACCCTGACATTGTGCACATGCCATGGACTGTTGTGAGATTGAAGACACCTATGTATGGATGAATCATTTAACACAAACACCTCTTCCATGCAACATCCCTTTAATGGACCCACACATATCACCCGCATTGCAACACAATGGAAGGTCAATACGATGCACAATGTTTTGTGAGACAAATAGCCAAAACTCACAATGTAAACATTACCTTCATGATAGGGATGGGGGCATCAGGGGAACTCCTGTAAGGATGCTACCCTGGGGCACCTTTCACTTTGCCCATGCCCCTAAAACACCATTTGCACAGGAACTGGCCCTTCATGTATCTCATTACCCAATAGTAGAGCCAAGTGACATGCCAATCTGCCACAGGTGTAAGTGCAAGTCAAGAAAGCAAATACAACATTAGCAGCATGGGTCGCACATGTAGAAAAAGTAGCTGCAAGGAGCACACATTAAAATGGACACATGGTCAGTGTGTAGACAAACAAAACTCTAGCTTACACACATAAGACGAATGTTCAATCTACATCAGGGAGACTAATCTAACATAATACACGCTGCCATTGGCCAACCCAAGATGAAATACTTAGCATATCAAACAAAACACAATGCAATGACACCCCAATTGGATTACCACCCACATATCCATACAGTGAACATCTACCCTTGTCCTGGGTTGACACCTGCACTGTCCACAAAGTCAGATCTCGACGACCACAGCAAATGGATCAGCAATTCGGGTGAAACTCACACAACTGTGGGCATACAACACAAATTACTCAGGAACAACAAAAAGGTAGAAAAGGGTTTATTGAATGGAAATGATGAAGAGCAAATGCCATTGGCCATATGTTAGTCCATGCACAGTATTGTGATCCAGCTTGACTCCGATCACTCCCAGAGAACCTTCTCAGGAAGAGGCATCAAGTGGCCATGCCAGCACCTCAGGGTTCATTCATGGGTTTGGTGGGGTCGGATTTGGGATGGGTGGGTTTGGGTTTGGGAGGAAGAGGCTTTTTCTTAGGATGGGTGGTCTTCTCCTTAAGAGGGGTGGGCTTCTTCTTCGGGCGGGAGGGGTACAGGTGTTTACGGGGGCAGGTGTGATAGGGGAGGACTTGGAAGTGGAAGTGGAAGGGTTAGGATATGGGTCCTCTTGGGTTTGGGAGGGGGTGGAGGTCACAGAGGAAAGGGCAAGTACAAAAAGGAAGCTTTCCTTGGGAAACGGGTAGGGTTTTCCAAGAGATTGGGGTTTGGAAGGTTGAGGGAGTTGTCTTACCCGTGGGTGTTGATGCTGCTGGTGTGTGTATGTATGCTTGGGTTTGGGAGGTGTCTGTTGCATGTGTGAGTGTGGTTGTGTGACTGGCCGGCACGATGTGGCCCGTGCACAAACCCGACTTGTGCTGGCGCTGCCACCAGTGCTCCGGCTCCTCATGCAGAGGAAGCCAATCAGGGATCCCATCCGGCAACAAAGGCGGGACCTCGACGGGTTGAAAGGTCGGCAGTCGTGAGGAGAAAGGCGCAGAGTGGAGGAGCAGTCAGCAGCGGCGCTGGAGGAAGGAACGGTGCAAACCAACGGAAGCAGGAAGGAGAAGAGGAAGCGGATGGCGGAACGGACATCTCGGCATCCCAGGAGGCGTAACGCGATCCGACCAACCACGCTTCAGGAGAAGCGTGGCAGTCTCAGGTGCGTTCAGGGAGGCAGGAAAGGGGTGCAAGAGGGGCGGGAGGTCGGGAGGAGAAGGGAACAAAAACCAAGAGGAAGTGGGAGGACGGGAGGAGAAGGGAACAAGAACCAAGGGGGAGTGGGAGGACGGGAAAAGAAGGGGAAAGGAAAACAAAAAGAAACCCCAACGCAAGATATTACCTGGACCGAGGAAAACTACCCAGCAGTAGAAAAAAACCCGAGGTGACTTTTATCCTGTGAGAAAAGGAGTCAGAACGAAAACAGGCAGGAAGCTAGAAAGGAAAGAAGGGGAAGAAGATATACACAACAGAAACTACAAAGACAGAGAGACCCAGGGAAGAGGCAGTGGAAGAGAAGAAGCAAAGAAAGGACTGTATACTAGAAGATACTTCTAGGAAATAAGAGGGACATAGAGCACTACAGATAGAAGAAGTGCCAGAGAGAGAGAGAGAGAGAGAGAAACAGAGACAAAAAGATCATAAAAAGACCAGAGAAAGAGAGACAAAAGTACCTACGGTATGAAAGAGAAGGAAGAAAAGGAAAGGAAAAAAGGCACAAGAAGAAAAGGAACTTACCAATACTTTTCTTGTTCTTTCCCTCACATGCGCTTCCTGGGAGCCCTGCCAGAGAGAAAAACCAAGGAAGAGGTGAAAATCCAGGGAAAGGACAACGAATGAAAAAAGTAACCAGCACAAGAAAGACACGTATGTGAAGCACTATTTAGTCATAAAACCCTAATAAATCACATCCAAGCCAAACCAACCATATCTCTTTGTGTCGTCCTTGAACCCGTCCGGTCAGAGGTTGTTTGTGTTTTTTGTGGGCAGTGAGGTAGAGGTATGTGTGATGTTGGAGTGGTAGCTGTGTGCCTGGGTGTTGGAAGGTGTCTGGGGTTTTGGTGGATGTGGCAGTTGTGTTTCCTGGGTGTGGGGCGGTGTCTGGGGGCATGGTGTAGGAGGCTGGCCTGGTTTGTAGTGGGTACCTTGGGTACTTACACCTTACACAAGGTCCAGTTATCCCTTGTTAGTGAATGTAGTAGTGTTCTAGCAGCTTAGGCTGATAGAGGTAGCTATAGCAGAGCAGCTCAGGCTGACCTAGGAGACATGCAAAGCTCATGCAATACCACTTATAGTTACACAGTACTTATACACAAGTAAAGACAATACTCGGTGTTACCAAAAATAAAGGTATTTATTTGGGTGACACAGTACAAAAAATATTGTAGAGACAATACTCCTTATGGAGGTAAGTATTATACACAATATATACACTAGACACCAAAATTAGACAAGTAAATAGTCATAGAACAGTAGGAAATCCTATAGAATGCAGTGGGAGGAAATAGGTCTAGGGGCAATACAAACCATATACTAAAAAAGTGGAATGTGAATCACGAATTCCCCCCTAGACAAGTGTAGTGTGTGCAGAATCGCTGGGAGAGTAAGAATACAGTAAAGGTAAGTAAATTACCCCACCCCAGAACCCAGAAAAGCAGGAGTAAAGTACTGCAGGTTTTCTTAGGACACACTACACCACGTTTTTGGGGGTTTGCAGCAGTGAACCAAGTCTGCAAAGAACAACTGCTGGATTATTGGACCTGAAGACCTGCAAAGGAAGGGGACTGAGTCCAGAAGTCGAAAGAAGTTCCAGGAAGGACAGGAGCACCTGCCAACCCAGAAGAGGGTGCAAACAAAGAGTCCCTGGTTAGTCAAAGACTGCAGAAATGCACCCTTGAAAGATGTCAGTGGGTTCCTGCATAATGCAAAAGATGTCCCACGGTGTGAAGATCGTTGCAGATGAGATTTTGTGTTGGAAGGCGCAACAAGCCTTGGCTACAACAAAAGTGCATTTTTCATTAAAATGATGCTGGATGGACCCAGGAGGGACCTGGGGGCCTCAACTCTGTGTGAGGAGGAAGAGGATGCTCTCAACATTTTAGAGAGCCCTGAGGATGCCAGCCAGCACCCCCAGAAGCCACAGGATCTGGGTTCAAAGGAGGTACAAAACATGGTTGAAGCAGCACAACAAAAGAAGGTCCCACGCCGCCGGAGAATAACTCAGTGAGTGGAGCATTGCAGGGTGGAGTGCTGGGGACCTGGGCCAGGCGGTGCACAAAGGAAATTTGCAAAGAGTGCACAGAGGCCTCAAGAGGCGAAGAAGACACAATACACAGGGGTACTGTCATTCTCAGGGAAGGCAAGGTCTTACCTCCTCCAAATTGCGTCAGCAGGACCTCAGGACAGTGTATGTTGATGATGTCCACCCTCAGTGTCCTTAGGAGCACGCTCATCACTGTGAGAGGAGTCCCAGGGTACTGGTCATTGCTTTGGAAGCTGCCTGCTTGGAGCAGGGGAGTGACTCCGTCACTCCACTGGAGATTTCTTTGGTCCTTCTGGTGCAGGATGAAGACAGGAAGTCCCCAGAGCATGCACACCATGGGAACTATTGCAGTTGCTGACTTGGAGCTGAAGTTGCTGAAGAAAAGTGTCTCTTGTAGACAATTTGTTGCAGTTACAGCGTTTCTTGGAGCAGGCTGAGGATGATCCGACGGCAGAAGAGTCTGAAGTTGTTGCAGACGATTCCTGAAGGAAACATGCAAGCAGAATCTGCAGAGAACCCACAGGAGAGACCCTAAGTAGCCCTGAGAGGGGGATTGACTACCTTATCAGGTATGGACCTATCAGTAGGGGTCTCTGATGTCACCTGCTGGCACTGGCCTTTAGAGCCCTCCAGAGTGCCCCCACACCAGAACCCTGTCTGTGAGGTGGCAGCAGCTGTAGATGCAGTGCAAGCCTCATAGAGCTGGTTTGGCAGTACTGGGGTCCATGGTGGAGCCCCAAGGATGCATGGAATTGGCTCCCCAATACCAAATTTGGAATGGGGGGACAATTTCATGATCTTAGACATGCCACATGGCCATATTTGGAGTTACCATTGTGAAGCTACATATAGGTATTGACCTATATGTAGTGCACACGTGTAATGGCATCCCCGGACCCACAAAGTCCGGGGAAATGGCCCTGAACTATGTGGGGACAACTTTGCTAGTGCAAGGGTGCCCTCACACTTAGTAACTTTGCACCTAACCTTCAGCAAGTGAAGGTTAGACATATTGGTGACTTATAAGTTACTTGAGTGCAGTAAAAATGGCAGTGTAATAATATGTGCATTATTTCACGCAGGCTGCAATGGCAGGCCTGTGCAAGGGTTTGTCTGAGCTCCCTATGGGTGGCAAAAGAAATGCTGCAGCCCATATGAATCTCCGGGAGTCCCAATGCCCTGGGTACCTAGGTACCACATACTAAGGACTTATAAGGGGGTCCAGTATGCCAATTGAAATTGGTAAATGAAGTCACTGGCCTACAGTGACAAATTTAAAAGCAAGGAGAGCATAAGCACTGAGGTTCTGGTTAGCAGAGCCTCAGTGACACAGTTAGGCACCACACAGGCATACACATTTGGCCACAAACTATGAGCAGTGGGGACCTGGCTAGCAGGATCCCAGTGAGACAGGCAAAATATACTGACATATAGGTTTTTATCTATGAACACTGTGGTCCTGGCTAGCAGGATCCCTTTGACACAGTAAAAACACACTGACACACACTCCCAAACAGGCCAAAAGTGGGGGTAACCATGCTAGAAAGAGGCTACTTTCTCACACATGGTGGATGTGGCGTCTGTGTTTGTGTGTGTTGGGGTGGTGCCTGGGGGTATGGTGGATGTGGTGGATGTGTCTGAGTATGTGTTGAGGTGGTTTCTGGGGGTATGGTGTCTGTGGTGTGTGGGTCTGTTGGTATTGTGGTGGTGTCTGAGGATATGGTGGTTGTGGTGGATGGTCACTGGGTGTTCTGGTGGTGTCTGTGGGTATGGCGATTGTGGTGTGTGGGTCGGTGGGGGTGGTGGTGGTGTCTTTGGGAATGGTGGTTGTTGTGATCTGTGTGAGTGACTGTTGGGTGCTTGTGTGCCATTGTGTCTTGTGGTGCTTGAGTTTGTGTGCTGCTTGTGTGTGTTGAGTTGGGTGCATGAGGATGTGTTTGTGTGCTTGGGAGAGGTAGGAGAGAAGGGAATTTAGATTTGAAAGAGGTAGGTGGTGAGGGAGAATTCGGCAGTTGGACGGCTGCCATCAGTGAGGAAGCCAGAGACTGAAAAGATCTCTGTAGGCCAAGCATGGCACTATGAATGTCTTCCAGGTGCGCAACCATCTGCTGGAGCTGGCAGCGCTGCACCTGGATGTCATTCAGAATGACAGTCTGAGCCACAGAGATACTTCTCAAGTGGTCACTAGCCTCCTCACTCATGTCAGCATGGCTAAAGGGGTGAGGTGCCTGGGGTGAAGGTGAGGCCCACCCTCTTGCGTCAGCTGGCACGTCCAACTGAGTTGGGAGCAACAGGGAGGGTGACAATGGAACTGGGGGTGGCAGACAAAGATGGAACAGGGTCAGATCCTGATGGGTCCACCACCACTATGGAGTGGCCACTGGAACAAGAATCAAAAGATGATGAGGTTGATCCTGTGTACTCCATTGCACTTCACTCACCCTCCGAGCCACTGGGTCCCACAGTGTTGGTCATCTCATGACTGGAGGTATCCTGGCCAGCTGCTTCAGCACTTGGTTCTGCCCTGTCTCCTCCACTTGCCTGGGATGATGCTGAAATTACACAGACAAATAGGGTCACTTTATGTTCCTGATCACACTTGAACAATAGCTGGCTGTGATTAACAAAACATTACCATGACGCAAATTAACCCCGAGCCAAAAGCTACAGCAAAGTAGCTATAATATTTTCCTAACCATATGCATGCTTGCTACATGAACTGTCAACGGTTGCCCATGGGGAATTCTGAATCACAGACAAATCCAATTGCATGGGTGAAGTACCCATCGAACAAATAGAAGACCTTATCACCTTCAATGGTTTGCTTCATGTAGCATTTCTCAGTTACCTGTTGTCATACAATAGTAGGACAATGACAAGTTCATTTACACAAATCCCACACAAGGCCATGCATCCAGCTAATCTTCATAAACCCAATGCCACATTTTGATGAAATGATGGAGAAATTATTCAGCCATGTTGCTGACAGAAGTACAGTAGGCGGAAGAGAGTGACAAGGAAACACCCATGTCACACCGGAAACAAATCAACAATGGTCACTTTACTATGTGTATATTATCTAAATGGACTCATGTAGGTTGTATTAATGTTGCTCAGATAGATACATCTAGCACAGAAACATACACTGAAGACAAATTGTGCAAAATGCCAGGGAGATATATCAACAAAGTCCACACCACAATGAATCAGCTAGCCCCAGGGACAACACCTCTCTTGACTGGTACTCCTGACAATACCATACTCTGATTGCATTGGCAGGAGCCAATAGTCCTTTGAATGGTGAAGAAACCCAAGGATTCTCAAGTACTTTTAGAAGGCCCTTTACATATTGCCCAATGCAAATCCATATCACTGTCTCCATTTTTGTCCTGCAAACACAGATTCCCTTGGATGAATGATTTTAAACAACCACATATGATTCCCACAGAACTGCAACTCATGCATGTCAACACTTAGGTAATAAACCTTCCCCATTTCACACTTGCAAAGCACTTTGCTACATCAATGGCATCGAAATGAACATTGTGGGTAAAAAATGTAGTGCTACCTGTCATGGCCTTCATTGCTACTGCAGTTGTACATGTCAAATGACATGCAAAGACAGGTGAGGGTATGTGTGAGCCACCAATTAATGATGACACACTCCTGTCTGTGGAACCACATGAACTGTAGCCCAATCACATATGTCAATTCCAAACAAATGTTGGCATGTGCCCATATGTGATGGAATTCAGACATCATCCTATGAAGACAGGAAGACCATGCATAAAACAGCAGTGAAAATGATTTTGCAAAAGTGAAAGAAACACATGCTACCATGTAGGCAAAAGGAATGATGACAACAGTGATGTCACCAAAATCTTTCCAATGAACATTCATCACTTACCAAGGAAAAGTATTGCTCTGTGACTGCATCCAAACAGCAATGTATGCTCTGATATATGTATGATGGCCTCCTTCACATGACAGACATGTTGTGACACAATGAGGACAAGTGGCCTTTGTGGGACAGATGCCAATATACTCACTTGAGCAGACACATGGCTGATGACATTGGTCTATTATTTCATGTTGTTTGGTCTGTCACACTGAAGAGTAGTGGACTGTTGTGTACAAATTATGCCCACAACAACAAACAACATGACCTTATTGATCACTCTACTCTGCCATGCATTGGCCCTAGAGAATAAATTGGTTGTGGACTATACTTTGTTGTGTCCTAGGTCACTGGGCTAATAGGCAAGGCACATCAGCATGCACCAACATCCATACCTACACAAACAGTTACTCATCTTTGGTGTCACACATGGCCTATCCCCAATCTTCAGGGGGAGATGGCAGAACCTAAAACATGAACTCGGCAGAGTTACAGGCAGGAATGTGCCACTGACACACACCCTTGTAGCTACTGTGCTCCCCTCAAACACCCATCAAGCTCTGGGTAGGCCACTGCCAGAATGTGGGCTATTGGTGGGGGGGCAGGCTCCTCTGTGCACCTGCCCATGTTGGGAGGACAGCCCCAGTTGGACTTCAGTGATGTTCTGGGCCCAGCGTCTCAGGTCCTCCCACCTCTTCCGACAGTGGGCGCTCTGCCAGCTATGAACCCCCGGGTCCTCATCTTCCGGGCGATGGCTCTCCAAATCCCCTTCTTTTGATGGGCGTTGACCTGTATGGATGCAAGAGACAAATCAAAAGGTTACAAATACAGTTTTTTTTTCCCTAAATGGCTGTGTCACACACGTCAGAAGCGCTAAGCACAACATTTCCTACTGGTCAACACACCGAAAGTGTAAAACACACATGCTGATAAGTACAGGGACATGAATATACACTTTTGGATTCCTCTGCAGACTAACCCACTACCCTGCTCATGGCTTACACTGACTAAGCAAGCCTACTGACACCAGGTGGCCCAGGCTCAGGCAACATGTACTGTGATGTGAGCCACAATGAAACACAACATGCCATTTTGGTCTTCTAAAGGGTAAACTGCTTGGACTGACTGGACAGACACATTTACACTCTGTAACATTAACTCACTGCATAAGTCCCTACAGGCAACTTCCATAGTACAGACCTCATCTTAAGACTTGAGTGACAATGAAAGGGCTCCCATGGAGGGCACAGAGAGTCTCTTCCCTTTGCATATGTGGACATGTGGCCTTCCCAATGTAGACTCATGCCACTTCATGGTGGGTTTGGGTGGTATGTAATTGTACTACAGAACACACTTTTGACCATGTGTGGCAAACCTACATAGATAGCATCCAACATACAAAGGAATGATTGGTCTAATTTTTGGCATGGAAACAAGCTAACAAGTCACTGTCATGGCCTCCCTGGAATCTACAAATGATCTGTACTGTGGGTTTGTCACTTGTGCAAAATGCCTGCACCGGACAAATATGTCTTATGTAAAGGTGACAGTAGAGTAGGGACTTGTCATAAGTCAATGACATACATTGACAGTGATGCAAAATGCACATATGTACTAGTTCACGGATCTACCTTGGTACCCATTCCTAATCTAATCAATGGACTAAGGCATTCATGCCAAATGTAGCCACCTGAGCCTCATATTGGCCACATGCCAGGATCTGCAGGACTATAGGGAGTGGGCACAGTGCCACAGTTGCATAACCACAGTACCTCTACCCCAGCTTAGCCTATTTCCCATACTGGGAGATACATTTGACAGGCCTTTGTGTCTGCAGGCTGAGCATACAGAACCTACATTACATTCACATTTCCATCACTTCCATGCATGACAGTACATCATGTGCTCATCATCAATGTGGCTTGTGCGGCACTCTGAGGGCACAGTGAGCCTTTCTATGCCTCTCATACAACAGATTGTCAAGGCCGGATGTGGGCTGTATGATCTGTGGCATGTCCACATTGCTTACAAGATCCTCAAATGACTCAAACAGTATGCATACACAGCTCATACGGTCATGCACATACATGTTTTTTGGTATTTACAAACATCTCATCCATTGATATGTCATTGTATATCTATAAAGTCTCCTTGCCTAGATGTATGAATGCAACACAAGGATGATCTAGGCCTCAAAACGCATAACACAACACTATGTGAATGTGAAATACACAAAGTACTTTTCTCCACTACCTGCACCTTGTACATCCCATTTATGCCACACAAAATGCGACAGCAGGCTCACAAGAAATCTAACTGGCTCGCAGAGGCACATTGTAGCCTGTGAGGTGGGAAAGGATGGTGTTGAAGAGTCAAGTGTGCCTATGTGGTTATCACCTGCTCCTCTCGTGAGCCAAAGAGCTGACCATATGGGGACAGACCTCATCCATGAACTTCTCCAGCTCCTCTGGAGAGAAGGCAGGGGTCCTTTCACCTGCTGGTTGTGTCATGATTACTCCCAGAGGCGGCACACAACAGCTGAAGGGGTGAAGGTGTTGATGGCAGCAGTGTCAGGAGTCAAGTGAGTGATCATCACTGCTGATGGGCACAGGCATTCACACGCAACCACCACAGACAACAACATTAGCCTATGGCTGTGTCTTCTGTGTTTGAAAGTGCCAACACATGGATGATTTCCACCAGTGGCCACAGATGATTCCTAATGTCTAGTGAAGTGTCAACATCAGGACAGTGCATGCTCTACGGGCGACAAAAATGCAAAAACCCAGTCTTTATGCAAGAGCATAATTCACGCATTGTGTTTATATGCAGTATGTTAACCTTTTGCATTGCAGAGTATAACCTTGAAAAGCACTATTAATGATGTTTGCAATAACTGTTCATTTGCAAGGTATTGCTGCAGGCTTACTGAGTGTGTGAGAGTGTGGCCCCTTTATAGGACCTTCTAGAAGCTTTCCCTGCAGCATGACTGGGTGTGGTTTGTGGACTGGGTTTGAATCTATATAAGGGAGCCAGCCCAGCTCCACGTGCTCACTATTCAGAGGTCCCTGTGCAGAACAGCAGCAACTTCCTGAGCTCCTGTTCCGGAGGCCTACCTTGATATTCAAGGCCTGTCCTCATTATATTGGTGATCCTTGAGCAGGGCGGTAAGGCGGAGTTCGGGCTGGGCCCCCGACCCCCGCTCTCAAAGACAATCGAGTTTTGGGCCTATTTGTGAAACTCTCTGTGTGCATGAGTGTGATTTCATGCCATTTGCATAATCTTGTTTGAATCGGCAGAGTGCACGATTCATTTCTAACATGTAAACCTTGGAATTCAGATTGGCAACAGTGTGCGCGATCACTTCATGGCATTTGCATATTTTTGTTCGAATCAGCAGAGTGCGCAATTCATTTCTAACATGTAAACCTTGGCATTCAGATCGGCAACAGTGTGCGCGATCATTTCATGACATTTGTATATTCTTGTTCGAATCGTCAGAGTGCGCGATTCAACCCTGGCATAAAACGCTTGGCTTTTAGATTGGCAGTGTGTGCGATCATTTCATGACATTGAAAACTTTGGTGTGCTGTGTTTGTTGAGGTGCACACTTTTATCCTGAACTTTTGGATTTGTTTGACACGCTTAATTCAAAGTGCAACATTCTTTGTGCATATTAAGTTCCTAATACAGATCCTGTTGTTTCCAGGGAATGTTCAGATAGCCTTTGTCCTCATGTAAAAGTGCAATGTTCTGAAACATTATTGATGAAGGTTCTTGTATTCTAGACAGTATGTGATATTTCCTGAAAAGGTCATAGGAAACATTGTATTGACCCATTCTTGATTTTTACAGGTACCTAGATTTCTTGAGGTCTAGTTATAGTCATTTCTTAGGTTATCCATGATTACAGTATTAGAACTCTTAGAACCATAGTCTATTGAAAGTCAATGTGATTATATCTTGACATTGTGTTATTTAACCTCTTGCTTCCTACAGGTCTCCTTCCCAGCTGTTCCCTACCTAATCCCCTTTTCCCCACTTGGACTCTCTCAGGATCTGTGGTATATCTATCGGAGCTTTGGAGCTGTCTAGTGGTGGACATGTTGGGAACGCCCCAAGGATCTGGTCTCCCTGACATGAAGTAGGTCATGCATCCATCATTTTGGTGGTTGGAAATATAGTACTGGGCCACGTTAAATGGGTCACAATACCAACATATGTGTTGGATCATTACAAACATCCTAAAGCATTCTTGTTGTGTAGGGCATACTACACAATCACCATTGTAGCATGTTGCTAAGGACAGATGGCTCATGACAGCGGTGTACTGTCTACCGCTGCTGTCTATTTTTGGTGGCCGGACAGACTGTGAAATTGTGAGGGGCATTTGAGAAGCAGATAGTTGGGTGTTGCACACATGTTGTGGACACATGTGTTGACAACCATAGGGGTCACATTAGACCCTTGTGTAGTTGACAGCTGTGGTGTTTACTGGGTGTAATGTATTGCCACTCAGAAATGCTTTGTCACATGATTTTGTTTCTATACATCACGTATGTTGTGGACACAGTGACTAATGCTCCAACCCATGTATTTTCACACATAGGTACCTTGGGAGAGGGAGGGGTGACAACCTCCAGTGTACCATCCATTGCCAGACCTTCAAACCATGAAAGAGTCACATCATAAAATAGTTCAGTCTGAAAAGGCAAACAATTGTGGACTTATGTTGTCAGTTGGAGCATACCACCCATTGTTCAACTCATGACTGTATTGCACTTCCTGGCCAAAGGGTCCTCCCAATACACAGTGGCCATATCTGGTAGTATGTCCCAACCTATGTTCAGTTTTGCGTTAAGAGATGTCCTCTCAGCAATGATGAATCCCATTGACAACTATATCAGTTTTCATGAGTGTAAGTATATCATGTGATAGCATGACTTGGACTGTACAATGAACTGTAGTTATGATAATGTGTTTAGTGAATTCTTGGAAATAGTTAGGGAGCAGATGCTCAGGCAAGATCAGGCAAAGGGTGTTTGATGAGGTAGCTTTTGACACATCCATCTGCATCTTGATGATGTTGCTTTGTCTGTGTATAATTTATAATAATATACTTTGTTTTCCAGATGCTTCCGATGTGACTTGTGTCATATGTATGGTTTCATACCTATACTCCTTGCTTTGTTCTTTGTTCAGGTACCTTCACCATGGCATCTTCATGTGGGCATTTTCAGAGTTGTGACATTAGCAGGTATGTGATGCTGTTTGGACATATGAAGTGGACATGGATTCTTCTAGGGGATATAGGTCACATACTTTGGATGTAGGAGTCCTGTGCCAAGGCAGCATTCAAAGTGATCGGATGGAAGTTTAGAAGACCCATTGCAGTTGTTCCTTGTCATGTGGTGGCCCTGATGCATCATGTGTGTAATCATGTGATCAGAAAATATGTAGTCAAAGGCCAAAATCATGTTAGATTCCTTGCACATTGGCTAAACACTCTTTTTGTATGAACTGTATGTAGCTGTTGATGTGTTTCATCATTGTTGGCCAAAGTGCCTGTGCCACATCACTTACATTTATTTGTGTCATACCACCAGATGCCGACGCACTGGATTGTTTTGACCCTGTGATCAGAAACTGTTGTACTGCCATCTGTCTGAGTCTTGCATTATATGATGTTGGGTTACTTTTTTGTGGTAGGCGGTATGGCTACAGCTGATGACATCAACCACTTTAATTTTTGGCTATTCTATAAGGCAATGTCTGATAAATCCCTTTCTTCCATGGTCTGGAGGTATGTACCTATAATTTGATCATTTACCCAGCATGATTCAATCATGTTTGATTTGCTATGTTTCAGACATATGGACAACCTATGTGCTGACCAATATAATACAATTTCTTCTTTGACAAGACACTTGCATGTATGTGTTTATGTGGAATGGTTGTAATCCTGAGCTGGACACTGTGTCTATGCAAAATATATCCAGCTTGCACAAGTACCTTGGATCATCATCATATGGTTCACATAGTATAGCATAGCTACATGTCTAAATGTGACTTTAAAGACAGCAGACAATGAGGATGTGGCAGGTGAATTTATTGTAATGCTACTACTAACAGAAAATATTTGTGACATAAATTGACAAAAATGTAAAGTGAAGGGGTCAGTCATGGTGAATTAAATCATTGGAGTAGATACCACACAATTGGAAGTCCAGAGTATTTCTCCCATTGGAATAGAAATGTAGTTAAGGATTCGTCCACAGAGTGTATGTTTGACACACAAAGGAAGACATTAAGGAAGAGTTGTATTGCTGGCAGTGGTAGGTGCCTTGCCATCCGCCCCTCCTGGATTCTATGCTGGACGTCTCCTCTTGCAAGGGGGGGGTCAGCTGCTGCAGAGGAAGCGGTGTGTGTGGGTGTTTGTGCCTCTGGCAGGCCCTCCCTTCCTGTGACTGCTGCAGGAGTACTTTGGTGTGATGTAGTTGCCACACAGGAAGGGGCAGATGTTGGGATGAAAGCACTGTTTAGTGTGGTGTTGATTTCCCTCAGCACTCCTGTTAGGGTGCCCATTTCGTTGATATGGGCATCCATTTTTTCAGTCATGACCCTCTGAAGCTGCTTCATTTCCTGCAGTTTAGTTAACACCTGGCTCATCACGCCTTGGAACTCATAAGAGACCGCCAAGATATGGCTAATGGTGTCCTGGTCGACAGCAGCCCTAGTGGCCTCATTCTGTTGGATGTCAGCATCCTTCCCACACACCCTACCCCCACAAGCCCATGCCCTTGGACCCTCAGTGTCAGGAGTGTCGAGTTGCACCTCAAGATCCAGGACTGGGGATCACAAGATGGTGGAAACTGTGCTAGGTACACAGGTTGAAGGGGGCAGTGTTGCCTGGGATGATGTTGCAACTGGGCTGAAAGGTGGTGTTGTGGGTACAGTGAAACTCACTGTTGCCATCTGACCATGCTGCCCAGAGGGGCCAGGACTGTACTCCACTTCTAGGAGTGTCGTCAACACTGAGGGCTTCAGTCAGAGGGGTAGTGGGTGTCTGTTCTTTGGCATCCATGTGCCCAGAGGCAGCTGGACCTGCTGGTGAAGTAAGTACATTCTTACTGGTTCAAGTGTGACATCTACCTCAAAAGGTTTTGTGTTAAGGTAAGCAGAGACATTGGACATTATTAAGTTGTAGGTTACCCTATTGTATCATGTTACCACAGTATTGGAGTATTTGTCATTACATGTGTGACCTTTCCTAAACTATTTGACTCAAGCAACTGATGAGATTCGCAGATCAGATGCACCTTGGGTGATGGAATGAAAATGACATCTTACTAACAGTAAAGCCAACACCGTGGAGAGGCAACATATGCCTTTGACCACTTGGAGGCCTAGTTGGGTGAGGTACAGGCAAACACAGAACTTTGTTGCATATGTAACTGTAGTCTTCATGTGTTCAGTTGTGTGTCAATGTGTTTGCTGACAATATCAATCTAGGGATGCAGCTTGAGGCCTTTTGAATACTTGGGCCCATATTTATGAAAAATGGTGCACAACTGTGCTAACACATTTGTGCGTCATTTTTTAAAACTCCATCTAACACCATACCTCAAAGCCATCATGTGTCATATTTAAAAAATAAAGCATGATGGCGCTAAGGAATGGCTAGCGTCACAAAAAAAGACGCTAGCCGGTGAGGGATGGCATTAGGTGAAATGGCACTAGTGGGTCAGAAATGACGTTAGGCTGGTTAGCGCAAAAATGTCTGCCGCTAAGTAGCCTAGCGTAATTTTGTGACGCACAGGCTGCCAAAAAATGATTCCTGTCTAAGTATAGACAGGAGTCACTACCACTACCCCAATACCCACCACAGGAGACCAGTGTACCCTGGGCAAACCTTACATACCCAGTGCCAGACAGGGGGGCCCATGTAAGGGGCCCCCAATGGCACACCACACATATACACAAACAATTACCTGCAACTTACCTGGGATGGGATCCCTCCTCCTGCAGGGTCCCTGTGGTGTGGGGGAGTGGTGTTACTGGTGCTTGGGGTGGGCATTTGTGTGCCCATTCCATGGTGTTTCCCCATGGAAATGGGCCTACCTGCACTTTAACTCCTGGTCTGACCAGGCATAATGGCACTAAGCGGGCTTAGCACCATTATTTAGTCGGAGTTAAAAATGGCACTGAGGCTAGCGTCATTTTTAGGATGGAACACCTACCTTGCATCTCATTGAAGGAAGGTGGGTTTGTGCATCCTAAAAATGGCGCAAACACCAATATTTTGATGCTAGACAGGTCTAATGTCAAAATATAAATATGAAGTAATGTTAGCGCCGCTCCAGCGCCAAAATAAATGGCGCTAAAGTGACACTAAGCTTCCATAAATATGGGCTTTAGTAAGGTGTCATTCCTGTCCTCAATAGTTTAATCTTGGGATAGCAGGTCAATATTGCACTAGGTAGACCGCCATGCCTCTACATTAAGCATGATCTGTATATTGCTCACTCCCAGGTGAGTACACATCCATTGAGAGTTAACAAACAGGTGGATTTGGGGAAGTGACCACTGGGCTGGGGGTTGGAATTGCAGGCACAGGTCCTCCAGGGAGTCACAATCAGGTCACTCCCTCTACTTCTCGACACTTGACAAATGTTGTCCTCCCAGGTGAGTACACTTCAATTGAGAGTCAACCAACAGGGATATATGGGCAAGTGAACACTGGGCTGGTGGTTGTAGTTACAGAAACAGGGTGTATTGGGTTTTGCAGTCAGGTCACTCCCTCTACTTCCCAACACTTGACAAATGGTAACCTCCCATGTGAGTAAACTTAAATTAAGAGTCAACAAACAGGGGTAAATGGGCAAGTGAACAATGGGCTGGTAGTTGTAGTAACAGAAACATTACCTATTGGACTTTTCAATCAGGTCACTCCATCTACTTCCCAACAATTGACAAATGGTATCCTCCCAGCTGAGTACACTTCAATTGAGAATCAACAAACAGTGGTACATGGGCACGTGCACACTGAGCCGATGGTTGGAATCAAGACACTGGGCCGCCTGGGCTTTGCAGTCAGGCCACTCCCTCAACCTTACAATATTTGACAAATGGTATACTCCCAGGTGGATACACTTCAATTGAGAGTCAACAAATAGATGTTTTGGGGCGCGTGACCACTGGGCTGGTGGTTGGACTTACAGACACAGGGCCTCCTGGGATTAGCAGTCAGGTCACTCCCTCTACCTACACAAGACAAATGTTGGTTATTACATATCTGTAGGCAGATTGCATCCAGGTTTGAGCATACATTTACATGTTGAAACATACCATTATTCCTGGGATGGTGTTTTGTTATGGAAAGACTTACAGGCACCATTTCGACTTATGGCATGTGATGGGCCTTGGTAGCTGTGATATTGGGTCCAGCAATACACATTGACAGTGTTACATCTCAGATACTCTGAGTATTAAATGCTGGTAAACTTCATGAACGAACAACACAGTGGCAAAAACTGAGCTGTGAGCATGCAGGACATTGCATTTTAGTGACTGGTTTTGTGTGGAAACTCCCCCAGGGATTCCTGTCAAGCCCTTGGGATGCAGAATGGGCAAGACCTTCTCCTCCCAGGGAAAGAGTCTTAATGGGGCACTGGGAGGGCCACAACCAGTCTTGTTGGCCTTCACTTGTTGCCTGGGGGCCAGAGAATGCACCTTGCACCTCAGGTCATTCCCCCTCTTCCTAATGTCCTCCTTTGGGCGCAGGGAGGTGCCTACAGCATTCATTCTGTCGACAATCCTTTGCCATATATCGATTTTCCTACTGAGAAGAGTATGCCGGACTTGGGCTCCAAACAACTTTGGCTCTACTCCTATGATTTCGTCCACCATGATTTCACAACTCTTCTTCAGAGAAATGCGGATTCTTGGGAAGTGACATGGTGGACAACTAAAGTGGGTGACTGGGACTTACTTTACAGGAAACATGCAATAGGGAGTGAAAGGACAAAAGTGTGTGCAAGGGGTTAAATGGGATAGTGAACAAAGGGATGCCTTATTTATCAATATAAACAAAACAGCAGTCACTGGTGTCTTTCTTGTAGGCGAGATGCAAATAATTTTGGTCTATGGAAGGGTGTGTTTTATAGTGTGATTTGTAGGTGTGTCTACTGGAGCAACGTTTGTCAGCTATGTTGTTTTTGAGTTCGTCCAATGTGTACTTCTCTGTTACTTTGCTGAACGCGTACACAGTAGTCGACCGCCATTAGCTAATTGCTGAAAGGGGATCACCATGGCGACTGCATGTTTGTAATAGGCTCGGTGGCTGGCCATGGCGCTGTCGGCGCTGGAGGTCAGACTGCATAGATACAAGACTGCTGTGCCACTGGAGGTCCGGCTTTTCTGCTTTGTGGGAGGTGAATCTACCTGCTTGTATCATGATACAGCAGGCTAGGGACAAGGGTGCAGTGGTCTTTTTAGGACTGCCTACAAGGCTGTCTGGTGAGCCGACCACCAACCTCACAATCAAGCCCTTAGTGATTAAGTTTGATCTTGCTTTCTCTAATAAATTGTGCTGTCCCCATACCCTTCCATCGCACTTTTATTGGTTTTGGTTTTAACTCAGGAAATGATTACATTCTTGATTCCTATAAGCTTGGAAAACTAATATGTGACTTCACTACTTACTCTATTGCTTTAAGTGACCACCTCCCTCAGAATGTTAATGTCAGACAGGGATGAGGCCCTAACAACAACCACTTTGTACATTCTCCTGATAATGTGCTACTAATCACCCGGAATGGCATATTGCTAATCTTGACTCTTTTTTAGAAAATTTGATCACAATCTACAGGGGCACTTTCAATAGCTGTCTAGATAACAATTTTGAATGTTAGCAAACTAGCCCTTCCAAGAACATCACCTCAATCCAATCCCACTAGACCTGGGGGGTTTAATAGTGTTGCACTAAAGTCCATAAGCTTCTCTTGAAAGCCCTCCATAGGACTCCATGCTGGCCCGCCAAAGTGAGTAGGAGTAGGTGCACACATGCTTAAGGACCGGAAGAAAGAACTGAAGCATCTAGCATGGGAATCCATGACTGAAGCCAGTCAGCCTAAGGATTCTTCTGCCTTTTAGTGCATAATTAACAGCCCTTTTTTACAGGATGACAGCGCACCTAGTTTAGAGCTGGCCATCAATGAGTCTGACTGGACTGCCCACTTCTCTGAGATTTATTTTATGCCCACTCATGCCCCCAGAAGTTTGCTTTCCATTACTTTTGTGACATCTACCTCTAACAATTTTTATTGTTACATTAAGCATAGACCTTGTACAAAGTTAATTTGGAGTTAATCCTATTGTGGCAAGTACCCATGATATTGGTTGTATTGTCGTGACGTGTGAAGCATGCCATTTTCATTTGAGGCAGGCAGCTGCTGAAATGTGCATCTCATTAGCACTTGGGAGGATGGCCTGAAAATGCCATCTTGCCACCAGTGCAGGCAAAAGAGTGGCTAGGCAAGATATGTCTTTTGCCATTTTGAGGCCTAGTTGATTGTGATACAGGCAGACCCAGGAGTTTGAGGTATATGTGACTAAAGTCATCATGTGGCCAGTGTATTATGAATGTTTCTGCTGCCAATACCATTCTGGTTCTGCATCTTGAGGCCTTTGGGATCATTCTTTTGCACACCGGGTAAGCTGCCCTTCGTGTCTTCAATAGTTTCATCTTGGGTTCGCAGGACAAGATGGAACTCGGTGGAGAGACACATATCAGAGTTTAGCATGATTTGTATCTTGGTCACTCCCAGGTGAGTCAATTTAAATTGAGAGTTTGCAAGCAAGGGTATTTGGACAAGTGACCACTGGTCTGGTGTTTTGGAGTTAGAGAAACAGTGCCTCCTAGGAGTTGCAGTCATATCACTCTCCATACTACACACACTCGACAAATGTTGGCCTCCCAGGTGAGTAAACTTCAATTCAGAGTTCACAAATAGATGGATTTGGGCAAGTGGACATTGGTTTTGATGTTGGAGTTAGCGATACGGTGCCTATTGGGCTTTTCATGATCACTTCCTCCACTTCCCACCACCATTCAAATGTTATCCTCCCAGGGGAGTAAACTTCAATTGAGACTTACCGGGATATTTGGGCATTGGAACACTTGGCTTGTGTTTGGCATTAGAGAGATAGAGCCTTCTGTCTTTAGCAGTCATGTTACTCCCTCTACTTCATACACTTGATAAGTGAGTACTCTTTATTTGTGCGTTTCCAAAGAAGGGTTTTTAGAGAAGTGAACAATTTACTGGTGGTTGGAGTGACAGTAATAGAGCCTCCTTTTGAATTGCAGTCATATAACTCCCTGTACTATACACACTATACAGTCAGTCAGAATAACTTTATTCGGTCTAAATTAGACCATAAAAGTGCAGAAATAACAACATTAAATTAACCAGTTATTAAAAATGGAATACATCAATAAATAGAAAATTAAATCAGTTTCAAAAAGCTAGGTACAAGCTGAACATGGGTAAGAAAATAGAACAGTTGTAATGTGCAAATTGACAAATAGTATGAACTGTTCCAGATATTTCATAACAGAAACAGCATATACTTGATTGATTGAAATACTTTATTTCGGCGGTTTGCCCTAAAAACATGGATAAACAAATACATTATACAAACAATACATTAATAAATATAGATTTATATATTATTAATATATAACAGTAAAAACGAAATTCTCATAAAAGACAGCAAAGACTAATCGATCTCTAGTCTTCTAAAATGCTCCATTTCTTATACACCCTATATTGCTTGTCACAATATATTACTACAGCCATCTCTGTGTGGGTTTTGTTAGCTCCACATTATCAGCTTAAAAATCCTTAAAACCTTTTCAGCAATTAAAAACACCTGTTTAAAACATTTATGCCCCACCTCCACTACCACCCATGCTCATTCAGAGCATGACTTCTATGTTATATATAGAACTAGTCAAGATCCTCATAAAGTGACAGTGCAACAATGAGCCTATCAAGAGCCTTAATTTACCAGAGTCCTTAAACTTCAAGTGAAATACCTCCTCTGGCCCCCTCCCAAGCCCCCTCCCGAGCCAGAGCCCTATCTCTTCTGATCCACACACCCAGGAGAAAACGGCTCATAGGATAGACTAAAGTCTTGTCTGTACTTGTCTTAAACAGGCGCATTGCCACTCCGTAATCCCCAAGCCCCAGGTATAAGAAAACTAGTCTAAGCCACCACCGCCTTGAAGCTCAGTGCCGGGGGCAGACAATAGCAATATGATTGACTGTTTCGGGCTTAGATTTGCACGGGGGCATAAGGCAGATGGCCCATCTCCTCGCCATGAACTACAGAAAGCGTTTAAGGGCAAGCAGCCGTATCTAAATCGCAGATACAAACTTTTTGCCCTAGGTGGCGTAACATAGTCCAGGAAATCTTCAAATTTGGGCACAACTTTGAATTCCAGATATGTTTCTGTGAGATAACTAAGTTTAGCCCTATACTGTTGACGCTCCCTAATATACTGCCAGTAAGCCACCTTAACTACCTGTTTATCTTCACTGCGGATTTGGTCTGGCTGTTCCCAAAGTGCCTCAAGCTTAAACTTTTTAAACCATGCGAAGACAAAGCCCGGCAAAGGGACTTTCTGAGCTAGGTCTAGCCTTATCAACAGTCTTACACATGCACTGTACGTGGCCAACTTGGGTGTAGACCAAACCAGTATCCAATAGAGTAGGGGTTTTATCTGTATTTGATCAATCACCCGATTAATACCCATATCATATCTCAAGGGTATAAGCGGGATACTAAGTGGTACGACCACTAGCGCCCTAATAAAATTGTTTTCAGCTATCTCTATCCTATGTGAGTTAGCATACCCCCATATTTCTGCTCCATAGGTTGCTGCATTGAGGGCCTTAGCTCCATAAGCCTCAAGAGCTGGTGAGATAGAGCACATGCTTGTGACACTGAAGAATCGAAGAATGGCGTTAGATCTATGTGCTGGTGTAAGGGAACATTTTACTACTTGAGGGTCCCATTTAAATTTTGGGGACAAGGTGATACCTAGATAATCAAATTCTGACACCCTTTCAAGGTTGGAATCACCCACTTTTATGCTCCTTGTTCTGACTGTAGAATTTTCAAAGACCATAAACTTGGTCTTAGAGCAGTTTATCTCCCTCCCCTTCTCTCTACAAAAGGACCAGAATTTTAACACCAAATTTTGCAGTCCCATTGGTGACTTGGAAATTAGCAGTGATTAATCTGCAAACAGAAGGATGGATATTTTCCCATCACAAACGGTGGGAAAATCATTACACCGTCTGAGATATTCGGTGATGCCATTCATATATAAAGAAAAAAGCTTAGGGGCCAGCACACAGCCTTGTGGAACCCCTGGCCTATCAGAATTCTAGATTTCACTTCTCCTTGCCCACCTCAGTGGACCTGGGCGTAGTTTCCACAATGTAGTATCATCAAGATGTTCACTTGACTACTAGGGACTCCCATCTTCTTTAGAACATTCCACAGTTTATCATGTGGGATTAAGTCAAAAGCAGCTTGCAGGTCAACAGAGGCTACATATACCTCGGACGTTGGAGGAGGACCTGTTTCCAGTACAATACTGAAAACCTTAATACCTGATTGATGGTACTTGTCTTGGGACGAAATCCTGCCTGCAAGGGTGGGAATATCTCTACCCTAGCCACCCAACCCAACAGTTTGTCAAGAACCTGCCTAGCAAATATTTTTGGAGATTATCCAGCAGGATGATAGGGCAATAGTGCGCAGGGCAGCGTGAGTTTCCTTTTCTGAACACAGGAATAATTTCAACCCCTTTCCAGGTATCCGGTATTTTGCCCCTGCTTACTATTGCATTAGAAAGAGTATTTATATATCCTGCCCACACTTGTTGTTCAGACTTGTATAGGTCTCTGGGAATCCCATCCAAGCCAGGAGCTTTAAGAGGTTTCAGACTATCGATAGCTACCAGCATATCTTCCATTGAAAAAAAGATTTGAGGACTATCTGCCTCACCTGCCTCACTCAAAGCTACAGAAGGGTTCTCCGCCTCTAATGCTTAATTAGGATCTACTAAGGGGCTCCTAGTGTGTTGATGTGGGGTACCACCAGAGATCACCCCCTTACCATTTGCACTCACTGACTATAGAGCACCAAAACCTTCCTCCTACTTATCTGGTGCAATGTTACAGCATCTCAAAGTACCCAGTTCACCGGTTCCATCTGATTTTATGGCCCAGAAGGCATGATTATCTCTTAGCTTTAATGCCTTAAGTAGCTTTTGCCAGCTTTCATCAACTCTCTCTTTCCTTGCCACCCTTTGAGCCATTTTATACATTGTACTTAATATCTGCTCGATTACACTCCCTTGTGGCGGTTGCCAGTGCCCTCTTAGCCATCCTACGATCCTGATTAAACCAATGTGGATGTTTTACTCCCGACCTATAGCTGCCTCTGTATCAATTTAAGTTTATCAAACAGTAGACTATGAGTTTGTAAAAAAAGATTAGGGTCTACATGCAGATCTTCAAATTCGTCTGAAAACTGTACGACCACTAATAGATCTCAGCATGCACTTCCCGATCAGCCAGGACTCTAGGCCACATTACTTGTCGCTGATTATTAGAGATACTAGGTTCCGGCAGGTCTAAAAGTCCCCTGTTGGGAGACTTAACAAATTTCCCTCCATTAAGCCATACTCCTAGCAGGCAATGGTCACTCTCAGTGGTGCTAAGTACCTCCATATCTACCAGATCCGGCCATAATAGCACATCCAACAGGATATAATCAATCATACTCCTCTGGTGCCCCCTTCTAAAAGTGGGCGCTCGTGCTTGATCCAAATTTGTTCTCCCATTACAGGTACATAGCCCGTGGGCCGTCACCATTGCCACTATCTGCAGGGCCACGTGGGAAGGATGACTTATATACTTGATTATTAGGATGCCTTATGAGTTTAGTGTGAACATTATGGTGAAAAAATATTATGATAAAGCAATATAAAAATGTAAATAAAAAAACAAAGCAATCTTCTTGTGCAAATTGGCAAAGGCCGTCCTAGTATGTCACAGCCAAGCTGATATATACTTAATTAAAATCCTTAAAAAACACAATCTTGACAGGAACAAATCACAATACAATGCATTCCAATTCCACATAAGGTACCTTGTGCATTTGATTTAGGCAATGTCACAGACATGTTATAATAAAATGATCTCAAGATTCAGGTCCCGTAACCGTTTGCTTTCTGTAACTTTATGGCAGACCTCATAAAATTCCAGCAGCATGACAAATTTTCTGTGAAGCGGTGGATTGCAAATATCTCACACCATATTTATTTGATGTAAAATGAATATGTTTAAAAATGGGGCAAAGAAAACGAGGCCAAAACACAAAATACAATTTACAAAAAAGCATAAAATGCAATGTGGATTGGACTGAAACATTATCACATGGGCAGCAAGAACAAATAGTTATTCTTGACCCAGCCACTGGAAAGTCTACCAGATGATGAATTAAGTGAAGTCTCAGCCTTGTCATATAGAACCTATGCTGTGGTTTAGTTAACCATAACAGGTACATATTCCCCCCTGAGATATTATCGAGCTGCATAAAATTCAGCATGGAAACCATATTCAGGGCTTTTATAATGCGTCCTTCCTCACTATGAGACAAATACCGCTGTTTAACAAATTTTTTATGTGGAGGCGAATCTCATCAAGGGAATCAAAAAGTGTGTTCAGGCCAAGATCATAAAAGTTACTTTTAACATATGTCAGCCATGAAATGCCATGCCAATTGTCCAGCTTTAAGCAATCTGCTAAAACTAGGTGGGTAAATACAGCCTTTGGGGTGCCCCAAATTTGTATCCATAACAACAGGGGGGGCCATGCCCACGAAGCCCTCAATATAATCTGATCCTGATTCGAGGTGGAGAATACAACCTGCTGTGCTTTGACGCCATGCTAGCAAGCAGCATTAAAAGTTATTCTCAACAGCTTGCAGTCGCCCTGGGGAACTACAGCCCCACATACCAGCACCATACACCCCAAGTGAGAGCCATTTGCTTCTATACAGCTGAATCACTTCCCTAATGGGTTTATAGCCAAGCTGGCTAGAAAATCTGAGTAGAGCATCAGATACTGCCCCCAATTTAAGTACTCACTGGATTATCACACACTATACAAATACTATCCTCCCAGGTAGGTACACTTCTATTGAGAGTTAAGATACAGGGGTTTTTGGACAAGAGAACACTGGGCTGGCATTTGGTGTTACAGTGACGGACCCTCCTGGCCTTAGCAGTCATGTCACTCCCTCTACTACACACACTTACAAATGGTATCCTCCCACCTGTTAACTTACATTGAGAATTGCCATAAAGGGGTCTTTCAAATAAATGAACCCTGTTCTGGTGTTTTGAGTTGCTGAAACAGTATCTCCTCTAAGTTGCATTCAGGATCTAGTTCACCCACATTTCCAATGTTATCCCGCCAGGTGTGTATACTTCATTTGGGAGTTGACCCACAGGGGTTTATGGGTGTTTGAAGTCACAGATAGAGAGCCTCCTGGGAGTTGTAGTCAGGTCGGTCTCTCTAGTACACACGCTATACAAATATTATCCCCCAAGGTGAGTACACTTCATGTGTGAGTTACCAAACAGGAGTCTTTGGAGAAGATTCACTGGAGTGGTGGTTGGAGTGACAGTAACAGAGCCTCCTGGGAGTTACAGTCATGTAACTCTCTGTACTTCACACACTGTACACATGGTATCCTCCCATATGAGTACACTTAATTTGAGAGTTACCAAACAATGGTAAGTGGACAATAGTACACTGGGCTGGTAGTTGGTTTTACATACACAGGGCCTTCCTTAGTAGTCACGTCACTCCCTTTACTTCCCACATTTGACAAATGGGATCCTCCAAGCTAAGTAAACTTAAATTGTGAATTGCCAAACAGAGGTATTTAGACAATTAACATTGTTTTGGTGTTTGGAGTTGCTGAAACAGTGCCTTCCGCGAGGTGCAGTCAGGTCACTCTCTGTAGTACACACACTGTGCAAATATTATTCCCCCCAAGTGAGTATATTTTATTTGTGAGTTAACAAACAGGGGTGGATGATCAAGTGACAACTGTGCTGGTATTTGTATTTACAGACACAGGGCCTCATGGGGGTTGCAGACATGTCAGTCCCTGTACTACACACACTACACAAATAGTATCTCCCCAGGTGAGTACACTTCAAGTGCGAGTTACCAAACAAGTCTTTGGAGAAGAGGACACTGGACTGGTGGTTGGAGTGACAGTAACAGAGCCACCTGAGAGTTACAGTCATGTAACTCCCTGTACTACACACACTATATACATGGTATTCTCCCAGGTGAGTACACTTCAATTGAAAGTTAAGACACAGGGGTCCTTTGACAAGAAAACACTGGGCTGATGGTTGGAGTTACAGATACAGGGCCTGCTGGGAGTTGCAATCAGGTCACTCCCTCTAGTTCCCAACACTTGACAAACGGCATACTCCCAGCCAATCCTGATGCTGCTCTGTGCAGCGTCAGGATTGGCCACATGGCAGGCTGGAAGCCTGTGCCTGTGTGCAGCTATAACGCAGGAGAGAGGATCAGTGTGTGGCAGAGGAGGTACGTTTTTTTAAATTATTTTGTTTTAATAAATATTAATGTATTAAACCTCCCGCGTGTGCCGTGTCACCCCGCCACTGGTAATCCCACAAGCTGAAACTGTGTGTTACAGGTACACAGTGTCCTGTTCAGGATTACAACCATTACACACAAACTGATACTTACAAGTGTCTGGTCACACCAAGCATTTTTTTCAAGTGTACAGTACATAGGCTGTCCATATGTCTGAACCTGTGTAACATAAGAATGTGTGACTTATACTGAGTCAAAGTACATATTCCAGGGTACAGTCCCCCAGACCACAGAAGGGAGGGATTTGTCAGACACTGTCCTGTAGAATAGGCAAGCATGAAAGTGGATGATGTCAGTAGCTTGAGCCGTATCACATACCACACCAATGTAATCCAACATCACATAATCCAAGATACAGACAGATTGCAGTACAGCAATCCTTGCTCACAGGCCCACGTTATCCAATGACCATGAATTTGGGAATATGACACAAACATATGTCAGAGTTGTGGCACAGGCACTGTGGCTGCAATGATGAAACACATCTACAGTTGCGTACAGGTCATACAAGAATAGTTTTAACCAAGTGCGAGAATGTTTAAATGACTTGCTCGCAATCAGTGACTACATATTTCATGCCCACATGATGACACACATGATGTAATTGGCCCAACACAGCACACAAAACAACTCCAATGTGCGCTTCTGACCTTCCCCTTAAAATCTGTTTAAGCTGTCTTGGCACAGGTCTTATGCACCCCAAATCTGTGACCTATGTTACATGGAACAATCCATGTCCACTTTGTATGTCAGAACAGCATCAGATACATGTCAATGTCGCAGCTCTGAAATGCCCATATGAGGATGTCATGGTGACAGTGCCTGTACAAAGACAAAACAAGAAGTATAGGCTTGAAAACGTACCCATTACACAAATCACACAGCAAGCTACTGGAAATGTAATTACATTGCAATGAAACTGACAAACAAAGCAACATCATCAAAGTGGGGATATGTCAAAGGCTAACTCTTCAAGCAGCCTTTGGCTGACTATTGCAGAGTATCAGGTCCCTAGTTGTTGATAAAACACTCAACACACACATTCTCACAACTATAGTTCATTGTACAGTCACAGTCATGACGTCACATAACATACTAACACTATCATACTAAAACTCATGAAAAGTAGCTGTTGATGAAATCTTCCTGCAAGTCAGCACCTTCCCCTTCACTACTGGCATCCTCACTTGGCATTTCAGGATTCTCACCCAGTGGTACTACAGACTCCCCCTCCTCTGGGATATATGAGATATTCCTCCACAGGGCGATGTTGTGGAGCATGCAGCATGCCACAATGTGTGGGGGAGGGCTCCATCACTATTGTCAAAACACCTAAATCTGGCATTCAGGAGCAAAAAGACCACTCTACTACCTGTCTTGATCCTCCATGGGCCTCAATGAAGCGGACTCCTCCTGGTGTAGTTGGACTCCTTAGTTGTGTCAACAACCAAGGATGGTTTGGATATGCCAAGTCTCCTGTCAAGTAATCGGACATATGTGTAACGAGTCACTCACTTCATGCCTGTAGCAACTGACATTGCACACACAAAATTCTGGACCGATGTGACTTACCAACCAGCCAGGCCCTCTCTGGTTTCAGTTGTGACATCAGCTGGGGTATGGTGCTGTTCCGCATTACAGAGGAATCATGGGCTGAACTAGGGAACTGGGCACAGGTGTTTGAGATGTAGCAATCTGACACGCAGACCATTTTCACGTTGATAAAATGGAAGTTTTTCCTGATGCAATAGTCTTGTTCACTGGTCTGCGGTGGTACCAAGGCAACATGTGTGCCATCAATGGCTCCCACATGTGGGAGGCGAGCAAAACCATAGAAGTCAACCTTCACCTTGGCTAAATCATCATGTTGAGGGAACTTGATATAGTTGTCAATGGGTTTCATCATTGCTGAGAGAACATCTCTTAACACAAAGCTGAACATAGATTGGGACATACTACCAGATATGACCACTGTATATTGGAAGGACCCTGTGGCCAGGAAGTGCAATACTGTCATGAGTTGAACAATGGGTAGTATGTTCCAACTGACAACATAATCCACAATTGTTTGCCTAGTCAGACGGTACTGTTTTATGATGTGACGGTTTGAAGGACTGGCACCTAGGGTACCTCTGTGCCAAAATACATGAGTTGGAGCATTAGTCACTGTGTCCACAACAACATTCATGATGTATATAAACAAAATCATATGACAAAGCATTTCTGACTGGAAATACATTACACCCAGTACACATCACAGCTGTCAACTACACAAGGCATTGTCCACACACAAAAAGGACAGATGTGACTTACAAACCAGCCAGGCCCTCTCTGGGTACAGTTGTGACATTAGCTGGGGTATGGTGCCATTCTGCATTATGAAGGAATCATGGAATGAACCCAGATAATGGGCAAAAAAGTTAAATTTAGAGAGCCACCAAAACAACAACTTGCACATTGATGGAATGAAATGTCTTCATGTTGCAAAATACTTGTTCATTGACCTGCAGTGGTACCCAGCTAACATCTGTGCCATCAATGGCCCCCACTATGTGGGATGCATGCACAACCATAAACGTCAGCCCTCACATGACCTAAATCCTTAGGTCAGGGAAACCAGATATGGCTGTCCAGGTGTTTCAAGACTGCTGAGAGGACATCCTTCAACACCAGAATGAACATAGGTTGGGACATACCAGCAGCTAGGGCCACTGTATGTTAGAAGAACCCTGTGGCTAGGAAGTGCAATACTTACATGGCTTGTAGAATGGGTGGTATGCTGGTTGGATAACAAATAGCTGGCATCAGATCTGGCTCCAACTGACAACATAAGTCCACTATTGTTTGCCTGTGTAGGCGATAATATATTATTGCACCATGGTCTGATGGTCTGGCATTAGACGGTAGACAGGAGGTTGTCCCATCCTCCCTCTCCCTGGGTACCTATGTATGACAAGACAGGATTTCTAACATTAGTCAGGGTGTCCACAGCAACATACATGATGCCTGTCAATGATATCACGTGACAAGGCATTTTTGAATGGATAGACATGGCAACCAGTTCACATCACAGCTGCAAATAATACAAGAGTCACCTGTGAGCCCCATGGTTTTTCACACATGTGTCCACAACATGTATATGGACCAAACTCACAGATGTGCAACACAATTGCCCCTGACTGCGTCACACTGTTAAATGCCATCTGTGGGACCCGTAACATACTGCAATGGTGTTTGAGCAGTAAGACCTACATGACAAGTCAGGATAAGCATGTTTGTGAGGTTAACAGTCTCTTTTTGGAGGTGTGACAGTTTATAAAGCCAAATATAGCATTTCAGGCCAACAAAATGGCAGCTGCCTACCCTACTCCACTGGGCATTAGGAACCGCCTGTGACTGCAGGCGGAAGTTATCATGGCGGTTGCAACCACAGCAGACACAGCTATAGACTAATGTTGTTGCCAGTGGCTGTCACGGGCCAGTGGCTGTGTCTGCCTGCAGTGACGAACCCATATGTGGCAGACGGGTTCTGCAGATTCACTCACTTGACCCCTGACACTGCAGCCAGCAACACCTCCATGACCTGAGCGGCTATGTGCTGCCTCTGGGAGCAATCATGCCACGTCTAGCAGGTAATAGGGCCTCTGCCTTCTCTTCAGAGGAGCTGGCGAGGCAGTTAATGAGGTCCTGCCCCTGTATGGACAGCTCTGTGACTCACAGTGGAGCAGGTATGTACCTCATGTGAACAATTTCCTCTCTACTTCAGCATCCTTTCCCTCCTCACAGGCTAGAATGTGCCCATGTGTCCCAGTTAGACTACTCATGTGCCTGTTGTTGCAGTCTGTGGGATAGACAATGTGCAGGTATTGGTGGCCAGTGCGATATGTTAAGTTCAGTCACATTTTGGTGTGTGATGTTTTTGGGGTCATAGATCATCCTTGTGTTGGACACACATAACTAGGTGAGGAGACATTACTGCTATCCACTGACATCTCTTTTCTCATGATTGTTGTAAATGTCAGACAACATGTATGTGCACGACAGCATGAGTTGTGTATGCATGTTGTTTGAGTCAGTTGAGAGTCACATGAGCAATGTGTACAATGCTACAGATCTTTCAAACCACATTTGCTCTTACTAACCTGTTGCACAGAAGGCATATCATGAGTCACTCTGCCCTTCCGGTTGCCACACATACCACATGCCAAATTGCTGTTGGCTACATGATGTATTGTTATGCATGGAAGTGATGGGAATGGGGTGTCATGTAGTTTCTGTCAGCTCAGCCTGCAGAGACCAGGGCCTGTCAAATGCATCTCCCAGTATGCACTCTTGGCTGTGGTAGAGACACTGTGGCTATGCAACTGTGTCATTGTGCCCACTCCCTGTGCCCCAGCAGATCCTGTCATGTGGCCAATATGAGACTCTGGTGGCAAAACCTACCCTACATCCCACATTCCTTTGACGAGACTTACATATGTTTATTCTATGTAAATAATGTTATTCATTACAAATATACAACCAACTGCTATGTTAACTATCATTCTAAACATCAACAATACTAATTAAATGACATAAACTACTCCCACTACATATAAATACATTTTAACAAAATAATTTAACACTAAAATAGTTATGTTAAATATTTCCCCCTCCAACGTAACCCACTTTGGAGAAAGTGTTGCATACTAAAACGGTCACATTTACTATTCTGACTCCAATTTAAAACAATTTGGGTAAGATGTTGGACACAAAGGACCTGATTATGAGTTTGGCACCCCTAAGACCTCCAAACATATAGTGGCAGTCCGACCGATGCAATCCTGGTGGTCTGACCGTCAGATTATGATCCTGGCAGTCAGACTGTCAGCAGACCGCTGCCACTGGCAGGATCAGGGATCCCAACAGGTTTGTGGCAGTGAAAGTCATGGTCAGCCACAGAGGCTTTCCTTTCTGCCAGCCTTTTCATTGCTGGGTCCCTGCCACGAAAAGGCTGGCAGAAATGTAGAGTTGGGGCCACAGGAGGGCCCCTGCACTGCCGACAACCATGTCATGGGCAGTGCAGGGGTCCCCCTGTCAGCACCCTTGGAATGCTCACTGTTTGCCATGTGTGCAATGGCACTGGCCTCAGGGAGCCGATGCCAATACCACCACACTGTTTCTGCCGGTCAGTCTGCGGAAACATTATAATGTAATGTTTCCACCAGTCAGCAAGGCAAAAACAACATAATTTGATGGTGGTGAGGCTGCCGGCTTGACGGCCGGCTCCCTACCACCATATTGGAGTTCGGGCGGTTCAACCCTTGAACTCGTAATGATGCTCTAAATGGTCAACATATATAATTCCAACACCAAACTAAACGAGTTGAAGAAGGTGCTAGACAACAAAGAGGCTACATATACTATTCCCACTCCAATCTAAACTATTCTTGGGCAATTGTTGGGCACTAAAGGGGAAAATTTACTAGTCCCGTTCCAATCCAAACAATTTTGGGGAAGGCATTGGACAGTTAAAAGAGTGACATTTACATTTACTATTCCCATTCCAATCTAAATCATTTTGGGGAAGGTTTGAGACACTAAGGCCCTCATTATGACATTGGTAAATCCCACTTACCGCCATGCTGATTGCCGCCAACATACCGCCGCCGAGCTGGATATTCACTAACCATATTATGACACACACACACCAATCCGTCACTATACAGCGACACACACAAATCCACCAGCCCAAAGGTCAGTTATGAACTGGCAGTATCAAAACCCACACTGTTACACCAACAGAACAATGCCCACAACATTATGACCCACGAATCACCACGGCGGATATTCAATGGCGGTAAATCGTTGGCAGTACGTACTGCCGCGCTCAAAATACACACACACATACAAAACATTACATTGGTCAAGTCAAACTACTCACACCTGACACACATTCACACACCACACCCACACCACTATAAAACACATACCCACATTACCCACAACCCTTTACGACTACAAACAATTGCCACCAGAGAGAGACAGCAAGAGCACCCACACAACCAGAGCCACATACCACCATCACCTATACACCACCCACGCACCTTACATCACACATCCCAACACATCACCCTACATATCCTCACCCACACCACTCACACTTCACCCATGACACAACAACCCCCCAGTTTCTCTGAGGAGGAGCTAAGGGTCATGGTGGAGGAAATCATCCAGGTAGAACCACAACTATTTGGAGCACGGTTGCAGCAGATATCCATTGCTAGGAAGATGGAGCTATGGCTGAAAATCGTGGACAGGGTCACCGTCGTGGGACAGCACCCCAGAACAAGCGATGACATCAGGAAGAGGTGGAACAACCTACGGGGGAAGGTGCGTTCCACTTCAGCAAGACACCAGCTCGCAATACAGAGGACTGGCGGTGAACCCCCACCTCCTCCCCCACAACTAACAACATGGGAGGAGCAAGTCTTAGCAATCATGTATCCTGAGGGCCTGACAGGAGTAGGAGGAGGACTGGACTCTGGTAAGTCAACTCTCAATTGCTAACACCCCCCCTACCTGCATGCCATCACATAACCCCACCCTTACCCTCACTCCCATCACTCCACTACTTCCCACACACCCCATCATCACAACCCACTCATCCCAATGCCAAGCACTGCATGGTCTACCAATGCATGGAGGCCACTCATGGCCCTGCATGGACACCTATCACTACAGCATACACACTAGAGAGAATCAGCTAGCCCACCAAATAACAATTCACACAAGGCAAAGCTGCCAGGGCAATAACAACCATAGAGGGCAACCCATCCATGCACAATATGTCACACACAGAAACATTAACACTGCATTTACATCCCCACTAGTATCCCAGCCAATGTCACCAGAGAAGAGGTGCCAGCAACATCCAGTCCCCCCACAGAAGAGGCCCACAGTAATGACAGCAGCTCTGGTCGCCTGGATCTGGATGACCAACATGGCCCATCAGGGACCTCCGTACAGTCGGTAAACCAGGCACAGTTTCACACCACCACAGAGCCTCAACTCTCAGGAAACACCACCACAGCACCCACCCAGTGTGCCCATACCTCAGTCCCCAGGGCACGTCAGTCAGCAGTGTGTCCACCACTACAGGGACCCCAGACCACCCCACAAACCCAGGACAATCAGGGACCTGGGGCCAGTAGCAGTGGGCACACAGTTCAGGGGACAGAGGTACAGGGCAACAGGGAAGCTGGGAGGACTGCTGTGCACCAGAGGGAGGACAGGACCAGGGAACCGACTCTCCAGGAGGCACTCACCATGATCCTGGGAGCATACCAACATTCCCAGGATATGCTGGGCCAGATCACGGACAAGATGCAGGAGAACATGTGGCTGCAGGAGGAACACTACCAGGGGAGAAGGGAGGACTTGAAGTCTATTAACACCACCCTGGTCTCCATTGCAGGGGTGCTGGCAGACATGGCCAACAGTATGAGGGAGGCAGTGGCAAACCAGCGGGCCCCTGTGTGAGAAAGTAGCCTCTTTCTAGCCTTGTTACCCCCACTTTTGGCCTGTTTGTGAGTATATGTCAGGGTGTTTTCACTGTCTCACTGGGATCCTGCTAGGCAGGGCCCAGTGCTCATAGTGAAAATCCTATGTTTTCAGTATGTTTGTTATGTGTCACTGGGACCCTGCTAGCCCGGACCCCAGTGCTCATAGGTTTGTGGCCTATATGTATGTGTTCCCTGTGTGATGCCTAACTGTCTCAATGAGGCTCTGCTAACCAGAACCTCAGTGGTTATGCTCTCTCTGCTGTACTAATTGTCACTAACAGGCTAGTGACCAATTTTACCAATTCACATTGGCATACTGGAACACCCTTATAATTCCCTAGTATATGGTACTGAGTTACCCAGGGTATTGGGGTTCCAGGAGATCCCTATGGGCTGCAGCATTTCTTTTGCAACCCATAGGGAGCTCTGACAATTCTTACACAGGCCTGCCACTGCAGCCTGAGTGAAATAATGCCCACGTTATTTCACAGCCATTTACCACTGCACTTAAGTAACTTATAAGTCACTTATATGTCTAACCTTCACCTGGTGAAGGTTGGGTGCTAAGTTACTTAGTGTGTGGGCACCCTGGCACTAGCCAAGGTGCCCCCACATCGTTCAGGGCAAATTCCCCGGACTTTGTGAGTGCGGGGACATCATTTCACGCGTGCACTATACATAGGTCACTACCTCTGTATAGCGTCACAAAGGTAACTCCGAATATGGCCATGTAACATGTCTAAGATCATGGAATTATCACCCCAATGCCATTCTGGCATTAGGGAGACGATTCCATGATCCCCTGAGTCTCTAGCACAGACCCGGGTACTGCCAAACTGCCTTTCCCGGGGTTTCACTGCAGCTGCTGCTGCTGCCAACCCCTCAGACAGGTTTCTGCCCTCCTGGGGTCCAACCAGGCCTGGCCCAGGAAGGCAGAACAAAGGACTTCCTCAGAGAGAGGGTGTTACACCCTCTCCCTTTGGAAAAATGTGTCAGGGCTGGGGAGGAGTAGCCTCCCCCAGCCTCTGAAAATGCTTTGATGGGCACAGATGGTGCCCATCTCTGCATAAGCCAGTCTACACCTGTTCAGGGATCCCCCAGCCCTGCTCTGGTGCGAAACTGGACAAAGGAAAGGGGAGTGACCACTCCCCTGACCTGCACCTCTCAGGGGAGGTGCCCAGAGCTCCTCCAGCGTGCCCCAGACCTCTGCCATCTTGGATTCAGAGGTGTGCTGGCACACTGGACTGGTCTGAGTGGCCAGGGCCAGCAGGTGACGTCAGAGACTCCTTTTGATAGGCTCTTACCTGTGTTACTAGCCTATCCTCCCTCCTAGGTAGCCAAATCTCCTTTTCTGGCTATTTAGGGTCTCTGCTTTGGGGAATTCTTTAGATACCGAATGCAAGAGCTCACCAGAGTTCCTCTGCACTTCTCTCTTCACCTTCTGCCAAAGGATCGACCGCTGACTGCTCAGGATGCCTGCAAAACCGCAACAAAGTAGCAAAGACGACTACTGCAACCTTGTATCGCTTATCCTGACACCTTCTCAACTGTTTCCTGGTGGTGCATGCTCTGGGGGTAGCCTGCCTCCTTCTTGCACCAGGAGCTCTGAAGAAATCTCCCGTGGGACAATGGAATCCTCCCCCTGCAACCGCAGGCAACAAAAGACTGCATCACCGGTCCTCTGGGTCCCCTCTCAGCACGACGAGCGTGGTCCCTGGAACTCAGCAACTTTGTCCAAGTGACTCCCACAGTCCAGTGACTCTTCAGTCCAAGATTGGTGGAGGTAAGTCCTTGCCTCCCCACGCTAGACTGCATTGCTGGGTACCGCGTGATTTGCAGCTGCTCCGGCTCCTGTGCACTCTTCCAGGATTTCCTTTGTGCACAGCCAAGCCTGGGTCCTCGACACTCTAACCTGCAGTGCACAATCTTCTGAGTTGTCCTGCGGCGTCGTGGGACTCCCTTTTGTGTCTTCGGGTGGACTCTGGTTCACTCCTCTTCCAAGTGCCTGTTCCGGTACTTCTGCGGGTGCTGTCTGCTTTTGTGAGGGCTCCCTGACTTGCTGGGCGCCCTCTCTGTCTCCTCATCCAAGTGGCGACATCCTGGTCCCTCCTGGGCCACAGCAGCATCCAAAAACCCTAACCGTGACCATTGCAGCTAGCAAGTCTTGTTTGCGGTCTTTCTGCGTGGGAACACCTCTGCAAGCTTCTTCACGACATGGGACATCCATCTTCCAAAGGGGAAGTTTCTAGCCCTCTTCGTTCTTGCAGAATCCACAGCTTCTACCATCCGGTGGCAGCTTCTTTGCACCCTCAGCTGGCATTTCCTGGGCATCTGCCCACTCTCTACATTGTCGTGACTCTTGGACTTGGTCCCCTTGTTTCACAGGTACTCAGGTCCGGAAATCCACTGTTGTTGCTTTGCTGGTGTTGGTCTTCCTTGCAGAAACCCCCTATCACGACTTCTGTGCTCTCTGGGGGTTATAGGTGCACTTTACACCTACTTTTCAGGGTCTTGGGGTGGGCTATTTTTCTAACCCTCACTGTTTTCTTACAGTTCCAGCGACCCTCTACAAGCTCACATAGGCTTGGGGTCCATTCGTGGTTCGCATTCCACTTTTGGAGTATATGGTTTGTGTTGTCCCTATACCTATGTGCTCCTATTGCAATCTACTGTAACTTTACACTGCTTGCATTACTTCCTTTTGCTATTACTGCATATTTTTGGTATTGTGTACATATATCTTGTGTATATTTGGCATCCTCATACTGAGGGTACTCACTGAGATACTTTTGGCATATTGTCATAAAAATAAAGTACCTTTATTTTTAGTATATCTGTGTATTGTGTTTTCTTATGATATTGTGCATATGACACCAGTGGTATAGTAGGAGCTTTGCATGTCTCCTAGTTCAGCCTAAGCTGCTCTGCTATAGCTACCTTCTATCAGCCTAAGCTGCTAGAAACACCTCTTCTACACTAATAAGGCATAACTGGACCTGGTACAGAGTGTAAGTACCCCTTGGTACCCACTACAAGTCAGGCCAGCCTCCTACACCCTGACACTAGGTAGACTACTGAACAGCCCTCCACCTCAGCTGCCGCTAGTAGACAGGAGGCCCCGCCACAGGACCAACAGGCCACCAGCACACCTCCCCCTGCAGAAGGAGAACCACCCTGCTAATGTTCCCTGCAATCCAGGCAGAAGCCAGAGACTACTACTAAGACCCCTGCCAGTAAATAAGACTCTCCTGAATGTCACCCTTGTGTCCCACTCTGTCACCCTGTCCATCTTGAACTGCCATTGCTCCCCTTCCTATGCCCCCTTGGACAATGCACCTGTGCTACAAATAGACTGGACTCTAACCTGGACTTTCCTCCATTATCACCCCAGTCTACTGCACTTCCCCCTTTTCGTCAGGGCACTGCAATAAACACACTTAGAAAAAATACAAGTATGGAGTATGTCAAATGATTTAAGTATGTATACGTGTAACAATGTTTAAACATTGCAATTCAACTGTACAGTAATGTTTACATACGATAGACCTGTAGTTGGCTGCAGTGAATACACCAGGAGCAATTGTGGGGCACCAACATCTGCAAAAAGAGATGCCAGTGGGTACAGTGAGTGGGCATAGAAGTAGGAATTCACAGCCTGCATGTGACAATGTCAAACATCAAACTGTCAATGAAATGTGAAATAACACTGTCTTACCTGTGTGTCATTGGAAGTATTGACGAATGATTGCACTTCTGTTGTCCTCATCCTCGTCCTCTGCCTCCTCATCTTCACTGTCCACAGGGTCTACTGCTGCCACACGGCCATCCCCAGCCTCCTCCTCCTGCAGAAAAGGCACATGGCATCTCAAGGCAAGGTTGTGCAACATACAGCATGCCACGATTATCTGGCAGACCTTCTTGGGTGAATAGCACATGGATGGAGATGGAGGCACCGAAACCTGGCCTTCAGGAGGCCAAAGGTTTGTTCAATAATCTTTCTTGTTCGCCCATGTGCCTTATTGTAACATTCCTCAGCCCTTGTCCTGGGATTCTTCACAGGGGTCAGTATCCATGATAGGTTTGGGTAACCTGAGTCACCTGCAAATATCAAGGGACAACTGTTACCACCCACTAACTCCTTTCTCCCACACCATGCCCATACACCAACATTCACTGGTTGGGAACCAGGGCTCACCTATTAGCCACACCCTCCGCCCCTGGAGTTGGGCCATCACATTTGGGATGCTGCTATTCCTCAGGATAAAAGCATCATGCACCAAGCCTGGATACTTATGATTGACATGGGAGATGTACTGGTCCGCCAAACACACCATCTCGAGTGAGAACTTTTTTGATTTCTGAAGACCTGTTCATTTTGCCGGGGGACAAATGCAATATGTGTCCCATCAATCACACCAATGATGTTGGGGATATGTCCCATTGCAAAGAAGTCTGCCTTCACTGTGGCCAAATCCTGCACCTGGGGTAAAACGATGTAGCTGCACATGAGTTTAATCTGGGCAGACAACACTCTGGTCAGCACTACTGAGAACATTGGCTGTGACATTCCTGCTTCCAAGCCCACTGTCACTTGGAAAGAACCTGTTGCCAAAAAATGGAGCACTGATAGCACTTGCACAAGAGGGGGGATCCCAGTGGGGTGACGGATAGCAGATATCAGGTTAGGCTCCGATTGGGCACACAGCTCTGTGATTGTGGCCCTGTCAAATCTGTAGGTGTGGATAATGTGCCTGTCCTCCAATGTTGCCAAGTCCACAAGGGGTCTGTACATGGGGGAGATGTCTCCATCTCCTCTTCATCCACAGCAGTTGCAATCTATGGCGCAAAAGAGTGAGCAGCTGGTCATAATCTGTACATTGTAACCACTACAGTTCAATGCATATTGTGTTTGTTACAATTTATTGGTGGCATATGTCCAGAATGTGAAATTGTGTACAGTGATGCAGTTAGGATCCATGGCCTGCACCCCCCCCAAATGGCGTCCAACTGTCCAGTATGGAGGGACAGGTGGAAATGATGTAATTCCGCTGATGCTGTGCACCGTTGCGGGAGGCAGTCGGGAACCGCCGTGCAACTCCTCATTAGTTATCATTGGGCCCTATGGGGTACAGTGGTCAATGGTGATGTATGTCGGTGGTGACGGTATGCACCAATGTGGACGTCATGGCCATTTTGTATCTGTTCACTCACTTGCTACCTGACCTTCAACAGGAGAGTACCTACACTGCATGTGCTGCTGTGACCTGTGTCTGGAACCTACCATGGCTCGTGTGACTGGGGAAAGGGACCCTGCCTTCACCTCTGTGGAGTTGGAGAGACAAGTGGATGGGGTCCTACCCCAGTACCAACTGCTTTATGGGCCTCCAGACCAACAGGTGAGTACACTGTGAGTACGATTCATGGGGCATGAATGCATGGAGTACTGTGTGTGAAGGCCTCATGTAGGGGGGGTGTAGGTGGATGGGTCTTGGGCAGCATGCAGCATGTATGCCGGGCCATGTCTGTGCTAATGGGGATGGGAAGGGGTATGGTGGGCCATAAGTGTAACAGGCAGGACGGTCTGACTAATACCTTTCCCTGTGTCTATTTCCTCTGCAGGTTAGCGCCCATCAAAAGAAGGGTATATGGCGTGCCATCGCCAAGGACGTGCAGATCCTGAGGGTCTACGGCACGTGGAGCACCCACTGTCAGAAATGGTGGGAGGACCTGAGACGCTGGGCACGGAAGATGGCAAAGGCCCAGCTGGGGATGGCCTCCCAACGAGGAAGGGGTGCCCGTCGAACCCTGACCCCCCTGATGGCCCGCATACTGTTGGTGGCCTATCCGGAGCTGGATGGGTGCTTGAGGGCATCACAGCAGCAACAAGGGGGTGAGTAGAGTGCCCTTCATTAATACATACACCTGGTGGGGTGGTATCCGGATAGGGGATGTGTGCCTGTGGGTGTCCCTAGGTCAGGCCGGATATTGCAGAGTAGGTCCCATGTTGGCCAGGGTTCTGTTGTGAAATTGCTCCAACCTAGCTAGTAGGCATCCACTACTGTGCAGGGGTGTGTGGGGCCAGGTATTCTGCAGTTGGCGGTATGTGTGCCTCCCCATGCCCTGCTGGCTAGCATTGTAACTGGTAGTGCATTGCTTAGTGCATAGGGCTGTTCCCTGTCTGTTAGTGTGTTGTGTACGCCAATGGTGGGGTTGGTGCCGCCATTGACCAAGTGTATCCTTTGTCTCCCCCCACTTTTTGTTTTGTCACCCTGTCCTTATGTGCATTACCATCATCATGCGGAGGAGCAGAGGTACCAGCGACAGAGGGGGCTGCATCCCACAGGACCCAGGAGACCGAGTCCACCGACGGTGAGGGCACCAGTGGAACGGAGGGCAAGGGGAACACCACGGCGCAGACTGGAGGGAACAGTTTGGACACAGATAGCTCCTCCGATGGAACCTCCCTGGTGGTGGCGGACACCTCTGTGCCCACCCCAGCTACAGGTACAGCCGCCCCCCCCATACCAGCACCGCCCTCCCAACAGCCCCTCAGTGAGTTTCCCTTGCCTGCTCACCCAGTAGGGTGGGCATCTCCTTCACCCCAGACCCCTCAGGCCCTACCCCAGTTAGCCCTGCTGCCCAGAGTGAGGAGGCTATTGACCTCCTGCGATCCATCTCTGTTGGGCAGTCAACCATTGTGAACGCCATCCAGGGGCTGGCAGCCCAAATGCAACAGTCCAATACATTTCTGGAGGGCATTCTCACTTGCTTGGCGGCCCAACAGAGATCAATCTAGGCTCTGGCCTCCTCTCTAATGGCAGCCATTGTCCCTGTTTCACCCTACCCCCTACAACTTCCTCTTCCCAGTCCCATTCCCCTCAACCCCAACCTATCCCAAGCACACAGGCAGACGAGCATGCGCACAGGACAACACACAAGAGTGGACATGGCAAACACAAGCACCACACTTCATCCCACAGGCACTCACACAAACACCATACAGATGCAGACATACCAACATCCACAGCCTCCACTGTGGCCCCCTCCCCCTCGTCTTCTACCTCCCTCCCAGTTGCGTCTACGCTCACACCTGCATGCACTACATCCTCATCCACTACCGCCATCACCAGCACACCTATCAGAGCACACACTTCACTGGCAGACACCACCTCAACATCCATGCAAACGTCCCCTGTGTCCTCTCCCACTGTGTCTGTGCCCCCTCCTCCCAAAGTACATAAACACGAGCACACAGACACCCAACAGCCATCCACCTAACAATAGCATCTAGCCCGTGCACCTGCACCCAAACACAGCAGACTGACTCCTCCTACAAACACTCCCTCTTCCTCCACTCCGAAAAAACTTCTCCCTCTTCCTGCCCCAATGTCCCTAAGAAGCTTTTCCTCCCCACCATTGACCTCTTCCCTACCCCTCCTCTCCCAGTCCTTCATGTCAGGCCAGGGTGGTCAAAACCCAGCCACCCAGTCCACGGGCACAGTAGTGTCCCCAGCAACTCCAGGTGGGAAAAGATCCCAGGCACCAGCCAGCCAGACGGAAAGGGTGCCTGCGCCAAGTGCTTCAAGAAAGGGCAAGGAGCCACCCACACAGCTGCTGCAAGGAAGGGCAAGGAGCCACTCCCAGCTGCTGCAAGGAAGGGCAAGGAGTCACCCTAGCTGCTGCCAAAAGGTGCAAGGAGCCATCCACAGCTGCTGCCAAAAGGAGCAACGAGCCATCCCCAGCTGCTGGCAGGAAGGGCAAGGGGCCTGCACCATCAGGCAGTAAGGACAAGGGGCCTGGTGCTGGGACTCTGTCAGAGGCCACACCACCAACCATGGTGGTGCAACCGTCCGAGGCTGCAGGGGATGGGCAGGAGCTTCCCCCCACCACCATCTCCGCCAGCAGCACCGCCAGCAGCAGCACCAGTGGGCAGCCGTCCGTGCCTGTAGGAGATGGGCTGGGGCCTTCCCCCACAACTACCACCAGCAGCAGCAGCACCAGTGGTCAGCCGTCCAAGGCTGCAGGGGATGGGCTGGAGCCTCCCCGTACCAGTACCACCAGCAGAAGCAGCACCACCACTGCCACCACTGAACAGCCGTAGCCACCGGCAGACATTCTGTAGACCTGCGTCCATGGGCTGTTGTGAGGCCTGCCCACTGCAAATCCTGTGGGTATGACACCCACCTGAGAGACTGTGACCTTGCACTCCCCAAGATCTGCATCACAGGGCACGATGCCCCCTTCAGAACCAGTGGAGAAGCCATCCACTCACCCCATTCTCCCCAGGATGTGGATCACTGGGCACAATGCCCCCTCCAGAACCAGTGGAGAAGCCATCTACTTGTCAGGGAGACCGGATCCTCGGGGCCTACGCTCGCTCCCAACATGTCCACCACTAGACAGCTCCAAAGCTCCAATAGAAATACCACAGAGCCTGAGAGAGTCCAAGTGGGGGAAAAGGGGATTAGGTAGGGAACAGCTGAGAAGGAGACCTGTAGGAAGCAAGAGGTTAAACAACACAATGTCTAGATATAATCACATTGACTTTCAATAGACTATGGCTCTAAGAGTACTTATACTGTAATCATGGATAACCTAAGAAATGACTATAACTAGACCTCAAGAAATCTAGTCACCTGGAAAAAATCAAGAATGGGTTAATACAATGTTTCATATGAGCTTTTCAGGAAATATCACATACTGTCTAGAATACAAGAACCTTCATCAATAATGTTTCAGAATAAACATTGCATTTTTACATGAGGACAAAGGCTATCTGAACATTCCCTGGAAACAACAGGAACTGTACTAGGAACTTAATATGCACAAGGAATGTTGCACTTTGAATTAAGCATTTCAAAGAAATCCAAAAGCTCAGGATAAATGTGTGCACCTCAACAAAACAAGGCACACCAACGTTTTCAATGTCATGAAATGATCGCGCACACTGCCGATCTAAAAGCCAAGCGTTTTATGCCAGGGTTGAATCGCGTACACTGTTGCTGATTCAAAATACACGATGCAACTGTCAGGAAATGATCGCGCACACTGTCAATCCAAAAGCCAAGAGTCTTTAGGCCAGGGTTGAATCGCGCACACTGTTGCCGATTCGAAATACACGATGCAAAAGTCAGGAAATGATTGCGCACACTGCTGATCCAAAAGCCAAGAGTTTTTATGCTAGGTTTGAATCGCGCACACTGTTGCCGATTCGAAATACACAATGCAAAAGTCCGGAAATTATCGCGCATACTGCCGATCCAAAAGCCAAGAGTTTTATGCCAGGGTTGAATCGCGCACACTGTTGCCGATTCAAAATACACAATGCAAAAGTCAGGAAATGATCGCGCACACTGTTGCCGATCTGAATACCAAGGGTTACATGTCAGAAATGAATAGCGCACTCTGCCGATTCGAACAAGAATATGCAAATGCCATGAAATGATCGCGCACACTGTTGCCGATCTTAATGCCAAGGGTTACATGTTAGAAATGAATCGTGCACTTTGCCGATTCGGACAAGAATATGCAAATGCCATGAAATGATCGCGTACACTGTTGCCAATCTGAATACGAAGGGTTACATGTTAGAAATGAATCGTGCACTCTGCCGATTCTGACAAGAATATGCAAATGCCATGAAATGATCGCGCTCACTGTTGCCGATCTGAATACCAAGGGTTACATGTCAGAAATGAATTGCGCACTCTGCTGATTCGGACAAGAATATGCAAATGCCATGAAATTAATCGCGCACTCTGCAGATTTGGACAAGAATATGGAAAAGCCATGAAACCACACCCACGCACACAGAGAGTTTCACAACTAGGCCCAAAACACGAATGTCTTTGAAAATGGGGGTCGGGGGCCCAGCCCGACCTCCGCCTTACCGCCCTGCTCAAGGATCACCAATATAATGAGGGCATGCCTGGAATATCAAAGTAGGCCTCCGGAACAGGAGCTCAGGAAGTTGCTGCTGCTCTGCACCGGGACCTCTGAATAGTGAGCACGTGAAGCTGGGCTGGCTCCCTTATATAGAGTCAAGCCCAGCCAACAGACCACACCCAGTCATGCTGCAGGGAAAGCTTCTAGAAGGTCCTAGAAAGGGACCACACCCTAAAACACTCAGTAAGCCTGCAGCAATACCTTGCAAATTAACAGTTATTGCAAACATCATTAATAGTGTTTTTCAAGGTTAAACTCTGCAATGCAAAAGGTTAACATACTGCATATAAACACAATGCATGAATTATGCTCTTGCATAAAGACTGGGTTTTTGCATTTTTGTCGCCCGTAGAGCGCGCACTGTCCTGAAGTTGACACTACTCACCCTATCCTCCCCAGGATGAAGATCACTGGGCACAATGCCCCCTCCAGAACCAGTGGAGAAGCCATCAACTCACCCATTCCTCCCCAGGATGAAGATCACAAGGCACGATGCCCCCTCCAGAACCAGTGGAGAAGCCATCCACGCACCCCATCCTCCCCAGGATGAAGATCACTGGGCACGATGCCCCCTCCAGAACCAGTGGAGAAGCCACCCACTCACCCCATCCTCCCCAGGATGAAGATCACTGGGAACGATGCCCCCTCCAGAACCAGTGGAGAAGCTATCCACTTGAGAGACTGTGGCCTTGCACTCTCCAGGACTAAGCACAGGGAATGTTGCCCCCTCCAGAGCATGTGGGCAAGTCACCCTCTTGAGAGACTGTGTCCTTGCACTCCCCAGGACTGAGTAATGGGCATGTTGTCCCCTCCAGGACCAATGGCGTACCATCTGCCGGCTGAGGTGCCCCCCGTTCCCCGTCCCCCTGAGGTGCCTGCCTATTTTCGAACTGATGCCCCTGCAGTGTTCTCTCCGTGTTGTTGCAGGAGTAAAGTGGGGCCTTGGACTTTGTAATGTGGCCCAGTGACCCACGAACATTGAGGACTGGGCAGTGTCCCTTCATTTGTAAATATGTATATACTTTTTGATTTCGATGCACGAATTGCTACTATGTTTATCTTATTACACTCATGTTTATCTATTGGAGTTGTCCTTGCATTATTCCTGAGGGGTACGGGGTAAATATGTTATGTTGCTGCAACTGCTTGTGTGTATGGTGTTGGGGGTGGGGTTGTTGCGTGTTGTGTGTCACTCTCTTTTTTACCTCTCTCCCCCCTCCCCTGTATGCTAGGTGGCTGTACTCACCGTGGTCGTCTTCGCCGTCGTTGGTGTTCGTGGTGGGGCAGGACGTAAATCAACATTGGAATATGTGCAGCAAGGGCTCCATGGCTGCATTGTTCTTCCCTGAGTCTCCATAGGTGAGTCCTTTGACTTATGAGATCTGTTTCCACCAGGCTTTTGATGTCATTGGTACCACCCCAGAAAAGGTGGCGGATTGGACTATCATAATACGGTGGGCGGAACATTGGCTTTCGCCTGGCTGTAGGCAGTTACCTCTGTGGTGCCTGTTGATTCCGCCATGGTGGTCGGTGTGTTAAAGTGTCTGTCTGTCTGAGCTTTTTCCCCCATGGTCATAATTGGCGGTATTTACCGCCAGCCTGTTGGTGATATTACCACCACTTTATCCCCAACCACCAGGGTTGTAATGAGGGCCTAAATGGGAGATGCTTTCTATTCTCCCTCCAATCTAAACCATTTTAGGGAAGGTGTTTGGCACGAAAAGGTTTATACACACAATCCTTACTCCCTACTCACTAATAAGTTTTTTATGTATTAAATAAAATGAAAAGTACTTAGAAGACACAATGACCAAAATGAAAAACCTATATATTTAAAACTAAACATTAGCATATGAAGCATTATGCAAACTGTTATTTATGAATAGTATATATTCATTATTATTTATTAATATTCCTACATTTTGAAACATAACTTCAAATATTCATATTTCCAATTTAAAAATAATTAAATATATAAAACTAAGTTTCTTATTATATAATAGATCTAACATATGATTTTTAAATTAATACATTTTAGAATTTATATTCCCCCACAATAGAAGATTTCAGTAATAGAAATAATAAATGTCATTATTCATTTTTTAATAACATTTAAATAAATAAACCTATGATACGTTACAAATAATAGATATGTACTCTATTTTCATAATTTAATTATACACATTTATGAATACTTTTTAAATACATTTTAAATTCACACAAAAATTCCAACACTTTATTAACTCTGATATTGTAATTTTCAACATATTTAAAAAACATTAAAATATTATAAAATGTAAATAAATAAATATACTAAAATATATTAACCCCTTGCGTGGCATGGACGCAATGGTTACATCCTCGGGCACAGCGCTGCTGTGCCACGGACATAACCATTGTGTCCTGGCTGTGATCCGCAGGGGAAGCGCTTGTGCTCACCCTATGGGCACCCCCACCAGGGATTGCAGCAGAAGACCTTTTGCTGCCACCCCTGATGCCCCCTCCAGGGATCTGATTACATCAGCACGCTCCGTAACACTCTGACATCATCAGATGATTCCAGCGGCATTGGAAGCCATTTGCTTCCAAACGCTGATTGGAAAAGGAAGTAAGTTTTACATCCTGGGAGGGGTGGGGGTTTCAAGAGGCAAGGGGGAAAGGAGTTTTTCCTTTCTCTCGGTGACTCTTTGAAAAATATCACTGCTGTGCATGGTGTCGCGATTGTGCAGCAGTAATAATCGAATTTTATTTGTGTGTGAGTGTTTGTGTGCGTGGGGAGCCAGTCCTTGGGCAAGGGTCACTCCTAATTACAGGGCATATATTTTTGCCGTTTGTGCCCCCATGGGGGCAGATCAGCATTTTGTTAGTCCCATCTGCCCCCAAGGGAGGCAGAAGCCACTAGACACCAGAGAATTTAAAGATTTTGGCATTTTTCAGGGCGCAACCCCTTGGGCAAGGATTGCTCCCTGTATGGGGCATATATTTTGGCTGTTTCTGCCACCCTTGGAGGCAGATCGGCCATTTCCTTAGGCCCATCTGCCCACAAGGGACGCAAAAGCCACTAGAAGCCAGGGAAAATACATTTTTGGCATTTTGCAGGGAGCAACCCCTTAGGCAAGGGTCGCTCCCTGTAGTGGACATTTATTTTGGCTGTTTCTGACCCATTGTGGGGGCAGAAACCCCTAGGTACCAGGGATTATGTCTGTCTGTGCGTTTTTTTTGTTTTGGGGGCAACCCCTTGGGCAAGGGTTGATCCCCTTATGGAAGCATTCATTTTGGCCATTTCTGCCCCCTTTGGGGGTAGATGGGCCTATTTATATTTGACCCATCTGCCTCCAAGGGGAGCAGAAACCACTAGGCAGCAGGGATTACTGCGAGTGTCCGTATTTTTTGCTTTGGGGATGGCCCTTTGGACAAGGGTTGCTCCCCCATGGGGGCACATTACTTTTGGCCATTTCTTCCTCCCCTGGGGGCAGATCGACCTATTTTTGTGAGACTCATCTGTCCCAAAGGGGGGCAAAACTACTAGCCACCAAGGATTATGGTTTGTGTTTGGGGAGTGGCCTCTTGGGCAAGGGTCACTCCCCTTAGAGGGGTATTCATTTTGGCCATTTGGTATCAGAGCAGCCTAATTAAATTAGGCCTATTTGCCCCTGAGGGGGGCAGAAACCACTAGGCACCAGGGAATATTTTGGGTGTGCATGTTTTTTGCTTGGGAGAGTTGGCCCATTGGGCAATGGTTGCTCCCCTTTGGGGTGCATTCATTTTGGCCATTTCTGCCCCATAGGCCTCTTTATGTTAGGCCTATCTGTCCCCGAGGTGGTCAGAAACCACTAAACACCAGGCAAAATTTGTGACCGTTTGGTGGCTGAGTGTGTAACCTGGTTGCAAGATCCTAGGTTACTGAGGCCGACCGCAGCCCGGGGGCACTGTGGAGCGAAGAAAGTCAACGGATGCCGGCCCAAACCCGGAAATCCAGGTTCTCAAAGACACAAATGAAGACTTTCCAGCACTCGCGACGTACACCGGTCGGAGCGAAGAAGGAGTCACAAAGGAGAGTGAAGGAGAGCTACAGACAGCCGAGGACACGTCGTAACGTTAGAATCGGCAGTGTGGAGTGCACAACAGCGATCCAGAGCATTTTCCCACCACGTCCCTGGAGAGACGTGGCTATCGCAGGTACGTTCCTGCATTCAAGTGCACTGCAACACGTTACTCGGCAGGGAGGAGGGAGCGGGTAGTGTGGGGGCTGGCAGTGGGAAGAACTGTTCATAAACAACCTGATGTTAATAAGTTGAATCGGGAGTGTAGAATTCTTTTATTTTGTTTTTTTTGTTGTTCATATAGCAGAGCTTCAGACTCCTTTACTAACCTGCACTTGAGAAGACTTTGAGGTTAACAGTTTTACTGAAACCATTCAATAGGTTCAGTGGACAGATATCTAGACTCACTGCACGTCTTGGTGATAGTTTGGGAACATATAAAAGAAGGTTCCCCTGTACCACCTGTACCACCACCTACCACTCTGCACCACCTTTTAACCCTAACCCAGAAGTCCCAGGACGCACCACTTACCTTCCTTTTCTTTTCTTTTATACCTCTCCCGGCTTTCATCCTGCTGACTCCTCCGGTCCTGCTTGAACATTGGGGAAGCGTCTGTTCAAGGAAGGAACCCCTAAAAGAAAGACAGAACAATGGCTTAGAACACAGAAGAAAATAATAAGAGGAGACAAGAAAACAAAGAAAGGAGCCAATAATAGAAAAGGGAAGGACTATTCAGAGCTCAGGGGAAAACAAAAGAGACTGAAATACTTAAGGCAATAAAGCAATCACCGCTAAACCCAATCCCAGTGTCGTGCAGAGCTTATTATATTGTTATTTCCATAATGCTACACCCACACCTCCTACAGGGTGCTTGTCGACTGGCGAAGTATTTGTATTTGTGATCATAATGTTTTATTTCTCCTTTTTGTTCTAGCTCAAAGCATTTGATTCCTTTGCTGTGACTCAATGCGGGTTTGGCTGTGGTAGACCTGCTGTTTGCATAGTTGCATATGTTTGGTAGAAAAAACCTTTTTTGGACTATATACTCCAAATGAGTATCAAAGCCATGCATGAACACTTTTGTAAATGGTGTACTAAATGCAGGATATTTAGTTTATGTTTTATTGTGTGTGAAATTGTCCTTAGATTTGTGCACAATGAGATTTGTGTTGTCTTATGTGTAATTTTATTTTGTTTTTGCCTTTTTAGAGGGATATCATTGGTGCTTGCGGTGTCTGTGCAGAGTAGGTGTTGGTGAGTCTAGCCAACTCAGGCAAGTGAGTGGTATCGTTTTTGAGTATATAGGTCATTGTGATGAAGCCACACTTTATTACTTATTTTACAAAGTGTTAGTTGTTGCTGGCAAATTTGTCATATTACTTTTTTTAGGAAGGATCATGGCTAGACACAGGATGACCGCTCAGCAGGTTGTTGGTATGCTTTTTGAGTCTTCTTCTGGCCATGATTATCAGACTGACTCTGCATCTGAGGCAGCGGAGGAAGTGCAAGATCCTGGTAGTGAATTTTCTGTCTGAGAGGAATCATAGGATGATGAAGCCACTGTCAGTGTAGATCAAGTGCCTGTTTTAGAGGAAGACACTGATGTGCAAGCAGCCTGGGGCTGAAAGGCTTCCCATTGGAGGACCTGAACTCTGGCTTGCCCCAAACATGGAACAGCCGGTGTTGCCTGCTTCTACGGGTCTCTCAGGGTATAGAGTGAATATGGAAAGCTTTTTGTCTATCAATTTCTTCCAGTTGTTCTTGGACAATGTATTTTTGTAAGAGATTGTTAAGCAGATTAATCTGTATGGGACAGCAGTGATAGACTTAGACCACACTATAGAGCTACCTGGTGGATTCCCGCAAACCTGGAAGAGTTAAAGAAGTTCTTAGGCCTAACTTTTTTGATGGGGCTGATAAGGAAGTCATCACTGTCTTCATATTGGTCAACTCGATGGCACCAGCTATGTCCTGCAACCATGAGTTGTAATTGGTATTTGAATGCTGCATTTTGTTGATAATGCTTTAGCTTTGTTAAGCGATCACCCTGATTGTGACTGTCTTTTTTTTAAAGATTCGGCCTGTCCTTGATCACTTTGTAGATCGATTTTCAGAGATCTATGTTCTAGGGAAAGAAATAGCTGTGGACGAGTCTTTGTTCCTGCTCAAGGAGCGTTTTGTTCTGTGACAGTACCTTCCTAGCAAGAGGGCACATTATGGAATTAAGATGCATATGCTGTCTGAGGGTAGTACAGGATATGTCTATAGTTTCCGGGTCCTGACTTGTAGGGATTCCAGTATTGCCCCACCTCCCTCCCCCGGTTCTTCGGCAACTTTTGGAGTTAGTGAGCAAATTGTGTGGGAACTTGGTATACAACTATTTAACAAAGGTTACCATTTTAACCCTAGATAACTTCTACCCCTGTGTGCAATTGTTCAGGGAATTGTTCAAAGTGGACATTGTTGCTTGTGGCACAGTCTGCTCTAACCTTAAAGGCTAGCCAAAGGGGGCTTGTGTGTAAAAAACGTGATAGGGACAGTGCAGTGCCTTGCATAATGATGAGCTGCTAGCTGTGACATTTGCAGACAGGAGCAATGTCTACATGCTGACTACCATGAATGACAAATGTACTTCACCTGTGACTGTTGGGGACAGGTTGCTGAACTGTGCACATCTGCATGCATTTTAGACTGCACAAAGCACATGGGTGAGGTAGATAGAGTAGAACAGAGGTTAGAAACTTACACTGCTGTTCGTAAGGCTTACGTTTGGTATAAGAAGTTGGCTATATATCTCTTCCATTTAGCAACTGTTAATCCTTTTGTTGTGTTCAAGGATTGTTCTCCTGAGTCAAAGATGACATTTCAGGAGACTGTGATAGAAAGCCGTCTTGAAGTGGAACAGGCAAGAGTTTCTAGAGAAGCAGTGATGGAGGATCTGGCTAGATTGAAAGATTGCCACTTTCCTGATCACATTGCTCCAAGCCCAAAAAAGACATTCCTATTAAGAATTGTAGGCCCATATTCAACAAAAATGTCCCCCAACTGAATGAGCACAGTTGTGAGTCAAAATAATAACTGCAAGCTAACACCATTCTTTAGCACCATCGGTGCACCATATTAAGAAAATGACTCACAATGGTGCTAAGGAATGGTTAGCATTAATGATGCTAACCTCTGTGACATGCCGTAAGTAAAAATTACGATATTGCTGCAAAAGTGGCCTTAGAACATTTTGTGGCACGTTTTTTGACGCAAAATGTGTTAGAGTCATATTTAACAGCATTAGTGTAAAAAAAAGTGCAAGCAAGAAAAGAAATTGGGAGACAAGATGGAAATGCAGGCCAGAAGAGACCCCAGAGAGATCCCAATTAGCCTAGTATCAGCCAGGGTGGAGCAGCAAAGTCCCAGGAGAAGGGGAAAGTGTTGCTTTACCGAGTAGAAGAATGGCATCTTGATCAAAGAGGTGACGGAGCACCAACATCAGCTCTTCGTCACCTCCAAATTGCCAATAGGTAGGAGAGAGGTTATATGGCAGGCAATAGTAGATAGAGTCAACAGCGTGGCAGAGGTGAAGAGGACTGTCACTGACTGTAAGAAGCGCTGGCACGATTGCAAGCGCAGAATTAAGAAGAAACTGGCCAGGAACTGAAAGGCAACACGGCACAGTGGAAGTGGGAGTCCTGCACCCCTGGAGAACCTGGATGAGCTGGAGGAAATGGTGGCAGCGGTCATCCCAGAAAAGCTGGTCACTGGAATCGCAGGACAGAATAGCACAGACTACCAAGAACTACCACAAATGCATCGTAAGTTGCAGGGGGGAGACTATCTGGAATTTCACAAATGGCAGAAGGGGGAGGCACATAGGACACACTAAATGCATGCAAAAGGGTTGCATCCAGACACATAGGACCAGCATCAAAAGGCCCCAACGCCACCTGAGCCTCACTTTTAGTGATGCTCTGGTGGCGCTATGCACTCTGACATATGTACAATGTGGTGTTACTGTGGATTTACATCATCTTGTAAATATGGCCTCTCTACATGCAGCTCTTTGCCTGGATGAGGCATGCAATCAGTGTGGCTGAATACACCACTCGGTGTTCAACATGTGGTATGCAACTCACATAGGGTGGCCCAACAACAACTCTCACACAGCTCCATGCACCATTTGGGAATGGGAACAAAAGTGAACTTATACAACATATGGGGCATGTCTGTGATCATCGTTTTGACGAGTAGCTTCAACTTCACCATGTAACAAGGTTGTCTGAGTTGTGTGAATGGTTGTTGTTGTGCATAAAGGTACACCTTCATGCGTAAGGACAGGCACAAGTAGCATCAATGTTGCACTACGGGCACAATGTCACTAGCCCGTAATGCAACATTACCATCATACAAATAGTTGCCAATGTGGATCAAAGCTGCCCATTCCCCTTGTGCCACATTAACAAACTCTCAAAATGCAGGCATTGATCCACAATGTACATCCTTACACCAACATATGCCTGTGGCAGATTTGCTGTATGTAAGGAAATGTCCCTAATATAGGGAGGGGCGAACTAATGGGGCTAACAATCCATTAAGGTTGCACTGTGCACAAGCACTGTAAGCAATGGACCTTCCTGTGCTTTGCTGCAATAGTGCCATCATTCATGGTGCCAATGCAGTAAAGCACCAGAATAGTACAACACTCATTACACTACTGGGGGAATGTCCACCATGGTGAATAGGGATGTAAATGACATGCTGCCATGGTGTCAGTGGCTGGGGCAAGTGGCCTGCAAGGAATATGGTGGTGTGGGATCAATGCAAAAAATACCTTGAAAGGTTGCCCCATGTGTGATACACAATCCAGCACACAATTAACAACTACAACCTGGGGCCTGTAACATATCATTGAACTTCCAGTAGCAAATAAATGATGAGCCATGTCGACAGCAACTACAGTCAAGGACTGACATTTTACTATCCCATTGCAGAGGATGACGCCTTACCTCCTGCCGACCTGCCTGTCCTGGATTTTACAGATGACATGGATGACCAGCTGCCACCATCAATGAAGAGACTCTCCAGGATGTCCTAGGTTCCTTCCAGACACCACCTCCAGTCGCAGGGAGGATACACAGTGTTGTGGGGTCTCCATATGAACCACCCAACTACCAACACACAGCACCAACCAATCCTGACCCAGCTCTGGACCCCAAGGACCCAGACATCACCTTTCACAGGATAGTGGTAGGAGTCCAGCAGGATCTGGCCAAGCAGGTCCGGGTGGAGATGGAGACCATGTCAGGCAGCCTGGAGTGAGTGCAAAGGATCCTCAGTCCAAATAAGGACAACTCAGCTGCCATCAGAGGCACCCACTCCCCCCTACGTGGACTCCAGCAGTGTCTGGCCGACATAGTTGCTGTCATGAGGCAGAGGCTTCAACAATTGCCCTCCCAAAGCGGCAGCAGCATAATAGATAAGAGGCTGGGGGGAATAGGAAATGACCTGGAGTCCATACAGTGGGAAGGGGCCTTCCTCAGGGAAAACATGGCTACCTACCACTTGATGTAACTGCGGTATTGAGAAATCAGCAGTTCCTCTTTGCTGCAGTAATGCCTTATGTGTTTCCACAAATGGCAGCTGCCAGAACCTTTGATTCCACATCTCTATTTCCTTATGTGTGTGTGTCCCCTCAACTTCAACAACAGCACCACCCATGACACAGGAGGCACCACACAAATCAGAGGATGAAGATGTGGAAGGAACAACATTCATACGTAAAGCCACCCAGTAGCACCAGTCTGTGCCACGTGGACAGTATCTCCTTAGTTCTGTGCTTAAGATCATGCCAGTGCTGTAACAGTTGGTAATGTGCCCTCTTCACTGAACCACTGTTGAGTTTTCTGCTATAGATTGTCATTATCTCAATTCCTACCTATTGTCAATTTGGGCACCTCCTCACTAATGCACACTTCTCCTACCCATGTCTCATGATATTTCCCTCACCCTTGGACTCTGAATGTATAACAAATGGCTCAGTATCTCTCATGGGATCTGTGAACTGGATATTGTATTACAATGAAAAATACACTTGCACATATAAATACATTTCCAAATTCACATGTATCATGCCATCTTTTACTGTGATCCATCAACTCATCTAAATGTATGCATTGTGTGCAGCTATATCAATGAGAACAGAACCTAATTACACATGTGGCTTACTGTCAGATGCAAAGCCACACTCTAGGACCCAGATTTATACTTTTTGGTGCAAAACTGCACTAATGCAGTTTTGCACCAAAAAGTTTAGCACTGGCTTGCACCATTTCTGTGCACCAGCCGGGCACCATATTTATGGAATGGTGCAAGCCGATGCAAAGGGTAGGCTAGTGTAGAAAAAAATGACATTAGTCGGGTGGGGCTGGCGGTATGGAAGAAGGGGGTTTTGCACCAAAAAATTACGCTAGGCTGGTTAGAGTAAAGAAAATGACTCTAAACTGCCTAGAGTCATTTTCTGATGCAAAACCATCCATACCACATGGCTTCTGTCTTAGAAAAGACAGGACTCATGCCCACCACCACAATGGCCAGCACAGGGGACCAGGGTCCCCTGGGCATGGCCAGTGCACCCAGTGCGATGTAGGGGGGCCCATTTCAGGACCCCCAATGGCACCATTAAAAAAAATATATACTCACCTGTACTTACCTATACTTACCTGGGATGGGGTCCCCAATCCTTCACTGTCCCTCTGGTGTGGGTGTCCCTGGGGCCTGGGGAGGACACCTGTGGGCTTATTCCATGGTGTTCCACCATGGAAATAGTCCCACAGGTCCCCTAACACCTGCTCTGATCCAGGCATTAAATAATGGTGCAAAGCAAGCTTCGCACCATTATTTGACCCCTCCTCACCCCGTGCCTGATAAATATGGCGCTAAGGCAATAGAGTCATTTTTCGCACTGGAACGCCTACCTTGCATCTCAGTAAGGCAAGGTAGGTTTCCACGTCCATAAAATGACTTGAACTCTATAAATTTGTTGCTAGGCGGGTCTAGCGCCAAAGTATAAATATGGAGTTAGTTTTGCACCGAATTGCGTAAAAATATTATGCAGATTCAGTGCAAAACAAGTATAAATATGCCCCCAAGACTCTAACACGAAAAAGATGACTGAAAGTGCTGTGGGCTACAACCAACTTACAGAACCTTAAAAGCATGTATTAAACAGACATCCATGAAAGTAACATACATCATGTATGGGTCAGAACTCAAGTGTCTGGAATTTTCCCTTATGATAGCACCAGTACAACAAATATGTGTGGAACAGAAGAGGCAAAACCGATCAGTGACAGTCAGCTGTCAGTGTCCCAGGATACATACCCCAAATTAGGTGAAGTAATATATGCTACACTTTACAGGAAAAGTTGTGACAGACCTCAGCCATGACAGTTGAAGTTCCATTCTTATCTGTCAAAGATTGTGTATACATACAGTTAAACTTGGCATCATTGGCATGGTCTCCCCTAATTTTTTGCCTCTACTTCCCAGGTTGTTTCTGCGTGCTGGATTCTGTTTTGCTGTTTTGTTTGCTTTGGACACTTTACCACTGCTGACCAGTGCTAAAGTGTAAGTGTTCCCTGTATAAATTACATGTGTACATTGGCTTATCCATGATTGGCATATTTGATTTGCTAGTAAGTCTCTAGTACAGTACACTAGAGGTGCCCAGGGCCTGTAAATCAAAAGCTACTAGAGGGCCTGCAGCACTGGTTGTGCCACCCACATTAGTAGCCCTGTAAATATGACTCAGACCTGCCACTGCAGTGTCTGTGAGTGCAGTTTTAAACTTCCAATTCGACTTGACAAGTGTACCCACTTGCCAGGCCTAAACCTTCCCTTTTTATACATGTAAGATACCCCTAAGGTAGGCCCTAGGTAGCCCCATGGACAGGGTGCTTTGTATGTTAAAGGTGGGACATGTACGTATGTGTTTTAAATGTCCTGACAGTGAAATACTGCCAAATTCAATTTTCACTGTTGCAAGGCCTATCTCTCTCATAGGTTAACATGGGGCTGCCTTTAAATATTATTAAAGTGCAGATTCATTTTGGGAGCAGATATGTGGAGTTTAGGGTCTCTGAACTCACAATTTAAAAAATCATCTTTTAGTGAAGTTGTTTTTTAGATTGTGCGATTGAAAATGACACTTTAAAAAGTAGGCATTTTCTTGCTTAAACCATTCTGTGACTCTGTTTGTTTGTGGATTCCCTGCGAAGGAGAAGAGCTGGAAGCTGGAGGAGGAGTACTGCCCCTTTGCTTGTGACTGTGTTTTGCTGGGTTGGCCTGCAGCAGCTTCTTCTGCCTGAGAGAGGACAAAGACTGACTTTTGTGTGACTTCCCTCTGGTGAAGAATCTCCAAGGGCTTCAACTGAGCTTGCCTCTTGTTGTTGAAATCTCAGGGACATCAATGACTTTTCTCTGCCAGCACCTGTGCTTTTTGCTGGGAGTCCTGCCTGCCAAGTGGTGCCCTAACCTGTCTCTGGGTCTTGGAAAGGTGAATCTGGTGGAAAAGGACAGAAATCCATGCAAAGACCGCTGTGCGGGGAAACCTTCGATGCACCACCCACCTCGCGGCTGATAAACAATGCACTGCGGGCCTCGCTGCTAAAATCGATGACCCAACGGCATTGCCGCTGGGAGATCACCGCAACTCTGCTGGAGAAATGACGCGCAACACCCAAAATCTCCTGGACATCTTCGAGTACCCTGTCTGTACCTACAGGATGTAGCGGAAATGCTCTGCCCTCTTTTCTAAAGCACGCTTCTGTGCTGGTGTCATAGTGGCAGCTACAAATATGAGAAGAACATGGCATCAAATACTGTAATAGATAGAGGTAGGATAAAAATGCAATGTACTTAGTACCCTCAGATGACACTGCTGTCCACCAGACATTCTACAACAATGTCAATGACCAAATCAAGACTAAACTTCTTACCAGCCATCTACGGTATCATGTTCATGTCACAGGGTTAAGTGGACTAGTGCTTCCTTGCACCACATTTGTGTCATCATACTAGTGAGGATCAAGTGGCCCAACAAGTCCCAAATCCCTGCGCCATAGTCACAAAGTGGCGTAGCGCATGCATTCCACCACTTTGACACCCCTTGTGCTACATTAAGCCTTGGCCAGGCATCATGGATGCAAGGTGCATTTCACCCAGTAGGGGGGCATGCAAAATGGCACTGGGAATTCTAAGGAATTCCAATGCATCATGTTTGTTTCCTTCACTTAACACCTGCTCAGAGCAAGCATTACAAGGGGACACACCATTGCTTACAATGGGCCCCTATGTACAGTTCGGGTTAGTGCCCATATTGTTTGCCCTAAGCCTGAACAGTACATTTATATTGTATAAAGATTTTGTACCTATTCGCCCCTACCCTGTGGCATGGTGTGCAAAATTTCTTATGCGGTCCATACTTGGTGGCAGCATAGGTGCCCTAAGGGGCACAGGAAGAGTGGTACTGCACTGGGGGCATGGACAGTTTTCCTTCTAATGAAACTCCCTGTGCACATGCATGTTTCACATCTCCTAAGTACCAGGTATACACTCATCATCCACATTCAATACACAAGTGATGTGACCAAGCTCATTCACAATTATCATGATAGGTAGATCATGTTGGTTAATCTGCACACCTGTTGTCTGCTACAATAGGTAGACTTGTCCCACATCTATCTGGAGAACAGCTGAAATCTCATTGCCCAGCACGGGCACTGCTTCAATTAATTTCTGAAGAGTAGTGAGGCACCGATGGTGTAGGTGTCTCTCTGATAAGCCCCCTAAAGACCTCAACACATGTACGTCATTTGTACCATGTCCTGAGTAAATTAAAGCAATTTGTGGCACACAGTGCTGTAATAAGTGCTGGGACAAAATTTTGGCAACAGGCATGCTAATCAGATAAACAGCACCTCTGACACATATCTTAACTGACATCACGATGTATGTGGGCGTGCTTTCCTTTTCCTAACACCCACAATTCCATAGCAGCACACGTTGGCCCTTGTGTAACAATCAACCTAATCTACATCCTCAACATTGAGACATGATGCCAACAACCTATCTCAGATGATGTTATCTTATTTGTCACACATGCCATTCCCACATTGCATTGCACACATCATACCCTCTCACACAAAACCCTGGAATGACACATGTGACGCACAAGGTGACACTTACTGGCTGCATCGGGTTCTTCAAACTGGAACACCTCTCCAATTGTGTATGGTGGAGGTCCACCTGCAAGGCATGACAGGCTTTGCTAGATTACATGACTTCCGCACAGACATGACAGTACACCAGCCACAGCACTTGTGTAGTGTTAGAGTGACTTCCCCATGTTGTATCTCCAAGTGTCTGAGGGAGTCTCTTAGGTGTTCTTCTACATTCTTTGGTGTACATGGGCATGCACTCACGGCATTCCACAACCTATGTCTCTTTTACCATGAGTGTATCTTGTTAGTGTGTGGGGTTATCTCAGCTATGTCTCATGCAATATTTCTGTCTCCTTCTTCATCCATACAATTTTGGATGGGTCTGTGACATGTTTGGACATTGCTATACTTATATGCATATCCCAAACCGGATTGGCATATAGGAGACGTAGACATTTTTGGGTTTTGTTCCTAGTAGGTCACTTTCTCTTGGTCAGACATGTGAGTGTCACTGAGAGGTATGATTTTATATGTTGTGTGTGATTGTATCACACAAACTTTACTGGGTTACATTTCAGACACAAACCAACCATGTCAGGTAATTGCTAACCCTTTCCTAACTGGACCATATACCGGTATATCCCTCTTCACATATATTTCCAGATTAGCTGCAAGCATATGTCAAGACAACACAATTGTGTGACATGTATCTAAGAATGCATATTGGAAGTGCTACTGACTCTGCCTACACCACCCACACATTCATATGGTGGTGCATTCTCCTATGTTATTGATCATTCCTGGCTATGGGGCATATTTGTGGAATGTGGATCAGCACGCATTGCTGCTCCACTTGTCTTGCGACCCTTAGGGCACTCCAAAGCCAACATGTATGTGTAATATTTGAGAGACAGCACACCATGTGGCAGGGTTGGGCCAATAGCGCTCATGGTATGTAACACCATTGATATACCATGCAGGGTTAGGATCAAACTTGACCAGAACATAATGGTCCATTGATACCAATGGTATTCCCCCTTGTCACACCTACTCATTGCTGGCGTTACAGCTACCGGCCTGAGATGTGACACAGTTTAGTTCCTTAGTTTCAAGTACACCATTTCGAAACAACCCCTACCATATGTATGCCCCCTTGAATACATATTGCCTGGGGTAGACATAATTTGGTGCAAGGGGTTAAAATTGGCGCAAAGCATACATTATGATACTTAGTATTTCTGGTGTGTGGATTTAGGCCTTCGAGAGCCACATGAGCATGAGTAATGTGAGGCTGATGTGCGTCATGGAGGCGCTAGACCCTCTTAAATCACAACCTATGTTCCAACATTCTTTGTAACTGTTGTGGTTTTTTCCTGCTCTTTGAGGTATGAGCTACTTTCTAATGGTATATGACGCAGAGGATGGGTACACCATGAACAATCTGGTGCAAAGTCATTTAATGGTGAGACTTACAAGGTGATTTTTGTTGTACAGTGTCTAGGTGTAGAAGTTCAGTACCATTTGTTGTCTCCTGTGAACTCCTGCTGCAGAGTTTTGCTGTTCCCCTCCACCTTTGCTGCACCATTGTCATCCTCCTCCTCATTGGGGACAACTTCCAGTTCATCCCAGGGGACATTAGTCCGAGTACACATGTTATGCAACATTGCATATACAAGGATCATTCCGCATACCAGGGGTGGTGTATACAATATGCTTCCTTCTGTCAGGGCCTCATACCTGAACCTTGACTTCAGGAGCCCAAATGTCCTCTCCACCATATTTCATGTCCTTCTGTGGGCTTCATTGTATGCCCGCTCCTCCTCTGTTGTCAGGTTGCCAAAAGGGGTCATCACCCATTGCTGGATACCGTAACCTTGGTTGGCTGCAAAGGAATGTGAGAACATGGGTTTGTCATGCATATTTGCCATTTCCTATGTGCCAGGGCAGATTTTAGTTTTAGGTGGAGTGGTGACTCAGACTTTCATCTGGTATTGTGTATGTTCCTGTTTTGTTGAATGGTTGTATTGGTGTGTGGTGGTAGACATTACTATCTTGGGTTGTGCCACAGGGATCTGGTGATTGTCAAATTAAATCTGGACTGACAGTTCAGCCATGCGAAATATGTGTTTTGTTGTCCATATTTGAGGCTGTGTCCTAATGTTAGTGGAACCTAAGACCTCCTTGCACCACAGTAGCGTCATTTGTATTGACACTATGGTAGCCCTACAAGGCCAAACTCAGGCCACCATGTTTCCATTTGGCACTATGCATGCAGTGCAACACTTAGGGGGTCATTCAGACCTTGGCGGACGGCGGAGGCCATCCGCCAAGGTACCGCCGACAAATGACCGCACCGCGGTCAAAAGACCGCGGCGGCCATTCAAACATTTCCGCTGGGCCGGCGGGCGCTCTCCAAAAGAGCGCCCGCCGGCCCAGCGGAAATGCCCCTGCAACGTGGACGCCGGCTCAGAATTGAGCCGGCGTAGTTGCAGGGGTGCGACAGGTGCAGTTGCACCCGTCGCGTATTTCAGTGTCTGCAAAGCAGACACTGAAATACTTTGTGGGGCCCTCTTATGGGGGCCCCTGCAGTGCCCATGCCATTGGCATGGGCACTGCAGGGGCCCCCAGGGGCCCCGCGGCACCCCCTACCGCCATCCTGTTCATGGCGGGTTTCCCGCCATGAACAGGATGGCGGTAGGGGGTGTCTGAATCCCCCCATGGAGGATTCAATGGGGCAGCGGTAAACCGGCGGGAGACCGCCGGTTTACCCTTTCTGACCGCGGCTGAACCGCCGCGGTCAGAATGCCCTTGGGAGCACCGCCAGCCTGTTGGCGGTGCTCCCGTGGTCGGTGACCCTGGCGGTCACCGGCCGCCAGGGTCAGAATGACCCCCTTAGTGACCCTTTGTGGCAGAATATGTCTGTGCCAGGCATCATGTGTACAAGGGAGAGAGTCACACAATAGGAAGACTAGCACAATTGGTGCAGAGGATTCTCCAAGGTTCCTAGACATGATTTTTCACAGATTTTTCACAGATATTTTCAAAATCTGCAAAAAGCACCATAGATTTGTATAAGTCCCTATGTAGTGTGCATGAAATGGTCAGGTATGTTGTCAGTACTACTACAGAGTCCATCTATGGCATCCATTTTCTTGACAGTTTTGCACCTACTCTGCACCATGGGGTACCGTATATTGTATATGGCACCCACATGGTGGCAAAAGGGAACAATTACAGTGGCACTGTTGTTGATGCTGCACCATTTTCCTGACATATGGGTCTCAGTCCCTTTACTTTATAGCTGCAGAAGAGTGATGTTCAGGGACTTTGAACCTATTTAGTGTGTTGTGTGCCATGACACAGGTATTGTGCCCTGTGTGTAGTATGTAATTCCCACAGCTTTTCCCTTGGAAAAGCTCCCTTGCACATAGTGTTGTTACCAATTGCTGGCTGGCATACATATCTGCAGGGGGATCATGTGCATGGTGCAGCACAGTTGTATGGTATGTTTTGTGATGTATGCATGCGTTTTCCGGAGAGGGAATGATGTGTTTTTCTGCAATGCCTTGCATCGCATGACGAGTCCTGCTAAGTCCCATGTCTCTTCACTCACATGGATCTATGGCCTCTCCCAGTACAATGTCAATAGTCCAGCTGCCACAGTCTTTTGTTAGTACCCTGGTGTCATGGTAGAGAGTTGTTAAATTACCGGGTATGATTGTAGGTGTGCTTTGAGGTGTCCATCCCTACACATGGTCTTCCATGTCTGGTTATGTTGTATTCCTATATGTGTGGCCCAATGCACCAGACAGGTGAAGGTGAACACAATGGCTACATCTGGTATGTTTTGGTGATATGTAGTTGGTGATGGCAACACTTGGATGGCATATGATATTGATGCCGCCGGAGGCTTCTACACCATGACAAATGTGGGGCTGCACCTATATGTGACTTTCTTTACGTTGACATGGCCAATGCCATTCACATAGCTTAGCTATTCCTTGTTAGGTGTTATGTGTTTGGATGTGTATTCAGTTGTCAATCAGTGGAAACTTGTACTGGTTTGGGCCCAGCTTCTGTATGGAAAGGGGACAAAGCTCCACCTGTCCTTCATGTGGTGTGCAATTAATGTGGTGTAGTGTAGCATGTGGCATATGTGTTGGTGTCTATACATCTGTGTTCCCCTGTCAATGTGTGTTTAGTGTGCTGTATGTATTTATTTGTCCTACAAGGTTGGTGTCTTCTCTGTGTAATGATTGGTCCATACTGGAACCACTTATTGATGGTGGAGTGCAGGAATATGTAGGCATCATGGACGTTGCTGAATATTTGGCTAGGATGTTTGTAAAAGCCCATGGTGGTCCACAATGACCTGTACTTTTATAGAATGGGTGTGTTTGTGGTTCCTATAGAGGTGTTCCGTTGCAGCAGGTGGCACAAGTTGGAAACGGGTGCAGACCATTGCACCCAGCACACGCAGGAACCCAGCAATTTGGTAGAAACCTTGCTTGGTCTCCTGCTGCAGTTGCAGGGTGTTGGGGAATCAGATGTGGTGGGCATGCGAGGCAGGTGATTGCGTCCAGAACCTTTGGAAAGAAGGCCGAGAAAAATAGGTTAGGAGATACCACCCACTTGTGCCCCAGTTATCTGGAATGATACTTATGCCAGCAAATGGAGGACAGCCAGGAGTTTGGTCATGGAGTTTCCACCCTTGAAGTGATATCTGGTGCAATGTGTTTCAGCAAGTGTGCAATCGACTCCCGCTTCAGATGGTAGGTTCTGATGACATCTTGTTCCCTGAGCACAAGAATGGTTGTGCACTGTCGAAATATCCTCTCCCACCTTCTGAGCTGCCTTTGTGGCTGCTGTGGTGGTGTTTGGGGTTGCTGCGGTGGAGCTGGTAGGACATGTTGTCGTCGCTGTTGTCTACGGTGTGTGCCGAGCTGGAGCAATCACAGATCTGTGTCGTCCAGGAGGTTGCCAATGCTCCTTCTATGTGTTTCCCTTATGTAGTAGTGTGTGGGCCTCATTTTAACGCCTGGTCTGACCAGGCATTACATTTTGATGCTAATCGGACTTTGTGTCATTTTTTGGGACTGGTTCCTTAATGTGCATCGTTTTTGCATCGGGCAGTTAATATAGTGCTGGAGGACTAGTGCCATTTTTTGGAAGGGAAATCCTACCTTGCATATCATTGTCAATAAACGATGCAAGGTGGGGTGGCACCCCCAAAAAATTATGCTAACTCTGAAATGTTGTCACTAGACGGGTCTAGTGACAAAATATAAATATGGTGCTAGGTTAGTGCTGCTCTTGCGTAAAAAAAGGCGCAAAGGTGGCACTAAGTTTTCTTAAATATGGGCCATAGAGTCTGTGCCCGAATAGGTATCCGGAGGGAGAGTCGCACGTACTGCCCCAATTATTGGGAACTACCATAAAAGTGAACTGCCTGTTCCATATTGCTTTATATTTTTTGTTCAGTTTCATGCTTGGCATTACTGTCATGTTTTTAGTTAGAGCTTTTGTGTTTTTAGTTTTATAATTAGTGTTTTCTTTTTTGTAAAAAAAAAAAGTGATGATGGTGTGGTGTGGCGCTTGGCTGGCGGTGTGCGTGGAGTGGCTATTAGCTGGCAGTGTGTGTGAGCTGGCCCTTGGCTGGCAGTGTAAATAGTGGCTTGCTGTTGATAACTACAACACACAGCTAGCCAAACCCCAGCCCACAGGCTCTGTCCTCTGGTTTGATTGCTGTGTCAGGCATGTGGGCACATGAACGTGAGGGGCTCTTGAATGGCACTGTCTGTTGATGTTAGTGTTGCAATGTACAGGGCCTGCGGCTGGAACCATGAATGGTCATGTGCATGTCACGTATGAAACGTGTGTGAACGGACTGTAAAGCGGTTGATGACTTGACATGGCTTTACAGCTCACAAGCTGTGAGTCATTGGTTCAATTTTTTGGCCTTTCAGTTATTAGCAGTGCATTTGATTTTTGCAAAATCTCTTGTTAATAAAATATGATCTATTGAACCATCACTCCCCCTCATGTCAAATCCAAACAGCATGTGTGTGGTCAAATAAAAAATGAAAAAACCTGCTCCGCTGTATTCAGGAGTTGGAGCACACCTGTGACATGCTAGTTGTCGCAGATGGAACCCCAATGATGAAGCATGCCACTAACAAGGCTGGAGGGTGAGGGGTCTTTTTTAACAAAACCTAAGGGCATTTCTTTTCACAATTTGAGTGTTTGGAACATCACAGGAGTAAGAGTCTTAGTAGCGTGGTCACTTTTTCTCTAGGGAAAATCTACCAACTCTAGAAAGTTTGAAAACTAGACACCCGGTGGAGTACAGGGTGGTGTGCCTCTTCTGGATCCCAACTAGTTTATTAGCCACAATGCCCTGTAAACTTGAAAATGTGATTAAAATCATACTTTTTTCTTGCATTTCTCTGCCATATTCTTCTAGAAGCAAAAATAAATCAGAAACTTCCTAGAACCCACCCTCCCCCTCAGTCTACTGTGACCTCACTTGTGAGGTATAATTTTTATAAGGAGACCCAGGGGAATACTGGGTGATAGGAAATTTGTCCAGGCTTGGTGATCCTACACCGAAACGTGAGAAAAATTTGCTTTTTTTGGTTACTCTAAGGTTTGCAGGGAATTCTGGGTAAGAAAATGCTGGTGGATCGACGCAAGCCACACCTTCCTTTACTACACGGGGTGTCTAGTTTTAAAAAATGTCTGGATTTGGTAGATTTTCCTAGATGACCACCGTGCCCGGGACCAAAATCTCAGGTGCCCTCCCCTTGCAAAACCAGGCAGTTTGGTAATAGAGAATTTTGATTTGTCCACTTTGTGTTTTGGGGCATTTAGTCGCCTGCACTATGCCTATCCATACAAGTGAGGTACCATTTTTATCAGGAAACTTGGGGGAATATTGAGCGGAAGAGAATTTGTGGCTCCCCTCAGATTCCAGATCTTTGTAGCAATGAAATGTGAGGAAAAACTGTTTTTTAGCCAAACCTTAAGATTTGCAAAGGTTCTGGGTGACAGAACTCAGTGAGAGCTCCACAGGTCACCCCATCCTAAATTCCTTTATGTGTCTAGTTCCAAAAATGTACAGGTTTGCTAGGTGTCCCTAGATGCCGGCTGAGCTAAAGGCCAAAATCCACAGCTAGGCGCTTTGCAAAAAAAAACCACATCCGTTTTCATTCGAAATATGTGATGTTTCCACTTTGTGTTTTGGGGCATTTCCTGTCGTGGACTGTAGACCTACCCACACAATTGAGGTACCATTTTATCTGGAGACTTGGGGAAATGTGGGGTAGAAGGAAGTCTGTGTCTCCTCACAGATTCCAGATCTTTGCAGCACCGAAATGTGAGGAAAAAGTGTTTTAAGCCCACTTTTGAGATTTGAAAACAATTCTGTGTTACAGAGCCCAGTGACATCCCTAAAAGTCACCCCATATTGGGTTCACCTAGATGTCTATTTTCTACAAATGTACAGGCTAACTAGGTTTCCCTAAGTGCCGGTTGAGCTAGAGTCCAAAATCCACAGCTAGGCACTTTGCAAAAAACATGCCAGTTTTTTACGGAAAAATGTGATGTGTCCATGTTGCGTTTTGGGGCATTTTCCATTGTGGGCACTAGGCCTACCCACACAAGTGAGATACCAATTGTATCCAGAGACTTGGGGGAATAAGTGTTATTGCCAGTTGTCTTTCTCTACGTTTTTGCCTTCCAAATGTAAGACAGTGTGTAAGAAATGTTTCATTTTGAGTAATGCCCTGTAATTCTCATACTAGTATGGGGACCCCCAAATTCAGCGATATGCAAATAACCACTGCTTCTAAACTCCTTATCTCGTGCCCATTTCAGAAATACATAGATTCTAATGAACCTACAGGCCCCAATATATCTCCACAACCAGAAGGGCCCAGCAGATGTAACAGTATATTGCTTTAAAAAATCTGCCATAGCTGGAAAAAGTTATAGAAGAAAACATAGACGAAAATGGCTGTCTTTTTCAACTCAATTTCAATATTTTTGTTTATTTCAACTATTACTTTCAATAGGAAAATCTTGGAGGATCTACACAAATGACCCCTTGCTGAATTCAGAATTATGTCTACTTTTCAGAAATGTTTAGCTATCCGGGCATTCACTATTGGTTTCACACCCATTTCTGCCACTAACTGGTAGGAGGCCTAATGCACACAAAATAGTAAAAATGGGGTATATCCCATTAAAATACTAAAACTGTTGAAAAATGTGTTTTTCTGATTCACATCTGCCTGTTCCTGAAATCTGGGAAGATGGTGATTTTAGCGCTGCAAACCCTTTGTTGAAGCCATAAAAAGATGCTTTCTTCTGCAGCACTTTTTTCCCATTTGTCTCAAAAACCCTAAATTTCAGCTGTATTTTGGCTAATTTCTTGGCCTCCTCCATGGGAACCCACAAACTCTGGGTACCTTTGAAAATACCCAAAATGTTGGAAAAAAGGTTGCAAATTTGGTATGGATAGCTTATGTGGACAAAAAGGTATGAGGGCCTAAGCACTAACTACCCCAAATAGCCAAAAAAAGCTTGACACAGGAAGGGGAAAAGGCATTGCAGCAAAGAGGTTAAATTACAAATATGCAATAGAACTGAATTGGCAAAATATTTACATTATTACATTTAAATATAAATATTTTTTTTCAAAATCTCCATTATTAAAATAATTATTTTGAGAATTACAATGAAATACAAGGTTTTACATTACATATAATCTGCCAATACATTAAAAATAAATATAAAATATTATTTAAAAAAACAATGATTTCACAAAACACATTTATCAAACTTTCATGATTCCTTTGTATATATATCTTTAAAAATATATATTGCATTGACAAAAAAGCACTTTTTAAAAATCTACCACCCTTATCCCCTAACAAACTAACATCCTGGTACTAAAAATAAAATATATGCATTATTTTCACACATCAAGACAACAAAATAATACACGTTTGAAAAATGTCATAATAAAAAATATTATCTTACTAAATACACAAATAAAAAAAAATTTAAAACATATAATCAAAGCTGTAATAAAATATATATACAAACAATATGATAGGCAATGATATTTTGTAAAATGATATTTTTAACAATAATATTAAAAACAACACTTAACGTGATATTCTTACCTTTGAATTTCCTATTCGCAATATTTGTGACATCCTGATTTTCTTGACACAATATTTTTTATCACAATATTTTTTAGTCAATATTTTGTTCACATGTCTCCCGAAACATTCGACTGACCACCCACACTGAACTCCAAACATACAAATAAATATTACCAGATAAATACAGTTGGCAAATTTTCACCTTCCCCAAACCCAAACCTATTCCTACATTAACATCTCTAATACCTAAACCTAACATTTTCTAAAAACAACTTTCCGCTTTACGATACCCAAAACACAAAATAAAAAAATACTAATCTTTTTAATGAAAACTTTTAAAACACATTAATAGGTACCCCACTTAGTGCAGTAGAAAAACTATGAAAAGTCTTATCTGACCAGCCACAAAAAGTCCCATCAGCACAAATCCTCACCGCACCTTTATCTGTAGAAATAGAAACTGGACAGCATGTAAGCAAAGACAGGTAACAGAAATGGTGGCTTAAATGACATAACAATACTTCTATGTATTCATTGCTAAGGAGTCTTTCAAAAAGAATGACTGTGAATTTAAAATAAAAAGAAACCTAAACTCTGTTCGTAACATAATAAAAAACAATTTTTTAAATTAATTAAAACTGGCGATATCAATATGTTTATTTTTAAATAATTTATTACATTTTGTAAATAGTTTAATTAACACAGGATTTTTTTAAAAGGGCAATCTATTCTTTAAATGTTTAAATCACTATTTATTTTTTTAAGTTTCTTCTAACATATTATAATCATTAATTATAATATTGTCAAAAGTACTATAAACATTCTTCTAAGGCCCTGATTATGAGTTTGGCGCATGGGAATACCTGTCCGCCAAACTCCCTACAGTTTGGCTGCCACTGCAGTGGCGACCTCCCCGTTGAACCCATTATGATTTCCGCGCTAGGCTGAGGGATGGAAACCAAAGTTTCCACCTGTCAGCCCAGTGGAAAAGTGGTGGCAGCATTGTCACCAGCTGGCAATGCTGCCACCCACAGGGGCACCAGCATCCTTGTAATGCGCACTGTCTGAATAGACAGTGCGCATTATGAGGGTCCTGGACCCCCTGTGGCCCCCTGCACCTCTTCTCCACCAGCCTTTTCATGGCGATGAAACTGCCATGAAAAAGCAGGCAGAAAACAAGGTTGCAATCAGCAGGGCGGCGCTATGTGCAGCGCTGCCCTGGCTGATGCCAACCTGCACCCACCATCAGTCCGTCAGGATCACCGATCACGGCGGAGATGGTGGTACCCTGGCAATTGCACTGCCTGGGTCTTAATGTGGCGGTCGGACAGCCACAGTAGCGGCAGTCCAGACTGCCACCGCAAATCTGGTGCTCTCATGACCACCAGACTCGTAATTAGGCCCTAAGTTTCTAATAACCAATATTCAATATTATTTCTTACTTTTAAATGTAAAATTATGTTTAATATTGTATTTTTAAAAAGGTATATATATTATAATAAGTCTTTTACTACTACATTTTCCTTAAAAATCTAATTTATTTACCTTATAATGTAGAGATGTGATATAATGTCTCGTGCAGTAGTGACTACTGATGTGTTAGTCCTAAACATGTAATGACTACATTGTAGTAGTCCTGAGATGTACAACAACCAATGTAGTGGGGTCACAATTTCCAGTGAAGTTAAGCTATGGCAAAATTGTGATACCTTCTGGGCCTTGTGCACTGCTGAGCTGTATGATACCTCATTGCAGATTCTCTGATTATGCCTTAAAAGATTTTGATGTAAAGGATGGTTAGGTAAAATTCATGTAAAACAGAAAAAACTCGAACATTAAGTGCATATTTCCACAAGAAGACATCGTGTTCTATCCAAGAGCTAGTGGTAATGAAATTCAATTCTAATGCTAAGGGGACATGATCAGAAATTACAATCAGGTGGTGTTTGACTACCTACTTAATCCTTACCATACTAATTAAAAAGTAACCACATATTGAAAAATTACAGTGATACTTGAACACAGACATTTTGCTCTTTTTTTTCACAGTTTGCTTGTCTAATGCTGAATGGTGAATAGAGTGTTGTTCATGGAATGTAATATGCATATGTGAAGTACTATACATTGCACACAACACAGACACATGACACACATCAAGGTCACGTTACACCATTGCACACATGAATCTGACTATGTTTACTGTGTTAAGAAAATGTTCATTTGTCATTAAGGGGGGAATGAACAGTAATGTGTAATGTGACATGGTGATTTGTACAGGAATGAATGAGTGTGTTATATGAGAGTGAGGGTACTCATGGCAATTTTTAATTGGGAGTATACTGTGATAAATGTACTTCAAGGTCAGTGGTCTGATGATCATGTCCTCAGGGATAGCACCGCCTCTTCAGCTACTCACAAAAGGGCCTACTACATAGCTTGATGACTTCATTTGCTCTTCACGGGAAGTACCCTTGGGTCATTCCTCATCCCTACATCTGTTACCTGCAGTTTTTCTGCTGCAGGAGCTCGGAACATCTGGACTTCAAGAAAGACCAAAAGAGAGGGAGGGAGGGGGAAGGTAGAGAGAAAGAGATCAGAGAGAGAGAAAATAGAGGACAGACAGAAAGAGGATGATTGTACAAGGAGACAATGGGAGAGAGGCCGGTTTAATGATGATCATTGTGTCCTGTGAACAATACATACAGACTTGAAAAGAGTCCTTTTTAGCACTGAAAGGAAAAGCAATTTGTTTAGGTCAGTAGCAGCCAAAAGAGGCTTGTAAAAGTGAAAGGGACAGGTGCAGAGCTGCATTTTGAAAAAGGGAGAGGTGCTTAATCTGATAGTCGATAGAGCCTAGTAATAAAGAATTCTAACTGACTTAAGAAGGTAGCTTGAATGATCTGTGGTCTGACTACAGCAGGAAGGAGAGGTAATATACCATAATTACGAGGGACACAAAGGATAAGTTACTATCAAAGATCAACCCCAAGTTCCTGCATTGAAAGCAGCTGACAGATCTAATAATACGTGGAACAAGTTCCTCTTGTCAACTGCCCTCCCCAGGTCATCAAGGACAGAAACCAATGCATTTTTGGTTCCATGCACAGGGTGAAAGCTAGACTGGGTAGAGTCCAACAGATTAATACTCCTGAGAGAGAAATGAATTCACAAGCATCTTCAAGATTTTACCTGGAAATGAAATAAGTCAAATAGACTGGCTTACAGAGGATGGTACGGTCTGCCAATAGCTTTTTAGGAGTGGCACTACCCAGGCCTTTTTCCAGACTAGGGGAAAAGTCCCAGAAGACAAGGAGATGGATTGCTAGACTTCTAACAGACTTCAGCAGATAGAAAGAGATCAGAGAAGGAGAAGAGAGAGGATGGACAGGAAGAGACAGATTATGTGAGAAGACAGTTGGAACGGAGCTGGTTTATTGATGAGCATAATGTCACCATTAAACCATTATTGTCATTAGTGTCACAAGGCCCTCTGGACAATAAACTGAAACTTGAAAAGAATCCCTTTCAGTACTGAAATTCAAAGCAATTTGTATATAGCAGTAGCAGCCAAAGAGGGCCAAAGAAGGGAAAGGGCCAGGCGCACAGCTGCATTTTGAATACGGTGGGATGCCTCATAAGATAGTCGACAGAGTCTAGTAATAAAGAATTCCCATAGTCTAACTGACATAAGATGACAGCTTGAACAATCGAAGATCGGTCTGCGGCAGGAAGGAGAGGTGAAATCTTATGGAGCACTTTGAGGTAGAAAACGTTTGGTACCAAACATTTTATGTGGAATGCCAAGGATAAATTATATCAAAGATAAAATCAAAGTTTCTGACAGCAGACTATCACACTGAAGGAAAATAAGACTGTGAAGGCCAAAATCTGAGTCAGAGTGCACTAGAGATCGCATTAATGGTGCAACAATGGACCTCATATTATCTTCATTAAACTTGAGAGAGTTTAAGGTTATCCAGTTACCAATTTTTTTATATACAGTGGTAGAAATTCTCATATAGAGCAGGAGCCATGGAGACACTAAGCATACAAGTTGGGTGTCCTCAAAATAATTCATGAAAACAACGCCCTGATTGCAAAGTACCTGAGTTAGCAGGCTCAAGTAAATACTAAATAGATTGGGACTTGATGCCTAGCCCTGAAGAAAACTATATTTGGAGCAATGGGACTCAGAACGGAACAGCAGAAGATGAATCTCCTGAGCTCTGTGTTCAAGATAGGAAGTGCACCACTTCAAAGCTGTTTCCTTTATGTCAATAAAGACCAGCCTAGAGATCAGGATCTCATGGAAGACAGTGTAGAAACCAGCTAACAGAACTAATAACACTAGGGCAACATGTTGCCCTTGTTGACTGCCCTCCTCAGGTCATCCAGGACAGAAACCAATGTGGTTTCTATTCCATGCACAGAACAAAAGCTGGACTGGACAGAATGGAACAGATTATTACATTTGAGATAAGCTGACACAATTGAATTCACAAACATCTCCAAGCTGGTGATGGAAGAAGTGAAATAGGTTGAGGTTTATGCAGAATGGTAGGATCCACTGATGAATTTCCTAAGAGTGGCACCACCAAGGGTTTTTCCACTCTAGTGGAAAAATCTCAGAAGACAAAGAGATGGATTAAAATACTTCAAACAGAGTTCAGGCAAGAGCCAGCCACATTCTCTGAAGGACAGAGTCGGCTGAATAGCCAGAGGAGATGGAAGAAGCCAGATCCTGCCAGTTTACACCTGAGATTTGGCCAAAGTCCCTCAGAGAAGTTGGCTTAGTTTGTGATCCCTCATCAGCAAAGGTCCATGGTCCCTCATCAGCTAAGTCCAAGGCCTGATTACCTGTGCCCTGGAAGTGAGTCTAAACAGAACCAGTTGCTGATGGTAACAGGCCCTTCATAATGTTGATAATCTTATTCTCCAAATAAAGAGACAGATTATCATTGAGGACTTGGGTATGTGCCATAGAGTCGGACTCACATGTTGGATTTGCTAATGATTGAGTGATGGCCAAGATCTTCCTGGATGGGTATAAGGCAGCAGAATTTAGCTCTAGCAGATGCAATGAGCTTTTTGTATGATACCAGGGTTCTGGTAAGTGACACCTTGACCTCTGGAGCATAATTAGTTTGCCATAGTTTTTCAAGTTTTTTGCAATTGATCTTGGCTTGTCTTAAACCTTCACTGTACCAAGGTGCAGACGGATGATTGCGTGTGAGAACTGGCTTCATAGGCAGTAATATATCCATAGTTGATGCCATCTACAAGCTGTAGATCTCTATCGTGACATCTGTGATCATGTTAGCAGTTAACCTGAGACAGGCCTTGTCTAACCAATTATTCAGAGTATCCACATCTAACCTAGCCCAAAGGCCTCTTATACTTGAGGGTGATTTAACAACACCGACTGGTGGCTTGAATCAAACAACCTAATATCAAAATGAATCAGGAAATGATCCGACCATGCCTGTGGCAGAAGGAACACTATAGTAACTAGGTCATCGGGTCCAAAGATAAGGTCAAGGGTATGACCAGCCTTACGCCCAGGACCACACACAAATTGGTTTAGCCCAATCATATCAGCAGAATAGGACCTACAGTCAAACTCTGCCCACAAATTAAATTCACCAACTACAACGAAGGTGGAATGAGAGAGAAGCAGAGGTGTAATAAAATTCATTCAAGCATCAGTGAAAGTGAAGTGAAATGCAGCATCCAAAAGGTCATGAAGATCTAGAGCCTGGAGACTTCAGGAGGATGGATAGGTTGTTCACAAATCGGGATTGTTTTCAGGAGTAGTCCAATATTCAGTGCTAAAAAGCATGTCCAGATTCTCATCCAAAAGTACAGCATGAATTTTTACTGAATGCTTTGTAAGAGGCTGAGCGTTAAATAAGCACACTGCAAAATGAAGTGTGCCCAGGCTGACCAAATTAGGGCAACGTCGTTGTGTCCCAACTTCCTGATTCCCATCTTGCCTCCTTACAATCCAGCATGACAGTGGAGATATCTGTTTTGTGAAAAGACTGGCCCGTGGTTAATAATAGATGTGGTGGAATTAAGAAATATTTTCCTGGTCACATGCAAGTTTGTATTATGTGGGAGAGAAACAAACAGAAGGCATGCAAAATGTTACATTGTCATTCAAATAGTCATCCTTTAACCACATACTCAACACCGAGAAGACTACTGAGGGGGATTCATTGGAAGTTCCTACAGGATTCAAGAAATAACATGACAGCGATCTAGTAATGGAAAAGATATGATAGCAAGAGGTACATGGTGACAGGCAAAAAGATAAAGAATCTGAAAGGTAATCAAAGGAAGAAGTGTGAAAGAGAGTGAGTCAAGGGGAAAGAAGTGAAAAAGAAGAAAATAGTATATTGCATATGTTATAACAGTAAAAATAAAGGGAAAAGGAGAGAATGAAAGAATGAAATGGATTAAAAGTGGTCAGATCAGATCAACAAAGCTTTATTTAATTGCTTAAAGCTGTCATAAAATCAACACAGACATTATGCACATTATCATTGAGATACAACCATAGGAACTAAATGACACATAAGTAAAAGGGAACTACCAATCATAGGGTTAGGACTTTCCATTTAGTGACAGCTAATTTTAAAAAGCAATCAACATCAAAATAATCCTGAATATTGGGCAACATAGGCAAAAAATATAGAGCAGGCTTCTATTGATGAAATCCGTAGGCATTTAAAATAGGTTTTAAAAACTTTCTAGTTGATGATGCAAGGAATTTACAAAAAAAGACTTAGGGGATGATTAGGAGTTTGGTGGACGGAAACACCCATCCACCAAACTCCCAATGGGGTGGTCGCCGTCGTGCTGATGACCTCCGCGCCGGCCCTGTTACGACTTTCCCACTGGCTGACCATCAGAAACCAAATTTCCACCTTGTCAGCCCAGTGAGAAAGGTGGAGCAGCATTGTCGCCAACTCATAATACACCTGGTGGCAATGCTGACACATGCAGGGGGCACCAGCAGACTGTGCACACTTCGAGGGTCCTGGGTAGGGTGACCTCTGCACTGCCCCTGCCATAGGCAAGGGCAGTGAAAGGGCTCCTCTGTAGCACCGCCATGAAAAGGTAGTGCTGCCCTGGCTGATTACAACCTGCCCACCAACATTGCAAAGTAATGGCGGTCCGACAGCCACCACAAGGTTTGTGTTCTTTGTAATCGGGGCCAAAGTGCTCAAGGGATTTCCAGCAGACTCATCACATAGGCAAATTAAAACAGAACCATACTGGCCCATAGGAAACCACATTAAAGATCTTATAGACCCTAGGTGGAATTTAGTCAAAAGCAATGTCTTCCAAGGGCTCAGGACCCAACTCAGGTATTCCTCAAGATTAGGAGTAGTTCGTAAGATTGCATATTCCATCAAGCTGGGTTAACTAAACTCATTCTCAAATGATTACACTCCCTAGAAGTCTGGGTACATTTCAAAGAGCTGTTTAAGTTTTGGAATGTCTGCTTTGGTAGAAGACGATGTGGATAAAAACATTTCCTCCTAACCAGTAGCTATAGACATGGATCTCACGTAGTTAAGCCAGAGGATGGCAAGGCACTTTCACAAGTCAAGCAATCTGCAATATTCTTACTGTTCAAGGAGGTAAACCTATTTACCCAGACTGAAGTCCAGGGGATAAGCAGGGTCATCCTAATCAAATCGGGCACGTAAGTGATATCCAGCTACTCCTGGAAGCAGTAATGCAGGGTCGAGGGTGGTAGGCGGAGTTGGCAACAGAAATGAATTTCCGCTACCTGAATAGAAGTGGCATCTCTGTAACCTCACACCCACGCACCATACATTAAAACTGGTAGGCATCTGTGCTGAAAGACCACCAAGAAGGGCAGGACTGATTTATTGTCCACTCTCATGGCAAAGTAGTTACATGCAGCCATGGAATGGTTAAGAAGCAGGCACCTGTATGCTATGCATGGCAACCATGTGGATTTCTGGTCAAAGACAACTCCCAAGTAGGGAAAATCGGAGACCCTTTCAATACGCCTATCTTTAATCAAGAATGAGCCTTCCTTCTTTGATCTAGCACTGCTGACCATGTATTTAGTTTTGGCTGGGTTAATGTCCAATCTAAACCTTCCCTAAAGGCATGTGAGAAATTAAAATAGTGTCATCTGCTTAAAGCAGGGCAGGAACAGGTTTAGTCCTAATCATAGGCATAGCCCTCCCTCAAGTTGCTAAACACACATTCAGCCCATTAATGCACATTAAAAAACAATTGGGGACATGACACACCCATGGCGAACACCTTGATGAAGCGAGAAAGAATTTGTACCTTAGTACATTCCCCACCTTGCCTAAAACTGACAGAAGCATTAACCCCACAATGCATGGCGCCAAAAAAAGTAATCACTTCCACATAGAGCCCAAATTCAGAAATAATATCCCAGAACTTACTGCAGTTAACTTTATTGAAAGAACTACTTAAGTCCTTAAAGCAGGGAAACAGTGAGCATCCTTTAGTGAATGTATATTTGCTAATAACTAAATGGAGGTTGAGACTTTGCTCAATAGTGCCTTAGCCTTCCCTAAACACATATTGTACAAGGAAAATTAACTGATTAGCGCTGGACCATGGCTCAGTCCTTCTAAGGGCTATGAGCCTAATAACCTTGGCCATCGAGTCCAGTAGAGAGATTGGTCTATAACACCATGGTTCATCTCTAGAACCCTTTTCATATACTGGAACAGTCACAGCACTATGCCAAGACTGAGGAAAGCCACATAAAGATGCATTATTAAGCATCCTTGTTAACAATCAGGACCTAAAACTCCACATTCTTCTTATTTAGGTCCATAGGGACCCTGGTGCCTCCCTGGATAGGCTTTCGATAATTGCCACCCACACGCCAGCTAAGTTAAATTTATTAGCTATGGGAAAAGAGCAGCGTGTTGCAATAAGTTGGCATTACTAGACCTCACCAAAGAGTAAATGGTTTTAAAATGGGAAACTCATTTCTCTGCACTAATGTTGGTTCCCAAGCCTGTAGTCAGAGTTTCAGTGGGATTAGGTCTAATAATGATTTTCCAGAAGCTCTCATATCTTTAAGATGGATTTCTGTCATCAAGCTGTCTGAGGTCCCCAGCTTGATAGTTTTTTTTTTTTCCTAATGAACAATTTGTAGGCAGCTCGGCACACCACTGCTTTGTGCTTCTTCCTAGGGGTGGATGTTTGGGTAACTCTAAGATGCTTATTTGCTATCTTACAGTCTCTATCAAACCTGCCTGGTTCAGCATTTTGTCTGTTCTTCGCTTGTCCAAGGAGGCTTTTTTTGATCTGGGCATTAAGAGAACCAATAGCCAAGAGTGTGACATTGCTGGACTGATTTTCCACCAAAACGTAATCTATTATTAAGGATAAATTAGATTTGATCAATAACATGAATAATTTGGGATAATCTACCCTATGCCACCTGAGCTGTAAACCTTGGTCCTGGGAACAATGAGTCGGGAGCTAAGCTTAGCGGGTAGGTTAGCACAACCATGGAGGACTCGAGTGGCCTTAATGAAGTTATGGTCACTAAATGCTCTAACCAGGACAGTATGAGATTCAAAAGTGTTGCCCATAAGAGGAGAGACACAGACTTAAATAATGACAGATCCTGAACCCCTCCCAGTAAAGGTAGGGGTGGACAAATCAATGGTACACCTCAGCTCCATTTCGTTGAATTGCATGAGCTCAAGTAGAAATTTTATCACCTTTCCTCTCCTGTGGAACATATTCTCCAAGGTACAAATCTCCTAAGTTTCCCTGAATAGCTGAAGAACAGTGGGATGTACTCCTAATTTAGTATTGAAATCCTCCCCGCCCCCATTTGTATACTGAAGTTTTGCAAAATGTGAAGAAGCCTTCTACTTAAACAGTTCATGGCAAAAAACATATCCTCTAATTTACATGAGGAGTCATTAGGTCCCAATGAAATATAACAATTAATACAACAAAAATTAAAAGAGCTGAGGAGAACCACCCACAAAATCTGTATTCCAGGATGTTTACTATATTCCAGGATGTTTACTATAGACTGGATGAATCTTAAATTTAAACATCATGCGAGCCAAAATAGCCAGGCCTCCCGTGGCCCTTCCCCTCTGCGATCTCTGGGCAGGCACACTGTAACACTGGAAACCTTCCCAGGTAGGACAATCCAGACACCAGGTCTCTTGAAAGAGGATACAATCAAAGCCAGCTATTTAACTGAGCCAATCTGTATCGACTGATTTAGAAATGGCCCCAGACAGATTCCAGCAAATCAGTCTAATAGTTCCATTGGCACAGATCCCTAGAGGGGATACAGTCAATGTTATGTCTGGAATTGGAGGGCACTCCTTTGGGTCCCGAGATAGAGCCCCACTTGCCCTCAAAATTTCAAGAATTTCAGGGACCTTAGTTTCAACCATTGGATCGAACTTCCCTGGCACCTGAAAAAGAGCAGGCCTCTTTTCAGGGCAAGTCATAACATCTAATCCCCAGAGTTGTCCAAATCATTGAGGTCTGCTAAAGGTAGGCACCAGTTGGGACAGGGGATACTCAGGTCAGCCCTCTGTGGTACAATTTGGGGGAGTGAACATATGAGAGATCCATACCATTAATGACTCTTTTTCCTAAGAAGGGTTGATATTGATGACAGCTCAAAATGTGCCCGGCAAAAAAGGTATCTAAAATTAATAACAACACAGTCAGAAGAGACAGTTTTCAATGAGGGTCTAAACCAGTCCACATGCCTCACCATCATGATATTGTGGTAGTCCACAAGAGTGGCTGGTTAACCAATGACATACTTTATTCTTGACTTGGTCAAAGGTCTCTGAGTGCCAATCATCCAGTTTTGGAACGTTCCCCAGGACCATCACAAAAGGACAGCATTCCGGAGGTAAGTTGACAAGTGAAGCAACATTGTTGTGTCCGGAAGAAAAGGTGAAATTGACACCCGGGAGATTACAGTCCTGACGAGGCTTTTGCCCATTTGAAGACCCGCCCATGGGATTGGGTCAGGAGCGTCTCATAAAATCCACCCGAGGCTCCTTGAACAACTGATGTATGGTGGCCTACGATGTCCCTAGCATCATTGGAAGCAGATAAAGTACAGGCTATTAAGGGGGCCTCAGAGAGGGCCTTAAGAACCAAGACACTTGACTGCGACTGCCAAAAACTAGAGATCTTGATAATTTCAGCTTCAGTGTTATGAAGAACATCAACCGAGTGCAGGTGTCGGCAAGATGATTTAAAAAATGCACAAGCAAGCATGTTTGGAAGGGCCATCACCCAGTACCAGGGAGGGGTCAGGTTATAGGGTATTGACACCAGCCTTCATGATGGAATCTATGACATCCGGTTAGGTGCAGGACCTCGGCTTCGACTGTGAGGTGATTCCTGTACCAGCAAACCCAAGGCTGACCCATTAGGCTGTGAGTAGTCAGTAACTAAGGAAGCTGGCAAGGCTATACTCTCCCCTTGCCCTCTCCCCTTGCTCAACAAGATCCAGGTTAGGGGCAGCACCCAGGGTTTGACTTAGGGAGTGAGCTAGATCCAAAGACAGGCATCTCTTTGACAAATTAATTTCTTTGGTAAAGACCCCTCTGCTCTAGCCAAAAAGTTGCCAATATTAGCAAAGTTAGAGGCCAGAGAAGTTTTAGGGGTTGCAACTTTCCTCTTCCCCATCCTTCAAACTAGGAATACAGTGCACAAAATGAATCAAAAAGAGGAAAAGAAGAAGAAAAAGATAAAAGTCAATCTTATTTTTAGGCTAGCAAAATGAACAATGCCTTCTTGAGGGACAAATAGAGTGGGCCCAGCCTCGAACGGCCAAAGAGAGGTGCAGATGGGCTCGCTCTTGGCTCAGTCTTAATCCAGGCATATGCCTTGGAGCGCTCATGTGCGCCTGATGCTGAGGGAAATGCAGAGCTCTTATATGCACTGAAGTCAACGTGCAGGTTGTCCCTTGGAGGCAATAGCAGCAGTAGAAGCATATGTTTAAGCATTTTCAATTTGGTCCTTTCTGAATACGTATCATAATGTATTTGTAGAATTTACACAGGAACCAAAAAAACAAAACCCTTTTTTAAAGTCTCCCTTGGCTCAGTGCTGTAATGTCATGCCATTGATGAGATGTTGCTAGTGGAGGGGCATCAGCCCTCCTCCCCTGTTCAGATGTGATTTATGTTGTTGACCACCCGGTCACATAGTGCAAGGTGTTATATTAAACGGTGGGCCAGCATGCGGAACACTGGAGTGGAGATAGCGATGCAGTGAACCTCAAGCTGGTCCATCAGTCATCAACAGTAAATTGTCCATCTTCATTTGCGCCCGCAAGCGGCCATGCAACATAGTACTATGACATTATGTTTTGGCGATGAGGGGTTCAGAACCCTTACCTGCCGCTAACATGCTGTGGCCGCCGTAGTCCATCTACGTTGCTCGTGCCGCGTGCATGTCAGTGCACCGTCGGCTCGTCCGAGGCTCATCCTTTGTCCATGGCCACAGCAGCGCCAGCCGGTCTGCCTGAGTTCCCTGTGCCTGCCCAGCAGCACGGAGCAGCCCTATCCAACAAGTGTTTCTGCAAGCACGCTCGCCTCAAGGTCCCCGCCTCCATTCGTCTGGCCAGCTTCTGCAGCGGAGCCTCTCAACTGCGTACTCCCCCACAGCAAGAGAGGTGCGACAAAGATGAAGATTCAGTTAGCATCAGTAGATTCCACAATCTGCCCGAAGATTACCCTTGAGACAGTAAAGTGACATTTCTTTTTTTTTTTTTTTTTGCAAAAACAAAGAAAACACGAGAAGATAATACTGGCAGTGAACTCTGGACCCTAGCATTGATATTTTCTGAATGACATATGAGTCGTAAAATAAGCCACAAGGGCACCATGTAGAGGTCGAGGCACCACTGGGCATGCATCTTCACAATTGCAGCAGGCATACCTCTTATGGGGTTTGAGACACTCCACTTTGTACCCTGAAAATAGTAGAAGACCACGTGATACAAAGCTTGCACTAATACAGCATGTCCCCCATCCCACCAATTGAGCCTTTTGTCGTAGAAGGGCCCTGTCCGCACAAGCCCCACAGTGGAAAGACTAGGTGAACCGAGTACTACTCTTCTTTGAGGCCACCAAAGTCGAGAACGCGCAAAAGAGAGCAATGATTTTACACCTATGGGGAAAGATGTCTACAAAATATCCAAAAACCTTACCGAGGCCACCCCCAAAACGCACCTGACCCTGATATCAGCCCTCAATATGCATTTCGAATCCATGGCCAACACAGACTATGAACGATTCGTATTCCGGCAAGCCAGACAAGCCGAAGAATCAATCTATTCATTCTATATGAGGCATAAATACCTAGCCAGCACCTGTGGGCTCACAGAGGAAACCTAGGAAATACAAGTAATCCAGGGGTGTTTGTCAGCGAAACTGTGAGAAAGGATCCTAGAAGAGTCTGTGAGATCCCTACCTGACATCCTCATGATGGGACGCACCAAGAGTTATCCAAGGACGAGCATCCCATATGGAGGCTGCGCTCCAAAAACCAATAAAGGAGGAACCAGTCAACACAGTGGTGTGGCCCCCAACAAAGCACGACCCAGAAACAATCGCCCACCGCCAAGGCAGTGTGGGTACTGGGGAGGACCATCACACCGACCAAGTGGCTGCCCCACCAGAGGAAAGAAATGTGCAGGCTGCAGGAAGCTCAATCACTCTGTGAACGTGTGCAGATTGAACAAGCTACAAACAGGGGACACCTCTGTTAATGCCACCACAAGCATGTCCGAAAGAGGCAGTGATATGGACGACAACGACGCTGAGGAAGACGTCATTCACTCCCTGTTCACAGTAACAGTAGGAACTGAGCCTCAATCTTCAAAGAAACCACCACGGTGCAAGATAAAAGTAGACACCCACCTGACCCTTGTTGTTTTTGACAAAGGAACCTCCATAAACATACTAGCGTGAGATGTGTACCGCCAAATGGTTCCTGCCCGTGCCTTAAAGACACCAAGAGTGAAAGTATACGAATACGGCCAGAGCAGGCTGGTTGACCCTAAAGGGTATCTTTGAGAAATCCATCACATATGGACTGCGATCTGCAAAAGCTCACGTGTATGTGGCAGAAGAAGGACATGGAATGCTGTTAGGGTGCCAAACAGCCGAAGAAATAGGTCATCAAGTTCGCTTTTGGCATACACCAAGAGTCGGTAACTGAACTCCTCTACCAGTTTCGAGATGTGTTTGAGGGTATAGGCTGCCTGCGTCACAAAGAAGTAAAGCTACACATCAAAGAGACTGTACAGCCAGTAGCACTCCGGCGCATTGCATTTCACCTCAGATCACAGGTTGTGAAAGAGTTGGACAAACTTGAAACAGCTGGCATCATCGAACGAGTGACTGGGCCCACGCTGTGGGTATCTCCGATAGTGGTCGCGCGGAAGCCCAAACAATCAGGTGAGGTATGCATCTGCATTGACATGAGCCTCCCCAATGTTGCCATCAAGCGTGAATGACTCCTGACCCCCATGATTGATGACTTAATAGGCAAACTGAGTGGATCATGTTGGCTCTCCAAACTTGACCTACACTCAGGGTACCACCAAATAGTTCTGGCAGAAGAGTCACACTATATAACTACGTTCTTAACGCATGTAGGATCGAGGCGTTACAAGAGACAGAATTTTGCCATATCTAGTGCTGCCGAAGTTTTACAAACCGTGATCCACGAGCTCCTAGCAGATCTTCCCAGCACTATCAATGTCAGTGACAACATACATGCTGCTACCATCTCGAAGCATAATGCCAGGTTCAAGAGTATGCTACAACGACTCAAAGAATCGGGCCTAACCCTTCACCGCCGCAAGTGTGAATTTCTCAACAAAAATATCAGGTTTTTTTTATATGTGTTCGCGGACGACGGTGTAGCACCTGATCCTGAGAAGGTGCAAGACATCAAAAAGGCACCTCACACACAACCGTAACAGAAATCCGCAGTTTTCTAGGGATGGTGAACTATTGTGGTTGTTTCATTAAAGACCTCTCTATACTAACTCAGCCTCTCAGAAACCTGACAAAATCATCAGAACCCTAGCTTTGGGGACCCGATCAACAAACCGCTTTTGAGGCCACCAAAGATGCCCTTTTCTAGTCACACAATACTCTGCTATTTTAACCCCCGAATGGAGACAAAACTTGCTGTTGATGCTGGTCCAAAAGGCTTGAGAACAGTGCTGCTTCAGAGGCTAGACAACAATGAGTGGTCACCAGTAGCATTTGCAAGCAGGTCATTAACAAACACAGAGCAACGGTACTCACAGATTGAGAAAGAGGCAATTGCGATGCACTGGGGTTGCAAGCACTTCCACCTTTATTTATATGCCCAACCATTCCTCGTTACAACTGACCACAAACCCCTCATTCCCTTATTCAACAGGACCGTGTGGAAGCCACCACCATGGATAGAAAAGTGGCTACTCCAGCTACAAGACTACAAGTGTCACCTGGAATACCGGCCTAGGTAGAATAATCCAGCTAACTACTTGCCTCACCACCTGTGAGCTGCCACAGAGAGGGAGATACACGAGGCTCACGAAATAGAAGAATATGTGAGATATGTATCCGACAGGTCTCGGACGCTACCTGTCTCGACAGAAACCATAATTCGGGCCACGACACAGGATAACTGCAAGCCAACTCCTCCTTCTGCCCCCAGACAAATTCCTGACCCTACTGTAACAGGTTTGCACCTGTTCATGTTCAAGAAACAGATCCCGTCACTGACCGATCCAATCGTACCCAGTATATCCTACGAGATAATCCTGCCCCATCTCAGCAGCTGTGATACCATATGGTGTGAGCTGATGCAAGAAATGTTTCGTAACTCCATGTTTGGAGTGTTGTTTAATTTTTGGGAGGAATGTAGTGTCACGCCAGTGACTTAACTGGTCAAGGCACTACCATTGACGAGATGTTGCTAGTGGAGTGGTGCCAACCCTCCTCCCCTGTTCAAAGGTGATTTATGTTGTTGACCACATTGTCACATGGTGCAAGGTGTAACTCACATATCAGCAGCTCAAATTAACTCAGAATAATACTAAAACTGTACTCATATTTCCCTACACTAATCCACCATTTATTCCTTTTGGGTTCCGGAGTAGCGTGAAACTCACCGAAAAGTGCTTCAATGCCTGGTCAGGGGTAGTAAGTGCTATATAAATACTATTACAATTACAATAATAATAAACGGTGGGCCAGCATGCGGAACACTGGAGCAGAGATAGCGGTGCAGTGAACTGCAAACTGGCCCGTCAGTAATCAACAGTAAATTGTCGGTCTTTATTTGCGCGCGCAAGGGGCCGCACAACATAACAGAGTACGACGACATTACAGGTTTTACGTCCAGCAGACCGATATAGTAGTGAGAGGTTTTCAAACACAAACAAGTTTGTTTGTTCCGTCAAATGACAGAAAACCCTAAGGTTAATAGATGGCTAACTTCTTCCAAAAGCTATTTGTTACCATGAAACAGCAAGTGTATGAAGTCAGATAAAAAAAAAAAAAATTGTCAAAAAGTCAGAGAGAAAAACTGTAAAAATCAATGAACTATTGTACCCTACTTACATGACTCATCCATTCGCGTGGGCAGAGGTAAAAGTGAAATTAACCTCAGAAAGTTGCAAGAGCGAACAATGTAATAAAACCGAGTCATGGCTTTGTTCGTTCAATTAAGTGTGCCTGGAAAAATAAAGGCAGTTTTTATTTACACTAAGAAGGAGAAAAAATAGATTTTCATAACTGTAAAGTAGAGAGAGAAAGAGAGGGGGAAAAAAAGTACCGAGAGAGTAGTTGGTAAGAGGTAACAGATAGAAAGATGGTGGGAGGGAGACAGAGAGGATCTGGAAAGGGGAAAAGATATAAAGATACAAACAGGCAGGTAGTTGGCTTGCAGGAAGACGGATAGATAGATAGACAGACAGACACTGGCGATAGCTGTAGAAAAACGTAAACATACTGACGGGAGGAATTCTTTAGTGCCATCAACACACTTAAAAGCTCAGTTTATTAATAGGGGAACTTGCTAAATAACATTTTATTGGTTTTGTGTTTACTAACTTCATGTAAATAAAGCTTTGCATTTGTTTTTACAGATTGCTTTGAGCTTGACCTACTGCAATTGTGTGAACATCAGAGAAGTTCAAATTTGTATTTTTGTACATTTGAGAAAAAATACATGAAATTACATTCAACTGCATGAAATACAAAACTGACATTTAGGGGTCCGTACAGCCTTTTCCGTCCACTGAAGTCCAGATGGTCAGGTTGCTGCCAGCACGTTTACCTTCCCACGGGCCCCATTAAGAGTTTCCTGCTGGGTTAGCGGGCCCAATGGGAAACGGCCTACAACATTGAAGCTGGCTCATAATGGAGCCGGCGGCAATGCTTCAGTGCTTAGGGTGCACAGCACCCATCACGATGTTCAGCAGACACTGAACCTCACAACGGGGCTGGACAGGGGGCCAAGTGCATGGGCAGTGCAGGTGCCCCTCTGGGGCCCCCTGCACCCCGTCTCCAACAGCAGTTACATGGCAGTGCTAACGCTATGCAACAGCTGGCGGAGAAGGGGGTCATAATCCCCAGGGTGGCGCTGCTCGTTATGTGGCCTTAAGACTGCCAGGGTCGTAATGAGGACCCTAGTGTTATATTTTAGCGCAAAATGCATTTGCGCTAGGCTTGGGTGGAGTCAGAGTTCTGCTACATGTAAGTATATATATATATATATATATGTATATATATATATATATATATATACACGGAAAAACAAAGCTTACAGAAGGGACATTATAGTTAGGAAACAGAATTAACAAAAACATAGAAATTCACTGAAAAAAACGAAGGGTACAGGGACGGTATAGTTAGGGTCACATTTCAAACATACAAAACCATAGAAATTCACCTGTTAGAGTTATCTCAAGTAAGTATAACTCCTGCCGTAAGATAACTATAACTCGTTTCCCCGCCATGCACAATATTTTCATAAAGAATATTATCAGTGATGTTATCAAAGATGTCATGAGTGCTGTAGTTTGTGGTGTAATTAGCAGTGCAGGGAGAGGGCACGAGTTAAAGTTACCTTAGGGCATGAGTTATAGTTACTTGAGATAGCTATAACTATAACATGTGATTATCAATGGTTGTGTACGTTTAAAATGTGAGCCTAACTATAACGTCCCTGTAACCTTTGTCTTTTTCAGTGATTGTCTATGGTTTTTATAATTTTATTTCCTAACCATAATGTCCCTTTTATCTATGTTTTTTCAGTGAATTTAGATTTTTTTAGCATATAGTAATTTTCATCACTATACGTTAATCCAGCCACCGCCACGCACGCCGGGCCAGCAATGCTGGCTCCCTCAGGAGTTGGGGAGCCAACCTGAACTGCGGGGGCCTTCAGGCTCCCCCCACAGTCCCCAACATTGAGACTGGGTGCACTGGGGGGTACCTAGGTCACATGGTCAGGACCCGGGCCCTACAGCCAGGCACTCTGGCCAACCCCTATAACCACCCAATCCCATGCTATGCACGGCCTTCAGCAATGCTATGGAGGGGTTGTCAGAAGAGCCTGGCCTGCGGCCAGTCCCTGTGGTCAACCCCTATAACAACCCAACCTCGCATGGCCCCCCCTCAGGCCGATATCGGATGGGATTCCTGGTGGCCGGCCTACATATTTAATTTTTTTGGGGGGAGGCGGGCCGCTCGACCCCCCTTCCCAGGCTGATCTCTCTCCGAGCATCACATCCCCCAGAGCCTGGCCTAACCATTTTTTTTATTTGTAGAGGAGGGGGCGCACAGACATCCTCCCCAGGTTGATCTGGACTCCAGGGACCCCATCCCCTGGGGTGTGGCCTAATTATTTATATTTTGAGAGAGGGTTGCCGCATGACCCCCCTCTCCAGGGCCAATCACGGCCCTGGGACCCCAACCCCCAGGGCATGACCATGTGACCTGGGTGTCCCCCAGGGCACCCAGTCTGAATGTTGGTGACAGTGGGGGGAGCCTTAGGCCCCCACAGTACAAGCTGGCTTCCCACCTCCTGTGGGAGCCAGCATTACTGTCACAGAGAGGAGCTGCTTTAGCAGCTCCTCTCTGTGAGAGCAGTTTTCTCTGTGCACCTGCCTGCATCTACACGGGCAGGCACACAGAGGAAAGCTCTGCTCTGATGAAGGGTGGGTTTTTTGACAAAGCAGGAGCCGGTCCTGGGGGTGGCGGTCCCCAGGGCTGGGGGAAGGTGACCTTGAAGCCTCCTCCACATCAAAAAATAATTTTGACCCGGGAAGGTGGTGGTCCCCAGGGTGCCGCACGGCCCCCGCACATTTAAATGAAATCACCCTCAGGGAGGTGGTGGTCCCCAGGGCTGCGAGGAGGCTGAGTGCCCCTTCCACATTAATTTTGAGCAAAGCCCCAGGGAAGTGGCAGTCATCAGGGCTGCAGGTGGGGAGGGGCGGGCAGCCCCCACATATATAAATCAATGCCCCTAGGACCTGGCACTTCCGGGGCCTCCATAGAAAACAAACGCAGGAGCCTGCACTTGTTTTTAAAAAAAATAATTTTGCCGGATCTGCAGATCCACCGGGAATCATGGCAAAAGGTTTTTTTAAGTGCTTTTGAGGTCTGGGGACCCCAGCACCAGGGCTATTGGGTCAGGGTGATTCTACACTGGCCCCTTGTCTTTTTTTTAATGTTTTTGTTGGACTCGGCTAAGGCCCACGATGGCTGGCAACACTTCCTTGTTGGCAGCCGATCAGAACTGTGCATTTTCCTGCACAAGCTTATCATTATTCGTGAATACATTGCGAAGGATCCGCACCCCTAGGTAAACACATTTATTTTCCCTTTAATATCTCAAAAACTCCTGGATGAATTTACAACATAATCTGCATAGAGAAAGCTAGCTTTCTGCCAAATTTGGTGTAATTCCGTCCAGTGGTTCGGGCTGTAGTCGTGTCTAAAGGTCCTAAGGAAATTAACATGAGAAATGCCACTTTTTTGATCCCCCCATTTCCCTGGCCTCCGCTTGATGGATCACCCAGAAACCATGCACGCACAACAAGAATCACTGGCACACTTTTTTTTTGAAAATGTTGTGAACATTCGTCAAATGATGTCAAATATGTAGGCAAGTCAAAAAATCATTTTCTATGGAAACAAGGCTCAAACTATAACTACCTAGTTCCAACCGCCACTAAGCAATATATAATCATACATATGGATACAAAGCGGTCCTTTGGGTCCATTCTCCTCACCTATTGGTCTGTCTGAGTGTCATTTAGACTCTGGCTCCACCCATAACAGCAAACAGCATGGGGTAATGGTTTAGTCTGCTTCAGTCATTGTCTCTTTTGCCCTATCAATGATGCCATTTTCTGAATATATATGTTCTTACACCAGAAATTGGCACATTTCGGTATATTGCCAGATTGGCCATTCCTTCAGTTTTTAATGTTTTTTTAAAGTTTCCTAAGAGGATACTCCTGCTCTCCAGGCAGTGCTAATGGGTTGCTTGCTTACCGCTCATTTCATCTGCAGTGCTTCTCAGTGCACCGCATTCCATGTGACTACTTCCTCTAAACCAGGAGATCAGTGTAGAATGTTATCTTTAAGTATGGCAGCCATTCTTGAACTTTAAAACAATGATAGACTGTATACAATACCTTTGCAAGAAAAACTGTTATGTTTAGTTTTCTTATTGCAAATGTGTGCCTGCCTGTGGTTAGAAGGCAGTATGTTTTCTTTTTTCTACTTGTAGTCTTTTCATTTATCTTGCATATGTTGTTGAGTTTGTGTGTGTTTTATTGTGGTTGTGTCAGAAGATTCATGGGGAGATAAGTTAGTGGGTTGATAAATGTATGCATGAGTTAAAAGTTGAGTGACAGAATGTTTGTATGATAACATATTGAGCATCCCCACCCATCAGAGATACAAAGGACACTTGGGTATTAGTGGTCAATGTGTTTCTCAGAAGGAATTTTCAACTTTTTGAAGTCGCATGGAAGTGAATGCGTTAAATAACAAAAAAGTATTAGATAGGTGAAAGAACACATACAAACCAGTCAAAGTTGTTGTGGCCTTAGATGCTCATGAGTTTTGGTTTTTGTGAAAAGTCAGGACTTGATGGACCTTCTGAATCACAAATGACTAATTACTCCTGTCACAGAATCTTAAAAAATGTGTGTGCTTGTACTGTTAAGCACCTATCTGTTACTATGATTTTACAGTAGCTAATAATTATCAGCAGTTGGGGAATTCCTGATATTAGATTTTACCCTTGGCTGTACAGCCTGAGTTGTGAATGTATTATATAACTATTTCTTAGTCCATGCATGGAAAAGTGTAAAATGCAAGGAGCTTTGAAAGATATATTCGTCTGGACACTGGTAACCAGTGTAGTGGTTTATGAACAGGGCAGTATAGTCCTGTTTGGCTAGGTCGAGGACTTGCCTAGTTGCATCATTCTGTATTCTTTGTAGTTTTTGCATGGGCATAGCAAGAGTACCATCAGCTTTAATACAAACAAGAAAAATTCCCTTCCATGACTGAGTTTGGTAGTAAACACCAGCCATAACTGGAGTGTAGACAGCCTTCACCACCCTAGGCTCTGGTGCAATTGCAACTGTTGCACTAATTGTTGCACAGTTGCTACACCCATGAGTTTTTGCAACTGACTGTACGGATAGTACATGTTTGAAATCACTTGTGGAAGCATTGGATATACTTCATTTGGACCCTACTTGGGGTACATACATCCTAGGATTCTTATCATTCCTTCAGTAACCTACAGCGTGGAAGAAAATAAAGATGTTGAAATAAATATTTCCTTTCTGCTGATCACCTGTTTTTTTTTAGAACTATATAAGAAGAAGGAAAAACCAGTTTTCTTAGTTAAACTGCAGCTGTAATTAAGCTCCTTGACTTGCCTTTCACCTTCACTGCAACCTCTGGCAGATTGCATTTGGACTGCTTATAATAACTGTTTACAGTTGAACAGCTCTTTCATTTCTTCATTACAAGTGACTAGTAGATAGGTAGTTACATTTAGGACCTGGATTCCATCGGAAAAGTGTTTTTTGACTTGGCTATATCTTTGTCGTCTTTTGACAAATCTTCATGAAATCTTCCAAGAAAGGTGTCCCCTAGGGTCTTCTTGTGCATGAACAGTTTGAGGGTGAACCATCCAGGGAGAGCTGGGAAAAATGGGGGATTCAAAGAAGTGCTTTTCCTATGTTAATTCCCATCTAAATTTTGAACATGACTACAGGCCGAACCACTGATCAGAATCATACCAAATTTGGTGAAAAGTTTGCTGTTGGTCCTGAAAGCACTTCTTGTTATTTGGTGTAAATCCAAACTTGTATATCTAGGCTTGTGTCTAATTCACAAATACTCCCTATCTTTTGCAGAAATCTGATTTGCTGCCAACACTTCAAACAGGAAGTGTTGGCAGCCTAGATAAACAAAAAAAGAATAGGGGACAGGGTACAAAACCCTATCTCCCTAGCTGTGGTCCTGGGGTCTCCCCGGACCCTGCCAAGGCAACAAAGCATTTTTCAAAAAATTCATGGTGAAATTTGCAGCTATCAATGGAAAAAGCAAGTGCAGTCTCCCACGCTTGTTTTTAATGTAGCCCACAGATGGGCCAGGTACTGGGGGTATGGCCATTTTATATATGAAATGAAGGGCGCTCATGAGGCCCCCCTCCATGTTTTTTTTTTTACCCCAAGGATCAACAGGGGCTAGATGAAAATAAGTATGTAGTGGGGCCATGCGGACCACGCCGGGGACCACATCTCCCCAGGGCTTTTTAATAAAAAGGGAGGGGAGCTACACAGACTCCGTCTTGGGACTTTCAATAGCCCAGGGGACCACCACATCCCCGGGGCTAAATGGAACATTATGGAGGGGTCCAAGTGAACCCCCGGGTACCACCACCTCTTGGTACAAAATTCTAATTTTAACACATGGAGTGGGGCCCCCTGCCGAGCCATACATGGCTCCCGGGACCACCACCTCCCTGGGCCTGGCTCGTGGTAAAGAAAGAGGAGAGTTGTGTGGCCCCCCTCCTGGAGCCATTATTGGGCCTGGGAATCTTCACCTTTCAGGGGTGGCTCCTGTTATCTCCCAAGGTGCCCACCCTTGGGAGACTGCTGTTTGATTTTGCTTGGGGGGAGCTGTGACAGCTCCTACCTAGCAAAAGCAAACACTAACGGGCATATTTATACTCTGTTTGCGCTGAATGTGCGTCAAACATTTTGACGCACAATCGGCGCAAACCCTGCCCTATATTTATACTTTGACGTCCGACCCCGCGGGCGTCAAAATTCCACCATGTGCGGCATTTTTTGGAAGGGGGAACCAGCCTTGCGTTAATTATATGCAAGGTAGGCTTTCCCTTCCAAAAAATGACTTTAAGGCCTGTGCCCCATATTTATACTCTGACGTCATTTTGACGCACAGGAGGGGGTGGGCCTTAAAAAACGACGCACAGCCTGATGGGCGCCGTTTTTTAACACCTGGGTCAGGGCAGGCGTTAAGGGACCTGTGGGCTCGGAAGGAGCCCAGAGGTTCCCTCCCTTGCCCCCAGGGACACCCCCTGCCACCCTTGCCCTCCCCAGGAGGACACCCAAGGATGGAGGGACCCATCCCAGGGAAGTAAAGGTAAGTTGGGGTGAGTATATTTTTCAGATTTCTTTTGTGGCATAGGGGGGCCTGATTTAGGCCCCCTACATGCCACTATGCCCAATGACCATGCCCAGGGGACATAAGTCCCCTGGGCATGGCCATTGGGCAAGGGGGCATGACTACTGTCTTTGCTAAGACAGGAGTCATGTCAATGGAGGTTGGGCGTAAAAAAAAATGGCGCAAATCCGGTTTGAGGCCTGAATTTTGCCTCAGACCTGACCTGCCCCATTTTGTGACGCACAACCCCCATTTTCCCATACGCCGGCGCTGCCTGGTGTGAGTCATTTTTTTTGACGCACACCAGTCCGCAGCGCCGGCTAACGTCATTCCATAAATAAGGCGCTCGCATGGCGCGTTGGAATGGCATTAGCCGGCGGTAAAATTTTTGACGCACAACTGCGTTGGCGCAGTTGTGCGTCAAAAAGTATATATATGGGCCTATGGGTCTCATTATGAGTGTGGTGGTCAGGAAACACCACACTCACATTAATGTTCTGACCACTGTAACTTTGGCGGTCAGATGGCCCAATTACAACCCTGGTGGGCAGACACGCCAGGGGGCTGTCATTCCCACCAGGAACATGGTTCCAGACGGCATGGCGGCAGTCGTGCTTGTAACCAGCCAGGGCAGCCCTGAACTCAGCACCTCCTGGCTGATTATAACCCCTCTTTTAACCACATTTTTCATGGTGGGAACCCCGCCATGAAAGGGCTGGTGGAAAGCCAGTGCCCGTGGCCACAGAGTTGCCACTGCACTTCCCATTGCATGGGCAATGCAGGGGCACCCCTACCCAGCACCGGCAGAATGCGCACTGTTTGCTTTGCAATGCACATTTAGAGGGTGCTGGAATTTTAGGATGTTGACCTCCAATCCCTTAAAAGAGCTGAGACCAATATTCTAGCACTGTTCCCACTGGTCAGCTTGGCAGTAACACGTATTACAATGTTCCCGCCGGTCAGTCCAGTAAGAACATTGTAATACACTTGGGGAGAACATCACCGCTAGGGCAGTGGCTACCTCCCAGTGAGCTTGGCAGTCCCATGGTGGGACTGCCAAACTCATAATGAGGCACTAGCTCCACTTCCACCAAGAGGGTGCTGACAAAATACTCCTGCTTCCTGGAAGCGGAGTATTCATCTCTTTCCATGCCCGCAGACATGGGAATGAGATGAAAGTGTTGTCCCACATGCAGGGAGCTGCATTTCCAGCAGTTCCCTGCATGCAGGAGGTATGCAGCCTCCAGCAAGAGGCAGGGAGCCAGCTGTGACTGTGTGGCCTTGAGTCTCCTCCAGCGGTAACAGACATAGGCGGTCATGGACCGCCAGGGCCGGGGACCGCGGGAGCACCGCCAACAGCCTGGCGGTGCTCCCAAGGGCATTCTGACCGCGGCGGTACAGCCGCAGTCAGAAACGGAAAACCGGCGGTGTACCACCAGTTTTCCGCTGCCCTGGGGAATCCTCCATGGAGGCGCAGCTTGCTGCGCCGCCATGGGGATTCCGACCCCCATACCGCCATCCTGTTCCTGGCGGCTTTGGCCGCCAGGAACAGGATGGCGGTATGGGGTGTCGTGGGGCCCCCGTAACAGGGCCTCACTGAGAATTTCAGTGTCTGCATAGCAACTGCACCCGTCGCACCCTTTCCACTCCGCCGGCTCCATTCGGAGCCGGCATCCTCGTGGAAAGGGGTTTCCCGCTGGGCGGGCGGGCGGGCGGCCTTCTGGCGGTCGCCCGCCCAGCGGGAAACACAGAATAACCGCGGCGGTCTTCTGACCACGCAGCGGTATTCTGGCGGCTCCCGCCAGCACCGCGGTTACCGCGGCCGGCGGGAGTCAGAATGACCCCCATAACGTGTATGGTGCCTAAGTTGAAGCACCGCTTCTATAAAGTACTAGTCTTCCTAATTTCTTATGCATGGTCAGGGCAAAGCACATGTTGTTTCTCTGCATTTACACCTTGAAACGTTATCTGTAAACCTTAATAGAGGTGTTTGCAACCTTGCTTTTTTTTAGCGTAATATTTCATGTAGTGACTGTGACAAGTGGGTTCTTTCTTGTCATCTGCTGCTGAGACCAGAGATTGTGGTCTTCATTTTAAAAGCTACAAGTGTGAAAAATGGCCCAGGACCTGCTCAGAAGCCCTGTGGCCAAACCCCACCACAAATGGCCAAAGGCCGGGAATGGTTGGGTAGTTACAGGAGGTAGACTGCAGGTTCTGACCGTAGGCCAAGCCCTGTGGTCTATCCCTGCTGCACACGGCAGAAGGCCGTGTGTGGTGCTGAGTTGGGTGGTTGTAGGAGTTGGCCATAGGGCCTGGCTGTACCATGCCCTGAGGCCAACCCCTGACACGCATGGCAGAAGGCCGGTGCACAGCGGTGGTTGGATTAACGTACGATAATTAAAATTGCTTAATTAAAAAAAAAAATGAAATTCACTGAAACAAACTAAAGTTATAGACGTTATTTTAGGCAATCAAATTAAAAAAATACATAGAAATTGACTAAAAAAAACAAAGGTTACATGCACGTTACATTTAGATTCACATGTCAAATGTAAAGAACCATAGAAATTCAGCGATTACTTGTGCCCTAACGTGACTATAACTCGCACCTGCGCCATGCACTGCTAATTAACCCAGATATTACATTACTCGTGACATCTTTTATAATATCATTACAAATATCATTGTAACATTAGCAATAAAATTATTGATGAGCTATAGTTACTTTAGGGCGTAAATACTAAATATAACAGCTAAATATCTATGTTTTTATATATATATATATGTATATATATATATATATATATATATATATACATAATTTTATTACAAGATACCAACAGAAATCTAAGATCAGACTGAAGCAATATTTATTACAGTGCAAATGTTCTCCCTCGTGTGGCAAAAATTAAAATGTGCAGCCACTTGCATGAGAAGAAGGCACCCGATCTGCAAAGTGTTTGGCAGTCATAAAAGTGGCATTTAGATAGAGATATTATCAAGACTGCTAGAACCGCCGCCAGCCAGAAAGGGAAACTGACACTAGGGCCTCATTATGAACATGGCGGTCCAGACCGTCATGCCGGCAGTGGCGGAAATTACCGCTACCGGCATGGCGGTCTGGGCTGCAACATAATCAAGAAGGGAAGACAGCCACAGGTGACCGTCCGCCACCACCAGGCTTCCGCCAGCAGGCAGCCTGACGATGGTGGAGTTCTCTATCCGACAGGGCAGTGCTGTAAGCAGCTCCGCCCTCCGGATAGAGAACCCTTGTTCCTCCAGCCTGTCAGAAAATGCATTTCTGAACATTCTTCATTATTATTGTAGTTACTTGCCTAAATGTGCTTCAGGAAATCTGCTTGAGCTCAAGTACTACCAAAAGTGACAGTGCAATTTTAAAAGAGCATTTAAGTGACTTTTCTTTCTCTAATAGCATAACTCTTAGATTTTAAATTGTGTCATTCATGCCTGTGTTTCAGGTTTGAGAAATTTGCTTTTTGAGGGTTTTTTCACATTCACAGTGAAACCAAACCAAACTGTGCCACCCTAACTGTTTGAACCCAGAGAGGACATTTGTATTTCTTGGATTGATTTTGTTCCTTTTAGTTTAACTCTGTGCATGCAGGAAAGTTATATGTGATATAATTAATGCCCTTGTTTGTCTTTCTTGTGCATGATAAGTGCAACCACAGTTCTAACTGTAGTGTGCAACAGTGATTCTCTGTGAAGCCAGCCCTAGTGTCGCAGTACTTATTGTTATGGTACTGAGTTTGGTTTTTTTGGTAATGCAGTGTTAGTAATTGTGCAAACAGTTATTATTATCCAAGAAAAGTGCTAGAGCATCCCGGTGTTCTTCTACCGCTCCTGTGACCATATCAGAAAGAGATATTCAATTTCAAGGACGTTGAGTGCACTGACTCTACTATCACTCTGTCAACAACGACCTGCCCCTGAAGATACAGGGTGCCTGGTTGGATCGGCAAGACGTGGCAGTGCTTTGTCTCTTTCTCTTCCACTCCCCCTTTCCTTTTGGGACACCTGCCGTGTTTTCTGTGTCCACCAGGAAGTGCCAAGAGGTGTTCCAGGAGGTCAGGTTTCAGGTGACTGGCCCGTCACAACACTGCCTTTCCCCGGTGGTTTTCCCTGCCAGGGAAAGGCTGCCAGAAGGGGGGCTCTGAGCCCCCCCTTGGGACCGCTGCATTGCCCATGCACTTGGCATGGGCAGTGCAGGGGCCCCCGTGCACAGCCCCGTCGTGCAGGTCACTGCCCGATTTATGGGCAGTGATCTGTGCGACGACTGCTGCTGCACCCGCCGCACTGCAGCATTGATGACGGCTCCATGTGGAGCCGTCGGCAAAGTCCTGGCCCAGCATTCCACTGGAGAACCCGCTGCATGCTCATTGATGTTCCTTGTTGAGCGTTGTTGTTGACAACAATTCAGATGTGCAGCCACTTGCATGAGAAGGAGGCACCTTATCTACAATGTGTTTGGCGGTCCCAAAAGTGTTGTTTGGACAGCGATATGATTTCTTTTATTACAACATGTCAACAGACATCTGAGAAGAGACTCAACCAATATTTGTTACAGTGCAAATCCCTCTAGGATTTGTCTGAGGCAGTAACCAATACCAAAATCTACAAAGGCAATCTGCAATTAAATGTAACAAAATACATCTGTATGCTTTGATACCTGAAAAATAACAATCCACCTTTAAATGTCTGTTAATTTTAACTTAAGCGTTTCACAATCATTATGTCAAGCCTAATGTGTTTATGATACATTTTCATAATAAACAGATCAGGCGTGTGGCAAGAGAAATATTGTTTCCTAGTGAACCACTCAGGCCTGCACCTGTTATCAATGACTTATCACCATAACCAACTGAGGCCTTCTGCACTGAGCATAAGCTTTTCCACAAGGGAACCATCAGGCATAAAGTTTTAAAATGACAGAGTATACAAAATTACAAAATGTTATTTCTTCTAAGAAGGCCTAACATGAATTCTGGCAGTACAAATGTTACACGATTGGTTAGAGGCCGTTACCAGCTTCCCCAGCATGCTTGCCTACTATAGTAATCTGTGAGACTCCATGTACCAAAATACCAATCTGTAGGCTTTAATACAGAGTAATAACTACCCTTAAATGCCTATTGACTTCAACATATTCTTTTCACAATGTAGATATCCAGCCTACCACTTTATCTTAACTTTTCATTACATCATAATAAACAACTACGCTTATAAACTTTATCATTGACTTGTCACCATAAACAACTCAGACCTACTGTGTTGGTTCAAAAACCATTCCACAAGGCAACTATCAGGTATAGCATAATAAAATTACAAATATGTACAAAGTACAGTTGTAAAAAAATACAAAATCCCTCCTAACGGAGCCTGACAAGGATTACCATAGTACAAATCATCTATTCCCATAGTTTGTTTAGGTTGGTGTCTAGCACCAAATCCCTTGGCTACTAATGTAATCTGTTAGATTGCATGTAACAAAATGCCTGCCTATAGGCTTTAGCACAGTGTAATAACAATCCAGTGTTAAAGGCCTTTAGCACATGTTTTTTCACGCTAAAAAAGGCCTACTTGCTTTATCATTAATTTTCATCATAAACAGATCACACCTAAGAAATATGACTTATCTTTTCCCAGTCAATTTATAAGGCCTCTACTCTTTTTTTTGTTTAGTTTTTTTGTTTAATAATGCTTTATTGAATAAGTTAGCATACACTGGTATGATAGAATAAATACATTTGCAACCAGAAGAAAAAACAATAATAAAAAAAAAAATAATAATCATAATCATAAAGATAATTATATCTATAAGAAACAATTTGTATACACAACCTGATTGTAATATTGTACCGTAGAATAATAGCATTTTTTGTTATGTTTTAGTAAAGATAAAAAAAAAAAAGAGAAGAGAGAAAGAAAAAGTAAAACAATGCAAGTTAAAAATCACATAGTTACAATACAGCAACCATTAAGTATTAACAGTAGTATGTAAGGTCTTGTGTTGCGAAAGGAAAGAGGTGAGGGGAAACTAAAGCATGTCCCTTTTAATTAGCATTTGAGTAGTATTAGCATTCGCTTGATCCATTCTGTGATTATAACAGATCAGATTCCACCAAGTTAGAACAGAAATGTTCGTAGTATCTTTCCAATTAGAAGTTATAATTTGCAGTGCACTAGGAATGAGCAAATCAGCCAATTTACCAAGCGGTGGTTGGGAATACCAAATAGATGAAGTACTACCCAAAAAAACATGTAATAAAGTGAAAGGTACATTGATGGAGAAAATCTGATTAACTTTATCCAAAACTTGTTCTCAAGAAGTATGAACTGCAGGGCACTCAAAAAACATGTGCATATAATGACTGTTTTCTTTAGAGCACGACCAACACTTGCTATCTGTAGTAAGTTTACATTTCTAAAGGTCTACAGGAGTATAGTACAACCTATTGTAAAAATAAAATAGTGTTTGGGTTGTAGATGCCAAACAGGATGTTGTATGGAGTTTTGACCATATTTTTTTCCATGTAGATATAGGAATGTTTTGATTGAAATCCTGCTCCACTGCTAATTCTATTTTAGATTTTGGTCTCACAAGACTGGTATGTGTAAGGGTTCTGTATATAAAAGACGCCGGGACTTGTGAGGAACAATTATAAGGTTGGGAATTAGGCTGTGTAGAAGATAGGGCCTCCAAAGATTGAGACAATAAGTTATAGAGGATAGCAGAAAGAGTTTGATATTTCACAGCGTAATAAGTGGAGATATGAAATGTCCGTTGAATATCTTGAAATTCAAGTTCAGCATTATCTAGAATTAACAGATCTAAAGTTATAATGCCTTTGTGCATCCACTCTTTCCATACCAAAGTTCTATTATGAAATGTAATATCATTATTGTACTATTATCTGAGAGAAAAGAGATTTAGGGGGTTTTGAAAGCCGAACTGCATCTCTAAATGTAAATGGTGTAATTTGTGAGTGTTCCAATTGACTCCATAGAGAGGTCCCTTTAAGAAAAGTGGGAGAAAGGGACAACCATATTTGTTTTAAAACAAATGCAGAGTGATATCTTCTAAGGCATGGAAAATTTACACCTCCATTATCTCTAGTTTCCTGCAGTTTGACTAGAGATATACGAGATTTATGTTTGTTCCATAAAAATTTCATAAATAATACATGTATAATTTTAAAAAAACTAGAAGGAAGTTTAACTGGGAGCATAGATAAATAAAAATTAAAAATGGGCAACAACATCATTTTAATCATGGCCAGTCGTCCCCACCAAGTTAAATAAAGAGGATACCATCTGTCAAGTAATTTCACAATCCTAGATTCTACCTCTTTGAGATTAGTTCGAATAGTATCCTTAAGAGAATTGGAATAGGATATGCCCAGGCATTTGATATGCTTAGAGTTCCACGTAAACCCAGTATCTTTAAACATGTCTGGTAGACAGTAAGCATTTAATGGCAAAACCTCTGATTTATCTACATTAAGCTTATAACCTGAGACACTTGAGTATTCTTGTAATAATTTAAGCAATTCCAGAATAGTCTTGTGAGGATTAGAGATAAAAAGTAAAATATCATCAGCATAAGCTGTAAATTTAATCTCAGTATCTTTCTGCTTAAAACCATAAAAATCAGATGACCTACGTATTTTCTCTAGAAGGGGCTCAAGGGCTAATATAAATAACGGAGGTGATAGAGGACAACCTTGTCTAGTACCTCTGTGTAGGGGGAAGTAATGGGATTGTTTACCATTGACTACAATTGATGTAGAGGGTGAAGAGTATAAAAGTCTAATAGTTTTAATAATATGAGGACTAAAACCATGCCATTTTAATGCTCCAAACATAAAATCCCAACAAACTTGATCAAAAGCTTTTTCAGCATCTAGAGTTATGGCAGCTATAGGAACCCTGGACTTAGAGGCAAGATGGATAATATTGAGAAAAGTTCTAGAATTATCCGATATGTATCACCCCTTAACAAAACCTGATTGATGAATGTCTATTAGGTCTGGGATAAAATGATTAATCCATAAGGCTAGGACTTTTGCAAAGATTTTACAGTCGACATTAATAAGGGATATAGGTCTGTAATTACAACATTTGGATAAATCCTTTTCATTTTTAGGAATCAAACACAACATAGCTTCAGAAAAAGTGCCCTTTGCTTGATCTTTTGATATGAAATATTGTATAAGTGTTAATAGCTTAGGAACTAAAATAGATGCAAAGGTTGAGTAAAATTCTATTGAAAAGCCATCTGGGCCAGGAGCCTTATCTTTAGGAAGCTTTGTAATGGCATTTTTAATTTCTGCATCAGATAGGTCAGAGTCTAATGGTGACAAATCTACTTTTTGTTTCGAAGGAATAGAGTGGAAGAAGGAATCCATTTCAGTCATATTAGGAGTATTTTCGGGAATATATAATGTGGTATAGTAGTCAGTAAAGCATTCCAGGATTTCTGAATCTTCAGTGTGTCTATTTCCAAATGTGTCTGTGATAACAGTAATTTTAGACTTTTGTTTTTTGATCTTTAAATAATTTGCCAATAGTTTACCTGCTTTATTTTTCCCCCGTAAAATTCGGAATTTATTTTGAGTAAAGTTCCACATGAACTTTCCAAGGAATGCTTATTGTATTGTAGTTTAGCATCAATCAACCTGGATAAGGTGTCTGGTTTGTTAGATGAGAAATATTCATGCTCAAGAAATGTTATTTGTGTGAGCAGTTGAAAGGAAACTTTAGATTTTTCCTTCTTTTTAATGGCGACATAATCTATAATAAAGCCTCGAACAGTAGCTTTAAATGCATCCCATATAAAATTCATCTGATTATCCGAAGGTAAATTGTGTGTAAAAAATTATTTAGAAAACATTGTAAATTGTTCAATAAATAAATGATCTTGTAATAAAGTGTCATTAAACCTCCAGCGATTTGAAAAGGAGGAATTTCCTGGAAGGCTCATATCAATTATTACTGTGGCGTGATCTGATAAGAGAATAGACCCAATATCAGCATGTGAAATTGTTTGTATAATATTTTGTGTAGCAAATATATAATCTTTTCTAGAGTATGAGTGATGTACTGGAGAATAAAACGTGAATTCTAATACATCTGGGTGAGCAATTCTCTATACATCACATAGACCTCTGGAGGAGATTGCTTGATAAAATGTTTTTTGCATTTTATTAGGGATATAACGAGTTTGGGGGCAACGATCTATAAAAGGATCCATAAGTTGATTGCAATCACCTCCTACCACAAGAATTTCAGAGTTGCAAGATAATAATAAAGAAGAAAAATTAACCCCAAATTGAGGCTCTACTCCAGTTGGACCATAGACATTGCAAATGGAAAACAGCAAACCATTAATCTTAACTGTCAGTAAAAAGCATCTTCCTATATCATCCTTAGTCTCCTCTACAACTTGTACTTGTAAAGATCTATGAAACAATATTATTACCCCATTCTTATTATGAGCTGCAGAGGAGCCAAAAACATGACCAACCCAATTTCTATTCAAACCTTCAAAATCCTGCTCTTTAAGATGGGTGTCTTGTACAAGAGCAACTTGACAATTCAATTTAGAGAGATGCTGGAGCACTCTTTGTTTCTTAACTGGATTACGTAAACCTTTAAGATTCCATGAGATGATTCGAAGACTGGTCATTTAACTAGTAGAAAACATTTAGACAACAGAGCCTTATCGAAACCTAAGAGACAAACAACATGTGAATCATAGAAGAAGGTGGAAAGGAAACATATGAACAGATATCTAAATAAGGTTGCGTGTTGATGCCAATCTTGCATTGTAGGACGTAAGAAATAATAAAGGAAGAAATAAAAGTAGAAAGAGAAAAAAACAGAGAGAGAGAGAAAAAGAAAAGGGTAGCATTGATAAAAAAAAAGAAAAGATGACAAAAAGCCAAGAAACGTCAGTCATAATAAGAGAAGAAAAATACTTTGCATGGGAGAAAGGGAGGAGCAAGAAAATAAAAAGAGGCCAATCAGCAACATTACCCCCGAGGAACTACAATGATTGGGTAACAAGAGAGAGGAGAGACGAGGAAACAAAATATTATACATTACAATATGAACAACTGACGACGTGACTTACCAACAAGGGAAAGAACACTATGATGTTGAGATGTACAGGAATATAGACACAATCGGAAAGGGGACTTTCTCAACCTGAGATTTCAATGGTTCCAATATCTGTAAAGAAGAAATAAATAATTTAAGAATTACACATTAACCGATCAAGTCTTGCTGAGTTCCATTGCCTCCCCTTTGTGAGTATATATAAACTGCTTCAGATCATATGGATTTTCAAAAGTAGTTGTTCTGTCCTTGAAGGTTACCCTAAAAAAGCAAGGGTGAATTAGGCCAAATCTATCATTCAATGATCTTAAGGCTGGTCGGAGATCCAGAAATTCCTTCCTTTGCTTGGGGGTCGCCGTGGCCACATCCTGGCTAAAGAAAATCTTTTGGCCCGACCACAAGAGTTGTTTACGTTGTTTGGCGGCAGTCAAAACATTCATTAAATCTGAGCACTGTAGGAAGTAGGCGATAATTCCTCTCAGTTTTGATGGAGAAGAGGGACCAATACGATGGGCTCTCTGGATATTGAGAGCAGTAGTATTCTGAAGACCAACAATCTTTGGAATATGAGTATGCAAGAATGTTATCAAATCTTGGCCTTCTGAGCCATCCGGAATGACACAAATGCGAAGATTATTTAGCTGATTGCGATTTTCCAAATCTTCTGTCTGTTTTTTAAGTAGTGCAACTTCCTTAGTCAAGTTATCAACTTTAGTAGTAGTATCTTGAATGTCACTAATCCTCTGTTCCACCTCAGAAAGTCTAGAATCCATACGTGACCATTTCTCCTCAATTCGCTGTAGCACAATATTCGTCTCCATAACAAAAGGCTTTATTAGATTGAGCTCATCCATAATGTCATCCAATGTGAGGGGCAATGGAGACTTAGTTGGAGAGGATGGGTCTTTTTTAACTCTTTTGTGGCCCCCGGAGTCCTTACGTCCATTCGAGTTAGAGACAGAGGATACAGATAATTTGGAAGTATGAGGGGCTTCCATTTCAGCCACACAGTAAATATTTAATACAATAGTTTAGTTAATGTTCCTGCAACGTCGAGTAAGTCACCTCAGAGGACAAATATAAAAAAAATTAGATGAAAATCCAGAATAAAATGACTATAACAGCTTCAAGAGTGGCATCCAAGAGTGTCCAAAAAGTATTAAGATCTCCACATTAATTCAAGTAGCCAAAAGAGAAAAAATAAAATATTTTTAAGGAATAAAAAAAATCCTCTCAAAATGGCGGCCGCATTCCTGTCAGAAAGGGAGCAGTAGGTTAAAAAGATTAAACTCTGTAAAACACAAGAGTTTTAAAAAAGAAAAAACTCACCATACTGCTCCCTGCTTGTTCCAACATCCAATTCTGGGAACAAAAGCAGCCAGCTCTCAAAAACGCCTCCGTCCAGTATAAAAACGTCCTCGGCAGCTCGGGAGCGTCGTTATCGAGTGGCCATCTTAGCTGCTCCGGCGCGCGATCTCCATAAGGCCTCTACTCTTAATCAATGGCTTGACACTATATACAACCAAGGCCTACAGAAGTAAACAGAAGCTGGCAACTATTGGGAATACATTTGCAAAATTGCAAATATGTACAGTATTACAGTTGGAAAAACAATACACATTCCCCTTTCAATAGGGCCTAGAAAGAACCACCACAGTGAATTTATTCTCCCAAAATTTGTGAGAAAATGTGACCAATGCCATAAACCATGCCTAAAAAGATAATCCATGAGATCACATGTAGCCAAATGCTTTTCTGCAGCCTGTAGCAAAATGTGAAAACAATCCACTGTTAGAGGACTACTGGCTTTCCTATATGCCCTCACAATAAATAAGTCAGGCCTACTGCCTCTGTAAAACTTTTCATATTAAACAGGAAAGACCTATGGCATCGGGCATAACATTTTCCTGCACATCAGTCAAGCCTATAGCTGTTATCATTGGCTTGTCACCATATCAGGTCATGGACCAAGCATAAGCTTTCCCCACAAGGCAACCATCAGGCATCCAGTCATAAAATTGCAAATGTAGGCTTAATTACAATTGATAAAACAAATGGTATACTCATGGTTTGTCAGCAGGGTAACCTACACTAAAACCCTCTACAACTAGGGTAATCTATGTGATTCCATGTAACAAAAATCCTCTCTAGGCTTTAATTCAATGTAATAATAATCCACCCTTAAGTCCCTGTTAATTTAGCACATGCTTTTAACAATCAAAATGTCAGTATTATTGGCTTTATCATAACATTTCATAATAACCAATCAGGGATATAGCCTTTATTATTGCCTTATTACCATAACTAACTTAAGCTAATTGTGATGCGCAAAGGTTTCCGCCAAGGCAACCATCCGTCATAAAAATACAAAAGTATACAAAATTACTTTTGGCAAAGCAAAATTGTCTCTCTCCTAAGAAATCCTAATAACAATTATTTTATTGCGGATATTCTTTCACAACAGTTTTTTAGGTAGATCACCAACACCAAAACCCTTTGTCATGGTTTAAAATGCCTATTACACTAGCCTTATTAAATAACTTGCCTGGAAACACCTTGCTTTTGGTCGCACCACCAATTTAGGGGAATAATGTTTCAGTAAGGATTTAGGTCCTCAGTATGAGTTTGGCAGACGGGAACTGTAGTGGCAACCTCCCTGCTGGACCCATTATGACTTTCCCGCTTGGCTGACGGGCGGAAACCAAGGTTTCCTCCCTTCAGCCTACTGGGAAAGTGGCAGCAATATTGTCGCCGGCTCGTAATCGAGCCTGCAGCAATGATGCCACTGCTAGGAGGCACCAGCATCCTCATAATGTGCATAGCAGACATTGCACATTATTCAGGTGCTGGGCAGTGGGACCCCTGCACTACCCATGCCATGGCCATGCCATGGGCAGTGCAGGGGACCTCCTGTGGTCCTCAGCACCTGTTCTCTGCCATCCTTTTCATTGAGGTGAAACTGCATTATGCAGTGGCAGTGCATTTATTTATAATTCTTCTATCATCTGTGAACCTTCTAACATCTAGCGATCTTCCAAACCCAGACTATGACAGGGAGGCTTCCTGTTTGTAACTCTCCCAAGACTTTTCTTTCTCCAGTGCATTAGCCTACCGTCCCCAAGGGAATAATGTACATTTCTCACAGGGGCTTGTTGACTTCATTGCCCCGTGTGTCTTAAGAGTTGCTAACTTTATGATCCAAGGTGATCTTAATCTTCATCCTGACAACACTCAAAGCTCAGCTGCCTTAAATCTTATTATGACCTGGAAGCTTTCATTTCTGGTAAATTCTCATATATACATAGCAGGTCATATTCTGGATTCTGTGTTTTCAAACTTATCTTTGCTACTGATTGACAATCCTATTCCCCTTAACTGGATGGATCACTTTGCAGTTCATATAAATATTACTACTCCTGCCACCCATTCCTCCTTCAATATCTTTTAAATCAGGACACCCATTGAAACTGAATCTATCATCTCTTTGTAGCTTGCTTGAGCTCTCTATGCAGTGTCTCTCTACTCATGTTGAAGGGGCTGAAAAGTCCTTGAGGACTTGACTTATGGAGGCTCTAACTGACCTTATTCCAATATCTGATGCCCCCATCACATCCCCTAATCATTCAGCCTCGTGACAAAAGTAGAAAAGGCTTTAATGGTCTTAGTAGAAAACAAATTAATCTTCCCGCAAGGGAGTACACCCCTCCCTGTGATATGCCACAGCAAGTGATATGGCTCATGAGACAGTTGTAATAGGAATTGGGGCTCTGACCCACCATCCCTGCCCTAGACCAAAATGCAGTTTACAACATTTTCAGGCCCATTGCAGAGGCCTTGTTAAAGTTTGTCCTGCCTTTTGTAACACTGAGAGCCATTTTTTGATCCAGATTTGACCCCACAGTAAAAGGGTACTGTTAACCTGCAAGGTTAAGGATAATGAATAATGCAAGGAACAGAATTGTAAAGACAAGAGTCATGAATACAAAGACCCCCACCATCTTGCAATAACATGAAATGACATGAGATATGAATTATATGTCCTAATACCGTAGCATGATGAACCTCAAATCTAAACTAAAGATAGCTAGGTGTGTTAAACCTCATCTGCTCATAAGAAGAGCCCCCCACCCTCCTTACCTTGGAATGAGGACTCTATCTCAGACTCCGTAGGGACATGAAGACTGCGTCAGCATCAAGGCAACATGCAGCATGAATAACATCGATAGTAGCAATAGTAGCAATGGTATCTGGTCAGAATCCCCCTGAACATCTGTCTAAGTGAGGTGCATTTATACAGAACTGCTCAGACCCCTAGGTCTGTTCCCAAACAATAGATAACAAGACATGCTTGGGCCTGCAATTTATATAAACAATTCCCTCGAAGGTGTGAAGAGGGAAAGTACCTGATCTTTATTCCTACAGTTTGTTTATCTTTGTCGCTCAATAGTAACGCCTTAGCGTGGTGGCACTGATAACGTGAAACTAAAACATTGGCCTAACTAGAAACAATGCAACCATCTTGGAATCATATAATTAAATAATTGCGCTAAAACAGAACAAGCTAAGTAAGGTAAAATTCACTAGGTGACAAGGGTAAATGTCCGCAAGCCAGTAGGCTAACCTAACACCTGTTTCCCATTAAAACAAGATAGGATGCACTACACCCTCCCCATTGTCGACCACCAGGGTCAAAATTACACCCAATGTTTGTTAGGGAATGAATCCTGTTAGACAGAGTGTTCATGCCGTTGTCGACAATAGCTAAAGCCTTTTCTAGGTTTTCCTTACCTATCTGCCTCAAGCACGCAGCAGCTTCCATCTGAGAAAGCTTCCAGTTGTCATTATATATGGCATAGATGAATCTTTTAGAGCGTGGCTTTCTGGGACCTAACAAGAAGTCCTGCAAGTCTATATCTTCAGAAAGAGTATTAAGATGGTCCTTAACTGCAGCTAACGTGTTAGTCTGTACCCACCGTTGGCACAGCTTACCTATACTGTATGTTGTAACTATACCCGTGTGTTGACCCAAGACAAAGCAAGGGTCTGGCCGGCTAATCATAAAACCCACTGAGGAATTCACAAAATGTGCCTGACACCCATTTGTGTCCATTGGTCACAGTAACCACCCGCCGGGACTGAAAAGTGAAGAGTTATAGGTGCCAGCCTGAACCTTTGCATCTAGTTCTTCCTCAGTGACATTCAGGAAGGATTGCCAATTATTAAACTTTACCAGTGTGGGGATGACTGGGTGCATTCATTTCCTTCATTTTTGCGAAACCCCAAACAGGATGTCTGCTGAATGGTGTCATTTAAAAAGATCATTTGCACAGGAATAAGGCACGCTCTAAATAAAGCTTCCCTGCCCTGAATTTGCCAATCTTTTGTTCCCCATACACTCTTTAGATCAATACTGCTCTTCCAGTATTCGTAACCTTCAATTGAAAGACGGGAAACAAAGGGATCAGAATTAATCAGTTGTGTGTCATTTAGCAAAATGTTCCTAATTCTTGAAGGAGGTAACTTGAAATAATACGACTCTGGGTTTTTTGTGTCGTGCCCAGATAATTAAGTGAATTTATCTGAATAATGTTTTGAGCTCCCCACAGGTGGAGTTGAACAGTGTTCCCACTGTGTATAGTTATATATTGATCTATATCTAGTGGCACGGTGCAGGTAGTAATGTCCCCAGTTGTTGGAGCAGAACATTTCCCCATTAATTCTTTGTATTGGTATATACATCATTACTTTCAAATACTGGATAGTCCTTCATTTCAGTTAACATTGAATCAACTGTCTGGACATCCCAATCATCAGATACAACACCAGGTGTAATTACATCATAGAAATTTTGATGACATATGGAATTTGAATGACCTCAGTAGGCCTGTACATATCAAATGGAACTTTATTCCACACAATCCCATCAGGAACTGGTACAGCTGAAATGTTCACAAGGGACAAGTCTCTTCGGACCTTATGTGAGGAATAATATGGAGTTAAGACTTCATCCACAGGCTCAACAGAGGAGCTTTCAGGAAGGTAATGACCACTTATGAGCAAGAAAAAACAGTCACAAAACCAATCCATAGAAACAATGCAAAAAATGTCAAGGAGAATCATAAATAGTTCGAGGGTGTATTAAATAATTATTTTCAAGCCATAGACACAGCATACGTGTCTTTGAAATATTTTCAATTGCAGGCGTGGATGAATCTGAAGAAAAGTCATCAATGTCGAAGAAGTAACCAGAAGCAGTCTCCGGTGGATGAATACACTTCACGTGGAGGCTCATGGCAGACGATGTCGTCAGCTTGTGTTGTATTGGTGTAGAAAACAGCCAAATCTTGGACTGGTGTTGTCATTGAAGTGGTAACTGGAATCAGCAAGAGCTTATTTTATGCCCTCCCCACGGTCGAGGAGGTATTTGTAGCATTGTTGGACATGAATGTGTAGTCAGAAGTAGTGTTATTTCTTCTTTGAAGAGGTATATCCTGTTAGGTAGTAAGAGGGGACCGGGATCTACCCAAAGGACCTCTGGGTGTACTGTGCAGGATCGGCCACATGGTGAAGTTTGACGTCGTCAATGGAAATTAATCTTTGGAACCAGGCAACGGTGGTTGGATAACAGTTTTGGTACCTTGTTTTCTCAGGTCTGTAGGATTGACCATATTCCTTCTTCACAGTGATCTTCTCATAAACCAGATCCCCAACTTTAGGAATCCAACCAGTAGAAGTTGTTGGTAAATCCATTATTCCTAAGGTGGCAGCACTGGCGGATGGTTTATCATCACAAAATTGCTGAAGCTCCTGTAAGACAGTGAGACATTCATTTATGCCAAAAGGTGTATCTGCTACTACCAAACCAGGGCCATCAAGATTCGGGATATACATAGGTGTCCCAAAAAGAACCTCATAGGGGGTGCGTCCCCCCATGGACCGTCTTGGCTGATTATTCAGTGCTCTCTGGACCCCATATAGGTGATGAAGCCAACTGTGGCAGAACCTAATACTCTAGCTGTTAAGGACTGCTTTAGATCACGATTCCTCCTCTCCATAACCACCACAACTGAATTTCCCTCAGGATGGTATGATAAGGAGTAATGGAGTTCAACACCCATCGTCCCCATGGTATCCATGAATGCCTTAGAGGCAAAAGCAGGGCCCTGGTCCGAGTGGAATGCTGCAACCGTATATGTACTGATAAAGATCAGCAAGTCTTTTATAACAGTTTGAGCGTCAGCGGACCCCTGTGGCCGCACCCACAGCAATCTAGAACAAGAATCTACAGTGACTAAAATGTGTTTGTATGCACCATCAGGTTGAAGGGAACCGCAATGGTTCAGGTACACACATTGTAGTGCCCTGTTGGACACTAAGAGGGATGTCTGCAGTGGGTATTTGATGTTGGAGCCCTTAATTTGTTGGCAAATGTCACAACAAAGGACATAGGCCCTCAATACAACCCTGGCGGCCAAAGACCGCCAGGGCTGTTTTGGAGGTTGTACCACCAACAGGCTGGCGGTACAAACTCATGGATTACTACAGCGGCGGAAGCGCCGCGGTCGCACTGCCGGGACTGGCGGTTTTCCATAACGGTGGTCCCGACGGTTTTAATCCCCCAGGGCAGCGCTGCTTGCAGTGCTGCCCAGGGGATTATGAGTCCCCTTCCCGCCAGCCTTTCCATCGTTAGGAACCGCCATGGAAAGGCTGGAGGGAAGGGGAGTCGAAGGGCCCCTGGGGTCCCCTGCACTGCCCATGCCTTATGCATGGGCAGTGCAGGGGCCCCCTGGCACAGACCCACACTGCTTTTTACTGTCTGCACAGCAGACAGTGAAAAGCGCGACGGGTGCAGCTGCTCCCATGTTGCGGGCCACATGCCCGCTGGGCCGCAGGCGGAAACTCAGTTTCTGCCCGCCGGCCCAGCGGGGATGTCGGAATGGGCACGGCGGGAGTGCGGCCGCATTGGCAGCCGCACGGGGGTTCCGCCTGCCTATGTTGTAATGAGGGCCATATTGCTTTTTCTGTTTGTATAGACCTAGCCACCAGATGCATTTCTGTAAGAGTGTTACTGTGGCTGAAATACCAGCATGTGCAGAAGCGACACCCTCATGCGCCGCTTTGCTGAGATCTAATCTCTGGTCTTCATTAGGGATGACTCGATCTCCAACCCCTGGAATTGTTGCATAAGCAACATTCTGTGCACTGATGTGGTAAGAGTATTTTGAAGGGTATGCTTTTGGAAGAGGCTTGCCTTCAGCCGAAGCTTTCACGGCAGTACGAATTTCATTATCCAATCTCGTCTGAGAACAAGTCATTGCACCCACAGAAGCTGTAGCTACTGCAGATTTGGCGCCTTCATCAGCCAAAGCGTTGCTGATAATGTGTACTCCTACACGTTGGTGGCCCAACGTATGTACTACATGGACACAAGGTAGCTGCTTATCCTTAAGATCAACCAACCTCCCCAACAGAATTCTGTGTTTCATGGTGTTCCCATTTGAATCTCTAAACCCGTTCAATCGCCAATGATTAAAACAATCATTGTAAGACCTTGCGCAGTAGTATGAGTCATAGACAGTCAAAGTCAATAGTCCTGGCTCTGTGTGTTCTAGTGCTAAGATAAGAGCTTTGAGTTCAGCCAGCTGAGTTGTGTGGTCCCCAAGGGTCTCCACGTAGGTATTATGAGGGTAGAATACATCATCCTTCATCACTCTGCTCACAGCTGCACAAGCAGCTGAGTATTGATGTTTGGTACATACAGCTAGTTGTGCTGAACCATCCGTGTAAATGACAGCATGGTATCTGTCAAGTGGCAAAATATCTAGAGGTGCAGAGTACTCCTGTTTGTATTGGAGAAATTCTTGTGTCTAAAGTTTTGGATCAAAGATGTAATCTACAACGGTGGCAGTCAGGGAGGTTGCCCACTGAACCCAGTGTTGATGTAATGCTTTAGCGCTAGAAATGCTTGCTTAGGTGACAGCCTCTAAAGCGGTCACCGGGGGTAACGACAATAATGCGTTTCTCTTGGGCAAATGGCCTCTCTTTAATGACAGCCATCTGAACTACAGTTAGATTTTTTTCTGTGGGTGCAAGATGTTGTTCTGCATTGGGGTATAAATGTGATTTCTATGCTATGGGCACCATGTGACCCTCCTTAATGATGACATAAGTGAACCCAATGGCACCAGCAAATATTCTGATGACCAAATTTGTTTTGTTATTACGAGTGTGTAAGTGTTTTGCTTCTAGCATGTCCTGTTGAAATTCCCTAAGGATGCGTGTGTGCTTTACTGTCCAGTGTCTGATAGAAAAATCAGGGCGTATTAAGTCGTAGAGTGTCTTGATACGTTGTGCATAGTCAGGAATGTATGTTCTGCCAAAGTTGAAGAAACCAAAGTAGTTTCTTAATTGTATTTGCTGGTTGGAGTTGAGCAGATTTCTCTAGAAAGTGCGGGCCAGGCTCTTGCCCTCGTTTTATAGCTCATATCCCAGGAACAATACACTGAGAAAGGCTATTTTAGTTTTCCTAAAATTAAATTTGTAGCCAAGGGCTGCAAATCCTAGAACAATCCCATCGACTCTGGCAAGAAGAATGTTGAGGTCGTCATCTGTGAGATAGATGCCATCCTCAGAATCAAAATCATGTAATATTGATGTTACACGGGCTGAGAACAGCCCGGGGCTGTTCTTATAGCTTTGGGGCAAACAGCAGAAACGTTTTTGTGAGCCAAATGAGAATGCACTCAGGTCCGACTTTCATGTGCTATGTTTTGGCAGAAAAAACTATTAGAAATATCCAAGGTTGTTTTGTATTTTTTACAAACTATGTTGTTAATTAGTGGTGTGCTATGTGAATTTTGTACAGCGTATGTGCGTGTATGACTGTTTAAGTGTCAGTAATCTAAGACTATTCTGTAGGTATGGTCAGGTTTTGCAACGGGGAATAATGGGTTATTCATTGCAGAGACACAGGGCTCAGTTACTCTCTGGTACTCGAGCTGATTGAGGATCTCCCTCACTGGAGCTTTAGCTTCTTCATGTTTAACCAGATATTGTGGCTGAGGCTGTGGTGTGGACCTGATAGATATTACATCACAAGGTGAGTCCTTATCCCAACCTATATGATTGTGGTACAACACAGGTGCCTGAACTAAAGCACTATTGACAGCGTAGGCTTGTTTTACCGCTTCTGGAACAAGATCAGAGAAAGAAGGCAAAATTACATCTTCCCCATGTAGGAGCTTACGGACGTGCTCGGGTGGCCAGTCTCTCTCTTCCAGCAGGGTATGACAACTAAGTTCATCCCAGAATATCACACTAATGGTGCACTCTATGTCTCCCTCAATTTGGATTTTTAAATCATAAACCCTGTCGGGTGGGAGGACGCTCCAGTCTGCAGTCTCAACTGCAATGTAATTGCTAGTTGCTGTCACATCCAGATGATCTTTCAGACTCTAGCAACATATCATGACCTCTGCTGCACTAACAGTGTCACTGCCCATGTCTTGTTCTTCTGCAATGTTCTCAAGTGTACTGGCATTTTTAATTGAGAGTGCTGCCACCTTTTTCTTTTTAAACTATGGCTTTTGTTGTGGGGACGTATCTTTTTTTTTGCTGAAGACTGTGGTGAGTCATTCTTCTGTTTCACATAGTCAGGACATCACTCTGACTGGTCCAATCTCTTGCTATGTCTATCCGGATCATCCTGAAAGGAATGAGAGGGACGCGAATAAGGTATATCTGTCAGGAGCTTTTAGATTTTCTCTATTTTTGAGAGTATATCTCTTGTCGGAGTCCTCTGGTTGTTGAGAATCTGCTCTTTGATTTCATGTCTTTAAATTGCTTTTGTTTATCCCAGCACTTTTTAGAGCCCTCCTGTGCTTGTTTAGTACCTTCCTTAGGGGTGGTACTCTGTATTTTGAGTTTTTTCGGGTTGGCTCCCAAACTATCCTGTCCTATACTGGTATAGGTGTCGGAAATAATTTTCAGTAGCTGTTTCTTCTGGTCCAAATGTGGAATCTCTCAGAGGCACTGGCATATAGCCAGTGCTAGCACTTACCCTTTAATATTACTGAGTATGATTGAGGAGACTGCGCCAAAGTTACACATTCATTTCATCCCCAAATCTAGGGTTGGAGCAGACCCGTGCTCATTCTGAATTTGTTTTAACACTTCCGGCAAATAGGCAAGTGTCAGGGTACCATGTGTGGTAGTATACTTTGCAGCGAAGACTATACCTCATGTGGCGCAGTCATCCACTGAGGGAACCATCCCGAAAGGCAAGCACATTGTGAGAATTCTATGTTTTTCCTGTGGTCCCGTATGGGGAACACAGCTTCCAGCTGATTTGTTTTCTGGGCTAACCAGAACAGAATTTTCTCTCATTCTGTGGGTACTTTACCCATAATAGAATATACTGCTTGTGGATTGATCCCAATTGGTAACCAGCAGGTGCTGGTAGTGCTGGACGCCCTCGTGTTGTGTTCAGAGTTGACATTATGAACTGAACAAGTCGTAAAGTGTTACTAGCTCAGTGTACAAGTTGCGCAGATCAGCTGCCTGTATATTTTGTATACCTGGGTGAGGTGTGTATGTGCCAAACATTGGCCACATTGGTTCATCATTACCTAAGGGACCTAGTCTCACAGGTTGTATTACATGTGGTAGGGCACCATTAAACCAGTTCTGATGTTCTTGATAAGTAAACGGAATTTCAAGATACTGGTTCGCTTGTTACTAAAGTGGTACATTAGCTATTCTGCATGTGTGGAATGTGAATGTAGTGTTGTCTTCCTTAGGAAAGGTGTCCCAGGAATAGAGTGTTTCTGTTTGATAAGCTTCACTAGCTTCTACTATAAATGTGACATCCCCGCCCTCGTCTGACAAGCCTTGCACCATTAGATGTAGTGTTAATGCCTGTCTAGTATTCTCAGGAATATCTATGGCGTTAACCATATTGTGAAGTGAGTAAAGAGATGGAACACCAAGTGGGGAGAAAAGTCCTTTTAATGGTTTGAGCTCAAACAACCTACAGCCTAGTTAGGTGCTCCCTGTTCAGCTGATGAGGATCTTCCCCAAGACACAGACGTCTCCCTATAATGGTATTTAGGGTCCCTGTTGTATGTGAGACAGTGATAATCAGGGTATCAGTAAATTAGTGGCTAAACACCATCGTTGGAGGCGCCATGTCGTAGTTTGACTCTTGCTCTGGGCAAGACTGCTGGTTTAAGGATGACAGTACTTATGCTTGTAGGTGACTATGCCAGTCTTACAACAAGCTGCAACTGTCGTCCCAACCCTTAGGGCTCACAAGCAGCACCTCACCAAAAACTCAAAAAGTAAAAGGTGATCCATGGCAGCCTTTACGCATGGACTCAAGAGTGCGACATCTCAGGGAGTGTCGTGGTTAAACAGAGATTACCCCTTTCTCATATGAACAACATGTCTCAGTCACACACACAGGCAATGAAGGAGATGCAGTAAAGTTTTCAGTAGGTTAGTTGCCTGGACTGCAAGGATAAGGATAATTCTTTGAAATTGGGTCTTTGGTTGGCAGTCAGGTTACCCCCTGTCCAAGCAAGGACCCTCACTCTAGTCAGGGTAAGTCACACACAATCCAAATTATCCTATGCCCACCCTCTGGCAGCTTGGCCCTGAGCAGGCTTAACTTAGAAGGCAATGTGTAAAGTATTTGTGCAATAAATCATACTATAACACCACATAGCACCACAAAAATACACCACACAGTGTTTAGAAAAATATTTATTTATCTGATAAGATGCAGGTCAAAACGATTAAAATGCAATAAGTAAATGTTGAGATATCACTGTAAAAGTGATATAAAGTGTCTTAAATCTTTGAAAAACAAATGACTGTCTCTGAAAAACAATAAAGTTCTCTTGCAAGCACAAATTACCTGGTTTGCGTTCAAAATCTCCACAAGGTACCGCAGAGGAGGCGATGTGAGGAAAACTGGGAGGTGTGTGTCGGTATCGACCCTTTGCACACCGACTTGCGTCATTATTTTTCATGCAGGGGAAGACTTTGCGTTGATTTCCAGTACGCGGACTTGGTTCCTCCTCGGGTTGTGGGGTTTTCTGGTGCCCCGGGGACAGTGGGTGGAATCCTGGGCTTCCGGAGCGAAGTCACAAGCCCTGCGTCGATCCAGTGGGCGTTGTGTGAAAATTTCTCCCACACCGCAAGCGCTGCATCGATTCCTCTTTGGATGTCGGGCTGTGTCGTCCCGGGTCGGCTGTGCGTCGATCCAGTGGTCCGTGCGTCGAACTTCCGGTCACAACGCAGGCGCTGCGATGATCTTCTCCTTGTGAAGTCGGACTGCGTCATTCCGGTTCGGCGTGCAGTGAATTTCTCACCACTGGGCAGGCTGTGTGTAGGATTTAGCAGGCTGAGCATCGAATTTTCGCCGCACAAGGAGTCCAGTGGCAGGAGTGAAGTCTTTTTGGTCCTGAGACTTCAGGGAACAGGAGGCAAGCTCTATCCAAGCCCTTGGAGAGTACTTCTCAGTACAGCCAGAGAGCAGCAAGGTAGCAGGGCAGCAGCAAAGCAGCAGTCCTTCTCAGAAAAGCAGTCCCAGTGAGTCCTTTGGGAAGCCAGGCAGTTCCTCGTGACAGGTCTGGTTCAGGGATTCTTCACCAGCAGGTCTCAGGTCCAGAAGTGTCTGTTAGGTAGAGTGTCTGCCCCAAGAAGTGTCTAAAGTCTATGGTTTTGGGTGCTCTTTTTACACCCATTTTGGCCTTTGAAGGTGGCTTACTTCAAAGGAAAGTCTCACTTGTTTGTGAAATCCTGCCTTGCCCAGGCAAGGCCTCAGGAACACACCAGGGGGTTGAAGACTGCATTGTGTGAGGGCAGGCACAGCCCTTTCAGGTGCAAGTGACCATTCCTCCCCTCACTCCTAGCACAGATGGCTCATCAGGTTATGCAGGCTACACCCCAGCCCCCTTTGTGTCACTGTCTGGAGAGAGGTGCAAACAGCCCAACTGTCAAACTAACCCAGGCAGGGAATCCAAATACAGGCAGAGTCACCAAAATGGTTAAATCAAGAAAATGCCCACTTTCTAAAAGTGGCATTTTCAAACACACAATCTCAAAACCAACTTTATTAAAAGATGTATTTTTAAATTGTGAGTTCAGAGATCCCAAACTCCACATGTCTATCTGCTCCCAAAGGGAATCTACACTTTAATCATGCTAAAAGCCATCCCTCAGGTTAACCTGTGAGAGAGATAGGCCTTTTAACAGTGAAAAACGATTTTGGCAGTATTGCACTGCCAGGACATATAAAACACCTTAGTATATGTCCTACCTTAACCATACACTGCACCCTGCCCATGGGGCTACCTAGGACCTACCTTAGGGGTGTCTGACAGGTAGGAAAAGGGAAGGGTTAGGCTTGGCAAGTGGGGACACAGTTTAAAACTGTACACACAGACACTGCAGTGGCAGGTCTGGGACATGATTACAGGGCTACTTGTGGGGGTGGCACAACCAGTGCTTCAGGCCCACTAGTAGCATTTGATTTACAGGCCCTGGGCACCTCTAGTGCACTTTACTAGGGACTTAATAGTAAATCAAATATGCCAATCATGGATAAACCAATTAACAGTACAATTTACACAGAGAGCATATGCACTTTAGCACTGGATAGCAGTGGTAAAGTGCTCAGAGTTCTAAAGCCAACAAAAACAGGTCAGGAAAAAGGCAAAAGGTTTGGGGATGACCAAGCAAAAAGGGCCAGGTCCAACATGACCCCCCACCATCCTAAATCCAGGGGAGAACAATCAATTCCCTGATGTACTTCCCTGATTGAGGCGATAAAAGAAGGTCACAGGCCCACAACAGCAGGGGCATGTTCCAGTTCTACGTCTTCCTGACTCCAGTTGGATCCCTCTCTTCATACTCTCAGGGCCCACTAAGCTAACCCATGGGGAGCCTTTCTCCTCTCCTGCAGATAACATCTCTGCAGCTACTAACCTTACTTTGCTCACAGATGTATCCCAGGGGCCGGATAGTACCACCAGGTCCAACACAGTGGTGTTGCCCAATCAATCCCTGGGGTGTGACTCTTGTCCCCCCCCCAGGGGCAACTCTGTCCACTAGGACAGCAAGCCACAGTGGCCACTGACAGCTGTCAGGGATGAGAGCCAGGCTCCAGGCCTCTCAAGGCTCTCTAACCACCATGACTGAGGAGAGTGGGGGGCGGTAGCCCCAGGTTCTAGGCACCCTTTTTCCACTCTCTCTTCCACCAGGTCATGGATGACAGCCAGATCCTAGTCCTCCCCTTTGGGACTCTGTACCCACCCTCCTGAAGTGGCACCCCCAGAGTCCAAAATTGTCAGGGTGCTTACAGAAGCAGTCCTGTACAGTTCTACCACCAACGCAGGGGCTTTAACATGCAAATGGTCTTCTAACTTGGGGTCTGTACCTTCAGGTTGGACTAGGGCCACGGGTGAGGCTCCCCCAGCCCTTCCTTCTGGGGTCCTCCAACACCCAACTAGGAGTGGCTCCCCAGAAGACAACATGGTAGGGGCAAAGTTAGCAGTAGCCCGTTCCTCCAGGTCAGAGGGGACACCCTGAACCTGGCCTTCCAATCCAGGGTATGTACCCTTAGATTGAACTAGGGTCAGGGGTGAGTCTCTCCCTCCCCTGCCACTACTCCTAGGGCTCTGTACCCCACTCCCCCCAGGGAGAGTGCCCCTAGAAATCTCACTGGGGGGGTGATTGGGCATACCGCCCCCCTATCAAGTCAGGGTTTACCCCCTACACCTGATCTTCCAGTCCATGGTCTGTACGCTCAGACTGGAACATGGCCTGGCAACCCAGGTTTTCCTGGGGGGCACACCTACCACCCACCAGGTTCGAGTTTAACCCCTGAACCTGGTCTTCCAACCCAGAGTCACAACCCTGAGGTTGAACTATTGCCTGGCACGCCAGGACTTCCTGGGGGGCACACTTGCCCCCCACTAAAGACACACTGTCCCCAAGGGCCACACAAGAGTCTGGTTGGCGCAGGTCTCCTGACCCCTGCCCATCTGGCAGAGTCTGGATCCCCCCCAAACCAGAAATGGTCTCACCTAGGTCATTCCTGGGGGGCTCTGCTCTCAGAGCTGACCCCTGACCCTCTAGATCCTCCTCTGGGATCCGCAACCCCCTCTCAACCCCATGTCTTGAATTCTGCACCCCCTTACTAGGAGTGGTACTGCCAGGCACCAGAACGGGTGAGGTGCTGGCTACAGCCTACCTCCCAAGTTCCCCTGACACTGTGGGATCTCCCTCAACAGATGGCCCTATGGTACAGGCCAGGCTCCCCTCCTGGTGTTCTCTCATGGAACCCTCCAGGACCTGGATTGGATCGGGGGCACCCTGGGCCTTAGCCCATCCCCATTCCCTCTCCTCTGAGACTGGACATGGGGTTTCTCACCCATCCCACTACACTGGGACCTACCTGGGACACTGCAATCCTTTCCCACCACACCTGGTTGAGAAACACCTAGACCACTCCCTTCAGGAGCATCCCCAAATGCCTCTTCAGACTCGCTGGTACTTACTCAGAGGTCTGCCTCCAGTGTGAGCTCCCTGGGGTCACACTCCACCTGGTGTTGGCGTAGCTCAGGAAAATAAGGACTAGACATATGATCTCAAGCAATTACATCACTCACCCGCTCATATCAATTAACCAAACTACCCTTCACCCAACATTCCAGTGACTCAGCCTTGAAAAAGTACCCCACATCACCCTCCTGAGACTGGTGAGACAGTACCTGACTGTCCCCGACACTCAAACCACACTTTTCTGGGATGCCTCCACACTCCATAAACAGGACTTCTTCCTGGGGGTCCTTCCCCCTGTCACTCTCACATAGAGTCAGTAAAGTGTCCCTCCCCTCAGTAGGAATATGACTCCCTGTGCCGGTTTCCCAATCCACCTCAGGGACGCTGTGCATTACTGGAGCTACATCAAACTCCTGAACATCCTGGTGTTTGTCAACTCCCTTCTTCAAGTAGGGCACCACATCTCTGGGCATGTGCACTTCTTCAGCAGTACTGGATACAAGATTTTTGCTGGCACCATCTGAACCGGACTCAGCCCTCCTGGCTTCCAGATTCAGCTCTTTACAGCTCAGCGCATGAGCTGCAATCCTTTCTTTTTCCCGGGCTAAGGCTTTCTCTGCCTTAGCCCTCTCAATCTCTGCATCTAGCTTTTCTATCCACTGCTTCTGAGCTAGGAGCCATTCATCTTTCTCTGGTTCCCTTTCCTCATCCGAGTAGTCCTCCTCCTCAGACTCATCTGGTAGTGTTGCCTGCCAGCATTTGAACTCATACTGAAACAGGGCTGACTCAAGATCCTCCCTTCTGGATTTCTTCTTTACAGCCAGTCCCCTTTCCTTGCAGAATACTTTTAGCTCCTTCTCTTTATAGATTAATAGGTGCCAAAAGTTGACTTCCATTCTGCCAAGGCCTCAAAGGTGCAACCCAAAACCAGAGTCCAAAAATATAAACAATATATCCAGGAGGACATCAGAGAACAAAAAGCAAAAAGATGAAAAATCACTTTGACCTTCAACTGTGGGTAGCTGGTGAATACTTATCTCCTGTATGTAACTGCACAAATACAAGTCCTATTCTTACCGCTGATCACCAATGTTAGAAATGGGGACTTTGGCTGGCAGTCAGGTTACCCCCTGTCCAAGCAAGAACCCTCACTCTAGTCAGGGTAAGTCACACACAATCCAAATGATCCTGTGCCCACCCTCTGATAGCTTGGCACTGAGCAGTCAGGCTTAACTTATTAGGCAATATGTAAAATGTGTGTGCTATAAATCATACAATAACACTATATAGCACCACAAAAATACACCACACAGTGTTTAGAAAAATATATAAAATGTATGTGATAAGATGCAGATCAAAACGATTTAAATGCAATAAGTAAATGTTGAGATATCACTGTAAAAGTGATATGAAGTTTCTTGAGTCTGTGAAAAACAAATGAATGTCTCTTAAAAACAATAAAGTTCTCTTGCAAGCACAAAGTACCTGGTTTGCGTTCAAAATATCCGCAAGGGACCGCAGAGAAGTCGATGCGTGGAAAACGGGGAGGTGTGCGTCGGTTTCGCCCCTTCGCACACCGACTTGCGTCGTTATTTTCCATGCAGGGAAAGACTTTGCGGCGATTTCCGGCATGCAGACTTGATTCCTCTTCGGGTTGCGGGGTTTTCTGGCGCCCCGGGGATGGTGCATGGAATCCTGGGCTTGCGGAGCAAAGTCACAAGTGCTGCATCGATCCAGTGGGCGTTGTGTGGAAATTTCTCCCGCACGGCAGGCGCTGCGTCGATTCCTCTATGGAAGTCAGGTTGCGTCGTCCCGGGTTGGCTGTGCGTCGATCCGGTGGGCCGTGCGGCGAAGTTCTGGTCGCAATGCAGGCACTGCATCGATCTTCACCTTGCGAAGTCAGGCTGCGTCTTTCCGGCCCGGCGTGCAGTGAATTTCTCACTGCGGGGCAGGCTGTGCGTAGTTTTTAGCAGGCTGTGCATCGAATTTTCGCCGCAGAAGGAGTCCAGTTACAGGAGTAAAGTCTTTTTGGTCCTGAGACTCCAGGGATTAGGAGGGAAGCTCTATCCAAGCCCTTGGAGAGCACTTCTCAGCACAGCCAGAGAGCAGGAAGGCAGCAAGGCAGCAGTCCTTCTCAGAAAAGTAGTCCTGGGGAGTCCTTTGGGCAGCCAGGCAGTTCCTCTTGGTAGGTCTGGTTCAGGGATTCTTCACCAGCAGGTTTCTTGAACGGAAGTGTCTGTGAGGTAGAGTGTCTACCCCAAGAAGTGTCTAAAGTCTGTGGTTTTGGGTGCTCTTCTCATACCTAATTTGGCCTTTGAAGTTGGCTTACTTCAAAGGAAAGTCTCACTTGTTTGTCAAATTCTGCCTTGCAAGGCCTCAGACACACACCAGGGGGTTGGAGACTGCATTGTGTGAGGGCAGGCACAGCCCTTTCGGGAGCGAGTGGCCACTCCTCCTCTCCCTCCTAGCACAGATGGCTCATCAGGTTATAGAGGCTACACCCCAGCCCCCTTTGTGTCACTGTCTGGAGATAGGTGCAAACAGCCCAACTGTCAAACTAACCCAGACAGGGAATCCACAAACAGGCAGAGTCACAAAAATGGTTTAAGCAAGAAAATGCCCAATTTCTAAAAGTGGCATTTTCAAACACACAATCTCAAAGCCAACTTTACTAAAGGGTGTATTTTTAAATTGTGAGTTCAGAGGTCCCAAACTCCACATGTCTATCTGCTCCCAAGGGAAATCTATACTTTAAACATGTTCAAAGGGAGCCCACAGGTTAACATATGAGAGAGATAGGCCTTGCAGCAGTGAAAAGCAAATTTGGCAGTTTTTCACTGGCAGGACATACAAAACACATTAATATATGTCCTACCTTAACCATAAACTGCACCCTGCCCATGGGGCTACCTAGGGCCTACCTTAGGGGTGTCGTACATGTAGGAAAAGGAAAGGGTTAGGCCTGGCAAGTGGGGACACTTGCCAAGTCGAATTTACAGTTTAAAACTGCACACACTGACACTACAGTGGCAGGTCTGAGACATGATTACAGGGCTACATATGTGGGTGGCACAACCAGTGCTGCAGGCCCACTAGTAGCATTTGATTTACAGGCTCTGGGCACGTCTTGTGCACTTTACTAGGGAGTTAATAGTAAATCAAATATGCAAATCATGGATAAACCAATCAAAAGTACAATTTACACAGAGAGCATATGCACTTTAGCACTGGATCGCAGTGTTAAAGTGATCAGAGGTCTAAAGCCAACAAAAACAGGTCAGGAAAAACAGGAGGTAAGAGGCAAACAGTTTGGGGATGACCCTGCAAAAAGGGCAAGGTCCAACAATAATGAATAATGCAAGGAACAGAATTGTAAAGACAAGAGTCATGAATACAAAGACCCCACCATCTTGCAATAATATGAAATGACATGAGCTATGAAATATGTCCTAATACCATAGCATGATGAACGTAATCTCTAACCTAAAGAGAGCTACGTGTGTTTAACCTAATCTGCTCATGCCATGTCCATGAGAAGAGCCCCCTCACCCTCGTTACCTTGGAATGAGGTCTCTAGCTAAGACTCCGTAAGGACACGAAGACTGGGTCAGCATCAAGGCGACGTGCAGCATGGATAGCATCAATAGTAGCAATGGCATCTGGTTGGAATCCCTCTATCTGTCTACGTGAGGTGCACTTATAAAGAACTGCTTAGACCCCTGACTTAGGTCTGTTCCAAGGTAGATCACAAAACATCCTTGGGAAGGCAATTTATATAAACAATTCCCATCGAAGGCATGAAGAGGAAAAGTACCTATTGTGAATTCCTACAGTTTGTTTATCTTTGATAGTGATGCCTTAGTGCAGTGGCACTGATAACATGAAACTAAAATATTGCCCTAATTAGAAACAATGTAGCCATCTTGGAAACATATAATTAAATAATTGCGCTAAAACGGAGCAAGCTAAGTATGGTAAGTCACTAGGTGACGGGGCACAGGTCCGCAAACCAGAAGGCTAAGCTAACTCCTGTTTCCCATTAAAACAAGATAGGATTCACTGCAGTACCACACCATGCTTCACCTGCCAGTGGATCAGGGCATGTTTCCACAGTAAAACGAGACCAGACCCTTCTTTAACTGCTTGTTTCTGAGTCTCCATCCAACAAAGCAGCAGCACACCTCAAAAGAAGAGGCCCAGGATTTAAAGAGATAAGGGTAAGCTTCTATTGATGAAAAATATGTTTTCTTAAATAAATAAAAAAATTCAGAAGACAAAGACTTAGGGGGTCATTACAACATTGGCGATAAAAGCCGCTTACCGCCATGCAGAAGACCGTCAACACACCGTCGCGGAATTCCCCCACAGCTATTATGACCCACATCTCGGAACCCGCAAAAAATTCAGACACCCACACAAGTCCGCCACACCAAAGGTCAGTGATAAACTGGCAAAAACAAAACCTCCACCGTCACGCCAACAGAAATACGCCCACACTATCACGACACACTAATCCACGGGGCGGTCTTTGAACCGTGCTATTCCATTGGCGGTACACACCGCCGCGCTCAAAATACACACACATTTACAAAACACAACCACATTGGACAATTCGAAATACACACACCTGAGACACATACACACACCACTCCCACAAACCCAATACTATATAAAACCCACACCCACATCACCCACAAACCCCTACGACAAAAATTGAGAACGAAGCACAGAGAGAGACACCATCGGAAAGTACAACAGCATCCACAGGCACATAACACCATCACCCACACAACTTCCACGCACCTCACACAACACACCACTACATATCACCACACTTATCACCACACACACCACCCCACACATCACCTACACCACCCCATGGCACGGCAGAGACACCCCAGGTTCTCAGAGGAGGAGCTCAAGGTCATGGTGGAGGAAATCGTCCGGGTAGAGCCACAGCTATTTGGATCACAGGTGCAGCACACCTCAATTGCAAGGAAGATGGAGCTATGGCGAAGAATAGTGGACAGGGTCAACGCAGTGGGACAGCACCCAAGAAATCGGGAGGACACCAGGAAAAGGTGGAACAACCTACGGGGGAAGGTGCGTTCCATGGTCTCAAGACACCACCTGGTGGTTCAGCGGACTGGCGGCGGACCCCCACCTCCTCACCCACAACTAACAACATGGGAGGAACAGGTCTTGGCGATTCTGCATCCTGAGGGCCTCGCAGGAGTAGGTGGAGGAATGGACTCTGGTAAGTCAAATCTTAACTATTACGTCCCCCACCCTACCTGCATGCTATCACATACTCCCACCCTCGCCCTCACCCCTATCACTCCAACTCCTCACAAATGTACCAATATCACAAACCAGCCATCCCAACACCAAGCCCTGCATGCGACAACAAAGCATGGACACCCATCACCAAAGCATGCACACTGCACATAGCCGTACACCCCCCTAAACCATCATCACACAAGGTCCACACAGGAATGCCAGCACTGGGGTACACGGTCACCCACCCATTGCACACCATGCCACACACAGATGCAATAATCATGCCTTTAGACCCTTGCAGGACCCCTACCCAACGTCACCAGACCGGAGGGTCCAGACGTGTCCACTCCACCCACAGAAGAGGCCCACAGTGATGACAGCACCTCTGTCCAACTTGATCTAGATGACCAGCCCGGCCCATCGGGGGCCTCGGGACAGCCGGTTCTCCTCACACAGGCACAGACCACCACAGACCTTCCCCCCTCTGGAAACACCAGCACAGCACCCACCCAGCGGGCCCATACCTCCGTCCCCAGGATACGTCAATCAGCTGTGTGTCCACCACTACAGGGAACCCAGGATAACCCACCACCCCAACAACAACAGGGACCTGGGGGCAGGGGCAGTGGGCACCCAGTCCAGGGGACGGAGGCCCAGGAACACAGGGGAACTGGGAGGGCTGCCGTGCCACAAGGGGCGGACAGGCCAAGGGAACCCACTCTCCACGAGGCCCTCTCCTCCATCATGGGAGCATACCACCACTCCCAGGAGACGATGGCAACGGTACTGGCCAAGTTTCAGGAGACCCAGTGCATGCAGGAGGAACAGTATATGGGCTTCAGGGAGGAACTCAGAACCATCAGCTCCACCCTGGGCACCATCGTAGGGGTGCTGAAGGAAGTACTCAACACCAGGACTGACACTGTGGCACTCCAAGGGGCCCCTGACACTAGCATGGACGATGAACTGCCCACCACCTCCGCCGGCGCTAGTGGGCAGGACGCCCCGCCAGAGGACCACTACACCAGCACCCCACCACCTGCATAGGGAGAACCACCCCGCAAATGGTCCCTGAGATCCAGGAACAAGACAGAGCATGATGACAAGACCCCCGCCAAGAAATGAGACCACCCTGATTGTCATCCCACTGTCCCACTTTGTCACCCTGTCCATAATTAAACTGCCCCAGCTCCACTTCCTATGCCCATATGGGCAATGCACCTGTGAGACTAATAGACTGGACTCTGCCATGGACACTCCTCCGCCATCACCCCTCACCATTTAACTTCCCCCTCCAATAATTTGCATTTAAATAAACACACCTAAAGCACAACATTATCTGGAGTCTGTCTGTGATTTCGAAATAGTGTATTTGCAATTACAGTGAAAAATGTTCTTGAAATAGTAATGTCAACATACCTATGTCACACAGCTCTAGTCCATGATGAATGTAAGCAGATGACACACGTTGGGACCCACCTCTGTGAAACCATAAGGGAAAGTGATAACTCAGTGACCATACACTGGGTGAAAACGACAGACAAGATAGAGGTAGTAGTGTAAAAGTACATGTAGTAGGCAGGAATGCATTCTCACCTGTGTTTCACTGGAAATATTGCTGGATCACTGAGTCCCTGTTCTGCATGTCTTCTTCCTCTGCTTCATCCTCGTCACTGTCCACAGGCTCCACAGCTGCCACAACACCGCCATCTGGACCATCCTCCTGCAGAAAAGGCAGCTGTCGTCGCAAAGCCAAGTTGTGAAGCATACAGCAGGCCACGATGATCTGGCACACCTTCTTTGGTGAGTAGAATAGGGATTCACCTGTGATATGCAGGCACCTGAACCTGGCCTTCAGGAGGCCGAAGGTCCGCTCGATCACCCTCCTAGTTCGCCCATGGGCCTCATTGTAGCGTTCCTCTGCCCTGGGATTCCTCACTGGGGTCAGTAACCATGACAGGTTGGGGTACCCAGAGTCACCTGCAAATGGCGAGGGACAACTGTTAGACACACTCTAACCTGTAGGGATAACCCCAGACAACAATTCCCACTGTCTTGCTTCCAGGGGCTCACCTAATAGCCACACACGGTGGCTCTGGAGTTGACCCATCACATAAGGGATGCTGCTATTCCGCAGGATGTAGGCGTCATGCACTGAGCCAGGGAACATGGCATTCACATGGGAGATGTACTGGTCTGCCAAACATGCCATCTGTATATTCATAGAAGGATAACTCTTCCGGTTTCTGTACACCTGTTCACTCCCGTGGGGGGGGGACCAAAGCCACATGGGTCCCATCAATGGCACCTATGATGTTGGGGATATGTCCCAGGGCATAGAAATCACCTTTCACTGTAGGCAAATCCTCCACCTGAGGGAAAACGATGTAGCTCTGCATTTGTTTCAGAAGGGCAGACAACACTCTGGACAATGCGTTGGAAAACATAGGCTGGGACATCCCTGATGCCATGGCCACAGTTGTTTGAAAAGACCCACTTGCAAGGAAATGGAGCACTGACAGCACCTGCACTTGAGGGGGGATTACTGTGGGATGGCGGATTGCTGACATCAGGTCTGGCTCCAACTGGGTACACAGTTCCAGGATTGTGGCACAGTCAAACCTGTAGGTGATTATCAAATGTAACTCCTCCATTGTCGACAGGTCCACCAACGGTCGGTACACCGGAGGATGACGCCATCTCCTCACATGTCCCAGCGGACGGTGCCTATGAAGGACAACAGCGACCACAGAGTCAAACATCTCAGAGGTACGTACCCACAGTTTACACAGAACACCAATCATACACAAAAGGTGGCCTGTATGTGTGTTGAGACTAGGCCTAGGTATGTGTGATGCAGTATAAAATGAGGCCATGTGGGCCCCTGAAATGGCAGCTGCCTGACCTCTAAAGTGGGACAATGGGATGTGAGGTAACTGAGCTGGCGTTGTACACCATCGCGGTAGGCGGTCGGAGACCGCGGCACAATGCTGCATTGGTTAACATTGGACCCTATGGGTCCCAGGAGCCAATGACGATGTACGCCGGCGGTGATGGTACGCACCGCCGTGGACTTGACCGCCATTTTCTATCTCTTCAATCACTAGATACCTGATCTTTGACAGGAGAGGACCTACACTGCAAGTGCTGCTGTGACCTCAGTCTGGAAGAGACAATGGCTCGTGCGTCTAGGGAAAGGGCCCCTGCCTTCACATTGGAGGAGTTGGAGAAGCTCGTTGATGGGGTCCTTAATCAGTACACGCTACTCTACGGTCCTCCAGACAACCAGGTAAGTACACAGGGAGCATGTTGTATGGGCTATGCCTGTGTGGAGAGGGCTGGATGTAAGAAGGAAGGGGGCAGAGTACTGCGTGCATGAAAGACGGTGGGTGCATGTGCCACATGGCAGGGGTAGGGATGGGGGCCACTCACTTTGACGGTGCAGTTGGTAATGACTTCTCTTCTTCCCCTGTACATTTCATGTAGGTCAGCGCCCACCAGAAGAAAGATATTTGGCGTGCCATCGCCAAGGACGTCCGGGCCCTGGGGGTCTACCACAGACGGAGCACCCACTGCCGGAAAAGATGGGAGGACATTCGCCGCTGGAGCAAGAAGATGGCGGAGGCTCAGCTGGGTATGGCCTCCCAACGTGGGAGGGGTGCCCGTCGAACCATGACCCCCCTGATGTTCAGGATCCTGGCGGTGGCCTACCCTATGTTGGATGGGCGCCCGAGGGCATCACAGCAGACACAAGGGGGTGAGTACACTCTCATTCAGCTGACTTTGCGTGCAGTGGAGTTGTCTGGGTGGGGGAGGTGGGCTGTGGGTTTCCCTAGGCCAGGGTGAGTTCCGTAGGCTAGGCCCCTCCGTAAGGCATGGCCCTGTGGCCCCCCCACCCCACTTCTGTAGAGTGCCAAGTATGGCTATTCATGCCCCTGTGTCATCTATGTGTGCAGATGTCGTCCATAGCCTTGTAGGTCATTTCCCAGTAATTGCACTGTAGAGCCCAAGAGCGAGGCGTAGTGCAGGGGGCTTCTGTGTCTGTCTTGTCCGCCAACGGTAGCGGTAATCCATGCACTCAACATGTCTTTATTCTGTCTCCCCCCCCTTTTTGTGGTCTACCTGTTCTTGTGTGCATTAGCATCATCAGGCGGAGGAGCAGTGGCGCCGAACACGAGGGAGCTGCATCCCACATGGCCATGGAGGGCCACACTATGGACTCTGAATTCACCAGTGGGACGGAGGGCGAGGGGAGCACCACAGCGGTCACAGGATCTGCAACCAGTGACACGGACTCGTCCTCCGATGGGAGCTCCCTTGTGGTGGCGGCAACATCTGTGCCCTCCGCATCTACAGGTACAGCCGCCACCCCCCCTACCAGCACCACCCTCCCAGCAGCCCCTCAGCCTTCACACGTGCCCGCTCACCCAGGAGGGTGGGCATCACCTTCGCCCCAGGCACCTCAGGCCCTGCCCCAGTCACCCCTGCTGCCCTCAGTGAGGAGGCCATTGACCTCCTCAGGTCACTCACTGTTGGGCAGTCTACCATTTTGAATGCCATCCAGGGTGTAGAAAGGCAGTTGCAACAAACTAATGCATTCCTGGAGGGCATTCATTCTGGTCAGGCGGCCCTTCACCGAGCTTTTCAAACTCTGGCCTCAGCACTGATGGCAGCCATTGTCCCTGTGTCTAGCCTCCCCCCTCCAACTTACTCCACCCAGACCCAATCCCCTGTACCTCTGCCTATCCCAAGCACACCATCAGACCAGCCTGCACACACCTCACCACACAAGGGAAGCTCAGGCAAACATAAGCACCACACATCCCACAGGCACTCACGCAAGCATCACACACATGCAGACACACCAATATCCACTGCCTCCACTGTGTCCCCCTCGTCGTCGTCTCCCTCCTCCCACCCAGTCTCGTCTACACACACACCTGCATGCACTACCTCTACTGCCACTACGTCCTTCACCAGCACACCCACCAGCACACCCCGCTCACGTGCAGTCACCACCCCCACTACCATTCACACGTCCCCTGTGTCCTCTCCCAGTGTGTCTGTGACACCCCCTCCGAAGATTTACAAACGCAGGCACACACCCACCCAACAGCCATCTACCTCACGACAGCCTTCAGCGCATGCACCTGCACCCAAAGTCACCAAACGTACACCTCCTACTACCACCACCTCTTCCTCTACTCCCAAACCCCCTCCAGCTACCCGTCCCAGTGTGTCCAAAATAATGTTCCTGTCCAGCCTTGGCCTTTTTCCCACACCTCCCCCACCCCGTCCATCTCATAGGTCCCGAAGTAGCACCTCAGCCACAACATCCCCGGGACCAGTGGTGCCTGTAGTCACAGGTATGTGGAGTGCACTGGCCACAAGGACAGCCAGTGTGGCACGGAGCCACAGCATAGCCAGTCCCCACCCTGTGAAGCATCAGAAGTTGGCCAGTGCCCGGCGGGAGAGGGGGAAGACTCCAGCCACCAAAGCCGCTCCCAGTGGTCCCGTCGGGAGTGTGGAGTCAGCTGTTACACCTCCCAAGGTGGGGAAGGGCCACAAGAAACCCGGCAAGTCTGGGAAGAGCAGCACGGCGGAGAAGACCGCCATCATCCCTGCTGCCCAGGAGGCCACCGCCAGCCCCATCCCAGCTGCCCAGGATGCCACCGCCAGCATCATCCCAGCTTCCCAGGAGGGCCCCGCCAGCCCTAGCCCAGCTGCCCAGGAGGGCCCCGCCAGCCCCAGCCCAGCTGCCCAGGAGGGCCCCGCCAGCCCCAGCCCAGCTGTCCAGAAGGGCCCCACCAGCCCCAGCCCAGCTGCCCAGGAGGGCCCCGCCAGCACAAGCCCAGCTGCCCAGGAGGCCACCCCCAGCACAAGCTCCGCTGGGCCATGAAGGACCGCCAGCACAAACACCACTGAACAGGGCACCGCCAACTCAAGCAGCGCTGAACAGGGCACCGCCAAATCAAGCACCGCTGAACAGGGCACCGTCAACTCAAGCCCCGCTGGGCCATGAAGGACCGCCAGCACAAGCACCGCTGAACAGGGCACTGCCAACTCAAGCACCGCTGAACAGGGCACCGCCAACTCAAGCACCGCTGAACAGGGCACCGCCAACTCAAGCACCGCTGAACAGGGCACCGCCAGCACAAGCACCGCTGAACAGGGCACCGCCAGCAAAAGCACCGCTGAACAGGGCACAGCCAACTCAAGCACCGCTGAACAGGGCACCGCCAAATCAAGCACCTCTGAACAGGGCACCGCCAGCACAACCACCGCTGAACAGGGCACCGCCAACTCAAACACTGCTGAACAGGGCACCGCCAGCACAAGCACTGCTGGGCCATGAAGGACCGACAGCACAAGCACCGCTGAACAGGGCACCGCCAACTCAAGCACCGCTGAACAAGGCACCGCCAACTCAAGCACCGCTGAACAGGGCACCGCCAGCACAAGCATCGCTGGGCCATGAAGGACCGCCAGCACAAGCACCGCTGAACAGGGCACCTCCAACTCAAGCACCGCTGAACAGGGCACCACCAACTCAAGCACCGCTGAACAGGGCACCGCCAACTCAAGCACCACTGAACAGGGCACCGCCAGCACAAGCACCGCTGAACAGGGCACCGCCAACTCAAGCACCGCTGAACGGGGCACCGCCAACTCAAGCACTGCTGAACAGGGCACCGCCAACTCAAGCACCGCTGAACAGGGCACAGCCAGCACAAACACCGCTGGGCCATGAAGGACCGCCAGCACAAGCACCGCTGAACAGGGCACCGCCAACTCAAGCACCGCTGAACAGGGCACCGCCAGCCCATCACCGCTGAACAGGGCACCGCCAACTGAAGCACCACTGAACAGGGCACCGCCAAATCAAGCACCGCTGAACAGGGCACCGCCAGCACAAGCACCGCTGAACAGGGCACCGCCAACTCAAGCACCGCTGAACAGGGCACCGCCAGCACAAGCTCCGCTGAACAGGGCACCGCCAACTCAAGCACCGCTGAACAGGGCACCGCCAACTCAAGCACCGCTGAACAGGGCACCGCCAGCACAAGCACCGCTGAACAGGGCACCGCCAACTCAAGCACCGCTGAACAGGGCACCGCCAACTCAAGCACCGCTGAACAGGGCACAGCCAGCACAAGCACCGCTGAACAGGGAACCCCCAACTCAAGCACCGCTGTACAGGGCACCGCCAGCACAAGCACCGCTGAACAGGGCACCGCTAACTCAAGCACCGCTGAACAGGGCACCGCCAGCACAAGCACTGCTGGGCCATGAAGGACCGCCAGCACAAGCACCGCTGAACAGGGCACCGCCAGCACAAGCACCGCTGAACAGGGCACCGCCAACTCAAGCACCGCTGAACAGGGCACAGCCAGCACAAGCACCGCTGGGCCATGAAGGACCGCCAGCACAAGCACCGCTGAACAGGGCACCGCCAACTCAAGCACCGCTGAACAGGGCACCGCCAGCACAAGCACCGCTGAACAGGGCACCGCCAACTGAAGCACCGCTAAACAGGGCACCGCCAAATCAAGCACCGCTGAACAGGGCATCGCCAACTCAAGCACCGCTGAACAGGGCACCGCCAGCACAAGCACTGCTGGGCCATGAAGGACCGCCAGCACAAGCACCGCTGAACAGGGCACCGCCAACTCAAGCACCGCTGAACAGGGCACCACCAACTCAAGCACCGCTGAACAGGGCACCGCCAGCAAAAGCACCGCTGAACAGGGCACCGCCAACTCAAGCACCGCTGAACAGGGCACCGCCAGCACAAGCACCGCTGAACCGCCAACTCAAACACCGTTGAACAGGGCACAGCCAACTCAAGTACCGCTAGCCCATGAGCGGCAGGGGCACTGACGCAACTGGGTTTGTCACGGGGTGAGTGATACACTCTGGCCACCAGTCCCCCTCCAGAACCAGTGGAGAGATCCATCCACTACCTCTGTCCTTCACACGATGAAGCACTCTGGGCACCAGTCCCCCTCCAGAACCAGTGGAGACATCCATCCACTATCTCTGTCCTTCACAGGATGAAGCACTCTGGGCACCAGTCCCCCTCCAGAACCAGTGGAGACTGTTATCCACTTGAGAGACTGTGGCTTTGCACTCCCCACGATTGACCAGTGGGAAAACCACCCACTGGAGAGACTTGAGAGACTGTGGCTTTGCACTCCCCAGGATTGAACAGTGGGCAAGCCACCCACTGTAGAGACTTGAGAGACTGTGGCTTTGCACTCCCCAGGATTGAACAGTGGGCAAACCACCCACTGTAGAGACTTGAGAGACTGTGGCTTTGCACTCCCCAGGATTGAACAGTGGGCAAACCACCCACTGTAGAGACTTGAGAGACTGTGGCTTTGCACTCCCCAGGATTGAACAGTGGGCATTGAGCCCCCTCGTGGATCTGGAGTCGTGCACTCATCCGGCTGAGGTGCCCCCCCTTCCCTTCCCCCTGAGGTGCCTGTTGTATTTCTATCTGATGCCCCTGCGGTGTTCTCTCTGTTTTGATCTGGTATCGAGTGTGGGCCTCGCCCATGCATTTTGGGCCCAGTGGTCCACAGACTATAATTATTGGTATATATATTTGTTTATAGTGTATATATATATTTTGGAGTACTGTATTTTAATAGATTACAATGGTTACAATCATTTCCTTTTGTCTTTGCATTCTTGGAGAAATTATTCCAAAAACTACACTGTAATGAGTCTATGCATGCAACAGGATCTATTCCCAGGTGTTCCCTTCTTAGTACCCTTTCCTGCACTTTGAGCCAGTTCACCTTTGGATTTTATCCAAGGTTGTTGCACCAAGGTACGGATAGGGACTTGTTCCATTCTGCTCCTGCATAAGTGCTCACAGGCCCTGACATAATAACTGGCCCACAAAACTTTTTATGCCTAAGCAGCATGGATACACGTCTAGCCTCGCTGTCCTCTATTTGCCAGGCCTTATAATAGGTCCAGGAAAAGGTAATTCCTTCTTGTTCTAGGAATGCTGTTATAAACACCTGTGACAATTATTCCCAAGCATTGATTACTCTCCTTGCGTCTAGAGCTCCTGCATCCTCTTTGGGTTACACATCTAGAAGTTCACCTTTCAGTACCCATCTCTCATCTTCAACTCCTTTTCCCAGTCAGTCTCTGTTTTTTTTCTTAGACTTCATCTCAAAATTCTTTGGTTGTAGGCTTGCCTCCAGTTCCCTTGGGATATCCCCTGAAAGATACAGAGGGGAAGCAAAAAAATGTCAACAGTTTCTGTCAAAGTTCAGCTGCATTTTCTTTGTTTGCTCTTGTCTTTTCCTGATGCCCAAACCCAATTGGCCTTTTTGATTTCTTATTTGACTGGGGCTGCAGTTTCATCTGCAATTCCATTTGTCCAAGCAAATGATCCTATTGTATACAATTGGGCAGCCTTCCTGGCAGAATTTAACTGAATATTTGATAAGTGGTGCGTAATTGAATCCACGGACTATGAATTAATGGACCTGAAGCAAGCTTCTCCAGACATTTTGTCCTACTTGACACATTCCAATTGTTTATTAGTTGAATGAGTGGGGTCCTGAGGGGAAAAAGGCATCTGTCTTTTAGCAAGGCCTTCTGCCTGGCCTTCTGGACTTTCTCTCCCACATAGAGGCACAATCCCAAACCGGCGCTGGACTAATAGATTTGGTGCTGTGCTTGGACCAAAGAAGTTCAGAGCACAAAATGGAGAGATGCAGCAATAATTTTAATATAATATTCCTTGTCACCAAATCAACAGAACACAAAACTGAAAAAGAACCCATGCAGATAGGACGTGCTAAGGGTCCTCCACTGAAAGAGGGAAAATAAAGGTGAAGAAAAGAAAAATTATGCTTGTATTGTTGTAAATCCTTTGTAAAGAGTTTCCCCAGAAGCCTAAGCTAGGTTTAGAGGGGAACTCCAATGCCAGGAAGTATTGGAAAGAGCTGTTCTGGTTAAGACCTGAGTTTTCCACCCCATACTTAGGCAAACACACTCCAGTTAGTGGTGGCCCTCTCACTTTGGCAGCTGAGCTGAAGTTCAACCGACAAAGTGTTTCAGCAGAGTATATGATTAACTCTGGGGCAACTGGCTATTTTATTGATGCTCAATATGCACAGGGCATTTCTTGCCCCCTTATTAGGAAGCTACAACCAGAAAAGGTACATGTAATAGGTGGGACCGAGTTAACTTCGGGTCCCATTTGATTTAGAACAAAAGATTTAATTTTGGCTAATAATGGTCAATAACATGAGCTGACCATATTTTTTATGCCATAGATGCCTCTCATTTAAAATCTTACTAGTGCTTCCCTTGCTGTCATTACATGACCCAGACATTAGATGGAGTTCACTATCCATTGCATTAACTTTTGCCCATTGCCAGGAAAACTGTATTTTGAACTAAAAGTGTGTATGACCTAACTGCAGCAGAGAATGAACATATAAAACAGTATCTAGAGCATAACCTATCCAAAGGTTTCATAAGACCCTCCTGTCCACTAGCTGCATCACTGCTGCTCTTCGTATGAAAGCCAAATGAAAAATGTAGGCCATGTATAGACCAAAGAGCCTTAAATAATGTTAAGTTCAAAATCAGGAACCCCCTTCTATTCATTTCAGTTCTACTTAACCAGATGAAATCTTCAAATATATACTCAAAATTAGACCTCCACTGAGCCTGTAATCTGGTCTGAATACACAAAGGAGATGAATGAAAGACTGCTTTTAAGACTTTGTTTGGCCTTTGCAAATGTTTAGTGATGCCCTTCGGTTGTGTAACACACCCACAGCCTTCCAGTTCTTTGTGACTAAGTATTCTAAGAATGTTTGGACCATTTTGTAGTCATTTACATCTATGACATCCTTGTGCAATCAAACTCAGAGGCTGAGCACATGAAACACATGCATATGGTCTTACAAGTATTGTGTGAGAACGAGCACTATACCAAATTGAGAAAATTTGAGTTTCATACCACAACAGTAGAATTCCTATGTTTCGGTATCACTCCAGTTGGGATTCAAATGGATACCAAAACAATTACTGTAGCTGTTGACTGGCCATTTCCAACGTCGGTAAAGGATGTTCAATCTTTCTTAGTATTCTAAATTTTTTACAGACGCTTAATTCTAAATTTCTCTCACTTGGTCAGTCCCATCACAAGTCTTCTGAGAAAAGGAGTAATTTTAAAATTGCACCCAATGCCCGAGAAGGCATTTCAGGGTCTGAAAATCGTATTCACCAATGTACAAGTCTTACAACACCCACAAATGGATCTTTATTTTGTGGTAGTAGCCAACACTTCACTGTAGGAACAATGTTGTCACAAAGTGGTCCTAAGACTTCTGAGCTGCATACAGTTGTGTTTCATTCACAAAAGTTGTCATCCTGTGAAACAATTATACAATTGTCAACAAAGAATTATTGACACTTAAGGATGCTTTCATGGAATGGTGTCATTACATGTTTGGAAAAACACATATAGACACTATACAGACCACCGCAACCTGTAGTTCATTAAGTCTGCAAAAGCTCTGATAGAAAAGACAACTATGATGGTCTCTATTCCTTACCAAATATCCCTTTACCATCACATTTCATCCAGAAACTCTCAATGGAAAATCAGAGCTATTGTCACGCTTCGAAGAATCTGGTAAGTTTAAAGAGACAGCAAGACCAGAGCACCAGAATGGTTTCTGCCACCTACTATCAAGAAATCCTTTGTTCGGCAAATTATTGTAAACTGTACCCAAGATAGAATTAGACAAATGGGTTTCTGAAAAAGATAATCAATCATAATTTGCATTCCAAAATGAGTACTGCAGAGTAAAATTTTGACTTGGTGCCACAACCACCTTGTGGTAACTATAACCTTGAATGCAGTTCTAAGAGACTTTATTAGCCAATAGTATGCCATGATGTAAAATATTTTGTACAACAGTGTTTGATTACTATACAAAGCAAAGCTGATCATCAAAAGTCACAAGGGCTGTTCAAACCTATGCCCACTCCAAAATACCTATGGTATAATCCATCAATGGATTTAGTAACTTATTTGCCATCGGTTCCAAGATACAATGTGCTACTAGTTGTCACAGGTTGCTTGACAAAATGGGCTAGTCCATTCCCACTAAAGGGATTCCATCTGCCCAAAAATTGACTGCTTTATTCTGGATAACTTTGTAAATATTCATGGCTTACCCATCAGTGTGGTCTCGTAGAGGGGATCTCAATTCACCTTGAAGTTTTGGAAAGTCCTCCAGAATCTAATGAAAAGTTAGTTGAAGTTTTCCACCATCTGGCATTCACAAACCAATGACCAATCAGAAAAAATTAATCAAGCCATGGAACAACTTCTGGGGGGGTCTTAGTTCTACTGTATAAGAATAGCAGAATTCACTTAAAATAACACCAAACATTCCACCAAACATTCATCCACATGGTTTTCATAGTTCTACATTCTCTATGGATACCATCCTAGGTTATTTACAATATTACTTCTGATGACCTTTCTTCTCCAACGAGCCATGAATGTTGGAGGCTAATTCACTGAACCCTCCCTTTAACTCAAGAAAATCTAGCCAAATCTCAACAAGCTTATAAAAACCAAGCTGACAAACACTGCTGTCCAGCTGATATTGTTCAGTCGGAGGATATGATCCCAACTCATTGGCCTTTTCCCAGTAAAGGAAAAGATTGGCACCTCAGCAGTCAAACTTGTCCTCCCATCTACAATGCGATTACACCTCGTCTTTCGTATGTCATTGTTAAAGAACACTCATCTAGCTTTGAAAATGGTTACTCCTATTTTGCCAATGTTGAAACAAGACACTAAGCATATAAAGTCTGAGACATCCTTGAATCTGAAAGAATGAATATGAAAGAACTGGGTATAGTATCTGGAGGACTGGGTGGGCAATGGTATCGAGGAGCAATCCTGGGAATTGGCATCTCAGATCCATGCACCTCATACTGAAAGACAGATATCTCACTTAAATCCTCACAAGACATGGAGGAGGTAATATTGAAGGATTGAAGGACGGGGGGTAACTGTCAGGACCCACTCTCTTTCCTCCTGGTATAATGCCACACCCTGTGACATGGCTCATGAGACAGCTGGAATGAGGACTAGGGTTCTGACCTACCATCCCTGACCTGACCACAATGCAGTTTACAACATTTTCAGGCCCATTGTTGAGACTTGGTTAAAGTTAGTCCTGCCTTTTGGAACACTGAAAGTCATTTTGAATCTGGCACGGCCCAACAATTAAAGAGTACCACACCCTACTTTACCTGCCAGTGGATCTGGGTGTGGCTCCAAAATAAAAGGAGACCACACCCTGCTTCAGCTGTCAGTGATTGAGTCTCCATCCAACCAAGCTGCATCACTCCTCAAAAGAAGAGAGACAACATTTAAAGGGAATTAGTGTAAACCTCTATTGAGGAAAAAGATGTTTTCTTAAACTGACAAAAGCTCAGAAGACCAAGACTTAGTGAGATTTCTTAGAGAGAGAAAAAGACTTTGTTTGAATATCTGCGGATGAAAGGAAATTACAGTGCTTAAGGGAGTGAATAAACAAAGTGGGCTGTGAATCTGATATTTTGTTTGTGAATTCTTAGAAAGACAAAGACTTATTAGGGAGACAAAGACACATTTTAAAAGCAACAAGGATTTTTTTTAAAACAATTAAGACGTTCTCAAATGATCAGAAGAAAAAGCCTGAAAAGCAAATCATGAGAATCAAATATTAAAAAGAATGATTACAAGCACAAGAGAAAGGTTTTATTTTTCTTGACTAAGCAAAAGTGCTCACGGACTCACTGACACTCCCAAAACTGCAGATTTTGTAAAGAATAATTAGGAAAATATTTAATTCAGAAAGTTTGGCAGAAGTTCAAGCAGGCATTTTGATACTTTAAGTGGGAGTTTGGTGCATGAGAAGAGAGCATGAGTAACATGGTAGTTAAGGTCAATGTGTTTGTGATTGTGCCTATGTAACCTGGTTGCTGATCTTTTACAGGCCAGGATCTGAACGGCCTCACTCAGGCTTATACCTCCTACCATCACCACACCAGAAAAAGTACCTAATGTTCATTTTTCACTGTTGGTTTTGAGGTCCACCCATCAGGTAGGAGAGATCTTTAATTGTACCATACACAGCAATTCGAGAATGTATTCCAAAAACCACACTCTTATGAGTCTTCGCCTTCAACAGGATCTACTTCCTGATGTTACCTTCCTAACCCCTCCCCACATAGTTTGAGCCAGTTTACCTTGTCATTTTATCCAAAGCCACTGCAGCAAAGTATGGACAGTGAGTGGTTGCATTCTGCTCCTGCAAAATTATTCACAGACCCTGATAATATGTATCATAAAGCCATAAGGGCTGCAGGTGCATTGTTTATTGCAAATTAAATTGGAAAGGCATCTAATCCAGCAAAGGAGACTTTCTCCATTCTGTGGTCTTTTCTAGACTGCTTTCCGTAAATCCTAGTAGGTGCAAGGGCAGCTCATTTCTTTCTCAATAAAGGCAGAGCTGTCTATACCGACCTTCTTGAGGGGGCAACCAACTCCACAGTCCTGATGATCACTCCGCCCACGCCAGGTCCTAACTTGTCCTCCTTTCAACTTCTTTAATGGTCAGATCTCACCATCTTAGCGACTACTAATAAATCTGGCTCTCTGCCAGACATTGCTAGGCCTATGTACTTCATGCTACCTCAGCACCCATCTAACCAGAATTGGTGAATCTTGGCAATCTCCACCACCATAGTGCATTCTGCTTGGAAGAATGAAGTTGTGGTATGACTGCTTAAAAAAACCCTCGCAAGATGCTTCTGTACCAGAGAATTTTCAGCCCATCTCCTCTTTGCACTTTCCTTCCAAACTGTTAGAAAAACACATCAATCTTCAACTGTCTGCTTACTTTGAGGCACATAGCCTTTTTCACACCTCACAGTTGGGCTTCTGCTCCCTCCACTGCATGGAATCTGCTTTACTAGCTGTTTTAGAAAAAAACTCAGGTGGATGCTGGATCAAGACAGATCCGTAGCTCTTATACTCGTAGATCTGAGTGCGGCTTTCTTAAAAGATCGGAGCTTTGATGTCCTGAGTTCTTCAGGGTTTGTCTTTCAGTCCCACTTTTTATAATAACTATGGGGGTCATTCCGACCCTGGCGGTCATAGACCGCCAGGGCCGGGGACCGCGGATGCACCGCCAACAGGCTGGCGGTGCATCCAGGCCAATTCTGACCGCGGCGGTAAAGCTGCGGTCAGAAAAGGGAAACCGGCGGTTTCCCGCCGGTTTTCCCCTGGCCTGAGGAATCCTCCATGGCGGCGCTGCAGGCAGCGCCGCCATAGGGATTCCGACCCCCTTCCCGCCAGCCTGGTTCTGGCGGTTTAGACCGCCAGAACCTTGCTGGCGGGAACGGGTGTCGTGGGGCCCCTGGGGGCCCCTGCAGTGCCAATGCCAATGGCATGGGCACTGCAGGGGCCCCCTAACAGGGCCCCACAAAGATTTTCAGTGTCTGCATAGCAGACACTGAAAATCGCGACGGGTGCAACTGCACCCGTCGCACCCTTTCCACTCTGCCGGCTCCATTCGGAGCCAGCATCCTCGTGGAAGGGGGTTTCCCGCTGGGAGGGCGGGCGGCCTTCTGGCGGTCACCCGCCAGCCCAGCGGGAAACTCAGAATGACCGCCGCAGTCTTTCGACCACGGTACGGTCTTCTGGCGGTTCCTGCCAGGCCGGCGGCATCCGCCGCCGGCGGGGGTCAGAATGACCCCCTATGTCTTCTGAGAACCCGCGGCCATTGTGGAATCATTTGTCCTCGCACTATTCTCATACGCTGATGACACAGTTGGTATTATCTCTGTCTCCTGAGTATGGCAGTTCATTGGAACCTTTTAGAACCTGCCTCTCAGCTGCCTCTTACTGGATGGAGAGGAACTGATTCAGTGCCCAATTGAGGGGTGGGGGAACAGAAGTTCTGGTGGCAGGGATTCAGCCTCAACTCTGGTACCCTACCTTGTGATCATATGATACTGGCCTTTTACCCTCTCTGAAGCCAGTAAAAGATCTCAGGATCTGGATTGATAGTGGTCTCACCATGGACCTCCAAATGAAAAAGCTGCCTAGCTGTTGATTTGGACTCCTGTGGAACATAATAATGCTTGGATCGTCAGTCCATACTCAGAAGACGGTAGGTAAGGCTCTCCTCTTCCATCTTCTGCTGATGATCCCTTATTTCCTGTAAAAGAGAGAAAATAAGATAGGTGAAAAAACCCAGTTTGGGTTCTTCTGAAATTTTCAAGCAAGTAACTTCATTTCAAGGCAAAGATTAATAGCTTCAATGAAGCAAAACAGAGCTCTGTCTTTCAAATAATTTATGACAAGAAGAACTAGCGTGATTTATTGTTTAGGTGGAAATCCAAAATACCGCTAAATAGACATTAAGTAAAGATGTATTTCCTGTAACAAGTGCTCCTCTGAGAATTAGGAGATTAGAAATAGAGCAAGTTTATCAGAACTATTATTGGCAACAGATTACACCAGAACAGAAACAAGCCCATTAGTTAAGTTAATAGTTTTTGAGTTGGGACATTGCTTCAGACATTCTGAAAGTATTGTAGAAAGAGGAAGATACTTTTTCAGCCTTATAGAAATATATGCACAATGTGTCAAAAAAACTGACATTAAGGCCCTCATTACAACCCTGGCGGTCGGTGTTAAAGCAGTGGTAATACCGCCAACAGGCCGGCCGAAAAACAAATGGAATCACGACCATGGCGGAAACCGCCAACATGGACAGCCACTTTAACACTCCGACTGCCACGGCGGTAGAAACAAACACCGCAGCGGTAACCGCCAACAGGCAGGCAGAACACAAGGTTCCGCCCACTGTATTACAACATGCCTATCCGCCACCTTTTTCGGGGCGGTACCACCGCCACCAAAAGCATGGCGGAAACAGGACTTGGAACGGAAACCACTCACCCTTTGACACTTTACGAACAACCAGGACGCCATGGAGCCCGAACTACAGGTCCTGCCCATGCTGGTCTACCTCCTCTTGTATCTGGAGCAGCAAAGACGCCGGCGACAATCACGGTGAGTACTGCACCTAGCACACAGGGGAGGTGGGGAGGGAAAAGAGAGTGACACACACACGCAACACGCAACTCGCAACGTCCCCACCCTCACCCACAACACCATACACACAAATACATGCAGCAACATTACAGATACCCCGTCACCCCCTGGAAGAACGCAAGGACAAAAGGAAATGAGTGTAACGAGTGTAATCAATAAAAATCAGATAGGCCCAATTAAAAAATCAGTATATACAAATATGTACACCAACTACACAAGTCCAGATATTAATTAAATCATTGTCCGTCGATCAGTGTCCCAAAATGCATGGGCGAAGCCCACACAAGATACCTGACTCGAGACGGAGAGAACACTGCAGGGGCATCAGATGGAAAATAAATAGGCACCTCAGGGGGAGGGGGGCACCTCAGCCGGATGAACGGATGACGCCACTGCTCCACAAGGGGGCTCCATGCCCACTGATTGGTCCTGGGGAGTGCAAAGCCACAGTCTCTCAAGTCTCTCCCGTAGGTGGTTTGACCACTGCTTTATCCTGGGGAGTTCAAAGCCACAGTCTCTCAAGTGGATAACAGTCTCCACTGGTTCTGGAGGGGGCTTTTTGCCCAGAGTGCTTCTTCCTGCCAAGTACTGAGGTAGTGGATGTGAATCTCCACTGGTTCTGGAGGGGGCTTTGTGCCCAGAGTGCTTCATCCTGCCAAGGACTGAGGTTGTGGATGTGAATCTCCACTGGTTCTGGAGGGGGCATTGCGCCCAGAGTGCTTCATCCTGCCAAGGACTGAGGTAGTGGATGTGAATCTCCACTGGTTCTGGAGGGGTCTTTGTGCCCAGAGTGCTTCATCCTGCCAAGGACTGAGGTAGTGGATGTGAATCTCCACTGGTTCTGGAGGGAGCTTAGTGCCTAGAGTGCTTCACATGCAGTGTGGCAGGTCCCATTCCCTCACCTGGGTGTGTGTGCCATGAGATTGCCTGGGTACAGGTAGCATGATACTCCATGGAGGCACAGACACACTCCACCCTGCTGCGACTTCGCCTGGCACCTGCTGGTACAAACAGTGCTGGGAGTCATGCCTCATGTACGCTGGGCAGGGTCCAGGACGTCTCCTGCAGCCTCGGACGGCTGGCCACTGGGGATGATTGCCATGTCAGCTATGGTGGCACTGTCTGAGCACATCGCGGGGCTGGTGGAGGTGGTTGCAGCAGTGTCTGTGGCGGAGGTGCTGGCGGTGGTGGATATGTCCGCACCTGTTGAGGGACACAGCAGGACGCCTCCTGCAGCCTCGCACAGCTGCCCACTGGGGATGCTGCTGGGGACTGTTGGTGAGGCAGCAGACGTGCAGGTGGTGGTGCTGGTGGCAGTGCGGGTGGCGGTGCAGGTGGCGGTGTCCACCGCCGTACAGGTTGATGTTGTGGTTGACAGAAGGGGTGACTCTGGTCCCTCAGCCGGAGACTCCGTGCCCTGTCCTGACCTGCTCTTCGGCTTGTGTCCTTTCCACACCTTTGATGTCGCTGCTGGTGCCTTGCCACTGTCCCTTTTTGGCTTGGAGGAGCCCTTGCTTGCTGGCAGGTGAGGCTTCTCCCTCCGGCATGTGGGCACCTTCTTCACCTTGGCTGGTGGCGGAATGGCATGCTCCTTGGCCTCGCTAGGTGGCACACTGGCAGCCCTGATGGGTGGCACCCACGATGTGACCGGACTTGTTGAGACCACTGTGTTGGAGGATTTGGTGACTGAGGTGCAGGGATGGGACAGCCTGGCCCTAGAGGAAGGACGGGGGGGTAGGGAAGAGGTCAGTGTTAGCCAGGAAAGGTTTCTTAGACACACTGGGACGTGAAGATGGTGGGGGTTCAGGAGTGGAGGAAGAGGTAGTGGTTGTAGGAGGTTTACGTTTGCTGAATTTGGGGGAAGGTGCATGGGCCGGAGGCTGTTGTGAGGTGAATGGCTGTTGGGTGGGTGTCTGCCTGCGTTTGTGTACTTTGGGAGGAGGGCTCACAGACACACTGGTAGAGGACACAGGGGCACAGGGGATGTGTGAATGGTAGTGAGGGTGGTGAGTGCACATGAGCGGTGTGTGGTGATGGGCGTGCTGGTGATGGAGGTAGTGGATGAAGATGTAGTGCTTGCAGGCGTGAGTGGAGACGAGACAGGGAGGGAGGAGGAGGACGTGGATGAGGGGGCACAATGGAGGCAGTGGATGTTGGTGTGTCTGCATGGGGATGGTGCTTGTGTGAGTGCCGGTAGGATGTGTGGTACTTATGTTTGCCATGTCCACTCTTGTGTGTTGATGAGTGTGCATGCTGGTTAGATGTTATGCTTGGGATAGGCTGAGGTACAGGGGATTGGGTCTGGGTGGAAGAAGTTGCAGGGCGGAGGGTGGACACAGGGACAATGGCTGCCATCAGTGCTGAGGCCAGAGCCTGAGAGGCTCTCTGTTGGGCTGCTTGCCCAGAATGAATGCCCTCCAGGTATGCATTTGTTTGCTGCAAATGCCTCTCAACACCCTGGATGGTATTCAAAATGGTAGATTGCCCAACAGTGAGGGATCTCAGGAGGTCAATAGCCTCCTCACTGAGGGCAGCAGGGCTGACTGGGGCAGGGGCTGAGTTGCCTCGGGCGAAGGAGCTGCCCATCCTCCTGGGTGAGCGGGCACGGGAAACTCAATGAGGGACTGCTGGGAGGGCGGTGCTGGTAGGGGGGGGTGGCGGCTGCACCTGTTGATGCGGTGGGCACAGAGGTGCCCACCACCGCAGGAGAGCTCCAATCAGAGGAGGAGTCGCTGTCACTGGTGTCTGCTCCTGTCCCGGTCGTGGAGCTCCCCCTTGCCCTCCGTCCGACTGATGCCTTCTGATTCTATTACTGCACCCTCCAGGGCCATGGGGGATGCAGCTCCCTCCTGCTCCGGTGTCACTGCTCCTCCGACAGATGATGCTAATGCACGCAAGGACAGGGTGACAAAACAAAAGGGGGGGAGACAGAGGAGACACATGGTCAATGCATGCAACACCACTAACGTTGGCGGAAACAACACACAGGGAGCAGCCCTATGCACTAAGCCATGCACTGACAGGGCAAGGGAAAAGCACATGCCCATAGGGGACTCTGTCGAGAACCATATTATGCACAGCTGGAAGCCATAGAGGCTTGACTAGGTGTAGAAGGCAAATACCACCTATGGGGTTGGACAAGGAATGAGGCTGCAAATCAATGGATCTACCTATGTGCATCTGCCCTGGCCTAGGGGAACCCACAGCCCATCTCCTCTACCCGGACACCTCAAAATGCACGCAGAGTCAGCTGAATGAGGGTGTACTCACCCCCTTGTGGCTGCTGTGATGCCTTCAAGCACCCATCCAACTCCGGATATGCCACCGCCAGGATCCGGTACATCAGGGGGTTCATGGTGCGACGGGCACCACTTCCATCTGGGCCTCCGCCGTCTTCTTGCTCCAGCGGCACAGGTCCTCCAATCTTTTCTGGCAGTGGGTGCTCCGTCTATGGTAGAACCCCAGGGTGCACACTGCCTTGGCGATGGCACGCAAAATCCCCTTCTTCTGGTGGGGGCTGACCTAGAGGAAAAGTGAAGTTATAATGGATGTTACTCTCCCGTACAATTCTTCTCACAAATTGCCCACAAACTTCCCACCATGGCCCAGACATACATACACACACCATCCTCACATGCTGGCCTGTCCCCCCGTCTCTTCCATCCACGACACTCCATACAATCATGTGCCATCCACCATGCACACCGTTGACTCACCTGTTTGTCTGGAGGACCGTACAATTGCGTGTACTGGGGGAGGACCCCATCCACCAGTTTCTCCAACTCTCCTGCAGTGAAGGCAGGGGCCCTTTAACCATACACTGCAGCCACTGTCGCTGCCAGAAACAGGTCACAGCAGCACTTGCAGTGTAGGTCCTCTACTGTTGAAGGTCAGGTATCAAGTGAGGGAACTGATAGAAAATGGCAGTCATGTCCGCGGCAGTGCGTACGTCACCGCCGGCGTACATTGTCATTGGCTCCTGGAACCCATAGGGCCCAATGATAACCAATGCTGAATTGCACTGCAGTCTTCGACGCCTACTGCAACGGTGTACAACGCCAGCGCAGTTACCTCATTTCCCCTTGTCCCACCTTACAGGTCAGGCAGCCGCCATTTCAGTGGGCCACATGGCAGGCCAAAAAACTGCGTCCCACCTAATTAGGCCATGAATACGGACAGACAAAGGCACATAGCGAAATGTTAACGTTTGTGCTAAACAGCCTTGTGAAACCTATGTGTTGTATGACCCTCTGCTCACCATTCTCCTCCATAGGGCACGTCTGCTGGGGCAGGTGATGAGATGGCGGCATCGTCTGGTGTACAGACCGCTAGTGGACCTGTCGACAATGGAAGACAGACACATAATTATCCCTTACAGACTTGATCGTGCAAAAATCCTGGAACTTTGTGCCCAGTTGGATCCTGACCTGATGTCAGCTATCCGCCATCCCACAGGAATACCCCCTCTAGTGCAGGTCCTGTCAGTACTCCATTTCCTGGCCAATGGGTCTCTCTCTAGAGACAATGCTCTCTAACGTGCTGTCCAGTGTGTTTTCTGCCCTGCTGAAACACATGCGCAGCTACATCGTTTTCCCTCAGGTGGAGGATTTGCCCACAGTGAAAGGTGACTTCTATGCCCTGGGACACATCCCCAACATCATTGGTGCCATTGATGGTACACATGTGGCATTTGCCCCCCCGCAGGAATGAACAGGTGTACAGAAACCGGAAAAGCTACCATTCAATGAATGTGCAGATGGTGTGTTTGGCAGACCTGTACATTTCCCATGTGAATGCCAAGTATCCTGGCTCAGTGCATGATGCTTACATTTTGAGGAATAGCAGCATCCCTTATATGATGGGGCAACTCCAGAGGCATCGTGTGTGGCTAATAGGTGAGGCTAAATTCCCACACAGTTTCATTTGCTGTCTGGGTATGGGAGATTCCCTAATGTTTGGAGGATGTCTAACTGTTGTCCCTCGATATTTGCAGGTGAATCTGGTTACCCAAACCTGTCATGGCTACTGACCCCAGTGAGGAATCCCAGGACAAGGGTAGAGGAACGCTACACTGAGGCACATGGGCAAACTAGGAGGATAATAGAGCGCACCTTCGGCGTCCTGAAGGCCAGATTCCGGTGCCTCCATCTGACAGATGGATCCCTATACTACTCACCGAAGAAGGTGTGCCAGATCATCATGGCCTGCTGTATGTTGCACAACCTGGCTTTGCGACGGCAGGTGCCTTTTCTGCAGGAGGATGGGCCTGATGCTGGTCTTGTGGCAGCTGTGGAGCCTGTGGACAGTGAAGAAGAGGAGGCAGAAGAAGAAGATGTAGACAACAGAAACAACATCATCATGCAATACTTCCAGTGAGACACAGGTAAGAGGATGGAACTGCTTGCTACATCTCATACTATTGTAGGACCTAGCATAAGTCTGCCTTCTTACCTCTGTGTATGGACCTTGACTTGTCACTTTGGCTTTCCATTTCACAGATCTGGGTCCCAATTTGTGCCCTCTGCTATGTTTACTCCTGGCCTACAGCTGTGTAACATTGGTATGTGAACAAGTACATTGACATTGCTATATTTCAGAGATGTTACAATTACACATTTGTGAAAGCACAGACTAACTCCAGATTGTTTGGTGATTCAAAGGTATTGATTTCTGTGCTAATAAGTGGAGGGGTGTGTGAAATGGGCTGGGGTGATGGTGGAGGAATGTTCATGGCAGAGTCCAGTCTCTTGGTCTCACAGGTGCATTGTCCAATGGGGCATAGGAAGGGGAGCAATGGCAGTTTAAGGAGGACAGGGTGACAAAGTGGGACAGAAGGGTGACATTCAGGAGGGTCTTATTTCCTGGCGGGGGTCTTGGCAATGTTCTCTGTCTTGTTCCTTGATTTCAGGGACCGTTTGCGGGGTGGTTCTGCTTCTGCACGGGGTGGGGTGCTGGTGGCCTGTTGGTCCTGTGGTGGTGCCTCCTGTCCACTAGCACCGGCGGAGGTGGAGGGCTGTTCATCATTCAGGCTAGTGTTAGGGGCCTGTTTGTGTCCCACTGTGTCCCTCATGGTATTGACAAGGTCTGCCAGCACCCCTGCAATGGTGACCAGGGTGCTGTTAATGGACTTCAAGTCCTCCCTGATCCCCAGGTAGTGTTCCTCCTGCAGCCACTGGGTCTTCTGAAACTTGGCCAGTAACGTGCCCATGGTCTCCTGGGAATGGTGGTATGCTCCCATGCTGTTGGAGAGTGCCTCGTGGAATGTCGGTTCCCTGGGCCTTTCCTCCCCCTGTTGCACAGCAGTCCTCCCAGCTTCCCTGTTATCCTGTGCTTCCGTCCCCTGAACCATGTGCCCACTACCACTGACCCCAGGTCCCTGATTTTCTCTGGTTGGTAGGTTTGCCTGTGTTCCCTGTAGTGGTGGACACACTGCTGATTGACGTGTCCTGGAGACAGAGGGATGGGCCAGCTGGGTGGGTGCTGTGCTGGTGTTTCCTGAGGGGCAAGGGTCTGTGGTGGCTTGTGACAGTGGCAGGGGAACCAACTGTCCAGTGGCCCCTGATGGGCCTTGCTGGTCATCTTGATCCAGGCGTGCAGAGCTGCTGTCATCACTGTGGGCCTCTTCTGTGGGGGGGTCTGGATATGTTTGGCACCTCCTGTCTGGTGACGTTGGGTATGGGTCCTGTTGGGGTGTAAATGCATAGTTTTAGTATCTGTGTGTGCCATCTTGTGCATTGGGTACGGTACCTTCTACTTCTGTGCTTGCATCATTGTGTTTGCCCTTTTATGATAGTTGGTTTGGGGTCTGTGTGGGTATCTGTACTTGACATGCTTTGGTGACGGTGGTCCATGCATAGGTGTTGCATGCAGGGCCTTGGTATTGAGATGTGTGGGTTGTGATAGTGGGACATATGTGAGATGATGGAGTGATGGGAGTGAGGGTAAGGGTGGGGGTCTGTGATGGCATGCAGGTAGGGTGGAGGGGATATGGTAATAAAGATATGACTTACCGGAGTCCAGTCCTCCTGCTACTCCTGCGAGGCCCTCAGGATGCAGTATTGCCAAGACTTGCTCTTCCCATGTTGTTAGTTGTGGGGGAGGGGGTGGGGATCCACCGCCAGTCCTCTGTACAGCAATCTGGTGTCTTGGTACCACGGAACGCACCTTCCCCGGTAGGTCGTTCCACCTCTTCCTGATGTTATCCCGTGTTCTTGGATGCTGTCCCACTGCGTTGACCCTGTTGACGATTCTTTGCCATAGCTCCATTTTCCTAGCAATGGAGGTGTGCTGCACCTGTGATCTGAAAAGCTGTGCTTCTACCCAGATGAATTCCTCCACCATGACCCTGAGCTCCTCCTCTGAAAACCTGGTGTGTCTTTGAGGTGCCATGATGTGGTGTGGGTGATGTGTGATGTGCTGTCTGTTGTGATGTGTGGGGGGAAGTGTTGGTGTGTGTTGTTTGAGGTGCTTGGATGTTGTATGGGTGATGGTGTTTTGTGTCTGTGGATGCTGGTGTTGTGTTTGCTAATCTCTCTCTCTGGGCTTCTTCCAAAAAAGTCGTTGTAAGGGTTTGAGGGTAATGTGGGTATGTGTTTTATAGTGTTGTGGGTGTGTGGGTGTGGTTTGTGTATGTGTATCAGGTGTGTGTATTTTGAATTGTCCAATGTAGTTGTGTTTTGAAAGTGTGTGTGTATTTTGAGCGCAGCGGTGTGTATCGCCAATGGATTACTGCGGTTGAAAGACCACTGCGTTGATTCGTGGGTCGTGATAGTGTGGGCATATTCTTGTTGGCGTGACTGTGTAGGTTTTGGTATCTCCAGTTTATCACTGACCTTTGGTGTGGTGGACTTGTGTGGGTGGCTGTATTGTGGCGGATTCCGAGATGTGGGTCGTAATACCTGTAGCGGAATTCAGCACGGTGGAAAGCAGGATTTACCACCAGGGTTGTAATGAGGGCCTAAATAATGTACAATAGCTTATGCAACTTTAATGTATTAATGAAGTCATTATTTTGTAGCCCAGACTCCTAAAAAACAAGAACCCAGTATTTTTGAGAAATCAGACGTCTTGACACCCAACACGACATGCAGTCCAGGGTCCAGCAGTCCGATTCTGCAGTCCATGAAGCAGAAGCTGGTATTTTCTCTTTTTCTCTTTCCAAAACCCTGTTCTCCTTGAGGACTTGCGAGAGGCCAATATACTCCTCACCACGGTCACGTTAGTTCTCATCGGGATTGGTGAATTGTCATCAGAACGCCTGGAGTTCAGGTGAGTGGCTCGCACTGAACACTCCATCAATCTGGCCTAGCAATTGGGAGGACCACCTCCAACATCAAAAGAAGTGAGAAATCTAAGAGTGTCATGAATACCAATCGAAAAGGAAACGAAGTGAGAAGAAGCACCTTCTACACCATGCACAAATTGAGATGATTATTTCCATCTGTAAGATCTCCATGTAAGCTTCAAGTGACCATCTCACTGGTTGTCATATCTTCAGTATGCAAATGGGCTACACCAGCCAATCTCAATATTACGACTGCAATGAATTTGCTGAATCCAGAACACCACCGCAAAACAATCACTACACATTCAAACCCAAGATGACATTTCACCCTGTGCTTCATGCATAGGTCCACAACAGAAAAGGCACAACTGACATTCAAGTAACACGCGAAAAAGTTTACACACAAACGAGCATTCTGGCCCAGGTTGGCACCATAGCACCTTAGAAAAAGAAGCACATTGGGGTAACATCTCTCTCTGTACAAGAAACTTTGGAACTCCAAAATTAGACTCATTATCAACTATCTACAGTTCAGAAAAGGTTGAATCTGCACTTAGTAGCTAAATGCCAGAATATTAGCTACGAAAGGGAGTACAGCTTCCATTCAATTGGGTCCCTCCACTGCCAGTTATTTGGGAACTCTGTTTTATACTATAGTCAATGAAAACTGGCATTCATACTGCTAGCTCACCTCAAAGTGGTTGGAATTTTGTATGTATGGCATACATCTACATGATTGCATAACCACTCCTATTCTCACACTGTTCCTAAGACCGGTGTGCATGCGTAGCCTCATGACTGCAGTAGCATGAACATTCCTACATGATAGGATGATACTTCTCACATAGGTCACCATCCTTTCCTTACTCTTATATTGCAACACACAACAGATTCAAGGCTTAGACTTCCTAGTCCTCACTCCTTTTTGCATCAGCCTTGATCTAGCGCCGTCAAATCCTAGCTATTACCTCAAACTAAAAAGTAGATTTCACGCCTTAGGCCAATGGATCGAGATGACATTTAGTTGAGAGGATGTCAAGGGTGCATGTCATAATAAACATCAATAAACAAGAAATCAATAATCTAATCACTATGCAATAACCACACCAGTTTATTAAGAAGGATTATAAATTCATTTCCCTATATTAACAACACTAAAGTCACAAAAATAATTCTCAAACATAAAAGATAAGCATATAGAATCATCAACAGCTGATTAGAACGCCTTATATATCTGAGTTTTATCAGAGCAAGCAAACAAATTAACTCAAGTATTATAACACAACTTAATAACACCAATATTTGCAACAGTGAAATAAAAATACATTTAAGCAAGAGATGAAAGAACGTCAATATAAATCATGAGCATGTAAAGACAAATTCCCTCACTAATCACTAATTAGCATTAACATGTTGGGCATCATGTAAAAGAATTTAGAAACATAAATTTAGAAAAACATACTAACTCGGGTTCTAACAAGAATAATATCATTATGCAGCAATTAATTTATGAGTTGCAACTGGTACCAGTAAAACAAAAGACACATATAACAATAGTCAATTTATATATTACCCATAGAACAATAAGAAGATCACTTCAGCAATGATACACCATCAGTAGGACGATCTATAAATCCCTCAAGCCTACATAACTGACATGTCACTGGAAAATCTCGTAAAGTCTGGTCTGCATCGACAGCTAACCCACTCTCTCCCAAGAAAAAGAATAACCAGAACAACCACACACCCAAGAATAGGTGATAGAACATTATATTAACTTTCACAAAACTCATGATTGGTCAGGACATGGGGTGTTATACATTCAGCCAATAAAACTAAAGTTAGATAACTCAAAGTTACTCATTCATAATACACTGAATTCTTATTCAACAACATTTAATTGACGTAGTCATTAGCTAGACTCAATTTATAACAATTTATTGTTCTCTTCCGTCTCCTCTGTGGATCGATTGTTCCATCTCATCCGAATCTTAGGTTCAGGAAGAAACATCTAACATAGTTGCCATCTACTTCCACCCTCGAGGAAGAAACCACACATTAGTTACAATTTTCTAAAAAATAGGACAATCAAACTCGAGCACTGACTAATAAATCTGACCTTGTGAGACATAACACAAAATCCCACTAGGTGTAACTGTCTACACGCGTATAAGCTATTAATCACACTCTTATAAGTAAGCATTGAGCAATGGAAAACAACTGCAAATTTATCTAAAGTTAGCCTAAGTAGAAAACAAAATGAATTATGGTGCCCATTTAAAAAAGTCACCCGTTTTTCACTTATTAGTTCATCAATGACAGTACATTATTAATTAATAAAATTATCAGTAACATTTCTGCTCCTGCAGCCTCAAGACTGATGCAGCAATAACACAATAAGAGCACAGATTCCTGACCTCTTGTGTGACACCAAAATAGTACCCAAATGGACTACATTACAATCACACACTCTTCCAACCATAGCACTCCCTCAGAGTAGTGCACCACCCATCCACCAATGTACTACTGCAGCTTGCCATTATTATGAAGTGCTAAGTAAATGCAATTATAATACATCATAACATACCATATATGTTTTGGTAAGTCTATGGGTTTGAGTGAAATTGACCCAATGATGAGGTAATAAGGCATAGCAATACTGCACACAGTATTAACAATACTGACAGTAATGCTTTACCTTTTCAGGGTGAATATGTGTTTTCACATCTGGAATGTGGTATAATAAGAGGAAAGTTCTGTTACTATGCTGATTATTGCACTTATTCACAAATTAAAACCCATTTTCTGGGCATGTTCCTATTGAAAATAATTCCCAGACACTTCCAGTGCTTTCTTAGATGAAACTCAAAGCTTTTGACCAAAAATTGGATTAAGACCCCTCTTACAATGGGGCACGTCATGTAATATGCATGCATATATAACTATGCAAGAAAATTGGGAGCCAGCATCCTGCAGTATGTCATTTAAAGTCTGACAACCTAGTTATCATTGTTGCACTGACAGTTTGACTTGAGGCCATTTTTAGAGTTAGACTCAAAGTATTCTGACGGTCAAGATGGAAGAGGACATTACATTTGCCACCATGAATGACTACCACCTTCCAAATTTAAAGATCATCGTTGGCCAAGTGGTGATCTCTGTACCTTGACAGGTACAACAATAATATAAGTACCTGCCAAAGTAAAAAAAATTGGATGCAAGCCGCCTTGAGTTTTGACAACCATTCTTTAAGTTTTAACAAACTTTTTGTCCACGTTTGTTATTGAAAAAACAAAAAGCTAATGACCCCTCAACCCCTGGGTGCTTTTTCCTTGGTGTGGGCATCATTATTTCTTTTTATCTTTCCCTGACATACAGGATGAAAAAGACATCACACTAAATAGGGCTGGTGCAGTGGTGCCCTTCCTCTGACTGCTTCTAATCCTTTGGACAGTCAGAGCAAACTTTCCTATGACCAAACTGAGGAGAGCTCCATTGATGGAAAGCAGAAAGTGATCCTGACTCGAAATGAAATAAACACACCTGCATGTTGGTGGACAAGGTACTCTGTATCGGTTGCCATTGAGTCCCCTGTCTGCCAAACAAAATTACCAGTCTGCATCGAAGTTGGAACAATAAAGGACTATGTTGGTTCATGTGTTTCATTAGTTGTGATTTGTGCCACTGGGGATGTTGTCACGTGACAGGAGTCATGCCACTCAGGATTGTGGCTGTCACATGTGTGTTGCTGCATTGTTACCCCTGCATCACTAGTGCAGTCAATCCTGTCCGCAAACAAATATCCTAAAAACCATGATTGTGTGCCCCATCAGAGTGGCAGGTCACAGCAGGATTCAAGAGTCTACAGTAGGGTGCAAGGGTCCTGGAATTAAGGCATCTACCATAGGACTCCAGGATCCCAGAATATGAGGTTGTTCCAAAGGTTTCAAGTATCCTACAGTCTAAAAAAGCCACACCCAGATTTTGGGAAAGTGCTTCTTTTCTCCTTGTTGGTTAGAGGAAGCTTCTGATTGCCATCTGCTTTTCACCTGTGTTCCTCTGCTTTGGCTAAGCTCTTCACCCTTGTTCCTGGCTTTCGAGCTGAGATTTTGTTCAAGCCAGATGAGAAATTCTTCCCAGAAGTTTTCTGCTTGCTGCAATTCTTGAAATTCCTTCTGCAGATTCACCTCCTTGCATGCTTTGAAATTTTCAACTTCTCCCAGCGTTGTCTTCAGGTTATTGCTAGGTAGACAGATTTGCATGTTACTTATTTGCGTGTGAGGCTTCTGTTGGGTTTCTGTACTGTAGCCAACACCTGCATACTGGGATACTGTCACATACTCAAAGTTGTGCTGAGACAACAGTCTCTTGGGTCTCCAAAGTGTCATATAGGAAGATCCTTTGTGAACCTTACTGTCTAATTATTGTCACAAGTTGTGGAGCATTAGAAACTTCTATAGGAAATCGGAACAAGACCAGACTCATGACAATTTGTTTAATTTTAACAAGATGTGGTACGGTGGCATTCATATGTTGATGATTTACCATAGTGGATCATTTACAATAATACATTTGGTACGTTTCATTTCCTGTAGACTGTTATCATTCATTCGAAACCCATGTGTATGAAAACACTGTAGCCCCCATAACGACCCTGGTGGTGATGTGATAAAGTGGCGGTATTACCGCCAACAGGCTGGCGGTAACTACAGCTAAAGTATGACCATGGCGGTTATAATTCCCATAGACAGCCAATGTACAACACCAACCACCACGGCTGTAGCCCCCAACAGGCAGGCGGGAGAAAAAGTACCATCCACCATATTATGACACTGCAAACCACCACCAGGGCGGTACCAACACCATCAAAAGCCTTGCAGAAATACATCACTAGAGAGAACTGAGTCACCATCGGAGACACAGGGAAGAAGAATGCTGCCATGGAACCCGAACTGCAAGTTTTCCCGATGATCTTCAAAGTTATGCTCTGCCTGGAACACCAACGCCAACAAAGACGACAGCCGCCTAGCACAGATGGGAGGGAGGAAAATGAGAGTGACACACACACACACGCACAACACCCCCCGACACACACACACCACACACACGTCCAGCTTCACACAAAGAACACTTTCCACCTGACACACGGCAGAATAATGCAAAGACAACAGGAATGCACAAAGTAAATCTATTCATATCAACAGCTAATAAATTATCGAATTGTCCATGAAACAGATATGTACAGATGTACACAAAGGGACACTACCCAGTCCAATGTTCAAAGGGCCCACATGGCCACAGTCTAAGGTCCAACTCGAATCCTGACTTCATCCAGATAGAACTTTGCAGGGGCATCAGTTTGCAAGTGGGCAGGTACCTCAGGAGGAGAGGGGGCACCTGTTAGAAATGGGGTTTATGGTTGGCAGTCAGGTTACCCTCTGTCCAAGCAAGAACCCTCACTCTAGTCAGGGTAAGTCACACACAATCCAAAATTAGCCTGTGCCCACCCTCTGGTAGCTTGGCACGAGCAGTCAGGCTTAACTTAGAAGGCAATGTGTAAAGTATTTGTGCAATAAATCATACAATACCACCATATAGCACAAAAATACACCACACAGTGTTTAGAAAAATATATAATATTTATCAGGATAACTGTAGGTCAAAACGAATACAGTTGCAATGTGAATTTGTAGAGATATCACTCAAAAGTGATATAAAGTGTCTTAAGTCTTTAAAAAGCAAACAAAGTCTCTTTCAAGCACAAAGCACCTGGTTTGGAGTGGAAAATCTCCTCAGAGGGCCACAGAAGAAGAGATACGTGGAAAAATGGTGTGCGCGTCGATTTCTCCCCAGCACACACGGACTTGCGTCGTTATTTTCCACGCGGGGAAGTCGTGCGTCGTTTTCCGGCGCGTGAACAGTCTCTTTCTGTGGATCGCGGGGATTACCAGATGTCCCGGGTCTGTGCGTGGATTTTCCTGCTTGTTTTCCGGCTGCGCGTCGTTCTGCGGGACTGCGCGTCGAAGTTTTGCTCTCACAGCAGGCGTCACGTCGATTTCTCCTCTGGAGGTCGGGCGGCGTTGTCCTTGCGAGGCCGTGCGTCGAAGTTCCGGTCGTCCCGAGGCGTTGCGTCGATCAGCGTCAGTGTGCAGCGTTTTTCTCACCGCGAAACAAGCTGTGCATCGAAAATTTCGCCGCACGGAGCGTCCAAGTGAAAAAGAGAAGTCTTTTTGGTCCTGAGACTTCATGGAACAGGAGGCAAGCTCTATCCAAGCCCTTGGAGAGCACTTTCACAGCCAGAAAAGAGTTCAGCAAGGCAGCAGGCCAACAGCAAGGCAGCAGCCCTTTGTAGAAAGCAGACAGGTGAGTCCTTTGAGCAGCCAGGCAGTTCTTCTTGGCAGGATGTAGTTTCTGGTTCAGGTTTCTTCTCCAGCAAGTGTCTGATGAGGTAGGGCAGAGGCCCTGTTTTATACCCAAATGTGCCTTTGAAGTGGGGGAGACTTCAAAGAGTGGCTAAGAAGTGCACCAGGTCCCCTTTCAGTTCAATCCTGTCTGCCAGGGTCCCAGTAGGGGGTGTGGCAGTCCTTTGTGTGAGAGCAGGCCCTCCACCCTCCCAGCCCAGGAAGACCCATTCAAAATGCAGATGTATGCAAGTGAGGCTGAGTACCCTGTGTTTGGGGTGTGTCTGAGTGAATGCACAAGGAGCTGTCAACCAAGCCCAGCCAGACGTGGATTGTAAGGCACAGAAAGATTTAAGTGCAAAGAAATGCTCACTTTCTAAAAGTGGCATTTCTAGAATAGTAATATTAAATCCGACTTCACCAGTCAGCAGGATTTTGTATTACCATTCTGGCCATACTAAATATGACCTTCCTGCTCCTTTCAGATCAGCAGCTGCCACTTCAACAATGTATGAAGGCAGCCCCAATGTTAGCCTATGAAGGGAGCAGGCCTCACAGTAGTGTAAAAACGAATTTAGGAGTTTTACACTACCAGGACATATAACTACACAGGTACATGTCCTGCCTTTTACCCACACAGCACCCTGCTCTAGGGGTTACCTAGGGCACACATTAGGGGTGACTTATATGTAGAAAAAGGGGAGTTCTAGGCTTGGCAAGTACTTTTAAATGCCAAGTCGAAGTGGCAGTGAAACTGCACACACAGGCCTTGCAATGGCAAGCCTGAGACAAGGTTAAGGGGGCTACTTAAGTGGGTGGCACAACCAGTGCTGCAGGCCCACTAGTAGCATTTAATCTACAGGCCCTAGGCACATATAGTGCACCTTACTAGGGACTTATAAGTAAATTAAATAGTCCAATCAGGTATGATCCAAAGTTACCAGGTTTAAAAAAAGGGAGAGAGCATATGCACTTTAGCACTAATTAGCAGTGGTAAAGTGCGCAGAGTCTAAAAGCCAGCAAAACAGGGTCCAAAACGTGGAGGGAGGCAGGCAAAAAGTTAGGGGTGACAACCCTAAGGCATGTCAGGTCTAACATGTGTCCCCCCCAGCTGAAAGTGGGGAGAGCTACCCGACCTCCTGGGAGCTCTCATCGCTAAGGCGGAAGTATCTGGAGAGACCATCAGCATTGGTGTGGTCAACCCCTGGGCGATGCTCCACCGTAAAGTCCATCCCCTGTAGGGAAATGGACCATCTCAAGAGTTTTGGATTCTCACCCCTCATCTGCATGAGCCATCTGAGGGGCCTGTGGTCTGTCTGAACCCGGAAGTGAGTCCCAAACAGGTAGGGTCTTAGCTTCTTCAGTGCCCAGACCACAGCAAATGCTTCTCTCTCAATAGCACTCCACCTTTGTTCCCGTGGTAATAGTTTTCTGCTAATAAAGACTACTGGTAGGTCTGAGCCCTCCTCATTCAGCTGTGCTAGAACAGCCCCTATGCCATGCTCTGAAGCGTCTGTCTGAACAATAAATTCCTGGGAGTAGTCAGGGGCCTTGAGCACGGGGGCCTTGCACATGGCTTCCTTCATAGAATCAAAGGCTTTCTGACAGGCCTCTGTCCAATTCACCAACCTAGGTTGTTTCTTGGAAGTGGGTTCTGTCAAGGGGGACACAATGGTACCATAGCCCTTGACGAACCTGCGGTAGTATCCAGTGAGGCCCAAAAAGGCTCTCACCTCAGTCTGTGTTCTAGGTGGTTGCCAGGCCTTGATAGTTTCAATCTTGGCCTGGAGCGGCTGCACCGTGCCACCACCTACTAGGTGTCCCAAGTACACCACAGAACCCTGCCCAATCTGGCACTTACTAGCCTTGATAGTCAGGCCTGCCTGTTGCAGGGCCTGAAGCACCTCCTTGAGGTGGAGCAGGTGTTCCTCCCAGCTGGAACTGTAGACAGCTATGTCGTCTAGGTAAGCTGCACAGAAGGCATCTTTACCAGCTAGGACCCCGTTAACCAACCGTTGGAAGGTAGCTGGGGCATTTTTCAGCCCAAATGGCATCACCCGGAATTGGTAATGGCCATCACGGGTGGAAAAAGCTGATCTTTCTTTAGCCCCCTCAGTCAGGCCAATCTGCCAGTCCACGGAAGTAAGATCGAACGTACTCAGGAACTTGGCAGCGCCTAGCCTGTCAACGAGCTCATCAGCTCGGGGGATGGGGTGAGCATCAGTCCGGGTGACTGAATTGAGACCCCGGTAGTCCACACAGAACCGGAGTTCTGGCTTCGCACCTGGGGCAGTAGCCTTGGGAACCAATACCACAGGGCTGGCCCAGGGACTACTGGATTTCTCAATAACCCCCAAAGTCAACATCTTGGAGACCTCCTCCTTGATGCTGGCCTTCACCTTATCTGACAACCTGTAAATGTTGTTCTTTACAGGGGCACTGTCACCTGTGTCAATGTCATGCACACAGAGGTGGGTTAGTCCAGGAGTAAAGGAGAACAGGGGGGAGAACTGCTCTAACAGCTCATAGCAGTCCCCTCACTGGGTTGGAGTCAGGGAGTCAGAGAGAATGACACCACCTACTGATCCATCCCCTTCTTTGACAGCGAGGAGGTCGGGAAGAGGTTCACTCTCCTCTTCCATGCCCTCATCAGTGACTAGGAGCATACTGACCTCAGACCTCTCAAAGTGAGGTTTGAGCCAGTTGTGATGGAGGACCCTTAGGGGTTGCCTAGGGGTCTTGAGGTCCACTAGGTAAGTGGCCTCCCCTTTACGCTCCTTGATCTCAAAGGGGCCAGTCCAGCGGTCCTGGAGAGCCCTGGGCTCTACTGGCTCCATCACCCAAACTTTGTCTCCAGGTGAGAACTCAACTAGAGTGGCCTTCTGGTCGTACCACTCCTTCATCACCTCTTGACTGGCCTCAAGGTTACTCTGGGCCTGCTTCCAGAAGCGTTGGGTTTGTTTGCGGAGGGCCAGCATGTAGCTGACCACATCCTGGGGAGGGGCCTGGGGAGCTCTCTCCCAGCCCTCCTTAACGATGCTTAGGGGTCCCCTGACAGGGTGACCATAGAGAAGCTCAAAGGGGCTGAACCCCACCCCTTTCTGGGGCACCTCTCTATAAGCAAACAACAGGCAGTATAAGAGGACGTCCCACTTACGCCTCAGGGCCTCAGTCAGGCCACCAATCATGCCTTTCAGGGTCTGGTTGAATCTCTCAACAAGCCCATTGGTTTGAGGATGATAAGGGGTGGTAAACCGGTAGGTCACCCCACACTCATCCCACAGGGTCTTCATGTATGCAGACATGAAGTTTGTGTCCCTGTCAGACACGACCTCCTGAGGGAATCCCACACGGGTAAATATTCCCAACAGAGCTCTGGTCACCACCTTTGCAGTCACTGTTCTCAGAGGGATTGCCTCTGGATAGCGGGTGGCATGGTTCACCAAAACCAGGATAAACCTGTTGCCCAAGGCAGTTTGGGGGTCCAAGGGACCAACAATGTCGATGCCACCCTTTCAAAGGGGGTGCCAACGACTGGGAGTGGGAGCAGGGGAGCTTTAAGCCGTTTCCCTGCCTTCCCACTAGCCTGGCAGGTGGGGCAAGCTCTGCAGAAGTTATCTGAGGCTTTCCTCATTCTGGGCCAATGGAAGTGGGTGTTAGGCCTGTCAAAGGTCTTGTCTTGGCCCAGGTGTCCTGCCAGGGGAATGTCGTGAGCCAGGCCTAGTAGGAATTTCCAGTAACACTGGGGGACGACTAGCACGCGGTGTGCCCCAGGACCTGGAATCCTACGCTCACTGTAAAGGAGATCATTCTCCCAGTAAATATGGTGAGCGCCAGAGGCGTCACCTGCTGCGTGGTCTGTGGCCTGCTTCCTCAGACCCTCAAGGGTGGGGCATTCTTTCTGCGCCTTGCAGAATGCTTCCCTGGTTGCCCCCCCCCCTCTACTTGCCAGCCAGCAAGTTCAGGTAGGTTACCCAGGGCAGCTATGTCCTCCCCAGTTGGCTCAGGGGCCTCTTCTTCCTCAGGGGCCTCGTCTACCACTGTGGGAACATTGGAGGTGGGTTTCCCGCGCCCCTGGCCCCCTCTTTGGCAGCTGTCTGGGCCATCTTTTCAGGCTCCAGACGCCCTTGACTCCTTTCCCGGGCAGCCATGGACCGTGTGACCCACTCAGGTAACCCTAACATCTCCAGGTGAGATCTGAGCTCTACTTCTTTCCATGCAGTATGCTCAAGATCATTGCCTAACAGACAATCTACAGGCATGGCAGGACTCACAGCTACTTTCAGAGTACCAGAGACCCCCCCCCCACTCAAAGGGAACCAGAGCCACCGGGAGGTGACTCTCACGATTGTCAGCGACTATGACCTGGTGGAATGTATTAGGGACTATCTGCTCTGTTGACACCAGCTGACTCTGGATAGTAGTCATACTGGCTCCTGTGTCACGCAGAGCTTCCACCTTCTGCCCATTAATGGTGACCCACTGCCTGTACTTGGAAGTATTTCGGGGCATGTGGGCTTTGGGCACCATTTCTCTTTCTCCCAGGGACACTAGGGAAATCTCTACCTGCTCCCTAAAGCTATCTGGGTCCATCTCCCCCCCAAGCGCTACACTAGTCAACCCAGGTGTCTGCCCGGTAGTGGACGGTGCCCTTTTGGAGCACTGGGGGTCGCCTTTATAGTGACCATACTGGTAACACTCCATACATTTGGGGTTGGATTTCCCTGACCTATCATATGTCCCAAATCTGGAGAAGGAATGGTTGCCACCCCCTCCCTGGGTATTCTTTTGGGGGCCTTTTGAGAGTTCCTTATCTGTAAGTTTATCTCCCCCCTCTTTCTTCTTTTGGGAACCCTGGCCACCTTTGTGGGAGTCCCCCCCAGGTACCTTTTTGGACACTCTGGTGCTAACCCAGAGGTCCGCCTCCTCAGCAAGCTTCCTGGGATCAGTCAGCTTACTATCTACCAAGTGCTGGCGCAACTCTGTATAGGTAACATTGAGTATATGCTCTCTCAGAATCAAGTCATATAGCCCTTTATAATTATCTACTTTGTTGCCCCGCACCCATCCATTCAGTGCCTTACTGGAAAAGTCAAAGAAATCTACCCATGTTTGTGTGGTTTGTTTGGTGCTGTCCCTGAACCTCTGACGGTATCCCTCAGGGGTCAGCCCAAACTTGGCAAGTAAAGTGGCTTTCTGAAGTGGGTATGTTTTTTGATCAGGTTGATCCAATGTGAGAAGTGTGTCCCTCCCAAATGGCGGCACATAACCCCACATAGCTACCCCCCATTGCCCTTCAGGAACCTCATGAGCCCTTAGTGCAACTTCATAAGCAGCTAACCATTTATCTATGTCATCTCCCACCACAAAACTGGGCACCACATTTTTGGGTATACAAACCTTCTTTTCTCCAGCAGGTCCTGTCTGTATGCTGCCACCATTATTGCTGGATTCAGACTGTCTTGCCTTGATCTCCAGCTCCTTGAGACTCAGTTCATGAGCCAGTAATAGTTTTTTTTCAGCCAAAGCTCTTTCAGCTTCCACCTGTTTGGCTGCCCTTTCAGCTTCATCTTGAATCTGTTTGGCTGCTCTTTCAGCCTCAGCTTGCTTGGCTTCTCTCTCTGCCCTTCTTTCCTCTTGTTGAGCCTCAATTTTCAGTTTTGCCATTTGCAATTGGAACTCCCTTTCCTCTCTCCTTTCCTCTGCGGTCAGGCTTTGCACAGAAACACTGCTCCCTGGTCTGTAAGGGGGCACAATTGCAGTGGTAACATCATCCACAGATAGCAACAAATCCTCTGAGGGGCCATTTTCTGGCTCCTCTTCCTCATCATCCTCTTCTAAATGGGCTTCTGCCCAGGCCCTCAGCGCCACTTGAAAGTCCTCCTTTTTGGAGGCCCCTTGGGTGGGTACCCTCATTGCCCTGCAGAACCCTCTTAACTGTTTGACCGTATATGTATCCAACAGGACTAGGTCAAAGTCTCCTATTTGAGACCCAGTCAGAGACATGTTGAGTGAGGATTTCGTTTTTGAAAATTGTCAGGAAAAACGAATTTGCAAAAAGAGATAAAAATCAAATTGACCTTCAACTGTGGGTAGGTAGTGAAATACTTAGCTACTGTATGTCACTGCACAAATACAAGCCCTATCCTCACCGCTGATCACCAATGTTAGAAATGGGGTTTATGGTTGGCAGTCAGGTTACCCTCTGCCCAAGCAAGAACCCTCACTCTAGTCAGGTTAAGTCACACACAATCCAAAATTAGCCTGTGCCCACCCTCTGGTAGCTTGGCACGAGCAGTCAGGCTTAACTTAGAAGGCAATGTGTAAAGTATTTGTGCAATAAATCATACAATACCACCATACTGTATAGCACCACAAAAATACACCACACAGTGTTTAGAAAAATATATAATATTTATCAGGATAACTGGTACGGGGGAGGCGGCTGTACCTGCAGCTGGGGTGGTAACAAAGGTGTCTGCCACCACCAGTGAGCTTCCATCGGAGGAGGTATCTGAATCTGTGTTATCACCTCCTGACTCCGCCGTGGTGCTCCCCTCACCCTCCGTCCCACTGGTTCCCTCAGAGTCAGTGGACTCTGCCTACTGGATCCTGTGGGATGCAGCTCCCTCTGTTGCCTGTGCCCCTGCTCCTCCACCAGATGATGCTAATGCACCCAAGGACAGGATGACAGAACAAAAAAGGGGGGGGCAGAGACAAAGGAAACACTGGGTCATTGACTGCACCAACACCACAGTTGGCCTACACAGTACCGTCACACACAGGGAACAGGCTTAAGCACTATGGATTGCATTACCAGTAATATGGCTAGATGCTAAGGCAAGATGAGGGCCACACACTGCCAACTGCAGCACTCCTGGGACCCATGATGCCCTGCCTGAAATGGACTGCTAACAAGCTAGGTTACCTGTATTTGCCATACACCCATTACCCTAGAGATGATCCACGCTGCAATGTCTGGCCTGGCCTTGGGGGCACCCACTAACACACATCCACCACCTGGATCCCACCCCACCTGCCAAAATATGTAATGATACCCACTGTGCTCACCCCCTTGTGGCTGCTGTGATTCCCTCAAGCGCCCATCCAGCTCAGTACCACCAATATGCAGGCCATCGGGGGGTCAGGGTCCGATGGGCACCCCTTCCTCGTTGGGAGGCCATCTTCAGCTGGGCATCCACGGTCTTCTGTGCCCAGCATCTCAGGTCCTCCCACCGTTTTCAACAGGGGGTACTCCGCCTGCCATAGACCTCCAAGGTCCGCACGTTCTTGCCGATGGCACGCCATAGTCCCTCCTTTTGATGGGTGCTATCCTGCAGAGGCAATACAGACAGGAGCACACCATTAAACAAACAGTCCAGCCTGTCACACAAATGGCCCACCATACGCATTTCCATCACCATTGGCAGACACATCGCCCAGCGCATGCCATGTACACCGCCCCAAGAAATTCCCCCACCCACCAGACATGATGCTTGCACACACATCTCCATGCATCCTTCCCACATGCATCGTGCCCAACGTTTACTCACCTGTTGGTCTGGAGGCCCATACAGCAGTCCATACTGGGGTAGGACCCCATCCACCAGTCGCTCCAACTCTTCCGAAGTGAAGGCAGGGGCCCTTTCCCTGGTCACAGGGGCCATAGTAGGTTCCAGACACAGGTCGTAGCAGCTCACGCAGTGTAGGTGTTCTCCTGTTGAAGGTCAGGAAACAAGTGAGGAATCCAATAGGAAATGGCGGTCACATCCGCTGCAGTGTACACCATCACCGCTGGCGCAGATACCCATTGGCCACTGTACTCCATAGAGCCCCATATTATTCAATGAGGAATTGCACGGCGGTTCAAGACCGCCTTCTGCCATGAGCCCAATATCGGCGGAATTACCTCACTTCCACCTGTCCCTACATACAGGACATGAGGTCACTATTTCAGGGGGGGAGCAGTCATATTGACATTAACTGCGTCACAGATTAGATTGGCACATACCTCGCCATTAACACTGTCCCATTACATAAGTGCACCATGAAGACTGCAGTTGTGGTTCCATTGTTCAAAATGTGACAGCCTACTCACTCTTGTGTCCCTTAAATACTTCCCGCTGCAGATGAATAGAAGGTGGAGACATAGGGGGTCATTCTGACCCTGGCGGTCATGGACCGCCAGGGCCAACGACCGCGGAAGCACCGCCAACAGGTTGGCGGCGCTTCCGGGGGCATTCTGACCGCGGCGGTAAAGCCGCGGTCAGAAAAGGGAAGCCGGCGGTTTTCTGCCGGCTTCCCGCTGCCCCAGGGAATCCTCCACGGCGGCACTGCAAGCAGCGCCGCCATGGGGATTCCGACCCCCTTCCCGCCAGCCTGGTTCTGGTGGTTTTCACCACCAGAACCTGGCTGGCGGGAACGGGTGTCGTGGGGCCCGTGGGGGCCCCTGCACTGCCCATGCCACTGGCATGGGCAGTGCAGGGGCCCCCTAACAGGGCCCCACATAGTTTTTCAGTGTCTGCGTGGCAGACACTGAAAATCGCGATGGGTGCAACTGCACCCGTCGCACCCCTTCCACTCCGCCGGCTCCATTCGGAGCCGGCATCCTCGTGGAAGGGGGTTTCCCACTGGGCGGGTGGGTGGCCTTCTGGCGGTCGCCCGCCAGCCCAGCGCGAAACTCAGAAAGACCGCGCGGTCTTTTGACCGCGGTACGGTCTTCTGGCGGTTCCCACCAGGCCGGTGGTATTCGCCGCCGGCGGGGGTCAGAATGACCCCCATACCCCTCTGTCCAGACCCCTGATGGACTTAGTTATACTGGAGGATAGGCACATTATCCATCCCTATAGACTGAACAGGGCTACAATCACAGAGATGTGTGCCCATTTGGAGCCAGACCTGATCTCATATATCCGTCATCCAACTGGGATCCCCTCTCTTGTGCAAGTGCTGTCAGTTCTCCATTTTTTGGAAACTGGTTCCTTCCAAGTGACAGTGGGTTTGGCAGCAGGAATGTCACAGCTAATGTTCTCATTAGTGCTGGTAAGAGTGCTGTCTGCCCTGGTAAAACACGCATGCAGATAAATTTATTTTCCCCAGGTGGAAGAATTGGCCTCTGTGAAGGCTGGATTCTGTGGAATGGGACCTACCCCCAATATTAACTGGGCGATTGACGGTATACATATTGTGTTTGTCCCCCCCACCAGAAAGAACAGGTGTTCAGGAATCATAAGAGTTTCCACTCACTGAATGTGCAGATGGTGTGCCTGGCGGGCCAGTACATCTCCCAAGTCAATGCTAAGTATGGGTGGTGCATGATGCCTTTGTTCTGAGGAACAGCAGCATTCCAAATGAGATGGCCCAACTACAGAGGCACAGGGTGTGGCTAATAGGTGAGCCTTGGTCCCCACCCACTGTATGTTAGTGTATGCCTTCTGGTGTTAACCCTATAGGATTGTGTGAGGCTAAATGTGCTCCCTCAATACTTGCAGATGACTCTGGCTACCCAAACCTATTGTGGCTGCTAACCCCTGTGAGGAATGCCAGGACAGGGGCAGAGGAACGTTATAATGAGGCACATGGGCGAACCAGACGGATCATCGAGAGGACCTTTGGGCTCCTGAAGGCCAGATTCAGGTGCCTCCATCTGACAGGTGGATCCCTGTGCTACTCACCCGAGAAGGTCTGCCAGGTAGTAGTGGCATGCTGCATGTTGCACAGCCTGGCCCTTAGACACCATGTACCTTTTCTGCAGGAGGAGGAGCCTGGAGATGCCCCTGTGGCACCAGTGGACCCTGATGACAGTGAGGATGAAGAGGCTGAGGATGAGGATGAGGACAACAGAACATCAGCTATCTGTCAGTACTTCCAATGACACACAGGTGAGACGGTGCAACTGCACATTTCTATGACTATTGGTGTATTCTCTGTGGCTGTAGCATGATGGCATCAACTTCCTTTTTATCTCAACTTACTGTCACCTATGGTTTGTCATTTTACAGATGTTGGTGATATAACAACTGTGTACTGATGTGCTGACTACAGACAGCAACATGTCATTATTTCTATGCTGTCATAGTGTACAGTTCATTTGCAATGGATGTGAGTGTTTCCATAAATACACATTTTCAAAACATAAAATGCTAGTAGTCAAGTTGTGTTCATGGGGGTTTATTGTAGTGCTAACAAATTGAGGGGAAAGTGCAATGGAATGGGGTGATGATGGAGGAAAGTCCAGGGTATTGTTCCAGTCTGTTCGTAGCAAAGGTGCAGTGCCCAAGTGGCCATAGGAAGAGGAGACAAAGCAGTTCAAAGAGGACAAGGTGACAGTGTGGGACACAAGGGGGACAATAAGGAGAGACCCATTTCCTGGCGGTGGTCTTGGCAAGTGTCTCTGGCTTCTGTCTGGTTCGCAGGGAATGTTTGTGGGGGGGTTCACAGAGGGAGGGGTACTGGTGACCTGTGGGTCCTGTGGCATTGCCTCCTGCCAACTAGCTGCGCAGAAGTGGAAGTGGAGGGCTGGTCAATGGACTGGCTAGTAGTAGGGGCCCGCTGGTGTGCTGTTGCCTCCCTCTTGATGTTGGCCATGTCTGCCAGCACCCCTGCTATGGAGACCGGGTGGTGTTAATGGCCTGCAAGTCCTCCCTGATCCCCTGATACTGTCCCTCCTGCAGTCACCTGTTCTCCTGCACGTTGTCAAGGATCTGGCCCATCGTGTCCTGGGAATGTTGGTAGCCTCCCAGGATCTCGAAGAGTAACTCCTGGAGAGTTGGTTCCTTGGTCCTGTCCTCACCCTGGCGCACAGCAGTCCTCCCAGTGTCCCTTATGGCCTTTGCCTCTGTCCCCTAAACGGTGTGCCCACTGCCACTGACCCCAGGTCCTTGATTGTCTTGGGTATAAGATGTGGCCTGGGGTCCCTGTAGAGGTGGGCACACTGCTGATTGACGTGTCCTGGGGACAGAGGTGTGGGTACGCTGGGTGGGTGCTGTGGTGTTGGATACTGAAGGGGGAGGCTCTTTGGTGGACTGTGAGTGGGCTTGGGTGACCGGCTGTCCAGTGGTCCCTGATGGGTCAGGTAGGTCATCCAGATCCTGAAGTCCAGGGTTACTGTCATCACTGGGGACATCTTCTTTTGGGGGACTGGATAGCCATGGCACCTCCTCTCCCCTGACATTGGCTGGGCTACCTGTTGGGATGTAAGTGATGTATTATACTTCATGTGTGTGACATATTGTACATCCCTGGCTTCCCCTCTATCGTTGGTGTTGCCCTAGCATCTTTTGCTTATGTATGGTGATGTATTGTGGGATTGTTAGTTTCCCTATGCTGTGCATGCTTTGTTGATGGGTGTCTAAGCAGGGCTGGGAGGGCTGTCCATGCATTGGTATAGCATGCAGGGCTTGGCATTGGGGTTAGTCATCTGCGTTGGTGCAGTATGTGGGATGGAGTGGAGTGATGGGAGTGAGGGTGAGGGTGTGAGATGGCATGCAGGTATGGGAGGTGATAAGTGGTAAATGTTGACTTACCAGTGTCCAGTCCTCTGGCTACTCCAGTGAGTCCCTCAGGATGCAGTAATGCCAAGACTTGCTCCTCCCATGCTGTGAGCTGTGGGTCCACCGCCAGTCCTCTGTATGGCGAGCTGGTGCCTTGTTGCTATGAAATGTACCTTCCCCCGTAGGTCATCCCACCTCTTCCTGATGTCGTCCCTTGTTCTTGGATGTTGTCCCACGGCGTTCACCCCGTCCATGATTCTCTGCCATAGCTCCATTTTCCTTGCAATGGATATCTGCGGTACCTGTGTTCCAAACAGCTGACAATTTCCTCCACCATGACCCTTAACTCCTCATCAGTAAAACGGGGATGCCTTTGTGGGGACATGAGTGTTGTGTGGTGTGTATTGGTGAGCGTGTGTTGAGTAATGTGGTGGGGTGTGTGATGTCGAGTGCGTGAGGGATGTATGGATGTAAGTGGTGTATCTATAGTTGTCACAGTGGTCTTGGTGTCAATCTGGTGGCAATGATTTGTATTCGTAAAGGGTTGTGGGTAATGTGGGTGTGTGTTTTATAGTGCTGTGGGTGGGTGGTTGTGGTGTGGGTATGAATGTCAGGTGTGTGTTTTGCGTACTGGCCAATGTAGTGTTGTTTTGTATGTGGGTGACCATTCTCAGCGCGGCGGTATGTACCGCTAATGGTTTACCGCCATTGGATGTCCACTGTGGTGATTCGTGGGTCATAATGTGATGGGCGTAGTTTTATTGCCGTAACGGTATGGGTGTTAGGACTGCCACTCTTCCACTGACCTTTGGGCCAGGCGGATTTGTTTATGTGGCTGTATTCTGCGCGGATTGGTGTGTGTGTGTCATAATATGATGAACGGATATTCGTCACCGCGGCGGTATGTTGGCAGCAGTCAATGTGGCGGTAAGCAGCATTTACCGCAAAATTCATAATGAGGGCCTGTGTGTCTGATTCACACATGTAACATTGTTTTGATTCAGTTTACACTTCGTAGGAAGTTTACTACTTTTCTGTATTCACAAACTTCAAGTGTAAGTCCAGTAGTGTGTCCAGCACTACACGTGGCCAACCACTTGTCCGATAACACCCTCCTATTAAAAAAAATAATGAAGGCATTAAAAATAAAATTAATGGGATTTGTGAACTAGTCCCTTGGTGTATTTTAAGTTGTTGTAAGAGACGAGAGTATCAGTTGTCTTGTGTTCTGTGTGGTATATAAAAGCTGCTGCACATGAGAAAATGCTGATAATCTGAGAGAACTTTCATCTGAAAAAAATGAGCTGTGTGACTACAAACCAACAACGACTTGTGTGTGCCTGTCTAATATCCAAATCAACCTTCCTCCCTCTTTGCCAGCAACATCGAACAAATTCTTGGGTGTGTTTGGCACTGTCGAAGAAGGACATAGTGAAACTGGTGGGTTCCACATTGTTCCCATAGCTATATTCAAATCTACTGGTTTTTGGTGACTGAAGTCTGGCAAATAGTCCTGAGGAAGACTCAGGCACACAATTGCATCTCTGACTGGTGTGGATGGGAGAGGAAGTATCTGTCACATGCCAAGTGAACTTCATTCAAGACATAGGGCTGCTGATGAGTTAGACAAACGTAAAATGCACCACTGAAAGACCAGTATGGCTGTTGCAGCTGATCTTATGTCACACATCCCAGGAGCACCTTTAGGAGGCTTATAGAGTTGGTGCAGAGTCAGTAACATGTTAGGTGTACTGTGCGCCTCTGACAAGCCAGCAGAGCCAGTCAAAATGTCACACTTTGTCAAAAAGGCTTGTCTTTATTTGCATGTATTCAGTGTATAGGTGCAATTCTACTATGAGAAAATCATTAAAGGGAACTTAAAGGTTATCATCATTAAGTTACATTTTTTCTTGTAATAACTAATTTAACAAACAACTGATGACCTTCCTATTATGTGAATGTAAAGGAATTATCCACACATTATTCCCCCTCTACTGTGCGCATTCTGTGCCTTACATGAGCCCTGCACTTCACAACTACACCCTGAATTACCCATTGCAACCCGTGTTCCCTTTTCCCTCGTACACCATTGTATCACCACCCTTCATAGTGCCATTCATTATGGCTTTTGGATTGTAAAAAGGTGCTCTTCAAGCTTCAATAGCATACAACAAAGGTGCAACTATGGGCACAGTAGATCAACTTTCAATAACACAAAGCTTTACTGCGTTTTGTATTATAGATAATAAAAAATAGCAACATCTGCTGCTCATCTATTTTAATAAACAAGCACCTCGTCATACATTGCCTCTTTCTCCAATAATGCTTGTAGAAGATTATATTCACACATTGAAAGTAAAATCTATTGGCTTTGCCGACATTTGTTTTACATTCAGTTACAATCGGTGTTTAACTCTGTTAATGAAAACTATAGTGAGGGAAAGCAATTATTCTTTGAAGGTAATTAGGAGGAAAAGAGTGTGAAATGATAGCTAATGTGACAACATGAGCATGAAAATCTGTCACACTGTTACCGAAAGCTGTGAAAATTGAAATCCAGTGTATTTAACCTGCTTCCGGAAAGTCTCTCTCTCTTTCGAGTGCATCTGGCAGCAGAGGGAAGCACCATTTTTATTGCATCCTAAAGGACCTGCAATCGTGCAGAAATGTTAAGACACTAATTGACACCAGTAGCCATGTAAAACAAACTTAAATACAATTTACTATGGAAGCCATTCTTAATTAGGTAATTGATTTGCGTGCCAAAATATGGAATTATCGTTTTTTTATAATAGTTTGTGGGCCTGGATGTCATCCTGAGCCAGTAGGGAGCAGAATCTGGTGGATGAGTCGTTGATTTTGACGTTTAGTTCAAACAAATATATGGCATATCATTACAAATTCAAAGGACGTGAGAAATCACTAGATTGCAGACCAGTGTCACGAATTCCAGGGGCACACATTCACACATAATACTGGAGTCAAACTTCATAGTCTCTTGGGAATGGTGACGCATTAACCTGACATTCTGCGCATTGCCGTCTCGCTCCTCTTCCGGTTCCCGGCCCTTACATTATGACAATGAGTCATGTTGAGGAAACAACGGAGCCAGCACTGTAAATTCCTTATAAACGTTTAGACCCTCCTCCCTGTCATGAAATCATAAATAACTGACCCTTCCCCCAGAAGTCCTATTTCCCAGAGACAGACGGTGAATACCAAGGCCATACAATGAGCTGGCGGCTTAAAGCTCTCAACATACAGATGTTCTCCGAGGGCGAGTTGCTACTTTGTTGAAGATGGACATTCCCAATCCTTGATCAACAGATAATTATTTCTTTTGTCTTTATCATAAACGCGTTTATGTATTCTTTGATAACTGGTCTGTTGCCCTTCAGGTTCCAAAGTAAGAAGTGAATACAGGATACAATTATGACAAAAACCTTTGGGGTCTCATCATCAACCTCGAGACGGTTACAGAGTTTCAATTTGGAAAAGGTAATAGTTAAGTTTCCATATTTGGTAGAAGGTTTGACTGTAGATCGAGAAGTTGCAAGAAGTACCTATGTTGTTCTATGTTGTCCAGCTATGGATAGATTTTTTTTAGATTTCTTTTATTGTTAGATTGCTGTAAAAATCTTCAAATTATTCAAGGTGGCATTTCAAGTGCCCATCATATTATGCAAACTGCCCACCTGCATGACCTTCCTTACTGGGAGACCTTGTTTTTACACTCACCGTGCTATATGTTGCCCTTGGACCAATGGACATGGAGGCAGGTACAGTGGCGTAAGACTAGTGTCCGCAGCCCCTGTGGTGTGTGAGGGTCCCCGAGTTCCAGGGGGTCCCCTCAGCACAGAACACTTACCGGGTGTACACATGTAGTGTGTGTAGAGAAAGGACAACAGGTGAAGCAAGGGGAGAGGTAGAGAAAGGGCAACAGGTAAAGAACGGGGAAGTGTAGATTTGGGAAAACAAGATAACGTTAAGTAGCGCTTGGGCCCTGTATCATCTAAGGCGCTACTGACATGAGCTACGAGACCATAACTTTATTTACTGAAAGATATGAAGGCTGTGACTTAATCAGGAGCATTAATACGTGAACTGCAATCATTGAAATAATACGACTGCCACTGCATATTAAGAGTGTCACTGCCTATTAATAGTGTAGACAGAAACATCCATATTGCTCTGAGTTGGGATTTCTGCACCTTGGAAAACAAGAGTACCTGGGGCAGTATCAGAAACGTAACCATTCAAAACCTGCGGAACAGGGGACCCCAACACTTCAGGGGGCACTTTAAGCTCAAAGCCAATGAATATCTGTGAGATATGGGAGACTCATGGGCCCCTCATCACATTCTGTAGAGGGACACCCACCATATTGCATTACGCCACTGGGCAGTTATGGATTGACATGTAAGCGTTTTTCTATATACTGTTACCTGTGACGTTCTGCTTATCTTGAAGTAGTTGATTAGCTTAGTTGGTTGAGCACCAGCAGTTGTAGTCTTTTTAGGACCAACTGGCCATTGGTCCTAAAGTGCAGCACGCGTTGCAATCAGGTACAGTACAAAAACATTTTTAAACTCTTAAAGTGACCAAGTGCTTAATAGCAAAATATTGCAAAACATTTTGAAGGAACCAGATAAGCAGCGTAAATAAGGTGCTAGTGCAAATTGTTGTGCAATAAAGTGCAGTATGCATGCTAAAAACTACATTGAAATCAGAAACGCAACAAAAAAGTTTTAAAAACCTTAAAGTGACCAAGTTCTACACTGCACAAAATGTCAAAATATTTTAAGTACACCAGGTAAGAAGCGTAAAGTGTTAATACAGAAAGTCAAAACAAATGCCTTATCCCTTCAAACTTTTTTGCCCTTAACAATTTTCAAACCACCCCTGTAAAGCTGGAACCTGTTGTGTCCTCCAAATTCGGGAAATCAACAAATGAGCTACTGTGTGTGCAATGAAGATGAAAAACTGTCCCTGCTTAGTTAGTGATTCTCCGACTCTTTTTAGAAACCTCAAATAACACTAAACTTGCTTCTGGGAATATCTTGGTCTGCACACCCTTTGCTTATAGTGGAAAATAGCCACTTCCAGACCTGCCCAAGTTAAGGATGTATAAAACATGTGAAGCCAATCCCCGAGCCTTCTCGCTGACAATGAAAGCATTGCCCGGGGACATCCGGGAACATTTTGTGGAGGGAATTAGGGGTGCAGAATGCCAACCATCGGGACAAAAAGGAAATACTTTTAAAGTTTGCTGCTCTCAAACACTTATAACCAATTTCTGAAAAAGCCTACCAATCATCTTCAGATACTCTGCACAGGGTTTTCTCAAGAATTGTCTCCCAAAAAAACGGAGATAGCTTATTGAGTCAAATGGTTGTATAGCAACCTATACCATCTACCAATGCCAGTGAGCCTACTCTTAAGAAGGGAGCTGATGCCTAGGTGGGGTGCCTGACTCACTTCATAAAAATGTGTGGCAAAGTGGATTAACTGCAAAAAAAGCTCAACATATAACGGTTACACTGAGCCCAACACCTCGAAATGAATTAATCTCATGTGATAAATTTACCCCTTATTAGGAAATCCCCTATCTCCTTAAATCCCTGAGAAACCCAAAATTGCGTCACAGATTTAGTTACAGACAAGCCACAATAATCACAGTCCTGAACCTGAAGGTATAGATAGCCCACAAGGATCTGATGTGAGCTGAACAAGGCTGCCATCCAGCTATGTAAGTACTGAAGTGTCTTGTACCACATCTTCTTTGGCAATTGCACGGTTTTAATAAAAGCTAGCAAATTGATTGCAGATTCCTGCACCATTTATCCTAATAAAAAGTAATTTTATGCTCCTCTGCCTAACAGTAATCTTGCTGCCACATCCAGTAATGCCTGATTGTTAAGATGTCTGCATCTGGGGGAGCGCCAACCTTCCTGAGCCTTATCTAGTTGCAGAACGGAATGTTTAACACTAGAGTCCTTCTTTTTCCAAACAAAGCTTCTTATAAGAGAATCGAGCTCCTGGAAATGAGCGTTGTTCATTTTTATGGAAACGTTAGGAAAAGAGAAAAACAATTAAGGTTATAATAGACATCTTGATTGATGCAACCCTCCAAATCACTGTCAGAGGAAGGAGAAACCATCTATCCAGTAGCTCTTAAACCTTCTTCAGCATATTCACATAATTTAATTAGACAACTGGAATAGGTGAGAAAATGTATTAGTAACGTGTTTCTAGATGTCTTATTGGACTTTGCACGCTGGCCTGTTGTTGTAAGGCGGTGGGAGACTTCGACTGATGCATTAAATAGCAGCAATATCTCTATTTTACTTTGATTGACCTTGTACCCACCAATACTTGTGATTTTCTCTATCGAATCAAGAGCCCCCTGTATATTCACTTTATCAGCCTTGCTGTACCAAAGAATACTGTCTGCAAACTACTTTAATTTGGACATTCCACCCACTAGTGCATGGATCCCCCATGTGCTGCAAATTTTTACTGCTGATGGTTCTATAAGAAGTTAAATAATATTGAGGGAAGGGGCATCCCTGTTTGATGCCCCTATCAGTAGCCACCCTACCCACGATGCTACAAGTAATGATTATCTTAGTCTGTGCCCCCTGGTATAAGTTTCTAAGCATAGTGATAGATTGTAAACAAAGCCCACATTTATGCAAACTAAAACATTTGGCCTCCCAATTAACCAGATGGAACACCTTCTCAGCATCAACCATTACTACTGTTGCAGGCATTTGGTTACACAAAAAGTAATCTATTGCATGAATTAAAAAATGTGCCATAGGGCGATTGGAAACAAATCCTCTCTGGTCACTATGAATTAACAATAACAATTTTTGTCAGCAACTTCTAGTCTGCATTTAGCAGGCTAATAGGTCGATAAGAATTTACATTCATAGGTGATTTACCTTTCTTCACAAAGCTTACTATAGTGGACTCCTTAAAGGAGGTAGGGAACTTCCTCTATAAAATTGAATAAAGTGCTTAAAAAGGGGGCCAGTTCTTTCGCAAATATTTTGTAAAATATTGAGGGGGAAACCATCATTTCATTATGCTTTTGCATTGGGCATTTTACGAAGTACCTCAAGGACCTCAACCACTGTTATTTTCCCTAACATTGACGTAACCAAAGAATTTGGGAGTTAGGGTAGATATAAGGAACTGAAATACTGTGCAATACTATACAGGGGTACTGAATATGTGGTTTCATATGAATGCCTTTAATGTTCTAAAAAAACTAGAGCAACCTCCTCCTTCTCCGTTATTATTGTATGAGTGGCAGGATTCTCAATTTACCTGACTACTAGTTTGTTGTGCTTGGATAGTCCAAGTCAAATATTTACAATCTGCTGGCTCTTCTCATAAAGTTGTTGCTGATATGCTTTTGAATTATTTATTTCTCCTAGTGTGAAAAAATCTCTGAGATTTTGTTTGGCCCTTTCTAAGCCATTCTCAGAGGACCCATATCCTACTGACCTGATAATGACCCTTCAAGCATTGTTCACCGCTAGTTGTAATTCCTTTATTTGTCTGGAGCGCTCTTTGTCTTGATTTGCTTTGTAAGAGATATTAGGCCCATGTGCTGTAGCCTTGAAAACTTCCCAGACGGAAAAGAGAGAAGCCGTATTTCTGTTGATTAGAAAAAACTTAGATGTAAATGCTCTCATTCCTTTAAGCTATTCCTAATAAGTTAATAGAGCTCTATCAAGCTGCCACCAAGGCCTTTTTCTGGTAGTATTGCCAATTGTACCACAATTGAAGCCACCAAATGGTCAGAAAAAGCATTCACCAGGTGTCTGACTCTGCTGTTTCAATTGATTGGGAAACCAGAAGAAAATCAAAGTGGGATGCAGTTTTAAAGTGGTGTGAAAAACATATATACTGAGCTGAGCCGGAATGATCTATACACCAGGCAACCATTAATTGAAAGTCCTGTTTCACAGTGGTTATCACTTTCTTTGTCTTCGGCTTTAACTATTTTTTAGCCGTTTTTGACGTATCCAACGTCAAATCCTCAATAAAGTTAAAATCCCCCCAAGAATTATCAGGCGTTCTTCTCCAGTAGCTATGTTATGAATACAAAATAATTAATCTTTCTTGTCGCTAACAGGGCCGTAGTAGTTGACCAAATTAATAGGGGTGACATAAACATGAACTTTTAAACAGGACCATCTGCCTCAAGAGTCCCTGATTACTTCCCTTACATCGCAATCAATGCCATTCCCCCAAACAGATCACAACACCTCTTTCTGCCCTACCCCCTGAAGCAAAATAAGCATGAGGATACTTCTTGGGAATATAAATCTTTGAAGTATTACCCTTAAGGTGGGTCTCAAGTAAAAAAATTGCTTCTAGAGAAAATGACACCAACCATCATAACAACCCCTTATATTTATAGTTATTTAAAATACTGTTGGCATTGCAGGAGATTAACCTAACTTTTTGCATTGCTGGATAACAGTACTGCGCTGCCACCTGCATTCTTCAATATTTTAACTTCTTTTCTTGGAAGTCTGCTTTGAACAAGCTCAGATTCTTTGCTAAATGTGCACCCTTCCAACCATGTCATCCACCCTCTACTAACCCAATGCCCGTCTATGCTCCCAAACCCAACGGGGGGAATTGTCTCCACTATCCCACTCTCAACACCCAGAAAAAGGATGCTATGGTACTGCAACTGACTGCACTCATACCACGCACAAAACCCATGCCGCCCCCCCAAAACACATAAATCTACATGTAATGCAATCCCTACAAGGAACTATATAGCATAAAGGAAAGGAGAGGAAAAAAGGGGACAAAAAGGAGAGGAAAAGGGCAATTGACCGCAGTCAACCCCAGATCAAAGTCCAAACACTAGTTCGACTTTTTCTGGAGAAACTCTTATACCTCTCAAGTAGGAGAAAATAGATGGAAATGTCCTTTTAGCAGCACCTTGAGCTTGGACTGTTGCACAATGGATGCCTGGGCCCCCTGAAATCTAACTGTGCCAATCATCCTTACAAACTCTCTTTGATGCAGACATATCTGAAAAAATATGAAACTGTGGTACTTTCTGGGTTGGGTTGAAAAACTTTTCTTCTCTATAGCCTTAGACAGAATGCACCCCTTGACTTGAAAGGCAGCAACATTCACCAATATAGTACAAAGGTACTTTGAGCTGGGGGAGCAGTGAGCCAGTATTTGGGGAGCCCTGGCAATAGTCAAATCCCCTGAAAGTTCAGGCATTGCTTTTTTGGACACAGAGTCCATCCACTGAGGTACTTGCTGTCCTTCACACCTCTTTGGTACCACTATAATTTGGAGATTTGAGCATCTAGTATAATTCTCAAGGTCTTCAACCTTATTTTCCAGGTGGCCCTTTTTCTTTTCAAGTTGATGAACTTCTTGCTGTACAGATACCATCTGATCCTCCAAATCTGATAATCTGGCTTCAACCTCTTTCAATCGAACAGGAAACTGTATCATGTACTCCTCTATCTTAGATAACCTTTCATGCTTGCATGTTTTTTGCCTGGAGCCTGTTGACATGGACAGACTAGTAAAAGAGCACAATGCTTAAATGATAAAAGAGTGTAATGACAGAGAAGGAAATAAGAGCAAGGAAACAAATAAAAGAGAAAAACGTATCTGTAAATAAAATGAAGTTTTAAAATACTTCAGAAAAATGGATATTTGAACAGTACTATTACAATATTACAAAGAATAAAGGTAAAATTATGGAGATGTAGCAAGTTGATTTTGTAGAGGAAGAAGGCAGATTTACAGACTGAGGCATGATTACCAAGAGGAAGGGAGGGAAAAGTGTGAAGATTAATAGCAAACAGAGTTATGGAAGGCCCCTCAAACATAAGAGGAAATGAACAATGAAGGGGCGTTTTTCAGGATAGTAGCAAAAGATGAGAAATATGTATTCTGTAGGATTCTTGAAGACCACAGAGCTTAAGTGATCAAATATAAATAATAAGACATATGGATTTAAACAAAAATGCATAAACAAAACAAAGTTGAAAAATGAAATGAAAAGATAGTTCTTGAGAGCAGTTTTATTTTAGAAAAAGCTAAAATGGCAAGGTAGTAATTAGAGGGATGTTGGAAGGGGGCATGGTAGCGGGAATCATTGATATAAAAATATGATCTGCAGAATAAGTTAGAAAGATGTGATCTCTATGCAAGGTTTACTTAATCACTGATTGGTACCCAAAAAAGAGCCAAACACTAAATATAACAAAACATTACAATGTATGACGTATAGGCCTATTTGCTGTCAGCAGTCAAGTTGGGGCCATGATATATGGACAATGTGCCCTGCATTTCTGGACATTGGACTTGCATTTGGCACATATTGTATATAGTTTATTTTTATATTTTGTTGTACAATACAACTGCTCACATTGCTGTGGTTGGCAAGTTGAGATGCTTGTTCTGGTTTACTTCTACATGGTGGTGTGACATCTGTGTGCAACAGTGTATGAGGTCTGTGTATGGGTTGTTTCTCTGTTGTTGGATGCGCTGGGTAGATGGGTTGTGCCAGGGGCATGTTATAATGTGCCTGACTGCTTGATTGTGGGATGGTATGGGGTGTAGTGTGTGTCCATGTGTATGGTGCTGCATGTGTAGATTTCCTTGATTGTTGGTTGTACGTGATGTGTCACCTGTGTCATTGTTTGGATGTGTGTTCACTGCTATTGATTGTGTGTCATTGCTACATACAGTTCATGGTGTGTGTGTATGTGTGGTGTTGCACAAGGTGCCTGTCAATGCCTGGGTTTAGGTGTTTGTGGTCTAGTTGTTGTTGTGTGGTTATGGAGTGTGTTAGTGGTGTTGGTCTGCGTTGTGCTGTATGTTTGGCACGTATCTGCTTGGCTTTGAGTGTGTATTGGGTACTTGGCATTGACATATTTTGTGTGTGCCTGTGTGTGGCCTTTGCTGTCTGTGCGAGGAATGTGTGTTATGTGTGGGAGTGTATCACTGCCATTTCCTCCATTCTGTGCTAGCTGCACTTATGGTTATCATCTTCGTCGTTGTCGGTAACCCTGAAGGTGTATGGCGAGATACAACGCTGGGAAGACTAGCAGTTTGTTTGCCATGGTGGCCGCGGATGCATCTCTGTGCCTGGAGGTGGGTGTCTCCTTTTGTACTTTCTGTTTCCACCAGGTTTTATGTCACGGCCAGCCCACCCCGGTTATCCTTGCAGTGTGGTGACTCAGAATATGGTGGGCAAGACATTGGCTTCCACTGCCGGATGCTGCTTGTCGGTGGTGGCAGTGCTGGCAGTGAGTTGTCTGTGTTGCGTTGGGTTCACCGCCTCACTCGTTATATGGCAGTCTGCACCGCCACCCTGGCGGTGGTCAAAACACCACCTCCGGCATGGAGGTCAGGTATCCGCCAAACTCAGAATGAGGGCCTCAATGTCAACAGTACTTTCTTCTTGAAAATATTTTTTATCTTCACTGCTAGTACACTTAACCTAATCTTCAATATACCTGCACACACTTTTTAGAATACATCTAATACATTGCATGGGTGGATGTCTCTTCTGCTGGGGTTTTTTGAATTTTTATTCTCCTATTTCTTTGTTACATCCTCATTCCCATTCAGGCACACAGTTAGATGTCTGCCAGCCTGAGCTGATGGGGTAGTAATGGTAATAAGGTTAAAGGTGGCTCTAACAGCTCCTGCCATCTGTTCTTGAGGCAGGACATTTCTTTCACACCCTTTAATTGACACTCTTGCATTTGGAAATTCGCCATCACAGCCTTCTGGGGCCTACAGATGTCCTAGGATGGCTTGATCAGTGCACTACTTTCTTTAACATATTCATCCTCTTAGGTCTGTGGCAATGGTTTTAGGCACTCAATGCCCCTCATCCTTCTAGAGTCTCTTATTCTAAGCTGTGGATTACACACATACGTCTAATGCCTGGCTTTCCACGACTCACGCCATACCTGCTCAAAACTAGTACATCCCATTGTCAGATGCCCAGATGACTATTTCTTACAGTTGATAAAAACATATTTCTATACAGTTGATAGATACGATCAGACTTCACATTACCTAAATTACCGAAGAGTGCTAGTATGGTCTAACCTGGTAGGTCAGTCAATTACTAGGCAGTCCTCCACTCAAGTGCCCCTTAGAGAAACTATCATCTTGCCTTTGTGGCACCTGGGATCGTCATCTGGAGCCCAATCCAGCTCTGCACTCTGCATCCAATAACAGGCTGGCATTTCCCGGCACCGACACACTAAAGGGGATATTTAAAAGCATCTTATGCAGTGCAACAACCTAAGTTGCTGCACTGTTCTGCCTAAAGAGGAGAGAACAGGACCGGGCCTTCTTGCCAAGTGGTGACACACATTCTGGCTGCTTGGGGCCCCAAACATTTGCACCTATCCAATACAAAATACTATACTTAGGTTTGCTTTGAAACTTTTCTCACTTTGTTTGTGTGCTGTACAGTGCAGCACACAGGCAAAGCTAGAAAAGTTTAGAGAAAAGAAAACATTTCTCCTTATTTGCACCTATCCTAAGGTGGTTTATTTTTCAACTAAAAGCTCTGCCTGCAAATGTTAGTTGATAGGGCTTTGCATCAGAAAAAATAGATAGGTTGTACCACACATGCTATGCTCCAGTGATTAAAAGTTTGCACTACTTGGCATTACTTTTAGGCACCCCCCAGCTCAAAACAGGTTTTGCACTGGAAAGTAAGTTCCAAATCAAAAGTGCTGGTTTATCACTTTTGGTAACTGTATATTAGGCAGTGTTTATACACCTTCCCCCAGGATTGTTAAAATCTGTGTACGTGTCAATCAATGTCTGAGAGGGTTGATTAACCAAACAAAAATTAATATTATATCAATAACAGATTCGGTTGACTATCATGTCCCCCATCAATCCATGATGGAGTGAGATCAGCAGGCAAATGCAAGACCCACAGTTATGCAATTCTACACAGAAACCTCCAATGAAGGCCATATGACTTAGTAAACCGTAAAACAAACGAGTACACAGGTGTCTGAGCTCATTGAAAAGGAAGAAGATGACCTTCAGAGAATTACAAGAAAGTAAAGTGTTTTGACTAAGCACAATAAACTTAATTTCTTCTCTCTGGAGGCAAGATGTGAAAGAGAGGCTCTAAAGATCATGGACGGACAATTTCTTTGTCTGCATTAGCAAGAAAACATGACAGCAGCAATCATGGTTACACTAAGGCAACAATAGGGCAATAGCGTATTGGAACGTGGAATATTGTAAGCACACATTTAAACATATAGAATGTGCAACATAGCTCTGTTTGAAGACTCCTTCTATTTTAACCACAGAATAACCTAAAGCATAAAGTGACGAACAGACTGTCTTCCAGAAAAGTGCAAAAATAGTTCAACGAGCTTATTATCAATGTGATTTAAACTTTAGAATATTCTGTCTATTCCCAAAGGTCTTCAAAGGGGAAGTTTCATTTTTCGATAGCAAATCCTAAATCCACACAGCAAGGCATTGGCTGCAGCAACATTGAATAATGATTGCCTGGCAAAGATGCCATGGGCCACAAGGGATGTTATATCCAAATTTCCAAGATAGCTGCTGTCTCTCAAAACTAGGTGAGAGTTCATGCCATGTTGAGAAACACAGTTAATTGTTGAGACGGTGTCCAGTCGGGCATTCACCGTGCCCTCAAAGCCTTTGTCGACAGTATTGCTGGTCTTTCCTGCTATGAGATACTGTACAGCTCCTACACACTTGCCAAGTCTTAAGCAGTAAGCAATGTTTCAAGCCTTTGATCCTGATAGATCTACTCCCCCATCTCGACAATGGAAGTCCTAGTTTCTAAAGATGTATTGTATATAGTTCTTGTGATTTTATGTACCTCATGCTCATTTTCAGCATTACCTGGCTGGCATAGGATGTGTTGCAAGACATGTTTTTGCAGAAAAATGTTTTTAAAAATACATAAAAAACCAGGTGGGTCTTCAAAGAGTGAGCTAATTTCAAGTCATACAGTAAAGGGATTCACAGTCTGTTTAATCATATATTGATTTATAAATGACCAATCAACATAGCCTGTAATTTAAAAGGTTTTTCCAGATGCAATTTTTTTGTGAGGGACCATACCTTCAACTTACAATATATTGAGGTTGGAGATATCTTTTCCTATTAGCATAGAGTTTATATGTCTTCATAACTTTTCTAATGCTTTCTGTGCAGATTTCTGAATATCTGTCTACTCAGTTAAATGCTTTTAAGCAGAAGGAACTGGCATAAAGAGGGTGGGAATTTAAATAGCAATATGTTAGGACGAAAGCCATAACTCCAAAAGAAAAATGCTATTTAAGTAGATAAATGCTCAGTGTTATTGTTTACTGATTCTGCTATCCATAAAAGCTTACCCACCTCCTCCACTTGAAACAAAGCTTGATATCTCAAATATCGTTCCCCACATTGATTCAACCTTTCTGTTAATCCATCTATCTGAGGATGGCAACTTGAGGACAGTCAAACATCCTTATTTTACTCTTTTCACAAGACAGACCAGACATTTAAAATTAATTGAGATGTTCACCTTTTAGTTGATCTTGTCCTGATAGACTATCAGTCTTACTTAATTATGATCTGGTCAGCGATCACCAAATCATAGTCAGATAATAATGTGTTTATCTTGGAGTAAGTATTCTTGTAGACTTTATGAAATGCAAGTGTCTGTGCACTGCTATAGTGTATTTAATCCCCAACAAATAATGCATCCAGTCCTCAAAATATATATGGATGGACCAGTGATTTAACTGCAGGGGAAAATTATTTTAGAAAAGTAAGCTAGTTTGGCATTCCTGGGACCACCATGGGGGAGATGGCAGTCCAACCATCATCGGACTGGCGTTTGGACAGCTGTATTATGGGTTTGGCGGTCACACCAACTAAAGACCGCCAGCGTTCCACCCGCACCGCCAAGCAACATAGTTACAAGGAAGCGCAAACAGGCTGGCAAAGCCTGTGTTTCTGCCAGACTCATTATGAGGTTGCACACCACCAATGTGACCATGGCGATCCAACCATCATGTACAAGCTAGAAGGAACAGACAGTATAAAGGGAGACACTCACCTGCAGGCAGCCTTGCATGTCTGGTGTCACCATGAAGCCCTTCACAAACGTCATGCTGCGTTGATGATCATCAAAAGACCATCAATACACATGGAGAGAGGATGAGGGAGAAGGAGGGACAAGTATGGAGGAACCCACCCGTACTTAGCTCCCTAATTCTATAACTCAAAGTACACAAGAAAGTACGGGGTTCTCTAGAGAAGGCGTCGCGGGTACCAGCGTTGCCCTAGGTTGTACGTGTTCCTATTTGGAAAGGTCAGTGAAATGTCAGTAAGTAACAGCAGAGTGTGTGCGCGGGGAGTGAAACCGGGGGAAGTTCCTTTTACGGACTAGGTGGTCTCACACACTATATAGTGTCATGCTTCATCATTTGACCACCTAGACCCACCCAGGTAGGACAGTGCCACCTGGGCGGACTCAACCTCACTGTTAAAGGAACAGGAGGGAGTGCGTAAATAAACTTGTTTCTGGCTATTAGTTAGGTGACCCTGTGAGTCCTTATCCTCACAGAGGTGTCCCAACCCCTGTTTTAACCACACCAATCAGACACCACCATTAAAGTTGTCACTCCTTACAGGTGTCTGCTTAAGTGTTTTTAATTTTTCACTAGATTAGCTGGATCCCGATCTTTCCAGAAACAAGTTTATTTACGCACTCCCTCCTGTTCCTTTAACAGTCCAAAGGGATTGTTTGGCCTGCGACCATGTAAAACATATCCCCTGGTTGTCGCACATAAGGAAGATGGCTCATGACCTGGGGCGGCCTGAATTGTTTGATTATCCCGAAGACCTAACTAGCTACGATAAAAAATGGGTTAAGGATAACTATCAGAGAATCCAGGAGACCAAGAGGGAGGGGGAGGCTCTAAGGAAAAAATCGATCAGGGAATTTACTATGCTAAAGATGTGGGTGGGTCCTGAGCAATATCTTTTAGAAATCAAGGATGTGAGGGAAAGGTCTCTCATAACTCGTTTTCGCTTGGGGACCATTAGAAGTAATTTGTGTTTCCCCCTAGGTCAGTATGGGGAGAAATGTATTAGACCCTGCCCCTGTGATGGGGTATCAAATCAGACTTTGATCCATTTTACACTGTTCTGTGTCTTCTATGCTCCATTTAGAACCCGATTCCTACTACCGCTCCTTAGGCCCAAGGGTTTTGTGCAATACCGTCCGGCTTTCATGTGGCTGCAAATGGCCTCAGATGTACTGGTATGGAAGGGCCTGGGATCATTTCTGAAAGGAGCTACTACTTGGCGCAAAAATTTAGAATGTTTAGAATGATCTTATTTATTTTTCTTCAGTTTTTTTATTTTAGTTTATTTTTATTTTATTTTATTATTTTTCTATATATATATATATATATATATTTATATGTACATGTTTTTATGATGGGTGTTTTTATTATACATGTTTTTTATTGGTATTCTTATAATGTTTTGATGATTATGTGTTGTAATGGATGAATTTTTTTATACTGAATAAAGCTTCTTCTTCTACCATTCCAAACAGTACACAATGCCATGACACCACCATTGCATTTGCACACAAATACCTATACGCTCAACATATACCCTTCCCTTGGGGGACACCAGCACTGCCCACAAAGTCACATACTGCAAACAACAGCACGTGGAGCAAGCAATAAGCAGGCTGAAACACACATAACGGGAGGCATACAACCACCAGGAGCAGCATGAAGTTAGAAAAGGAATTTCAGGACAAATTTGTTCCCAAAACAAAACAACTCTTTGGGTTTATTCCAAAACTAAATGGGAAATGTCCAGAGCCATTGGCCGGACCATCAGTTTTTAAAGTGCACAGTACTGTGCCAACACTTGACTCCTTTTAATGCCAGGAAACCTGCACATGAAGGGGCATCAAGGTTTCAGGCAGGCACCTCAGGGATTATCTGGAGGTGGAGGGTCAGATTTGTGAATGGGGTGTTTGGACTTGGGCTTCGGAGGTATGGTCTTCTTCTTGGGAGGGGTGGGCTTCTTATTTGGGGAGAGATATGACTACTTGCAGGTGGGGCAGGGGAGGCCTTGGAGGTGGAAGGGACGGCCTGGGAGCTGGGTGGGGTCCTTCTGGGTCCGAGATGGGGTGTGGGGGTGGATAACAGGACAAAGGTTAAGGGCACACATAAAAAGTTTCTTTGACACATGAGGACGGTCATCAGAACGGGGTCGGGATTTGGAGGTTGCGAGAGTGGTTGCAGACTGTGTTAGTGTGGATGTCCTGGGTGCTTCTGCTAGGTATGCTAGTGTGCACAGGTGTCTGTTGGGTGGGTGAGTGTGGGAGTTTGTGTGTCTTGGGGGGTGGGAGGTGGAGGTGCCGGGGGATGTGGGAGTTGCGGATGTGTGTGTGTGTCTGTTGGGGTGATGACTGTGGGTTGGCTGGCTGTAGAGGATGTATGTGAGTCTGTAGTTATGGTGTCTGCGGATGTGGTGCTTGTGGTGGATGTCTGCGGGTCTGCAGGGGTGGTGTCTGCGGCTTTGATGTGCACTGTGGGTGTGTCAGTGACTGCTGGTGTTGTGCCTGTGAGTCTGCTTGATATTGTGCCTGTGATACTAGGGAGTGTCCAGGGAAGTAGTGGTTGCTGTTGTGTCTGTAGATGGCTGCTGTTTGTGTGAATGACAGTGTGTTTTGCGGTGCTTGTGTTTGTGTGAGCTACTCTTGTGTGTTGAGGTGGATGTCTGCGGATCCATCTGTGTGCCTTGGGTAGGTAAGGGGAGGGAGGATTTGAATTGGGAAGAGGGAGTTGGAGGTGGACGGATGGTGGATGGTGGAGGGTGACTGTCTGACATCAGTGAGGAGGCCAGAGCTTGAAAAGATCTCTGTAGGCCAGCCATTGCACCATGAATGCCTTACAGGAATGCATTGGTCTGTTGTAGCTGACATGCCAATCTCTGGATGGCATTCACAATGGCTGTCTGACACACAGAGATTGTCCTCAGGAGGTCAATAGCCTCCTCACTGAGGGCAGCAGAGGTAAAAGGGGCTGTGGTGGAGGTGCCTGCGGCGAAGGAGATGACCAACCTCTTAGGTGAGCGGGCACAGCCAACTTTGTGGGGAGCAACAGGGAGGGAGGTGATAGAAAGGGGGTTGGCAGACAAGGATGGTACTAGCGGGTTGCCCCTATGGTTTTGCCACCACTAGGGAGTGGCCACTGGAGGAAGAATCCGATGATGTAGATGATGCTCTGGTCCCCTCGTGGCACTTCCCTCACCCTCAGGGCCATTAGGTCCCTTTATGTAAGTTTTGTCTTGTCCGAGGTCGCATGGCCACATGCTTCCCCACTCAGCTCGGCCCCATTTCCACCACTTTCCGGGGCTGACGCTGCAAAGACAAAGAGGAATAGGGTCATCACATGTCCATAAGAGCACTTAAACCACAACTCTGATTGACAAACAATACCATAATGTCAAGTAGGCCCCAGCAACAAACTCCACCTAAGTTGCCCATACATGTGCCATATCATATGCATGCATGCCATTTGGATTTTCTAAAGTTGCCTACAGCAAAATCTGGATCTCAGACAACTACAATTTCATAGCTGAAGTTGTACAACCACAATAACACACAACAACTAGGAGACCACTTCACCCTCAAAGCTGTGCCTAATGCAGCACACCTCAGTGATCTATTGGCAAACAATAGATCCCAATGTAAAGTCCATTCCCACATATCCCACACAAGGTCCATTTAGCGCATGCATAATGAACCAACAATGAGAAATGATGCCATGAAATCCTACTATGTTGCTTACAAAAGTACAATATCCTAGAGTAGGTGACATGGAAAAACCCATGTCACACTGGAAATATATCAGCAATGTAGACTTCACCAAGTGACATCTGTCCCAATAGAGTCAAGGCGGTAGTATCAATGTTACTCAGATAGGCCTCACCTGGTACTGAAAGAAACACTGTTGACTTCATGTACAATATGTCAGAGAGAGAGATGCACATCTCTCTCTCTGACATATTGTACATGAAGTCAACAGTGTTTCTTTCAGTACCAGGTGAGGCCTATCCAAGAATTCACAAAATAATGAATCAACAAGCCCCAGGATACTCACCACTAATGTCTGACACCCATAAGAATGGCATTGTCTGAGTGTTTCTGTAGAAGGCATCTGTCCTTTGCATGTTGGTGAGACACAGAACTTGCAAGGACTAATAGAAGGCCCTCAACCTGTTGCCCAATGAGAAGCAACATTACTAACCACATCTTGGTCATGTCAAGCCTGGTGTATGTCTGTGGATGAATGCCTGTACCCAAACATGTGATGTCAACATCACTGCAAGTCACTCCATGATGCATGCCTACAGTCAGGGCACAATCCTTAACAATTACACATGTGCAGTGCACTTTTCCACATGATTCCAATTCAAGGGCATAGATAAGCACAAAGTGGTTCCACACTCTAAGCCTCCCTGTCGTGTCCCTCATTGCTAATGCAGTTCTACATGCCAAATTACATACTATGATGCCTGAAGGTATCTGTCAGACAATAAACAATAGTGACACACTCCTGTCCGTGGTAAAACATGAAACGATCCCCCATTGTAAATGTACTATTCCACAAACAGTTTGCCATGTACATATATGAGAGGGAATATATACATCATCTCATCAACAGAGGTAGACCATGCATGGACCTGCAGCCTACAAATGCCTACTTAAGAGAAAGGGGCACATGCTGACATGTAGGCACAATGAATGTTGGCAACAGTTAGGCACCAGCACCGATCGTACACTAATGATAACTAGCTTCTGGGTGGCAGATGTCTACATACACATATACCCAGACACATGGCAGAGGACAGTAATCTATCACCTACCTACCTTTGACCTATAACATTTAGGAGTAGTGATCTTTTGGATAGACAATACACCCACTACAACACCAAATAGTACATGAATGATCACTGTACACAGCCATTTGTGGTCTCTGCAGAGCAAGTGGTTTGAGAATTCCTCCCCTCCTCAGTTTTGTCCTAGGTCCCAGGTCCAAAAGGCAAGGCACACCAGATTGATACACATGACATGTCAACACAAACAATCTCCCATCTACTGTATGACACATGGATTATCCCTAATTGCCAGGGGGAGCAGTCAGAACCTCACTCAATCACTTGGCAATGGGACAGGGAGGAATTTGCAGTGTATTCACTTCCTTGTGGCTACTGTACTGCCCTCAAATGCCCATCAAGCTCTAGATAGGCCACCACCAGAATGTAGGCTACTAGGTGGTCAATGTCCAATGGGCACCCTGCCCATGTTGGGAGGACAGCCCCAGCTTGGCCTCCGCAATCTTCTGGGCTCAGCATCTCAGGTTCTCCAACCTCTTGCGACAGTGGGCGCTCTGCCGTCTGTGGACCCCCGCATAGAAGCAAAAAATGAAATTAAAAATTATGTCCACAAGTCTCATCCAAAATGGCTGAGTCTAATACATGTCAGTACACCAAGCTAAAAACATTCTGTTTTGCCCATACTGCCTAAGTGTGGCACATACCAGACACTGAGTACAGGGACATAACTACAAACACTTCCCATTCTGCAGATCAACCCACAACCCTGCTCAGGCCCTGCACTGATGTTTTGTGGGACATGCTCTAGCAATCTGACTGAGATCTCAGAAACTATGAGACACATCACACCTCCATGGCTTCTGAAGGGTAGACTCCTTAGGCATGATGGCATCAAAACACTCACACTCTGTGAGAATGATTCTCTGCATACAGTCCCTACCAGCTACTGCCAAATTACAAACTCAAAGCTTACACATAGCTAACAATGAAGGGACTGGCATAGTGGGTACAGAAAGAGTCTAGCATGTCCTTGTGTGGACATCTACAAATACAAATACAGACTCGTGACACTTCAGGGGGTGGGGTTCTGTGTGATGTACCATTAGCACAGAATACACTTTTGGACATATGTGTCCATAATACAAAGATTGCATTCAAAATAACAGGCAGGCATTGCCCGTTTCTGCAATATGACTAAACTACTGAGTCACATATTATGGGTTCCAAGGAAGAAACACACTGTTTGCACTTTGGAAATGTTAGTAATGCAATGCGCCTACACAGGATATATGTGACCTGTATGAAGGTGACAACAGGGCTGTGGGGCTAAGGGGTCTGTCAGGGGTCAGAGACACACATTGACAATGATGCCAAGTGCACATCAGTCACAAACCATTTACAATCTGATCAAAGGAAAGAGCCTCAATAAGCTGCAAATTAGCACAGAGCCTAGATTTGTCCACATGACAGGACATGCTGGGATACAGGGAGTGGGCAAAGTGCCACAGTTGCACAACAAAAGTGACTCAACACCAACCTATACGTGGGGCCCATACTGTGAGATATGTGTCACAGATCCTGGTCTCTGCAGGCTGAGCAGACAACACCTACATGACTTTCCATTCCCATCACTTCCATCCATGATAGTACATCATGGGCCTGATGTAGGAAAGTTTTGCGAGTCGCAAATGGCCCGAATCGCAATTTGCGACCCCGCAAAATCGGAAATGGGATGCAGAAATCCCAATTCCTACTCGCAAAATGCGACACGAGCCGTTACCGACTCGCAAAAATAGCGACCCCATTTTGCGACCCGCAAATAGAAAGTCGCAATTTCCGAGTCGCAAACCATATGCAATAGCCACTCGCAAATTGCGACTAGTCGCAAAAAGCCCAATTTGCACTTCCAATTTTCCACTAACTCAGAGCAGGTGGTAACCATTACCAAAGTATAAAAGGAGACCCAGAAGGCATCTGGGTTACTCAAGATGGCGGAGATGTATGTGATAGGAATGTGGAGGAGAGCCCACGCCGCACAGCAGAGGAGGAGGAGGAGCCAGAGACAGGAGAAGATATACAGAACCAGGCAGACACTTTTCCAATAAACAGAGGAGGAGATTTATGATAAATATAGACTCAGCAGTGCAGAATACTAGATTTAATAGAATTACTCAAACCACAGCTACAACGCCAGACTGTGCGCGGCTGCGCCATCCCTACGCATGTGCAAGTGCTTTGCTCACTGCACCTCTTGGCCTCGGGTAGCTATCAGGGGGTCATTGCCGTGGCATGTGGGGTATCCCAAAGTTCACTCTCACGGTTCTTCAGGGCATTCCTAGATGCCTTACTCACACACATGTCCAGATACATATACCTACCCAGGAATGAGGCAGAAATCAACAGCACCAAGTTGGAATTCTACAGGATTGTCAACTTCCCCCATGTCATAGGGTGTGTAGACGGGACACATATACAAATATGCCCTCCTGTAAATCTGGAATATCTGTTCCGCAATAGGAAGTGTACCCACTCACTCAACATCCAGGTGGTATGTGACGCCCATTATGTTATCACTGACATGGTTGCCAAATTTCCTGGGAGTACACATGACTCCTATATTTTAAGACACAGTGGGATACACCAATGCCTAGAACGTGGGGAGTTTGGAGACGGATACCTCCTAGGTATAGCTGAATACACCTTGCAGACATACACACAGGTCAATGTGGAACCCATCTATGCCCAGCAAACATTGTGCATTTTGTGCCAAACAGGTGACAGTGCATATGCACTTCGACCATGGATACTCACCCCGTACTTAACACCCAGCAATGAGACAGAGAGGCGATACAACAGTGCACATAAGAGAACCAGAAACATCATCGAAAGGCCCTTTGGACTGCTGAAAGCAAGATTCAGATGCCTCCACAGAAGTGGAGGTGCCCTCCAGTATACCCCAATGACAGCTTTCAAGATTGTTGTCGCATGCGCTATACTGCACAACATTGCCACCAGACGTGGGCTACCTCTCACCCCTGAAGACCCAGATTCGGAGGATGAAGAACAAGTGCTACCACATCGCCATCATGGGGATAGAAGCATCGCAAATCAAGGCAGACTGAGACGGGAACACATTGCAAACCAATATTTTGGAAGGTACGTGCTAACTGTCACCACACTCACTAATGTCACACACAAAGAGTCCAGGTGTTAAGTGGAACTAACAAGTGATTTAATTTGTGCAACCAAAAAAACTATATACATTGTCAACAGTTCAGGGGCTGTAACAGTCCTCCTGGCATGAGGACACATTGACCTCATGTGCCCCAACCCCAGGACAGTGTGGAGCTCAGATCCTATGCCGGCCTCGGCCAGCATGGCTGGTACCAGGGGTGTCACCAGTGCCCTGCCTTGCGCTTCCACTGCGCAACACCCTGGTGTCACTGGCAGAGACACTGCTGATGTGGAGCCCTCCTCGCTGTCTTGCGGCGTGTCGGCCGCGCCCCTGGCCACCTGCTGTGCCTCCATTACGTCAACAGCGTGGCTGAGACAGCCCAGTCCACGTGCCACATCACTGGCAAAGTGGCCCATGTCAACTTGGAGGCTGACTGTGCGCCTAGAAAGGCCAGTAGTGTTCACAGCCAGCCTGACTATGGAGGCAGACATGCGGTCCAGCCGGTTAAGTAGATGCCTGTCACGACGCCTTGCACCCTCTGTCTGAGTTAGGAGTCCAGCCACAAGTTCTCGCATGGAGAGTGCAAGTTCGCCCATATGTGTGTTCATTTGTTGCAACTCCGTGTGCACAAGCTGCATGCTACTGCCTTGGTTTCGCTCCATGCGCCGCAATGCCCCTGTAATTCTCCTAATCTCCTGTGTTTGCAGGCGCTGACCCCGTTGGAGTGCGGCCTCAGCACGCGACATGGAGGCGTCCCCTGACTCTGTCTGCCGCTGTGATGGTACATTTACACATCGCCTGCGACGCAGTGGAGGCTCCGTGTCTTCTACAGTGGCATTGTAGCTGGGACCAGGTGCTGGATCAGACACCAGTATGGCAACTGGTGTATCATGAGGGGACTGTGTGTTGGTGGTGCAGGTCTCAGTGGTGGCTGGTCCTGAGTCATCTGTTGGCTGCTGGCTGACCATTGGCCCCTGGATGCTTTGGCTGGTGGGGGTGTCTTGTGGGAGACCTATGGGACATAGGGAACACACTGTCAGTATCTACTATCTGTTATCAACTTCCTAATAAACTGTTGCCTATCAACTGCCTACTTGACTACATTGCCCATAATGCACCATTCTGGTGGTTGCAACTCTGAAATGGAGCTATTTTGGTTGTGCATGCTACTGTGTACAAGGTAGGTGGGGGTATGGCATTATTGAGGGTACAAGCATGTCTCATAGTACTCACCGGTTGATGGTCCTGGCTCTGATGTATCCAGGTCTCCCATCCCGCACACTGCCTCAGGCTCAAGGGTCTCCTCTACTCTTTCCTCCAGGGGTGTGGGTGGTGGTATTGTAGACGGTCCCCCTCCAGTGCCCCTCATCTCCCGGAGCCGCTCTGCCACCCTCTCCTTGGTCTGGGAGCGCAGGTCATACCACCTTTTTTTGATTTCTTCGATGCTCCGGTGGCTGACACCCAGGGAGTTCACTTTGTCTTGGATGTCCACCCATATTTTTCTCTTTTCCACCTCTGGCACGGTGAGGGCTGCCCTCCCAAATAGTTGGTCATGGTGTTGACAGCACTCCTCTGTCAGCACCTCCAGCTCTTTCTCTGCAAATTTAAGTTTGCGCTTCCTTGGTGTCTCAGCCATGGTAGCTGCTGTTTGCAGTTCTGCTGTTAAAATGGGTGTGGTCCTCCCTCCTCCCAGGTGTATTTGTAAACTTCCTGGCTGTGATTTCATCATCATGAGCCAGGAAGTGTTTTCCAAAGTGTTCTGCAGCACCTGCATTCAATTTGCAGCACAGTCGCAATTTGCGACACCCACTCGCAAATTGCGTGTTCGTTTTTAGCGTGGTCGCAAAAAGCGACTACGCAAACAGCGGACTCGCAATCTGCTGAGCAACTTCATTTGCGACTCGCAAATTGAAGTCGCGTTTTCTTCTTGGATACTGTTAGAAATTGGGTCTTTGGGTGACAGTCAGGTTACCCCCTGTTCAAGCAAGGACCCTCACTCTAGTCAGGGTAAAAGAGAATCACCCTCAGCTAACCCCTGCTTACCCCCTTGGTAGCTTGTCAGAGCAGTAGGCTTAACCTCAGAGTGCTAGGTGTAAAGTATTTGTACCAACGCACACAGTAACTTAATGAAAACACTACAAAATGACACAACACCAGTTTAGAAAAATAGGAAATATTTATCTAAACAAAACAAGACCAAAACGACAAAAATCCCACATACACAAGTCAAGTTATGAATTTTCAAAGATTAAACTCAAAAATAGCGCTTAGAAACAAAAATGCTTCGATGAGATGTTAACACGGCGTCGTGACAGAGTCGTTCCCAACAAGCTGACACCAGCGGCGCCGGACACGGAGTCGTGTAGACCCCCAAGTACAGTACCTTTGGTGAAGAGTGAAAACAATCCGATGCGCGAAGTCGGGAATCGCGGCGTCTGTGCGAAACGTTGAATCCGTGCACTTCGAGCGGCGTCGGTCACGACGTGGTGCGGCGACTTCCACGGAATCGCAGACTTCAGCGGGGCTGCTGCGGCGTCGGGCCTGCGAAGAGCATCGCGTTCCAGCGAAGGTCACGGCATCAGGTGCAGGCGGTGTTACCGGATTCAGCAGCGGCGTCGGTCCGAAGTCGTCCAAAGTCGATTTACTTGGATTCCACCAGCTTTCCTTTCAAGGGCCCAGGGACTGGATAGGGCACCACTTGTCAGAGCAGGAGTCTCTCCAGAGACTCCAGGTGCTGGCAGAGAGAAGTCTTTGCTGTCCCTGAGACTTCAAACAACAGGAGGCAAGCTCTAAATCAAGCCCTTGGAGATTTCTTCACAAGATGGAAGGCACACAAAGTCCAGTCTTTGCCCTCTTACTCTGGCAGAAGCAGCACTGCAGGAAAGCTCCACAAAGCACAGTCACGGGCAGGGCAGCACGTCTTCCTCAGCTATCAGCTCTTCTCCAGGCAGAGGTTCCTCTTGGTTCCAGAAGTGTTTCTAAAGTCTGTAGATTTGGGTGACCTTCTTATACCCATTTTAGTCTTTGAAGTCACCTTTCTTCAAAGGGGACTCACACCTACTTGTGAAATCCTACCTTGCCCAGGCAAGGCCTCAGACACACAGCAGGGGGTTGGAGCCGGCATTGTCAAAGGCAGGCACAGTCCTTTCAGATGAGAGTGACCACTCCACCCCTCCCTCCTAGCAGAGATGGCTAATCAGGAAATGCAGGTTACACCCCAGCCCCCTTTGTGTCACTGTCTAGTGCGAGGTGAAAAACAACCCAACTGTCAAACTGACCCAGACAGGGAATCCACAAACAAGGCAGAGTCACAGAATGGTTTAAGCAAGAAATTCTCACTTTCTAAAAGTGGCATTTTCAAACGTACAATCTTAAAATCAACTTTACTAAAAGATGTATTTTTAAAATGTGAGTTCAGGGACCCCAAACTCCACATGTCCATCTACTCTCTAGGGGAATCTACACTTTAATCATATTTAAAGGTAGCCCCAATGTTATCCTATGAGAGAGACAGGCCTTGCAACAGTGAAAAACGAAGTTGGCAGTATTTCACTGTCAGGACATATAAACCACATTACTATATGTCCTACCTTATCCATACACTGCACCCTGCCCTTGGGGCTACCTAGGGCCTACCTTAGGGGTGCCTTACATGTAAGAAAAGGGAAGGTTTAGGCCTGGCAAGTGGGTACACTTGCCAAGTCGAATTTACAGTGTAAAACTGCACACACAGACACTGCAGTGGCAGGTCTGAGACATGATTACAGAGCTACTTATGTGGGTGGCACAACCAGTGCTGCAGGCCCACTAGTAGCATTTGATTTACAGGCCCTGGCACCTCTAGTGTGCTTTACTTGGGACTTACTAGTAAATCAAATATGCCAATCACGGATAAACCAATCACATACACATTTTACAGAGAGAGCATATGCATTTTAGCACTGGTTAGCAGTGGTAAAGTGCTCAGAGTTCAAAAGCCAACATCAACTGGTCAGAAAAAATAGGAGGCAGGAGGCAAAAAGATTGAGTATGACCCTGCATAAGCAAAAAAGTCCAACAGATACCGTTTAGCGAGTCGGAAATTGCGAGTCGCAACAACTCGAAATTTCCGACTCGCAAAAGTTTTCCTACCTACATCTGGCCCCTAGTAGCCAGCTGCAATTTTGCATGTGGTGTGTAAGTGCCAACCTTAAAGACAGTGAGAGTGATGACATGCTTTCCAAACAACAGTCAAGCAAAGATAGATGTGTGAAGAAATCTCCATCCATGGCAACATACACAAAGCTCACTTTACACACAACTGACCCATATAACATGCATACACAGCTCATGCTGTTTCACATTGCAACATTCATGAGGTAAGGGCTGTAATGTCACCTCACCTAGTTTTGTGCATCGAACACAAGATGGATCAGGGAACGCTCAAAACACACACCACAATGAATTAGAACTCTAACTCTGGCACTGAACACAAACACATGGACATTTACTCTCCCATTGCATGATATGCGGGAATTGACTCTGCCCTGGCCGTGATACTCACTTGCTGGAATGCAGAAGTGAGTGGCTCCAGTCTGTGTGAGCCAAAGCACCCTGCTATGGGTGCCAGATTCGCGATGTCTCTTGCTGCGCCTTTGGGTTCCAATTAAGGTTCGGTCCACACTCACTTCTGGAGTTGGTGCTAGTTGGTTCCGCTACGTGTCACCTATTGGTTCCAGAAATGTCTCAAAATACAGCATCCTCTGCTCAGTTCTGGGAAGTGGACATTGATGAGTATGATGAGAATAAGTTCATGGATGAGGAGGAGGTCGGGAGAGGGCCAAGGAGGACTGGACGAGGGCAAGGTGGACACAGCAATTAGGGAAGGTAACATGATGGGAACCATGCAGGCTGTGCTGAATAACCCTCAAAGTAACACCAGGAACCAGTCTGCAAAGGATCATGCTGAAGGTGTTGTGCTGAAAGTTTTAATCTCCTTCAAAGCCAATGACAAAGGAAAGGCAATTCAGTCACTTGACAAGAACGGGGTGGACCTGCTCATGAAATACATCTATAAGGGGTTCGAAAGCCCCATCTCATAACAGCAGTGCGGTTTTGCTGCAGTGGCATAAAAAAGCCTTGGCAGCCGGAGGCATAGAGTCCATCATCCAAATCTTGACAGCGAGGAAGACTGTGTAATGCCATCAAGTTATTGTGGCTCTGCACAGATGTGGGAATTGCTGGTTCAAAGCCCAAACAAGAATCTGATTCCACAGTCGCCCTATGGGTATTGTCTACTTTCTCTCCATTCCTTTTTTTCAGTATTCATAAACACAATAAACCTGCCAACTCTTTTTTTTTTTTCGTTATGCTTCGAAAAAGGTATTATGGATTGAGTGTTTAATTTTACTAACACAAGTGCTAGTTACTCTTGATTCAGGGCTCCTGCTTTTGTCTGGTTGTTTTCAAGCTCAGTTATTTGAGGTTCAAGGGCATTCACTTCCACATCTTACTTCCTAATCTCATTTGAATGCAAGATGGAAATCCTTACAAAAGCCAGGGCAACTTAAATATTGTGTAGATTTGAGACATCCTCGCCCTAAGTCCTTTGTCAATATGCTAGAGCAAAGGTAGTGATTTGCTCCACTCTGTACATATGTGTGCACATTTGTGGGGTATGAGGGGTGGACTAGTGAAAACTTACAAATGGGTTGAGGTGGTATTGAAAGAGCTTATTATATTGCTGTGAATGAGGGAGTGCCAGCATTAATAATGGGGCTCGAGAAAGTAGTAATAACGAGGCTTCGAGAAATAGAACAGGTTTTAAAAGAAAGAATATACCATTGTTACTTATCATATTGAATGTGTCAAACTTTGAGTGATTGTAGCTTGGATCACCCTTACAGCAGTGGTGGCACCAGCACTCATGACTAAATGTGTTCTCAATTTGTCAAAGGAGTTTGAATCAACTGGATAACATTGGTGGTCATCTCAAATGTTGGCATTTTATGGTCCATATTTCCTGCTCTGGGCTCCTTTTAATATGGGACACGATTCCCAGCCAAATAGAAGGTGTCAAATCTCAACTAATGTTTCCTGTTAAATTTAATACGGACCTAACTAAAAAAATACAGTGTTTTTGATACATGTGCTTTTCTTTTTTATTTGTAATTTGGGAAAATATAAAGTCTAGACTCTCCCATTAATGCCACACTGACTGCACCTACAGGGCCTCGAGTTTACATTCTGTCACATATGGGTGCAATCTAGCCTGCAATGAAGGAATATATGGTAAAGTACAGAAAAAACTGTGCATATGAGGTAATTACCTGCTACTCTGGTGCACCATAGAGATGTCCATACAGTGGGACCTCAGACAACAGCTTTTCCAACTCTGTTGTCAGATGGCAGGGGTCCTATCACCTGTTGGATGTGGCATGATTGCTACCAGAGGCAGTACACAGCAGCTCAGGTAGTGGAGGTCTTGCTGGCAGCAGTGTCAGGAGTCAAGTGACAGATTTTGCAGGACATGGCGGTCACCTCTGCCATGTACACGGTCATCACAGTCGGGGGACACAGCCAGTGGCCTGCAACTGCTGTTGGCAACAACGTTGGCCTATGGCTGTGTCCGCCACGGCTACAACCTCTTACCACCATGACGACTTCCACCAGGGGTCAGGGTAGTTCCTAATGTCCAATTGAATAGGTCGGGCAGCCACAATTCTCGAGGCCTAAAATGTGTTATAGGGCTCCTAAAAAACACAGTCCTAAAAAACTCAAAACTCAGACATTATTGTTGTACCTTGCTATGCACATATAGCAATTTGCATTGGGGCACAGTACCCCCCGACAAAGGTCATTTTAATACTTGGGACATCTAGTCATAGTCCGAGTGGCATTTGTAATGCACAAATTGTTAACGTCCAGATACATGTGTGGCAAAGCAATGGGGTAACATGTGATCCCCTGTGAGATTATCAGCAGTGATGTGTACTGTGTATCATGTCCACACCTTATTACATGCCTTGTCACATTCACTGACATGCATCCTGTATGCTGCAAGGGACACATTGAAGAATGTCAATACTCATTTCTTGTCATACATAGGTTCCCAGGAAGAGGGAGGATCACACAGCCTCTGGTCTATCGTCCACTGCCAGACCTTCAGACAATGGAAGAATGTCACATCATCCAGATCTACCGTCTGAATCGGCAAACAATGGTGTACCTATGCCATCAGTTGAAGCCAGATCTGATGCCTGTCATTAGTCATCCAACAATCATACCACTTATTGCACAAGTAATGGCAGTGTTGCACATCCTGGCCACAGGGTCCTTCCCAAATACAATGGCCCTATCTGCTGGGATGTCGAGCCTATTTTCAGTCTGGTTTTGAAGGATGTCCTCTCAGCAATGTTGACACACCTGGACACCTATATCTGGTACCCTCAACAAGAGGATTTTGCCCATGTGAAGGCTGGCTTCATTGGTTTGGCACACATCCCACGTGTGGTGGGAGCGTTGATGGCACACATGTTGCCTTGGTCCCACCACATGGCAATGAACAAGTGTACTATAACAGAAAGAGATTCCATTCCATCAATATCCAAGATGTTTGTTTGGTGGACCTCTACACATCACAGGTCAGTGCCTGGTATCTGGGTTCAGTCCATGATGCCTTCATTATGTGGAACAGCGCAATCCCCCAACTGGTGTCACAGCTGTAGCCAAAGAGGGTAAGTTGCATACGTCCTTTTGTGTGTGTAAAGTGTCTGCTGCAACAATTCCGATAAGAGGAAATCATTGTTGTACATAGGTCCCAGTCCATAACAGGGGACACTGCATACCCAAACCATCCATGGTTTTTGACTCCACTGAGGAACCCAACAGGGGAAGTCCGCTTCAATGATGCCCATGGAAATCACGGCATGTCGTGGAGTGGGCTTCTAGGCTCCTGAAGGCCAGATTTAGATGTCTGGGCAAGACAGATGAAGACCTTCTCAATTCACCCTGAAAAGTGTGTACGATCATTATGGCCTGCTACATGCTCCACAACATTTCCCTGCTGAGGAATATCTCATACATCTCAGATGAGGGGGAGCAAGCAGAGACACCAGGGGAGAATCCTGAAATGCCAAGTGAAGATGACAAAGATGAAGAGGAAGATAAAGACTTGCGGGCAGATCTCATCAATCACTACATTACCTTAGTATAAGTATGTACTGTGATGTAATTACTGTGACTGTATGAGGAACTGTAGTTGTCAGGATGTGTTGAGCAGGGTTGCAATGTACAGCCAAAGGTTGCTTGCAATGTCAGGCTTGAACATTTCACTACCTTGTTAGCTGTTTGTTTGTGTCAGTCCCACTAAATGTAAGGGACTACTGGTGTTTCATATGAGGTTTTTGTCATAGGTATTATTTTCAAGCCTAAACTCCATGTATTATTTTTATCCAGTCACCTTCGTCATGACATCTTCATGTGGGCATTTCAGAGTTGTGACATTGACAGGTATCTGATGCTGTTCTGATGTAGGAAATGGACATGGATTGATCCAGGTAATGTTGGTCACAGATTTAGGGTGTACGAGTCCTGTGCCAAAGCAACTTGGACAGTGTGTGGGTGGAAATCTGAAGTGCATATTACCCTTGTTTGATGTGATGTGTTAGGCCAATTGTCTCACATGTGTGATCATGCTTGAAATATGATAACATTGAGTGCAGTCCATGCATTTAACCTTCACATTGTGTCGACAATGATCTTGTATGACCAGGTTGGAGCTGTAGATGCGTTTCCTCATTGCAGGTGACAGTGCCTGTACCACAACACTGACATAGGTTTGTGTCATACCACCAGATGCTTGGTCATTTTAATAGGATAGGTCTATGATCAGAGACTGTTGTACCAGCCTCTGTCTGTGCCATGGTTTATATGATGTTATAAATCCTGGTTTTGGTATGTGATAAGGCTCAAGCTGGTGATAACATCCACTACTCTGTTAGCCTAGTCTACGGGATGAGGTTTGACAAAGCCCTTTCTTCTGTGGTCTGAGGAACTGTAACTTGCTATATCCACCCTGACTCAATATCATTCAGCCATTCTTGGCTATGACAGTCCAGACATTTTGGCAGCCTATGTGTTGTACAGTGCAATAACATGTTTGGTGTGACCAGACACTTGTACCAGTGTGTTGCTAGTAATCCTTAGTATGACACTACCTTCCATTACCAGCTTGTGTCGTCCTCATGTGCATCACATGGGCTTACATCTCAACATTTCAAAATGTGGAACAGAAGCAAGCAGGCAATGATTTTCTGATAGGTGAGTTTATTGACATAGGTGCAGGAAATAATAATGACATGCAATACAATAGGAAAGTGAAGGGATCAGTCATGTTTGATGTAATCATTTTAGTAGATGACACAACATTTTAAGTCCTAATTCCAGTGTCCTACTACCATAGAAAATGGAATGTGGTTGAAGAACAGTCAACAGAGTGAATATGTGACACACAAAGGAGTTCCTTCAGGAAGAAGTCACTTGCTGGCAGTGGTTGATGTCCTGCCATCCGATGTTCCTGGATTATTGGCTGGATGTCCTCTCTTGCAGGGGGGTTCTGCTGCTACAGAGGCAGGGGTGTCTGAGGCTGGTCCTTCCCTGACAGGGCCTCCCTTCCACTGACTGCCACAGCTGATGATGGGACTGGTGTTGTTTGTCCAAAGGAAGGGGTGTGGTGTTGCTCACAGTTCCTGATCAGGGTACTGCTTATCTCCCTGAACATCCCTGATAAGGAGGCCGGGATGGTGTTGGTGGGCTCCCACTTATCCAGTCACACACAATGGAAGTTCCTCTGAAGCTGCTTAATTTCCTTGAGTTTGGTAAGTACCTGGTCCTTCAAACCTTGGGATACTTGATGGCTTCAAGACTTGGCTGATGGTGTCCTGACCAGGACTATCCCCCGTGGCCCACAATATCCCTTGCATGCACTCTACCCCCACTTACCTGGGCCATTGCCACAGATTGTCCCCTACCACTGGTTCCAGGACCATTATTGTTGGAGCTGTGTTGCTGTGACTCATGATCCTGGTCTGGGGACACAAGATGTTTGTCATTGTACTAGGGACGCAGGCTGCAATGTTGATGCAACCGGGATGTGAAGACTCAATGTGGTCATGGTGAGGCTCATTGGTGTCATCTGACCAGGTTGTCCTGATGGGCCAGAACCATCCGCAACCTTCAGACGTCCAAGGGTACTGTCATCACTGAGGGCTTCATCCATGGGGGAAGTGTCTTCACTGGGCTTGGTGTTCCCAGTGGCAGCTCGACCTCTTGATGCAAGAGATACCATGTTACTGGTTGTATTGTGACATCTACCATCAATAGTTTGCAGTAACTTTTAGCAGAGGTTGTGTACAAATTGGATTTGCAGATTTTCCTTTTGTGACAGGTACACATGCTATCAATTGTATTGGCCTGACATTTGTGAAAAATGCCAATTCCATTTCAGTCAACCAGGTGCCAAATTTAGGAGTTCATTAGCACTTGGGATGCTGGGCATAGACTTACATTTTGCCACTAGTGCAGGCAAAACAATGGTGGGGCAGGATGTGGCTTTGATCATTTTAAGGCCTAGCTAACTGCTATGCAGGCAGACCCAAAACATTGTTGTATATGTGGTTGGAGTCATCATGTGGTCAGTGCATTGTGAATGTGTCTGTTGCCAATACCATTCAGGTGATGCACCTTGAGGCCTTGAGTTCTTTTTTTGTTGCACACAGGTTGAGCTGTCCTTCTTGACTACAATATTTGCATCTTGGCTCTGCTGCTCAAGATGGATCTAGGTGGTTAGCCACATCACAGAGTGTACCATGATCTGTAGCTTGTTTCCTCCCTGGTGAGTAAACTTCATTTGTGAGCTCACAGACAGATGCATTATGTCATATGGGCACTGGCCTGGTGACTGGAGTTACAGAGACTAGCCCTCCTGGGATTTACAGTCATGTTACTCCATGCACTAAACACAGTATACATAAGTTATTCTCCCAGGTTAGTACACTTCCATTGTGAGTTGGCAAACAGGGGTATTTGGGCAGAGCACATTGGGCTTGTGTTTGAAATTTGAGAGAAACAGCCTCCTGGTCTTAGCAGTCATGTCAGTCCTTGTACGTCATGCACTTGCTGTATGTCATTCCCCAGGTGAGTAGACTTCATGTGTGAATTCCCAAAGAAGGGTCTTTTGGAAAGTGCACACTGGACTGGTGGTTGGAGTGACAGTAAGGAAGCTTCCTGTGAGTTGCAGCCATATAACTACCTGTATTGCACACACTATACTGATGGTTTCCTCCCAGGTGTATATGTATATATATATAAACTATATTTAAAAAGTCAGAATATTGACAATTATTATCAAAATATTCTAAAAAACAGAAACAGATTCTATAAACAGCACAAACATTATATAAAATAATCTAAAAAAATTGCAAATTTAAATATTATTTACCAATTCAGAAACTGTAAGAAAGCTACAGTAAAAACAGTTCCTACGCTATTCCTCTACCGTACTTGAACCCACGAAAGTGTGAAATTATTCTAAAACTAATAAATCACAACAAAAAAAATAGATACAAATAGTAAACCTTTAAATAAACAAAAGCATAACACATTAAAATAAAGGAAATGTACTAATGTAACCAATGTGTTAATTGACATAAGTAATGATGTAATTATCCAATTAAAATGATTAGCAATTTTTAAATATCATTAATAATTAATTAATTGAAGCTAATACATAACTATAATTTAATTGAAATCTGAAAATATAGAACATGTAATAATAATAAATAAATAAATAATGTAATGTAAATAAAGTAATGTAACAATTGTGTCATTTACAGAATTGACTAATGATATTTAACTTATAAACAATGTAAAACATACATGAAATACAAAATCAATTACATACAACTAGAAAAGCAATATAAAAACCTGAAGAAAATGCTCTTACCTACAATATTTTGTACCATGATATTTTTGTTACTGCAATATTTTTGGGAAATATTTGTGTCAGATGATAATTTTGAGACAATATTAACTCTGTGCACCATTTTATCCCAGAAAGATCCTGAAACTTGGAAAGTAATCTAAGGGTCTCATTACAAGTTTGGCGGTCGGACCACCGGACTGCCATACTGGCGGTCGCCCAAAGCACCAACAGCCAATCGACCAACCCCCGACCGTACTACAAGTTCAAAGTCACCATGGCGGTCTGCCAATGGCAGTCTGAACCACGGCGGTTCATGTCACCAAAGTAAAACACAACTTCACATTGGATGGATTTGAAAACAACACCACTGACACACATTGCCACATCCAACATGACTGCAAAGTACTGTTAGGAATTAGGCCATGTGCGGTCCAGGTCCTGCCCAAAAGTCCGCTGCGCGGCTCTGCAGCGCTTTATGCGCACCACTTGTCATCCCCTCCTGTTCCAAAGGTGGCCATCAGCGTCGACTGCCCTGTGGCAAAGCTCATAGAGCTGCATGTTCAGGACATTGGCGGACAAGATGCACTTATCAGTGCTATTCCACGAAGGGACTACAATTCCCATGTTTTTAGAGGCAGCAGCTATCTTGGGGTGTGGCAGGCCTATAAAGCCCAGCCACACCCAAGCACTTTGCTCACTATATTGAAGACTTCGATGAAGTCAGACCTCGTGGAGGGTTCTCTGAAGAAGAACATAGTTCCTGCATGGCAGAGTGACATCCAATCGAAGCATCCTTGTTTCCATGGTGAATTAAAAAGCGAGTAGGTCGTACTAGTAGCGGTAAGGCCTTGATGAATCCAATTTTGGAGGAAGTCATTACTTTCAGACGTAAGGCGCCCTTTAGCACAATGAGCAAAGCGTTTTCAGTTTTCAGAGTACAGCAGCCTGGGCACGACGTTCAAAGGCGTTTCAAAGCACAAATGTAAAGCGCTCTAGGCACGGCAATAAAAGCGCTTTAGTCCACAGGTGTAAAGTGCTCTTGGCACGCAATTCAAGCGCTTCAGTCCACAGGTGTAAAGTGCTCTTGGCACAGCAATTCAAGCGCTTCAGTCCACAGACGGAAAGCCCTCTTGGCACGGCAATTCAAGTGCTTCAATTTACAGGCGTAAAGCACTCTTGGCACGGCAATTCAAGCGCTTCAGTCCACAGGTGTAAAGCGCTCTTGGCACGGCAATTCAAGCGCTTCAGTATACAGGTGTAAAGCGCTCTTGGCACGGCAATTCAAGCGCTTCAGTCCACAGATGTAAAGCACTCTTGGCACGGCAATTCAAGCGCTTCAGTCCACAGGTGTAAAGCACTCTTGGCACAGCAATTCAAGCGCTCCAGTCCACAGACAAAAATCGCTCTTGGCACGGCAATCAAAGCGCTTCAATCCACGGGAGTAAAAGCCTCTTGGCACAACAATCAAAGTGATTCAGGCCGCATGAGTAAAGCGCCCCCGTAGCATAACGAGCGTAGTGCTTCAGGCAAGACAAGTTAAAACGCTTCCTGGTATTTTAAGTAAAGTGCTTTCAGTTCAATGAGTAAAAACTTTTCGTCCTTTATAGTTGTGAATGTGAAAGTATTTTTTGAGATAAGCAAATCATAGTTTTCATTGTTTTTTGGAAAGCATAATATGTGAAAAGCATATTTAATTCTTTGGGATTTTCTAGGTCATGATGAAAGGTTTATGTTATGAATGCATAGATGTTACAGGATTGATATTATGAGTATGATCATAGTCCAAAGCTCTTGCCATCTCTTGGTTCTGAGGTCGTAGTTTATTCTTGTTCCATGATGATCATAGTCCAAAGCTCTTGCCCTCTCTTGGTTCTGAGGTCATAGTTTATTCTTGTTCCATGATTCAAAGAAGGGGCTTTGCCCTCATTTCAAAAGGGGTCTCCATCTGATATCGGAGACGCATTTAGTCAAGAGTCTATTGACGAGTTATATTTCTATGAAAGAGTAAGTGTATATTTGTTCTAACCTTTTCTTTTCAGATCTCTCTCCCTGCTGTTCCCTACCCTAATTCCCTTCCCCCCCGATTGGCTTCATCATAACTCTGTGCTATAATAGCTTTCTGAGTTGGTGATGCCGGAAGGTGGGTCTTCTGTTCAGCAACGTGCACATCCAGAGGAAAGCACACTGTGACAGTATACTATAAAACACCCACCTTCACACACACCACAACCCATTGCATCTCCAAAGCCAAGCACTCAAGCCAGAGTGCATTATCAAAAAAATATAACTATAGAATAGGCACCCCTCCAACTTTCCCTAAGCACATATCCCACACCCTCAACATAGTTTTATTTCCAATCACATCCATTTGTAATTCCCAAATTCATAAACTCACCATCACCTGTTAATTTCCTACTTTTGTTTTTATCACCAAAATGTCACCCCTGAAAAATCCACATTTCACTGAAGATGATTTAAGAGTCATGGTAGATGAAATCATAAGAGTAGAGCCACATTTATTTGGAGCCCAGGTCCAGGACACTACTATTTTTTTTTTGTCCTCATACACCTCACCGATAAGTCACACCTTTTTCCCCAGCAAGGTCTATTTGCCTTTAAAGCTAGCGGTGGACATATCGCCCAAGGAGGACCCTGTATCACCTGCTCAGCCCACCTGGGAGAGCCCAGTAGCCGGCCCAGATGTAAAAAGGGAAGGATTTAAATCATAGGACATAATGCTCCTTATAGAAGGGAGGGAGGAAAGGGAGAAACCCCTTCCAATAGAGGAGCCCATAGTTAACTTTTTTTTCCTTCTCCGCTCTGGTCTGCCCACCTTAAGATCTAATTTGGCTGTTTTTACACACATATCCAACCAGCTCCTGTATAGTGGTGAGGCTGCCGTCATCCATTTTACACAAATCTCTCTTCTGGCCAACAAAATAGCAAAAAACACAAAGTTACTATTGTTTCTAGACCACCCTACCATATCGCCAGACTTCCCAAAAATAATTAAAGGGAGACTTACAGAAAGCTCCTTTCCTACCATCTGTGACAGTGCACCCACTACTTCCGTCCAAAAGAAAAACACTCCTGGGCATTCCATACACATATGAACGTCCACAGCCTCCGGAGCTCCACATTTAAGACAATTCACCACCTCACCCTTCTTTATCTTCGTTAATTTCGATGGAGTGATATAAGCTCTGTGTATCACATACAAATGGTTCTTCCTTAACGGGGCGGCCTTAACTACCTCTAAACATGTTCTAAATGATTCTTGCCAACCCAACTGCCCCAATTCTTTTGTCATGACCCCTTGCCACAACTGTTCTGGCAGCTTAAACTCTCTGTCGATCTGCTCCAGAATCTCCCAATACCACCTTGCAATCTTGCAACCCTTGGGGGAGCCGTTAAAGAGATCTTTTGATAACGGGTTCTCCCCTTGACAACTCCACGAAGTGGACAATGCCCAGGAAGTCAATTGGAAATATTTGAACTTAGACAGAGTACCACCCGTCATATCACTCAGTTTTTCCCACAAGAGTAACAATGTGTCCTGTATAAGATCCCCATAGCACTCTAAACCATCATCTCTTAAAGGTTTAGCCAAAGCGTCTTTCAAACATTCTGGAGTGCCCGGTGAATCCCAAATAGGAGCTCGCTTACTATAATAATCAATCTTCATAATGGATTTCACCTGATACCAACACATAGCTGCCTCTCTCAGAACTTTTAGTCGTATTTTCTTAAAAGTTTTTGGGTCTCCATACTTAAAAAGAAACTGTTACCCTGCCCCCGGAATGTTACATATCATTGCTTTAAACCTTGCACCTACCCCTGAATCGTCCAAGGAGGTAAACAACCTTCTCGAATTCCTCAACTGGTAGGCCCATGCATATAGCTGTAAATCGGGCAATGATAAACCTCCCTTCTCTTTCCTACTCCGCAGCTTTTTCCATGCAATCCTAGGACCCTTGCAGGCCCAGATAAAAGAAGTGATAGCCTGTTGAAGTTTCTTAAGAGATCTGCCATCCATTAATAACGGAATGGCATTCTGAATAAAATTAATTTTTGGAATAAGAAACATTTTAACCAGATTTACCCTTCCCAGTACTGTCAGTGGCAAGTGGGCCCAGCCCTTCATTATATTAATGCAATCTGCCACCAATGCTCCTTGGTTTTTCACCACTAACTTCTCAATATCATGTGTAATTAATAACCCTAAGTAGCGTATTTCAGCCTTCCCTTGCCAATCCTGATTCCATACCATGATTTCCGACTTCTCTGTATTGACCTCATAGCCAGAGACCAAACCAAAGTCCTCTGCTAATCTTCGTAGTGCTGGGAGGGCAGTTGATAAATTAGTAGTAAATACTATTATTCATCTGCATAGTGTGCAATTTTCCTCTCCCACAGTTCCCATTTAAAAGCAACTATTTCAGGACACTGTCTTATTTTCCTGGCAAAAGGTTTGATATACAGATCAAACAAGAGCGGGGACAATGGGCACCACTGGCTAATTCCCCTCGAAATCCAAAAGCAGTTTGTTAGTTCTCTGTTAATTAAGATTCTAGCTGAGGGGTCAGAATAGATCCGTTTAATGGCCTAATAGAAATTATTTCCTATATTATACCTATTCAAAACCTGAAATAAATAACTCCAATTGACCCTGTTGAAGGCTTTCATAGCATCTAAAGCTATAACCCCCAAAGGGATCATATAAGTGATTGCCAGATCTATTGCCCCTATCAAGGTATGGGTAAGCTCATGTAAATACCTTCCCTTAATAAACCCCTTCTGATCCATATTAATTAAATCCTTCACCACCAAAGGTACCTACCTGAAAGAACCTTTGCAAATAGCTTATAATCTGCATTCAGCAGTGAAATGGGTCTATATGACTCACACCGAGCCAGGTTTTTACCCGGTTTCAAAATCAATGATATTACTGCCTCATTCCAGGATGCCGGAACAGGGGAGTCATTCACAAATACCTCAGAGAACAACTTTAAGAAAAAGGGCATTAATGCCTGCTCTAAGACCTTATACAATTCCCCTGGAAGACCATCTGGACCTGCGGCCTTACCCCCCTTACTTCCCCTCAAAGCAGCTGCAATTTAATCTGGGGTGATAGGCCTATTCAACCAACGCCGCTGCTCTATAGATAGACTGGGAAGAGTATCATCCGCCAACCAAATTTGAACCACCTGCTCAGTAACCTCAATCTCTTCTGTATAAAGTTGAGAAAAGAATTGTCCAAAAGCATTCTTAATTTCCCCACTCTCTCTCGTCCTCTGGCCCTGCTCTACCTCAATTTCCTTTATTAAGTTTCTAACTTGGGCCCTTTTTGCTTTCCAGGCTAGTAATTTCCCTGAGTTTTCCCCACTTTCAAAATGTGCCAGGTTACTTGCCTCCCATCGCTGCATTAATCTTGTTTACAAAAACGCCTCCACTTGGGATTTCAGGACATCTAATCTTTGCTGCTTAATCCGCTTCTCATCTTCACCTATAGTCATCATTAGGAGTTCCCTACAGACTTTCATCTCTTCCTCCAGAAGCTCTAACTAATCCCTATACCGCTTGCTCTTATAACTGGCAATATTAATAAGAATCCCTCGTATCACCGCCTTATATGTATCCCAAACCACATCAAAAGGGGCAGAACCCATATTCACCTTAAAAAACTCCTCTATTTCTGCACATAGCCTAATTCTGACTTCTTCATCTAATAATAAGGAGCGATCGAACGTCCACCGACTCGCCACTTTCTCTCTCGCTAAATTCATATTTAATACCACTGCTCCACGATCCGACAAATGCAGAGGGAAATACTCGATACTAGCTATCGCACCACGCCATGTCTGTTCTACCAAGAAGTAATTAATACGTGACGCGTGGTTATACTTCTTATTATTATATGAAAAAACCTGATGAGGTCCCACCCTATCTCTCCACCAGTCCTCCAATGCCCGTTCCTTCATCATCTTTCTCAAAAACTGCTGAGACTTTGAGTTAATTACTGATCTACATTTGGTTGATCTATCCAATTTATTATCTAGTACAATGTTGAAGTCCCCTGCCATTAACACTAGATCCGAAAAATCCAGCAATTGACAAAACAGTTTCCTAAGAGGCTCAATATCATCGGTATTGGGACCATAAAACCCAACCAGGGTGACCGGATTTCCAAATACCTTAGCCTTAATTATTACCCACCTCCCTGCAGTATCTACACTGACTTTTAATTAATACTACAGGATCGCCCTGATGTTTAAACACTATGGCCACCCCTCTAATGTGGGAGCCTTGTTAAGTACATACACAACAACAAACCAACTTCTGTTTCCCAAATAAGACTTTACACTCTTCACCCGTTAGATGCGTTTCTTGCAGTATCAAAACCTGGGCAGGTGAGTACCTCAAATACTGTATGATCCTATCTCTCCTACCACTCACCCTCAAACCATTCACATTCCAAAACAGTATTTGAAGTGTCCTCTGGGAATAAACTCCTTGGGCTACTTCTTCCTTATACATGTCATGCGGGTTGTCTAATAAACAGAGGTGTACAGGACTTTTTTCTTTTACCGCTATCTCTCCCCTCTAATCCCCCCCGTGCTCCCCACACCCCGCCTAGCGTGCTCCTTCTCCGCCACCCAGACCCATCTTCGGCTCCCCCCTCTTGTGCACCCCTACCCCCCCTCGTGCCCCCTCAACCTCCCAAGAGAACCCCCCAATTATTCAGGTCCATGACCCGATTTTAGACACCGCTCGGCCCTCCTTCGGCAACACAGATTACTTCTTGACACCTCCATCTTTGATGGTCCCCAGGAGCTCATTCGCTGCTTCCATCTCTCTAATGTTATACATTTTATTATTGTACATAATCTCGAGCGTGGCAGAAAACTTCATCTGTACCGAGGCTCCAAGTTTCCTGAACTCTTCCATCCGCCTTCCTAGCTCCCACTGCCTGTTTAAGGTCACACTTGACAGATCAGACCTAACCTCAAACGAAAAGTGATCCCCCTTTAAGGTTTTCTGTTTAAGCGCTGAGGACAAGATTTTCTCTTTCAAAGAATAGGTTTGAAAATGTATCAAAATCTTCATAGGTTTAAGACTACCTGGCCTTTTCTTAAAGGGGTCTCTATGAATTCGAAGGATATCCCCTGCTATTTCCTCCAGCGACTCTTCCAGTGAAAGCGCGTCCTTAAGAAGGGAGCTCAAAAACATTTTTAAGTTTCCACCTTCCACATCCTCCCGCACATTCAACACTCTCAGATTGTTTCTTCTTGAGTTGTTCTCCAATCGTTCCAATTTACTCTGAAGAGCCTGCTCATTTCCCTTCAACAAGTCAATTTCTTTTTTGTAGTCACTAATTTCCACTCTTATTTCCCCCACCGCCTCCTCCAATGCTTGTGTTCTTAGTACCAAAAGATCACATTTTTTCTCCAGGGCTCCATCCCTTGATTAGTTTCAGATATGGTGAAGCCCTTTTTAATGTCTGCTGATAAGTTTGAGAGCACAGCCTCAAAAGAGGAGCCAAAACTACTGTAAAGACCTGCAGAGCCGGCACTGGATGACCGTGGGGGGGGGGGAAGCAGGAGTCTCACCCCCGTGAGACATATTGACCAATGAAAAAACACTCTGGGGGACAGTTCCTTCCTTATCCAAGTCTTTACCAACCTTCTGGCGGTCAACTAGAGTCCCTTGGACCATTGCAGGTAGCTGCTGACTACCAGGAGAATGTCTCCCACTTTGGGAGCTATCTTCCCCTCTTGCCTCCACCTCCAGCTCTTGAAGCACTCCCATTCATCTCACTTTCCGAAATCGCCAAATTGTCAGGGGATTTAACTTTTAAAAAGGTTTTTGCCGATGGAGTCAATTTAGAGCTTCCTGTTTTTTTCTGGGGTTTTATACTTTTAAAGCATTTAAAGGGCTTTAAACCACCAACTCGACTCCCCTCCCCAGTATCCAACTTAGCTTGTGGCAGACTTTGCCTTGCAAGAGGGGTATGACGCCTCATAGGATCCACTTTCCGCTGCTCCTTAATCAACTGACTCTCCTCCCTCTCCTCGCATCCACTGTCTCTTACCTTCTTCTGAGGTCCTAATAAGCCGGAGAGAGGATGAGTTCTGGAGCTGCTCACCACTCTCATCAAGCCTGCAGCTTCTGTGTCTCCGTTAAACAGCCTATCAGTGCTGACTCTGCCAGCTTTGACCCAGAAGGGGAGTCTGGCAGCTGCTCGCCTGGAGCGACCCAGTTCCAGGCTGGCCCTCAGCCAGCACAGCCCGTAAGATACGCCAGGCCCCCCCACAAGGCCCTCTCTCTCCTGCTGGGGCGCTCCCATTCACTGCAATGGGAGCGCAAAAAGCCGAGTTAGTCGACCCCACATGGAGAAAAAAATAAAATAAATCAACAACAATACAGCCTCCGAGCGCCGGAGGTTACTAGAAACATGTGGAGGCACCGGGGGAATGCTAGCTTGCCCCCCCCGGGATTCAGGACTCCGAAGTGACGGAGGTGCCGGTAGCGTGCCGCGGAGCCGGTGAGTGCCTCAGCGCGCAGCCCGCACGGCAGCCACCATGTTCTCCGATAGCTACTCCCAGGACACTACTATTGTTCTTTAGGGTGTTATAGGAATAGTGCAATGTATACGTCTGAAGTGAAATACATTCCCTACTGCTGTTTAGGTTGAAGTGGGAGTTGTACATTTTATTCATCAATATTATTTGAATTTGTTTGTTAAATTTGTACTGTTAATTTTGGCTTATTTACTGTTTTCAATCAAAATTTTATTTTTATGGGGTTTAGTTGTTTGACATGGTTTTAAGTTGATTTTTTGTTGGAGATATATCTATTTTTTAATTGTTCTAGCTTTTTACATTAGTATTTCTTAATGTTGAGTTTATTTTTACTTTCATTTTTGTTTTCTTGTTTTTCCTTTTTTAATACAATTTTCACCATTGTATTTTTTTGTGTAATTCAATATTTCTGTGTTATTTAGTAACTATTAAGTAATATTATTTTATTTAACAATTACATAGCATAATGTATTTTTCATGCTTTACTGAAAATGAGCATTATGTACATTTTGTGTTTTTAAACTTTCTAGTTATTAGCATTTGTTTTAATTGATTTAATTTAGTTTTATAATATTTATGATATTTTTATTTCTTTACTTAAACTAATTTGTACTATATTTTTAAAACTTTTCTTTCTAAACTTTTAGTGTGTGTATTATATTTTGTAATAATTTTAAAGATATATGCCTACCTATATAGCCTTAATAGTTAGTACCACAATATTTTGTAGATGATGTTTTTGTAATTTACATTGTAAGTATGTAATGTTGCGGCATGGAGGCCCACCACCTTTTACATCGTAGATGATGCTCTCTTGACCACAGATGAAGATGACCCCTGCATCTTTATATGGCTGGACCCCTGAGCTTCCTTTGTCACATTCGACCATCACACCTTCATACACATCCTTAAGTGGTGAATGGGATCATTCTGCAAATGTCCTTTACTGGTTTTCTCCTCACAAGTTTTTCAAAAAAGTCAGTTTGTTCACTTGGGCCCCTAGCACATGTGGAATCTCCCAGGATTCCGATCTGTCTTCTGTCATCTCCAACCTTTACATGAAGCTGCTTGGTGCTCTATTCACAGATAACTGCATCAAGATTTTCCAATCTGCCAATGATACACAACTCTCCTTGAAAGTCTCCTCTGCTTCAGACATCCAGGGCCATATTTATACTTTTTGACGCAAAACTGCGCTAACGCAGTTTTGCGCCAAAAAAATTAGCGCCGGCTAACGCCATTCTGATGCGCCATGCGGGCGCCGTATTTATTCAATGACGTTAGCCGGCGTTAGCCGCCGGCGCTGTCTGGTGTGCGTTGAAAAAAACGACGTACACCAGGCAGCGCCGGCGTAGGGGGAAAATGGCGTATGGGCGTCCACAAATGGTGCAAGTCAGGCTGAGGCAAAAAAATCGCCACAACCCGAATTGCGCCATTTTTTTACGACGCCCATCCTCCATTGAAATGACTCCTGTCTTAGCAAAGACAGGAGTCATGCCCCCTTGCCCAATGGCCATGCCCAGGGGACTTCTGTCCCCTGGGCATGGTCATTGGGCATAGTGGCATGTAGGGGGGCACAAATCAGGCCCCCCTATGCCACAAAAAAAAATTAACAAAAATACTTACCTGGACTTACCTTAATGTCCCTGGGGTGGGTCCCTCCATCCTTGGGTGTCCTCCTGGGGTGGGCAAGGGTGGCAGGGGGTGTCCCTGGGGGCAGGGGAGGGCACCTCTGGGCTCATTCTGAGCCCACAGGTCCCTTAACGCCTGCCCTGACCCAGGCGCTAAAATCCGGCGCTAATGCGGGTTTTTTAGACCCGCCCACTCCCGGGCGTCATTTTTGCCCGGGAGTATAAATACGACGCATATGCATCGGAGTCATTTTTTAAGACGGGAACGCCTACCTTGCATATCATTAACGCAAGGAAGGTGTTCACGCAAAAAAATGACGCTAACTCCATGAACTTTGGCGCTAGACGCGTCTAACGCCAAAGTATAAATATGGAGTTAGTTTTGCGTCGAAAAAAACAACGCAAATTCGGCGCAAACGGAGTATAAATAGGCCCCCCAGTGCTGCAAACACTGCTTGCACATCATCCAGCCCCTTTCTGAGGCTCAAGGCAACCAAGACAGAATTACTAATATTTGTCAAGAACAACAAACAAGATACAGTTCAAACCTGTCTCAATGACATGAAGCTTGCTGGCTCTGAACTCCAATGCTTGCTGAATCTCAAATCACTTGGATTCACCCTGGACATGAACCTCTCACTCAGGGAACACACTGCCAAGAAAATAAAGGCAGCCTTTTATCAGGTCACCCTTCTTAAGAAGGTCCAATGGTTTCTTCCAGAAAGCGACTTCAAAACTGCTGTTCAAGCCACTATTCTCTGGCATCTTGATGATGGTAATGCCCTACTCCATGGCCTGCCAGACTCCACACTAATACCTCTTAACGGGCATTCTACGCGACACAGCATGCCGCATCCCGGACATAAAGAAATATGGTCACATTGCCCCCAACCTCACTGAACTCCATTAGCTTCCCTTGCCAGCCTGAACCATCCTCACAATTGACTACATAATTTACAAAGCCATCACAACTTGCACCTCTGCTCATTTTGCAGACAAGTTCACCATCTCTGGATTGTTCTTATTACCCTAACAGACAAGACACCATTCAGACTGCAGACTAAGAAGTGAAAAAAAACAAGACAACAGAAATTTTCCATTTATGCACCCAGGATCTGGAAGAACATCTCTGTGTCAATCCAATATGGCTCAACGCTGCAGCAATTCACTAACTGTTCACAACTCAGCTCCCTCTCCTATTTCTCACTGACTTTAATCTTGCTTTTCACCATTTACAGACTTTCACTGCATCCTGGTTATATTTGCACTATAAACAAATATACACATATTGAGAAAGTAGACTATTAGTTGGGGTAGACGGTGGTCCACCACAAGTTATAATGCCACTTCTCTTGTTAGATCCAGTAAAGCTTTCAATAATTTAAACTGGAGCTCACCCCTGGCACAGAGCAGACCAGCTTAACTTCCTAAAATGTGCAAAGCTTTTAGAAGTACTAAAATAGTCTTATAGTCAAAAACACAGCACAATAAAAATCACACTCCAATTTCTAAAAAATAGAGAAAATGTTAATAAACAAAATGACACTACGACTACAAAAATCTGATAAGGGGAGCCGTAAATATGAATGTATACATTTTCAGTAAGAATAGTGCCAAACATGGACAACTGGTCTTGCTAGAACAGGGTGCAGCCACTGGTTAAGGCCAACCATGATTATTCGACTGGCAGATACAGGGACTGGGTTTGTCTTGGTCAAAGAGTTACCTTCTTTTCTTAGAATAAATTCTGGTCATCACCGGGTCATCAACAGGACCATCAGTGTCAACGGTAACAGGCAGAAACTGAAGAAGGGCTCGACTGTGATAGGCTGCAGAAGGATGGGGACCCGCTACCGTAGTTGATGTGACAATCAGGTTCTCGCTGCCTATGGTGTTGAAGAAGCTATGGGAATGAGTCAAAATGTCCTTGACAACAGAAGATTTCAATGTCGAGCAGATAACCTAGAGGGAGCTACAGCAAATTTAGGCCCACTGGCAATGCAGCATTGTTGTATTGGCTTTCAGGTTGGTCTCAGTTCCTCAATACTTCTCCAGGCAAAAAGTTTCCAGAAACGTTCTAATTCACGGCTTTTAGGGATAGGCAAAAGGAGTACAATCCGACAGTATCCAAAGTTTCCAAGACCTCAGGTATAGCACTTCGGGGGCAGGATTAACTCCAAAATTAGCCATTAGAAGGGTCAGGGCAAGTCCAGTTGAATTTGGTCAAGTGGGCCCTTTCAGAAAAGTGGCCTTCTTGCAGCATTTGTGTTCCTGTAGTTTAACAGGAGGTCATCCAACTGATCCTTGGAGTCCACTTCTTAGCCCTACGCTAGAGTTGGAGGAGCCCCAGTCCTTTAGATTGTCCTCATGGGTCTCGACACCACATGCAGTACTTCTTCTGTCTTCTACATGTCCAGTAGCGATCTGAAGAAGGTAGCTAGGGTGCCACACTGCCTGGCAGTAGCTTGTGGGTGGGATGACTCTTAGCCCCTCCCTAACTAATAGGAAAAATCTCCTAGGTGTAACTCTATCCATGTTTGCTGGTTTCTCATTGTGCCTTATTGAAAACAATCCCCTCTCTACCTAAAACCAAGATGAGAGAATTTTTGCTCCCTTGTGCAGAGCTCCCGTGCCCATCCCAGAAAGGGGGCAAGGAAAACAGACATAACCTCCCTCGAGTCACTTTTCACAGTTCTGAGACAGTGTCCCCTCCCACTGGATTGATTAGTTTACAAGCCCTAGGTATACTTTGTACTACATACTGGTGACCAATAGGTAAATTAAAATGCCAATTAGGAGTATAGTCAATTTCAATATGTTTTAGGGCTCAAAGCACATGCACTGGGACCTGATTAGCTGAGCCGCACTGCAGAGTAAATAAACAGCAATAAAATCCTGAGTGGGTGGTGTACAAGAGCAGATGCTGCCCAAAGATATGGGAGAAGATTTGCAATCAGTGGAATGTGAATAAGGTCCAGATATGTTGGATCTCTAGTCTTCCTGGAAAAGAGGTGGTATGTTCAAGGGACAATGTGAGAGACTCAGACAACGAATGATGATACAACAGAAGGATGGATGGGAAAGGAAGGGTTGCTTGAGGGTAAAGTTAGATATATGGCAGGTGCAAATTTGAAGATGGTTGTGGTATTTGAAATGTCTATAAAAAGATATGTTAAAACAGCAATAAAATCTAGCAAAAAGTGTGGTTGACTAAGCACAAAAGGACAAAATTGTGTCATGGTGCAAGAGTCCCTGTGTTGTGAGGATGGCACCTTCCTACAGAAAACATTTGCAAGAGGTGTTTTCCTCTTTCTATGACTGCTGCAGAATGTACAATGTTTAATAAAGATAATTTTATTAGAAACAGACCAGTTGATGCAAACCCAGTTGAGCTCCAGAAGTAGCAACTTATAAACATACCACATTTACTTGAGCAAGGACCTAGACAACACTTAAACTCAACCAATATGGCTGTGCAGTCCAAAAAATGATTTGATAAAATTTGGGAATTTCTACCTCCTACATTTTGAGCAATCAAAACAAAATCTAATCTAAATACACTATGCCTAGCTGTTTGACAGGTACTTTGTCTTGTGGAAATTTAACTCACCAAGGATCTATGAAACCAAAGGCCGGATTGAGGGTGATAGTAAGTATTGCTGTCTTGGGTTGCCTCTTATTTTTTCTTCATGCATCCATCCCCGATGTCTGCAAGAAATCAAAAGTTTCTCCCATAGTAATTGGACCCTTAGAGTGGACAGCTAAAGAGTAATGTTGTTGCAGAGCCGTCACCTGATCAGCTATAGTAATTAAGATACAAGTCTCTAGTCCCAAACACTGCACTGACCTACATTATTGATTCTCTCTTGGGAATCAATAATGGAGTTGATAAGTCCTAGATTTAAAGCATGCCTCAAAAAGATGGCCACTCCTCTGCAAGCCACATTAGCAGAAGCAAACAAAGTCTGTGCAATCCATTTAGGCAATAACAGTTTAGGACAGGTAGATTTTAGGTGGGTTTCATGGAAACATACAGCACATTGGGTTTAAAAGAATCTAACCCACCCATAACAGCTTAAAATGTACATTTGTTATTCACCTCATTAAGAAATATTTTAAGAATTCCTCCTATAGTGGACCCCTATCTTGCAGCAGAGACTAATGTTTCTGTGGAAATCGGAAATCACATCCTATAAGATACTACCATGTTTCTATATATTCTTCCCATGTATACCCTCCACCTATCTCTCCATCTATGACACCACTCCCCTACACTTCACCTCCACCCCTCTCCCACTCCAGGGAAATAGAAGACCCTCCCTCCATTAATGAGTGTCATGGAATAGCACCAAAGCATAAACCGGTAAGGAAAGGGAACATCATAACATCAGGAACAAAGGAAAAATTAAAGGAGAAAGAAGAAAAAGCCTCCATTCCATGACAAGTTCCTAGCCTCCAAGTGACCTGAGTAAATCAATATTCAGAGAACAATGCAGCAATAAATTGATAAATGAAGTGCCAACTAGGCAGCTGCATCATTTTGTAAAGTCTTACTCAAAGTCTTACACCAAATCAACAGTAATAAAGTCTTGAAAACCCCCCTTGCAAAGAACTTTTATCTTAGGTTGCTGGACTAGTGTATCCTCCAACCCAACTGCTTTAAAATAATCCAACATGTTCTTAAAAATTTCTATCTTCTACCTGAGACAAGAGTTCTATCATAAAAGACCTGTAAAGAAATTTAATTGAAGAGCCAAATGAGTTCTGCTGTACTGCTTTGGACAGAATTTGCTCTTCAGTGCAATAGTCTGAACATTAACCAGTACTGTATGAGGGTAGATAGGATGGGGGTTACGAATTTGGCCAAAGACTTAGTGGATCCTCACAGAAGAGAAAACTGTAGTGAAGGTAGGCAATATGTACTTTTTTAGGAACTACACTGTGCATGGAATCATCCTACAGTAAAAAAAATTTAAATCGATGTGCCAGTAAATCAGAGTTTCGAACATTAGGAAAAAATTTCCAATTCAGTCTGTTTGTCTCTAAGGTCTTTGATTAAGTCAACAACACTCCCCGGGTACCATGTACTCCTGAACAGCATGTACCCCCCATCCTTATACCACCTCACAGTACTCTTACGTGCACCAATACACCCTGAACCCAATACCCTCTCTTGCATACCACACCTCCCCTCTACCACTAATCCCACACAGGCCCACCAAGTGCACGGATATCTCTCACTGTAGCAAGTACTACAACTATCACAAGGCACCACTCCCCACCCTTGTATAACTGCTAATTCCACTCCACAACAGGACACCTGCACACATAACCATGTCACCCCCTTCACTTACAAGATGCTTGGACTGCTCACTAGTACATGGCAATGACAGCATTGATGACCACAACCTTCTATACTACAAGCATACAACAGCACTATCCATCAGCCCTTATACATTGCCAGCAGCCAAGCAGCTGTCATTGCTATCACTGGAAAGCATATCAACGCTATGATTGCAAACAACCACGTGAACAACAAGTCCATTTCAACAATGTAACACACTTTCTCTCCATCCACAAGTATCCCTATGTGAGAAAACAGGGCTGATTGCAGAGGCCCCATAACTTTTTGCCCCCATTTTCCACTTTTTGCTGGTGTTTTCCTGACTTTAAAGGTGCCCTGGGTACTGCTAACCAGTCCCAGGGCCTGTGCTCTTTGTAAAATGGATATGCAAATTAGGCTAATTATAAGTGGCTAAGTTAACCTACCTATAAGTCCCTAGTATATGGTAGGGCATGTAGGTTTAGGGACCACAGCATAGGTGGTGCACACCTAGGTGCATTGCTGAGGTGCCCAGTGCCATTTTAAAAGCAAGCCTGCCTTGCTGGCTGCTTTTAAATTAAAGTTATATGCAAATTCGACTTTGGAATTAAAGGTACTTCCAAAGTCTTAAACTACCTTATTTTTACATATAAGTCACCCCTAAGGTGTGCCCTATGTGCCCCTAGGGCTGGGTGCCATGTAACTATAAGCAGGGACTTTATAAAAATAGATTTATAAGCCCTGGTGAGGTAAAAACAGCCAAATTCGTTTTTCCCTCATTGAAGTAAATGGCCTTCATAGGCTAGAATGGGCAGACTTTATTTTAAATTTTAAAGTCTCCTTAAATGTTGCATACCAAGAATTTGGTATCAAATTAATTGTTGTAATAAATCCTACAACTTCCAGTTGTTGGATTTAATATAACTAGTTCAGGTAAAAAGTTTAGACTTTACCTAAAAAGTTGCCAATTTCAGCTCTGCATTGTTTTTGCTGCTGTGCTCTGATTGGCCAGCCTGCAGCAGCTTCTGCCAGGCTGCCTTGATGAGGTGTGAAGTGGCCAGGCTTCACACAAAGGAATGTGCTTGGGGGAGAGAATCTCCCCTCAGCAGATGGTGAGGCAGGAAGGGGGAGGGCTGCCAAACTGGTCTTCAAAGGCAGAGAAGGACATTTGCAGCACCCAGCAACACCCCCACATCCTGCAACCCCAGACAGCTAGGTGCCCCCTTGATTAGATTAGGAGAGGGCAGGAGAGGGGTGTGTTTATGATTTTTAGCCACACCAGTGGGTGGGCTCAGCCAGATGTAACCTCCAAAAATCAGATTCATCCATGTTGGATTTTTAGAGACTGTTGCCTTCTGGGATGGATTTTTGCCACACTTCCCAGGAAGTGGTCATCACAGGGGGACGACCCTGTCCCTGATTGGAGAACCAGGGCCCCCCTGTTTTTCACCCAGGAGCAAGGATAAATCTGGCAGACCTGCACCCACACCTCAGATCCCCTCCAGAATTCAACAAGAAAGGAACTAAAGAAGAAGAAGGACTGCCCTGCTGGACCCCTGGCCTGCACCTGGACCCTGCACTCAGAAGGACTGCACCAGCTGCACACTTGGGCTTCACCACAAGAAGGACTTTGCCTGGCTTCAACTGATTCAAGGAGGGACTCCCTGTTTGCTACAGGTGAAAAATTGCTAACCAGAGTCCCCTGCACCAACTCCTGAAGAAAGCGACCAGCTGACCACTGTCCAGTGGCCAAAAAGGAGTTTGCGCCAGGTGCATTCTGGGAGTTGAAGTCCGCACCCCCCAAGGACCATCACAGAACTTCTGGACCCTTGGGGTGAGCTGTGGACCCCAAAAGAACCTTAAAAGAACATCTGGGTGAAGCCCCAGAAGTTTGGAAAAGATTTGAGAATTTTTGGAAAAAAGCTCCAGAGAGGGACCGACCCGCCGCGGAAATTCTAGCCGGCTTGCCTCAACCGCGACCCGGCCTGACTTCGTGGTTCGTCCCGGTAAAGAAAAACATCCAAAAAAGAGACTAAGTCCGAACGTAAAAAGTTGACCGGGACCTCCCAGCCATCGTATCCGAGAAGGGCTCCATGGACGTCGGATCAAGATCCAGGTTTACCCCGGTCGAAGGATTTTCATCTCGAAAAAACGACTAAGTCCGAAGGTAAAAGTCTCCACCGAGGAAACCCACATCGCGTATCCGGACAAGGGCTCCAGGAGGTCGGATTCAACTGGCAGGTTCGTCCCGGTGAAGAAAAACTTCAAAATAAAGACTAAGTCAGAAGGTAACTTTTTAACCGAGGCCTCCCGCGACCTGTAGCCGAGCAGGGCTCCATTGCGGTCGGCCTGAAAGTTTGACTTTGCCCCGGTCGAGGTGCAACCAGATGACCCGATTGGCGCTTTTTGTTTCTAAGCGCTAGAAAAGTAATAATTCTTTAAAAATTCATATCTCCGGTTCCCCTGAACCGATTTTAATCGTTTTTGTGTCATTTTAAAGATAAAAATATAAACTATTTTTATAAATTGGTTTTGGATTTTTAAACTGTTTCCTGTGTTTTATTTAATTACTGTTTTGTGATATTTGAATGCTTTACACTTTGTCTCCTAAGTTAAGCCTTGACGCTCGTTGCCAAGCTACCAAGGGTTGAGCTGGGATTAATTTACTGAGACCTAACTGTACCTATGTGGAGGTTAGTGGCTTGTTGCTAGGTGTAGGTACCTACCTGCCGTACCAATAACCCATTTTCCAACACCCTACTACTGCCATTCAACAGTGGAGGCCAGAGACGGTCAGCCTCATGAATTTGGTTTATTGAGGACTACAACTCTGGATGTCTGGAAAGGGACGCCTCACCTGACCCATCCGGGATGACTGGTCAGTCCACCACCACCAGCCTCGCCCTGCCCACATCTGAGTCCCCCACCTCTGTGGCTACTACAGAACATGGAACCCCTTCTCCTCAAACCTGTGTCCCAAGGACATATCAATCTACAAGGTGCCCCACAGCACAGAGACCTGAGTTGACCACTAACATCCAAGACAATAAGGCTCCTGGTGTCAGTGGGAGTGGGCACACTTTGCCAGGGTCACAGGGGGAAAGGGGAAGTGGGAGGGCAACTGTGGGTCAAGGGATGAGGCACCAATGGGACACGAATGGCCAGGATGCCATCTCCAGAGCACTGGGAGAATACCAGCGATCCTGGGACAGGATGGGTCAAATACTGACACCTTTGCAGGAGAACCAGAGGCTGCAGAGGGAATACCACCAGGAGGCCATGCAGCAGTAGCAGGCACACAATGCCGCTATGGTACCATTTGTGGGTGATCACTGAACTTACCAGCATCCTGCATGCGTCCTCCACCCACCAGCAGGTCCCTACCAGTAGCCATCTATATCTGCCACAGGATGTGTCATCATTGTCACCAGTACTATTTAATGTGAAAGATATAAATTCAAATGCACATATGGGTATCAATAAGTCTGACAGATGGACAGATGTGTCAGGAACGTCCAGCAGGAGTGTCATGACATCTTTCCTGTACTGTAACACTGTGCCAGTGGTGCCAAAAGTCATGTCAGAAAGCAGAGTGGAACCACACATCTGACCTGTAGATATATCAAGATAGGGTAAAGCTTCAATAATGTCTCCCATGCTGGCCATCCAATACATATACAGGACTTAATGTAATCCACACGAATCATGTTGCAGTGGGAAGGTCACCACATATCAACAAGGTAGGTCTGTAGGTCACACACATGCAGAGTAATAGAACCATTCTCCATAGCCAACATCACCAACACAAAACCTATCTTGCAATGTCTAAAACAGGTAGCTACCAGAAAGCACCTTTGGGAACAGTGTGGATGGGTAGCTGGACTATTATGTGAAAAGATTAGGCCAGGCCATTGACATCCAAACTTCAGTCTTGAAACCATGCAACATAGGGAACTCTATGCTGAAGTCATGCCATGCCAACAGCAAGTACCACATGGCTTTGGCAGTATAGCAGTTACACCTCCCTTGATGGTAAGTCAGCATCCCATCAGAATGCATAAAACAGATGGATAGATGTAGAGCACTCATATCCCCTGATGCAAAACACAAGGAGGGACATTGTCACAAGTCAGACACGATTAGAGGTTCCATTAACTTTAGACCACACATATTTGGCACTCTTTGGAAGAATTGCTGAATCAACTCAGTCCTAAAGTCAGCTGCATCCTTCTCATCTGCCTCCTAGTCAGTTCCAACATCATCAGCCAGAGCAACTGTCCGGCTGCCAACTCCTCCTCATCCAACAGTGGAATGTGTCTTCTCAGGGCAAGAATTTGAAGCATGAAACATGCTACAATGATTTGACAGACTTTCTGTGGTCTGTACTGTAGGGCACCTGCGGACACATGTAGGCATCTGAATCTTGATTTCAGTAGCCCAAATGTCCTCTCGATTACATGCCTCATTCGGCTGTGAGCCTCACTGTAACTGTCCTCCCCATCTGTTTTAGGGTACCTCCCTGGTGTCAGAGGCCAGGGCAGGTTGGGGTAGCCAGAGTCACCTGTGTGCACAAAGGTACAAATCATTAGGGAACTATGGTAGGCATAGAGCTGACTGTGAAGTGAAGTCGCATAGACATTAGACATAGACAGTTCTACACTTACCAATGAGCCAGGCCCTCTCTCTCTGTAGTCATGACATCACTTGTGGGACACTGTTGTTCCTCAAGATGTAAGAATCATGTACAGATTCCAGAAACTCTGCTGTCAGATGGGATATGTATTGGTCGGCAAGACACACCACCTGCACATTGATCAAACAGGGATTCTTCCTATTCCTGGAGACTTGCTCATTGATCCGGAGAGTAACCAAAGCGATGTGGTTGCCATCAATGGCCCCTGTTACATGTGTAACGTGTGCAATGTCGTAAAAGGCAGACTTCACAGTGTACAGATCAGCATGTTGTGGGAACCTGATATAGCTGTTCAGGTCCTTGAGTAAGGCATCCACTACATCCTGTAACACAAAACTGAACATTGGCTGTTACATTCCTGCAGCCAGTCCCACTGTCACCTGAAAAGATCCAGAGGCAAGGAAATGCAGGACAGATAACACCTGTACTGTTGCTGGGATGCTCTAGGAATTATGTATGGCTGGCAGGAGATCTGACTCCAACTGGGTACATGGTTCCCTGATGATCTGATGGTTGAGATGATACTTCTGTATACTGTGTCTTTCTTCCATGGTAGCAAGGTCAACTAGGGGCCGGTAGACTGGTGCATTTCTCAATCTTCCCACTGGATGGTATCTAGGCATAGGACAGAACAAATTTCAGGACATCTATTACACTGTTGTTACTAAAGTACACCATAGAAGTGGAATACAGGACCAGTCATGTAAGGTATATGAAACCTGACACAGGAAAACAGTTATTCACAAACTACTCAACTGGTTGTCAATTCCATTGCTATACTTGTCACAAGGGGTCTGTACAGAGATGAAAGTCAGACATAGTAAACTTGTCCCTAAGTCGGATACAGTTATCAAACATCCACACATTGAAAACATAGTACATCAGACATATTGGCAGGTGACATTCACTTCACTAGTGAGTTCACACAATTCGACATTGTACATCAAGCAACTAGTGATTAACATCAAGCTATGATGCACTAGGATGACATAGAAATCTTAAAAATATGTAAAATGGCAGCCGCCTCTCCTGCATGCAGAGGACAGATGGAAGTGACCTAATTCTGCCGGCATTAGTCGTCATGGCGGTAGGAGGTCGGAACTGCAGTGCAACTCCTCATTAGTTAAAATTGATGTCTATGGGAAACTGGGGCCAATGATGATCACCACCATCGGTGACGGTCATGACTGCGGTGTCCGTGACTGCGGTGTCCGTGACTGCCATTTTCTATAGCCCAGCCACCTTAACTCCTGAAACTCGAGCAAGCAAGACCTCCACTGCATGAGCTACTGTGTTCTGTATCTGGAAGCCACAATGGCACATCCTGCAGGAGATAGGGCCCCAGCCTTCACCCCAGAGAAACTTGAGAAACTGGTGGAAGGGATCCTACCCCTGTATGGACAATTGTATCGGGCTCCAGATAAACAGGTCAGTACAAAGTGGAATGCTTTTCTGCTAGGGTGGTATTTGACGGTGAAGGTGTGTGAATATTGAGATGGCATGATTGACTGCAGGGGTTGGTTGTATGTGTGATATTACCTTATTGTGGACTATGTATGAGCATGTGCTGTGCATGCTGTGTGTAGGCCACTGCTGTACGTGTACTGTAACTTTACATGAATATCTCCTTATGTCTGTATCTCCTATGCAAGCCAGTACCCATCAGAAAAAGGGGAAATGGAGAGCCATCACAAAGCAAGTGCAGACCCTGTGGGTCCATAGCCAGTGGAGCACCCACTGCAGAAAGCGATAGAAGGACCTGAGATGCTGGACCCGGAAGATCATGGAGGCCCAGTCCAATAAGGAAGAGGGCCCGTAAGACCCTGACCCCACCTAGTGGCCTGCATATTGGCAGTAGCCTACCCAGATATAGATGGGCGCTTGAGGGAAGCACAGCAGCCACACGGGGTGAGTAAAGACTGTTTAATATCAGTTGTATGGGCTTCTATTGTTTCAGTTTGATTACTTAAGCACTAATGAGGTGTGTGTACATCAAATAAGATTATAGTCCTGGCTATCACTTCCACTGTTTAGAAGTTGTGTAAGTTAGCTTTTAAACACCATACAAACAGTAATATGTTGGTGCTATACCTCCTTATCCAGGTACGCTTAGACACACTCTTATGTTGAGTGAGTTCCAAATCTAAATTCCCCATCCCTGAGTCTGCTTTAGGTAGCCAATTTCATCTAGTTAGGGCTGACATTGGATAAGTCCTGTGAGCAGGGAACTTCCACTGTGAAATCATTGCATTGACCATGGACTTCTGTACATCACGCACCCTTTACGAACCTGTACTACATTTTGTGTACAATGTACTTATCCAGGACATTTGAAAAACAATGTGTCAAAAGTGTCAGATTGGTAGGTATATGTGGGTAGTTGATAATTTTTACCATTGTAGAATGGCTAATGATAGACTGCAGCATGTCCAAACTAGTCATTGTGTCAATGTGTCATAGTTATTCCTTGCCATGCCAGAGGAGGAGTAGATTACTTGGTGGTATGTGTACTAGTCGGGTAGGTATTGACCCTTTACTCCCTTTCTTTCTCTCCCACCATCTCTCCCTGCCCTCTTCTATCCTTGTGTGCATCAGCATCAGCAGGTGAAGGAGAAGGGGCACCAGTGAGTGGGGAAGCTGCAGCCCACAGGACCCAGGAGGCAGACTCCACTGATGCTGAAGGGACCAGTGGGACGGAGGGCAAGGGGAGCACCACAATCTAGACCAGCATAGCTATATCTTCTTCGGATTCCTTCTCCGATGGAAGCTCCCTGCAGCGGCGGACCCATCTGGGACCATCCTAGCACCATTCTTGTCCGCCACCCCCCTTACCAGCACCGCCCTCCCTGTAGCTCCCCACCCAGTTGCTCGTGCCTGCTCACCTAGGAGAGTGAGTGCCTCCTTCCCCACAGGCACCTCTGCCCCTGCCTCAGTCAGCCCTGCTGCCCTCAGTGAGGAGGCTATTGACCTCCTGAGGTCCATCTCTGTGGGGCTGTCAACCATTGTGAATGCCATCCAGGGACTGGCACCCCAGATGCAACAAAGTAATGCCTACCTAGAAAACATTCACAGTGCTTTGTCTGGCCTTCAGAGATTGATTCAGACTCTGGCGTCCTGTTTGATGGCAGCCAGTGTTCCTTCATTTTCCGTCTCTCCTCCAGCTACCTGTGCCCAATCCAACACCCCTTTCCCCTCACGTATCCAGAGCACACATACTGACCAGCATTCACCCTCTACAACAGACAAGCTGCGCAAAAACAAACCCAGGCACCACAGGACACATCACAAGCATGCACACAGTCAACACACACCTGCAGACACAACAACAGCCACTCCCTACATTTTCTCCCCACCACCTCCTCCATTACAGTCACATCACCACACACACTGGCTATCACTGCATTACAGGTAAATCAACAATAATGTACACACGGTTCCAAAACATAGAAAGGGTTATCTTGAGAGAAAACAGTATTCCGGAAGAAGCGATTTGCTTAGAGCAAGAGCCCTCACTCACCTGCCGGTGACATGCTTCATCATTGGGCCATGCTCCTCGTCAGGCCGGCACTGCAATGCCTGACGGGCCCCTCAAGGGGGCTCTTTGCCGGAGATCTTTTGAAAGAAGGTATTGGCCGGTCAAAATATGAAAAAAGGATTGTTATAAAGAAATGTATAAAAATGTCTAAAGGAAAAAACTGATAATTTATTCAGATGTTAATGCCTCTGACATGATTAAAAACACTATATAGGGATATGGCAAAATAATGTTTACAATCCCTCAACAAAGACACATACAGTTCGTAAATCTTGTTGAAAATGGTACGAAGTGGGGTAACACAGAGTTCTTGTGTCACTCAATCAAAAACAGGGGGTCAACATGTTTCTCGCAACTCATAGTCAAAAAATGATCTTGTGCGATTCTTCAGGACCTAGTACGTACCTAATCCTTATTGAAAAAAGCTCTAGGATAAGAATAACTTGTGTTCCCTATTTGGGAAAACAAAGGCCTAGAATACAGAAAGAGAACCATAATCAAAAAGGATTACTCTTTGAACATTGACAGTGAGGCGTCATGTAAAGAATTATCCTCAAAACATTACCCTCATGGTGAGTCCCAACAAAGTGCCAAGTGATAAGGGAACCATAGTGAAAGATTGGAAACAAAAGCTGTTGTTAGATAACCAATGCTTACCCTCCAAAGTCTAATATGTTTTGAGGATAATTCTTTACATGATGCCTCACTGTCAATGTTCAAAGAGTAATCCTTTTTGATTATGGTTCTCTTTCTGTATTCTAGGCCTTTGTTTTCCCAAATAGGGAACACAAGTTATTCTTATCCTAGAGCTTTTTTCAATAAGGATTAGGTACATATTAGGTCCTGAAGAATCGCACAAGATCATTTTTTGACTATGAGTTGCGAGAAACATGTTGACCCCCTGTTTTTGATTGAGTGACACAAGAACTCTGTGTTACCCCACTTCGTACCATTTTCAACAAGATTTACGAACTGTATGTGTCTTTGTTGAGGGATTGTAAACATTATTTTGCCATATCCCTATATAGTGTTTTTAATCATGTTAGAGGCATTAACATCTGAATAAATTATCAGTTTTTTCCTTTAGACATTTTTATACATTTCTTTATAGAAATCCTTTTTTCATATTTTGACCGGCCAATACCTTCTTTCAAAAGATCTCCGGCAAAGAGCCCACTTGAGGGGCCCGTCAGGCATTGCAGTGCCGGCCTGACGAGGAGCATGGCCCAATGATGAAGCATGTCACCGGCTGGTGAGTGAGGGCTCTTGCTCTAAGCAAATCGCTTCTTCCGGAATACTGTTTTCTCTCAAGAGAACCCTTTCTATGTTTTGGAACCGTGTGTACATTATTGTTGATTTACCTACATTCGGGAGACCTACACACGGGACCAGGAGTGTCTTCCTTTTACCTCCGAATCTCCCTTACTGCCCCCCCGCCGTGATTGTTTGATGATTTAGAGTAGCCTGTTGGCTACGGGGCTTTCTTTTCTTTTCTTTTCTTCTTTTTTTCTTTTTTTCTTTTTATGGTACACTCCAATTTGGTGGTGAACATGTCTGACTTAAAAGGTCTTAGTTTTGACGACAGTATGGTACAGGCGATCCTACAAACACCCTCGATCCTAGGGGATGAGAACAGCGGTCCTTCTAGTGGTATGAAAGAAGATTGGACAAAGCTGTCGTCTTTGAAGAGAGAACTGATTAAAACCATCTTACATGGCACGATCATGACCGAATACCTGAGGACCAATATCTCACCGAATGGACTTATCGTCACCAACGTCCCAAGGATTTTTTTACAAGATTTACAATTCCGACTAGACTGGTCACAGATTTCATGGAAGTGTACCCGGGATTGGTTGATCTTGATTATTAACACATCTAAACGTTTGGCTGACTCTATCACTGTTCAGATTTCCATCACTGAGACGGCTATGAAAACTACAGTTCAACTCTCTCAGTTCAAGTCTCGTTTGGCAGAAATTAATCTGGAACTCAACGAGACAAAAGAATATCTAACAAGACAAAAAATTAACAAATTGCAAAAAGATATCAAACGTTTCAGTAAAGAAAAAATCTATCCCTACACGACAAGTGATTATCATTATGATGGTACTTCGGAGACTTCAGAGGAGTCTGATGTCCCACAACGAAAGACCCGTCCAGCCAACTTCAGTTCAAGTTCAGAGGACTGGAGTAGTGATGAAGGACAGAGGCCAAGCCGGAATCGCTATATTCCCCCACCCCATTACAACTCTCCTTTTCCATACCAGCAGATACCTCCGTGGCAATCCATGCCTATGCCTTTTTTCCAGCCACAACCACAATATCAATACAATCCTTTTTTAGGAAGAGGCCGGGGCAGAGGCAGAGGCAGAAACAAAAGAAGGGGAAGGAACGTACACTGGGCACAGGAAGAACCGCAGATGGTGACCAGGAGCCGCAGTGTGACGACACAAAAGAAAATCTAGTTGTCAACCTGTCTAGTTCCACCTTAACCCCCATAGAGATGGCAGTCCTGGAGAAAGGTTTGGGCTTTGTACCTACCCCCAAGGAAGATCAGTTCAGGCTGAACTGTGAGATGGCCGCTCTATTCCGTAAAATAAGATTACATTTTTTCTTCAAGGATCAACCATCTATGGAACTCGGGGCGACACTGATTTTAGGAACCCCTCGACATTCACGCCGCCTGTGACCTCCGTCCCCATAGAGGTACTCACTTTTGAGAAGGCCGTACGTCATGAGATTCAACGACTAGAACCTGTACGAACTTTCCAAAATGTGTCCAACTCGGAGCGTACAGCTTTACTCTCTTTATCACATAACCCTGATATCACTTTAAAACCAGCAGATAAAGGAGGAGCAATTGTGGTTATGGATACTACATACTATAGACAAGAATGTCTTAGACTTCTTAATGATGAGTCATACTATCGACATATCTTGACAGATCCTACTCCCCGCCTTCAACGCATGATCCGCGGAATGATAATGGAAGCAGAATCAGCAGGATGGATCACCAAACAAGAAGCAGAGTTCCTGGACACTAAGAACCCTAGAACTCCTTACTTCTATTGTCTTCCCAAAATCCACAAAGGCGTTCCTCCCCCCGGTCGCCCTATAGTGTCAGGGATTGGTTCACTTCTCGAACCTTTGTCTAAATTCTGTGACTTTTATTTACAACCCATGGTCCGTAACACATCAACCTTTCTTAAAGACACCAAGGACACTTTGGTTCTACTAGATGCCATCAACGATACAGGCCCCACAGACATATTGATTTGTCTGGATGTGGAAGCCCTGTATACGAATATTCCGCAGGAAGCCACTTTGGCGGCAGTAGAGGAACTACTTTTGGCCGAGACGTGGACCTACAACACCCCAGTGGCCTTCATCATGCAATGTGCAAGTGTGGCCCTTCAAGAGAATTTCTTTCAGTTTGAGACGCGTCTCTTCCACCAAATACAGGGTACTTCCATGGGGAGTACTTTTGCGCCAAGTTTGGCCTGTTTATATATGTTTGCCTTCGAGAAACACCACATACTGATTCCTGAACAACCATTCTTTTCCAATATTCGTCTATGGCGTCGTTATATAGACGACATAATAGTGATTTGGAAGGGCAGTATGGAACTAGCTATAGCTTTTAATCAGTGGGTGAACACTCTGGACTCGCATCTTCGTTTCAGTTCTAATATATCCGACCAAGAGGTTTCCTTTCTTGATCTAAGAATCATTTTGAGAGACGGATTCCTCCATTCATCTGTCTATCACAAACCCACAGATAGGAACAGCCTTCTACTCTACAACAGCCACCATCCTAAGGCATTGCGAGATAACCTACCGTTTGGACAATTTCTTCGGATACGACGCAATTGTTCAGATAAAAATGACTTTCATCTCCAAGCCGATACATTGTGCCAGAAACTTGGGGACCGTAACTACCCGGCTAAGTATGTAAGACAAGCAAAGAAGAGGGCTAGTAATATCCCCAGGGAGACTTTACTAGTCAACAACACCCGCACACAACAATCGAGACTTACATGTGTAACCACATATACCCCTCTGAGTAACCGTATAAAGGGTATTGTCAAGAGATTATGGCCCATCCTTAATAGTGCAGGTGAGACTTTAACAAGTCCCTTGTTTGCCTTTAAGAGGACACATAACATTAAAGATTTGGTAGTCCACACTAGACCCACACGTCTTCCACCCACTGATAATTCTAATCAGGATCAGTGGTTGAGAGTTAAGGGTCATCACCCATGTGGGGGCTGTAACACCTGTCCCCTGACTAAGAGTACGTACGAGGTCAACATTGGTGAAACAAAAAACTGGCAGTTGAGATCCCATACCAACTGTCGTACTAAGAATTGCATTTACATGATCACTTGTCCTTGCAATTTGAAATATATAGGGATGACGACTAGGATGGTGAAGATACGAATTAACGAACATCGTAACACCATCAGATGTAAAAGATCCGCTACTAAATTGACTAACCACTATATAGAAAAACAACATACCCCAGACGATATTAAGTGGGTCATTCTGGAAACTATTAGAGAGAATAAAAACTGCACTAACAGACTTTTTGAAAAAGAACAACGATGGGTCTTTAGGCTTAAGACCCATTTATTCGGACTAAATGATGAAATCCCATGGATTAGCTTTATACATTGATAATCATGCCCGGGGATGCAGCACCCCTAATTCTTAATTTTTGACGATATATAAAAAATATCTTTTTGTCCCTAGTACTCAATTGGGCTCCCCTTCTTTTGATAGCGGTTTTTCCTCCCCCTGTAAAATGGATACTTTCTCTTTTTTTCTCCCCCTGCGAAATAGATATTTTCTTTACTTTTTACTGTTTTATCACTATTAAAACAATGTTTTTTCGCTATCCAAAAACTATCTTCTTTCTCTTCTCGTTGAAGAATATTAATGCAGCTTCCACTAACGAATCCTTTTACAAATGGCCGACATAATTGTTGTCCTTCCTTTGTTTTCCGACACTGTATTGAAACAAGTAGTCCCTTTTCTCTCTCTATGACTTTTAAATAGACCCCCTTGAACTTCTCTCTTTGTGTTCCGGGGCCAGACTGAGCTTGTAGGTGACCCGAGACTAGCGGCGATACACCAAGTAAGTGACACCTCTCTTTCCCTTTAGCATTGACGAACCGCCTTCCTCGGTTACCGCTTTGCTGTTCCTCCCTTTCTGCTTTGTTTTGAAACGCCTTCATTGCGAGCAGTGCTCGCCGGAATACGCGTGTATAAGAGAGACGCGCTGTAATTGACACGCGTCTCTTACTTTTGTTATTCTGAAGGGTGAACGCGCTGTACACCGACGCGCTTTCACCCGATACCTAGTATAGTAGTTTATCTACCCTATATTCCCCTTTAGAGGTAGCACAATCACGGACACTTACGGCAGCATCCGTTGTCCCTTTACGCACGCTATCGTCCTAGCCCATCCACCATGTTAGAGGGGGTGGGCTTGGACTAACAATCAGCTGGCTTGCAATCGCGTAACCTGTAGGTACATTAAGGTACTGATGTATTTAAGAAGACATAGAATATATGTACCTACATTTATTTATTTATTTACTTCTCTTACTCCAGCAATATTGAACTTGGGCTCTTATTTCTGTTCTTCATTTTACTAGTAATGTGCTAGAGACATCTGGTTATGATATTACTGTATTCCTCATTTTTATAGTATCAGTGTTTTCCTTACCTTTCTAGGATCTGGTCGCTCTACACCATATCCGCCACAGTTCCTGACTATATGATAATCTTTAACTTTGGCTTCTGCTTTCTATATGTTATAGGCCATAGTGGTTTGAGAAGCCTGATGTTGCCCCGATGAGGCCCTATTATTAGACTTTGGAGGGTAAGCATTGGTTATCTAACAACAGCTTTTGTTTCCAATCTTTCACTATGGTTCCCTTATCACTTGGCACTTTGTTGGGACTCACCATGAGGGTAATGTTTTGAGGATAATTCTTTACATGATGCCTCACTGTCAATGTTCAAAGAGTAATCCTTTTTGATTATGGTTCTCTTTCTGTATTCTAGGCCTTTGTTTTCCCAAATAGGGAATACAAGTTATTCTTATCCTAGAGCTTTTTTCAATAAGGATTAGGTACGTATTAGGTCCTGAAGAATCGCACAAGATCATTTTTTGACTATGAGTTGCGAGAAACATGTTGACCCCCTGTTTTTGATTGAGTGACACAAGAACTCTGTGTTACCCCACTTCGTACCATTTTCAACAAGATTTACGAACTGTATGTGTCTTTGTTGAGGGATTGTAAAAATTATTTTGCCATATCCCTATATAGTGTTTTTAATCATGTCAGAGGCATTAACATCTGAATAAATTATCATTTTTTTCCTTTAGACATTTTTATACATTTCTTTATACCAATCCTTTTTTCATATTTTGACCGGCCAATACCTTCTTTCAAAAGATCTCCGGCAAAGAGCCCCCTTGAGGGGCCCGTCAGGCATTGCAGTGCCGGCCTGACGAGGAGCATGGCCCAATGATGAAGCATGTCACCGGCTGGTGAGTGAGGGCTCTTGCTCTAAGCAAATCGCTTCTTCCGGAATACTGTTTTCTCTCAAGAGAACCCTTTCTATGTTTTGGAACCGTGTGTACATTATTGTTGATTTACCTACATTCGGGAGACCTACACATGGGACCAGGAGTGTCTTCCTTTTACCTCCGAATCTCCCTTACTGCCCCCCCGCCGTGATTGTTTGATGATATCACTGCATTACCACACCCTGATCCTGCCACCAGTCCTGTCATACCCACAGACACCACAAGAGCACACCTACAGACATCCACCCCACACACCACATCCGCACTCACCACAACAACCTTCACAACCACACGCAGCACATCCACCTTACTTGCAGCCACCATTCCAACATACACCCACACATCTTGCATTCCATCTCCCTGCATCCTTTCCCCCCTCCTCGCAAACAACATAAACACCCTCACTCACCCACCCAACCTACACCAACACAAAAGCAAACATTGCACACACCTGCATCCACATCCAACACACCATCAACTCCTACAATCACTCCCTCTACATTCACTCCTAAACCTTTTACTCATGACTTCCACCGTGTACCTAAAAATGTTTTCCTTGCCAGTCTTGACCTGTTCCCTGCTTCTGTCCCACCCCGCGATGCCCCTACGCGCCATGTCTCTCTGCCTCAACCTGGATGTGTTTGACAGTGGCTGTGGTGAGCGTGTATAGTGTGCTGTGAGAATGGCATGTGTCTGTTGGCCATGGTGTGTGCATTTGTCTGTAGATGTGTATGTTGATACGGGCATATGTTTGTGTGTGTATGGCCATCGCTGTCTGTGCCAGGTGTGTGTGTTGTGTGTGTGTTTTATACTTCCCTTCCCTCCAGTGTGTGCTAGGTGGGGGTACTTACGGTTGTCGCGTTCATTGTTACCGCTGGGCTTGGAGGTGTATGGCGAGGTAAAGCAGTGGGAAGAATTCCAGTTCGGGTTCCATGGTGGTGGCGGACACGTCTGTGTACCTGGAGGTGAGTGTCTCCATTTATACTGCCAGTTTCCACCAGGCTTCTCATGACGGTTGGACCGTCCTGGAAATCCTGTCAGTCTGCTGACTCATAACATGGTGGGGGTGCATTGGTCCCTGCTGCCCTGGGGATGGCTACCGGCATTGGCGCCGGTCCGACCACACAGGCAGTACTGGCAGAACATGGCTGCAGTGGGATCACCGCCATGGTCATAATATGGCGGTATACTCTGCCGGGCCCTTGCCCATGAAACCGCCTCTTCAACCACGGCAGTCTAGTGACTGCTAAACTCATAATAAGCATCCCAATATATAATGAAAGAGTGCTTTTGTCAAAACAATGCCTCCATTTCATGACAGGACCTCATAGTGTCCATTGAGGTGGATGATGACATTACCGCTGCCATCCCAAGGGTACTCCAAGGTGGTTCCTTTCATTGTGCTAAATGCTTTGTGTATGGCCACCACTGATTATGATGGCTGCAAAACAAACTATTGACATTTTTTGTTTTTCCAACTCAAAATCCCAAAGTGTGTGTTTGTTTTTTTAAATAAAACATAAACTAGTGACCGCCTAGTGCCTTGGAGTTTTGTCCTCTCCATCACAGCCACGAAAACATTGTTTGGCAGGATGTTTTTTTCATTTAATTTGCCACAGAGTACCCTGCCCACCAAACTCTAAATCTGGCCCTAAATCAATCACAAAAAATGAATCTCTATTTAAAAAATAAACACATAAAAATTAGATTTGTTATGGGCAAGTATACTATTCCTAAGTCAATGTATACAAAATAGGAGTGTGTTAGGAGTGTGTTTAAATTGCATTTATATAGGGTTACTACCCATGATGAGGCATCAAAGGAAAAAACTGGACCCTGGAGGGGTCAAATTTTCTGCTCCCATGCTGACCTAAGCAACAGTAGGAAAGGTGTTGGACTTAACAGTTAGGGTTTAAAATTTCCACTCCAACCTACACAACAGCAATTCAGGATTTATCATTAAAAAGGTTGGATTTACTAATTCCACTCTAACCTGAGCACTAGTAGGAAAAGTGCAGGGGTCATATTTAGTATTCCCATTCTAACAAAAGCAATAGTAGGAAAAATGTTGCCATTTGGAAGGGTCAGATTTACTATTCCCCACTCAAGCCTAAACAACAGCAGAAAGTGGTGGACTTTGCAGAGTCGGGATTTACTATTCCCAGTCCAACTTGAGCAACCGCAGCACTCCAATGTAAGTAACAGTAGTTAACATTTGAAAAGCTTGAATTTACTGTTTGCATCCCTAATATATATATATATATATATATATATATATATATATATATATATATATATAACCTACTCGCAGTCGCTAGTAGTTATAGTTAGGACCTAGTTTCCATAGATGGAGCGCTTTTTTTTGCCTACAACCTTGGTGCCGCTTGATGATACTTCATGAAATTTTCAAAACGTATACTTTGTTCAGTTCAGCTACTGTCTTTAAAGTTTTGACGCTATCTGTTAGTGGAGGCTGAGAAAAAGGTGGGCTCCCAAAATGTGTTTTTCCCATTCATTCTTTTTACCATAGGGAATTTAGATGCGTCTCCAGCCTAAATTACTTGACGAAATTACACTAAATTTGGCAGGAAGCTAGATCCTGTTCCACAGATTATGCTTTTTATGATTTTATGTAAAACCGTTCAGACGTTTTTGAGTAATTTAAACCACAATATATACATATAAAGGAATGCAGATTCTCCATGGATCTGGACCCGTAGATCCAGGGAGGATTCGCAAATCTGTGGAAAAAGCAAGGCTCTGATTGGCTGGCTGCAACCTGACTGAAAAGTTGCGGCTGCCATTTTGTTTGTTTCATTGGCTCGGGGGTGGTAAAAGAAGAGTGCAAAAACACTTCTGAGGTCAGGATACCAGTATCCTGAACCCATAGGACTAACCCATAGCTGTCATGGGCAAACAATTGCCCAGTTTTTTTTTTTTTGTCTAGTCAGCCGATCCACGGGTGGATCCAGTAATCTACTAATCCAATGGCAGATCCACAGTTCCAGAGAAAAATTGAAAAAAAAACACCCACTGCATCCAACCTCATGCTGCAAATGGCCTTCAGCTGTGTGCAGCTTGGTTTGAGTGCAAGCAGGAGGGTTGGCTTCTGGTCATGGGTATAGGCCAGGCCCAGTGGGCAATCCCCACCGTGCACCACCGAAGGCAGTGTGTGGTGCTGGTTATATATACGTCTGTGCGTGCTAAAAACACCATAGAATTTCACTGAAAAAAACAAAGGTTACAGGGACGTTATAGTAAGGTTCTGAATTACCTACAGGGGAAAGTTAGTAGTAGCAGCTTTACACCATTAACTTAATTTTGATTTAAATATATTAAATCAGATCAAATTATGTTTTTTCGAAGATTAATCAAAAAATCCCATGTAAAATACTTTTTGTATTTGCATTACATATTACAAAATGTTAAGTATAGTGTTAATTTAAATTAATATATTTAAAAACTATCTACACTTATTTTTAATTTAAAAGGTTATTAAATAACGTAAGCTGACATGATACTATGTTTAATTCATGTATATTTTTTAGCATTAAATGTATTATATTTACATTTTTCAAAAGCCGAAATAAAATTATTTATTCCAACATTTTTGTTAAGGGGTTATATTTTCATCCTTTATTTTTTATGGGAGGTCGTTATACAAATTAAAATGAATACATGAAACATTCGAAATACCAAAAATAAAGCTTAAAATATTTCTTAATTTAAAACATTGTAAAATATATTTTTTTAAATGCTTATCAAACTATTACCTCAAAAATCCACTAACCACAAAATATAAATAAAATAGTTCTGGGAGTTAATTTATCAAATAACACTAGCCAAAATAATGAATACAAAAAAATACAATCAATTAGTATACAAATTAATAACATCAACTGAATAATTTACAAAATCAATAATCTAACTAGCTAATTCAAATTATGAAAAGCATTCACCATATTATATTGTCAAATCTATTAATGAATTTACAAATCTTAAAATTCATATAAACAATAATCACATTCAAATAAAATAATCATTTAAATATTTTACTAAATCCAAAAAAAATGACACACAGTTAACATTAAACTAACCTTTAAAACAAAAACTAAGAAAAGAACAAAATAATTTTAAAAAATAGTATAACTACATTAAAAAGATATAAAACACCTCAAAAAGTCCATGGGCCTGATTACAATCTTCGAAGACCGGGTTACTCGTCATAAACGTAAGGGGTAAACCCATGCGTCGTATTACGGTTCCATTATGTCCTATGGAGATCGTAATACCGTGGACAGAATATCCGTCCCGCTTGTGACTGAGTATTCCAGCCGCCAAGACCGTCATCAGGCCCTATATGAATTCTTACCATATATATTCTATTCCATGATTTTAACATGATATTTGTGTCCCATGATATTTTTGATTTGATGCTGTTTCGAAACATCGAACTATTTGAACATGTATAATCTGGAAAAACTGCCACTCTTAAAAGAAAACCATAGTATATATCTCCTAGAATTCAGCATAGAGCGTGCTATAGCTCTTTTAGCATCTGCTGAAAAATGGCATGAAAGGCTAGTAGCAGCATGAGATTGCTTCCAAGTAAGCGTCCTTTGTACTTAAGAGATTTTTGTACTTACCAAAATAATGACAATGCCGGCGATGAATTGTCCCAGTGACAGTGTGGGGTCACTTATTGATTGGTTACTGATGTCTGGGTCCTTTTGTCCTGCAGTTTTGTCTTTCATGAACCCTCCAACAAGGGTGTGCCGTTTTCTTTCACCGTGTGTGCCCATTCATCGGGCCCTCTATCAGCAGACGGTAATCTCATGTCTCTCCACCGCACGCCAAGCACCTTTCAAGAAAAAGCGCCCTTCACATGTCGGGCGGGACAGCTTTTATTTGACTAACCGGCAACATGAATTGCATTTTCAAAGGTTGTGACTTACCAGTACACATGCCCAGTGCTTTAAATTCAACCAACATAACCAAATAGGGGCCAAAGAACAGTGGCCTTGAATGTGCTTGCATCACCTTATGTGCCCCTTTGTCAAACAGCGTCTCATGCTGCTTCCTATTTTATTCATCAAGATGAGAGCTCCTGCTTTAATGTTGCTTTGGTTTTAATTCCTTGGCAAACATCTATACAGGTCGACAGCATGTCGGCCACTCACATAAACGAAAAGCTTGTACGCTACAGATAAAGCAGTCGGTGGTCAGGCTGCATAAAGCTTTGGCAAGCGAAAATCTATGAAAAGCAGTGTGGTATTCCCTACTGCACTTCTATTTAGGAAAAGAGCAATGATTTTCTTTTAGAATGATAAATAGTCATCTTTTCTGAATGTTTTATTCATTTTAACAAGCTGCCTTAAATTGGGCATGTTAAAAAGGTGAAAGAGAAGATGATATCTGAAAGGAAGGTCAAACCCTGAATCCCTGCCTCTCAAAAAACACCCGAGCCCTTGTTATTTTATTTTATTTAACAGTTTTATGTAGAGCACCTCAGCCCTGCGCTACATGGAACCAATTCAAATTAGAAATAAAGGGCCAGATGTAGCAAACCATTTGCGACTCGCAAACGGCGAAAATCTCCGTTTGCGAGTCGCAAACGTGGGTTTGCTATGCAGAAATGCATATTGCGAGTCGTTACCGACTCGCAATATGCATTTCCGACTCGCAAATAGGAAGGGGTGTTCCCTTCCTATTTTCGAGTCGCAGTGGGATGCAATACCATTTGCGACCGCGTACGCGGTCGCAAATGGCATCGCAGTTACCATCCACTTCAAGTGGATGGTAACCCACTCGCAAATTGGAAGGGGTCCCCATGGGACCCCTTCCAGTTTGTGACTGGACCCAAAAATATTTTTTCAGGTTTAGTTTTTTTTTAAGTGCAGCTCGTTTTCCTGTAAGGAAAATGGGCTACACTTAAAAAAAAAAAACTGCTTTATTTAAAAGCAGGTCACGAACATGGAGGTCTGCTGACGTCAGCAGGCCTCCATGTTAGCGAGTGCCTATACTCGCTATGGGGCCGCAATTTGCGACCCACCTCATGAATATTCATGAGGTGGGTCATTGCGACCCCATAGCGAGTTGCAGTCGGTGTCTGAGACACCGTACTGCATACGAATTTGCGAGTTGCAAATTGCAAGTCGCATGGACTCGCACTTTGCAACTCGCAAATTCGTCAGGTGCTACATCTGGCCCAAAGTTACATTGCAACTAACATGACTGTACATTAGACCTAAATTACCGTGCAGGCAGAGTTTGGAGTGTAGAAAATATTAGCAGAAAACTGGAGTGGAAGGGTATTTCATGTTTGACTGAGGCAGCACATCTGTGTCTATTACATGTGCACACACGCCATAGGTGGATGGCATATTCACCAATTATGTTGGCATATATTTTGTATTTACTAAACATGGTTGAGGGACATATTTACTAAAAAAATCACACATTGCAAGGCTGCAAGCGGAGTTGCTGCCCTGCGCTGCGCTGCGTTGCGTGAATGGGAGAGCGCTGAAGCGTGCCATGGCCACCAAGATATGGTGCTACTATGACATGGGGCTCTACAGCATTGGACCTGTGCTGGCACACTTGAGGCTGCCTAGTACTAATGCAAGTACTCTTGCCCCATGCTACAAGGGTACCTGCCTTACAGGCAGGGTTGGTTGGTGCACAAAAACAATTCTAAGAGGCAATATTATCTTTCTGTGTGTGATACAGAATGCATCAAGCATAGAAAGATGAATTAACAGGGAGAACTGAACACATATCTCCTTGTTACTCCTCTCTGTGGTAGGGCACATCATTTTGGTGCACTCCAAGGTTTACTACCTTTAGTGAATCTAGGATTGCATCAAATTCAGTGGGTGGAGGCATGAGAATGCCCATACCCCACCCATGGACGACCTACCACAAGAAAATGTAACTCAACGCAGAGCAAATTGCAATGTGGTGTTTCAATTGTTTTCAAAGTTATGGAAGGCTGCATGGCGTACATGGCCCTTCTTAGGGTATTTCCCTGAATCTTTTTGCTTTTTCCTCCTATTTCTTTGCTGACTCTTTTTGCTGGGCTTTTGGACTCTGTGCACTTTCTCACTGTACTGCAGTAGGAAAGTGAGCACGCCCTTCCTACACATGCCAAGAAGGAGCGCTTACGTGATTGGTTCAGGTGCTGTAACCAGAAGTGCCTTGTAACAAGGTATACCACATACCTGGGGCAAGCACAGTCCTGGCTACTAGTGGGAAGTTGCACTGAGTGTGCCACCTGCCAGACTAGTCTGTCAAGCATGTATCTGGACTGACAATGCCGGCCGCTAGAAGCACAGTTGTGCTGATGCTTAGGATGGCACTTCTAACTCCGTAGCCAATCCTAGGTGAGACTTCTGCTACCCCTAGATGAACCCCTGAATGGCTGAGCAGGTGATAGACAGAAGGTTGGGCAGGTACACATGGGTTTGCACACTTGTTTCAATGGGGTTCCTAAGCATGAGCCCATTCTGTCATAGCAGGCCTGTGTGTGCACACTTACACATATAGGCCCTCATTTCGACCCTGGCGGTCATAGACCGCCAGGGTCGCGAATGACGGAAGCACCGCCAACAGGCTGGTGGTGCTTCATTTGTCATTCTGACCGCGGCGGTACAGCCGCGGTCGCCCAGCCTGGTCCGGCGGTTTCCCGCCGGATTTCCCCCGGCTGGGAGAATCCTCCAGGGCAGCTCTGCCTTGGGGATTCTGACCCCCTTCCCGCCAGCCTGTTTCTGGTGGTTTTCACCGCCAGGAAGAGGCTGGCGGGAACGGGTGTCCTGGGGCCCCTGGGGGCCCCTGCACTGCCCATGCCACTGGCATGGGCAGTGCAGAGGCCCCCTAACAGGGCCCCAGCCTGCTTTTCACTGTCTGCCTAGCAGACAGTGAAAAGCGCGATGGGTGCAACTGCACCCGTCGCACACCTGCAACACCGCCGGCTCCATTCGGAGCCGGCTTCAGTGTTGCAGGCCCCCTTCCCACTGGGCCGGCGGGCGCTAACAATGTTAGCGCCCGCCGGCCCAGCGGGAAGGTTGTAATGGCACCAGCGGTCTTTTGACCGCGATGCGGCCAAATGGCGGTTCCCGCCAGGCGGGCGGCAACCGCCGCCAGCCGGGATCAGAATGACCCCCATAGTGTTCTTAAACATGTGTCCACCCTGTCATAGCAGGCCTGTGTGTGCGCACTTGCACCTATGGTGTTCTTAAGCATGTGTCCAGCCTGCCATAGCAGACCTGTGTGTGTGCACTTTCACCTATGGTGTTCTTAAGTTTAAGCATGTTTCCAGCCTGCCAATGGATGCTTGTGTGTGTGCACAGGCACGTTTGCCCAGGGAGTGAAGAATACCCATGTGTTTTTTCACTACCTACGAGAGCTGCTCTGCCCACAGATTAACATGGGAGAAGTTTACAGTTACTCCTAGCTGCAATAGTGGTTTGCTGTGAAGCAGCCTCCTAATGTTTCCTATCATTGGATTCATCCTTAGAAACCTCTTCCTATGGTAAAGTTGGTTTTGTCAGTAATAACTTAGAAATGCTACTTCTAGAAAATGGGCATTTCTATGCTCTAAAAACACTTTTGTGTGCCTTTTTAAACTCAACTCTAGTCCAAACTTGAGGCCAGGGAAGCACATCTGTGCATTCCCCCGTGACAGCTATAAACCTTGGGCACACAACTGGAATGGCAGACCTCTGCCATTTGAGGGCCTGGCTAGATAGATTGGAGGGAGAGGTTTTAACACTTGGCCTCTTGGGGCCAGATCATGGCCCCACTTAAGATTAAGATCTGCATTCCATGGCCCCATAGCAGACAGGACTGAAATTTGAGGGGAGACACCTGTGGTTCAAAGGGGAACCCTCTGTACCACCCAAACTTCAAAGGCACACTACAGTATAACTACTGGTGCCAACTGTAACAAAGGAGAGATACGCCTTTGGGGGACGCAGGAATGGAGATACTGGACTGCATGGTGCACACTGCCAGAGGAATCTGTTGTGCACAAGTTGTAATTACTGCCCTTGGGAAGGACTGTACACCCTTCCTAAGTCGTGACTGACCTGGACTAATTTCTTGCTGCTGTGTGGCACCCCGAAGTGTGCTCTCCAATGGCTTGTTGGCTTGCCCCCAATTCTCTGTTGGAGGTCTCAGGGACATCAAAGACCTCCCGCTAGGAACCCACACCTTCTACCTATGACATCTGGAGAATGGTGCCCTCCTAAGTGCTCACTTAGTCTGCTAGATTCCACCTAGTAGCAGAGGTGACAGCATGGAACTAAGTATTGTGCCTACAGACTGGATTGCCTGATGCTGAGCCCTCAAAGTACTGCCTACATTCAAAGTGTGTGGCCCTTCATCATCACCTCGACACTCAAAAGCGTCTTGTTGGTGGTGAGTGGATTCACTGGTTGTAGGACCCCGCGTGGCCCACTTCGTCAGTCGTGACGCATTTCTCTCATGCTACATGCCGACTGCATGCTCAGTGCTTGTGGTGTTCGATTGACAGGTTGGGTCCCTCAGACACTGGGGTGTACCCATAGCAGTGCTGCATTCTACCTCGTGGAGCACCCCTGAACTTGCGCCTTTGTGTGTAAATGAAACTGTCTTGTGCGACTCAAGTCTTTGCGCACGAGACATGCCTCATTTCAAGGAGGTATGGAATTGGTAACTCTTCGTGTGTGAAAAAGATTATCTGGTGGAAGTCAAGTCATCCCACACCAGATTTTGTGCCTCATTCCAGGGAGGTACGAAATCGGTAACTTCGTGTGTGATTAGAAGTGTCTTGTGCCACTAGAGTCATTGTGCACCAGACATTGTGCCTCATTCCAGGGAGATGCGGAATTGGTAGCTCTTTATTTGTGACCTGGATTGTCTGGTGCGATGCAAGTCATCACTCACCAGAAATAGGGCCTCATTCCAGGAAGATGCAAAATTGGAAACTCTTTGTGTGTGTTCAGAATCGTCTGGTGTGACTCAAGTCATCACGCACCAGACACTGTACCCAATTTCCAAAGAGGCATGAGGAGCGGATTCGTGTACTGGAGCATCCAGTTTGGCTTGGGGCTATTGTGAATGCTGTGTGTCCTACAGTGACCCTCAATCAATCAATCAAAAAGTTATAGAGCGCTCTACTCATCCGTGAGGGTCTCAAGGCGCTTGTGGGGGGGTGGAGGTTGGGTTACTGTTCGAACAGCCATGTCTTGAGGTTTTTTCTGAAGAGTAGGAGGTCTTTGGTTTTGCGGAGGTTGGTGGGGAGGGAGTTCCAGGTTGAGGGGGCAAGGTAGGAGAAGGCCCTGCCTCCTGTGGTGGTTCGTTGGATGCGGAAGACTGTAGCTAGTGCGAGGTCGGCTGATCAGAGGTTGCGGGTGAGAGTGTGGAAGTTCACTCTTTCATTGAGGTAGGTCGGGCCGGTGTTGTGGAGGGATTTGTGTGCGTGGATAAGGATCTTGAAAGTGATTCTCTTGTCTATGGGGAGCCAGTGAAGGGATTTGAGGTGTGGTGAGATTCGTTTGTGGCGGGGGAGGCCAAGGACAAGGCGTGCGGCTGTGTTCTGGATTCTCTGGAGTTTGCGTTTGAGTTTGAGTGTGGTGCCGGCATAGAGGGCGTTACTGTATTCTAGACTGCTGCTGATGAGTGCATGGGTGACTGTCTTCCTGGTCTCTGGGGGAATCCATTTGAAGGATTTTTTTAGAGTGCGGAGTGTGTGGAAGCAGGAGGAGGTTAGTGCATTGATTTGCTGTGTCATGGAGAGGGAGGGGTCCAGGATGATGCAGAGGTTGCATGCGTGGTTTGCGGGGGTGGGTGTGGGGCCTAAGGCGGTGGGCCACCAGGAGTCGTCCCAAATGGTTTTGTTGGGGCCAAAGATGATGATCTCAGTTTTGTTGGAGTTAAGCTTGAGGTGGGTAGTTGTCATCCAGTTGGCGGTGTCGAGGAGAGCAGTGCGTAGGTTGGTTTTGGCAGTGGTGGGTTTGCGGGTGAGGGAGAGGTTGAGTTGGGTGTCATCTGCGTAGGAGAGGATAGTTATTCCGTGTGGTCGGAGGATGTTGGCTAGGGGGATCATGTAAATTATGAAGAGTGTGGGGCTGAGGGAGGACCCTTGAGGGACTCCGCAGATGATCTTGGTAGAGGTGGAGTGGAAAGGTGGAAGGCGGACTCTCTGGGTCCGGTCGGTGAGGAAGGAGGTGAGCCAGTCTAAGGCTTTGTGGCAAATTCCTATGTTGTGGAGGCGTGTGCGGAGTGTGTGGTGGCAGACAGTGTTAAAGGCTGCAGAGAGGTCTAGGAGGATGAGTGCGACGGTCTCGCCTTTGTCGACTTTGGTCCTGATGTAGTCAGTGCATGCGATGAGGGCGGTTTCCGTGCTGAGGTTCTTGCGGAACCCGGATTGTGAGGGGTCAAGAGTGTTGTTTTCTTCGAGGAAGTGGGATAGGGGGGCGTTGACTAGTTTCTCTGCAACCTTGGCGGGGAAAGGGAGGAGGGAGATGGGGCGATAGTTGGACAGGATCTCCGGGTCGGCTTTGTTTTTTTTTAGGAGTGCGTGATTTCCGCGTGCTTCCAGGGGTCTGGGTAGGTGGCGGAGTCGAAAGAGGAGTTAATTATGCCGCGGAGTATGGGGGCGATAGTTGGGCTGGCTTTGTTGTAGATGCAATGTTGACAGGGGTCGGAGGGGGATCCGGAGTGGATGGAGTTCATGTTTTTGAGGTTTCTTCGTGTGTGGTGGGGGCCCAGGTGGTGAGTGTGGTGGGGGGTCATGAGTGGGGGTTGAGTTGGGTGAGTAAGGGGTGTGTGTGGTATGAAGCTGTTGTGGATGTCCAGGATTTTGTGGTGGAAGTGGTTGGAGAGGGCGTCACATAGGGGCTGTGTGTGTGGGGGTCTATGTTGCTGGCTTTGGGTTTGGCTAGCTCTTTAATGATGGTGAAGAGTTCTTTGCTGTTTAGAGAGTTGTTGTCAAGGCATGTCTTGTAGTGATCTCTTTTGGGGGTGTGTATGAGTTGGTGATGGGTGCGAATGGTGGCTTTGAGGGTGGAGAGGTTGGTTGTAGAGGGTTCTTGTCTCCATATTTTCTCCGCTTGGCGGCATTTGCGCTTGGAGTCTTGGAGTTCGGGGTGAACCATGGTGCGGTGGGACCCTTTCCCCGTGCTTGGCAGAAATGGGCCTGTGAGGGAAGGCACAGTGCGAAGACTTTTGAGTGAACTTCCTGCATGTGAGCCAAACCTTCATTTGTCAACTGTTGCCTGATCAGCCTGTTATCTATTTTTTCCCACCTTTCACCCGGGACCCTGAAGTGTGACTTCAGCTGCAATCAGCCTAGTACGTGAGGAAAGGTTTCTTTCATCTCCACCTCATGGGGGTTGGGTAATAGGGCTTGATGGAAGAGTGGAGGAGGGTTTGGGCTGAAGGGGTCTGTGAGTACAGTAGCAACTGACCTGCCAGTTATCAGTGCACTACATTAGGGTGTTGGGAGCGAGTGTGTGTGAGAGCTTGCTATATGAGCATATATACCTGTGGCATCGCATAGCTGCATGGAGTGGGTGTGTGGGAGTGACTGCTTGTGATCAACTGCACCACACTACAGTGTTGCCATACACATTGTTTCCTTGCAAAAAGATTATCAAGATTGACATTGGTGTTTACCTGTGAAACCTAAGCCCATGAGGCTATTTAAAAGCGCTCTTATTATTTGTGTTTAGACATTGCTGCTATTGTTGTGAACCAGGGTACACCCTGTAACTGTGTGGTATTGAATTGGAATAATTGCTAGGGGGGTCTTGTGATGACAGTATTTTGCACCACATGAGGTTGTTGGGAGGGAAAGTAGGATTTTTCCCAAGTGTGCATATTGCTGATGTCGTTTTAACACGGTTGGGCCTAGTACTGCTAGTGATGTTTCCGAATGTGATTTATGCCTAGAAGAACGATTTACATGTAATGTTAGTTAATGTGTGTGTTGAATACAAATCTTCTTTACACACACAACGTGTGAAGTCTCTTTTGTGATGCTCAGTGTATTTATTGTGTAAGAGTGCTGTTCCAGTGCTTTACACATTGCCCCTGTGAAAAGCTTGACTGCTCAGTGCCAAGCTACCCAAGGGTGAGCACAGGTTATTCAGTGAGTGTAATCACCCACCCCTGACAGGATAGGTAGGATCTGCCTGGATAAGGCCTTGCCTCAGCCAACTAGAATGTGCCACATCCAACATGGTGAAAATCCCATTTAAGGACTTGCGTTGCCTTGCGAAAACCTGCATCACACAAGGACAAGTCAGGTAAAGATTGAAGAGGTGACAACTTAGATATTTGCTTAATAAAAGCAGGGTGGGTTTAGGTCTGATAGCCAGATACGGCATGTTCTGAGGTCCCATAGCAGACAATAACGCAAATGTTTCTGTGTGATGGATGTTTTGAAACTATGAGCTTTCAGCTAAAGCTTTTTGTGTTTTGTGACCTCTCAGATGCTTTTGACCACCCATAATGGTGAGGAGCTTCTCTAAGAAGTTGGGTTTTTTCTTGAAGTAAAGATTTTTTGACAACAAGCACAGTTTGCAATTGATCCTTTCAGGAATAGCAAGACAATGCAAATCACAAAGAATCAACATGAAGTGTCTGAATTTTTTACTTTGGAGACCAGTCAAGTCATAAGTGTTAGATTTCACTGAGTGTTGCAAAAACACAATTAAGAAAGTCAAGCTTAGTGGTGAGAAAGGTTTAAGTAGAAGTTCTTAGTATGTCTGAAAGGAGCCAGTGCTTGAGTGTATAAGTGAGGGGAGGAAGAGGTTTGCTTACTTAACCGCTTGATTTCAGTGATATTTGAGTGTTGGGTAGAGCAAAAAAATGAAACCTAAAGATTTAACTAAAGGTAAAGAGAAACTTTCTACTGCCAGAATGTTAAAAAAGCATGTTTGAATGGTAGGAGAAGGAATTCTTTTTTTGTGGATTAAATTCTACACACAAGTGGAAGATGAAGATATGCCTGAGAGTACAAAAATGTAAGTACAGTTATGTCATACTGAATTGGTGAATGGATGCATCGGTATATTTGTACATCATGCTTATTGGTACATAGGGTGAAAAAGTGTAGGAATTAACAATGAACACTATCAGTGCCACATGACATCTCGATTCTTCCTGAGATGAAACGCCCCACATTTACCATTTGGTGTCATTCAGAAAGGAGAACTATATCAACAGAGTGCCCCAAAAGCCTATGAATGTTCAGAGGTGTGGATTAGACTAGCATGGGCAACAGTAGCATAAGCCACCAATGTATCACAAACAATGAGTAACCAGAATTTTCCCACCCAAAATGTAATGGAGGTCATCCAAGACTTTCAGGGTGACTGTTTCAATGATACATCTTCCCTGCAAGCTAGATTGGTATTATGTAAGCAGCTGATCCTTGGCTGTGATGTTGTTTATTAGGAGAAAAACACATTTCTACTTCACTTTCTCCAGCCAGGAAGGCTAAAGACAGATCAATAAATATGAAGTTCTCCTGGATAATGTTTTTAGTAGAGGTGTGATATATTGCCAATCATAAATGTGTCTCGGCAAAAGTCATCGAGAATTCTGTCAACAGACAACTAACCCGCTTCCTCGAGGAGAACCGCACCCTGAACCCTTCCCAACCTGGATTCCGCAGCAACCACAGCACTGAAATCGCCCTCATCATCGCCACCGACGACATCAGAACCATACTGGACAGCTGCGAACCGTCTGCCACCGCACCCTATGCTCACGCCGCAGCAATGCTGGAATCCACGACAGAGCCCTGAACTGGGTCACCTCCTTTCTCACCGGCAGAACCCAGAGAATCCGCCTCCCCATTCCGCTCGGAGGCCACAGAAATCATCTGCGGCATACCCCAGGGTTCGTCCCTCAGCCGACCCTCTTCAACATCTACATGGCCCCTCTCGCTAACGTCGCCCAATCCCACAACCTCAACATCATCTCATACGCCGACGACACGCAGCTGATCCTCTCCCTCACCAAGGGCTCTGCCAAGACCTACCTCCACGAAGGAATGAAGGCCATCGCCGAATGGATGAAGAGCAGCTGCCTAAAACTCAATTCCGACAAGACGGAAGTCCTCATCTTCAGCTCCACCCCCTCAGCATGGGATGACTCCTGGTGGCCTGCCACTCTCTGAACCACTCCGACTCCCACTGACCACGCACGCAACCTTGGACTCATCTTGGACCCTCACTATCCATGACCCAGCAAGTCAACACCCTCTCCTCCTCCTGCTTCAACACCCTCCACATGCTCCGAAAGATCTACAATTGGATACCCACCGAAACCAGAAGAACAATCACCCAAGCCCTCGTAAGCAGCAAGCTGGACTACGGCAATGTCCTCTACGCAGGAACCATGGCCAAACTCCAGAAGAGGCTGCATCGCATCCAGAACGCCTCTGCATGCCTCATTCTGGACATTCCCCGCCACTGCCACATCACAGACCACCTGAAAAACCTGCACTGGCTCCCAGTCAACAAGACAATCACCTTAAAACTCCTCACCCACGCTCACAAAGCACTGCACAACACCGGACCAGAATATCTCAACAGACGACTCTCCTTCTACACTCCGACCAGGCATCTCCGCTCCGCTGACCTCACCCACGCAACCATTCCACGCGTCCACAGAACTACAACCGGCAGTCGATCATTCTCGCACCTCGCCACCAAAACATGAAGCACTCTTCCCACCCACCTATGCCAGACCAAAGACCTCCTTACCTTCAGGAAACTTCTCAAGACCTGGCTGTTCGAGCAGTGGCTGCACCTCTCCCCCCTCTTCTCCCCCCCTCCCCTCCTCAGCGCCTTGAGACCCTCACGGGTGAGTAGTGCGCTTTACGAATTCCTGATTGATTGATTGATTGATTGAAAGTTCCTTGGGAAAGCAAGGAATTTAAATATCACTCGAAGTAGACTCAAATATATGGACCTTATATTATGATGTTGGCTAGTAGATAACCTAGAGAATAAAAACACTGTTTGAGATATCATCTTTGTCTCTGAGGAAGGACTCCCAATGGTTAGTGATTTCGAAGGCAGAGGGACACCGTCTGAATAATTGGTTTTGAAATTTTCTCTAATGCACTGTAACTTATTAGTGAAGCAGATGAGGGACTTTCGCAGTTAGATGTTAATAAAGGCAAACTATCTACCAAGCATAGGTTTATGTTGAATGAAATGTGCAGGAAGAGTAGATGTGCAGGTTTGGAAGGGTATCAATGTGCTTTTGGATAAAATTGACTCCTAATTTGTACTGTCTTTTTAGGCCTTTATTTTTAGTTGAGGGGAGTGGTTTACAGGAGAAAATGTGGTCCTTCTCTATTTCAAGTTTTATCAGGTGGTGGAATACACCCATTAAAAACTAATGAGTTCCTGCAGATATTTTTGTTCTGTTAAAAGTGGGAGGAAAATGTGCAGGGAAACAGTCCTGCTTTTAGGACAATTCCATGTTTTCTCTGATCCAGGGCACAAAACTCAAAATGGCTGATAACTGAAGAGGAAATGTTTATCAGAATGAATATCTCTGTCTTGGTATCTCTAGTTCTAGTTGCTGCCAAACTTGTAATGGGAACTTTTGAATTTTTGGTTCAGTGAGTAGAAAAGCAGAATTGGTTTTGCATCACTCATTTTTCCAACTGACTAGTATTCTTTTTATAAAGAGGTGTTATATGGTTCCTACAAATATAACAGGACTGTCTATTAGACCAACACTCACTTCACATTATAGAGACTCAGCCCTCATATATCATCAGTAAGTGTTGTCATATCTCAGCTAGCTCACAGCACCACATCCAACCCCCAAAAAGAACAGGGAAAGATGGTGTTTGCAACCTCGAAAATGACACTCTGATCCCCAAGGAGTCCGTGGAAACAGACCTGACCCTTTTGTTAGTTACTTTTGAGCGTCCAAGAGAAACACCAGAAAGATACAAAAAGCACTTTCAAAACTCTTATTGAAATGATCGTATTCTTGTACCAAAGGCATGTGCTACAATTATTAGCAAGATGAGACATACTAAAGAAATCACCATTGTTAAAATGATGAATAGGATAAACAGTTCAACCATGGCAGTTGTTGCTAATGCTAATATGAATGTTAATGCTTCTCCTATCTGTATCTAATACTATACTAAAGAGAGTATGACGGGAGTATTCTCTGCCAGATCAGTTGGGTGGGTCTAAAGCCCATGCCTTGGTTGTAAGTGCCTGGAGGACAGTACAGGTTATCCTCTTTGGCAGGCAGGAGGTCGGAGGCAGCAGAGCTGCATCTCAGTCATTGCTCGTAGAGGTTCAGTGATATTTCCAACATAGGAGTGCTCTTCTTGCCGAATAATAGCAGAGAAGCTGTTTATATAATAAAGTACCATTCTCATCACACTGTGAGAGAGACGCAGATTGGCTTATTTGTTTTGTCTGGCTAAAATGAGTTGTCTCTTAACAAGCACACTAAGAAAGCAGATAAATGACATTGTGTTCTCAAAAATGCAACCCTGGAAATAGCTGTTCAGACTACAGGGTATCAGTGCTTATCAGAGATGCACATATGACACATTCATGCATTAAAGTGTGCCAAAAGTTACTATCAAAAGGAGAAAGGAGATGTCAACTTTAAGGAGCTGAATCTAAAATTGTAACTGCATGCAAGACACCTGACAGAGGAACTCCTCATACCAGAGTGACTGTTTATGTGATTGTTTTGGCTGAAACAGGGCGGCCAAATCTACTTTTATTGCAATGATTTGACTGTAGTGCAAGATGGAGGTGTTGACACCAGCTGACAAGTTAACATACTGTAGCTTTGAAGGCACAAAGGCTTGAAATAGTTCAAGCAATATGTTGTACAGCTCATGAATCCGTCTTTTATTGGAAGTGTCACAGAGAACCTTTGTGTTGAGGAAAAAATTGTGCAAGGGGATGGGGAATGATGTGACCAGTTAATGGCAAGAGGTATGAAACAGGTGACAGTGGAAGGTTCTGCAACTATAAAGGCCAGAATTATGCCTTTGTTATGCACCAGTAGGGGAGAGAGTTGGAGGAAGTTGTGTATGAGAAGTAACTTTTCTAGAGCAATATATGATTTGTCTCAGTCAAGGTTAAAATCCTATAGAAAAATGATTTTAGAATACAGCTTTTGGCTCAAGGTACTTTGAGGTACTTTATGCTCCAGAATAATCAGTGTACCCCGTGTTTTGTTTTGGTAGGTGGTGGATGGCACAGGAGTAAGTGATGTCAGAAAGCAGGGGAAAGCATGATGGCAAGTTTAAGGCATTCAAATATATGTAAGGCTGTGAGCGACAAGTGATTACAATGGAACATATCATCATCAACAATACTTTATTCGGGTTCCTAACCATCAAAGTAGACAGTAAAACAACCATAAAACGTAATACAGTAGTTCAGCATGAAAACCACGACAGACAAAAAGGAATCACAAAAATTTGCCAAAAGTCGGCACCTGGCACATAGATCACTTAAATGAACTCAGTTAATATATATCCTCCTGAATTTTTCAGTGATAGAAAGAAGAATGACTGTAAGGTCAATACGTGCAAGGCACAAACGGATTAATAGGTACAGTGGCTGAGTATAAAACACAAACATATAGGGCCTGATTCTAACTTTGGAGGACGGTGTTAAACCGTCCCAAAAGTGGCGGATATACCACCTACGTATTACGAGTTCCATAGGATATAATGGACTCGTAATACGGTAGGTGGTATATCCGCCACTTTTGGGACGGTTTAACACCGTCCTCCAAAGTTAGAATCAGGCCCATAATTTCTAAAAATGTGAATAAATTCCCTCTGAACATCATTTTTGTCCAAATTATAGGTTACCCATTTAAATAACATACATGATGCAAACTTGATTCTCACAACAATACTTGCTGCTATAAACAATAATTATAACTTATTTGCTTTCTGGCTAAACTTAAAATGAAGCAGCAATGAACATGATGAAAGGTGGTGTTGTGCGAATTTTGAAGCCAAAGCACTCACTTAAAGTGTATAACTCCACCCCATTAGAATAAAAAAAAAATTAATTCATGGTGCAAGTAATACATAAATACATTAGATTTAAAAAAGCTAGATTCATAGCGTAAGTGGTGCATAAAGTGCAGCGGGCAAAAGAGATTTGCCCTGTGTCACACTGAAGAAGTTAAGGGTATATTTCAAATATTTCTCACGTTTAAGCCATACAGGGCCACATGTAGCAAGAAAGGATTTTGCTAATCAGAAATTGCGAGTCGGTGCGACTCGCAATTTCCGATTCGCAAAATCATATGCCATATGGTGTCTCAGACACCTTCTGCGAATCGCAAGGGGATCGCAAATACCCACCTCATTAATATTAATGAGGTGGGTCGCAATTTGCGACCCCCTTGGGATTCCCTGCACTCACAGGGATGGTGGCCTGCTGGAGACAGCAGACCTCCATGTCTGTGACTGCTTTTTCGATAAAGCAGTTTTTTTTTTGTTTTGTATTGCATCCCGTTTTCCTTAAAGGAAAACGAGTTGCAATACAAAAGAAAAAATGAAACCATTTGGTCTCGTTTTTTCAGAGTAGGCAGTGGTCCATTGCACCACTGCCTGCTCTGAAAAAACATTTTTTGCGACATTCACAAAGAGGAAGGGTCCCATGGGGACCCCTTCCCTTTTGCAAATGAGTTAGCACCCACTTCATGTGGGTGCTAACTGCGAATTCCTTTGCGACTGCTTTCGCGGTATCAAAGCAATTCTGCATTGTGGTGCGAGTCGCAAATAGGAAAGGAACACCCCTTCCTATTTGCGAGTCACATTCCCATTTTGCGAGTCGGAACCGACTCGCAAAATGGGACTGTGCATCGCGATGCGCGCTTTGCATGGCGCAAACTGCGATTTTCGCAGTTTGCGCCATGCAAAACGCTTCTTACATCTGGCCCACAGTTAGCAGGAAGAGCCTCACTGAGAATACAGCTGGGCCAGATGTATCAGTTCTCGGAATTCACTTTGTCTCTGATCAATGAGGCACCCCTAGAATCAAACAAACTGGGCATAGCTATCTTCGGCGCATGCCATGGTACCAGGTAGAAGAAAACAGAATATGTTCTACGGTCTCCGGGTCCATGCCACAGGCAGGACAGATGACTAGACCCTAATCTTTCCTCCAGTTTTTGGTAAATGTTCTTAAGAGTAAGCAACCAAATCCAAATCTTATATATAGGTTTTTGGCCAGAGGTGGAGATAGAATATCTAAGAAAGGTTCAAACGTCTGTGTTGGCTTGAATTCCAATAACTGCTTTGTCAGGTGTCCCAGGTTACTCCTAGTGACTTGTTGTTAAACACCTAAGACCAATAGGTCGTCTTTAAAACCAGCTCACCTGCCCTACATATTTGTTCAGGTGTGTCCCATAGATCAAGTACACCTAGTTTCCTCCACCAACTAAAAATTCTCAACCAGGGTACCTTTATGGCGTGGTCTAGTTTCATTAGATCTCCTAAGGAGTCTCTGTAGTCAGACAGGTCAGAGTTCGTCCAAATGCTTATCCAGAACAGTAAAGGCTTCAGTTGGGCCAAATCAGACACATGTTTGATACCTAAATCAAAGTATAATGGGAATTCTGCCTTTTTTATGCATCAGTAGGGGATATAGTTTGAGAAAGTTGTATAAGCTTTCTAGAGCAATATGTGATTTGTTTCAGGCAAGGTTAAAATCCCATAGAAAGATGTAATTGGAAAACAGCTTTTGGCTCAAGGTACTTTAAGATACTTTACTTTACAGATAAATCGGTTAGGTGGTGTTTTGTTTTGGTAGGTAGTGGATGGTACTGAGGTACGTGGTGTCAGAAAAGCATGGAAACGCATGTTGGCAAGCTTAAGACATTCAAAGATATTGAAGTCTATGAGGGGGAAGGGATGACGGTGGAATATGTCTTTATCAATGATGGCTATGCCACCTCCTTGTTTGATATGTATTTTGCCACAAATTATTTTTTTATCCGTGAGGAAGCAATAAGTTCATTAAAAAACGGTGAATGTTTGTTTACCGCTGGATTCTGCGGCGGATGAAAAAGAGATTGAGGTCACAGTTTCAGATGAAGAGATGAAGAAGATGGCAGTTTATGCGTAGTAAGGGTTGTCTGATCTAGCATTGTGAAGCAAGCAAATTAGGAAATAAGCATTTGTACTTGCAGTGATTGTGATTTCCCAGCTCCGCAGTTGATGGGGATGTCATCGTTCACGTCGACATGTTGGAGTAAGAGCATGTGGGTTGCATCAAAAGGTTCTGGATGATTGAGATGGTGCATTTATCAGTAAGGAGACACTGTTGATTTCAGATTCAGATTTGCAACTTTAATAAGTTAATTTTGAAATAAGTGTGGCAGAGGGATATTGTGGATAGGTGAGTTGGAGGACTAAGGTGGCTTTCTCATTGCCTGCGGGCCTGTGGTTTGAAAAATGGTTCATAGTGACAGGCATGTCAGGACTGAGAGGAGTAGTGAAGTACATAAGAGGTACTACCGAGCATAGGTATAAGTGGAGTGAGCTAGACACCTGTCAAGCCCGATAGTTAAGTGTTATCACTAATTAAATGGATAGGTAAAGCAAACTGGACACCTGATAGACATACCAATGTATGGTTGGCTATAACTAAGGTGAAAAATAGGTATACAACTCATGAGAAAAGACTAGTAAGATTTTCCAAGCATAAACAGTGAATTAATGAGCTTCTAAATGCAAGAATTATTGTTTGCTGCTCGTACCTGCTGGTAGAACTCGAACTTTAAATGAGGTTAAAATGATGTAAAAGCAGATCATTTCAATTATTTGGGGTTAAAATGGTGGTGTTATTATGACTGGGATGCCAGACCACTCTTCATTTGACAGTCAATCGGGGTACAAGCACAATATTGGTTAGGGACAAGGGGTTATAAAACAAAACAAATAAGGTGACCTTCCCTGGATCGTATCCCATAAAGTGAACACTGGGAGATTTAAGACACAGTGGCCCTCATTCTGACCTTGGCGGGCGGCGGAGGCCGCCCGCCAAAGTCCCGCCGTCAAGTTACCGTTCCGCGGTCGAAAGACCGCGGCGGTAATTCTGACTTTCCCGCTGGGCTGGCTGGCGGTCGCCTTCAGACCGCCAGCCAGCCCAGCGCGAAAGAGGCTTCCACGATGAAGCCGGCTCGGAATCGAGCCGGCGGAGTGGAAGCTGTGCGACGGGTGCAGTTGCACCCGTCGCGTATTTCACTGTCTGCGCAGCAGACAGTGAAATACATGTAGGGGCCCTCTTACGGGGGCCCCTGCAATGCCCATGCCAGTGGCATGGGCACTGCAGGGGCCCCCAGGGGCCCCGCGACCCCCCCTACCGCCATCCGGATCTCGGCGGTCCGACCGCCGGGATCTGGATGGCGGTAGGGGGGGTCGGAATCCCCGCGGCGGTGCAGCAAGCTGCGCCGCCGCGGAGGATTCAATGGGGCCGCGGTACACTGGCGGGACCCCGCCAGTGGTGCCGGTCCGACCGCGGCTTTACCGCCGCGGTCGGAATCCCCATTGGAGCACCGCCGGCCTGTCGGCGGTGCTCCCGCGGTCCTCCGCCCTGGCGGTCAAAGACCGCCAGGGTCAGAATGACCACCAGTGTCTGTCACAGTTTTGGGATTAAATAGCTGAAGAGCTGTAACAGCATTACTTTACCACTTTTGACAGTGGCAAATGTTTACGTGTCACAAGAACTTAAAAGGCATAGGTGGTCATTCTGACCTCGGCGGTAAAAGGCGCCTACCGCCGGTCAGAAATCCTCCATAATCCCGCCGCGGTCGCGGAAACCCGCCACGGTCATTCTGACCCGCAGAAGGCAAACCTCCAAAAATCCGACCGCCACAACAGACCGCCAGACCAGCGGTCGGCGGAAAGGTGGAGGTGACCAAACCTCCACCGCCACGCCAACAGAAATACGCCCATCCCATTACGACCCACGAATCCACGCGGCGGTCATTCAAACGCGGTATTCCATTGGCGGGACACACCGGCGCGGTCAGAATACCCACCAACGAACAAAACTCAGCCACATTGGACGATTTGAATCCCACACACCTGATACACATACACACACCACTCCCACACACACAATACAATATAAAACACCCACCCACATCACCCACAAACCCCTACGCTTACAAAATCGTAAAGAAGGCAAGAGCGAGACACCAGCATCCAAAACATAACAGCCACAGCCACTCAACACCATCACCCACACACTATCCACACACAAAACAACACACACCACCACACTCAACTCACTTAAATACACATACTCCACCCCACACATCATACACACCACCCCATGGCACCCCAAAGACAACCCCGCTTCACAGACGAAGAACTCAGGGTTATGGTGGAGGAAATCGTTCGTGTAGAGCCCCAGCTGTTCGGCACACAGGTCCAATACACCAGCATTGCCCGGAGGACGGAGCTATGGCAGAGGATTGTCGACAGGGTGAACGCAGTGGGACAGCACCCCAGAAATCGGGAAGACATCAGGAAGCGATGGAACGACCTACGGGGGAAGGTGCGTTCCATGGTATCCAGGCACAACATCGCCGTGCAGAAGACTGGCGGAGGACCCCCACCTCAACCCCCACAATTCACATCATGGGAGGAGGAAGTCTTGAACATCCTGCATCCTGACGGCCTCGCAGGAGTCGGCGGAGGAATGGATACTGGTAAGTTGAAGCTTCAATACTGCTTCCCCCCCACCTGCATGCCAAATCAGACCCCAACCCTCACCCCCATCCTCGAACCCCACCCTCACCCCCACCCCCATCCTCACCCCCACCCTCACCCCCACCACCATCCTCACCCCCACCCTCACCCCCACCACCATCCTCACCCCCACCACCATCCTCACCCCCACCCCCAGCACACCTATTCCCCGCCAATGTCTCACCATCACAACCCACACATCCCAAAACCTAGGCCTGCATGCGTCCACTGAGCATGGACACCCATCACCAAAGCATGCCCAATGCATATACACATCCCCCCCACAAGCCACCCTCACCAAAGCCCCCACACACGAATGCCAGCACTTGGGGACACGGGAACCCACAGATACACCCATATGCCACACATTGAAACTATAACCATACCTCTATACCCCTGCAGGACCCGACCGTCAACACACCGCGGCGGAGGGGCCAGAATTATCCACACCCCCCACCCAAGAGGCCGTCAGCGATGACAGCAGCTCTGTCGATCTGGACACCGATGACCAGCCCGGACCATCGGGGACCTCTGGACAGTCGGTTCCCCTCACACAGGCACAGGCCACTATAGACCCTAACCCCTCTGGGAACACCAGCACAGCTCCCACCCAGCGGGCCCATGCCTCTGTCTCCAGGGCGCGTCAATCTGCGGTGTGTCTACCACTACAGGGCACCCAGGATAACCCACCACCCCAACAACAACAGGGACCTGGGGGCAGTGGTAGTGGGCACACCGGCCAGGGGGCAGAGGCCCAGGGAAACAGGGCAACTCGGCGGGCAGCTGTGCGACAGGGGGGGGAGGAGAGGCCCAGGGAACCCACTCTCCACGAGGTCCTCACCACCATCATGGGAGCATACAACCGCTCCCAGGAGACGATGGCGACGGTACTGGCCCGGTTCCAGGAGATCCAGGTGCTGCAGGAGGAACACTATCGGGGGTACAGGGAGGACATCCGAGCCATCAACACCACCCTGGTTACCATGGTAGGGCTGCTGCAGGACCTCGTAAACAGCAGGGCGGACACTGAACAACACCCAAGGGCCCCTGCCACTAGCCGGGACCAAGAACAGCCATCCACCTCCGCCGGCGCTAGTGGACAGGAGGCCCCCGCACAGCAGCAGCCCACCAGACCCCCACCTCCTGCAGGAGAAGAACCACCCCGCAAGAGGGCCCTGAGATCTCGCAAGACAGAGTAGGATGTCAAGACCCCCGCCAGCAATGGATACCACCTGATGTCATCCCACTGTCCCACATTGTCACCCTGTCCATCCTCGAACTGCCCATGCTCCATCTCTCCACAGGCCTCTGGACAATGCACCTGTGTGACTGTTACTCTGGACTCTGCCATGGACATTCCTTCACCATAGCCCCCACCCACTTGAAACCACCCATCCCATTTTGAGCACTTCAATAAACACCTATTTTGCACCAAAATATCAGGAGTCTGGCTGTGATTTCAATAGATTGTAATTGACATGACAGTGCAAATATGTCCTTGTACATGGTGAAGTCAACAAACAGCTGCCACAAAGCTGTAGTCCATGGGGAAACGAAGCACAGGACTCGTAGTGGGGACCCCAGATCTGAAATAGGGAGGGAAAAGCCACAACTCAGTCATCATACACTGGGGCAAATAGACAGGCAGCAGAGATGCTGCAGAGTAGTTAACTTTTACTAAATTATCTTTGAAATGTTACCTGTGTCCTATTGGAAGTACTGTTCAATGATTCTGTCCCTGTTGTCTGTTTCAGCCCCGTCGTCTTCCTCCTCGTCACTCTCCTCAGGTTCCACCGCTGCCACAACACCACCGTCTCGACCATCCTCCTGCAGGAAAGGCACCTGGCGGCGCAAAGCCAGGTTGTGAAGCATGCAGCAGGCCACGATGATGTGACACACCTTCTTAGGTGAGTACATTAGGGATCCACCGGTCATATGCAGGCAGCGAAACCTGGCCTTTAGGAGGCCAAAGGTGCGTTCGATCACCCTCCTAGTACGCCCATGGGCCTCATTGTACCGTTCCTCTACCCTGGTCCGGGGATTCCTTACTGGGGTCAGTAGCCACGACAGGTTGGGGTACCCAGAGTCCCCCACTAGCCATACACGGTGTCTCTGTAGCTGTTCCATCACGTAAGGGATGCTGCTATTCCTGAGGATGTAGGCGTCATGCACTGACCCTGGGAATTTGGCATTTACATGCGAGATGTACTGGTCAGCCAAACACACCACCTGGATGTTCATTGAATGGTAACTTTTTCTGTTCCTGTACACCTGCTCCCTGTCTCTTGGGGGAACCAAAGCCACATGGGTCCCATCAATGGCACCAATTACGTTGGGAATATGTCCAAGGGCGTAGAAATCACCCTTCACTGTAGCCAGTTCGCCCACCTCAGGGAAAATGATGTAGTTCCTCACGGATTTCATCAGGGCAGACAACACTCTGGATAACACCTTTGAAAACATGGGCTGAGACATCCCAGAAGCAATTCCCACGGTTGTCTGAAATGACCCACTTGCCAAGAAATGGAGTACTGACATGACCTGCACCAGAGGGGGAATCCCTGTGGGTTGGCGGATGGGGGACATCAGGTCGGGCTCCAGCCGGGCACACAGTTCATGGATAGTGGCACGGTTAAGACGGTAGGTCAGGATAATGTGGCGTTCTTCCATTGTCGACAGGTCCACCAGCGGTCGGTACACGGGAGGATTCATCCGTCTCCTCGCCCAACCCAGCGGACGGTGCCTAGGAAGGACAACATGGAGCACACAGTCAGGCAACCCACAGGTACGTACTCACAGCTAGCACAGTATACGATTCTCTATGCAGTGAATGGCGTGTATGAGTGGCTATGCAAGGCCTAGGCCTGTGTGACGCAGTTGAATTTGAGCCATGTGGGCCCTGGAAATGGCGGCTGCCTGACCTGTGAAGTGTGACAATGGGATGTGAGGTCAATGCGCTGGCGTGGCACACCGCGGCGGGCGGCGGGCGAAGACCGCGGCGCGAAGCCGCATTGGTTAACATTGAAGCCTATGGGTTTCAGGAGCCAATGGCGAAGGGCGCCGGCGGTGGCGGGACGCACCGCCGCGGTACGCACCGCCGCGGACGTGACCGCCATTTTCTATCTACTTATCCACTTGCGACTTGAACTTTCACAGGAGAGGACCTATACTGCAAGTGTTGCTGTGACCTCGGTCTGGAAGGGACAATGGCTGCTGCGACTGGGGAAAGGGCCCCTGCCTTCACTGGAGAGGAGTTGGAGAAACTTGTGGATGGGGTCCTCCCCCAGTATGCGCTACTCTACGGTCCTCCAGACCAACAAGTGAGTTTAATTCTATCTGGATTTGGGGCCACTGCCTGGCTGGGGGGCCTGGCGGGGATGGGGGGCATGTTGGGGCTGGCGGGGGGCCTGGCGGGGGGCCTGGCGGGGATGGGGGTATGTTGGGCATGGCGGGGGGCCTGGCGGGGATGGGGTGCATGTTGGGCATGGCGGGGGGCCTGGCGGGGGGCATGTTGGGGCTGGCGGGGGGCCTGGCGGGGATGGGGTGCATGTTGGGCATGGCGGGGGGCCTGGCGGGGATGGGGGGCATGTTGGGGCTGGCGGGGGGCATGGCCGGGGGCCTGGCGGGGATGGGGGGCATGTTGGGCATGGCGGGGGGCCTGGCGGGGGGCCTGGCGGGGATGGGGGGCATGTTGGGGCTGGCGGGGGGCCTGGCGGGGGGCCTGGCGGGGATGGGGGGCATGTTGGGGCTGGCGGGGGGCATGGCGGGGGGCCTGGCGGGGATGGGGGGCATGTTGGGCATGGCGGGGGGCCTGGCGGGGGGCCTGGCGGGGATGGGGGGTATGTTGGGCATGGCGGGGGGCCTGGCGGGGATGGGGTGCATGTTGGGCATGGCGGGGGGCCTGGCGGGGATGGGGGGCATGTTGGGCATGGCGGGGGGCCTGGCGGGGGGCATGTTGGGGCTGGCGGGGGGCCTGGCGGGGATGGGGTGCATGTTGGGTATGGCGGGGGGCCTGGCGGGGATGGGGGGCATGTTGGGGCTGGCGGGGGGCCTGGCGGGGGGCCTGGCGGGGATGGGGGGCATGTTGGGCATGGCGGGGGGCCTGGCGGGGGGCCTGGCGGGGATGGGGGGCGTTGGGCCACTGGAAAGGAAAATGCTGAGTAACTTGAACGTGGTATTTCTCCCTCCCTGTACGTGTCACATAGGTCCGCGCCCATGAGAAGATCGGGATTTGGCGTGCCATCGCCAAGGAAGTCCGGGGCCTGGGGGTCCACCATCGACGGGGCACCCACTGCCGCAAGAGGTGGGAGGACATCCGCCGCGGGACCAAGAAGACCGCCGAGTCTCTGCTGGGGATGGCCTCCCAACGTAGGCGGGGTGCCTGCCGTCAACTGAGCCCCCTGATGTTCCGGATCCTGGCGGTGGCCTACCCTGATTTGGATGGGCGCGTGAGGGCAGCACAGCAGACACAAGGGGGTGAGTACAAGCATCATCTACTCTGTTGTCGTGCAGTGGAGGTGTCTGGGTGGGGGAGGAGGGCTGGGGGTCCCCCTAGGCCAGGGCGATATCTGTAGGCTGGGCACCCCCGTAAGCCCCTGTGTCCCCAGCCACCACCCTCAGTAGTGTGTCAGTACAGCCATCCCTGGGCCGTGTCATCCATGGGTGCAGTTGACAACTCTAGGCGTGTAGGGCATGTTCCACGGAATGCGTAGCGGAACCCAAGTGCGCAACTTAGTGCAGGGGGCATCTGTGTCTGTCATGTCCGCTAACTGTACCGGAGATCCATGTACTCAATATCCCTTTATTTCTCTCTCCCCCCCCTTTTTGTTTGTCTTTCTGTGCTTGTGTGCATCAGCATCATCAGGCGGAGGAGAAGTGGCATCGGGGCAGGAGGGAGCTGCATCTCACATGGCCCAGGAGGGCCATGCCACAGAGTCAGACTGGACCAGTGAGACGGAGTGCGAGGGGAGCTCCACGACGGGGACGACTGGAGCCTGCAGCGACACGGACACGTCCTCGGAAGGGGGCTCCCTTGCGGGGGTGGCACCATCCGTGCCCCCCGCCATTACAGGTACAGCCGCCACCCAGCGCACCATCTCCGCCCTCCCAGCAGCCCCTCCGCGTTCGCCCCGTGCCCGCTCTGTCAGGAAGCCGGGCATCTCCTTCGCCCCAGGCACCTCAGGCCCTGCCCCTGTTACCCCCGCTGCCCTCAGTGAGGAGGTCATTGACCTCCTCCGAACGCTCATTGTTGGGCAGACTACCCTTTTGAATGCCATCCAGGGGGTGGAGAGGGAGGTTCATCGCAGCAATGCGTACCTGGAGGGCATTCATTCGGGTCAGGCTGCCCATCAGCGATCGTTCCAGGCTCTGGCCTCAGCACTGACGGCAGCCATTGTCCCTGTCTCCTGCCTGCCTCTACTAACTCCCTCCTCCCAGTCTCCTGTTCCTCTGCCTGTCCCACCCACACCATCAGACCAGCCTGCACACACCTCAACACCCAAGAGAAGCTCATCCAAACATAAGCACCACAGATCACGCAGACATTCACACACGCAACATTCCGATGCAGACATGCCAACAGTCACTACCACCTCTGTGACCCCCACCTCCTCGTCTCCCTCCTCCCTCCCTGTGACGTCTACACTCACACCTCCATTCACCTCACCATCAGCCAGTGTTTCCATCACCAGCACACCCTCCACTCCAGTCCGCACACGTGCAGTCACCACCCCCACTGCCATTTACACGTCCCCTGTGTCCTCTCCCACTGTGTCTGTCACCCCCTCTTCCACACCACACAAACGCAGCCACCCACCCACCCAACAGCCATCCACCTCACGACAGCCTATCCCTCCTGCACCTGCACCCAAAGACAGCAAACGTGACTCACCTACAACCACATCCTCTCCCTCCACTCCCATTCCCACTGTACCTACCACTCTCCATTGTCCCAAGAAGCTCTTCCTCGCCACTACTAACTTCTTTCCTGACCCTGAGCCCCCCCCTCCTTCTCGTCGGGGTAAGAAGAGCACCTCAGCCACCACCAGCCCTGCAGCCCCCTTGACAAGGGTGCAGGGGTATTGGAGCCCGCCAGCCCGCATGTCTGGATCTTCGCCCAGCAGCAAGGGGACAGCCAGCCCACCCCCTGGGAAGAGGAGCAGAAGGCGGAAGGGGCGCCGCAGGAGCCCGCCTTCTACATCCCCCCCGGACACCACCCAGAGACAGTCACCAGCCACAGCTCCAAAGGGAGGCAAGGGCCACAGGCCGACGACTAAGGAGGGCAAGGGCAGCAAGTTGGAGAGGTCAGGCAGCAGGCCTGCTGCCCAGGAGGAGCCCACAACCCCCATAGCCGCTGCCCCGGGAGGAACCGGCACAGCTGCCCCGGGAGAGCCCACCACCCCCATAGCCGCTGCCCAGGGAGGACCCAGCCCAGCTGGCCAGGAGGGCCCCACCACCCACAGCCCAGGTGGGCAGTGAAGGAGCACCATCCCCGCTGCCCAGGAGGGCACCACCAGGCAATTAGCAGTTGGCCATAGACCGTCCGCCGTCTCAAGAACCGCTGAACTGGGCCCCGCCGTCTCAAGAACCGCTGAACTGGGCCCCGCCGTCTCAAGAACCGCTGAACTGGGCCCCGCTGTCTCAAGAACCGCTGAACTGGGCCCCGCCGTCTCAAGAACCGCTGAACTGGGCCCTTCAAGGCAAGAACCGCTGAACTGGGCCCCGCTGTCTCAAGAACCGCTGAACTGGGCCCTTCAAGGCAAGAACCGCTGAACTGGGCCCTTCAAGGCAAGAACCGCTGAACTGGGCCCCGCTGTCTCAAGAACCGCTGAACTGGGCCCCGCCGTCTCAAGAACCGCTGAACTGGGCCCTTCAGGGCAAGAACCGCTGGCCCTTTGGCAGACGTGGCAGGGCAGGATCTATCTCGGGCAGGGCTGCAGGATGTCCTCTGGCCAACTTGCCTCCTCCAGTGGCAGTGGGGTCTGTTATGGACTGTATGGACTGTGGCTTTGCTCTCCCCAGGATGGCCCAGTGGGCAGGCCACCCACTGTATGGACTGTATGGACTGTGGCTTTGCTCTCCCCAGGATGGCCCAGTGGGCAGGCCACCCACTGTATGGACTGTATGGACTGTGGCTTTGCTCTCCCCAGGATGGCCCAGTGGGCAGCCCACCCACTGTATGGACTGTATGGACTGTGGCTTTGCTCTCCCCAGGATGGCCCAGTGGGCAGCCCACCCACTGTATGGACTGTATGGACTGTGGCTTTGCTCTCCCCAGGATGGCCCAGTGGGCAGGCCACCCACTGTATGGACTGTATGGACTGTGGCTTTGCTCTCCCCAGGATGGCCCAGTGGGCAGGCCACCCACTGTATGGACTGTATGGACTGTGGCTTTGCTCTCCCCAGGATGGCCCAGTGGGCAGGCCACCCACTGTATGGACTGTATGGACTGTGGCTTTGCTCTCCCCAGGATGGCCCAGTGGGCAGGCCACCCACTGTATGGACTGTATGGACTGTGGCTTTGCACTCCCCAGGATGGCCCAGTGGGCAGGCCACCCACTGTATGGACTGTATGGACTGTGGCTTTGCACTCCCCAGGATGGCCCAGTGGTCATGGAGTCCCCTCGTGGATCTGGCGTCGTGTACTCAAGTGGCTGAGGTGCCCCCCCTTCCCTTCCCCCTGAGGTGCCTGTCCTATTTTCTTTCTGATGCCCCTGCAGTGTTCTCTCCGTGGAGTTCTTGTCGTGGGACTGGGCCTTGCCCCTTTGCACAGGACCCCTGTGATCCACGGACAGTGGTTGGACTACATTTAGTAGCTGTATATATTTTGTACATAGTTTATTTATTTATTTGGATTACTGGTGTCCATATTTCAATATATCTGCCCGTTTATGATCTCTTCTTTTGGTCTTTGCATTATTTCGGAGGGGGGTGGTTTGTGGGTTGTGACAGTGATCTGTGGGAATGCATTGATGTGTGTGTTGTAGTGGGTGTGGGTGGGTGGGTGTGTGCCGGTAATCTTTTCCCTCCCCTGTGTCGTAGGTGCAGTACTCACCGATGTCTTCCGCGCCGCCGGGCGTGCTCCTGGTATATGAGCAGGAATAGGAGTGCGGGGATGACCTGCAACTCTGGCTCCATACTGCCGGAATCTCGCGTGGAGTGCGTAGAGGTGAGCGTTTTCCCGTTCGTAGTCTGTTTCCGCCGTGTTCTTATCGGCGGTGCTCCCGCCCCGGAAAAGGTGGCAGATTGGTGGGTCGTAATAGGGTGGGCGGTACTTTGTCTGCCGCCGGGCTGTTGGCGGGAACCGCCGCGCTGTTTGTTTGTACCGCTGTGGCGGTCGGAGTGTTAAGTTGGCGGGCTGTGTTGGCGGTTCCCGCCAGGGTCAGAATGCCATTTTTAATACCGCCGGTCTGTTCGCGGTCCGACCGCCGCCTCTCCGCCGACCGCCAAGGTCAGAATGAGGGCCATAATCCACTTCTGGAAGAAAATGCATTAACATTTCTTGCCATAACTAATTTCTTGCCATAGCTAAAGTAAATAATAGGACATAACACAATAGCATACACAAAGCAATCACACAAGGCAATTAAACATAACAGGGCACATCATGAAAAAGTCAACACAGAATGCAACACAACAACTGAAGTACAGCATAATTGTCACATTTCAATAATGCAGCCCACATATTCAACGCAATTCATATTCATTGCAACATGTGAAATGTTAATTTCAGTGTAAGTGTATTATTTGCAATGCAGATTATATTCTTTTCAGAATAATACATTTTCATTTCAGTATCTTATATTAATTTAAATTTGTCATATTCGTTCCAGTGTATGTCATATTCCTCTTGTCATATCTCAGTAATTTCAAGAAATGTCCCATTTTATTTCATGAATATTTTATTTGCTTCAATGATTGCTTTATTGTTTACAGTAACAGCCAATGAATATGACTTGCATTGAACTGATGTTGATTTGCTTTATAATTAATATTACATATTGAAATTAAAATTACATATTCTGCAAGGATATGATATGATATGAACAAAAATGAATGAACTATAATTAATATATGTTTTTGACTATGGGCTGCATTTAGTTTATGCTGGCTTTAGGACACTGAGCACTTTACCACTGCTGACCAGTGCTCAAGTGCAAGTGCTCTCTGTCTAAATTGTATTGATGATTGATTTATCCAGAATTGGCATATTTGATTTACTGGTAAGTCCAGAGTATAGTGAAAAATGTGTGCCCAGGGCCTGTAAATCAAAAGCTACCAGTGGGCCTGCACAACTGTTTGTGCCACCCACATGAGTAGGCCTGTAAACATGTCTCAGACCTGCCACTGCAGTATCTGTGTGGGCAGTTTTAAACTGCAATTTTGACCTGGCAAGTCCACCCACTTGCCAGTCCCAAACCATCAATTTTACTACAAGTAAGTCACCCCTAAGGTAGGCCCAAGGTAGCCCCATGGGCAAGGTAATTGTATTTAAAAGTTAGGACATGTACTGGTGTGTTTTACATGTACTGATAGAGAAATACTGCTAAATTTGTTTTTCACTATTGCAAGGCCTATCTTTCCCATGGGGATTGCTGTGAAATATCCTTTAAGGACAATATTTCCATTGGGAGAAGATAAAGATCTGGAGTTTGAGGTCTCTGAACTCACATTTTAAAAATACATATTTTGGTAAAGTTGTTTTTTAAATTGTAAGTTTGAAAATGCCACTTTTAGAAAGTGGGCATTTCTTGCTTAGCCATTCTGTGCCTCTGCCTGTCTATGGAGTACACATCTGGGTCAGGATGACAATTGGGCTGTTTGTGAATTCACTCTAGACAGTCACACAAAGGGAGCTGAGGTGTGCCCTGCATATCCTGATGGATCTTCCTAAGATAGAATGGTGGGAGAAGCTGACACTTGCACCTGAATAGGGCTGTGCCTGTCCTTACACAAAGCAGTCTTCAACCCCTTGAAGTGTGACTAGGGCCAGAGAAGGAAAGGCAGGGACGTGTGCATACAAAGACTTTTCTTTGAAGTTTGCCTACTTCAAAGTGAGAAATGGGTACTAGTACTGGACCTCTGACCCCACAAAGTTAGAATCCCTAGACTGAGGACATTCTGCCAGGAAGAAGAGCTGGATGCTCTGGGAGGGACTGCCACTAGGCCTGTTGATTTGCTGTGCTGGCCTGCTGCTTGGTACTTCTGTCCTGGGAGTGAAAGGACTGGACTTTATTTCTATATCCTGATTTCAAAGGTTCTCCAACGGCTTGGAATGAGCTTGCCTCCTGTTAAGAAGTCTGAGGGACATCAAAGAATTCACCTGCCAGTACCTGGCTCTCTTCCTGAGAATCCTGGTTTGCCAAGTGTTGCCAAATCCAGTTCCTGAGCTTTGGGAGTGCGTTCTCATGTAACCAAAAAGAAACAAGCACATCGACTCCAGAGCGACTTCAGAACCAAGGCCGCAGTCCGACTCCCTGCCGCTGCCTACACCAGAGCTGTGGTCCCCACTGAGTTCAATGACTGCGACTGACACCACAGGCCCAACGCTCCCACAGTGCCTCCAAAGCCCCCCACCACAGCATGAATACTGAGTTCTGTGACACCCAAATCTGTGACACCCAAATCTGATTCAGCCACGGCACCTGTGGCCCCATGATGTGACCGTGACACAGTGAAGTGCTGGATTCATCAACCCTCCCTTGTCGTAAGGAACTGACGTCTCTCCACTGACCCATGTCACCTCCCCTACAACTATAAGGAACCAACCCCTCACCTCCCCTGCCCAGCAGTAAGTAACCAACTCCTCACCTCCCTGGTAGCAGTAAGGAGCCGAGGATGCACCAGCTGCAGCGACGCTTCACCTCCTTGACTTCATGCTTCGTCTTTGTTTCCATGTTTTCCAAGGTGCTGTACCTTGCATCCATGTGACTCAATGACTGGCCCGTACTCCCTCACAAGTGATGTTAGACTGTTGGGAATGACTTCTCCAAGGTGTTGTGGCTATTGTGTTTCTAAGCACTATACTAGGATTTCATCTTTGAAAAATCATACCTTACCGTGTATTTTGGATTTTTGTAATTTTGTTCTTGTTTTATTGGCTATATTGTGAAACTGGTGTTGAGTATATTTATGGTCTTTTCACTGTGTTACTGTATGTGTGCGTGTGTACAAATACTTTAAACATTGCCTGTGAGATAAGCATGACTGCTTGAGCCAAGCCACCAAGGGGGTAAGCAGGGGTTATCTTAGCTGTGTGACTCCCTTACCCTGACTAGAGTGAGGGTCCCTACTTGGTCAGGGTGCAAACCACTGCCAACAAGAGACCCCATCTCTAACAATATACCACACATTTAACAGAATATAAAATAAGGAACCAGCCTTTACCATGCATCCATTACATGCATCAATTTACAACATGAGTAAGTACTTCTACATTTGTCACACAGTACTTTATCATACAGGTAAGTATTTTTGCAAATGATAAAAAAAAAATTGTGTGCGTAGAGGTAAAGGGGGGTAAGGAGGATTTTAAGGTTTAAAGGTGCGTAGAGGTAAAGGAAGGTAAGGTTAATTTTGAGTTATGGGTTGGGTAGAGGTAAAGGGAGGTAAGGGTGATGTTAGGGTTTAGGAAGTGGGTAGAGGGTGGGGGTAAATGGAGGTAAAGAATACAAGAAAGGGGGTCCCCCTTAAAAATAAAAAGACACACACACACACATATATATGTGTTTGTATCTATACCTGTATACATATAAATGCATACATATATATATATATATAAACATATATATTTGTGTGTGTGTGTGTGTGTATGTGTGTGTGCACACATATATGTATATATCTTTATCTTTAGAGTGGTGCACAAATTCTGCAAAAATAGTAGTAGTTTCCAAGTTTAGGTGGAGAGCAGTTCTTTTCAATGGAGCGCCCTACAACACCACCAACACTGAATCTGCTCACCTCAAGTGTTGATTTTTCTAATGAAGATTTTAAGCATAGGATTTGTACAGTTCTATCCACGCCAAGGTACAAAGTATCAAAGTATTTTGCCATTTTAACAGCAAAGTCTTTAAGTATAAAATTAGCTAGTGCCATCCATGTTAAAACAGATCTCTACAATGTAGTTAAGTTAAAAAAATAACAAAAGTCTTTTACCCTTCCAGACACTGTATCACAGGATTGAATTGGAAAAATTTCATCCAAGCCAAACTTGAATGAACAAAGGCAACCCCGACACATGTTTCACTCCCATTAGAGCTCCCCAGAGAGATTTAGCTTTGTTCAGAAACAAGGGAGCACATAGTATATGTCTCACACACACACAATAACACACACACACATTTATGTACATGCAAACACACATTTATGCATATGCATACATATATATAAATATATATGAGTGTGTACACACAGATATGTATGTCTCTTTTTATATATATATATATACACACACACATACACACACACACACACACACACACACACATATATACATGCCACGAGAATATGTGGTTGAGGTCCATTATGTAATACCACACACTGTGTTATAAAAGTCAGTATATTGTATTATATGTGTGATAAAGGCATGTGTTGTATTTGCATGCATTGTAATGCCTAATACCCATACAAAAAGTCTGAAAAGGAGTACAGCACTTATAAATAAAAAATATAGACACAGTGTGAGGATGAAGTGTTACAGAAGAGTAGTGAAAGATGAGTCAGAAATGATAGAGATCAGAAAGGAAGGAGTGAAGGATGGGGATAAGGACTGAAAGTAAGGCATGGAGACTAAGTAGTGAGAGATAATGATTGCTGCATGAGGTATGACAAGAAAGAGATGAGTAGTGAAAGATGAGAAGCTAGGGATGAGCGATAAGAGTGAGGTTGAGAAACTAGGCCTGAAGAGTAAAAACACAAAACCAAAGATGAAGGGCGTGGGTTGAGAGGTGTGGAACGAGGAGTAAGGAATGAGAGTTGAAGAGTAAGAAACAGTGAGTAAGAAGAGGTGTTGTAGGAAAATGCATCATTTGACATGATTACCCCCACACACATTTTGCCTCAAATCTGATGTAATTTCAACTGATTGTGCTCTGAGTTCCCGCTAACCAGGTCCCCAGTGCCAGGTCTTGTTCCCAAAACTGCACAGTTGTTTTCCCAATTGGCAAAACCTTTAGCACCCTCTTTAGTACCAATTGAATGGTACCCCTAATTCCAAGGGCCTGGGGTACTAAAGAGGGTCCCTAAAGGCTGAAGCACAAATTGTGCCACCCTCAGGGACCCTCAACAAGTACATGACAGACTGCCATTGCAGGCTGTGTGTTGGTGCGGACAAAAGTGAAAACACAACATAGCACACTGTCTGTGTGCCATGTTCCCTAACACTATATGAAATATATGTAAGTCGCCCCTCTAACAGGCCCTACAGCCCTAAGGCAGGGTACAGTATATTACATGTGAGTGCATATCTGCACAAGCAGTAAGTGACCAGGGAAGCCATTTTAAACACATGTGCTGGACACTGGTCAATACGAGTTCTCCAGCTACACAACGGCTTCACTGAAGATAGGGATATTTGGCATTGGTGAACCTACACTGATGCCAGTGTTGGATTTACCAATACATGCACCCAGAGGGCACTTTAGAGGTCCCTCCTGAAACCTACCAACTACTAGTGGGTTGACTTACTGGTCCTGACCAGTTCAGCCACCTTAGCCACGTTCATGACCCCCTAATGTAAGAGCCAGCGCTCTTGAAAGCCAAAAACAAAGTCTGTGCTGGACAGGGGTGTTGACACTTCCTCCAGGCAGGATGGACATTCGAGGGTGGGAAACTGCAAAGGCCTAGTCTCCCTTGTAATACAGCCTAGGTCTCTCCAGATGGCATAGATGACCAACCCCCTGTCATGACCCCACTTCTTGGTGGCAAGACAGGCAGGAAAATTAGTTAGATTAATAGGTGTGCCCACATCATACCAGTCCCACCCCTAAGGTGGACGAGCTGAAGTGGACGCCACTTTTTAAATTCCTCCATCTTGTTTTGGATGGAATTAGACCACTAGGGTCATGGTTGTGCCCACTTCCCAACAGAAGTGGTCATAGAGAGGGTGTAGTCACCCTAGAGGTGGGCAACTCATTGGCTGTCACCCAGCACTCCCTGTAACACCCGTAAATTGAGGTATTTAGGTGGCACATCTGAACCCAAGAACCCAGATCCTGATGACCTAAGAAGCCTAAGGACACTGAAGAGCCACACCAGCAAAAGAGGAGAAAAGAAGCAGCTGACCTGATACCAATCCTGCCGGCCTGTCTGCAACTCTCGACAGACTCTGCATCACAAAACAGCTTATCCTGCAGCTGAGCCTCCAGAAACCAGGGAGGTCTACCTGCCTTTGAAAAAGACTCAAGACTCCTGTGAGCACCGAACCTTCTCCCCAACAAACTCTAAATGAAGGACTCTGCATTCTCCAGAACCTCAAAGACCTGACACCTGACATCACCACTGAACTGCCGTCACCGACCCTTGTTAAAGTGGAGCTCAAGTGGCAAAAAGGTTCTCCAGCTCCCCTGAGTCTGAATCCATCGAGGTTTCACCCCTCCTGGACTCCCCGAAGTCACCTGCAGACTCTGCACACAGGTCCCTGCTCCCACAGCCTCGGTGGTGAGGGAAACATAACACCTGAAGCAACCACTGCATCCGTTGCCCACTGCCCAAGCTGAAGTGGGCCCCTGGTGTCCATGACATCTCCAGCTATCCTGAACTGGAATACACTATGATGACACCTGCAATCTCAGACCACCGGACCTCTCAACCGTGAGTGTTCCTGTACACAAAAACCTGATAACAAAGGACACCCCTGCATCTAGGCCTTGGTGAAGAGGAGCAAAGGTGTACCTACATATCCCAGCGCGCTAGCCAGAGCCTGCAGCCTATTTTCACAGAGACCAATTCTTACTGAAATACATTGGTCACCGGATGCCATACTACACCTCTGCACCCGGCTGCCCCAGTGCCGGAGTGACCCGTTGGTGTGATCTCGACCCTAGCCCAATACTCGCTTTAAGTCTCAGGGCTTAGGCTCGTAATTTGTCATACAGCACCTGTCTGCTGAACTTGTTTTTCCTCCCATAGCATAACATTGAAGAACTCTGAAATTGCACTGTGTCCACTTTTGTAAGTGAAAAGAATTTATACTTAAAAACGTACTTACTTTTTAACAAAGTTCTTGGTTTCAAAGTATATACAAAAAGAAGTGTTATCTATCTAATTCGATCTGGTATTTATTATTTGAGTGTGTGTCTCATTATTGCCTCTGTGAGTACAACAAATGCTTAGCACTGCCCTCTGATAAGACTAACAGTTCACCCACACTACCACAAAATAGAGTGCTTGTACTATGTACTTTTGCCTCTGTAGTGGAAACCACTTGGGGATCCACTGGACTCTCTGCATGGTATACTCCTTTTTAGTGCACCATATAGAGAGCCATCTTCCTACAAGTGTGAAAAGTGATTGAGGGACAAGGGGTAATGAGTGAGGAGTGAAGGACGAACAAGTGAGAGAGGAGAAGTGTATGACAAGCAGTGAGCAAATAGAGGTACAGAATGAGGTGTGAGAGTTGAGAGGTGAGGTATGATGACTGAGGGTTGAGGCCTAAGCCTCAAGAGAGCCTGTGAATAGTGAGGGACAAGAAATATGGCACGAAAATTGAGGAGTGAGACAAGAGAGATGAGGTGAAGAGAAGAATGCAGCATGAAGAATGAGAAGTAAAAAATGAGAAATGAGGGGTTAGGGACAGGAAGCACGGAAGTAAGATCACTCAGGAAAGAAAGAGAATTAAGGATGAGAAATCTGCTGTAAGGGATAAACAATAAAGATGTGAAAATGAAAAGAATGTGGAGTGAGAGATGAAGAATGAGAGATGAAGAGTTAGGCATGAGGTGTGAGAGTAGAATAGTGTAGGATAAATGATTAGGGGTGAGGAATAAAGATTGATAAATAATAATTGAGGGGTGATGAGTAGAGAATGAGGGTCAATGAGGGGGATTTGATGAATGAGGGGTGATCAGTGAGTCACAAGGGCAAAGTAAAATGAAAATAGGGATGAGTGATAAGGAATGAGGAATAAGAACAGAGACATGAGGCATGAGGGATTAGATTATCCTAAAATTGGGAGGTGTACGTTTTTCAACATTATTGATGGTCAATTTCACTCATTACACAATGTGAGGCTAAAGGGTGAATCACAAGACAGATAAAATGAGCAATTAGGGGCAAGAGGTGATTTATAATGATGGGGGAGCAAAGGAAGGAGAATGAGGGCTTAGGCACAAGGGATAAGGACTGATTACTGAGTGATAAGGGACTGGAGGTGAGAAATGAAAGATGGGTTATGAGGAATGAGAATGGCAGATGAGACCCCAGGAATGAGGCATGACAGATAAGGTTTAAGGGATGCGGGCTGAAAAATGAAAGGTAAAGACTGAGTGAGCAATGAGGATGTCTTAAAAAAATTAGATACTGCACCTTTGAAAGATGAAAAATGGGGAATGATAGACGAGAAGTGAGAGATGAGAAATATAACGTGAAGTTGAAGTTCTTTGTGATGCGAAGGTAGGGATGAGGATATCCTAACATGGTCAGGGTGGTGCACATTTCGGAAACATCATTTGTCCGGTTGCCTTGTCACTGGTGAAGTGAGGGAGAGTGATCAGTGATAGCTGAGGGATGTTGAGTAAGAGATCCGGCGTGAAGACTGTGGAATGAGGGAAGAAGAGTTAAGAAAGTGGGTGAGATAGTGAGGAATTAGGCAAGAGTAATAGGAGATGAGGTTGAAGTGGTGAGGATGAGGAGTGGAGAAAGAGGAGAAGGTGAGTGAGGGATGTGAGAAAGGTTGACAAGTGAGGATTGAGGAGTGAGGCAGGAGGAAGGAGGTATTAAAAGTGAGGGATTAGAGATAAATGAGAAATGAAGGATGAGGAGCTAGATATCAGGGCTGAGCGTTGAGGAGTGAGGGGTGATAATGAGGAATGATGGTTGATTAAAAAGGATGTGAAGTGAAGAAAGAGGAGTGAGGTCAAGAGGGTATGAGTGAGGAATGAGAACTCAAGCATGAGATGTACGGGGGAACATGTTCTAAAATGGACAGTGTGGTGTGAAATTTAAGCTGTAATCATTGTCTGTTTCACCTATTTATCAGAGGGAAAGGTGTGACCAGTGAGGGACGAGGAAAAAAGAATAAGGAAAGGTGAGGAATAAAGTGTGGCAAATAAGTGATATAGAGTAAGTAGAAAAGAGTGGGAGATAAAGGGATGGAATTAGGGCTGAGGAATGTGGAGAGACAAATGAGGGGTGAAGGGATGAAACATAAAAACATAAAAAATATAAAAAGTAGATTTAGTGATGCAGAGTGAGGGATGTGAAGTGAGAGATGACTTATATACTGGGAATAGAGAATGGCTGATGGATGTTGAGAGATGAGGAGTGAGGATAGAGGAGAAAGTAGGGCATTTAGAACCTCCTTTACATTTTGTTGCTTGGCCCATCCTCCACCAGGGTGATGGAGTAAATTGCCACATGGCCCTGACGGAGGTGCTGATTGCAAAATTTTGAAATGTAGTTGGCCTGACGGACATTTCAAGCATTGACAGGTACTACTGTTAAACTGGGCCCTAAGCATGATACAAGAGAAGTAAAAAACGAGGAGTGAAAAAGAAGGGAAGGGCTAAGGGCAAAAAAGAAAGCCAGGAGTAAGGTGGGATGAGTAATGGATAAGGACTGATGATTGAGGGCTGAAGAGGGAGAGGGTATACATGAGGAGTAAAGAATGTGGAGAGGCATGTGTTGGGTGTGGAGCAGGAATTGCATACCCACAGTGAGGCCTGGTTGTATAATATGCTATACTGCAACGACCGACTAGACCTCTAAAATTACACCATTCTCCAGGCTCTGTGGCCCTAGAACATCTCGGTCCCATTGCAAGAATATCTGTTATCTCATGACATCACTGGCACAAACAGGTTAAAGCTTGGGCCAAACATTCTGAATGGGGAGGGATGGGTTTAAGATGAGAATGTATATACAGACTAGTTCCTGGAGAAGAGCTCCAAATGAAATGGTACCTAAAGTACCATTGCGACCCCATTTCAGTTGTGATTAATGCCACTGTAATTTGGAGGTGCCACCCTGAACTGCAGAAACAATTTCTAGGAAAAGCTGCACACTACCGGACTGCTGACGTGTTAGATGCATGGGCACTACAATTATGCGGTAAAGGAGGGCCAAATTGAGCATCAGGGTTGACTACATTTTGCGACAAGAAAAGACAAATTATCTTGCACAATATGGCACATTTTTTATAGTATTATTGCATTATTTTGTAATTTTTACCAATGTTACCATCCTCCAGGTTCACGTTCAGCCTTTTGCAACTTCCTAGCTAACTTCATTTCCCCCTGCGATGCTATTAATTGTGTTTGACCAATGACTTTGTGTTTCACCGCTGCGCATATTAGTTGCTCAATGTTCACCAGTAGCACATTACATGTTGTGTTCAGTTTAGCTGCCTATTGGCTTTGACATGGCATTAGCCATTTAATTCTGTATTCAGTTTAGCTGCCTATTGGTTTTGACATGGTATTAGACATTACCATTCTGTATTGAGTTTAGCTGCCTATTGGTTTTGACATGGCATTAGCCATTACATTCTGTATTCAGTTTAGCTGCCTATTGGCTTTGACATGGCATTAGACATTACATTTGATATTTAGGTTAGCTGCCTATTGGCTTTAACGTGGGGTTAGACATTGCAGTTGAGACATTGCAGATGAGCTGTGTTTTTCCAAGCTGTGTTTTTCCACATGATAGACCAAGCAGTGTTCTTCACACCAGACCTTAGCTGATAAGAGCACATAGATTTTGTGTTTACCTCGCAATCCAGTCTGAGAACGAGGAGCTCGAGAGAATTGGCCAGTCTCCAGGTTTCTTCCGTTCTCACACTGAGTTTGCTTTTAAGGATGGCTCTGACTCTGGACTACAGCAGAGGTAGTTTGAATCTGCTTGACTTCAGACAGGAACGGAGACATCAGTTGCCTGTCTCCCGTTTGGGTAGAAAATCTCTTTCTCGCAGTTGACCGGAGTCATCAACTTGCAGACCCCAGAAAGATGAAGCTGAGCAATAGGCCCTACGGTGATGAATTTTGACTTTTATGCTTTGCTTTGAAGTTATGCTATAATATAATCTCATCTATTTGCTGTGTACATTGCAACTGAAAAGTACTTTGATATATTTTGCTTTCATTGCTGCGACTACTTTTGAACGTGTGCTTCCAATCTACTAATTTTGTCTCTCAAGAACCTTGCGGTGAAGAAATAATAACAATAAATGTCTTCTTTAAACTCAGAAGTGCATTCCAAAGAGGTTCTGTAAGCTCGTTATGAGATAAGAGCAGGAAAGCAGAACATTTTGGATTAGTCGTCAGTTTTCAGAGTCGGAAATTGGAGTTTCGAAGTGCACTATTTAAAAGTGTAATTGTTTTTTGTTGTTTAGAGAATTAAAGAAGCACGGCAGACCATGTTTGAAAATGCATGTGAAGTTAAACTGCCTTATGGTCCTGTGAGAAACATGTTTTCTTGTTTATCAGGACTTTGTGAGTCTTCCTGTGAGTGCTATGATAAAGCATATTTAGAAAATGTGCCTTTTGAAAGAAATGATGTTCCTTTTGTTCTTGACAGAAGGGTTTGGATACTTTTATCTGCTTACAGAAAAATGCAGGAGAGATGTAGGCAGTTAGAACATGAAAATAAGAATTTACGTGAGCAAATTAGCCAGAACACATTAATGCAAGATAATGCTGAAATCTATAAAACTGCTGTTTTAGAAGAATCTGGCTTTTCCCATTCCAGTAATGAGGGGGTTAAGACAGCTGTGGGCCAGTCTGAGCCTCCGTGTGAGCAAAACACCCCTCAGTTTTTGGCAGCTGAAGAGCATTCCTTAAATGATAACACTGAGAACAGAGCTCAGAATGTTATTTACAGACCGCTTCTGCAAAGAAAAAATAATTACATGGCAGAAGTACCGTCGCAAAATGTGCAGTTACTGGCACAAGTAAAACAAAAGATTTTAGAGTTTCTTACTGTTTGCACTAAGCAAAAGACCCCGAGTTTCATGAGCTTGTTTGATTTTTGGAAACAGTATAGCCCTCATCTGAGTCAAATCCTTACACTTTGGTATAAAGTAACTAGAAAAAAACATGGGCAGCTGCGCGCTTGTGATTTGGCAAATGAAATAATTCAGACTTTAGGTTTCTGCACAGTGCAAGAGGGAAACATTGATTTACATGTAAATCAGTAACAGGGGAAGAAAAGAGTGCCCCTGGAACTTTGGAGTATGAAACCTGAAATATCAAGCATGCAGTGGGTGATGAATTCACCTAACTCTCGCAGTTTAGGACAGGCACAGGAGGCTAGTATCATACACTGGATCTGGTACATGCAAGACAGGGCTAGAGTAACTGCAGCCCTACATGAACAGGTGTCACAAGCCCCTTTTCAGGATTTGGAGAGGGTGCAGGGAGTACCACAGGAAAAGAGTCACCAGTGAAATTGAGTGCACCATTTGAATTCGTGTCCCCTGAGGATAAAAAGCGTGTGTGTTTGACTAATGATTACAATCCAGTTACTGAAATGTTGTTGTCTAGCACAGGAGAAGGAACAGTGCTGTACAATGTGTGTCAGACTTTAAAGAAAGAGCTGTTTGAGATGTGTCATTTTTACACTGATTCTTGGTTCACTGCCAATGGTTTCGCCGTTTGGTTTTCCACATGGCTTGTACCTAACTGGTTAAATTCCCTTGCAGATGTTAAAGAGAAAAATTCAGAGTCTGAAGTGTCCACCCAGAATTCTGACTTAGTGGGGATGGCTAACTGGGTGCACCAGAAATGTGGACAGCTGGGAGAAAAAGCCACTTACAGGTGGGCAGAGATGAGAGAGATGCACATTCCCCTAGATTTGATCAAAACTGTGCAGCACGCACAACTGCAATCTGTCCCACAAACAGTCAAAGATCAGTTGGGGAGAGGAAAGTTACCAGGACAGATATGGCAAATTGATCAGGTTTTAGGGGGAGTGATTGCTGCAGATTAGCAAGGAGAAATCAAAATTATGCTGATAACTAGAAAATAATCTGATTCATTCATACAAACTGGAGACAGAATGGCCCAACTTGTCAAAAGTGCAGTGAATGGAGGTTTGGTAAAGAAGGAGTCTGCCCCAGCCCTTCTGACAGTGCAACGAAAGGGAAGCTGTGGTGCAGCAGATAAAAACCTCAGTGCTGAGGTGTGGGTTGAAGCCCCAAATGACCCTCCTGACCTGCAAAAATCATAACAAAGGGCCCCAAAAATGTCCTGCTGATTATAAAACAAGGAAAGGAAGAGGAAGGGCACATTTCAGATGACAAATGTTATTTGCAAGAAAAGTCATACTTTTTTCTTTTGCAGATCATACCACGTTTCACCACTGGCCATGAGTGTGCTGTGTGGTCTCCCTTCGGGTATGTGCGTGTGGGGTCGGGCGAGGGACCGAACCCCCAACCTGAACCTGACTGAGTAAAGTACAAGCACCATGGATCCATTTTGCGCAAATGGCGCCTTCAGTTCAAGTTCAACTTGTTCGATTACATTCTTCCACTGGAACTAAGCAACCTTAACAGTTAACTGTCTGTTTTTTCGTGTGGAACTCTGACTTTCGCTTACATTTCAGCAAACCTTTCAGGTGGACCGTGTACCTTTACATGAGTAGAACTCATGCTACATCAAATTGCTATTTTACAGACACTATTATCTCATTCAGAGCATATAAATTTCAGTCTTTTCTGTGCAGATGTATCTGATGTGAAAGGTTATGAGATTAATATGTTAATCCACTTCAATTGCTTTACAGTGATTGCTTTTATTATTCAAATCTGATTTGCTTCTAATGTTTTTTGTGTTGATGTTTTTGTTTTATTGTTTTTGTTTGAAATAAGAGGTATGTAAACAAAAATTCATTGGTCATAGGGTGGAATGTGATGCTATTTATTGTGTTTGACCAATGACTTTGTGTTTCACCACTGCACATATTAGTTGCTCAATGTTCACCAGTAGCACATTACATGTTGTGTTCAGTTTAGCTGCCTATTGGCTTTGACATGGCATTAGCCATTACATTCTGTATTCAGTTTAGCTACCTATTGGTTTTGACATGGCATTAGACATTACATTCTGTATTCAGTTTAGCTGCCTATTGGCTTTGACATGGTATTAGCCATTACATTCTGTATTCAGTTTAGCTGCCTATTGGCTTTGACATGACATTAGACATTACATTTGATATTTAGGTTAGCTGCCTATTGGCTTTAATGTGGGGTTAGACATTGAAGTTGAGACATTGCAGATGAGCTGTGTTTTTCCAAGCTGTGTTTTTCTACATGATAGACCAAGTAGTGTTCTTCACACCGGACCTTAGCTGATAAGAGCACGTAGATTTTGTTTTTACCTCGCAATCCAGTCTGAGAACGAGGAGCTCGGAAGAATTGGCCACTCTCCAGGTTTCTTCGGTTCTCTGGACTACAGCAGAGGTAGATTGAATCTGCTTGACTTCAGACAGGAACGGAGATGTCAGTTGCCTGTCTCCCGTTTGGGTAGAAAATCTCTTTCTCGCAGTTGACCGGAGTCATCAACTTGCAGACCCCAGAAAGATGAAGCTGAGCTATAGGCCCTACGGTTATTAATTTTGATTTTTATGCTTTGCTTTGAAGTTATGCTATAATATAATCTCATCTATTTGCTGTGTACATTGCAACTGAGAAGTACTTTGATATATATAGCTTTCATTGCTGCGACTACTTTTAAACGAGTGCTTCCAATCTACTAATTTCGTCTCTCAAGAACCTTGCGGTGAAGAAATAATAACAATAAATGTCTTCTTTAAACTTAGAAGTGCATTCCAGAGAGGTTCTGTAAGCTCGGTTATGAGATAAGAGCAGGAAAGCAGAGCATTTTGGCTTAGTCGTCAGTTTTCAGAGTCGGAAATTGGAGTTTCGAAGTGCACTATTTAAAAGTGTAATTGTTTTTTGTTGTTTAGAGAATTAAAGAAGCACAGCAGACTATGATTGAAAATGCATGTGAAGTTAAACTGCCTTATGGTGCTGTGAGAAACATGTTTTCTTGTTTATCAGGACTGTGTGAGTCTTCCGGTGAGTGCTGTGATAAAGCATATTTAGAAAATGTGCCTTTTGAAAGAAATTATGTTCCTTTTGTTCTTGACAGAAGGGTTTGGATACTTTTATCTGCTTACAGAAAAATGCAGGAGAGATGTAGGCAGTTAGAACATGAAAATAAGAATTTACGTGAGCAAATTAGCCAGAACACATTAATGCAAGATAATGCTGAAATCTATAAAACTGCTGCTTTAGAAGAATCTGGCTTTTCCCATTCCAGTAATGAGGGGGTTAAGACAGCTGTGGGCCAGTCTGAGCCTCCGTGTGAGCAAAACACCCCTCAGTTTTGGCAGTTGAAGAGCATTCCTTAACTGATAACGCTGAGAACAGAGCTCAGAATGTTATTTACAGACTGCTTCTGCAAATTAATTACATGGCAGAAGTACCGTCGCAAAATGTGCAGTTACTGGCACAAATAAAACAAAAGATTTTAGAGTTTCTTACTGTTTGCACTAAGCAAAAGACACCAAGTTTCATGAGCTTGTTTGATTTTTGGAAACAGTATAGCCCTCATCTGAGTGAAATCCTAACACTTTGGTATAAAGTAACTAGAAAAAAACATGGCCAGCTGCGCGCTTGTGATTTGGCAAGTGAAATAATTCAGACTTTAGGTTTCTGCGCAGTGCAAGAGGGAAACATTGATTTAGATGTAAATCAGGAACAGGGGAAGAAAAAAGTGCCCCTGGAACTTTGGAGTGTGAAACCTGAAATATCAAGCATGCAGTGGGTGATGAATTCACCTAACTCTCACAGTTTAGGACAGGCACAGGAGGCTAGTATCATACACTGGATCCGGTACATGCAAGACAGGTCTAGAGTAACTGCAGCCCTACATGAACAGGTGTCACAAGCCCCTTTTCGGGATGTGGAGAGGGTGCAGGGAGTACCACAGGTAAAAGAGTCACCAGTGAAATTGAGTGCACCATTTGAATTCGTGTCCCCTGAGGATAAAAAGCATGTGTGTTTGACTAATGATTACAATCCAGTTACTGAAATGTTGTTGTCTAGCACAGGAGAAGGAACAGTGCTGTACAATGTGTGTCAGACTTTAAAGAAAGAGCTGTTTGAGAAGTGTCATTTTTACACAGATTCTTGGTTCACTGCCAATGTTTTAGCCATTTGGTTTTCCACAGGGCTTGTACCTAACTGGTTCAATTCCCTTGCAGATGTTAAAGAGAAAACTTCTGAGTCTGAAGTGTCCACCCAGAATTCTGACTTAGTGGGGATGGCTAAGTGGGTGCACCAGAAATGTGGACAGCTGGGAGAAAAAGCCACTTACAGGTGGGCTGAGATGAGAGAGATGCACATTCCCCTAGATTTGATCAAAACTGTGCAGCACGCACAACTGCAATCTGTCCCACAAACAGTCAAAGATCAGTTGGGGAGAGGAAAGTTACCAGGACAGATATGGCAAATTGATCAGGTTTTAGGGGGAGTGATTGCTGCAGATTAGCAAGGAGAAATCAAAATTATGCTGATAACTAGAAAATAATCTGATTCATTCATACAAACTGGAGACAGAATGGCCCAACTTGTCAAAAGTGCAGTGAATGGAGGTTTGGTAAAGAAGAAGTCTGCCCCAGCCCTTCTGACAGTGCAAGGAAAGGGAAACTGTGGTGCAGCAGATAAAAACCTCAGTGCTGAGGTGTGGGTTGAAGCCCCAAATGACCCTCCTGACCTGCAAAAATCATAACAAAGGGCCCCAAAAATGTCCTGCTGATTATAAAACAAGGAAAGGAAGAGGAAGGGCACATTTCAGATGACAAATGTTATTTGCAAGAAAAGTCATACTTTTTTCTTTTGCAGATCATACCACGTTTCACCACTGGCCATGAGTGTGCTGTGTGGTCTCCCTTCGGGTATGTGCGTGTGGGGTCGGGCGAGGGACCGAACCCCCAACCTGAACCTGACTGAGTAAAGTACAAGCACCATGGATCCATTTTGCGCAAATGGCGCCTTCAGTTCAAGTTCAACTTGTTCGATTACATTCTTCCACTGGAACTAAGCAACCTTAACAGTTAACTGTCTGTTTTTTCGTGTGGAACTCTGACTTTCGCTTACATTTCAGCAAACCTTTCAGGTGGACCGTGTACCTTTACATGAGTAGAACTCATGCTACATCAAATTGCTATTTTACAGACACTATTATCTCATTCAGAGCATATAAATTTCAGTCTTTTCTGTGCAGATGTATCTGATGTGAAAGGTTATGAGATTAATATGTTAATCCACTTCAATTGCTTTACAGTGATTGCTTTTATTATTCAAATCTGATTTGCTTCTAATGTTTTTTGTGTTGATGTTTTTGTTTTATTGTTTTTGTTTGAAATAAGAGGTATGTAAACAAAAATTCATTGGTCATAGGGTGGAATGTGATGCTATTTATTGTGTTTGACCAATGACTTTGTGTTTCACCACTGCACATATTAGTTGCTCAATGTTCACCAGTAGCACATTACATGTTGTGTTCAGTTTAGCTGCCTATTGGCTTTGACATGGCATTAGCCATTACATTCTGTATTCAGTTTAGCTACCTATTGGTTTTGACATGGCATTAGACATTACATTCTGTATTCAGTTTAGCTGCCTATTGGCTTTGACATGGTATTAGCCATTACATTCTGTATTCAGTTTAGCTGCCTATTGGCTTTGACATGACATTAGACATTACATTTGATATTTAGGTTAGCTGCCTATTGGCTTTAATGTGGGGTTAGACATTGAAGTTGAGACATTGCAGATGAGCTGTGTTTTTCCAAGCTGTGTTTTTCTACATGATAGACCAAGTAGTGTTCTTCACACCGGACCTTAGCTGATAAGAGCACGTAGATTTTGTTTTTACCTCGCAATCCAGTCTGAGAACGAGGAGCTCGGGAGAATTGGCCACTCTCCAGGTTTCTTCGGTTCTCTGGACTACAGCAGAGGTAGATTGAATCTGCTTGACTTCAGACAGGAACGGAGATGTCAGTTGCCTGTCTCCCGTTTGGGTAGAAAATCTCTTTCTCACAGTTGACCGGAGTCATCAACTTGCAGACCCCAGAAAGATGAAGCTGAGCTATAGGCCCTACGGTTATTAATTTTGATTTTTATGCTTTGCTTTGAAGTTATGCTATAATATAATCTCATCTATTTGCTGTGTACATTGCAACTGAGAAGTACTTTGATATATATAGCTTTCATTGCTGCGACTACTTTTAAACGAGTGCTTCCAATCTACTAATTTCGTCTCTCAAGAACCTTGCGGTGAAGAAATAATAACAATAAATGTCTTCTTTAAACTTAGAAGTGCATTCCAGAGAGGTTCTGTAAGCTCGGTTATGAGATAAGAGCAGGAAAGCAGAGCATTTTGGCTTAGTCGTCAGTTTTCAGAGTCGGAAATTGGAGTTTCGAAGTGCACTATTTAAAAGTGTAATTGTTTTTTGTTGTTTAGAGAATTAAAGAAGCACAGCAGACTATGATTGAAAATGCATGTGAAGTTAAACTGCCTTATGGTGCTGTGAGAAACATGTTTTCTTGTTTATCAGGACTGTGTGAGTCTTCCAGTGAGTGCTGTGATAAAGCATATTTAGAAAATGTGCCTTTTGAAAGAAATTATGTTCCTTTTGTTCTTGACAGAAGGGTTTGGATACTTTTATCTGCTTACAGAAAAATGCAGGAGAGATGTAGGCAGTTAGAACATGAAAATAAGAATTTACGTGAGCAAATTAGCCAGAACACATTAATGCAAGATAATGCTGAAATCTATAAAACTGCTGCTTTAGAAGAATCTGGCTTTTCCCATTCCAGTAATGAGGGGGTTAAGACAGCTGTGGGCCAGTCTGAGCCTCCGTGTGAGCAAAACACCCCTCAGTTTTGGCAGTTGAAGAGCATTCCTTAACTGATAACGCTGAGAACAGAGCTCAGAATGTTATTTACAGACTGCTTCTGCAAATTAATTACATGGCAGAAGTACCGTCGCAAAATGTGCAGTTACTGGCACAAATAAAACAAAAGATTTTAGAGTTTCTTACTGTTTGCACTAAGCAAAAGACACCAAGTTTCATGAGCTTGTTTGATTTTTGGAAACAGTATAGCCCTCATCTGAGTGAAATCCTAACACTTTGGTATAAAGTAACTAGAAAAAAACATGGCCAGCTGTGCGCTTGTGATTTGGCAAGTGAAATAATTCAGACTTTAGGTTTCTGCGCAGTGCAAGAGGGAAACATTGATTTAGATGTAAATCAGGAACAGGGGAAGAAAAAAGTGCCCCTGGAACTTTGGAGTGTGAAACCTGAAATATCAAGCATGCAGTGGGTGATGAATTCACCTAACTCTCACAGTTTAGGACAGGCACAGGAGGCTAGTATCATACACTGGATCCGGTACATGCAAGACAGGTCTAGAGTAACTGCAGCCCTACATGAACAGGTGTCACAAGCCCCTTTTCGGGATGTGGAGAGGGTGCAGGGAGTACCACAGGTAAAAGAGTCACCAGTGAAATTGAGTGCACCATTTGAATTTGTGTCCCCTGAGGATAAAAAGCATGTGTGTTTGACTAATGATTACAATCCAGTTACTGAAATGTTGTTGTCTAGCACAGGAGAAGGAACAGTGCTGTACAATGTGTGTCAGACTTTAAAGAAAGAGCTGTTTGAGAAGTGTCATTTTTACACAGATTCTTGGTTCACTGCCAATGTTTTAGCCATTTGGTTTTCCACAGGGCTTGTACCTAACTGGTTCAATTCCCTTGCAGATGTTAAAGAGAAAACTTCTGAGTCTGAAGTGTCCACCCAGAATTCTGACTTAGTGGGGATGGCTAAGTGGGTGCACCAGAAATGTGGATAGCTGGGAGAAAAAGCAATTTACAGGTGAGCAGAGATGAGAGAGATGCACATTCCCCTAGATTTGATAAAAACTGTGCAGCACGCACAACAGCAATCTGTCCCACAAACAGTCAAAGATCAGTTGGGGAGAGGAAAGTTACCAGGACAGATATGGCAAATTGATAAAGGTTTTAGGGGGAGTGATTGCTGCAGACTACCAAGGAGAAATCAAAATGATGCTGATAACTAGAAAATAATCTGATTCATTCATACAAATTGGAGACAGAATGGCCCAACTTGTCAAAAGTGCAGTGAATGGAGGTTTGGTAAAGAAGAAGTCTGCCCCAGCCCTTCTGACAGTGCAAGGAAAGGGAAACTGTGGTGCAGCAGATAAAAACCTCAGTGCTGAGGTGTGGGTTGAAGCCCCAAATGACCCTCCAGAACCTGCAGAATCATAACAAAGGGCCCCAAAAATGTCCTGCTGATTATAAAACAAGGAAAGGAAGAGGAAGGGCACATTTCAGATGACAAATGTTATTTGCAAGAAAAGTCATACTTTTTTCTTTTGCAGATCATACCACGTTTCACCACTGGCCATGAGTGTGCTGTGTGGTCTCCCTTCAGGTGTGTGCGTGTGGGGTCGGGGGAGGGACCGAACCCCCAACCCCCAACCTGAACCTGACTGAGTAAAGTATAAGCACCATGGATCCATTTTGCGCAAATGGGGCCTTCAGTTCAAGTTCAACTTGTTCGATTACATTCTTCCACTGGAACTAAGCAACCTTAACAGTTAACTGTCTGTGTTTTTTTGTGTGGAACTCTGGCTTTCGCTTACATTTCAGCAAACCTTTCAGGTGGACCGTGTACCTTTACATGAGTAGAACTCATGCTACATCAAATTGCTATTTTAGAGACACTATTATCTCATTCAGAGCATATAAGTTTCAGTCTTTTCTGTGCAGATGTATCTGATGTGAAAGGTTATGAGATTAATATGTTAATCCACTTCCATTGCTTTACAGTGATTGCTTTTATTATTCAAATCTGATTTGCTTATAATGTTTTTTGTGTTGATGTTTTTGTTTTTTTATTTTTGTTTGAAATAAGAGGTATGTAAACAAAAATTAATTGGTCAGAGGGTGGAATGTGATGCTATTAATTGTGTTTGACCAATGACTTTGTGTTTCACCACTGCGCATATTAGTTGCTCAATGTTCACCAGTAGCACAATACATGATGTGTTCAGTTTAGCTGCCTATTGGCTTTGACATGGCATTAGCCATTACATTCTGTATTCAGTTTAGCTGCCTATTGGTTTTGACATGGCATTAGACATTAAATTCTGTATTCAGTTTAGCTGCCTATTGGCTTTGACATGGCATTAGCCATTACTTTCTGTATTCAGTTTAGCTGCCTATTGGCTTTGACATGACATTAGACATTACATTTGATATTTAGGTTAGCTGCCTATTGGCTTTAACGTGGGGTTAGAGATTGCAGTTGAGACATTTCAGATGAGCTGTGTTTTTCCAAGCTGTGTTTTTCCACATGATAGACTAAGCAGTGTTCTTCACATCAGACCTTAGCTGATAAGAGCACGTAGATTTTGTGTTTACCTCGCAATCCAGTCTGAGAACGAGGAGCTCTGGAGAATTGGCCACTCTCCAGGTTTCTTTGGTTCTCACACTGAGTTTGCTTTTAAGGATGACTCTGGACTACAGCAGAGGTAGATTGAATCTGCTTGACTTCAGACAGGAACGGAGACGTCAGTTGCCTGTCTCCCGTTTGGGTAGAAAATCTCTTTCTCGCAGTTGACCGGAGTCCTCAACTGGCAGACCCCAGAAAGATGAAGCTGAGCTATAGGCCCTACGGTGATGAATTTAGACTTTTATGCTTTGCTTTGAAGTTATGCTATAATATAATCTCATCTATTTGCTGTGTACATTGCAACTGAGAAGTACTTTGATATATTTTGCTTTCATTGCTGCGACTACTTTTGAACGTGTGCTTCCAATCTACTAATTTTGTCTCTCAAAAACCTTGCGGTGAAGAAATAATACCAATAAATGTCTTCTTTAAACTCAGAAGTGCATTCCAGAGAGGTTCTGTAAGATCGGTTATGAGATAGAAGCAGGAACGCAGAACACCCCCTCGCCGTAGACTCCAACAACTACACTTTCCTCTGAAACCTCAACTTCCATCTCGATGACCACAATTACATCACAATTACCAACCATCTCAATAGCATGAACAACATCGGACTCACCCATCTCATCCACGACCCCACACACACTGCAATCCACACACTAGACCCCATCTTCACCTCTAGTGCTTGCATCAAACACAGCCAAACCACAGAATTCACCTGGACGACCACTCCATAGTTCATTTCAACATCGCTAGCTCATGGACCTCCTCACCCCATCTCCCCAATGCCCTTAACTGAAGCTGGAGCAAAGCCTCAAAGGACGCATAGATCCACACCCTCAACACCACTTACCCCATCTCCTCCAACAACCTAGACCAGAACATCCTAAACATCAACAATTAGATCACCAGCTGCACCCACAGCATCACTCCCATCAGCAACAACATCCACAGTAGGTCATCAAGCAGGCTAGCTGGTACACTGAAGACCTCAGAACCACTATACATCACTGTTAACAACCGCAAAGGATATGGTACACCAGCAAGGACACGACTGACAAGACCACATTAAAGATGCCCTCAACTTTTACCACAGACATTTGAAAGAGTTGAAGAAAAAGGCCTTGGCCTCATGCATCAAATCACACGCTAATAATAATAATAATAACAGCAAATAAATCTTCAACATTGTCAAAGAATTCTCCAACCTCTCAGCCACAACAAACATTACTCCCTCACTGGAACTCTGTGACAACCTTGCAATATTTTTGCGCTACAAGATCGCCACCATCTACAGAAACTTGAAACTCAAACCCAAAGCCATTGACTTCTTCAAGCAACCCAATGACCCCGCTACCACAGGGAATATCTGACTAACCGAATGTAGCCAGCTTGCCCCTAGGACAACGCCTTCATCATGAACTAATTTCACTCAATTGCCCCAACCGACCCATGCCCTCACCACATCTTCAATGACATACTCACCACATTGACCAACACCTCCATTGCCACTGTCACCTTTCTCGAGGACTGGAAACATGCAGAAGTCAAGGCCCTTCTAAAAAAAAAAACAGCAAACTCAACAACTACTGACCGATCTCCCTGTTACCCGGTCAAGGTATTAGAAAAAAAGTCTCCTCACTTCTGGAACAGAACTACAGAACCAAATCAACCCTCATTGCAGCTACCAATGATATCCGAGCCCTACTCAACCAAGGAGAGACTCTGATCCTCTTGGACCTCTCAGCAGTCTTCAATACAGTCTCCCACCACACATTCATCACAAGGTTGCACAACATAGGCATCCAAGAAGTCGCTTTCAGATGGCTCGTCTCTTTCCTCACTAAAAGAATGCAAAAAGTCCACTTTCCGTCTTCACTTCCAAACCTAAGGAAATATTCTGTGGACTACCCCAAGGATTCTCACTCAGCCCAATCTTCTTCAACACTTATATGACACCTCTTAGAGGAATCGCCAATACCCATAGACTGAACATCATATCCTATGCCTACAACACACAACTCAATCTCTCCCTCTCCGAAGACACCACCAGGACCAACTTCCACAACTGCATGACAGATGTCACCAGCTGGTTGAAGGACAAGTGCCTGAAGCTCAACACAGACAAGACAGGGGTACTGATTTTCAGAAACAAAAACTCCCCATGGGGCGCATCCTGGTGGCCCTCAAAACTCAACCTTCTCCCACCCCGACTGACCATGCTATGAACCTAGGCACCGTTCTGGAAAACAAGCTAACTATGACAACTCAGGTTAACTCTGTCTCCTCCTCCTGCTTTTTCATCCTACATAAAACAGTCAAATTGCTAACCCAAAACTCAAGAAGCACAATCACCCAGGCCGTCATCTTCAGCCGACTGGACTACGACAACATTCCCTAAGCCGGATCGCAGCTCACCTCTAACATCTACAGACCATACAGAATACGGCAGCTAGATTTATCGCAGATCTCCCTAGATAAATCCACATCACCTCCTACCTCAGGGAACTCCACCGGCTCCCTGAACAGAAAAGATGCCACTTTAAGCTCCTGACCCAGGCATACAAGACCCTACACAACTGCAGTCCCTCCTACTTGAACCACTGCCTGAACCTCTATCAGCCTACAAGACACCTCTGCTCCATGTCCCTTCTTCTAACCTTTACCCCACATCCAACATAGCAGATGCGGAGGTCATTCCTTCTCCTACCTTTCCATGAAGTCATGGAATGAGCTACCCTTTCATATACAGGCTTCCCCATCTCTTCTACAGTTCCAAAAGCCCCTGAAGACATGGCTATTTGACTAATCAACAGGACCCTGCCAGCACCTAGATACCTTCAAGGATGACAAGTAGCGCTCTACAACTCCACTGATTTATTGATTGTCTGGGAAAATATTTCATTTTATTAGTGCCAACTGAATGCCAAATGCAGCAACAAGCAAATGAAAGATGACCAAACAATATTTTCACAGGGCCTTCCACTTGTTGTGCCCTTATTTTGAGCCTTTCTGTGCCCCTTTTTGTCTTGTTTCAATCCTAGTCTGTGCCTCTGTGTACTCTGTTTTAGTCCTTGTTCTGTTCTTGTTTGTGGCTCTTTGTGCAGTGTTTGTACCCTTGTCTGTGCCCCATTTTCAGCTCATTTTCCCCTGGTTTCGTATGCCTCTCTGTACCCAGATTTCTGCTTGTTTTGCCCCTGTTTTTTATCCAATTTTGCCACCCTTTCCTCACCCCAGTGTTCCTTAGCTCGTTTTCGCTCTCCTGCATTCTGAGTCTCCTCAAATCCACACCCTGCATTTCCCACTGTACCAGCACCTCCTTAATGTCTACTGCAGCGCAGACGTACAGCTGGTGCGCTGTTAGCGTGCCATGGCAAGCCTGTCTGCGCCTGGACTGCACTCTGGTCTACCCCTTACTGACCACTTTCCTATCTGCTCTCAACCCCTCCCACCACTCGCTGCACTGCTCCACACACAACTAAAGGAGTCTTCACTTGCACCTCCCTCAAGCCCTTATGCACCCATCCACATTTACTGCTCCCATACTCAGAACTCGACACACACACACACACACTAACAAACCACCACCCACCCAGCAACTCACCCTCTCATGCATTGTCACTCACACCCAGATCCTCCTTCCCTCTTCCTGAATACAGCAAGAAGCTGAAACCCAACTTTTCTACTCACCATCCTGCCATGTCATAGGCATGGCTAGGCACAATCATCTGCTCAGTGCCAGGATGCTCTCCTGAGTGATAGTTCGCTTTACACATACACATATGTCTACCCAAATTTTTTGTGGTGTAGCTTTGTATTGAAGACAGAGCAGCATTACAATGTATTAAATGAAAAACAAGAGCTTTTTGGATGGCGTACATCCTGATCACCCGTATTTGAAGACTCTCTCTCAAATTTGATAATGATTAAAAAGGAATCTTGCTGACATATAATAATTGCACAAGTTTACACAATTTTGTCAAGCAGGGAAAACAGGATTTCATGTTTTGCACTGTACAATTCGGCCACTAGCTGGGTATCTGCTTTTCTCTTGTTTGTTTTACAACAAAGGTTTTACATCAAGGTTTGCCATTAAAGTTTTGTCTTCATTTCTTGGTGCATCAGGTGACAGCCTAGGTGGCAAGCAGCAAGCAGCCACATGAAAACTCGGCTCGTTTTGGGCTCCACGGACCAAGAGGACCTCGAGCTGAGCAAGAGCCTTCATCTGGCTTACGCCTGGCTTGAGTTTTCAGTGGCTTACTCATCCTCTAGTACAAAAACCTCTCATGTTTGATTTCATAACCTATAGTGTTGCTCCAGCCATAATTAGAATTTAGGCCCAGATTTATGTTTTGCATTGGCTTGAGTCAGCCGGGCGCTATATTTATTGAATGGAAGGCGGCCCTAAACTTGGGCTAGCGTCTACAAGAAAGTCGCTAGCTTTGTGGAGGTGGTGGTAGGGAAGGAAGGGGTTGTGCGTCAAAATATGACGCTAGCCTGGTTATAGGCAAAAAAAATGCCTCTAACCAGACAAGCGCCAATTCCTGGTGCACAACCACCAAAAACATGACTCCTGTCTTAAGAAAGACATGATTTATGCCCACCATCCCGATGGCCAGCACAGGGGACATTTGTCCCCTTGGCATGGCCATTGCACCCTGTGCCATGCAGGGGCCCCCAAGTTGGGGCCCCAATGGCACTTTTAATTTTTTTAAAAAATTACTTACCACTACGTACACTACTTACCTGGGATGGGGTCCCAGGTAAGTAGAAAAGCTGGGTTTCAGCTTTTTGCTGGATTCAGGAAGACAGAAGGAGATTCTGGGCATGTTTGGTTAAGTGACCATGCCTGAGAGGGTGGAGTGCTCTGTAGGTGGTGGTTGGTTAGTGTACGTGTGGGGTTCTGGGTACAGTAGCGGTGAATGTAGATGGGTGCATGAGGCCTTGATGGAGGTGCAAGTGAAGACTTTCTTTGTTGTGGGTGGAGCAGTGCAGCGAGTGGTGGGAGTGAGAGTGCAAAGGAATGCTGTCATTAAGGGGAGGACCAGGGTTCCCTGCACTGGGTACAGTCCAGGCCCTTCAGGCTTGACATGGCTTGCTAGCAGCGCACTCACTGCACAAATGCACTGCGGTAGACATTAAGGCCCTCATTACAACATTGGCGGTAAATGCTGCCTACCGCCGTGCTGACAGTCGCCAACATACCGTAACCACAGCGGTATACTGCTACGAGTATTATGACTCACACAGAGAAATCTGCCACTATACAGACACCCACACAAGTCTGCCAGACCAAAGGTCAGCGATAAACTGGCTGTAACAAAATCCACACCGTTGTGCCAACAGGTTTACACCCACAGTATCAGGACCCACGAATAACCGTGGCGGTCTTTCAACCGCGGTAAACCATTGGCGGTACACACCGCCGCGCTCAAAATACACACACACTAACAAAACTACACCACATTGGACAATTCAAAGTACACACACCTGACACACATACACACACCACACCCACACCACTATAAAACACACACCCACATTACCCACAGCCCTTCCAACAAAAAAAAGATTGCGAACAGAGAGAGAGACAAGCCAGGAACACCCACTCAATCTGAGCCACAGAATACCATCACCCATACACCATCCACACAACCCACAGCACACACCACAACACATCACCCCACACATCCTCACAAATACCACTCACACCACATCCATCGCATCCCAAAGACACCCCAGTTTTTCAGAGGAGGAGCTAAGGGTCATGGTGGAGGAAATCATCCAGGTAGAGCCACAGCTATTCGGATCACAAGTGCAGTAGACGTCTATTGCAAGGAAGATGGATCTATGGTGGGGAGTCGTGGACAGGGTCAACGCCGTGGGAAAAGCACCCCAGAACAAGGGATGACATCAGGAAGAGGTGGAACGACCTATGGGTGAAGGTGCGTTCCGTGGTTGCAAGCCACCAGGTAGCTGTACAGAGGACTGGTGGTGGTCCCCCACCTCCTCCCCCACAACTAACAACATGAGAGGAGCAAGTCTTGGCGATCATGCATCCTGAGGGCCTTGGCAGGAGTCGCAGGAGGACTTGACTCTGGTAAGTCAAATCTTTACTACTATATCCCACACCCTACCTGCATGTCATCACAAACTCCTACCCCTACCCTCATACCCATCACTCCACCACCTCATATATACCCCACTATCACAACCCACCCATCCCAATACCAAGCCCTGCATGCAACACCAATGCATGGACACCCATCACAGACCTGTATGGACACCCATCACTAAAGCATGCCCATTAGAGAGAATCACCTAGCCCACAAAATCGCCATGCACACAAGGCAAAGCTGACAGGGCTATCACAACCATACATGGAAACACACCCATGCACAAGATTGCACACGCAGATAAAATAACACTGCATCTACATCCCCACAGGACCCCCAGGCAACCCCACAAACCCAGGACAATCAGGGACCTGGGGTCAGTGGCAGTAGGCACACGGTTCAGGGGACAGAGGCACAGGACAACAGGGAAGCTGGGAGGACTGCTGTGCGACAGGGGGAGGACAGGCCCAGGGAACCCCCTCTCCATGAGCCACTTGCAGGGATCCTGGGAGCATAGCACCATTCCAATGGAGACCTTGGGCCAAATACTGGCCAAGTTGCAGGAGACCCGGCGGCTGCAGGAGGTACAGTACCTGGGGATCAGGGAGGACCTCAAACACATCCACACCATCCTGGTCACCATTGCAGGGGTGCTGGCTGACATGGCCCACACCATGAGGGAGGCAGTGGCACACCAACGGGCCCCTGACACTAGCCACACCGAAGAACAGCCCTCCACCTCCGCCGGCGCTAGTGGACAGGAGGTCCTGCCACTGGACCAACAGGCCACCAGCACTCTACCCCCTGCTGAATGAGAACCACCCTGCAAATGCTCCCTGCGATCCAGGCAGAAGCCAGAGAACATTGCCAAGACCCCCGCCAGGAAATAAGACTCTCCTGATTGTCACCCTTCTGTCCTACTCTGTCACCCAGTCCACCTTGAACTGCCATTCCTCCCCTTCCCATGCCCCATTGGACAATGCACCTGTGATAAAAAGAGACTGGACTCTAACTGGACATACCTCCACCATGATCCCAGTCCATTGCACATCCCCCTCAACCACTTAGCACTTAAATAAACACCTTTGGAACAAATACAAGTCTGGAGTCTGTGAATTGATTGAAACATGTATTAGTTCAACAATCTGTAAACATTGCAATTCATATGTACAGTTTTATAGACTTTGGTATGACCTGTAGTGGGCAGCAGTAAACACACCAAGAGCCAGGGTGGGGCACAGAGATCTGAAAATAGAGATGCCAAAGGGTGCAGTAAGTGGCCATAGACATTGGCAAATCATGCTGCCATGTCCAATGTCCAACAGGAAACTGAAATGTAAAGTGAAGTTAAAGTGTCTTACCTGTGTGTCACTGGAAGTACTGCTGTATGAGAGAACTCCTGTTGTCCACATCTTCATAGTCTGCCTCCTCTTCCTCACTGTCCACAGGCTCCACCGCTGCCACAAGACCATCTCCAGGCTCATCCTCCTGCAGAAAAGGCACCTGGCGTCTCAAGGCCAGGTTCTGCAACATGCAACATGCAACGATGATCTGGCACACCTTCTTGGATCCACCAGTCAGATGGAGGCACCTGAACCTGACCTTCAGGAGGCCAAAGGTTCTCTCAATTATCCTCCTTGTTCACCCATGTGCCTCATTGTAACGATCCTCTGCCCTTGTCCTGGCATTCCTCACTGGGGTCAGTAGCCATGAGAGGTTGGGATAACCAGAGTCACCTGCAAATATCGAGGGATACCTGTTAGCCACACACTCACCCTTAGGGACAACCCCATACCCAACACCAACATATACTGGTTGGGGACCTTGGGTTCACCTATTAGCCACACCCGGTGCCTCTGGAGTTGAGCCATCACATATAGGATGCTGCTATTTCTCAAGATAAAGGCGTCATGCACAGAGCCAGGATACTTGGCATTCACAAGGGAGATGTACTGGTGCACCAAACACACCATCTGCACATTCAGAGAATGATAGCTTTTTCTATTCCTGAACACTTCTTCATTCCTCCGGGGGGGGGCAGACAAATGCTACATGTGTACCATCAATGGCACCAATGATGTTGGGGATATGTCCCAGGGCATAAAAGTCAGCTTTCACTGTGGCCAAATCCTCCACCTGGGGGAATTCGATGTGGCTGCACATGTTTTTCGCAGGGCAGACAACACTCTGGTCAGTACGTTGGAGAACATTGGCTGAGACATCCCTGATGCCATGGCCACTGTTGTTTGGAAAGAACCACTTTCCTGGAAATGGAGCACTGACAGGACCTGCACTAGAGGGGGATACCTGTGGGGTGGCGGATAGGAGAAATCAGGTCTGGCTCCAATTAGGCACGCAGTTCTTGGATTGTGGCCCGCTCAAGCCTGTAGGTAAGGATAATGTGCCTGTCCTCCATAGTCGCCAGGTCCACAAGGGGTCTGGACATGGGGGGATGTCTCCATCTCCTATTCATCATCAGCGGTTGAACTCATGTGTGGAAAACGGTGAGCAGAGGGTCATATTCACACAAAACTTGCAATAAAAATGCATTTCTTCCTTTACAGAAACAGTATGTGAATTCGAAAATCAGTTGATGTGCCAATGTTTGCTGTGACGCAGTTGGGTGCCATGGCCTGTGCCCCCCTGAAATATCAGCTGCCTGACCTCTGAAGAGAGACAAGTAGAAATGAGGTAATTCCGCTGGCGTTTTGCGCCATTGCGGTCGGCGGTCGATGACCACCGTGCAACTTCGCATTGGTTATCATTGAGCCCTATGGGTTCCAGGAGCCAATGGCGATGTACGCCGGCGGTGACGGTACGCACCGCCACGGACCTGACCGTCATTTTCTAACTGTCCTATCACTTGCTACCTGACCTTCAACAGGAGAAGACCTATACTGCAAGTGCTGCTGTGACCTGTGTCTGGAAGCGACAATGGCTCGAGTGTCTGGGGAAAGGGCCCCTGCCTTCACTTTGGAGGAGTTGGAGAGACTGGTGGATGGGGTCCTACCCCAGTATACTTCACTCTATGGTCCTCCAGAAAAAACAGGTGAGTTCACTGTGATCATGATGCATGGGCCATGAATGTATGGAGTGCTGTGTGTGTATGCCTCATGTCAGGGCTGAGGGGTCCTGCATGTCTGGTGGTCAATGTCGGTGTGTAAGGGGATGGGAGGGATATTGTGGGACTTGAGTGTAACAGTCCGGACGGTATTACTAATCCCTTTTTTCTATGTATCTTTCTCTGCAGGTCAGCACCCATCAGAAAAAGTGTATTTGGCGTGCCATCGCCAAGGAGGTGCAGACCATTGGGGTCTTTGACAGGCGGAGCACCCACTGCCGCAAATGGTGGGAGGACCTGTGCCGCTGGGCAAGGAAGATGGCAGAGGCCCAGCTGGAACTGGCCTCCCAGCGAGGAAGGGGTGCCTGTCGTACCCTGACCCCCCTGATGTTCCGCATCCTGGCGGTGGCCTATCCGGAGTTGGATTGGCGCTTGAAGGAATCACAGCAGCCACAAGGGGGTGAGTACAGATTCAGATTCATGACTTTGCACGTGTTAAGGTTTTACCTGGGTGGGGGATGTGGGCAGTGGGTGCCCCTAGGCCAGGGCGAACATGGCAGGGAGGTCTCATGTTGGGCAGGCTCTGATGCACTCCAACCCCAATAGTATTAGTGGCCATCTACTACTGGGCAGGATCCTGTGGGTTTCAGGTGTGCCGCTAATGGCTTTCGGCATTGTACCCCATTGGCTGGTGACTAGCATTGTAACTGGTAGTGCATGGCCTAGTGCATAGGGCTGTGCCCTGTGTGTTGTGTACGCCAACAGTAGTGTTGTTGCTGGCAGTGTATCCTCTGTCTCTCCCCCCTACTTGTTTTGTCACCCTGTGCTTGTGTACATTAGAATCATCTGGCGGAGGAGCACAGGCACCGGGAGCTGCATCCCACATGGGCCTGGAGGCCGAATCCACTGACGGTGAGGGCACCAGTGGGACGGAGGGTGAGGGAAGCACCACAACGGAGACAGGAGAGGACACTAGAGACAGTGACTCCTTCTCCGATGGAAGCTCCCTGGCGGTGGCGGATAGCTCTGTGCCCACCCTAACAACAGGTACAGCCGCCACCTCCGTACCAGCACCACCCTCCTAGCAGCCCCTCAGCGTGTTTCCCGTGCCCGCGCACCCAGGAGGGTGGGCATCTCCTTTGCCCCAGGCACCTCAGGCCCTGCCCCAGTCAGCCCTGCTGCCCTCAGTGAGGAGGCTATTGACCTTCTGAGATCCCTCACTGTTGGGCAGTCAACCATTCTGAATGCCATCCAGCGTGTCAAGAGACATTTGCAACAAACAAATGCATACCTGGAGGGCATTCACTCTGGCGTGGCGGCCAACAGAGAGCATTTCAGGCTCTGGCCTCCGCACTGATGGCAGCCATTGTCCCTGTATCCAGCCTCTCCCCTCCAACATCCTCTACGCTGTCCCAATCCCCTCAACTCCAGCCTATCCCAAGCACTCCTTCAGACCAGCATTCACCCAAATCAACACACAGAAGTTGCTCAAGCAAGCACAAGCACCACACTTCATCTCACAGGCACTTACACAAACACCATCTCCATGCAGACACACCAACATCCACTGCCTCCACAGTGTCCCCCTCCTCCACCTCGTCCACCTCCCTCCCAGTTGCGTCTCCACTCACACCTGCATGCACAACATCCTCATCCACTATCTCCATCACCAGCATGCCCATCACTACACACCCCTCACTGGCAGTCACCACCCCCACATCCATGCACACGTTCCCTGTGTCCTCTCCTGCTGTGTCTGTGATCCCTCCTCCTAAAGTACACAAACGCAAGCACTCACCCTCCAAAACAGCCAACCACCTCACAACAGCATCCAGCTCATGCACCTGCACCCAAACACAGTGGACTGACTCCTCCTACAAGCACTCCCTCTTCCTCCACTCCCAAACCTTCACCCTCTTCCCACCCCAATGTCCCTAAGAAGCTTTTCCTAGCAAACATTGACCTCTTCCCTACTCCTCCCACCTGTCCTTCACCTCGGGCCAGGGTGGCCAAAACCCCAGCCAGCACCTCAGCCACCAAGTCCATGTCCGCTGTGGTGTCTGCAGCTGTCAGAGGCTCAAAGGGGGCACCCGTCAGCCCAGCCAGTGTGCCAACAACCCCTGCCAAGGCCAAGAACATTCCGCCACCTGGCAAGGTGAAGACGGGGAAAGCACCCAGCAAGGGGAAGGGGCCACAACAACCCAGCAAGGCCACCTCAAAGACTCCAGCTGCCAGACCCAAGGTGACACCACCATCTGCCAAGGGCAGGAAGGGGCACAAAACACCAGCCAAGGCACTTCAGCCATCCGAGCCTGCAGGTGAAGGCCTGGTGGCTACCAGCACAACTGCCAGCACCGGCACCGGCACCTGCACCGCGGCCAGCACCGCCACCTGCACCACCGCAAGCACCACTACTGTCAGCAGCAGCAGCCCCAGTGGGCAGCCGTCCAAGGCTGCAGGAGAAGGGCTGGAGTCTCCCCCCACCACTGGCAGCACCTGCACCGTGGCCAGCACGCCACCTGCACCGCTGCAAGCACCACCGCAAACACCGCCACCTGCACCGCTGACAGTAGCACCACTGCCATTAGCAGCAGCCCCAGTGGGCAGGCGTCTGAGGCTGCAGAATAAGGACTGGAGCCTCCCCCCAACACTGGCAGCCGTAGCCGCTGGAAGATGGACTGTAGCCCTCCCTCCATGGACTATCATGCATCCTAGTCACTGCAAATCCCATGGCTCTGAAACCCAGGTGAGGGACTGTTAGCTGGCACCCCCCAATTGCTGCATCACTGGGCACAAAGCCCCCTCCAGAACCAGTGGAGAAAGGCATCCACTCACCCTATCCTTCACAGGATGAAGCACACTGGGCACTAAGCCCTCTCCAGAACCACTGGAGAAAGGCATCCACTCACCCTATCCTTGGCAGGATGAACCACACTGGGCACTAATCCCCCTCCAGAACCAGTGGAGAAAGGCATCCACTCACCCTATTCTTGGCAGGATGAAGCACACAGGGCACAAAGCCCCCTCCATAACCAGTGGAAGACGGCACCCACTTGAGAGACTGTGGCTTTGCACTCCCCAGGAGCAAGCAGTAGGCAAACCACCCACTTGAGAGACTTGAGAGACTGTGGCTTTACACTCCCCAGGACCAAGCAGTGGGCAAAGCACCCACTTGAGAGACTTGAGAGACTGTGGCTTTGCACTCCCCAGGACCAAGCAGTGGGCAAAGCACCCACTTGAGAGACTGTGGCTTTGCACTCCCCAGGACCAAGCAGTGGGCAAAGCACCCACTTGAGAGACTGGGGCCTTGCACTCCCCAGGACCAGGCAGTGGGCATGGAACCCCCTCCAGGAGCTGTGGTATAGTACCATCTTCCGGCTGAGGTGCCCCCCTTCCCTGTCCCCCGGAGGTGCCTGTGTGTTTTCGACCTGATGCCCCTGCAGTGTTCTCTCCGTTTTGAGCCAGGAGTCAAGTGTAGGCTTTGCCTCTGTGTTATAGCCCAGTGGGCCACAGTCTATTTTTGTGTGGACATTGTCCCTCATTTTGTATATATTGCATATATTGTACATACTGTTTATTTATTTATGAACATATTTCTCTAAATTTCTAAGATTACACTCATTTGACTCCATTCCTTTTGTCCTTTCGTTATTCAAGAGGGTTACGGGGTGTATATGTAATGTTGTTGCATTTGTTTGCATGTATGGTGTTGTGGGTGAGGGCGGGGGTGGGGGCATTGCGTGTTGCGTGTGTGTGTCACTCTCTTTTTCCTTCCCCCCTCCCCTGTGTACTAGGTGCAGCACTCACTGTGGTCGTCGTCGCCGGCGTTGATACTCCTGGTATATGAGAAGATACATGAGCATGGGAAGGACGTGCAGCTCGGGCTCCATGGCATCCTGGTTCTTTGAGTGTCGAGAGGTGAGTGGTTTCCCTTCCAAGTACTGTTTCTGCTGCGCTTTTGATGGCGTTGGTACCGCCCTGGAAAAGCTGGTGGATGGGTGGGTTGTAATGGGGTGGGTGGTACATTGTCTTCCACCAGGCTGTTGGCGGTTACTGCTACGGTGTTTGTTGCTACCACCATGGCGGTCGGAGTGTTAAAGTGGCTGTATGTGTTGGCGGTTTCCGCCGTGGTCATGATTCCATTTTGTTTACCGCCGGCCTGTTGGGGGTATTACCGCCGCTTTAACACTGACCGTCAGGGATGTAATGAGGGCCTAAGTGGGTGCTGTGAAGGTGGAATTCAGGAGACAGAATAGCAGGATGAAGGAGATCGAAAACAAGGTAAGAAGCAATGGGAGCAGAATGAGAGCAGAAAATGGGGCACAGACAAGAGCAAAAACAAAGCTAACAGAGACACAAACAGTGGCAAAAATGAACAAAAAACAAGGGTAAAATGAGCCTGTCATGCAATGTTTTCTCAAAATGTGCACTGTGCAAACACAGGTTTTAGGCACTGTAATGTGTTTATAATGCACTAAGTAGTACATACAAGACAGACAGCTGAGCTCAGAACTTGCGCATTATAAACATTTATTTTTTAAAGTACAGCGTACATGATCCGGAGCTCAACTTGCACTCAATCATCCGCTGGCTCAAAGCAGTCTTACCTGCTGCATCGGGGCATTCAAGGGGCTCACTTCTGCATATACCAGCCCTCCTCAAGCCTCAAAAGTCTATACAGAGGAAGCCTCGGAGCTGCTGGTAGTGGAAGTCAGTTATGGCTTGCTGTGGGGTTACCCCACAGCAGCAAAGGGTGTATAACTGGACTGTCTGTGGCCTGCTCCTGAACATGTTATCAACATGCTTCTGCCCACAACTCTTCCTTATGCTGAGCCACCAGAGGCCCTTCTGTTCACTTTCTAAAGTCGTCTCTGCAACTTGTGTTGAGCTTCACTGTGATTGGCTGTCAGTGTCATGTGCTTTTCAGTGTGTCTCATACACACATTTTACCATATCCATTTCATTCATAGCCTTATCCAGTTCAGATCAACATTTTGTGTACTTCAATGTGATTCATAATCAAATTCAGTGATGAACATATAATCATTTCGAGTACAGTGTTATTTACCTCACGGTTATTTCTAACCATCTCAAGATTTGTTATATTTAAATCATTCTTCAATGCTATTTTTTTTATAATGAGCTTTTATGTTATATTATTTATAATTAGCTTTTATGTTATATTAGGTCAATAAAAAATAGTACACTTTCCATCACTAGATCACAGTACAGTGCACACATGTAACAACATATTGTAAAAGGGCCTCTGGAATTATTTGACTCTGCAGCAACAGCATTTTTAGTATAATTATGGAATTTCCGCATTTGCCACATAATCCACTATCTGCTCCATAATCCTTAGATTTTACCAAAAGCAAATTTTGTTTCTAGCTCAAACCGATCAAAACTTATGAAAAACATGGTAACAAGTTGATCTGCTCACTGGAAGACCCTTTCGAAAATGTTATTTTATCATCTTTTATTTGCTTGTTGCTGCATTTGGCGTTCAGTTGGTGCTAATAAGATGAAATCTTTTCACAGACAATCAATCAATCAATCAGTAGACTTGTAGGGTGCTATTTGTCACCCTTGAAGGTATCCAGGCGCTGGCAAGGTCACCTCCGCATCTGCTATGTCATATGCAGGGTGAGGGTTAGAGAAAGGGACGCAGAACTGAGGTGTCTGGTGCACTGATGGAAGTTTAGTTGAAGGTTCAATTAGGTGGGTCTGCCATTTTGTAGGGCCTTTTATGCGTGTGTCAGGAGCTTGAACTGGCATCCTTTCCTTTCAGGGAGCCAGTGGAGTTCCCTGAGGTAGGGTGTGGTGTGGGTTCATATAGGAAGATCTAGGATGTCTAGCTGCAGAATTTTGTATGGACCGTAGTTGTCAGAGGTGAGCTCTGATCCTGCATAGGGAGTTCTGCCGTAGTACAGTTGGCTGCACATGAGGGCCTGGGTGATGGTGCATCTTGAGCTTTGGGGTAGCAATTTAACTGTCTTATGTGGGATGAAGAAGCAGGAGGAGGAGACAGAGTTAACCTGAGCTGCCATGGTTAAATTGTTGTCCAGAGTGATTCCCAGGTTCCTAGCATGGTCAGTGGGGGTGGGAGGAGGTCCAAGTTCTGAGGGCTACCAGGATGCATCCCACGCTAGCTTTTGTTTCCAAAAAAATCAGTACCTCTGTCTTGTCCCTGTTGAGATTCAGGCTGTCGTCCTTCATACAGTTGGCAACTTCTGTCATGCAGTTGTGGAAGTTGGTCTTGGTGTTGGTGGTTTCTTCAGAGAGGATGAGTTGTGTGTCATCGGCACATAGTATGATATTGAGTCTGTGAGTTTTGGCAATGGTGGCCACCGGTATCATATTAGTGCTGAAGAAGTGGAGCTAAATGAGGATCCTTAGGGTACTTCACACATTTACTTAGGTTTGGAGGTGAAGCGAGGAAGGCAGACTTTTTGCATTCTTCCGGTGAGGAAAGAGGCAAGCCATCTGAGAGCAGCTACTTGGATGCCTATGTTTTGCAACTTTGTTGTGAATGTGTAGTGGGAGACCGTATCGAAGGCTGCTGAGAGGTCTAAGAGAATTAGAGTCCCTCCTTGGTCACGTAGGGCTTGGATGCCATCAGTAGCTGTAATGAGGGCTGTCTCAGTGCTGTGGTCCCATTCCAGATGTCAGGAGAGCTGTTGGTTGATGGCTTTTTCTAATACCTTGGCTGGTAATAAGAGCAGGGAGTTCCGTCAGTAGTTGGACCTTGACTTCTGCATGGCTCTTGTCTTTGGAGAAGGTTGCCAAGGCAATTGAGCTGTTGAACAAGGTGGTGAGTTTGTGTTTGAAGATGTGGTGAGGGCATGGGTTGGTTAGGGCCCCTGAGTGGAACGAGTTCATGATGGAGGCGGTGTCCTGTGGGGCGAGCTGGCTCCATTCAGTTAGTCAGATGTCTGTAGTGGTAGCAAAGTCATTGTGCTGCTTTACGAAGTCAGTGGCCTTGGGTTTGAAGTTTCTGTAGATGTTGGTGATGTTGTGATCTTGTCACTGAAGAAATCTGCAAGGTTGTCACAGAGTTCCTGAAAAGGGTAATGTAGTTTGTTGTGGCTGAGGGGTTGGAAAATTCTTTGATGATGTTAAAGAGTTCTCTGCTGTTATTGGTGCTTGATTAGATGTGTGAGGCTAAGGCCTTTTCTTCAATTCTCTCTATTGTCTGTGGTAGACGTGACGGCTGTCTTGAAGGTGGTCTTGTTAATCGTGTCCTTGCTGGTTCACCATCTCCTTTCCAGTTGTTTACAGTGTTATATAATGGCTCTGAGGTCTCCAGTGTACCAGCTACCCTGATTGGTGGACCTTCTGCGGCTGCTGTTGCCGTTTGCTGTTTGTCGGCACAGTTGGTGATCTAATTGTTGACGTTTCTGACATTCTGGCCTAAGTTGTTGGAGTAGATGGGGTAGGTGGTGCTGTGGGTATTGATCTATCTGTCCTTTGAGGCTTTGCTCCAGCTGCAGTGGGGGCACTGGGCACACCGGGGGCGGAGGTCCATGAGTTGGTGATGTTGAAGTGAATGACAGAATGGTTGGTCCAGGTGAGTTCTGTGATGTGGTTGTGCTTGATGCAGTCACTGTTGGTGAAGATAGGAGCTAGTGTATGGCCTCTGTTGGGCCATGGATGAGTTGGGTGAGTCTGATGTTGTTCATGCTGTTATTGTTGATGTCACTGTGGTTGGTGAAAGGAACTTTGAGTTCATGGTGGAAAGTGTAATTGTTGTAGTCTATGATGGTGGGGTGATGAAATTGTAGAATGCCGGACTAGGTCCTGGATGATGATAACATGGGTATAAATGTAAAAATAATGTGGTAATAACATCACAATATGTGCTGCATTATGTTGCATACTTTGCTTTTTCTTGATGCATTATGTAGTCAACCCTGATGCACAATTTGGTCCTCCTCTACCGCATAATTCCAGTGACCCTGCGTATAATACATCAACAGTCCAGCAGTGTTCTGAAATCATTTTCACACATCAGGATGGCACCTCCAAAGTACATTGGCATTAATCACAGCTGAAATGGGGCCACAAGGGTGCTTCAGGTAACATTACATCTGGAGCTCTTCTCCAGGAATTAGTCTGTATATACATTCACATCATTTGCCGATCCCTTCCCCATTCTGTTTGTTTGGCCCAAGCTTTAACCGGTTTTGATGCGGTTGATATCATGAGTTAACAAATATTCTTGCAATAGGCCCCAGATGTTCTTGGGTCACAATGCCCGGGGAATGGTGGAATAGTAGAGTTCTAGTTGGATGTTGCACTATAGCATATCATTCAAACAGGTCTTCAGTGTAGGTTTGCGATCCCTGCTCCATACACATCACATGCCTCTCCACATCCTTGATTCCTCATGTACACTCTCTAACTCCTCATCCGTCACTCATCAGTCCTTATCCATTACTCATCCTACCTCACACCTGAATTTCCTTCCATCCCTCAGCCCATCCCTTCTTCTTCACTCCTCATTCTTTATTTCTCTTCTATCATGCTTATGACCCAGGTTAAATTTTTAGTGGAGAGGGAAAGGTGTACCTTTCAATGCTTGAAATGTCCATCCGGCCAACAGACATTTCAAAATGTGGTGGTCGTCACTTCATAAGGGTGGTAGTTTACTCTGTCAACTTGGCAGAAAACGGGCCGACTGACAAAATATAAAGGAGGCCCTGAATGTCCTGCTTCTTCCTCTACCCTTACTCCTCATCCGTAACCATCCATCAGCCATCCTCTATCCCTCGTACATAGGTAATCTCTCACTTCTGATTTCTAATAATCACTTCACTCTGCATCAATCAATCTACTTTTTATGTTTCATCCCTTCACCCCTCATTTGTCCCTCCACATCCCTCATCCTTTATTCCATCCCTTTATCTCCCACTCTTTTCTACTCACTCTGAATCACTTATTTGTCACACTTCATTCCACACCTCTCCCTATTCTTTTTTCCAAATCCCTCACTAGTATTAACTTCCCTCTGAGAAATAAGTGAAATGGATAATGATAATAGCTTCACTTGTATACCACACAGTCCATTTAAGGACATGCTGCCCCTTATATCTCATGCCTGAGTTCTCATTCCTCACTCGTATCCTCTTGACCTCTCTTCTCTTTCTTTGCTTCTCATCTTTTTATATCAACCATCATTCCTCAATATCAACCCTCACTCCTCCGTGCTCTGTCCTGATATCTAACTCCTCATCCTTCATTCTCATTTGACATCTCTAATCCCTCACTTTTAAGCACTCCTTCCTCCTGCCTCACTCTTCACTCCTCAACCCTCACTTCTCATCCTTTCTCTCATCCCTCGCTCGCTTCTCCTCCTCCATCACTACTCATCCTCACCACTCAAACCTCATTCCTTATTCATCTCACCTAATCCCTCACTATCTCACTCACTTTCTTTACTCTTCTGCCCTCATTCCAAGTTCTTCACCCCTTATTTCTTTCTAGACATCCCTCATCTATCACTGATCACTCCCCCTCACTTCAGCAGTGGCATGGGAACTTAACAAATGATATTTCCTAAAATGTCCACCGCTCTGGCCATATTAGGATATCTTCACCTCTCCCTCCTCATGACAACAATCTCAATCTTCAACTTATATTTCTCACTCACCAATCATCAGCCCTCAGCCCTCACACTTCATCTCTCATTCCTTATTTCTCATCTCTCACGTCTTATCCATAATCCCCACTCTTCATCCTTCAAACATGCAGTATACAATCCCTTTTAAGACATCCTCAATGCTCACTCATTATCCTTCAATCCTCATCTCTCATTCTTCGGCCCTCATTCCTTAAACCTTATCTGTCAGTCCTCACTCCTCCCTCCTCAGGCCTCATCTGCCACTCTCATTCCTAATAACGCATCTTTCATTTCTCACTTCCAATTCCTCATCCCTCTGTCGTTTGTCCGTATCCTTTGCACCTCAGCACTCATTCTTCTTCCCTCACTTTCCCATCATTATACCTCACCGCTTGAACCTAAATACTCAATCCATCTCTCTTGTTGTTTACTGTTTCTCCTCACATTGTGTGATGAGTGAAATTGACAAACAATGATGTCCTAAAATGTACACCACTCTGTCTCTTGTAAGATAATCAAGTCCCCCAACCTCATGCCTCTGTTCTTATTCCTCATTCCTTATCACTCATCCCTATTTTCATTTTCCTTTGCCCTCATGACTTACTGATCACCCCTCATTCATCAAACCTCCCTCCTTAACCCTTATTCTCCACTCCACTTTTCACCACTCAAAATAATCAATCATAATTCCTCACCTCCAATCAGTCATCCCACACTCTTCTACTCTCACACCTCATACCTAACTCTTCATCTCTCATTCCTCATCTCTCACTCCTCTTTTCATTTTCACCTATTTATTGTTTATCCTTTACATAATATTTCTCATCCCTCAATCTTCATCTCCCATTCTTCAATCCTCATTTTTTCCTCATTGTTCTTCATCCCTTGCTTCCTGTCCCGAACCCTCATTTCTAATTCTTCACTCCTCATTCTTCATCCCGCATTCTTCACTTCTCATCTTTCCTTCCTCATACCTCATCGCTCACACCTCACTCCTTACTTCTCAGGCCATATTCCTTGTCCCTTAGTCTTCACAGGTTGTCTTGAGGCTTGAGCCTCAACCCTTGGTCATCATTGATCATCTCACAACCATCAAACCTCATTCTTTACCTCTCTTCGCTCACTTATTGTCCTACACTTCTCCTCTCTTACTCTTCATCATACGCTACTCCCTCATTACCTATTGTCCCTCAATCACCTTTTACACCCCTGTCTTATTCTCTCACTCACCATTTCTCACTCTATAACTCTCATCCCTTACTCCTCATTCCTCACTCCTCTTCCCTCAACCTTCATCTTTGGTTTTGTGTTTTTACTCTCCAGTCTTTATTTCTCAACCTTCATTCGCCATCTTTCACTACTCATTTCTGCTCATCATACCTCATGCAGCACTCCTAATCTCTCACTACTTACTCTTCCTTACTCTCAGGCCTTATGCCCATCTAACACACCTTCATTTCTGATCTCTGTCTATCATCCCTGACTCATGTTTCACTACCCTTCTCTAACATTTCCCCCCACACTGTTCCTCTACTTCCTGTGACAAATTAATGAGTGTTGTACTCCTTTAACAACTTTTTATGGTTGTTATACATTACAATGAATGCAAATACAACAAATGCCTTTAGCACACATACAATACAACACGCTGACCTTTATAACTCAGTACATGCCATTACATAATGGATCTCAACCACACATTTGTGTGGCATGTACATATGTGTGTGTGCATATATATAACCATATGTATGTGTACACACACTTGTATGTGTGTGTATATGTATATATGTATGCATATACCTGTGTGTGTGTGTGTGTGTGTGTGAGACATATACTAGGTGTTCCCTAGTGTCTGAAAAAAGCTATACCGCTGTGGAGAGCTCTAATAACAGTCAAACTTGTGTCAGTGGTTGCTTTTATTCATTCCAGGTTGGCTTGGATGTTATTTTTACAATTCAAAGCTGTGATGCAGTGCCTGGAGTGGTAAAAGGCTTTTGTTATTTTTTAACTCAGCGTGGATGGCACTAGATATTCATAAAGACTTTGCTGTAAAAATGGCAAAAGACTTTGGCCCTCATTACAACACTGGCGGTTAATCCCTCTTTCTGCCGTGCTGAAGACTGCCAAAATACCGCTGCGGTGGCGGAATTCCGCTACAGGTATTACAACACACATCTTGGAATCTGCCACAATACAGATACCCACACAAGTCCGCCACACCAAAGGTCAGTGATAAACTGGCGATACCAAAACCCACACCGTCACGCCAACAGGAATACGCCTACACTATCACGACCCACGAATGAACGCAGCGGTCTTTCAACCACGGTAATCCATTGGCAGTACACACCCCTGCACTCAAAATACACACACACTTACAAAACTACACCACATTGGACAATTCGAAATACACACACCTGATACACATACACACACCACACCCACACACTCACACCACTATAAAACACACACACACATTACCCACAAACCCTTACAAAGTAAAATTTGGAAGAAGGCCAGAGAGAGAAATTAGCAAACACAACACCAGCATCCACAGACACACAACACCACCACTTATACAATATCCAAGCACCTCAAACAACACACACCAACACATCCCCCTACACATCACAACAGACAGCACCTCACACATCACCCACACCACATCATGGCACCTCAAAGACACCCCAGGTTTTCACAGGAGGAGCTCAGGGTCATGGTGGAGGAAATCATCTGGGTAGAGCCACAGCTTTTCAGATCACAGGTGCAGTACACCTCCATTGCGAGGAAGATAGAGCTATGGTAGAGAATCGTCGACAGGGTCAACGCAGTGGGACAGCATCCAAGAACAAGGGATGACAACAGGAAGAGGTGGAACGACCTACGGGGGAAGGTGCATTCCGTGGTTTCAAGACACCAGATTGCTGTACAGAGGACTGGCGGTGGACCCCCACCTCCTCCCCCACAACTAACAAGATGGGAGGAGCAAGTCTTAGCAATACTGCATCCTGAGGGCCTCGCAGGAGTAGCAGGAGGACTGGACTCTGATAAGTCAAATCTTAACTACCATATCCCCCACACCCCACCTGCATACCCTCACTCCCATCACTCCATCATCTCACATATGTCCCACTATCACAACCCACACATCTCAATACCAAGGCCCTGCATGCAACACCTATGCATGGATCACTGTCACCAAAGCATGTCCAGTACATATACCCACACAGACCCCAAACCAACTATCACAAAAGGGCAAACACAATGATGCAAGCACAAGAGTAGAGGGTAACTCACCCAATGCACAATATGGCACACACAGACACTAAAACTATGCATTTACACCCCAACAGGACCCATACCCAACGTCACCGGACAGGAGGTGCCAGACATATCCAGTCCCCCCACAGAAGAGGCCCACAGTGATGACAGCAGCTCTGCACGCCTGGATCAAGATGACCAGCCCGGCCCATCAGGGATCTCAGGACTGTTGGTTCCCCTGACACAGTCCCAAACCACCACGTAAACTCCCCCTCAGGAAACACTGCCACAGCACCCACCCAGCGGGCCCATCCCTCTGTCCCCAGGACACGTCAATCAGCAGTGTGTCCACCACTACAGGAACCCAGGCAAACCCACCCACCCAAGAAAATCAGGGACCTGGGGTCAGTGGCAGTGGGCGCATGGTTCAGGGGACAGAGGCAAAGAATAACAGGGAAGCTGGGAAGACTGCTGTGCGACAGGGGGAGGACAGACCCAGGGAACCGACACTCCACAAGGTACTCTCCAACATCATGGGAGCTTACCACCATTCCGAGGAGACCATGGGCACGGTACTGGCCAAGTTTCAGGAGACCCAGAGGCTGCAGGAGGAATACTACCTGGGGATCAGGGAGGACTTGAAGTCCATTAACACCACCCTGGTCACCATTGCAGGGGTGCTGGCAGACATTGTCAACACCATGAGGGACACAGTGGCACACCAACAGGCCCCTGACACTAGCCTGGATGATGAACAGCCCTCCACCTCCGCCGGCGCTAGTGGACAGGAGGCACCACCATAGGACCAACAGGCCACCAGCACCCCACCACCTGCAGAAGGATAACCAACCTGCAAACGGTCCCTGAGATCAAGGAACAAGACAGAGAACATTGCCAAGACCCCCGCCAGGAAATAAGACCCTCCTGAATGTTACCCTTCTGTCCCACTTTGTCACCATGTCCACCTTAAACTGCCATTGCTCCACTTCCTATGCCCCTTAGGACAATGCACCTGTGAGACCAAGAGACTGGACTCTGCCATGGACATTCCTCCACCATCACCCCAGCCCATTTCACAACCCCCTCCACTTATTTGCACAGAAATAAACACCCTTGAATCACCAAAAAGTCTGGAGTCAGTCTGTGTTTCACAAATGTGTAATTGCTAAATCTCTGGAATATAGCAATGTCAATGTACTTGTTCACATACCAATGTTACACAGTTGTCGGCCAGGAGTAAACATAGCAGAGGGCACAAATTGGGACTCACATATGTTAAATGGAAAGCCAAAGTGACAAGTCAGGATCCATACACAGAGGTAAAAAGGCCAACTTATGCTAGGTCCTACAATAGTATCAGATGTGGGAAGCAGTTCCATCTTCTTACCTGTATCTCACTTGAAGTATTGTATGATTATGACGTTTCGGTTGTCTACATCTTCTTCTTCTTCCTCCTCTTCTTCACTGTCCACAGGCTCCACAGCTGCCACAAGACCAGCATCAGGCCCATCCTCCTGCAGAAAAGGCACCTGCCGTCACAAAGCCAGGTTGTGCAACATACAGCAGGCCATAATGATCTGGCACACCTTCTTCGGTGAGTAGTATAGGGAGCTACCTGTCAGATGGAGGCACTGGAATCTGGCCGAAGGAGGCCGAAGGAGCGCTCTATTATCCTCCTAGTTCGCCCATGTGCCTCACTGTAGCATTCCTCTGCCCTTCTCCTGGGATTCCTCACTGGGCTCAGTAGCCATGACAGGTTGGGGTAACCAGAGTCACCTGCAAATATCGAGGGACAACTGTTAGACATACTCCAAACATTAGTGAATCTCCCATACCCAGACAGCAAATGAAACTGTGTGGGGACCTTAGGCTCACCTATTAGCCACACACGGTGCCTCTGAAGTTGCCCCATCACATAAGGGATGCTGCTATTCCTCAAAATGTAAGCGTCATGCACTGAGCCAGGATACTTTGCATTCACATGGGAGATGTACTGGTCTGCCAAACACACCATCTGCACATTCATAGAATGGTAGCTCTTCCAGTTTCTGTACACCTGTTCATTCCTGCGGGGGGGGGAATAAATGCCACATGTGTACCATCAATGGCACCAATGATGTTGGGGATATGTCCCAGGGCATAGAAGTTGCCTTTCACTGTGGGCAAATTCTCCACTTGAGGGAAAACGATGTAGCTGTGCATGTGTTTCAGCAGGGCAGACAACACTCTGGACAACACGTTAGAGAACATTAGCTGGGACATCCCTGATGCCATGGCCACTGTTGTTTGAAAAGACCCACTGGCCAGGAAATGGAGTACAGACAGGACCTGCACTAGAGGGGGTATTCCTGTGGGATGGTGGATACCTTACATCAGGTCAGGCTCCAACTGGGCACACAGTTCCTGGATTGTTGCACAATCAAGTCTGTAAGTGATAATTATGTGTTTGTCTTCCATTGTCGACAGGTCCACCAGGGGTCTGTACACCGGAGGATGCCGCCATCTCATCACCTGCCCCAGCGGACGTGCCCTATGGAGGAGAACAGTGAGAAGAGGGTCATACAACACTTAGGTATCACAAGGCTGTTTAGCAAAAACATTAATTTTTCTCTATGTGCCTTTGTCAGTCCGTATTCCTGGCCTAAATACGTGTGATGCAGTTATTTGGCCTGTCATGTGGCCCCCTGAAATGGCAGCTGCCTGGCCTGTAAGGTGGGACCAGGGGAAATGAGGTAACTGTGCTGGCATTGTACACCGTCGCAGTAGGCGGTCGAAGACCGCAGCGCAATTCAGCATTGGTTATCATTGGGCCCTATGGGTTCCAGGAGCCAATGACGATGTACGCCAGTGGTGACGGTACACACCACGCGGACGTGACCGCCATTTTCTATCAGTTCCCTCACTTGATACCTGACCTTCAACAGGAGAGGACCTACACTGCAAGTGCTGCTGTGACCTGTGTCTGGAAGCGACAATGGCTACAGTGTCTGGGGAAAGGGCCCCTGCCTTCACTTCGGAGGAGTTGAAGAAACTAGTGGGTGGGGTCCTCCCCCAGTACACACAACTGTACGGTCCTCCAGACAAACAGGTGAGTACACTGTGAGCATGGTGGATGGCACATGATTGTATGGAGTGTTGTGGATGGAAAAGGGAGGGGGGGACAGGCTAGCATGTAAGGATAGTGTGTGTGAGTGTATGTCTGGGCCAGGGTGGGAGGTTTGGGGGCAATGTGTGAGAAGAACTGTACGGGAGAGAAACATCCATTCTAACTTCACTTTTCCTCTAGGTCAGCGCCCACCAGAAGAAGGGTATTTGGTGTGCCATTGCCAAGGGAGTGAGGACCCTGGGGGTCTACCATAGATGGAGCACCCACTGCCAGAAAAGATGGGAGGACCTGTGCCGCTGGAGCAAGAAGACGGCGGAGGCCCAGCTGGGGATGGCCTCCCAATGTGGAAGGTGTGCCTGTCGCACCATGACCCCTCTAATGTACCGGATCCTGGCGGTGGCATGTCCGGAGTTGGATGGGCACTTGAGGGCATCACAGTAGCCACAAGGGGGTGAGTACACTCTCCTTCAGCTGACTCTGCATGCTTGACGAGGTGTCTGGGTGGGGGTGGTGGGCTGTGGGTTGCCATAGGCCAGGGCAGACGTGCAAAGGTAGAGACATTTTTTTGCAGGCTCATTCCCACTCCAACCCCAAAGGTGGTATTTGCCCTCTACACCTAGTCACTCTCCCATGGGTTCCAGCTGTGCATGAAATAGGTCTAGACAGAGTCCCCCTTGGGCATGTGTTTTTCCCCTGCACCTTTAGTGCATGGCTTAGTGCACAGGGCTGCTAGTGTCTGAAAAAAGCTATACCGCTCTGGAGAGCTCTGATAACAGTCAAACTTGTGTCAGTGGTTGCTTTTATTCATTCCAGGTTGGCTTGGATGTTATTTTTGCAATTCAAAGCTGTGATGCAGTGCCTGGAGTGGTAAAAGGCTTTTGTTATTTTTAACTCAGCATGGATGGCACTAGATATTCATAAAGACTTTGCTGTAAAAATGGCAAAAGACTTTGGCCCTCATTACAACACTGGCGGTTAATCCCGCTTTCTGCTGTGCTGAAGACTGCCAACATACCGTTGCGGCGGCGGAATTCCACTACAGGTATTACAACACACATCTTGGAATCCGCCACAATACAGATACCCATACAAGTCCGCTACACCAAAGGTCAGTGATAAACTGGTGATACCAAAACCCACACCGTCACGCCAACAGGAATAGGCCTACACTATCACGACCCACGAATCAACGCAGCGGTCTTTCAACCACGGTAATCCATTGGCGGAACACACCCCTTCGCTCAAAATACACACACACTTACAAAACTACACCACCTTGGACAATTCGAAATACACACACCTGATACACATACACACACCGCACCCACACACTCACGCCACTAAAAAACACACACACACATTACCCACAAACCCTTACAAAGTAAAATTTGGAAGAAGGCCAGAGAGAGAGATTAGCAAACACAACACCAGCATCCACAGACACACAACACCATCACTTATACAATATCCAAGCACCTCAAACAACACACACCAACACATCCCCCTACACATCACAACAGACAGCACCTCACACATCACCCACACCACATCATGGCACTTCAAAGACAGCCCAGGTTTTCACAGGAGGAGCTCAGGGTCATGGTGGAGGAAATCATCCGGGTAGAGCCACAGCTTTTCAGATCACAGGTGCAGTACACCTCCATTGCGAGGATGATAGAGCTATGGCAGAGAATCGTCGACAGGGTCAACGCAGTGGGACAGCATCCAAGAACAAGGGATGACAACAGGAAGAGGTGGAACGACCTACGGGGGAAGGTACGTTCCGTGGTTTCAAGACACCAGATTGCTGTACAGAGGACTGGCGGTGGACCCCCACCTCCTCCCCCACATCTAACAACATGGGAGGAGCAAGTCTTAGCAATACTGCATCCTGAGGGCCTCGCAGGAGTAGCAAGAGGACTGGACTCTGGTAAGTCAAATCTTAACTACCATATCCCCCCCACCCCACCTGCACGCCATCACATACCCCCACCCTTATCCTCACTCCCATCACTCCATCATCTCACATATGACCCACTATCACAACCCACACATCTCAATACCAAGGCCCTGCATGCAACACCTATGCATGGACCACTGTCACCAAAGCATGTCCAGTACAGATACCCACACAGACCCCAAACCAACTATCACAAAAGGGCAAACACAATGATGCAAGCACAGGAGTAGAGGGTAACTCACCCAATGCACAATATGGCACACACAGACACTAAAACTATGCATTTACACCCCAACAGGACCCATACCCAACGTCACCGGACAGGAGGTGCAAGGCATATCCAGTCCCCCCACAGAAGAGGCCCACAGTGATGACAGCAGCTCTGCACGCGTGGCTCAAGATGACCAGCCCGGCCCATCAGGGACCTCGGGACTGTTGGTTCCCCTGAAACAGTCCCAAACCACCACTGAAACTTCCCCCTCAGCAAACACTGCCACAGCACCCACCCAGCGGGCCCATCCCTCTGTCCCCAGGACACATCAATCAGCAGTGTGTCCACCACTACAGGAACCCAGGGAAACCCACCAACCCAAGAAAATCAGGGACCTGGGGTCAGTGGCAGTGGGCGCATGGTTCAAGTGACAGAGGCACATGATAACAGGGAAGCTGGGAAGACTGCTGTGCGACAGGGGGAGGACAGGCCCAGGGAACCGACACTCCACAAGGTACTCTCCAACATCATGGGAGCTTACCACCATTCCGAGGAGACCATGGGCACGGTACTGGCCAAGTTTCAGGAGACCCATTGGCTGCAGGCGGAATACAACTGGGGATCAGGGAGGACTTGAAGTCCATTAACACCACCCTGGTCACCATTGCAGGGGTGCTGGCAGACATTGTCAACACCATGAGGGACACAGTGGCACACCAGCAGGCCCCTGACACTAGCCTGGATGATGAACAGCCCTCCACCTCCGCCGGCACTAGTGGACAGGAGGCACCGCCACAGGACCAACAGGCCACCAGCACTCCACCCCCTGCAGAAGGATAACCACCCCACAAACGGTCCCTGAGATCAAGGAACAAGACAGAGGACATTGCCAAGACCCCCGCCAGGAAATAAGACCCTCCTAAATGTCACCTTTCTGTCCCACTTTGTCACCATGTCCACCTTAAACTCCTATTGCTCCACTTCCTATGCCCCTTAGGACAATGCACCTGTGAGACCAAGAGACTGTACTGTGCCATGGACATTCCTCCACCATCACCCCAGCCCATTTCACAACCCCCTTCACTTATTTGCACAGAAATAAATACCCTTGAATCACCAAAAAATCTGGAGTCAGTCTGTGCTTTCACAAATATGTAATTGCAAAATCTCTGGAATATAGCATTATCAATGTACTTGTTCACATACCAATGTTACACAGTTGTCGGCCAGGAGTAAACATAGCAGAGGGCACAAATTGAGACTCACATCTGTGAAATGGAAAGCCAAAGTGACAAGTCAGGATCCATACACAGAGGTAAAAAGGCCAACTTATGCTAGGTCCTACAACAGTATGAGATGTGGGAAGCAGTTCCATCTTCTTACCTGTATCTCACTTGAAGTATTGCATGATGATGTTGTTTCGGTTGTCTACATCTTCTTCTTCTGCCTCCTCTTCTTCACTGTCCACAGGATCCACAGCTGCCACAAGTCCAGCATCAGGCCCATCCTCCTGCAGAAAAGGCACCTGCTGTCACAAAGCCAGGTTGTGCAACATACAGCAGGCCACGATGATCTGGCACACCTTCTTCGGTGAGTAGTATAGGGAGCTACCTGTCAGATGGAGGCACTGGAATCTGGCCGAAGGAGGCCGAAGGAGCGCTCTATTATCCTCCTAGTTCGCCCATGTGCCTCATTGTAGCATTCCTCTGCCCTTCTCCTGGGATTCCTCACTGGGGTCAGTAGCCATGACAGGTTGGGGTAACCAGAGTCACCTGCAAATATCGAGGGACAACTGGTAGACATACTCCAAACATTAGTGAATCTCTCATACCCAGACAGCAAATGAAACTGTGTGGGGACTTTAGGCTCACCTTTTAGCCACACACGGTGCCTCTGGAGTTGCCCCATCACATAAGGCATGCTGCTATTCCTCAAAATGTAAGCGTCATGCACTGAGCCAGGATACTTTGCATTCACATGGGAGATGTACTGGTCTGCCAAACATACCATCTGCACATTCATAGAATGGTAGCTCTTCCGGTTTCTGTACACCTGTTCATTCCTGCGGGTGGGGGACAAATGCCACATGTGTACCATCAATGGCACCAATGATGTTGGGGATATGTCCCAGGGCATAGAAGTCACCTTTCACTGTGGGCAAATCCTCCACTTGAGGGAAAACAAAGTAGCTGTGCATGTGTTTCAGCAGGGCAGACAACACTCTGGACAACACATTAGAGAACATTGGCTGGGACATCCCTGATGCCATGGCCACTGTTGTTTGAAAAGACCCACTGGCCAGGAAATGGAGTACAGACAGGACCTGCACTAGAGGGGCTATTCCTGTGGGATGGCGGATACCTTACATCAGGTCAGGCTCCAACTGGGCACACAGTTCCTGGATTGTTGCACGATCAAGTCTGTAAGTGATAATTATGTGTTTGTCTTCCATTGTCGACAGATCCACCAGGGGTCTGTACACCGGAGGATGCCGCCATCTCATCACCTGCCCCAGCAGACGTGCCCTATGGAGGAGAACGGTGAGCAGAGGGTCATACAACACTTAGGTATCACAAGGCTGTTTAGCAAAAACGTTAACTTTTCTCTATGTGCCTTTGTCAGTCCGTATTCCTGGCCTAAATAGGTGTGATGCAGTTATTTGGCCTGTCATGTGGCCCCCTGAAATGGCGGCTGCCTGACCTGTAAGGTGGGACCAGGGGAAATGAGGTAACTGTGCTGGCATTGTGCACCATCGCGGTAGGCGGTCGAAGACAGCATCGCAATTCAGCATTGGTTATCATTGGGCCCTATGGGTTCCAGGAGCCAATGATAATGTACGCCAGTGGTCACGGTACCCGCCAATGAGGACGTGACCGCCATTTTCTATCAGTTCCCTCACTTGATACCTGACCTTCAACAGGAGAGGACATACACTGCAAGTGCTGCTGTGACCTGTGTCTGGAAGCGACAATGGCTACAGTGTCTGGGGAAAGGGCCCCTGCCTTCACTTTGGAGGAGTTGAAGACACTAGTGAATGGGGTCCCCCCCAGTTCACACAACTGTACGGTCCTCCAGACAAACAGGTGAGTACACTGTGAGCATGGTTGATGGCACATGATTGTATGGAGTGTTGTGGATGGAAGAGGGAGGGGGGGACAGGCCAGCATGTGAGGATAGTGTGTGTGTGTGTATGTCTGGGCCAGGGTGGGAGGTTTGGGGGCAATGTGTGAGAAGAACTGTACGGGAGAGAAACATCCATTCTAACTTCACTTTTCCTCTAGGTCAGCGCCCACCAGAAGAAGGATATTTGGTGTGCCATTGCCAAGGGAGTGAGGACCCTTGGGGTCTAACATAGACGGAGCACCCACTGCCAGAAAAGATGGGAGGACCTGTGCCGCTGGAGCAAGAAGACGGCGGAGGCCCAGCTGGGGATGGCCTCCCAATGTGGAAGGGGTGCCTGTCGCACCATTACCCCCCTAATGTACCGGATCCTGGCGGTGGCATGTCCGGAGTTGGATGGGCACTTGAGGGCATCACAGTAGCCACAAGGGGGTGAGTACACTCTCCTTCAGCTGACTCTGCATGCTTGACGAGGTGTCTGGGTGGGGGTGGTGGGCTGTGGGTTGCCATAGGCCAGGGCTGACGCGCAAAGGTAGATCCATTTTTTTGCAGGCTCATCCCCACTCCAACCCCAAAGGTGGTATTTGCCCTCTACACCTAGTCACTCTCCAATGGGTTCCAGCTGTGCATGAAATGGGTCTAGACAGAGTCCCCCTTGGGCATGTGTTTTTCCCCTGCACTTTTAGTGCATGGCTTAGTGCACAGGGCTGCTCCCTGTGTGTTGTGTCCGCCAACGGTGGTGGTGTTGCATGCACTGACCATGTGTCTCTTCTGTCTTTCCCCCCCCTTTTTGTTTTGTCACCCTGTTGCTTGTGTGCATTAGCATCATCTCGCGGAGGAGCAGGGGCACCGGAGCAGGAGGGAGATGCATCCCACATGACCCTGGAGGGTGAATATACTGAGTCTGAAGGCACCAGTGGGATGCAGGGTGAGGGGAGCTCCATGACGGGAACAGGAGCATACACTAACGACAGCAACTCCTCCTCTGTGCCCACAGCATCAACAGGTACAGCCGCCACCCCCCCTACCAGCACCGCCCTCCCAGCAGCCCCTCAGCGTGTTTCCTGTGCCCGCTCACCCAGGAGGGTGGGCATCTCATTCGCCCCAGGCACCTCAGGCCCTGCCCCAGTCAGTCCTGCTGCCCTCAGGGAGGAGGCTATTGACCTCCTGAGATCCCTCACTGTTGGGCAATCTACCATTTGGAATGCCATCCAGGGTGTTGAGAGGCATACCTGAAGGGCAGTCATTCTGTCCAGGCGGCCCAACATAGAGCATTTCAGGCTCTGGCCTCAGCACAGATGGCAGCCATTGTCCCTGTGTCCAGCCTCCCCCCTCCAACTTCCTCCACCCAGACCCAATCCCCTGTACCTCAGCCTATCCCAAGCACACCATCAGACCAGCATGCACACTCATCAACACACAAGAATGGACATGGCAAACATAAGCACCACACATCCCACTGGCACTCACACAAGCACCATCCCCATGCAGACACACCAACATCCACTGCCTCCACTGTGTCCCCCTCCTCCATGTCCTCCTCCTCCCTCCCTGTCTCATCTCCACTCACACCTGCATGCACTACATCCTCAGCCACTACCTCCATCACCAGCACGCCCATCACCACACACCGCTCACGTGCAATCACCACCCCCACTACCATTCACACATCCCCTGTGTCCTCTCCCAGTGTGTCTGTGAGCCCTCCTTCCAAACTACACAAACGCAGGCACACACCCACCCAACGGCCAACCACCTCACAACAGCCTCCGGCCCATGCACCTTCACCCAAATTCAGCAAACGCACACCTCCTACAACCACTACCTCTTCCTCCACTCCCAAACCCCCTCCATCTTCCCGTCCTAGTGTGTCGAAGAAACTCTTCCTCGCAAACTTTGACCTCTTCCCTACACCTCCCCACCCCGTCCTTCCCCTAGGGCCAAGCTGTCCAGGTCCCAGCCCAGCACCTCAGCCACCAAATCCTCAAACACAGTGGTCCCAGCAACTCCGGTCTCATCGCGGGCGCCACCCATCAGGGCTGCCAGTGTACCACCTAGCAAGGCCAAGGAGCAGGCCATTCCGCCACCCTCCAAGGTGAAGAAGGTGCCCACATGCCAGAGGGAGAAGCTGCACCTACCAGCAAGCAAGAGCTCCTCCAAGCCAAAAGGGGACAGTGGCAAGGCACCAGCAGCAACATCAAAGGTGGGGAAGGGACACAAGCCGAAGAGCAGGTCAGGACAGGGCACGGTGGCTCCGGATGAGGTACCAGAGTCACCCCTTCTGTCAACCACAACATCAACCTGTACAGCGGTGGACACCGCCACCTGCTCCGCCACCTGCACCTCCACCAGCACCACCACCTGCACATCTGCTGCCTCAGCAACAGTCCCCAGCATCATCCCCATTGGGCAGCCGTCCGAGGCTGCAGGAGACGTCCTGCTGTGTACCTCAACAGGTGCAGACACATGCACCACTGCCACCACCTTTGCCACAGACACCGCCGCAACCTCCGCCACCAGCCCCGCGATGTGCTCAGACAGTGCCACCACAGCTGACATGGCAATCATCCCCAGTGGGCAGCCGTCCGAGGCTGCAGGAGACGTCCTGGACCCTGCCCAGCGTACATGAGGCATGACTCCCAGCACTGTTTGTACCTGCAGGTGGCAGGCGAAGTCGCAGCAGGGTGGAGTGTGTCTATGCCTCTATGGCGTATCATGCTACCTGTTCCCAGGCAACCACGTGGCACACACACCCAGGTGAGGGAATGGGACCTGCCACACTGCATGTGAAGCACTCTGGGCACAAAGCCCCCTCCAGAACCAGTGGAGAATCACATCCACTACCTCAGTCCTTGGCAGGATGAAGCACTCTGGGCACAAAGCCCCCTCCAGAACCAGTGGAGAATCACATCCACTACCTCAGTCCTTGGTAGGATGAAGCACTCTCGGCACAAAGCCCACTCCGGAACCAGTGGAGACTGTTATCCACTTGAGAGACTGTGGCTTTGCACTCCCAAGGTTACAGCAGTGGGCAAACCACCCACTGGAAAGACTTGAGAGACTGTGCCTTGCACTCCCCAGGATACAGCAGTGGACAAACCACCCACTGGGAAGACTTGTGAGACTGTGGCTTTGCACTCCCCAGGATACAGCAGTGGGCAAACCACCCACTAGAAAGACTTTAGAGACTGTGGCTTTGCACTCCCCAGGATACAGCAGTGAGCATGGAGCCCCCTCGTGGAGCAGTGGCGTTGTCCATTCATCCGGCTGAGGTGCCCCCTCCCCCTCCCACTGAGGTCCCTGTTTATTTTATATCTGATGCCCCTGCAGTGTTCTTTCTGTTTTGAGTCAGGTATCTTGTGTGGGCTTCGCCCATGCATTTTGGGACACTGATCCACGGACAGTGATTTAATTTATATCCGGACCTGTGCAGTTGGTGTACATATTTGTATATACTCATTTTTGAATTTGCCCTATCTGATTTTTATTGATTACACTTGTTACAATCATTTATTTTTGTCCTTGCATTCTTCCAGGGGGTGACGGGGTGTATATGTAATGTTGCTGCATATATTTGTGTGTGTGGTGTTGTGGGTGAGAGTGGGCGGTGGGGGTGTTGCGTGTTGCATGTGTGTGTCACTCTCTTTTCCCTCCCCATCCCCTGTGTGCTAGGTGCAGTACTCACCGTGGTCGTCGCCGGCATCTTTCCTGCTCCTGATTCAAGAGGAGAAAGACCAGCATGGGCAGGACCTGTAGTTCGGGCTCCATGGTGTCCTGGTTCCTCGTTGGGTGTCGAGAGGTGAGTGTTTTCCGTTCCAAGTCCTGTTTCCGCCGTGCTTTTGATAGCGTTGGTACTGCCCAGGAAAAGGTGCCAGATAGGCATGTTGTAATACAGTGGGTGGAACCTTGTGTTCCGCTTGTCTGTTGGCGGTTACCGCCGCGGTGTTTGTTTCTTTAGCCATGGCGGTCGGAGTGTTAAAGTGGCTGTCTATGTTGGCGGTTTCCGCCATGGTCGTGATTTCATTTTTTTTTCCACCAGCCTGTTGGCGGTATTACCGCCGCTTTAACACCGACCGCAAGGGTTGTAATAAGGGCCTTTGTCACTTTCTAGCGTGGTGTGGATGGAACTGTACAAATCCTATGCTTAAAGACTTTGCTAGAAAAATGGACATTTGACCTGAGCAGATTCAGATTGTTGGCGTGCTGCAGGGTGCTCCATAGAAAAGAACTGCTCTCTAATTCTGAAATGATAAAGTTATATACACTTGTATGTTTGACCACACACATATACATGGATAGATATGTATATTTATATGTTGCTTTTTTTTTATTCCTTACCTCCCTTTACCTCTACCCACTCCCTCAAACTCAAAAATTATCCTTACCTCCCTTTACCTCGGTGGTGTTGTAGGGAGCTCCACAGAAAGAAGCTGCTCTCCACCTAAACTTGGGAATTGCCCAAATTTCCCTGCTTTCTTTTTTGCATAACTTATGCAGCACTTCCATCCTGAAATGATAAAGATATATACAGAGTGATGTCTATATGTATGCATTTATAAATATATATGTATATATGCATTTTTAATTGCTTACCTCCCCTTACCTCTACCACTTCCTAAATCATAAAATTATCCTTACCTCCCTTTACCTGTACCTACCTGTAAACTCAAAAATTATTCTTACCTTCCTTTACCTCTACCCACCTTTAAACCCTAAATTTATCCTTACCGCCCTTCACCTCTACACGCACATAAAACATTATGGCCCGCATTTTAACATTGGTGGATAATACTGCCTACCACGGCAGTGACGGCCCTGCAACATACCGCCACAGCGGCTACCATCCGTCCGCCATATTATGAGCACTGCCTGACTTCCGCCACAATAAGGGTGGAAATCCGGCAGTGTTCATAGTGGGGGAAGGTGGTAACCTGGCGCTACTAACACCAGCACCGCCACATCATTAGAACGCCGCCAGCTGTATTACGACCAGTAATACAGCCTGACGGTGTTCTGCTGGTGGGGCGCTGCTAGCGGTAGCAGTGCCCCTTCCCGTTCCCTGCCGGATGACCTCCTCGCCGGACAAGGTAAGTCGGGCGTCTGACAAGGGGGGAGGGTGGGGGTGTTGTGTGTTTGTGTGAGTGTGTGAGTGCGTGTATGAATGCGTCTGTGTGTGTTGTATGCGTGTGAGTGAATGCGTGCAAGAATGGTAAAGTGAGTACGTGTCAGCATGTCAGTGTGATTGTGTATAAGAATGTGTGTTAGTATGTCTGGATGTATGTATTTATGAATGCGTGTATGCCAGTGTGTGTATGAATGCGTGTATGCCAGTGTAGGAGAATGGGTGTATGCGTGCTGTGTGTGGGTGTCTGTGTGTGTTTGCGGGGAGGGTGGTGTGGGGTGAGGGGCGCTGTGACTGTAGTGTGGGTGGGGGTGCGATATGTGCGTGTGTGGCTGTGGGGGGTGGGGTCAGTTGTTTGGTGTCTGCGTGTCTGCGTGTATGTGCGTGTCTGCGGGTGTGTGCGTGTATGGGGGTTGGGGTGTGTGTGAATGTATCAGAGGGGGTGAGTAAGTGGATTGGAGGAGGGTGGGGGTTAGTTTGTGTATTGGAGGTGGGAGGTTAGTGTGTGTACGAGGTTGTGGGGATGGAGGGGGTGGGGGTGTCAGGTGAGTGTTGGGAGTAGGGGAGCCGTTTACCGGTGACAGGGAAGTAATTCCCTATCACAGGTAGGGCCTACCACCATGGTTTTCGTGGTGTTGCTAAAGTCACGAAAACTATGCTGGTAGGCCGGCTCATAATGCCATGGGCAGTACTATGTCAGCCACCGGGCTGGGGATAGACATCTCCGGGCCGGTGGCTCATACCACCATGGCAGTATGAGTGGAGAAGTGGCAGGTTGGCTGCAGCCAACCCACCAATCTCATAATGTGGCGGTATGTACCGCCAGCCTGTTGGCAGTACTAACGCAACATTTACCCTGGCGATCAGAAGACCGCCAGGGTCATAATGAGGGCCTATGTTATTTATAAAATTACTTACCTGCGTGGTAAAGTAGAAATACTTACATACATGAATTGGATGTGTGGATGGTTCAACACAAGCCATATTCATTTAAACATGGCTTGTGCTCATTTCGATATGTGCTTTATTCATTTCAAAGCATGCTGCATTTTTCTCACATAGTGTCATAGTTTCATATTAATTTCAAAAGTGTCATATCTTGATTTGGGCCCTAATAATTTCACCAGTTGTCATATTCATTTGAAAGCTGTTCTTATTCATCTTAACGTGTGTCATATATCTTTCAATTAATGTCATGTTCATTTCAATGAATGTCATATTCACCTTATCACCTGTCATAACCATTTCAACATAGGTCATATTCATTTCAAAATATGCAATATTAATTTTGATGTGCATCATATTAAATTCTACGCATGACATATTCATTCGGACAAGTTTCATTATAATTTCAGCATTAGTCATATTTATTTTAAGGCATGTTGAATTAATTTCAATAGGGGTCCTATTCATTTCAATGCATGTCATATTTATCTTAGCATGTGTCATATTACTTTCACCGCAATGTATTCACTTTGACAATTGTCATGTTCCTTTTAACTTTACTCAAATTCATTTTAAAACATGAAAATACATTTCAAAGAAGCTCATATTTATTTCAACTCTTGTCATGTTCATGTTACATTCCTTTCAATCAATGTTATATTTATTTCAATGGACATCATATTAATATTACGACTTGGTATATTAAATTGAAGATGCAACTAATCCATTTTAACATATCATATTAATTTGAATATGTGTCATATTAATTTCAATGCGTGACAGATTCTTTTTGACAACTGTCATGACAATTTCAGCTTTTGTCATACTCATCTGAGGGCATATCAAATTCAATTCAATGCGGCTTATATTAATTTAAACACAAACCATGTTCATTTTAAATTATCTCTTATTCATTTCTGTATATCTCATATTCATTGCAATCTGGGTAATAATAATTTCAAAGCAATTCATATTCATTGCAACTTATGTGATGTGCATTTCAGTGTAGATTTTATGATTTTCAATGTGCATTCTATTATTTTCAGAATCTAATATATTGATTTTAGTACCTTATATTAATTTCAATGTTATATTTATTTCAATGTATATCATATTCCTCTTGGCATATGTCAGTCATTTCAAGAACCGTCCTATTCTTTTTCTTTAATATTGTATTTGTTTCAGAAATTGCTATATTGTTTACAGTGAGGGCCAAATTTATTTCAGTATGATTGATATATATTTCACTATATCACTTATTCAATTCTGAGTGTGTGTTATTCATATTAATCATTAAGTAGCATATTCACTCTGCCAGGTTTCATATTTGTTTTGGTTCAAGTCAGAGTCAGTATCATATTCATTTTGACACATGTTGCATTCATTCTGGTGTGTGTCATATTCATTCTGCTGCACGCTATGCATTTTGGGAGGTGTCCTATATAGGCAGCTCTAATTTTGACATGAAGGGTTTCTGATTATTTAAAGCCATGCATTTTAACTTGCATTGGAAAGAAAAAAAATAGAGACTAGAAGTTTCAAAGGTGTGTGAGTGTGGAAAGGGGGTTGAAATCCCTTTACAAATTTGGCAGTCTATAAATTGTATGTTCGAAACTAGCAAATAGAGACAAATCAGATCAAGGCAGTGCTAGTATTGCTCAGCACTGAAAATTAGTGTATCATAAGTAACGTCAGCCAGCATACAAAAATGACATGCCTCAATAGCAAAATATAATTTCATGTAATGCCACTGCCTAATATTTGAATTTTTTTGTACATTTAGGACAAGTACACAGAAAGACAATGCAACTCAGCATCACCTGAGAACTACACTATAGAAGTTCGTGTTTCTCTGCCTGATTCTTATGTCATGTGTGAAAATTCCTCTAAGGAAGAAGCAGATAATAGCAACAGAGGAACACAAGCTCAGAAGGAGGAGCAAAGGAATATCCAGACACCCAGTAATTACATTTAGCCACATGCACAAAGGAGCCAACACACAATGCAACATTTGCGAGAAGTAGCAACTTGCAAAGCAATTTAAATTGCAATGAGCAGAGAAAAGACTGTGCAAAGATCAAAGTAAATCCGTAAAAGTGCTAGCAATGGACATTTGCACTTTGCAATTAAGCATTTCCTGAATCGATTGCAAATTCGAAAACATCCAGTGATAGTTTTGGTCACGAGATATTGATTTATTTTTGTAATCTATCTCTGAGACATCAAAATAGTAATGGCTTCATAAAGACAGGCTTTGCCATGTATCACTGTTTCTGCTATGAGTGTGTGTAATGGGTGGTAGCAGACACTTTTAATTTGTTTAAGTTGCTACTTATTTGATAAATATTGTGGGACTTCAATTATGCACAGACATGAAGACATCTGTACATTAAGAGTAGCTCAGGCCTAGTTTAATTCACAAATTACAGTCAGCCATGTTCTTTTACAAGGCATTTGAGGTTCATAGACACTCTAGCTGTAGGAGCATTTTTATTCTTTTTAGCATTATACAAGATTTTATTGTATGTCTCGTGTTGTGGTTTGTGATAGCATCGGTATGTTTGTGTACATACACATTACAAAACCTCTTTACCTTCTTAGCAGACAACTTAGTGGTGCCAGGTCACTGTATGGATGAAAAATTACTAAGCTCTAGTGTAAGAACAAGATCTTGATAAGCTTTTATAATGTCGTCTAATCTAGGTGGTTACAACCTCTCTTTAGGTCCCTTGTTGTCCAGAAATAAACAGTAACAGTTGTAAGAAATTGGGTTGCTGGTTGAGGGGGGTGAAATCCTACTCAAGCAGAAACTACAGTCCTTGTCAGGATGAAGTCACAAGTAAATCCCAAATAAACCTGTGCTAACCCTCTTGGCAACATGGCGCAGAGTAGTCAGGCTTAATAGTAACACAGTGAAAACACACCACAAAAGGATCCCACACCAGATGTAGAAAAATAGATTATTCTATAATTAATAAAACAAGACCGAAATAAAAATCTCATCAGTAGAACCAGAGATGTCTAGTTTTAAAGATTTCAATGTAAACAGCAACAAAAAGCACAAAGGGCTAACTGTGGACATCTTGGACGTGATGGAGCGTGGGTTGGCTGCAGAAACCCAACTAGGCTCACTGAACAAGAGTACCTTAAATCGTGGTTGCGGAGCATTGTAAGGTCATGTGTTGAGGATGTGCTGCACGGCTGAGGTGATGCATCATTTCAGAGGGGCTGTGAAGCTGTGATACAAGGTCCTGCACTGTCATCGAGGATCCTGTTGAGGAGGGCATGCGATGCAAGGTCTAGCATTTAGGGTGCATCGCACAGCTGAGGTGATGCGACTGTTCCGAGGAGCTGCGGTGCGAGATCCTTAGTAGTCACAGGAGCTGCCATTGATGAGAGATTTACGATGCATGGGCCTGCATCATAGAAGCTTTGCATAGACGTGGTTCTGATGCGGCAGTGAGGTTGATCCGAAGTCCGTGCACTGAGAGAATCCTTGCAGCAGAGATGATGCATTGTTTCTGTTTGGGATTGTGCTGTGCAGCAGAGGAAGTGAATCAGTTCTGCTGGGTCAATAGATGGGCTGTTTGGGCACCCTCAGGTCCAACTCCAATGGGCCAGGACTAGGAGGGCACCACTTGGACTGGTAGGACTCACAGATGGCAGAGTCCAGGTGCTGGCTTCACGGTTGTTGGAGCCTTTTGCCTCTGAGGCTGTAGTCTGGAAGCTGTACAACTAGCCCTTGAAGTCACCCTAGGGTCCTGAGTTCAACAGATGCAGGTCCAGTTCTTCTCCTCCAAGCAATAGGGCTGCAGGTCAGCACAGCAAGGTAGCAGTCCTTCAGAGCAGCAGTCCAGCAGAGTAGCAGTCCTTTAAGCAATACAACAGTCCTTCTTCCTGGCAGGGTAGTCATTGGTCCAGAAGTGTAATGAAGAGCTGGGGCCTAAGGTCAACATATATATGCTGGGTGTCCACTTAGAGGCAGAATGAGCTTCTAGCGGTTTCCACCCCTTAGATGTGTCAGGCATCCCCTGTCTCTCTGTCCTGGCCCTAGCTTGTCTAAGGTCACAAATGTACAGTAACAACACCTTTGTGAGAGTGCTGAAGCAGAGTCTTTGTGATGTGCAAGTGTGGTAGGTGACATCTTCTGCCCATTCCACCAACACCTAGCTTCCCTTTGTCTCACTGTCTGGGAGCAATACACAAAGGTCACGTAGTCATGTGACCCAGGAAACAGGCAGCAAACACCAAAGGGTTGGAACAAGAAAATGCAATCTTTCTAAATGTGGCATTTTCAGCATTGTCAGATTAGGAATTCAACTTCACATGAAAGAGGGCCTTTAAATACAATTCTTTAAACTCCAAACTAGACCTGTCTATCCACTCCCAATTGGACACTACAGCTTATTTAATGTGATAAGGCAACTTCAATGGTATCCTATAGGAGAGGTAGGCCTCTACTCCAGTATAATGTCACTATAAAACACATTTAGGAGGTTAACACTATCAGAACATGTAAAATAAAAAATTACATGTCCTACATTCAAATAAATTGCACCCTGCCCTCCCCGCTATTTATGGCATACCCTGGGTGATGTATCTGTATTAAAAAGAAAGGTTTGGGCTTGGCAAAAGGTCTATTTTTGTAGGTTAAAATGGCAATTTAAAACTACACATACAGGCTGCAATGGCAGACCTGAGACATGTTTGGAGAAACTTCTTAAGTGGGTGACACAACATGTGCTGAAGACCCACTAGTAGCATTTAATTTACAGGGCCTGGGACATGTAGTACTATTTTAATAGGGACTTATAAGTAAATTAAATATAACAATTGGTGATAAGCCAATGTTGCAATATTTTAAGGACTAAGCACATGCTTTTTAGCACTGATTAGCAGTGGTAAAGTGAACAGAGTCCTAAGGCCAGCAAAAACGTGACCAGTGAAATAGTGGAGGGTAAAGGCAAAAGGTTTGGTGGTGACCCTGCAGAGAGGGCCGGGCCCAACAACAATCAAGTGCTGTAAGTTATTAAATTGTGTCATCCCATTTGGGATAAAGTTGAGGATCTGTATTGCATGAAATGGGGGCAGCAGAATAGTGTCCCATCTACTAAGTTAGGGTGCTGTTTTCCTCTCTTCTGCTGCCAGTACACTCGAGGCTGCTAACTGCCAAAGCGCACACCCTTTCACCATAGTGTGTTTGCTTTATGTTTATGTTGCTTTTTTAAAACAGACCTGACATAAAATTCAAGGGCCTGTTTCACAAAATGTATACTTTTGTGAAAGTTGCTGATTTTTGTTATTCACAAAGGTATTTTACAATTAGTATCTTTATGTGAGAAAACAGGGCTGATTGCAGAGGCCCCATAACTTTTTGCCCCCATTTTCCACTTTTTGCTGGTGTTTTCATGACTTTAAAGGTGCCCTGGGTACTGCTAACCAGTCCCAGGGCCTGTGCTCTGTGTAAAATGGATATGCAAATTAGGCTAATTATAATTGGCTAAGTTAACCTACCTATAAGTCCCTAGTATATGGTAGGGCATGTAGGTTTAGGGACCACAGCATAGGTGGTGCACACCTAGGTGCATTGCTGAGGTGCCCAGTGTCATTTTAAGACAGGACCAGATGGTAAGCTGGTGATCCCTGAGGGTGGGAGTAGGTACTTCCACCACATTCAAGTGAATGGGATCCCTACCACTGGCCTGAGAGACACCGGTGCCAGTCACACTATAGTGAGTGACCGGTTAGTGACCCCAGACATGTATGTCCCAGGAAAGACAAAGAAAGTCAGGATAGCCACAGGGGAGGTCACCTCCAAACCTGTAGCCATAGTGCCCCTAGAGAGGGAGGGTATCCTTGACTGGATTAGGGTGGTAGTCAGTGCTGACCTTCCCCTAGATTGTATCCTGGGCAATGACCTCCCAAAGGTGAGTCTGGTCACAGATGGGGTGGTCGCCCAGGGCGCCCCCCCAAACCAAAGTCCTGGGGAGTCAGTCCCTACAGTTAGGAGACAGAGGTCCCCAAGAAAAGGAAAGAAGAAAAGGAAGGGTAGGCCACTCTTAAAGAGAGTTCCAGGGAGCCAAGGGCCTTCTGCCCCATTAAGGGGGGAGCCCAGAGTTGGCACTGGTGAGGCCTCACCTGACCCCAAGGAAGTCCTGAGTAGTCAGGCAGCTGTCCAGATGCAGGGTGTTGCCCCTGCACTGACAGAAGGGAGAGTGGAAGGAGGGTGTCTGCCACAGGAGGTGGTAGCCCCCCACTCTAGACAGCAAGAGGGGTGCCAGGACCCCAAAGATGCCCCTAAAGCAGCTCAGCCACCTGTCAGTGGAGAGCTTAGGGTGTGGTTCTGGGTACTGACAGCTGTCAGTAGCCTCTGCTGGGTGCTAGCCTTCCTGGCAGCACTGTACTTGGCCTGGGAGGCAGACCCCAGGGCCAATAGCAAATTAGGCCCCCTGACCCTATTGGTCATGGTGGGGTTGCTCAAGTGTTGGGTGACCTCTTTGGGTAAGCTAGGTGTTGCCCTAGCAAAGTTTGGAGTAGGGGAGGTGGGCACCTCACTACCCAAGTTGGCAGAGAGAAAGGAGGAAGACCCCCCTAGAGGGAAGTTTCAGTTTGAGTTGGGTCCTTTTACTGTTGGGATGGCTTCACTACCCAGAGGGAGTGACCCTGACAGGGGGATGTAAGGCAGAGTAGGCCCTGCAAAGGGACAGCCAGTTTTCTTCACTGTCTTCCTCGCCTAACAAGCCAGGAAGACTCTCCCAGGGTTGGGCTGAGTCTCCTGGGCGTGTGGGCTGGGGGGGGGGATGTGTGAGAAAACAGGGCTGATTGCAGAGGCCCCATAACTTTTTGCCCCCATTTTCCACTTTTTGCTGGTGTTTTCCTGACTTTAAAGGTGCCCTGGGTACTGCTAACCAGTCCCAGGGCCTGTGCTCTGTGTAAAATGGATATGCAAATTAGGCTAATTATAATTGGCTAAGTTAACCTACCTATAAGTCCCTAGTATATGGTAGGGCATGTAGGTTTAGGGACCACAGCATAGGTGGTGCACACCTAGGTGCATTGCTGAGGTGCCCAGTGTCATTTTAAAAGCAAGCCTGCCTTGCTGGCTGCTTTTAAATTAAAGTTATATGCAAATTCGACTTTGGAATTAAAGGTACTTCCAAAGTCTTAAACTACCTTATGTTTACATATAAGTCACCCCTAAGGTGTGCCCTATGTGCCCCTAGGGCTGGGTGCCATGTAACTATAAGCAGGGACTTTATAAAAATAGATTTATAAGCCCTGGTGAGGTAAAAACAGCCACATTCGTTTTTCCCTCATTGAAGTAAATGGCCTTCATAGGCTAGAATGGGCAGACTTTATTTTAAATTTTAAAGTCTCCTTAAATGTTACATACCAAGAATTTGGTATCAAATTGATTGTTGTAATAAATCCCACAACTTCCAGTTGTTGGATTTAATATAACTTGTCCATGTAAAAAGTTTAGACTTTACCTAAAAAGTTGCCAATTTCAGCTCTGCATTGTTTTTGCTGCTGTGCTCTGATTGGCCAGCCTGCAGCAGCTTCTGACAGGCTGCCTTGATTAGGTGTGAAGTGGCCTGGCTTCACACAAAGGAATGTGCTTGGGGGAGAGAATCTCCCCTCAGCAGATGGTGAGGCAGGAAGGGGGAGGGCTGCCAAACTGGTCTTCAAAGGCAGAGAAGGACATTTGCAGCACCCAGCAACACCCCCACACCCTGCAACCCAGACAATTAGGTGCCCCCTTGATTAGATTAGGAGAGGGCAGGAGAGGGGTGTGTTTATGATTTTTAGCCACACCAGTGGGTGGGCTCAGCCAGATGTAACCTCCAAAAATCAGATTCATCCATGTTGGATTTTTAGAGACTGTTGCCTTCTGGGATGGATTTTTGCCACACTTCCCAGGAAGTGGTCATCACAGGGGGACGACCCTGTCCCTGATTGGAGAACCAGGGCCCCCCTGCTTTTCACCCAGGAGCAAGGATAAAACTGGCAGACCTGCACCCACACCTCAGATCCCCTCCAGAAATCAACAAGAAAGGAACTAAAGAAGAAGAAGGACTGCCCTGCTGGACCCCTGGCCTGCACCTGGACCCTGCACTCAGAAGGATTGCACCAGCTGCACACTTGGGCTTCACCACAAGAAGGACTTTGCCTGGCTTCAACTGGTTCAAGGAGGGACTCCCTGTTTGCTACAGGTGAAAAATTGCTAAACCAGAGTCCCCTGCACCAACTCCTGAAGAAAGCGACCAGCTGACCACTGTCCAGTGGCCAAAAAGGAGTTTGCGCCAGGTGCATTCTGGGAGTTGAAGTCCGCACCCCCCAAGGACCATCACAGAACTTCTGGACCCTTGGGGTGAGCTGTGGACCCCAAAAGAACCTTAAAAGAACATCTGGGTGAAGCCCCAGAAGTTTGGAAAAGATTTGAGAATTTTTGGAAAAAAGCTCCAGAGAGGGACCGACCCGCCGCGGAAATTCTAGCCGGCTTGCCTCAACCGCGACCCGGCCTGACTTCGTGGTTCGTCCCGGTAAAGAAAAACATCCAAAAAAGAGACTAAGTCCGAACGTAAAAAGTTGACCGGGACCTCCCAGCCATCGTATCCGAGAAGGGCTCCATGGACGTCGGATCAAGATCCAGGTTTACCCCGGTCGAAGGATTTTCATCTCGAAAAAACGACTAAGTCCGAAGGTAAAAGTCTCCACCGAGGAAACCCACATCGCGTATCCGGACAAGGGCTCCAGGAGGTCGGATTCAACTGGCAGGTTCGTCCCGGTGAAGAAAAACTTCAAAATAAAGACTAAGTCAGAAGGTAACTTTTTAACCGAGGCCTCCCGCGTCCTGTAGCCGAGCAGGGCTCCATCGCGGTCGGCCTGAAAGTTTGACTTTGCCCCGGTCGAGGTGCAACCAGATGACCCGATTGGCGCTTTTTGTTTCTAAGCGCTAGAAAAGTAATAATTCTTTAAAAATTCATATCTCCGGTTCCCCTCAACCAATTTTAATCGTTTTTGTGTCATTTTAAAGATAAAAATATAAACTATTTTTATAAATTGGTTTTGGATTTTTAAACTGTTTCCTGTGTTTTATTTGATTACTGTTTTGTGATATTTGAATGCTTTACACTTTGTCTCCTAAGTTAAGCCTTGACGCTCGTTGCCAAGCTACCAAGGGTTGAGCTGGGATTAATTTACTGAGACCTAACTGTACCTAGGTGGAGGTTAGTGGCTTGTTGCTAGGTGTAGGTACCTACCTGCCCTACCAATAACTCATTTTCCAACATAATTGGAAGCAGCAACGGGATCCTGTACTTGTGTTCAATATCACGTTACAGTTTTAGGTAAAACAAATTAAAAATCCTTTAAATTGTCCTAGTGCAAAAATTGTTTTTAATTTTTAATTTGGATTAATTTCAATTATTGAATTTTTGTAATTTTTCTAAATTCTTGTTTCCAATTTTTGCAAAAAGTTTTTGTTGACACAAAACTAGGGAACCATGGAGCTTGATCTGGCTAGCCTACCCACACTGACAGTAGTCCAGCTTAGGGGGTTGTGTGTTGAAAGAGGGTTGCCTGCAACCACTGATCTCAGGAAGCAAATCCTGATCACATCCCTGACAGCATGGGCTGAGGCCCAAGAGGTAGAGTCAGAAGAAGCTCCAGAGGAGGGAGAAAGAAGGGAGGATGCAAGCTCTAACCACTCAGGGGAGGGAAGGCATCTGAGCCCAAGTGAGGATGAGGAAGAACGGTCCTCAGTAAACACAGTCACTAGGGGCAGATCCAAAGCTAGTGGTGGGAAGGGGGTCCTTTCAGGAGGAGAGAACCCATCCATCAGAGAAAGAGAGCTGGAGGCCCAGCTAGCATACATAGCTTTGGAAGCAGAGAAGCTGGCCCTAGAAAAGAAAAAGTGGGCATACAAAGAGAAAAGAGATGGAAGCAGCGATAAAGAAGCTGAGGTGTCCATGGGTGGGGGAGTTTGCCCCAGATTACCCAAAGGGGTGGTTCCTGCTTATGTAGAGGGGGATGACATAGATAAGTGGCTGGGGGCCTTTGAGAGGGCACTCCAAATGAGAAGGGTTAGGCCTCAATACTGGGGTTCCCTTTTGTGGGAGTTGGTCCCCAACTCAGGGAGGGATAGGCTTCTGACCTTAAGGGGGGAGGAGGCAGATTCATACCCTAGTATGAAGAGGTGCTTAGCCAAGAAGTTTGGTCTGACCCCAGAGCAATATAGAATAAAGTTCAGGGACACCCAGAAGGTCAGTACCCAGTCTTGGGTTGACTTTGTGGACATTTCACTAAAGGCACTAGAGGGCTGGATTATTGGCAACAAAGTAAATACTTATGAGGGGTTATACAATCTGATCATGAGAGAGCACATCTTGACCAATTGTATCCAAGAAAGGTTACGCCAGCATCTAGTGGACTCTAAGCAGACCAACCCTAGAGAGCTAGGGGAGGCAGCTGATGAGTGGTTGGGAACCAGGGTGGTTGTCAAGTCCCAGGGGGGAGACTCCAAGAAGGGGGGGACAGGTCCCCAAAAACCTAAGGAGGGAGGTGGTAAGCCCACCACAGAGACTCCCTCTGTACCCCAGAACCCTAAGAAGGAGGAGAGTAAATCCCACTCTGACCAGCAGAGACAGTTAGACCCAGGGTTAAAAAAGCTCTTGGACAGTAGGGCTTGCTTTGACTGTCAGCAGACAGGTCACTTCAGAGGAGATGCAGCCTGTCCAAAGAAGGTGGTTAGCACTGGGCTGTCCAGTGTAGCCATAGAGGAGGATTCCTCAGATGATGAAGTCCTCCTAGCATTGAGCTGGGAGACAGGACCAGATGGTAAGCTGGTGATCCCTGAGGGTGGGAGTAGGTACTTCCACCACATTCAAGTGAATGAGATCCCTACCACTGGCCTGAGAGACACCGGTGCCAGTCACACTATAGTGAGTGACCGGTTAGTGACCCCAGACATGTATGTCCCAGGAAAGACAAAGAAAGTCAGGATAGCCACAGGGGAAGTCACCTCCAAACCTGTAGCCATTGTGCCCCTAGAGAGGGAGGGTATCCTTGACTGGATTAGGGTGGTAGTCAGTGCTGACCTTCCCCTAGATTGTATCCTGGGCAATGACCTCCCAGAGGTGAGTCTGGTCACAGATGGGGTGGTCGCCCAGGGCGCCCCCCCAAACCAAAGTCCTGGGGAGTCAGTCCCTACAGTTAGGAGACAGAGGTCCCCAAGAAAAGGAAAGAAGAAAAGGAAGGGTAGGCCACTCTTAAAGAGAGTTCCAGGGAGCCAAGGGCCTTCTGCCCCATTAAGGGGGGAGCCCAGAGTTGGCACTGGTGAGGCCTCACCTGACCCCAAGGAAGTCCTGAGTAGTCAGGCAGCTGTCCAGATGCAGGGTGTTGCCCCTGCACTGACAGAAGGGAGAGTGGAAGGAGGGTGTCTGCCACAGGAGGTGGTAGCCCCCCACTCTAGACAGCAAGAGGGGTGCCAGGACCCCAAAGATGCCCCTAAAGCAGCTCAGCCACCTGTCAGTGGAGAGCTTAGGGTGTGGTTCTGGGTACTGACAGCTGTCAGTAGCCTCTGCTGGGTGCTAGCCTTCCTGGCAGCACTGTACTTGGCCTGGGAGGCAGACCCCAGGGCCAATAGCAAATTAGGCCCCCTGACCCTATTGGTCATGGTGGGGTTGCTCAAGTGTTGGGTGACCCCTTTGGGTAAGCTACCTATAGGTTAACCTACCTATAAGTACCTAGTATATGGTAGGGCATGTAGGTTTAGGGACCACAGCATAGGTGGTGCACACCTAGGTGCATTGCTGAGGTGCCCAGTGTCATTTTAAAAGCAAGCCTGCCTTGCTGGCTGCTTTTAAATTAAAGTTATATGCAAATTCGACTTTGGAATTAAAGGTACTTCCAAAGTCTTAAACTACCTTATTTTTACATATAAGTCACCCCTAAGGTGTGCCCTATGTGCCCCTAGGGCTGGGTGCCATGTAACTATAAGCAGGGACTTTATAAAAATAGATTTATAAGCCCTGGTGAGGTAAAAACAGCCAAATTCGTTTTTCCCTCATTGAAGTAAATGGCCTTCATAGGCTAGAATGGGCAGACTTTATTTTACATTTTAAAGTCTCCTTAAATGTTACATACCAAGAATTTGGTATCAAATTGATTGTTGTAATAAATCCCACAACTTCCAGTTGTTGGATTTAATATAACTTGTCCATGTAAAAAGTTTAGACTTTACCTAAAAAGTTGCCAATTTCAGCTCTGCATTGTTTTTGCTGCTGTGCTCTGATTGGCCAGCCTGCAGCAGCTTCTGACAGGCTGCCTTGATTAGGTGTGAAGTGGCCTGGCTTCACACAAAGGAATGTGCTTGGGGGAGAGAATCTCCCCTCAGCAGATGGTGAGGCAGGAAGGGGGAAGGCTGCCAAACTGGTCTTCAAAGGCAGAGAAGGACATTTGCAGCACCCAGCAACACCCCCACATCCTGCAACCCCAGACAATTAGGTGCCCCCTTGATTAGATTAGGAGAGGGCAGGAGAGGGGTGTGTTTATGATTTTTAGCCACACCAGTGGGTGGGCTCAGCCAGATGTAACCTCCAAAAATCAGATTAATCCATGTTGGATTTTTAGAGACTGTTGCCTTCTGGGATGGATTTTTGCCACACTTCCCAGGAAGTGGTCATCACAGGGGGACAACCCTGTCCCTGATTGGAGAACCAGGGCCCCCCTGCTTTTCACCCAGGAGCAAGGATAAAACTGGCAGACCTGCACCCACACCTCAGATCCCCTCCAGAAATCAACAAGAAAGGAACTAAAGAAGAAGAAGGACTGCCCTGCTGGACCCCTGGCCTGCACCTGGACCCTGCACTCAGAAGGACTGCACCAGCTGCACACTTGGGCTTCACCACAAGAAGGACTTTGCCTGGCTTCAACTGGTTCAAGGAGGGACTCCCTGTTTGCTTCAGGTGAAAAATTGCTAAACCAGAGTCCCCTGCACCAACTCCTGAAGAAAGCGACCAGCTGACCACTGTCCAGTGGCCAAAAAGGAGTTTGCGCCAGGTGCATTCTGGGAGTTGAAGTCCGCACCCCCCAAGGACCATCACAGAACTTCTGGACCCTTGGGGTGAGCTGTGGACCCCAAAAGAACCATAAAAGAACATCTGGGTGAAGCCCCAGAAGTTTGGAAAAGATTTGAGAATTTTTGGAAAAAAGCTCCAGAGAGGGACCGACCCGCCGCGGAAATTCTAGCCGGCTTGCCTCAACCGCGACCCGGCCTGACTTCGTGGTTCGTCCCGGTAAAGAAAAACATCCAAAAAAGAGACTAAGTCCGAACGTAAAAAGTTGACCGGGACCTCCCAGCCATCGTATCCGAGAAGGGCTCCATGGACGTCGGATCAAGATCCAGGTTTACCCCGGTCGAAGGATTTTCATCTCGAAAAAACGACTAAGTCCGAAGGTAAAAGTCTCCACCGAGGAAACCCACATCGCGTATCTGGACAAGGGCTCCAGGAGGTCGGATTCAACTGGCAGGTTCGTCCCGGTGAAGAAAAACTTCAAAATAAAGACTAAGTCAGAAGGTAACTTTTTAACCGAGGCCTCCCGCGTCCTGTAGCCGAGCAGGGCTCCATTGCGGTCGGCCTGAAAGTTTGACTTTGCCCCGGTCGAGGTGCAACCAGATGACCCGATTGGCGCTTTTTGTTTCTAAGCGCTAGAAAAGTAATAATTCTTTAAAAATTCATATCTCTGGTTCCCCTCAACCGATTTTAATAGTTTTTGTGTCATTTTAAAGATAAAAATATAAACTATTTTTATAAATTGGTTTTGGATTTTTAAACTGTTTCCTGTGTTTTATTTGATTACTGTTTTGTGATATTTGAATGCTTTACACTTTGTCTTCTAAGTTAAGCCTTGACGCTCGTTGCCAAGCTACCAAGGGTTGAGCTGGGATTAATTTACTGAGACCTAACTGTACCTAGGTGGAGGTTAGTGGCTTGTTGCTAGGTGTAGGTACCTACCTGCCCTACCAATAACCCATTTTCCAACACTTTGCAACTGTGGAGTCTCCGCACATAAAAAGATAGGATGGGCCTATCTTGTGACTCATGCCTTCAAATACTAATTTAATGCAGTGCAATGTCATGCCTTCCACTACTGTACATTAGATAATGGGACATAGGTGTGGTGAGGGACTGGCCTTCTCATGAATTGCTCTGTACAGGATGAACCCTGTGTGTCATATGGGCTTGCCTACAGTCTAAGGCTTGGGTACAGAGAAGGACTGGTCGCTGGTGAAGAGGTCTTTTTAGAGTTACGTTTGTGTTTTACAAGCGTTCCCATGTAATGTGGCTTAGGTGTTGTGAAGGACTGACTTCTCTGTAGAGATCTCTCTACAGGGCAAATTCTGTGTGTAGTAGGCTGTTAATCTCAGAATGTGGCTTAGTTTTCATGAGGGACTGGGCTTTGCATGAATATCCCTGCACTGGGCGAAGGATTGTGGTAGTAGGGACTTGCCCACATAACAGGGCTTCAATGTGGTATGACACATGATTCTGTGTGAAGACCTCTGTACAGGATGAAAGCTGTGTGTTGCAGGGGCTTGCCCACGTAGTGGGGTCTTAGTGGGGTGATGGACTCAGATCTGCATGAAGAGCTCTGTACATTGTGAAGGCTGTTTGTAAGAAGGGGCTTGCCAATGTAATGGGGCTTGAGTGTGTTCAGGGGATGGGCTATGCATGAAGGCTTCTGTACAAGGTGTAGAGTGTTTGTAATAGGGCTGGGCCACCTAAGAGGGAGCTAGAATCTAGAGGGAGAGGGTTTTCAGTGAGATCTTCTGAACAATGCATAACATGTGCATAGTAGGGCTTATCCTGGGTACTCCAGCAGGAGCCAGCACAGCCCCTGTGTGCTCCTGCTGCAGTACTGTGAGACACATCACTGGATTTCTATTTTTATTGATCCCCACAGGGGTGTCCATCTAGAACTCTCCCTCCACCCCATACCTCCAAGGGGTCCCATTACCTTTCCCTGCCCCCTTGCATTTTATTATTAACTTATAATCAGGGCATGGGGACCAAATCCCCAAGTCCTGTAATGGAGTCAGCAAGATTTCTTTTTTTTACAGCAGAACCAAACATCGCTATATTTTAACCTTAATTGTTCAAAAACAGCTGATCAGATTTATAACCAAGTCACAAAAAGCGTGATTTCTTAGTTAAGATTGAGCTTCATGCAAACTTTGGTGACATTCGCGCAGTCATTTTATCTGTATCATTGTCTAATTTTCCCAAAGGAAATTACACAGAGAAAATGTTTTGAGACTCTCCTATTCATTGGCATCTGCTTCACAGATCATCCTCAAACTTTCCAATATAAAGCAGTGGGAGGCTGAACTTTTTTTGTAAATGCTTGGTGAAGATTTGTCAAATGGCAGCAAAGTAGTTAGCAAATCAAAAACATTCTTCCAATGAATGGTTGTTTAGTTATAATTAATTCAGAGTTTCCAAAGGAAAATCATTTTTTTTCTTTAATAATTGTGGTGCTGTTTGATTAATTTATGTAACACTTTTCCCAAAACAGTTCACCCCTTTTTTTCATTCAGATCCATCAAGAGGGGGCCAAGAAAAAAGGAGGCATCCCTAAAGTGTAATTTTTCTTATTAATTCCCATAGGAAACTGTGCTCCCTAATGCAGAAAAAGCCAAATCAATGGAATAAGACATATTTGGCAAAAAGTTAGAACTTTACTCAGAAAGCAAGCTTTTTGTTATTCAGTGTAAATCTTTTCTGCTGTTTTCAAGAGATTAGCATTTAAAAAAGGTGCATAGGATGGGCATGAATAGGTTAATGAACTTGTAAAGCTTGAGATATACCTGGACTGTTGGTGTCCAGATATGCTGTTATTGGCTCATTTAAAGTGCATGGGTGGATCCTGATTAGCTGGTCACAACATGAAGACTATGTTGTGCCAGCTATTACAAGTCTCATGAAAAAGAAAGTACAGGGCACATAACAAGGCAGCATAGTCACACCCTTATCCCCAAGGCCATCTAGAAGGGCCAGAAGGCCTGAAGAGAACCGTCCTGGTGGCTAGATCAGGCCACTAGGGATAAAAGGACAGCAAAGGCATCCACAATAGCCCACCCGTTCCCAGAAAACACTGAAAGAAGCTCATCCTCAGGGGTACAGGTCACAAGTAGCGATCTGTTCCCAGATCTTCTTGAACCCCTGGAGAGATTCAAGGCCCCAGGAAATGCAATAAGAAATTCATAATTATTATAGATGTTAGGAGGGAGCATAAATGGAATACCACAAGAACTTTGCCCCTTGGGATCCCATTTCCCCAGAGTAGGCAGGAACAAAATGAGAACCCCTGCACTTTTTGTTAATCTGTCCGTGGGTTCCCACATTACCCCCGGCACCCCATGCACAGAAGAAGAGGGCTTGGTACTCCTCCCAATCCCCTTGCGCATATCTGGGTAAGTGCAGTGTAGCCACAACTACTGCTAGTGCAGGTGTATTAATAAAAATTATTAATGAGTGTTCATGTATTCTGAGTAAGGGGTTTGTGTAGAAAATATAATAATGTAGAAAAATAATGAACGCATTTGAAAATTTGATTACGATGAGTGACCACCAGTGTTCACAAAGGGAACTTACTAGTAGTAAATATTGTGAAATGTTGAATATATGTTTGCTAATGTAGAAATATGTCATATTATGGGTTATGCATTAAGGTCTAGCTTTATTAATTGTAGGCCTTAACTTAGCGAAGGTCTTGGCCTACTTGACATTTAATAAATGGCTGTCTCAGAGAGTTAAACTGTGAATTTCCAATTTGCATTATTTAAAATGTGCTCATAATTGAAGTTCTTATGAGAACCAACTGCTAGAAGATGCTGTTCTTGCAAATGTAACATTTTGTGTGCAATACGTGTGTGACTGACTTTCTCAGGAGGAGAACAATGGAGATACTGACTGGAGTGGAAGCTGGAACTATATTGTTACCTGACAAGCCAGATGATGAGAACATTGCAGGACAACCAATCAACGACGTGAACAGAGCAACGGTAGAATTTATAGATTTGGAATTTTAGTTTTATTAGACAAAGTGTGAACATGTGATTAAGTGACCAATAGGGATTTGGGAAATCGTTTTAGTAGTTTTAATATAACAGAACTGCACTGAGAAGAACCCATCATTCTACATTTGCCATTGCCCATTTTCTTGCTGGCTGAAAGGACAATGGGGGTCATTCCAACCTCGGCGGTAAAAGGCGCTTACCGCCGTACAGAAGACCGCCATAACACCGCCGTGGCCGCGGTAAACCACCACGGTCATTCTGACCCACAACAGGCAAACCGCCAAAATACAGACATCCACAAAAGTCCGCCACACCAAAGGGCAGCGAGAAACTGGCGATGACCAAACCTCCACCGTCACGCCAATAGAAATACGCCCACACTATCACGACACACGAATCCACGCGGCGGTCTTTCAACCGCGGTATTCAATTGGCGGTACACACCGCCGCGCTCAAAATACACACACACTTACAAAATACAACCACATTGGACAATTCAAAATACACACACCTGAGACACATACACACACCACTCCCACACACCCAATTAAATATAAAACACACACCCACATCACCCACAAACCTCCACTCCTAGAGATTCGTGAACACGCACCGAGAAAAGAGATCCAAGCACCCAGACGCCCAATTCACTGTCACCCAGCAATATTTGCACGCACTTCACACAACACAACAATACACATCACCACACTTAGCACCACACAATCCAACCCACACATCACCCACACCACCCCATGGCACCGCAAAGACACCCCAGGTTCTCTGATGATGAACTCAGGGTCATGGTGGAGGAAATTGTACGAGTAGAGCCACAGCTGTTCGGGGCACAGGTGCAGCACACCACCATTGCCAGGAAGATGGAGCTATGGAGCAGAATAGTTGACAGGGTCAACGCTGTGGGACAGCACCCAAGAAATCGGGACGACATCAGGAAGAGGTGGAACGACCTACGGGGGAAGGTGCGTTCCATGGTATCCAGGCACAACATCGCGGTGCAGAAGACTGACGGTGGACCCCCACCTCCTCCCCCAGAATTTACAACATGGGAGGAGCAAGTCTTGAACATCCTGCATCCTGAAGGCCTCGCAGGAGTAGGCGGAGGAATGGACTCTGGTAAGGCAAATCTTAACTACTTCTCCCCCCCACCCCACCTGCATGCCAACTCATACCCCAACCCTCACCCTCACCGCCATCACATCCTACTCCTTGCAACTGTCTCACCATCACAACCCATCCATCCCAACACCTAGCCCTGCATGCATCCACAAAGCATGGACACCCATCACCTAAGCATGCCCACTGCACATACACATACAAACCCCCCCCCAACCAACGTCACAACAGCCCCCATAAAGGAATGCCAGCACTGGGGTACACGGGCACCCACCCATTGCACGCTATGACACACACAGAAGCAATAACCATGCTTTTATACCCCTGAAGGACCCAAACGCCACGTCACCGCGCAGGAGGGTCCACAAATGTCCCCTCCAACCCCAGAAGAGGCCCACAGTGAGGACAGCAGCTCTGTCTCCCTGGATCTAGATGACCAGCCCGGTCCATCGGGGACCTCGGGACAGTCGGTTCCCCTCACACAGCCACAGGCCACAGTAGACCTTCCCCCCTCTGGGAACACCAGCACAGCACCCACCCAGCGGGCCCATACCTCTGTCCCCAGGACACGTCAATCAGCGGTGTGTCCACCACTACAGGGAACCCAGGCTAACCCACCATCCCAACAACAACAGGGACCTGGGGGCAGTGGTAGTGGGCACACGGTCCAGGGGACAGAGGCCCAGGGAAACAGGGGAACTGGGAGGGCTGCTGTGCGACAGGGGGGGGACAGGCCCAGGGAACCCACTCTCCACGAGGCCCTCTCCTCCATCATGGGAGCATACCACCGCTCCCAGGAGACGATGGCGACGGTCCTGGCCAGGTTTCAGGAGATCCAGCTTCTGCAGGAGGAACAGTATATGGGGTTCAGGGAGGAACTAAGAAACATCAGTTCCGCCATGGGTACCATCGTAGTGGCCCTGAATGAGGTAGTCACGACATTGCGGAACACTGTGGCACCTCAAAGGGCCCCTGACACTAGCATGCACCAAGAACTGCCTACCACCTCCGCCGGCGCTAGTGGACAGGAGGCCCCGACACAAGACCAACAGGCCACCAGAACCCCACCCCCTGCAGAAGGAGAACCACCCCGCAAGCGGGCCCTGAGATCCAGGAAGAAGACAGAGTAAGATGTCAAGACCCCCGCCAGCAAAGGATACCGCCCTGATTGTCAACCCACTGTCCCACATTGTCACCCTGTCCAACCTTAAACTGCCCCTGCTCCACTTCCCACAGGCATTTGGACAATGCACCTGTGAAACTGATAGTCTGGACTCTGCCTTGGACAATCCTCCACGATCACCCCTCACCGATTTGCAACCACCCATCCAATTTAGAGCACTTGAATAAAAACACTTATTGAACAAAACAATCTGGAGTCTGGCTGTGTTTTAGAACAAATGTATTAGACATGACCGTGCCAAAATGTTCATTCACATTGTGATGGTAACAAACCGCTGTCACACAGCTGTAGTCCATGGGGAAACAAAGCAGATGTCACGCAGTGGGGTCCACAGCTCTGAAAACGGAAGGGAAAGTCACAACACAGTTACTATACACTGGGGGAAAAAGTCAGACAGTAGAGAGGTAGGAGTCTTTAAGTAAATGTAATATGCCGGGGTCTACTCTTACCTGTGTGTCACTGAAAATACTGCTGTATTACTGTGTTCCTGTTCTCTATGTCGTCCTCTTTGGCTTCCTCCTCTTCACTCTCCACAGGCTCCACAGCTGCTACAACACCACCATCTGGACCATCCTCCTGCAGAAAAGGCACCTGGCGGCGCAAAGCCAGGTTGTGAAGCATACAGCAGGCCACGATGATCTGGCACACCTTCTTTGGTGAGTACATTAGGGATCCACCTGTCATATGGAGGCACCTGAACCTGGACTTCAGGAGACCAAAGGTTCGCTCGATCACCCTCCTTGTCCGCCCATTGGCCTCATTGTACCGTTCCTCTGCCCTTGTCCTCACTGGGGTCAGTGGCCAGGACAGGTTGGGGTAACCAGAGTCCCCTAATAGCCACACCCGGTGCCTCTGGAGTTGACCCATCACATACGGGATGCTGCTATTCCGCAGGATGTACGCGTCATGCACTGACCCAGGGAACTTGGCATTAACATGGGAGATGTACTGGTCAGCCAAACACACCATCTGTACATTCATCGAATGATAACTCTTCCGGTTCCTGTACACCTGTTCACTCCTGCAGTAGGGAGGACCAAAGCAACATGTGTCCCATCAATGGCACCTATGATGTTGGGGGTATATGTCCAAGGGCATAGAAATCACCCTTCACTGTAGGCAAATCCCCCACCTCAGGGAAAACGATGTAGCTCCGCATGTGTTTCAGCAGGGCAGACAACACTCTGGACAACACCTTGGAAAACATAGGCTGGGACATCCCTGATGATATGGCCACTGTTGTTTGAAATGACCCACTTGCTAAGAAATGGAGTACTGACAGCACCTGCACTAGAGGGGGGATCCCTGTGGGTTGGCGGATGGGTGACATCAGGTCTGGCTTCAGCTGGGCACACAGTTCCTGTATAGTGGCTCGGTCAAGCCTGTATGTCAGTATGACATGTCGTTCCTCCATTGTCGACAGGTCCACCAGCGGTCTGTACACGGGAAGATTCCTCCATCTCCTCGCATGTCCCAGCGGACGGTGCCTATGAAGGACAACAGCGAGCACAGAGTCAAGCAACCCACAGGTACGTAACCACAGCTTGCACATAGCACGATTCCCAATGCATTGAATGGCTTGTATGAGTGTTGGTGCATGGCCTAGGTATGTGTGAAGCAGTTGGTAATTAGGCAATGTGGGCCCTTGAAATGGCGGCTGCCTGACCTGTGAAGTGCGACAGTGGGATGTGAGGTCAATGCGCTGGCGTGGCACACCGCGGCGGTAGGCAGTCGAAGACCGCAGCGCTAAGCCGCATTGGTTAACATAGAACCCTATGGGTTTCAGGAGCCAAGACGATGTGCGCCGGCGGTCACGGTACGCACCGCCGCGGTACGCACCGCCGCGGGCATGACCGCCATTTTCTATCTGCTTAATCACTCGATACCTGATCTTCGACAGGAGAGGACCTACACTGCAAGTGCTGCTGTGACCTCGGTCTGGAAGAGACAATGGCTCATGCGACTGGGGAAAGGGCCCCTGCCTTCACTGCGGAGGAGTTGGAGAAACTTGTGGATGGGGTCCTCCCCCAGTATGCGCTACTCTACGGTCCTCCAGACCAACAGGTAAGTACACTGGGACCATGCTTAGTGGGCAATGCCTGGGTTGAGTCGGGTGGATGAATGATGGTGGGGAGGGGAGCGATTGAGGCATGCATCAAACGACAGATGAGAGCATGTGCCACAAGGCAAGGGTGGGGATGGGGGGCCACTCACATCAAGCATGCAGAAGGTGGTGACAATTTTTCTCTCCCTGTACATGTCACATAGGTCAGCGCCCACCAGAAAGTCGCGATTTGGCGTGCCATCGCCAAGGACGTCCGGACCCTGGGGGTCCACAACAGACAGGGCACCCACTGGCGGAAGAGGTGGGAGGACATCCGATGCAAGAGCAGGAAGACGGCGGAGGCTCTGCTGGGGATGGCCTCCCAACGTAGGAGGGGTGCCAGTCGTCAATTGACCCCCCTGATGTCCCGGATCCTGGCGGTGGCCTACCCCGATTTGGATGGGCGCGTGAGGACATCACAGCAGACACAAGGGGGTGAGTACAAATACATTCTGCTGACTTTGCGCGCAGTGGAGGTGTCTGGGTGGGGGAGGAGGGCTGTGGGTATCCCTAGGCCAGGGCGATTTCTGTAGGCTAGGCCCCTCCGTAAGGCATGGCCCTGTGCCCCCGCCCCCCACCTCTGTAGGGTGCCAAGTACAGGTATCCATGGCCCTGTGCCATCTATGTGTGCAGTTGTCGTCCATAGGCTTGTAGGCCATGTCCCACGGATTGCGTAGTGGACCCCAAGTGCGCGGCGTAGTGCAGGGGGCTTCTGTGTCTGTCTTGTCCGCCAACGGTAGCGGTAATCCATGCACTCAACATGTCTTTATTTCTCCTCCCCCCCTTTTTTGTGGTCTTCCTGTTCATGTGTGCATTAGCATCATTAGGCGGAGGAGAAGTGGCATCGGAGCACAAGGGAGCTGCATCTCACATGGCCATGGCGGGCCATGCAACTGACTCGGATTTCACCAGTGAGACGGAGGGCGAGGGGAGCTCCACAGCGGGGACTCGTGCTGATGTCAGTGACAGCAACTCGTCCTCTGAAGGGAGCTCCCTTGTGGTGGTGGCAACATCCGTGCCCCCCGCAACAACAGGTACAGCCGCCACCCAGCGCACCAGCACTGCCCTCCCAGCAGCCCCTCAGCGTTTGCCCCGTGCCCGTTCACCCAGGAATGTGGGCATCTCCTTCGCCCCAGGCACCTCAGGCCCTGCCCCTGTCACCCCTGCTGCCCTCAGTGAGGAGGTCATTGACCTCCTAAGGACCATCATTGTTGGGCAGTCTACCCTTTTGAATGCCATCCAGGGTGTACAAAGAGAGGTGCACCAGAGTAATGCATACCTGGAGGGCATTCATTCGGGTCAGGCTGCCCATCAGCGATCGTTCAACGCTCTGGCCTCAGCACTGACGGCAGCAATTGTCCCTGTCTCTAGCCTTCCCCCTCCAACTTCCTCCACCCAGACCCAATCCCCTGTACCTCTGCCTATCCCAGACACACCTACAGACCAGCCTGCACACACCTCAACACCCAAGGGAAGCTCATCCAGACATAAGCACCACACATCCCACAAGCATTCACACAAGCAACATCTACATGCAGACATACCAACAGCCACTGCCTCCACTGTGTCCCCCTCCTCCTCGTCTCCCTCCTCCCTCCCTGTGACGTCTCCACTCACACTTGCATGCACAACATCTTCAGCCACTACGTCCATCACCAGCACACCCACTAGAACACTCCGCACATGTGCAGTCACCACCCCACTACCATTTACACGTCCCCTGTGTCCTCTCCAAGTGTGTCTGTCACCCCCTCCTCCAAACTACACAAACGCAGGCAGCCACCCACCCAACAGCCATCCACCTCACGACAGCCTCCAGCCCAAGCACCTGCACCCAAAGACACCAGGCTTCACACTCCTACAACCACATCCTCTTCCTCCACTCCATACCCACTACACCTACCCGTCCCTCTCTTTCCAAATTGCTTTTCCTTTCCAAACTTGACCTCTTTCCTACAACTCCCCCACACCCTCCATCTCATAAGACTCCAATCAGCACCTCAGCCACCACAAAACCGGGACCAGTGAAGACTGTTGTCCATGGACTGTGGAGTCCCCCACCCTCAAGGGCATCCAGTTCAGCTAGGAGCCAAGGCACGGCCAGCCCACCACCGTAAAAGCATCCTAAGATTGCCAGTGCCCGGCGCGAGCGACCAAAGACCCCAGGGACAAAAATCCCTACATTGGCTCCGTCAGGAAGTGGGGTGCCACCTGGCACACCGCCAAAGGTGGGAAAGGGCCACAAGCGTGCAGGGAAGGGTGGGAAGGGCAGCACGCCCGACAAGTCCGGCAGCAGGCCAGCTGGCCAGGATGGCCCCACCAGCCCCATCCCAGGTGTGCAGGAGGACACACACAGGCCCGGTACTGCAGCCCAGGAGGGCCCCGCAAGCCACGTCCCAGGTGGGCAGGAGGACACCCACAGGCCGAGAACTGCAGCCCAGGAGGGCCCCGCAAGCCACCAGACAGATGGGCAGGAAGGCCCCGCCAGCCACATGTCAGGTGGCGAGTGACATCCATGCCTGGGCCGGATCCGCTGACCAGGACACTCATCTCAAGCACCGCTCCGCTGGGCACCGCCGTCTCAAGAACCGCTGAACTGGGCCCTTCATCTCAAGCACCGCTCCGCTGGGCACCGCCGTCTCAAGAACCGCTGAACTGGGCCCTTCATCTCAAGCACCGCTCCGCTGGGCACCGCCTTCTCAAGCACCGCTGGACTGGGCCCTTCATCTCAAGCACCGCTGAACTGGGCCCTTCATCTCAAGCACCGCTCCGCTGGGCACCGCCGTCTCAAGAACCGCTGAACTGGGCCCTTCATCTCAAGCACCGCTCCGCTGGGCACCGCCGTCTCAAGCACCGCTGCACTGGGCCCTTCATCTCAAGCACCGCTGAACTGGGCCATTCATCTCAAGCACCGCTGAACTGGGCCCTTCATCTCAAGCACCGCTCTGCTGGGCACCGCTGTCTCAAGCACCGCTGAACTGGGCCCTTCTTCTCAAGCACCGCTCCACTGGGCACCGCCGTCTCAAGCACCGCTGAACTGGGCCCTTCATCTCAAGCACCGCTCCGCTGGGCACCGCCGTCTCAAGCACTGCTGCACTGGGCCCTTCATCCCAAGCACCGCTGAACTGGGCCCTTCATCTCAAGCACCGCTGAACTGGGCCCTTCATCTCAAGCACCGCTCCGCTGGGCACCGCCGTCTCAAGAACCGCTGAACTGGGCCCTTCATCTCAAGCACCGCTCCGCTGGGCACCGCCGTCTCAAGCACCGCTGAACTGGGCCCTTCATCTCAAGCACCGCTCTGCTGGGCACCGCCGTCTCAAGCACCGCTGAACTGGGCCCTTCATCTCAAGCACCGCTGAACTGGGCCCTTCATCTCAAGCACCGCTGAACTGGGCCCTTCATCTCAAGCACCGCTCCGCTGGGCACCGCCGTCTCAAGAACCGCTGAACTGGGCCCTTCATCTCAAGCACCGCTCCGCTGGGCACCGCCGTCTCAAGCACCGCTGCACTGGGCCCTTCATCTCAAGCACCGCTGAACTGGGCCCTTCATCTCAAGCACCGCTGAACTGGGCCCTTCATCTCAAGCACCGCTCCGCTGGGCACCGCTGTCTCAAGCACCGCTGAACTGGGCCCTTCTTCTCAAGCACCGCTCCACTGGGCACCGCCGTCTCAAGCACCGCTCCGCTGGGCACCGCCGTCTCAAGCACTGCTGCACTGGGCCCTTCATCCCAAGCACCGCTGAACTGGGCCCTTCATCTCAAGCACCGCTGAACTGGGCCCTTCATCTCAAGCACCGCTCCGCTGGGCACTGCCGTCTCAAGCACCGCTGAACTGGGCCCTTCATCTCAAGCACCGCTCCGCTGGGCACCGCCGTCTCAAGCACCGCTGAACTGGGCCCTTCATCTCAAGCACCGCTCCGCTGGTCACCGCCGTCTCAAGAACCGCTGAACTGGGCCCTTCATCTCAAGCACCGCTCTGCTGGGCACCGCCGTCTCAAGCACCGCTGAACTGGGCCCTTCATCTCAAGCACCGCTGAACTGGGCCCTTCATCTCAAGAACCGCTCCGCTGGGCACCGCCGTCTCAAGAACCGTTGAACTGGGCCCTTCATCTCAAGCACCGCTGAACTGGGCCCTTCATCTCAAGCACCGCTCCGCTGGGCACCGCCGTCTCAAGAACCGCTGAACTGGGCCCTTCATCTCAAGCACCGCTGAACTGAGCCCTTCATCTCAAGCACCGCTCCGCTGGGCACCGCCGTCTCAAGCACCGCTGAACTGGGCCCTTCATCTCAAGCACCGCTCCGCTGGGCACCGCCGTCTCAAGCACCGCTGAACTGGGCCCTTCATCTCAAGCACCGCTCCGCTGGGCACCGCCGTCTCAAGAACCGCTGAACTGGGCCCTTCATCTCAAGCACCGCTGAACTGGGCCCTTCATCTCAAGCACCGCTCCGCTGGGCACCGCTGAACTGGGCCCTTCATCTCAAGCACAGCTCCGCTGGGCACCGCCGTCTCAAGCACTGCTGAACTGGGTCCTTCATATCAAGCACCGCTGAACTGGGCCCTTCATCACAAGCACCGCTGAACTGGGCCCTTCATCTCAAGCACCGCTCCGCTGGGCACCGCCGTCTCAAGAACCGCTGAACTGGGCCCTTCATCTCAAGCACCGCTCCGCTGGGCACCGCCGTCTCAAGAACCGCTGAACTGGGACCTTCATCTCAAGCACCGCTGAACTGGGCCCTTCATCTCAAGCACCGCTTCGCTGGGCACCGCCGTCTCAAGAACCGCTGAACTGGGCCCTTCATCTCAAGCACCGCTGAACTGGGCCCTTCATTTCGAGCACCGCTGAACTGGGCCCTTCATCTCAAGCACCACTCTGCTGGGCACCGCCGTCTCAAGCACCGCTGAACTGGGCCCTTCATCTCAAGCACCGCTGAACTGGGCCCTTCATCTCAAGCACCGCTGGCCCATTGGCGGAAGGGGCAGGCCTGCATCTGTGTCGGGCAGGGATGCACGAAGCACTCTGGGCACTAGTCCCCCTCCAGTACCAGTGGAGACTGTTATCCACTTGAAAGACTGTGGCTTTGCACTCCCCAGGATTGAACAGTGGGCAAACCACCCACTGTAGAGACTTGAGAGACTGTGGCTTTGCACTCCCCAGGATGGCACAGTGGGCAAGCCACCCACTGTAGAGACTTGAGAGACTGTGTTTTTGCACTCCCCAGGATGGCACAGTGGGCAACCCACCCACTGTAGAGACTTGAGAGACTGTGGCTTTGCACTCCCCAGGATATGGCAGTGGGCAAGCCACCCACTGTAGAGACTTGAGAGACTGTGGCTTTGCACTCCCCAGGATGGCACAGTGGGCAACCCACCCACTGTAGAGACTTGTGAGACTGTGGCTTTGCACTCCCCAGGATGGCACAGTGGCCATGGAGGTCCCTCGTGGATCTGGCGTCGTGGACTAATCTGGCTGAGGTGCCCCCCCTTCCATTCCCCCTGAGGTCCTGTAGTTTTCCTATCTGATGCCCCTGCAGTGTTCTCTCCGTTGGAGGCAGGCAGGTATCCTGTGTGGGCTTTGCCCATGTGTTTTGGCCCAGTGGCCCACGAACAATGGCTGATAGACATATCGGACTGGACAATTTATGTATATAAAGTTATAGATGTGTGATATATTTTATACTCAGTCTTACAATATAATTCTATATTTATAATCATTTCCTTTTGCCTTTGCATTCTTCCGGGGGGTTTGGGGGTGTTACTGTGATGTGTTGCTATGCATTAATGTGTGTGTTGTAGTGGTTGAGGTTGAGGGTGGGTGTGTCACATATGGGTGTCCCCGTAATTTTTTGCCTCCCCCTCCCCTGTGTCGTAGGTGCAGTACTCACCGTTGTCTTCTGCGCCGGCGTTCGTGCTCCTGGTAGAAGAGCAGGAAGACAATGGCTGGTAGGATGTGTAGTTCGGGTTCCATGCTGTCCAGATTCCTCGTGGGGTGTATGGAGGTGAGCATTTTCCGTTTGAAATGTCTATTTCCGCCGTGTTTTTATCGGCGGGGCTACCGCCCCGGAAAAGGTGGCGGATTGGTGGGTTGTGATAAGGTGGGCGGTACATTGTCTCCCGCCTGTCTGTTAGCAGTGACTGTCGCGCTGTTTGTTTGTCCCGCCGTGGCGGGCGGTGTGTTAAAGTGGCGGTCTCTGTTGGCGGTTTCCGCCAGGGTCCGAATTGCATTTTTTTACCGCCAGCCTGTTGGCGGTTTGACCGCCGCTTTAACACCGACCGCCAGGGTTGGAATGACCCCCAATGTTTCTTGTGCATCCTGACAAGAAACGTGCTTAACTTTACTGCTTAAAGACTTTGCGTTTTCTGAACTTTGATGCTGAATCCTGATGTCTTGCTGATTGACTGATGTCCTGAGGACGAAGACTGACTCTGCCTGCTGATCCACACTGAGGATAGGTATAATGAATTAGACTGTTGACTATTATGCATAGTTGCTTCTCCTTTCTAGGTACCAGCTGCACAGTTTTAATAGAGCCATAGTTTGATGTTTTTCCAAATTGGTGTTACTAAATTGTTTTGCATGAAGCCCAACATGCTGATGCTAATCTGGTGTTAGTTATGGATCCTCACTAATAAAAATGATGCTAATAAGGAAAAATGCTTGATGAATTTCTCTGCTGAACTCGAATGTATGTAATCACTTTGTCACATTTGACTTTACTATTAATTTGCACCATAAGCTTAGAATGTGTTGTAGTTCAAGCTTTGATTAGATAATGTTTTTTCCGCTGCTTTGGACAGCCAGTATTGTTTCTGTATGTGCTCCATTTGATTGTGAGATTGATCTACATGACCTTAGCATTGTTAATATAGGGAAATAAATATTCTAACTTTTACTAAAAGGTGTGGTTATTCATAACTAAAAGGTCATGGTGCGTGACAATTACTGACTCCATTGATTATTACTGTTATTGATTGTTGTTGATGTTGTGCATTGGTTATTGATTATCGATCTGCATGTACTGGAGCTATGGTAAGAACATCTTAATTGCGAGTCAAACGGTTCATCGACCCATTTGCGTCCCCTTTTAAGTTTATGTACTAAGGTCAGACGCGCTAACACTTCCTACAGCTTTTGTCGCAAAAAGTGAAGCCGTTCTTATGCCAGGTGAACACAGCTAGGCAGGGCGTGGAAAGTGACTGGGACTGCAAGGGTTTTGGGGCTTCTTGCTAGGTCCCCACGTAAGCAAAATACTGGTGGCCCAATTGAAAAAAAAAAAGAAAAAGACAAACAGTGAGGCTGCAAAGAAAATATTAATGCCTGGAGCTAAAGGAGCATACCAGAATCTTCTAGGGCATTCAAAATGTGCTTCTTTTTGGGCCTCAGGAAGGACAGGAGCACTACCAACATCCAACCAAGTATTTGTAGAGCTGTCAGGAGAAGCCCCGCCACACAAAAATCTAACCAGATGCTGTGCCACATCTCCTAGAGGGTAACATTGGAGACCCCAGGAGAGTTTTCACACAGTATCAAACACTGTTTTAGCTGGTATTTTTCCTCAGAGGCTTTGGACAGTGGGAATCTTGTACAGCAAGTTTCCCAGATGTGAAGGGACATCACCTTAAGCCTGCAATATGGTTGATGGGAGCTGTGGCTCTGCCTATAATCTTGAAGCTGCTGGCCTGCTGACTGGCTCCTGCAGAGAGACTAGAGCAACAATGACATTAAAGGCACCACCACCAGCTATAAGTGAGCACTCCGATTCGCCCAATACATGTCATGGCCAAGCACTAAAGTGGCTTGTGCTGACTCTGCCAACCAGACACGAGCTGATTACTCAGGCAGATCGAAGTAACCACCCTGAGCTTCTGACAATGCACTGACATGCTTAGACAATCCACAAACTGCAGGGTAGTCCCTTTGCCTAACTCAAGAACCCTGGACATGCTCTCTTCACATGGGAGCAACAATGCCAAGGTAAAGCTGGGACTCGCTGAACTCGCATAAGGGCCTCGAGCCACTTCAGTGGGTTTGGACAGAACTTTAAAAACAAACGCCAGGTTTAATAAGATTTCAAATCAGGATTGCATCATTTATTTGTTGCAGCACTGAGGCTAAATCCATTTTAGAGTTTACAAAGCCAAGCAATTCTCGATTTGGGTGGTTTTGTGTGGGTTTGTAGAACAAAAAAGTAATGCAAGGCAGCACATGGTGCAACTACCTTTGGATATTTTGGCCCATATTTATACTTTTTTAGCGCTGCATTTGCGTCATTTTTTGACACAAAAGAAGCGCAAATTTACAAACAATAAGCCCATATTTATACTTTTTAAGGGCCGAATTTGCACCATTTTTTTTCCAAAAGCAGCGGAAACTTACAAAATACAGTTATGCTCATATTTATACTTTTTTAGCATGGCATTTGTGTCAGTTTTTGACGCAAACTCAGTGCAAATTTACAAAATACAGCTGTATTTTGTAAGTTGCACCGATTTTGTGCCTAATACGACGCAAATGGGGCGCTATGAAAAGTATAAATATGGGCCTATATTTTGTACGTTTGCGGCACTTTTGTGTAAAAAAATGATGCAAATGCGGCACTAAAAGAGTATAAATATGGGCCATAATTGTATTTTGTAAGATTGCGCCGCTTTTGCGTCAAAAATTGATGCAAATGCGGCGCTAAAAACTATAAATATTGTCCTTTGTCCCTCGATATTCTGTCCTCGATATTATGATGCCAGGACTTTGGTGGTGTTGATATTATTTAGTAGAATACTAGAATAATGGTTCTGATTTGCTAAGAGACAAACTGGCACCGTACATTCCAAATCTATCATTGCAATCTGACAGTCGCTACCTGGTTGGTGCCTCCTGCATCAAACAATATCACAAAGAAACAGCTAAATTGTAAAACCTCTTTGGGCTGGGACTGAGAATCCCTAAATACTAACTGAGTTTTATTTGGTGCTTAATATCTAGCTATTCCTCCCCATCTGTAAACATGTTTCAACTTTTCTTACTACACGGTGTTATTACCACCACATCTTGTGGGTGGCCATATGATTTATCATTCACGCGATATAACATGTTATAATATACCAGAGGCCTCGAGCCAGAAAAACATGAAATACTACAGTGCAGGTTGCTCAATTTAGGGTGTTGGGGACTCATTTTCATAAGGATGGTCCCGTTCTGTAATTGCACAGACCGATAAGAATGATAGAAATGACCCCTGGGACATTTTTATTTAATTAGAAGTATTCCGTCAATCATATCTTCATTGTTTTATTATCTTATCTGTTGCTAACAACAATCCAAAAACATTGTGAGGCTAAATCGTTTAAACAGCGAATGTATGATGTAACTGTAATTATTGGCAAATTGAAAGAAAGGCCATATGAAGACTATAGAAATTTCGTGTTATGTTATTAATACTTGTATGGCATACATTTAGCATTAGTGTGGCCTCGAGCGAAGATGGTGCGTGTTTCCACGTGTATACTGGTGCATCTCATGTACTGTTTTCTGGTCCTTCTATAAGGTTGTGTTCTTTCCATTAAGGAATGCGAAGGTTAACCACTTGGGTTGATAAAAGGAACACTATTAGGTCACATTAGATGTAGCTGTGGCCGACATTGAAGGGCGTGAAGGGCGTTGGTCTGCCATCATAAGGAGAGAGGCGAAAGAGGAGAGGAAACGAAACCCAGAGCAGCCTGAAAATAAGGGATACTTGCTGTTCTGTGGTGAAGCTGGCCGAATCTGTGTTTTTTTCTGGATTGGAGGGGGCTGGACTTCGCTGTAGCCTGATAAACATGCTCAAAGTGGGCGCAGTCTTCTTCGCCCTCGAGGCAAAAGCCAAGCGAGTGACATCACAGTGGGGGGCGTGTTAGGTTGGGATGGGATGTATAAGGTTTCATCTGGGGCGTTTCTTTTAGTGGCCCAGGGCAGAGCAAAAGGAGCTCCAGTCATTTAAATATCCATGGGAAGGGAATACCGATGTGGACAATGTAGAAGTGGGAGGCAACAATTATTGGGCATCATGTGTTCGGAGGAAGTCTTAGCTTGGAGGAGGAGTCCAATTACTCCCTTCCAGTTATGTAAAATGCCTGACTGTGTAAGCAGCACATGTGTGTGTGTCTATATTTCTGCATCTCAGCAACTGCATTTGGAATGTGTTGTTACAGAGGAAAAGCTGATCCCGCACTTTTTTAGTGCACTGCAGCACTAGTTTTTCTCCTCACATATTAGGCAGGTAAAGACTGGACCCACAAATGAAATAAGCAATGTGCTGGGACAAGAAAGACTGGTGGGGACACAGGATAAGTTGTACTGCCATTGCAAAGTCAGCGGGTCCGAGAAACAGAGAGGCCTGCCTTTGCCGGCTGCAATTAGGACTGTCTACAGTTCACATTCATGTGTTTGGGCAATACCCAAGGCTGCCTTGGCTCCCTTTGTGGGTGGGATCTCAGGGTAAATGGGGTGCAGCTGTGAAAAACAGAGTGAGGCAGGACCCTGGCGTAGCAAATTAGTGGGGGCTCAGTAACCTGCAGCATTTTTGCAAGCAGTCTCTGCTCTTCCCAGTTATGAGCATCGGGTGTGGCACAGATACGTGGGGGAGAGGCTGAGGCGTTACGCCCAGACCTGAAAAAGTTTGAGTCTTGCCACTGGCTTAACATTCAATAAATCTGGGCAAATCACTGAATCTCCCTGTGCCTAAAAATTAATGTGAGCTTGTGTGATGTAACTGGTCCTCACGTATAGTGCTCCAATATCTTGGAGTCACGTTTGCACTAAAGAAAACTGTAAAAAAAAAACATCACGGAGATATGCTCCCCTGCTGTGTTGTCTGCATTTGGCTTGGGTGTGTGCAGTGCACTTGGCAATCATGACCAGGGACGTTTTTAATTATACACTGCGGAGAGGCCTCAGTAGGATAGCGTTGTCTCAGGCCTGGCATTGAAACTTTGGGGCATATTTATACTCCGTTTGCGCCAAATTTGCGTCGTTTTTTTCGACGCAAATTCGGCGCAAAACTAACGCCATATTTATACTTTGGCGTTAGACGCGTCTAGCGCCAAAGTAGGAGTAAAGAGCGTCATTTTTTTGCGTGAACGCCTTCCTTGCGTTAATGAGATGCAAGGTAGGCGTTCCCGTCCAAAAAAATGACTGCGACGCAAATGCGTCGTATTTATACTCCCGGGTAAAAATCACGCCCGGGAGTGGGCGGGTCAAAAAAAAACCACATTTGCGCCGCTTTTTAACGCCTGGGTCAGGGCAGGCGTTAAGGGACCTGTGGGCTCAAAATGAGCCCACAGCTGCCCTCCCACGCCCCCAGGGACCCCCCCTGCCACCCTTGCCCACCCCAGGAGGACACCCAAGGATGGAGGGACCCACCCCAGGGACATTCAGGTAAGTTCAGGTAAGTATACATTTTTTATTTTTTATATTTTTTTTTTGGCATAGGGGTGCCTGATTTGTGCCCCCCTACATGCCACAATGCCCAATGACCATGCCCAGGGGACAGAAGTCCCCTGGGCATGGCCATTGGGCAAGGGGGCACGACTCCTGTCTTTACTAAGACAGGAGTCATGTAAATGGCGTCTGGGTGTCGTTAAAAATGGCGCAAATCGGGTGGAGGCGATTTTTTTGCATCAACCTGACTTGCACCATTTTTAAGACGCCCTAACGCCATTTTTCCCTACGCCGGAGCTGCCTGGTGTACGTGGTTTTTTTCCACGCACACCAGGCAGCGCCGGTCTGCTTGCGCCGGCTATCGCCATTCAATAAATACGGCGCCCGCATGGCGCTTCAGAATGGCGTTAGCCGGCGCAAAATTTTTGGACGCTAAACTGCGTTAGCGCAGTTTAGCGTCAAAAAGTATAAATACGGGCCTTTGTGTCATATTGAAAGCATGCTCTTCCATTTACCTGGGGCCTGTCCCGAGCTTCAAGTTTTGCGTTATTTCGCAGTGCATGTTGTGCACAACATTTATATTTAAGTTCATCCTCCCACTCCTTTTAGGAACTTGTTGGGTCGCGGCACATCACCACTACACATTGGCGACATGACAGATTGACAATTGACACAGACAGGCCTATATGAACAACCCTCAATAGTGTTAAAACCTACAAGTAGCAGCAACTCACTTGCATGAAATGCCCAGCTGTTAATGGCTTTCTAGGTAGATTTCTCAGCTGGTGTATTGCTTTCTTTGTGAAAAGACCATATTTTCAGGTTACCTTAATGTGAAGCGGTCTATATACATAGTTTTAGTGTGGCTGTTTACACTATCTCAAAGGATCATTCTTCCATAGCTCACTTGTCATAATTAAGCAGGAGCAATGACTCTGCAGTGACAAAGTCACATGTTGCATTGCTCAATGAAGAGATACAGGGTAACTAAAGAAATGAGCTGCTGTTGCAAATATGTCCCAGGGTCCTCTCTCACAAAGAATAAAACGTCATTTGGCTTTCTTACACTTATTAATGCACTAGTGAGTCAGGAGTACCATTCCTTCTTGCAGTACCCTTATTTCATAAAGTTTTGTCCAGGGACAATGTAAATTAGGTGCCTTTTTTTTTTTCTCTTCACATTAGTTATTTACATCATCCAATTTCATGAACCTCAATGAATGCACATCAGAAGGATGATAGGTTGAGTCACTGTAAGTGGCTTTAGAATGTTTGACCCTACACATTTTTCTACATAAAGCACATTAACCCAATGAGCGACCTTTCTGACCTTTTTAGTGGCTTCTGATGGTGGAGACATCCTATCCCTTTAAAGAGCTAAGGGGTTAACCGGTGTGAAAGAGATCAAGTTTTGCTAGTTATTTGATTGTCCTAATTTGTACCTTTTACAAAACAATAAAAATTTGATTATAAAAAAAAAAAAAAAAAAAGAGCTAAGGGTTTTTTTCAGACAGTACTGTTTGAAGTAGCAGTTGGCTAACTGGGCTCATCTTATTTGGGCCCTCTATACTGGGTCTCTATCTTGTGTATTCAGAGAAATGCATTCATCAAATATTCAGGCCTATTAAGTATTATGCCTTGGTTTTTTGGTTTCCTTTTAATATTTTCTTGACATGTGGGCTGTAAGTTACCTGACTTATATACCTTATTTTCAAATTGTTTTAATAATATTTATGCTGTAAAGTCGACCATTTCAATTATTTTTGTCTAATGTTTTTCAGGGGGAGAACAACAATGCTTCTCTTCCAGTAGGCTTGAGCTCTGTGCTGAACCATGCATTATACTAGAGCCTATACTTCACTTGCCCCACAACTTTTAAAATCCACCAGCCCCCACAGAATCAGGCTTTGAAAAGTGGCCAGGTTAAAAAACACAAGCACAAAAAAAATCACATTTCTCTTGCCTAAACTGATAACAGAAATGGAATCACCCAACAAGTGCACTGATGAATTTTCCAACACAGGTCCCCCACAAAATCCCTGAACTCTTGGTGGTGACAGTCCCTTTGAGACAGAAACCTCTGCCACCAATGCGGGGTTCTCCGGTTTATGGTGGAATTGCCAACACCACTGTAGTATAGCACGTACATCCGGAATAGTGACAGACAAAACTCTGGAACAGATTTATAATTTTCCTCTTGAGACATTTTGCATTTGTACATGGTCCAATAGCCTTTGCATCTGTCCGTAGATTATTCCTGATAAATTAACACACATTGATTTCTGAGTGCTCATCTGCGTGTGTTTCTTACAAAGAAAGCAGTGACTTTAGTACAACCGTCACACCAAATTTCCCATTTTCAAGTGGAGACAATGTGAAATGACTAAAAGCAAAACATGTTTTTTTTATTTTTAGGCATGATCTATCTGGAATTGTTTGTCAAAAGACAACAGTTCTGCCTGGTCGTTTCAGCTGTGGAAACCGAGAACGAGGGATCGTCTTTTTAATCAGTTTTGTCAGTCTTGCATGCCTGTCTGCCCTGGAGATGTTTGGTCGTGCAGAATTCCAACGCAGTGTTCTTTCTGTGTCATCCGTTACTGATATGTAACAGGATGCTATGTGGTTTGCTTTCAAATGACTTCTGTTTAGTAAGTCAGGAAACTGCAAAATGTTTTTGGATCAGAATGATCGGAGAACAGAAAACTGATCTTCAAAACATTGGCTTACTTTTTGCCTTTACTTGGAGAGTTGGTTTTGGAATGTGATTAATAGAACTAAAACATGGACCTGTCCATCTTGCTTTTGGCTAACTCATTTTCCAGGTATTTTTGTACAGTTTTAGGGAAAACACGTCATCAGTGTGGTACCATCCGTAGCCCAGGGTGGATGCTTCTCTAGCCAGGTGACGAAATATCTTCCCTGTCCTTATCAAACAGACCTATGTAAATGCACCTGCGACCGTCTAGTTTGAAACAGAAACTAAACACTTATACCGCTGCTACTGCAAAAGCCCGTGTCCACACTAAATAAACCAATGAGTTGTATTCCAAGAAATATTTCTATTGATTTTGAAATACGTTTACGTTAATATTAACATAGCTCACGAAGGAGTGCTGAACATCGAGTGTGGAAAGATTCCTTAAAATTGTGCACATCAGGGGCCGATTGCGAGTTGCACAGTAATTGTGGGGCGGTAGTTTCACACCCAAAGTTACTATTTCATTAAATTATCATTCCGCCATTACGATGCTAATTCGAATTCATGGGCAGTAATTGGGAACAAGAAATCAGATGCAGAATTATTACCCATATGTCGTCATTAGCAGGGCGATTTGCCAGACAGCCCTTGGTGTGGTACAACATAGAAATGTGTAATCCCGTTTTGGCCGGAAACAGGATATTACAACCAGAGTGGCATTACAGTTTCGCTCACAATAAGCCCCAAAGCAAGAAGGGAGATGTTAAGTAGCATCTTTTGTTTCTGGGTGGCAGTGTAAGTGAGGGGTCATGTCCCCTATGCCAGGAGAGAAAACAGATGAGAGTTCGCTGGTTCTCCAGCCATGTTGTGATTATTTGAGTCGGTTTTCCTGCCTGGAAAAATCAAGCCAGTTTTTGTCACACCCGGAAAAACCTAACTATTCAGAGTCTGGCAGGGCAAAATTTAATGAGGAAATTATGCTCTGCCTGACTCGTAATCAGGCCCTTAGAATCCACTTCTTAAGGCATAAATTCTACTTTTCCAAAAAAAATGAGTCCATGATCTTCCTCGCTACTGCACAGTCCATTCAGATGTATATGAGCCAAAATAAAGTGGTGATCTGTTTTAGAGCTGACAAAGTTATGCTGTCAATTTACCACCCTTGTAAAGTTTGGTTAGTGAATAGAGAACACAATTCTAAGTTGTTGGATGTGACCCTCTGTGCAGTATCATCCTCATATCTTTTGCCTTAACCCCCCATGTTTTCTGAATTTGTTTTTGTTGGCATTAGGATTCTGTGCCCTTTACCACTCCTAACCAGTGCTAAAGAGCTTGTGCTCACTCATTTAAACAAGAAAAAATTGGCTTACTCCCATTTGGCACATTAAGGCCCATATTTATACTTTTTGACGCAAAACTGCGCCGGCACAGTTTTGTGTCAAAAATATTACCGCCGGCTAATGCCATTTTGGTGCGCCGTGCAGGCGTCAAATTTATACTTTGCCACACGGTGGCGCAAATCACAGGTGTGAGTCATTTTTTTGGACGCACACCGCAGCGTCAAGTCGTAAAGCAAAACGACGTTAACGCGGCGGAAATGACTGTGGGTTGATTTACGATACCGCAAACCGCATATGCGGCATTTTTTGACACAATAGCATCAAAATTCCCTGCAAACACAGCCATTTCAGCAGAGGAGAGCCAAAATGGATCCCAGATGCCTGTACAGACTCCAGGAAGATGACAACAGACCAGGAACCAGCCAGGAGGACCCTCACAAGAACCAGGACACTTATAAGAAGAAAAGAAAGTGTCGCTTCAGTGCAGAGGAACAGGAAATTCTGGTTAAAGAGGTGACGGAACACCAGCGCCAACTGTTTGTCACCTCAAAGTTGCCAATCAGTAGGAGAGAGGCTATCTGGCAACAAATTGTTGACAAGATTTACAGTGTGGCAGAAGTACGCAGAACAGTCATTGAGTGCAAGAAACGCTGGCATGACTGCAAGCGCAGGACAAAGGAAAAGATGGCCAGGAACAGGAAGGCAGTACTGCAGACTGGAAGTGGGAGTCCAGCACACCAGGAGGCCCTGGACCACATGGAGGAGATGGTCGCAGCCGTCATCCCTGAGGAGTTCATCACAGGGATTCAAGGACAGGACAGCGCAGACTACCAGGAGACAATGCACATGCAGGGTAAGTCGCATGGGGAATTATAATGCACTAATGTCAACTGTAAGCAGGGCGGGGGATACCGACCACAAAATGCATGGAAGTCATCATATACATGGAGTGGCATGGGTAAAGGGGGATGGCATGTGGGCATGGCCTGCACAGAGAGAAGCTGGGGCACACCATTACACTACGCCATGCCAACGACGGAGCAAAGGTAAAGCCACGCCAGGAGGGAAGGGCACAACGTCAGCCACTATACCCCGACATTAACTAGGGCCCAATTAACAACCTCTAGCCATACCGACAACTGGAGTGTAACAGTGACAACAGTTGCCACTACCACCTCCGCTCTGTGTGTAGCTCAAGTAGCCAATGGCAGTAACTTCCCCATGGATCATACACACCAAAATTAGAGGGTTGAGGATGACAACTCCAATAATCCCCTGAAACAAAACAAAGGCTCCAGTCCTGTCAAATGTCAATACCCATAGTTGTCGCAAACATCAGCCAATGTCATCAACAGTAGGAGCTACACAGCACTAAGGACACACCCATGCTACATATGTCAGGGTCCATCCTGTGCCTGGGTCACAATGTAACATCCCAAATGTCATACTGCTCAGACAACAGCTTTGAGGGGGAGGACACATGTCACTGGTCACTGAAATACACCTGCACAGTCAGAGGAGGAAATAGGACACTGCTATGACTATCAGGGCAATCAAATGTACCACACATTCCCCAACATCAGCTGTACACATTACCAATGCCAACATCCATATCGTGCCATAACAATGCTATGCATAGGATACGCTACATGTCAACTACATATAAGTGGATGTGAAAGATCAGAGACTGGGGCAGGTCCAGATTGTTAAGTGTGGTGCCAGTGCCATCAGAACACCCACAGCCAGTGAAAGGTCTCACCATGAGAATGGAAGTAGGGGGAGGGCTGAGTAGGACAGGAAGGTGGCAAATCACTATTTGGCCAGAACAAACACCTAGAGGAGATGATGCCAACAAGTCTAATAACTTACCACAATACATTTGACATGCAGGTGGGGCATAGGCCTGGGGAGAATGCCCATCGGAAAGACTGGAGCAATGAACACGAAACAAGATCACAATGTGAAATTATCACAAGGCAGGCATGTCACATCACTAATGCCACAACACAGACTCACTAATTGCACCCCATTTCATTGCAGAGGACAATGGATCTCCTGCGGATATGCATGTCCCAGAATACCCTGATGACATGGATGACGAGCTGACAAACATTCCCCAGCAAACCATCCAGGATATCCTTGGAACCCTCCAGACCCCACCTTCAGTCACAAGGAGGAGCACAGAACAAGGAGCCATCGCAGATGATCCACCCACCACCCCAATTGTAAGACCTGCCAGCTCCAATACAGCTGAGGACCCAGACGACACAGGCACCAGCTTTGAGAGAACTGTAGTTGAGGTACAGCGGGAGCTGGCCAATGAGGTGCGGGTGGGGATGCAAACTATGGCAGCCAGCCTAAAAGGGGTGCGTTCGTGCATGATGTCAACTGAGGAACAGGCAGCAGCTATGCAAGGGCGAACAACTATCTTGCAGGAAGTTGAAAAAAGGTTGAAGGAAATCAGCACAGCTGTAATACAGTTGACCCAACACCTACAACAACAATCCTGTCAACGCGTGCACGAATGCAACATTGAACCCCTCAGGGCCGACCTGGCTGCCTACCATCGTGATGTGGCTGCTATTCTTAAGAATCAGCAGATCCTCCTTGCTGCAGTACTGCCCTTAAGACCTTCACAGGTAGCAGCAAGCGGGATGTCTGACTCCACGTCTTCTAACACTGAGGTGTGTGTTGCCCCTTCACAACCACCACCACCAAGGACAGAGGAGGCAACACACACATCAGAAGAAGAAGACATGGAACAGATCACATTCACACAGAAAAGTACCCAGAAGCACTAGTCCCTGCCACATGGCCAACTAGTCCTGCGTTTTGAAACATGCCAGTCTTACAACAACTCTACTCAATGACTGGTCTGCTAACCACTGTATATCTTGACAGCCTGCCCAGTGCTTGTCTCTCTCTTACTCATTGGCAAATCCTGTCCCTCTGCACTGTCTGAAACATCACCCCAGCATGTCAAATGCATTTTCCTTTACCCCTTGTGTAGGATCACAGTGGAAGATGTCACTGTAATGGACTCACAATCATGGACAATGTACATATAGCACTACAGCACTTTTCAATAAATAGCACTTATACATCAAATCTGTCTCTGTGTAATGTGACACATCAACTGTGCAGTAGATAACTGAAATGTGCCTCCTGTCAAATAATGTAGCTTGTCAATACAACTGTCCTGAAATTATGTAGTCAGATAAATCTGCACAGTGGCCATGATTGCATCATAATCTGCCCTTCCTGCGGGTAATATCGGATGAAGTGAGAAACCATACACCATCATGCTGTGTTGGACAGAATAATGCTTCCTCAAGGGATATCTAAGTCATCAAATAGTGTCCGCAAAATGTTGTCATCATGCAATACTAACACATGTAACAGTGCACACAAATCTAAGCAAACACTCCAAAAACTGCATGAATGAAGCTGTCTGAGTTTACATCCAAATAGGTAATCATGTTGAACAGTGTCACAAATGATCTATGTGAGTCATGAAGACGATACTACAAGAGTGCATACGACAACTCACCTTATGAGGGTGTCCTTGAACATCACACTTCAGTCAGACCTAAAACTTTTCCCCCAATACCAAGTCTGGAAACACTGTTTGTGACTTAGAAAACATACTTATCGACAAAAACATGTTGGGATCCATATTAACTTTGATTGGTGGTTGCAACGAATGGTGGAATCTTTGCAAGGTAGCTCTGAGGTAGCTCTGGGGTAGCTGGCAATCTTACAGCTCAGTTGGGATTTGTTCGTAGCATAGGACACAAATGTAATAGCACAAAATTCATGTACACTAATGCCAAGGCCATGATCAACAAGCATTTAACACAAACTGTAAAGGGTTCACTATATATTTATTAAATGGTAATCACAGAAGAGGAAACTGAGGGAGTAGTAAAAAAACACAAGTTTATTAGTTAATTAAAACCATAAAACTTTCCTTCCACATAAACATTTAACAGAACAATTTTAGTGCAAAAAGGCAATTACAGTTCTTTAGCTTTAGGTGAAGTGGTTAGTGAGTTTTTCTTCTATATACAGATTTTAAGAAAGGAACATACTGGTGCTATGAGTATTAATAATGAGACAACAGAACAATCTTTTTTTTTTTTTAATGTAAAATGAATACAACGCCGGATAAAATCCTTTGTTTAAAATGAAAAGCTATATGAGATATCGTTCCCCCGAGATATTTAACGAAAACAGTGGCAGACAACTGAGACATTGGTAAAAATAAGACAAAGTAGGGGGAGGCCTTCCATCAATTTTATCTACCCCTACTTACGTCTGATTGTTGAAGCCGGACTTTATTATGACACGAGCTAAGCAACTCTGTGAACTACATAGGAGCCTTCCCTTCTTTAGGATATACGAAGCAGATTATATGAATTTCGCTATCGTTTCCGCCCTCCCTCTATCTGGACATTTCGAGAGGACGTGGTTTTATGAGTGAAAATTTCCAGAAATTGAACCATCCTAATGTTCAATATAGTATTTTGAGGGTTAAAGGCTGCAATTAGTGCTTGTCTGCAGGATCTAATTCTTAAGACGTTAAATTCTTTTTTCAGCAAGAGTCTCCTTTCGGCCGCCAGGGCTGGACAAATGCAGACCACATGCATTAGGTTTTCATCTGCTAGATGGCAGAGACGGCACTCCTGGGAGTCTGCTTGCCGCTCCTTCATCCATTTTGGCATGAGGTCTAAGGTAGGGACCTCACCCAGCCTAAGTCTGAGAAAGGATTGCTTGATTTTCCGTGAGTACGGGCCCGCCATAAGTGGTGATTCTTTAAATGTTTTGTAGGAGTTAAGGATCAACCAACTATGTCCCCTTTGGGACAATGAGGTCTTGTCTTCTAGCCGGCTCTGTAATTTACTCGCTTTATTCACTACTTTATTGAAAATGGGGATGGGTAAGGCCCTGTTCCATATCTCATCTAATTTCAGAAGACTCTTACTCTCTTCTAGGAATTTTATATAGTTGGAGTTCCCTCTTTCTAGGATAATTTCCTGCTAGACTAGATTGGCTAAAGACCCCTTTGAAGCGCGGCTCAATTTGTAGCAGCATTTAATGTATGCCGCCGGTCGGGCTAACGACTGTTTGACCAGCATGAATTCCAGTCTGACCTGGGCTGGCGATGCACGCCCAGGTAGCCGAAAAACACGTTAATAGGTTTTTATCAGAAGCTTTACCAGAAGACCTACTTCCATCCCCCTCATTATTTCGGTCCCATAGGTGATAGTTGGAAGAAGCTTCGCTCTCATTACAGCTGTTAATGGGTTCAGAGCATGACCACAGATTGAATTTGCTAGCTTACAAAAGGCGTAAGTAAGGGCCTGCGTTTTGTTTTTTATTGCTTCTTTTTGTGCCGTGTAATTACCTCTAGCATCCACCACCAATCCTAGGTATCTGTATGATGTTACTTCCTCTAGGGTTTTCCCATTCATATGCCATTTACCTTGGGTGGATGGCCTGCGGTTTAAGGTAATCATTTTAGATTTTTTATGATTAATTTCTAAATCATTGGAGCCTGAGTATTCTTCTAATGCCTTTAACAATTTCTGCATTCCTATTCTGGTATTAGTAATAGGTCATCTGCATATAGTAGGTTGGATACTTGTTGGCCGCCCAGTGAGGGAGAGTGAGATGAGTGACCATTTAACTTGGTGGGGAGGTCTGCTATGTACAGGTTAAAGAGTGTTGGGGCCAATACACAGCCTTGCTTCACCCCCACTGTTGTTTTGACTGCCCTGGATAGGTGAGAGCCATCCCCAAGTTTAACCTTCACCCAAGTATCAGAGTATATCATTATGATGGCATTAAAAATAGAATGTGGCAGCCCCCACTGAAGTAGTTTGGCCCACAATTTACAGCGGGAGACACAGTCAAAAGCAGCTTTAAAATCAACAAAACATAAATAGGTTGGAGTCCCCTTTGCTTTTGCTCTGTTTATAATCAAGCCTAGCCCCATAAGATTTGTTAATGTTCCTTGGTGCTTGGTGAACCCGGTTTGATTGAAGGGTAGAATATTGTTATCTGTGATCCAGGCTTCTAGATGTTTTAGCACACAGCAGGAAAAGTATTTTAGGTCAACGTCTAAAAGAGAGATTAGTCTGTAGTTGCTTGGGGAGAGCACGCACCCACCCTTCTATATGGGGTGGATTACTGAGCCTTTCCAGGATGCCGGGACGTTGCCTGTTGTGATCACGTCATTAAACATTGCTGCCAGGAAATTGGCCCATCTTTCTGTTTCTTGTTTAAATAGTGCTTGCGGTAGGCCATTGGGGCCGGGAGCGCAGTCCATTCGTGACTTCCCAATGATTTTTAGTAATTCTGGTGCCGTAAATTTCAAAGGTTCCGGGATGTTGGGATCCCAGCTAATCATGTGCGACTGAATTTGAGGGCCTTCTTCGTTGATCCGTTCTTTTAGATGGGACTTTAAATGGGCTACCCATACTTCCTCTGTTATGTTTGCGTTATTGCCTGCTTTTGCGCCATTGTCTATTATATTGATGATTTTCCAAAATCAGATGTTTTAGTCGCAAAATGTAGTTTGGCCCACAGGACCTCTTTTTGGGCTTTTTTAAAGGTCCATAGATCCCTTTTGTACAATTTCCTTTGCTCTCTCAGGGCAGTTAGTATTGATACATTATCTGGGGATTTACGTAGAGACCTTAGTAGTTTCCCTACAGCTGCTTTCCTTTTGCGCACTTGCAGCGGTAGAAGTGAACTTTGGCGATGATTCAATTGCGCTCCCTTTCTTGTGTTACATAAGGAATCTTTTTTAGTGAGATCTAGGGCAAAGTTCTCCCAGACTGTTGTCAGCTTTGCCCCACTTGTGGTATTTGATTCTAGTTTTCGTAGGGCCTCTTCTGCCTGGGTTTTGATGGTGTCTGAGGACCATTTGAGTCGCTTTAGATTTTCGGTGCCTAGTGTCCCGTTTAGGGCTGCCACTTTCTCCGGTTTTTGCGGTGATGCACAGATCCCCAATACCTGTGGCTTATGGTCGCTTTCCATGCGGTCTATGATGGTGAAGGTGTTGACTAACTTATATAAAGCAGGGGACACTAAAGTGTAGTCTAGATAGGAGACTGATTTCCCGGAGAATCTTGTCCATGCCGGTGGGATATCGGGGCATTTCCGTCCGTTTAGCGCGAAGAGGCCTACTAATTCACAGGTGAGTATAAAACTCTCCCCTATTTTGTCTTTCCTGAGTTTTTTGGGGAGGGTTTGGCTAGGCATCCTTGCCACTGTTTGGGTGTGATCCTCACTGGGGATGTGAAATAAGCCGAGATTGAAATCGCCCGATATTAACCAGAATGCTGATTTTACTGTACCTTTTATCCTTAATAGTTGCGTTAAAATTGTATTTGCTTCGATTTTTTTATTTTTAGGATTGATGTATGTGTTGACCAGAATCAATGGCTCCTGTGTGTTTTTCCCCCAATCGTCTAGCTGGAGAAATTGGAAAGGTTGGTTTTCCTCCTTACGCTCAGAGATTTTTACTAAAAGGCTGGTACTAATGTAGATAGCAAGGCCTCCCTTTGGCCTACCGGGCCTATTTGTTTTCGTTGCTGGGTTATGATATTCCATGAATCCGATTATCGGTATTGATTCCATTGCCCAGGATTCCTGCATGAGTAAGATGTCAAAAGTGCTGAAAAAATGTATTACTGCGGGATCCTCCAGTTTTGACCGAAGGCCACCGATATTCCAGGAGCAGATGGATAAAATGCCGTGTGCGGGTTGATCCTTCCCAATTCAATTGTTGCCCATCGGTCTTGGGGGTAAAACCGTCGCTACCCGTTCCCTTTCTGGGTACTTTTGTTGACCCAAAACCACTCTTTCCCTCCCTTCTTCTCTCCATACTTGGACTGTCAGCGGGTGTGTAGGTGGGTTCTCCTCACTGCATATTTCTTCGATGGGTCTGCTGGCCTGATATACTCCTTTCAGAACCGACCATGCTCCTTTGGAAGTTCCCAGGTATTGTGGGGCTAGTAACGGGGTTGGATAGCGGTCTCCTTTGTAGATGGTTACCTCAATGCCCCAGTCTTTCAAAAGGTCCTTTTTTTTCATGATCCGCTTTGGGATATCTGGAGCCGAGAAGATGGTAAGTGTTGGATCTGTGTGTTGGTTGCCTCTTGCTTGAATACATTTTATAGCTGTGAGGTCCTTCGAGGCCACAAACTGAAGATCCGGTAAGGCTTTTATGATTCTTAAGATAGAAGATCGATTAAGAACATCTGTGGAGGACCTGGAGGTGAATTCTGGAATCCAGAGTAACTGGAGGGTATTCGTGTCTGTTATAAGTGACTGATTTTGCTCTATGTGCCGGTCTTGAACCTTATAGTCATCTTCTCTCTGACTAATTGCAGTCTTGCTGTCCACATTGACCAATGTTAATTGGGGGGGACAGCGCAGGCGCAATTGGTTTTAATTTTTTGCTCTGCTCACCCCTTGTCGGGCTAGGTCTTATGTTTGTTGTAGTGCCAATTGTTTCGTGTGGTCTCGGGGGGGACTTTGTTAAGTGGGTAGTGTCTGCTGAGGCGGGGAATGTTATCCCATCTACTATTGTGTTAGAGTTTGTACTTATGTGGGTGATAATGTCTCTATTGTAACCACCATTTGACGTCGCCTGGTCTTTAGGTGGATCCTTTGACGAGTTGAGTTGATAAAGTTGGGCGGACTTCCTACCCTTCCTTGCCCGCTTTCGTTCTCTTTTTGAGAGGGTCCGGGTTGTGGTAGACTCAGGATTCCTGGGCTTATTGATGGGCTGTAGCGGAGGATGATTCACCATAGGTTCCATTCGAGCGCTTGCTAGTTGGCGGCTGTCAGCCAAAGTTCTCTCCTCACTTAAAATTGATGGAGCGGGCGCCAGGGAGGGAAGGGGCTGCTGCTCTTTTTGTTTCGGCTCCCTCGGGTGGGTTTCAAAATGGTGGCGAGCGGTTTAATACATGTATATTCATCCTTCCTGGTGGAGCGGATTTCTTGCAGTATTCCCTCTAAGATTTGCGGCAGTTGGGATATCTTTTCTACTACCTCTTTACAGGAGCAGATTGTAAAGTAATTGGAGTGATTTACTTGCGCCCTTGTTATAAGTGCGTTTAATTTTTCCAACTTACTGTCGATCCCGGAGACAAATACTGCCTGGGTGTTTAGCAGGTCAACTTGAATGTCCATTTTATTTGAATGAAATTGCAGCGCCATGACCGTTGCTTGCATTGAATTTAGGATTGCGGCCCACATTTCTTCTGATCTGACTGCCCCTGGGGCTCGGGATTTTGAGTCGGGCTCTTGATTATCACTTGGTAGTACTTTGTTTAATGTTGTTTTATGGGGGGCTTTCTGTGCGGCTGTCACTGTTTCTGCTTTTGCTGGTCCGTTTATGGATACCTGTTCTATATCCCAGAGGTCCTGTTCTTCTTTTTCACCGTTGTACGTTGGGAATGAGTGAAGTTTTGGACTTTGACAGAATGGGCCATCTTCCTGAGATTCTTGTTCTAAATGTTCTGCGATTGCTACCAGTTCTGAGTCCAGGATGGGTAGTTTTGCTGGGCTAGATGTCCATTGGTACTTAGTGGCGTCTAGGGGGTTATTACAGAGTTTTGTCTTGCCTAGGATTGAAGACGAAAGCTGGTGTAGGAGTTGGTGGTACCACATTGTCCTGGACTATACATGATGCGTATAGTTTCGTGGGGTGATTTTTCCTGATCACTACTGTTGGCGATAGGGGGAGGCGAGGGGGTGAATTCATTCTGAGTTTCTTTTCGCTGCTTCCTTGCTGTTGCCAGTCTTGGCATGGTGAGGTTATTTCCCCAAGACTTGTTTGGGATGGACCCAGGGAGTCGATCCTTTTTCTGGTGGTGTTGGTGCCAGTAGTAGTGAAGTAGTCAGTTATCTTGTGATGTTTGTGAGAGACTACGGACTCTGGAGCCCCCTCCTGCGGGGTTGCTACCTTCCAAAAGCCGGGTTCTCTCCAGATCGTTTCTTCCATGCTGGAATTTTGTTCGCCTCACCCGAGTGTGCCCTTTGTTAGGTTTTGCCTCCTGCATGGGAGGGGGAGATCCTGTTCGCTGCTTGCTCTCCTTTTTGGGGTTGCTTCATCCAGAGCCAGGTCTCCTTTCCTTTTTCTCTTTCCTTGTTTTGCTGGACGGTTTGTAATACTGCCTCGTGCTTTGCCTGATCTCATGGACGGTAGGTTTTGCTGCCTTTAGAGCGGGGTGATTTTGAGCAGGCTGTTGGGGTGAGGGAAAGGGCCTTGTTGAGGTTTTTTTTTTTTTTGCCCTTTTGTTGTTTAGAGGCAGTTAATGGTGCCGTCCTTCAAAAAGAAACTTTAATGGCCGTTTTCAATTCTGACTGTGTGATCACCACCGGGGGGTTAGGAGCTTTTGAGGGCCTGGGTCCTGGGGAGGTGCAGAGAGTACAGAGTTGCTGGACCGTGCCAGTCCTTGGTGGACCGTGGTGGTGGTGGTGGTCCCTTCCGCTCCGCTCCTGGGCCCTGCTACCCTGGGGAAGGTGCCAGGTGCGGGGGCGTGCGGGGGGAGCAGGGCAAAGCGGGGATGGGGTGAGGCAACGAGCTGCCTGGTGGGAGTACCGGGGGTGTGTCAGGGTGAGGAGTGCTGCACGCCCTGGTGGGGAACCGGTGCCAGGCCCTGGTACGGCTACCCCCCTCCCTGTTGCCCTCCTGGACCCCCCTTAGCCCCTTTCTGGCCTCTGTTGCTCACCGCACACATGCCTCCTTCTCGGGTCACGTCGCGGGCAGCACCTGAGCAGAGGGCCGGTACCTGGTGGCCCGAAGCCTGGCGTCGTCCTCGGAGGGGCCCTCCTCTCTTGCCACCAGAAATTTGTGGCCCCTAGCCCCTATCCCCTAAGCCCCACCGCAAGCCGCACCCGCGATCGGGCCGCTTCCGCGGGGGTCCGCAGAGGGGGGAGGGTGGAAGGGGGGGCAGGAGCGCTGGGCTGCTCCACTCTGTGCTCTGCGCTCTGCGCTCCGGCATGCTGATCCGTGCTGTCAACTGCTGTTGACCCGGAACCGGAAGTCGAGAAAGTGCTGCGATACCTCCGTGAATTGGGATCCTTGGAAACTGAGGGAAAAGTCTTACCTACCCTAATCTACCCTGACTACTCATTACCCACAACTGTCCCTAACTAACCTAACCTAAACGTACTTATCACATGTAACGAAACGTTCTAAACATCAACCCCCCATCCCCCTTATGAGACAGGACACATGGAGGACAACAGATACTAACCTAAACACATACTATACTATGCTAAACAAATATATATTTTTTGTATTTTTTGATATTTAAAAAAAAAAATATTTTTTTTTTTTTTAAACACACAAGAACCCCAACATAGCCCAACACCCACCCACCCACACACATAATAAGTAAAAATAAAAAGATTCAGGACCCCCCACCCACTAACACTAACTAAACTAACAGCCTATACTAACCTAACACTAAGCCCCCTAAGCCCACTAAGTATGAGAACAAGGAAAGAGGAGGGAGGGGAAGGAATCATGTCCATATATCTAAGTCTAGAGGTTGGCCCTCCAGAGGGTCCGCTTGATGGACCGCACACGCCTGTTCATATGGCGAACATCCCGGTTCAGATTACTAATTTTCCTCAACACACGGTCCATCTTACGTTCCATTGCCTGGAAAGCTGCAGGGTCAACTGTTGCAGCTGGGGCAGTCTGGGTACCGGCAGAGGAGGTTTGTGGGTGTGTAGAGCCAATGCTTGTCGGCTGCCCTGCAGGTGCTGCACTGCTGGGGCCTGGAACAACTGTAGACGTTGGGACAACAGTCCCAGATGTGGGTGGTGCCACCTGGGTGGAACTGGTGGTAGTGCTGGTGGTGGCTGTGGTGGGCAAAGTAGGGCCACCCTGTTGGAAAGCCCTCCATGCTCCATAGGCCCGTTCATTGCAATATCTATGGGCCATCCTCCTGAACTCCAACTCTACCAGCAGGATATGTTGGTATCTCATGGCCTGCCTCTGGAACTCACGGACCTGGATGGGTGTCATGTTTGCAGCTGTGAAGACAAAGGCAAACAATTTACATTAGGAACTGCATTGTCTGAAATGGCACAATAAGTAAATCAGACAATACATCTACTATACTTGTAACAGGTCATATCAGCATACAGATCATTGAATGTCCCTGAGGAAGTACATGGCAGGCCAGCCTACGAAGGTCACATCACACATAGCACATCCAAAACCTACAAGATGTGTAACCACTGGCATTAACTTGCCATCAGAGTTCTGCCAGTTGTCAGCTAACAATCATGCTGCACATCCTCCGCCAATGCCTGGGCTACAGATGTCAGTGTACGGAATGAAAAACTAAAAGCCACATGGTCTGCAACTTGTAATTGGACTTGCTAGTATAGTACTCATGTGCCATACCTGAGTGTGTATACTAGGTTCCGACCAAACATTCAATTATTCCCATGTATGTGTAACATACTGGTAGCATCAGTCCTAGGTACCCTATTCACAAACCCATGCCTGTGTTTGGGGGGGGAGTAGAGAAACAACGAACAATTCCAAACAACATGGACACCCAGGAGTGTATAGAAAACTCAACACATGTTTGGCTCTACACACACACCACAGGTAAGGTCTATCAACAATTAGGAGTCAGCAAACCCTTGACCAATCATAGCGCCACACATGTCAGGAAATGCAGAGCTTGGTCCACATCATATACTTCCAGTAAGGCATGACTTACAACAGACACAGAGTTGCAAGAACACCCATGATCATGATTAGCATGCACACCTAGGCCATTGCACTCAAGTTCCACATACTTGTAGCACTACATGTGGAAGTACATGCTGCTAGGAAGTTCTACCTACAGTTTAATAAGTACTTTGGTGAATAGGGAAGTAGAAGTCTGTTGGAAAGCGATTTGCAGTACCAATCTGGGAGAATGTGGGTCTGACAGGCTGACTAAATCTGATATGAGTTCCAGTGCGACTCTTGTTGATACAGGTGTTATCCACGTGACTCACCCAAGTTCTCACTGCGGGGCCTACAGGAATGACCCACAATCCCTAGATAATACAATAGGATAAGCATTGGCCAACTCAAAAATTTTGAGAAACTGAAATCCCACTCATGGAACAAGACAAATGATTGGCCAGCGCATCACACCTTGCTTTGAGTTAAACACACAGGAGTCCATCACATATCACCAGCAAACACAACACATAACAGACATATCAACACTTACTGGAGTGGTCGGGGTCCTCAAATGTAGCCACCTCTCCCACAGTGTAGGGTGCCATTCCACCTGTAAGGCATGGAAGGAAGAAACGTGCTCAGAATCTGTGCACTGACCAACAATTTCAAAGACAAATACAATGTGTAAGCTGACTACAGTAATGAAAGCCATTCAGACATGATGATACTGCATCTGATATATCACGGCCAACATGTACATAGCATGGGTCTCCTGTGACAGTTACACACATATCTGCACACATGCAGTGGCCCTAACTATCATGTGGTGGCAAACATGCTCCTTCATTAGTGAGCAGAAATAATAATGGTGTGTAATCGTCTCATCATGTGCATCCAAGAGAGACATCCAAAGCCTGGTTACTTGAGGACTGCATTACCAGTCAAACAACCTATGTGGCCATGACACATTTATGACACATAGGTACAATGTACAGAGGGCCATGGACTTTTGTAAGCCCTCATGTTGTTACAGTTTCTTCATTTGATGTGGCCCAGCAATGGTGATTTGCACCAAACATAGAGATGTGAACCCATGTGCATACCTTTGGACTGCCATCCCTAATTGGAATGTGGCACAACAAACTCCAAATACTAGTCTAAGATGTTAGCTGAGGGCACCTTACACCTTTTCCCGATGTTTTCAAATCCAGATCTGACATGTATCCAAAAAGATGAAGGACCACAATAATCCCTAACATTCATTGAACTTCCGTGAACGCTTTACTTACACACTCACCAGACTCACATGAGACATATGTCTGGGCCACATTGCTATCATCAATTGACGTGAAGCCAGCACTCATTTTCTGCATCATGTAGTGTTTCTAAAGTCAGTCTAGCTATTGTGTCAACAAACTTAGCCAATATTTTAGTACATCTATACTTCTCTGGCAAATGTGACCGAAGTAGACATGATTGGCTCATATTTTGTTTTGTCTGACACAAAGGCGGCACCAAATTACATAAAGCAAAAGTATACTATAAGTTTGCAGAGCACGTGCTTCCAGACAGCTAGCAATTGTGATCCTTCACATAGTGCATCAATTACCCTGTATGTTTCCGCAGTATTACACACAATCAGCAACTTAGCTGGCAGATATTGTACAAATCATCTGGTGTCACTACAGAGCATTTAATCGTGCACATTTACATGATTTGTACTCACCAACAGGGCGACCAATCACTATTCCCAGGTGGTCCAGCAGATCTGGCTCCTTGGTGATGAGGTCAGCCCAGCGGTGCTTCAGCTGGTGGTCATTCCTCTGGCTCCCATACACGTGCTGCAGGTGATGCAGCACCTTTCCACATCGGATTCTTCACGCATCAGTGTGATACCCCTGTACCACCCTGCCTCGATCATGAGTGGGAGGAAATGGCACACCAGCCATATAAACCCCCCAACTCCTCCTCACCCATCCTGCCAAGACGTGGCCTACCAGACATCTTGGAAATGAAAAGGGGAATAGGAGATAAAGAAGAAGAAAGGAGAAAAGGGGGAAAGTAGGAGTACGAAAAAAAAGAAAAGTAAACTTAACAACTAAAAGAGCCCAACTGTCCCCAAACTAGCACTACCCACAACAGATTCCTACAAACAACAAATACATTAGAATACTGGACAATTGTAAATAAAACACACTCAGACAGTATACAACAACAATATTTATTTCACAAAGTAACAATTAAGATAGCACACAGGACACAAAAGCTCAAAATCACTGGACAACACTCTGAACACAGCCACACAGTCTAGAAGATTCACAGACTGCAAAGTGAAAGTGAAAGTACACCCACTGTACATAATCTGTAAACAGGCTATCCTATTACATCACATCCTGCATAAAATGGCCGCCGTTTTTATCGTTATTGTTGGAAATGAGGTTTCTGGTTGGCTAGGGTATGCACCTCAGCCAGGCAGAACTTACCCACTCTAGTTAGGGCAAGGGAGTTACACATCCAAGATAACCCCTGCTCACCCCCTTGGTAGCTTGGCACAAGCAGTCAGGCTTAACCCAGAGGCAATGTGTAAAGCGTTTGCACAACACACACAACACACGTGACGCAATATCCCCACCACAAAGGAAACACAACACCAGATTATATGTAACTATACTGTATTGTACACAAGGCAATTATCGGACCAAACATCACATATCAGTACTATCCTGCTACCTTAGCAGTTGTCAGAACGTTACACATTAGTTACCCTGCAACCTAGCTGTAGTCACACATTACACACAGGTTACTCAGTATTCTGCAACATAAGCAGTAGTCAGGAAAACACGTTATTACATCACAGCACTTGTCATAAGAATATCATAAAATGCCCATAGTAGGAACATTAGAAAACATATGGCAAGTTAGAAAAACATATTAGCAAGCATGTCCATAAAAGGAACATTTGCATACACATATGTAAAAACATCAAACGCAGGTAGGTAATATATGAATCAAACAAAAGTCTGTAGAAAGAACTTTGGATTGCAACTATATTGGTCCTTTAAACAGTACCTGGTTGGATGAAGGCACCTCCAGTGCCTAGAAGGTGAACAATGGGGCCCCGGCGCTCCTATGCACAAAACAGGGCGCTCCCTTATACTCTGGGGTCAGAGGAGGACGACATGCACCTCCTCTCTTTTATAGACAGGCCCCTCTGGGGACCGTGATTACTGGGGGCCCCCCCAGGGCCTCAACCGGCCCTCACGAGGGGGGCCAAAGCCATCAAAAACAACTTAGGGCAGGAGGGGGGCACCACGCACCCCCTCCAGTTTAATGACAGGCCCCTCCCGGGACCCGTGATCTCTGGGGGGCCCCCCGGGCCTCCACTGGCCCTTCCGCAAAGCTGGGGGTGCACAATAATGCCCGTTTTACCTAACAGCAGAAAAGGAGCGTCCTGCTCCTAACGCAGAGGCCAGGGGGAAGGGGGCACTCCCCGCGCCTTCCCCTGGTCCTGCCGTGAAGCCACAAGAAGATCGGACCCCTCCTGGGGCCCGAGCAAACACTCACCTGCACCCGATGCGGTGCACAAGTGTTCTTCCAGCTTCCCGGGCCGCTGCGGTGGTCTTATTTAAAGGGGCACAATGCAGCAAGGAGCCTACGAGCTCCCAAGGCTCCATAAGCGCGCTGCAATCAGCGCTATGGCAGCCGCAACCACGGAAAAGCACCCCTCGTGTAGAAATGGATGCAGGGGTCAGGGGCCACAGCACCCTGCCGCTGGGGAGCAGAATCTTAAGACAAGGTCCTCAGGTGGAGGGCCCAGCTACAGGCCAGCACAAGGTAAAGGCAGCAAGTGGCAAGTCCTTCACAGTGACCAGGCAGGTCACAGGTCAGCACAGCAGCAGCAGTCCATGGCGGTTCCTGGTGAGTCCTTTCAGCCTTTGGTGTCCAGTTCCAAGATGATTCCAAGAGTCTCCATATTGTGGGGAAAATTCCCAAGTACTTATAGTCAGTTCTTACAGTGTTTTACAATGGTAGGGAGAGGAGGTTCCAGCCAGTTACAACTGGTTCTGGGAGTGCCCCCTCTCTCCTTTCAGCACAGGCTCCAAACATCAGAGGGGGGTTACCAACCCTATTGTTAGAGGCCAGGGCACAGTCTTTACAAATGCAGGTGTGCCCCGCCTCTCCCTTCTCTCAGCCCAGGAAGACTATTCAGTATGCAGATGCACCTCTGTGACACCTCCACCCTCCCTGTGTACAGGCTGTCTGAAAAGTATGCACAAAGCCCCAACTGTCACTCTGCCCAGACGTGGATTGGAGTCAAGTTGCAAAACATCAGAGTCGTAAGCACAGATAAATGTGCACTTTCTAGAAGTGGCATTTCTGTGATAGTAATAAAAAATACACCCACACCAGTAAGCAGCATTTATTATCACCATCACAACCATACCAAACATGCCTACGCTACCCCTCATAAATCAGACAATACCCCTTACACATGAGGCAGGGCATTTCTAATGCAATCCTATGAGAAGGCAGCACTCACAGCAGTGAGACACCAAGTTAGGCTGTTTGTCACTACTAGGACAGGCCATGCAATATAGCACATGTCCTGCCTTTCTACATACATGGCACCCTGCCCATAGGGCTAGCTAGGGCGTACCTTAGGGGTGACTTACATGTAGTAAAAGGGGAGTTCTGGGCCTGGTAAGTAAGTTTAGATGCCAGGTCCCTGTGGCAGAAAACTGCGCACACAGGCCCTGCGCTAGCAGGCCTGAGACAGGTTTTGAAAGTCTACTTCAGTGGGTGGCGCAAGCAGCGCTGCAGGCCCACTAGTAGTATTTAATTTACAGGCCCTGGGTACAGAGATACCACTGTACAAGGGACTTATAGGTAAATTAAATATGCCAATTAGGTATAAGCCAATCATACCAACTTTAGATGGGAGAGCACCTGCACATTAGCACTGGTCAGCAGTGATAAAGTGCTCAGAGTCCTAGAGCTAACAGCGAGAGGTCAGAAAAACCAGGAGGCAAAAAGACTGGGGATGACCCTCCGTATGGCCAAAAGTCCAACAGTTATGCATCATATTTTTTCACGCATACAGATTATGCGTCATATTTTTCGACGCACAGGAGTGAAAATTAGGCAGCATCAAAATAATAGTAAATAGTCTTTATAATTATTTGGATGCGGCCTAATTTTCACTCCTGTGCGTCGAAAAATATGACGCACAATCTGTATTGGTGGGGGAAAAATGACGCATAACGCTAGCAACGTCAAAATTTCAGTGCATGAACTGGTTTTGGGCATTTTTTCAGTTTTTATGTTATGTTACATTTGGGACACAACTGAGATAGGCTGATTGCACCCACTATGGTGTTGATGGTGTATGTTCACATGTGAGACATAATACTGCAGCAGACCATGACCCGCTACTTCCTTAATAGGATTTTGACAGTTGGCTGAAGCACTAGATGGCCATATGTGTGGACTACATATATGAATTGCACAATTTGGGCATGTTTGGTATCAGGAGAGGATAGCAAGGTGACGTACATAAGTACAATACCTCAATGCCTATGGCTCAATGTGTGTGCAGTGGCAACTAATGTAGTTGTTGACCCAGTGTGTGCATCACAAGATGCATTAATGAAAATATGCTTGTATGAATGTGAAGTCAATGTGTCCATACCTTAGATGCAAGTCATTGCGGAAATGAGAGAGGACATGTGTTAGTCATACATGTAGCAACATCGGTTGTGTGCACTTCCAAGATTTTGGGTAACGTAGACACCACAAATGACAAAGCATGCACCAGATAGATGGCAGACGCTTGTTCATGTCAATGGTCCACAATTTTACCATCCTAAGTCCTAGATTTTTGGTAACTGCTTCCTAGGCACTTGTTGGTGAATCCCACAGTGAGTCAGACACATGCATTGACGAAGTGGGTACCATGTAATTGGCCCAGACAGCCAAAGGTGAACCACAAATGTATTATGACGCCACAGTTGAGGTTATATAACTGAGCCACAACCCTCCAGTGGCTGTGGTGGACCAGCATACGAGGCAGCATGTTTTCACATATTTCCAGTGATCAATTGCACAGAGGTGTCTTATTCATGTGTGTGGTCCAATGTTGATCCTGTATATTTTTAGGGGTGTGTGTTGTCACAGTTACGTCCAGGTCTCATTATGAGTCTGTGGCAGCTATTCCTGTATCTACTGAGTTTCCTTCGGAGATCAATGTGAGTAAAGTGGATGAGGACATGAGAACCTACATGGGGATGGTCCCACCCTGTCACTGAAAATGTGTAATGAGAATGTCAACAGGGCATCCTTGGTGTGGTGAGTGAGATCATGTCTCAGGTGTCATGTTCCGGCAGGTGTCATTACAACATTTGTACACAGGTTGGACTCTGAAATTCCCACTGCATCTGGGAACATCATAGCCTCTGTGCTGATTAGTTTCGCAGCTATTCACCACACACAGCCCATCAATATGTTGTGAGCAATGTAATTCAGCGTGTGAACTGACAGTGTCCTAACACGTGTGGACTTTTTATGGACATTATCAGAGGTTGCTGGTTCTGCTGAAGGCCCCGTACCCAATCCCTGCATATGGCCCTGGGACACTGTCACACTTTGTCGTTCATGCATAAATGGACCCAGACAAGGGATGGCAATGATTTTGGTATTCAAAGACAATTTAACAAATATGGTACAATTAAAAGGCAGATGATGCTATACAATGTATTTGGGTATGCATTGATGTAGCACATGACAAAATACCCTCTGAGGAATGAGAGGTTTGGTAAAGCAAGTGTGGTACATATGTTGCCACAGGGAATCTTTAGGGTGACGCACAGACAGATGCCAGTCAGGCTGACAGGATGCAGGGTCAATCAGGATCCAGCAATTTCACAAGTTACATAATCAGTGGTCTGACTAAGACTGTTTGGAGGACGAACTAGACAGTTGACATGTAAAACTGTGTATGTCCTGTGTTTTTGAAGGTGACACATGAACCCAAGGGCTGTGTTACACGGCTTCATTACTAGCAATGCTTAACGGTGTATTTGACAAAATGGCAACTCCTATGCTGTTCCAGGTATCAGTAGGGGCAGTGCATGTTGAAATGGGTGGTGTGCATGGAGGTGATCACAGGTGTGGGCTGCATCAGTTTCTCACAAGTCCTGTAGGTGAGATTTGCATTCTAATGGCCAACACAAGCTTTCACACAGGAAACAATCTACAGGTGCTAACAGGGCTTAGAAACTACAAGCCAGTGTATTAATTGACCTGACATCCATGCAGTCAGATGTACTATGACAATAGTATACCAAAGGAAAGGGTGGCACACTGGATTACTATTGTTAGTCTGTTTGTGTAGAGGAGGGAATATCGGGGTACACATATTACTATTCCAGGGACATCTTCAGACAGGTGGGTTGTGACCAGGTGCATGGGTGTGTCAGGAGTTAGGAAATGGGCTGACATGTACATGGAATGTCATGTCTGCAATGCTTGTCATATGTGTGGCACTTGTGCTGTGTATGTTCTGATTCTAGGGAACTCTAGTCACAGATAGTCCTTGCAAACATTGGATGCAGTTGGACTTACTGCTGTCAAGGGTCTGGTCATACATTCCTGTTACTGATGCAAAAGCACATCAACTGCCTCATGTATGAGGCTCGTTTTCCCCTTATTGAGTGATGGTGTCTTAGTTGTGTGCCATATGCTGCGATGAACCATGTTTCCAACATGTATGTGTGAAATAGGTGTGGTCCTCTGTTATTGGCCTTCAAAGGTGAAATGTGCAGGATCTATGTCATTTACAGTGTGTGTGTGTGACCGTTGTATGATACGCATCACAATTGTTCTGGGATTTTTATGTGTCCTGATCGGTATTTCAGCAATGCTCCATGAGGCAACACTCTTATTCTGATAGTTAGAGATAAAGGTGAGCTAAAATGATTAGCCAGACCATGATATGGTGATTATTATTGGTGTTTATTTACATTAGTTCATAAAGTGGTGATGGTGATTATATTTAAAAGAAATTGTTCACAATATGTTGGCTCCTACGCAATACAGCGGCCGTGTTTTGTTGTTTCCCCTCATGTTGCAGGTCACCATCCTCCTCTTCCTCCTCTTCAGGCATGTGTGGCTCTGGTTCCAGGAGGGGAATGTTCCTTCTTATGCAAATGTTGTGCAGGATGGCACATGTTAGAATGATCTTACAGACCATTTCAGGGGAATACAGGAGGCTACCACCAGTGATGTCGAGGCACCTGAATCTCAACTTGAGGATGCCGAAGGTCCTCTCGACTATGGTACGTGTCCTCCTATGTGTGTCATTGTAGGCACGCTCTGCTGCAGTACTTGGGTTGCCAATAGGTATCATTATCCATGGCTGGATCCCATACCCCTGATCAGCTGAAAGAGAAAATGAATGGGCTCATGTTGATGTAGCTTGCCCATTGATATCAGCTTGCATGGCAGTAGTTGTCTTGTGTTGTCTGTGACTCTTTTGTGTTATTTTTTTCCTTCCTAGGCTTGTAGGATGTACCATCTTCACTGTGTTGTTTCCTTGGCTGAACGAGTGTTTGGCTGCTGACCGGTTGTCAGCAGTATGTTTTAGGATTTGCAGTACAGTGCGCCCTCCCTAGCATTGTGACTTATGATACAGGTGTCCCTGTGTCTTCACTGGGGGTGAGATGATAGTTCCATACACAGGTTGAAATTGACAGTGTTGTTAACACGTTCATATCAATGTATCCTGGACATCCCATGCCTTTAGACTTATGCAATGGATTAATGTACACATAATTGAGACGCTTACAATTTTCAAGGTGACATTTAGGCAATCCACTCCAAACGTTGTGATCATTGACGTCTTAACATTAGGCTGTACAGTAATTTCAGATGTGTGACAGGTTCAATGGTGACCTATGAAACATGGCTAGCGATGTCACAACCTCAGTATGTTCCTGTCGAAATGTTGCTGTTGTGGTGTATGTGTTTTGTGTCCTTGAGGGTTGCTGTGCAGTGTGTATATAAGTAGGTTTTTGTACTTACCAACAAGTAGCCCATTGCCATACCGTCCATCCTGGAAGTGTTGATTGATGGTGCTGTGACGTAAGATGAATGAGTCATGGACACTCCCAGGATATTTTGCCATGATGTTGGTGATCAATCCTTGGTGATCGACAATGGCCTGCACATTGATGGAATGTGTGTGCTTCCTGCTGCGGTATAGGTGTTCAGTTGCAGCAGGTGGCACAAGGCGTACATGTGTGCAGTTGATTGCACCAAGGACGTGCAGGAAGCCACTAATGAGGTAGAACCCCTGTTTTGTTTCCTGCTGCTTCTGCAGTGTGTTAGGGTAGCAGATGTGGCAGGGTGTGAGTCCAATGATGGCATCCAGTACTTTGGGCAAAAGGCACAGAATGATGGCTGTAATATTCCGGCAACCAGGGCACCAGTTGTTTGAATAGAGCCACTTGCCAGCATGTGAAGTACGGCAAGCAGCTTGGTTTCTGTTGGGATGGTGCGGGGTGTCAGCAAGGTGGGTGCCAACTGTGGCTCAATGTTTCGCAGCAGCTGCTGAATGGCCTGCCAGTTCAACCTGTACCTCTGGATGATGTCATGTTCCCTGAGGCCATGAAGGGTTGTTCTGGGGCAGAATATTCTCTCCTGCCTTCTGCGCTGCCTTTGGGGTCCCTGCTGGTTTTGTGGTAGCTGCTGTTGTTGTTGCTGGGCTCTGCGTCTGCTTGCACGGTGGATGAGAAGCACCTCCATGTCTCCCTTTTGCTGGTATACTGCTCTGCTGTTGCTTCTGTGTGTTCTGATTAAATACAGGTGTGTTTGCCCCATTTTAAAGCCTGCCCTGAGCCAGGCGTTAAATTTTGACGCAAATCGGGCTGTGCGTCATTTTACGGCTCCGCATCCCGGCATAAATACGACGCACGGCCGTTTAAGTAATTTTTTGGACGGGAACACCTACCTTGTATATGATTAACGCAAGGCGGGTTGCCGCATCCCAAAAATCACGCACACGGCAGAATTTTTACGTCCGCGGGCCGGCGTCAAAGTTTAAATACGGGGCAGGGTTTGCGCTGACTGTGCGTCAAACTTTTTGACACACATTCGGCGCAGACGGAGTATAAATATGCCCCTAAGTTACTTATAACTCCCAAATAAATAGGTAGTCCCAGGGTCTGTTAGTTAAATGCTACTAGTTGATCCTCAGGACTTATTGTGCCATCCACTAAGTAGCCCATTAAAACAAGCCACAGGCCTGCCATTGCAGCCTGTGTGCAGTTCGAAACTGCCAATTTGACATGGGAAGATAAACCTCTTGCTAAGACCACACTCTGGGGGTTATTACAACTTTGGAAGTGGTGTTAATCCGTCCCCAAAGTGACGGTAAAGTGACAGATATACCACCAGCCGTATTACGAGTTCATTATAACCGATGGAACTCGTAATACAGCTGGTGGTATATCCGTCACTTTACCGTCACTTTTGGGACGGATTAACAACTCCTCCAAAGTTGTAATAACCCTCTTAATTTTTAATATATATAGGCCACATCTAAGGTAGGACCTACACAGCCCATAGGGCAGGATGCACTCATTTAAACATGGAAAAATGGGCTTACACCCAATTGGCATATTTAAGTTACCTATAGGTACTCCCAGGGTCTGTAAATTAAATGCTGCAAGTTGATCCTCAGCACTTATTGTTCATTCACCTAAAGTAGCCCATTAAAACAAGTCACAGGCCACCATTGCAGCCTGTGTGTAGTACAAAACTTCCAATTTGAACTGGGAAGATAAACCTCTTGCAAGGACTTCACTCTATTTTGAATATATATAGGCCACGTCTAAGGTAGGACCAAAACAGCCCATAGGGCATGATGCATTGCATTAAAAAAATTGGACATGTACTTTTAGAAATGTTTATGTCCCGGTAGTGAAAAACTCCCAAATATGATTTTCACTACTGTGAGATCTGCCTCTCCCACAGGATAACATTAAGGTACGTTATTAAATTTAATAAGTATAAAGTTTGATTGGGAACAGGTAGGAATATCAAATTATAGATTTTTGACTTCCAAACAAATGACATTGGGCCTGATTTAGAGTTTTGCGGACAGGTTACTCTGTCACAAACATGACGGATATCCCATCCACCATATTATGATTATTATAGGATAAAATGGAATAGTAATACGGCGGGCAGGATACCTGTCATATTTGTGAAGGAGTAAATTGATTTGTCAAACTGTAAATCAGTCCTTAAGTCTGAACGTAGAAGTCTTCACAACAACTTCATCCACCGGCTCCCCAACAACAATCCCTCCTCCTTGAACACTGCCAGCTGTCTTCCCCTACTGAACATTACCTTCTCAGATGTCTTTCTTCTAAATTTCTTCTAAGTCGAAGATAAGCTGAGATCATACCCAGTCTACTTTGTGTATCGGAAGCATGCTCCATCACATTCGGCCTTATCTTTCGACTGTCTATCTGCCTGGACCCACCCAACTAGATGCCTGCGGTTAGTGCGTTGATCATTTAGGTGCTAATTTTTACCCAAAACTAAAAGTTCGTACCTATGGTTTTACTTATTGGAGTTGTTGTTCTGGTGTTGTTTAATTTATTCTAAATTTCTCTTGTTTTCTAAAATTGATGTGAGGCTTTTCCTTGTGTTGTGCTTTCACTTTATTACTGTTGAGTGCTACATAAAATCTTAACACACTCCCTCTAAGTTAAGCCTGACTGCCAAGCTACCAGAGAGTATGCACAGTTTAATTAAGTGACTTTTTGTGGTTCACCCTGGCAGGGATTGTGGTGGTTGCTTGACAAGTGTTTCCACCCCCTCAGCCAGTAATACAATTTTCTACATAAGTCAACTCTAACAATGGTCTTGACTGAATATTTTTAGGTACCTTTGTGGGCAATGCAGTATGTGTTATCAAATAGCACCACAAATTAGAGCTCCACAAGTGTGTTCCAACTCTAACAGTAGATGCACCCCATGCACCAGCACTTCCACTTTTTAGCAGAAGAACCACCATGATGTCTTATCTTACACCAATCATACTCCATACATTCTGTTCCACAATGAAGAACATAATGCAATAACAAAACATTTAATACCTAGACTCAGGATCCAGATTTTGCACAAACAAATACATTTGTGAGGACTGACATGACAACTGAAACAACGTTCTGCTTGAAACACTTGACAGGTAACACAATTACCATGAATATATCAATCAATCATATTTACTTTATTTTAACTTATAAAAATAATAAAACTAGTACATACATAAATATATTAAAAACATTGTTACATGCAAATCAATTCTTAGTACTAGAAGAAACATTATTAAAAAAATCATAAAAACACATGGTTTAAAATTACAGAAGTGAGATCTCTAAAGTGAAAATACAACAATTGGAGGAAGTACATGTATTAAAGGCAAAAATTCCCAATTTGATCCTTCAACCCTCTGTTGCGAGCTTGCCTGATCTAATTCTCTGTGCCCGGAGTAGAAACCTGAAGGTGTCAAAAATAGTTTGCTCCTTTGTACCACATCTAAGGAGCCTATGAGCTTCCCAGTAATGTATTATGCCCATTTGTTTATAAATTGGAACAATCCACCTTCTTCGAGGAAGAACATTATCTGGACAAGAAAAATAAAAAAAGTTCTTCTGTCTCTGGGAACATAAGGCAAAAAGAGCAACTGGTAGATGGCATGGGGCTCGTATTCCATTTGCCTTTGAAAGATCTGAGTGATAAATTACCAATTCTGAATTTAATAGACTTTTGTGTTACAGGGGCCTGATCCTGTCCAAATGGGGCTCAAAACATGGAAAAACATTTATGCTGGAGGAATTTATCAGTGATGATCCCATCTTTTTGGTCATTCCATGTTCTAAATATGAATTCCCAGAAATCTTTCTTCACCTTGTTAACTATATCTTTGCCAATTGAAACTGGGGTTTGCCATACTTCCTCCATTTTAATGGCAGCACAAAGATATTTTAGCTTCTTGAGCCATGGAGTGCATACACTTTTATCTGTCTTAGTAAGTTTGACTATGGCACCCCAGTAGGGGACAAATTCCAGTTTTGTCCAGAATTGTATCCAATACATCAGAGTCTGCAAAAGGGCTGCAGAGGCAACCTTGCTTAATGCTAAATCAAAGTGTATAGATGTCAAAGGTGTACTCGAGAGGAAACTAAGTAGTGACCTGATTAACTTAATTTCATTTTGAACTAAAGAGGACACATAGGCACAGTCCCATACCTCTTCTCCATAGGTAGCTGGGGAGACCATTCTACTAGAAGTGGCCTTCCATTTCCTGATTATAAATGCTGCTCCATGATGTAATATGGCTCAGCTTTTTTCTGCCTGGGGAGCCAATACAAATTGTTGGGTAATCTAACGTCCAAATAGTCAACATTTTTCACTTGTTCCAAGGGCACCCCTCTACCATCCTGCCACTAAAGGAATGGTGGGGATTCAGTTCCATGAATTTTGATTTATCTCAAGGCCCCTAGATGTACAAAACGGTCCAGGAGAGACTAGAGACCTAACAGGGTTACTGAGAAATGAGCTACCCATAATTCTGGCTGTACATCCACATCAGGGTGAATATCTATTGTGCGGCTCCCATTGGCTATTATTTTCTGAAATACATTCATGTTCTTATTTTGAAATGATTCTGTAAGGTCATCCCACTGCGCTGCCTCCCATCTGATTCTAAACTTGACAATGATTGTCCTGTATCCTCTTCTTGTATCAATTATCTCCCTGGGGTTTCCTTTGTGGACTGCTTCTAATACAACCCCTTTGGCAGATCTACATTCGCCAGCATACCACCCAGGGTGATTGCCCAGCAGTTGATCCCTTCTTAGTGAAATAATGTTTTAGTTGGTCCATCATTTCCCAGTGAAAACTTTACAAAGTTGATCAGTCTTTTATCAGTTAGCTCATATGGGCCCAGAATTTCCACAAATGACTGGTAGATTTGGGACAGTGTTATGGCATTTTGTGAGATCAAAGCCCATTTAACATTCCTTCTGTTGCTTGTAATAGTGACCATGCTTGAAGGAATAATACTCATAGAGTGTGTGTTTATAAAGGGTCCACCTTGAATTTTGTCACTATCCATTCTAGGGTCCACCTCCATGTCAACCGCATAAGGCCAAAGTTTGGTACCTACAAAGATACAATCAATGTTGCTTGCATACGCAACTCTTTTAAAGGTGAGGCTGGGGAGAAAATCAGTGGCAGAGAAACCCTTCAGTGCCCACTGCCCATGTGTAACTATCATGTCAACGATCTGGCCAGCAACCTTTGTTTTCCTGTGCCTTGAATTGGCAACGGCGGAGGGCACCCCCCCAGAATTCCCACCCCTTATCAGTTGAGTCTACGAGTAGAGTACCCGCCCCAACTGGTGTGTTACAATCACCTGCAATTACTTTGGGCCAATTATGATGCAGCTGAACAAACATATCAGAAAGTCTGCCTATAGTAACTGACTGAGAATTAACAGGGAGAGAGCGTATATAGATGTTTATAATAGCAATGTGCCTAAACTCACATGAACTACCTGTGGAAATAAATGTGCCAAGTATGTCTTAACAATCAGTTAAAATACACTTAATTTTGGGAAATATCTTCCATTTTTAACTAGATGAGCATGCCACCCAGAGGCTGTTCCTGCCGTTGATGGTACTGTAATTTTTTTAATTGAGGTATACGCTGCTTAAAATATGTCTCTGTTGCCGCCATCCTGAAGTAACACAATATGATGTTGATCTATAAAAGAGCCCCATTCAGGGTCAGTTAGTTTAGCTTTTATCCCTGCTACATTCCAGGATAGTAGTCTTATAATATCAATTGAGCAGGACTTCAGCCCTTGGGTGTGAATAGGTAAATAATAAAACTGTCTCACTTCTGCCTCTGGAAATAGCGATACAGATGAGGATAGTTATACCTTTCCCCTTTTGACATAGGCTGCATACGTAGAAACAGTTGAGAATCTTTTAACTGCTGAAAAGTATTTTTGTTGTAAAGATGGTATATTACCCTCGCTCTGGTTATTGTGTAGTCAGTCTACTTCTGTAACATTTGTTGAGAGAGCAGGCAGTTCTGGGGCTGTCTGTGAATGGGGAAGGGGCGTAGAACTATTGATATTGATGATATCAGATGTAAACCTCGGAGGGTTTATCTTCAGCCTTCTACTCGTCCCCATATTGGGTCTAAACCTATGTTTCAATGCAATAAGTCCATTAACAAGCTCATGGTTTATAATCCATAGGCCAATATGATCAAAAGTTGAATGTTTATAAGTAAAGCCAGAAGCATCTAGTATATCCTCCCTAATGATTGATCTACGGCTTCCAACTGTTCGGAACCCATGAATGTTTTTGTTAATCAAAGACTCGTGATTTCCTGGTACCTACTGCAAGTTTCGAGATATTGATCATGAATATGTTGTATTGCTTCGTGCTATCCCCTGATGGCTTAGGCTTTAACTCTTCAGACTTGGACATAGACATATTTGAACTACTATGGACAATCAGTAGATGTCAATGGAAAGTTCAGCTTGCACCCTACAGATGCCCTTTAGTTATGGTCCATGTCTGAAGGGGGCAAAAGAGGATCCCTGTCTGATTAACTGCTAACTTGTGATTTAAAATGTTGTGCTTTGTGCTGTTGGACATGTTGTTGACCCACCAAATGCAATGATTCTCAGGTGTTTGTTTGGACTAAGAGCATGTGAGATCACCCTTCTTCTTAGCTTGGTGGAAGTTGAGGCTTAAGTTCAGTAGCAAAGTAGTCAAGCTTTCCATTTTCTTGTTAAAGGTTTTGGACAGCCTACGACCACAATCTCTTAAGCTTAGTATCTCATCTTTTAAGGAGTTAAACTGTAACTTCATGTTGTCACTAATTGGAGCAGGGATGCAGTTAGAAGAACGAGGCAGCTGTATATAACCAAGTGTAATTTCATCAATAGTCCCCAGGATGTCAAACCTATTGTGGCATTCTACACCCACAATAGGTGCAATAATACCTGTACGCTTTGTCTGCTCAGATGGATAGCAATGCTGACTGGCCACAAGGGATACAAATGTTACGGCATGGACATCAGCACTAATGTGACTGGTGTTTCTAGTTGTAGCCGGCCTGTTGAAAAAAGACTTAATAGCCCACTTGCTAGTTTTCCCTACTTTTTTCACCTTATCCTTTGTAGTTAAGAGGTCCCCAACCTCTTCGATCAATACATTTATCTCATCAAGGGGACAATTATCGGCTGAATGACTTGGTAGCTTCTTTGCCTTCCCCAACTCTGGTAATTTGTTATTAGCCTTGCATTTGATCATGATGGCAAAATTAGGATGCTAAGGTATCCCTGTAGGCCCTCAATTAATATGTATCACTTCTCTAAAGGGATGTACCAAAAGCAGGGGATTGTAGCGGTTTCAAAAATTCTCCCATCCTAACAGTGTTAAATCCAATAACAAACAGAATATTTTAACAGGTGAAATATGTAGCAATAAACCCAGTCTGAGCACATTTAGCTGTAAAAAAAAAAGTTAAGTGCCAGACAGAAAAACATTTAGCTTGATACATATATTAAGATTAAAGGGCTTTATCAAAAGATGGTCGATTATACAGAGAGTATTTAGTGAATCCTACAAGGTCAAGTGGAGTCAGTAATACCAGTTAATAAATAAACAGTACCTTAAGAGGAACAGGAAAAACAAGGAACCAAGAAGGGTTGCCTTAGGTAGCATTAGATAGCGCCCAACTGGTGCACTGGCAGCAAGTCCCACCTCTTGGCAGCTAGGAATTCTGGGGGCTGAAGTCTTGGGAATAACTGTCAGCAACAACAATAAATGTCCTCCACCGTGGGATATAGAAGGCCTTAAGTAGCACCCAGCTGGCACACTGATAGCAAACCCCCACTCCCTGGCAACTAGAAGTTCTGGGGCTGGAATCCTTGCCCCAACAGTCAACATCAACTGTGCGCAGTCCCTCCTTTTAATTCCAAGCATGCATGTGCCCCCTACAGACAGCTCAAAAGAGGTGCAGTTAAATGCAGTAGTAGAAGATAGACATGAATGGTATTAAGTACTCTTGCCACATATAACAAGGAGTGTCCAGCCATGAAACAAAGGGGTTTAGGGGCACCGACCCTGGCTCTTCCGGGCACTGACAGGCACAGGACAGGCCCACCCTTGGTTCACACTCATTGCGGTGTGGGGAAATCAGATGCAGCCCCTTCTCTTCCTGGCCAAGTGTTGTGGGAAGCAAGTCCCAAAGGCCACAGTCTCCCCGATTACCCCACGTCCCAGGAGGTAGTAGAGCGCTTTTGAAGTCCATGGCAAAGGAAAATCAGATGCAGCCCCTCCTCTTCGGGGGAAAGTGTTGTGGGACAACGAGTCCCAAAGGTGTGTCTCCCTGAATGTCCCCATGAATCTGTAATGTGGCAGTGTTAGGGAATTATTTAAAACAGCAATCTACGGAGGCTGGTTAAATTGTAATTAAAGGATATGTAAATATCAGAGTACCTGTGTGGTGTGATGCATTGATCCTCCAATCAATATTTGTGTATTTGACTTTTAGCTGTAGGAGGAACTATCAACAGTGTCTTGCTGTGGATCAGAGGTTAGAGTTCATGATACTGAAGACGTTGCAGTTAAGGAAAATATTTTGTTAACACTGTGAACATCGGTGCACCAGTGAATTCAACTGGGTGACTGCTATACAGGTTTGAAAGTTACCTGCAGGCCATATGGTTGCATGAGACAGGGCAGACTGACCCTTTCAACAATTGGAGGTCACTTATATTATTGTTTGTTTCAGCAATGGTATTATTTAAAGTGTTAGGAGGTGTGTCAGTTGATGAAGTGCTTTGTATAAATGGTCAATAACCAGAATATAAATAAATATACAGGACATAGAAGAGAAACAAAGTACTTTATCTCATTACTTGAAATTAAAAGACGCTCTTCCGCCCTTATGGAGGAGCCGCCCCTGTACTTTGCATCAAGTAGGCATTATATGGGTGGAGCATGGGCATTCCCATGTATTCACCCTTGCATTTTGATGCAAACCCAAGTTTACAAAGGCTTGTACACTTGGGTTTGTGTCACAATGGTGCACCCTCCTGACGAAAGCATAACAAGGAGAAATATCTTTATTTTTCCTTGTTACTTCCTCTTTCATTATGGCTGCATTCTGCAGCAGACATAGGAAGAGGAATATGCCTCTTAGCTTTATTTTTGTGCAGTAAGGTATTTCTTACTGCACAAAAACAATCCTACCCATAATGAGACACCCTTGCACTGTGGTGCAAGCTTGCTTACATTGCCGCTAGGCAGAACACAGTATGCAAGCAGAGTAGCCCCTCAGTCCTCAAGAAGCCCACAGTCACCCAGAATCAACTGAGCATCTTCTGACTCATCTACCTGCTCGCCTATGCAGCCAAAGTGATTGAGAAGGCCACCAACAAATAACTCACAATCCACCTCCAATTTCACCATCTTCTAGACAACTCTCAGGCCCTCATTATGATCTCGTTGGTAAAGACCGCCGACATCAGCGCTGGCTGTCAACAGAAGACCGCCAGTGTGCTGGCCCCCCGCCGGCCGTATAATGTTTTCCCTGCTGGGCCTTAACATGGATGGTGGCTCCAAATGGAGACGCCGCCAATGTTGGTGTGCGGTGGGTGCAGCAGCACCTGTCGCGCAAATTGGGCAGTGACCTGCGTGGCGGGGCACTGCACGGGGGCCCCGGAACACCCCTTCCGCCAGCCGGAAAGGCTGGGGGAAACAGGGTACATTATCTGGAGGGCAGCGCTGCTGGTAGCGCTGCCCTGTCGGATAATGTAATCCGCCATCGTCAGGCTGCCTGTCGTTGGCAGCCTGGCTGTGGCGGAGGACCGCCTGTGGCGGTCTTCCCTTGTTATTTATATAGCAGTCGAGACCGCCATGCCGGTGGCAGCAATTTCCGGCGCTACCAGCGGGGCGGTCACGACCGCCATGTACATAATGCGGGCCTCAGTCAGGATTCAGAAGGAGCCAGGGGTGGGCGGTGAACTCTGCTCCGCTGGTGGAGTTCACAGAGTTTTTGGAGCCCCACGCTCCAAGTGGACCACAGGGTTAGGCAAAAAAAACATAGCCAGCCAGTGGCAGAGCGGAGTTCACCAGCGCACCGCTAACACACCCTTAGCTTTGATTGGGCTGGTTTTCGGGCCGTTCCCTGCTCTACCGGAACAAGATGGAAACATTAGCATCTTTTTTTCAAGGACACTTATAGCTCACTCTTTGGACACAAGCATGCTGACCACTTCCATTCCTCTCCACTTTAGTCCTCCTGGTGTGCTTACTCGTATTGCTCTTCTGAGTTGTTCATGTGTGCCCCACCAACCGGCCTTTTGTGCTTGCCTCTTTGCACTATTACAGATGGTGTGCAGGTCAGGTGAATGAATGCAGTATACTGAAGCTGTCTCCTTTGTGACAACAGGGAGTTGGATGGTGTGCTCTACTGCCATTGGGGTGACAAGCTGGCACTGTGTCACCTAGACACAACTTTTCAATTCCATGCCTGCATGTTGTTTCTTCTGTATATTACTATTAGCCATGTGCACTTGAGGCTCAGAAGGGAGAGGAGCAGCAGCTCTGGTCTAAGCAACCGAGGATAAAGTGGAAGGGGTCTGGGTGAATGTGCTTCCTCTGGAGTGCCTCTGATGTCTGAGAAGCAAATTAAATTCCAAAGTAGCTCTTCTGAATGACTGCTGCAGCAATTACTTACAGATATACCTGTCTTCACACTGGCCTGAGGGAGAAGAGCGCTCAATCCTTCTGGTGAATGTGAGCCAGACGAGCTTCGCTGTGTGGCCTGCTGTGAGTTCCTTGACTTTTAATGGGGGGGCAAAAGGTGGGCCTATGGGCTGGATGTTAATGTACTTTGTAGGGCCCCAAGTTTTCGTTCATTATGCCATTGGTGAGGGATAGCGTGATATGGAGGCAGGTGGCCACCTTTGTTATGCAAACTATTGGTGTATGAAAGAGAGAATGTTCCAGGCTTTCAGCGCCTTGCTTCATGCTAGCAGGCCTGCATGTTTTATATATATGCAGTGTTCCTTGGCTACTTTAGCTTAGCATGATATCCACACACTGCACAACATTGCAGAGGGGTCATGCCGGGGCCGCCTCTGAACCAGTAAGGAAAGGCTATTAAATGTTCTTAGCTGGCGTTTTCATCTCACGTCTGTCGACTGGAAAATGAGTTGTGCATCATGTTAACGATCCCTTTAGAAGTGCACTGAGGTGCTTGAGATTATTCTAATGGCACGTCACATAACAGGATGTCTTGTGCCACAGTCACTGCTGACTGCTCTTCAGGATCTCCAGTGTACATCCACACACATAAGGAGTGCTTGAGCTGCAGACAGATCGATACCTGCTGCGACTGCAATAACAGTGCTGCTCAGTTTTTACAGCCTGCTTTGTTCAAGGTCTTTGTGCATCTGGCCCAGGATTAGACTCGAAACCAAAATCAGTCACAGCAAAAATGTTCAAATCACCCTACACTAAAAGAACCTGTGATTACACTGGGGCTCTGGGGAAATGCTTCTCTCCTGGCACCACGTCCTGCTCTGAAATCATGTTCCTAGCTTGAGCAGTGTCAAAGTGGCCAGCCCAGTGCTTTATGTAAGCTTAGGAAACATATGACGGGCCCTTCGCCAAAGTTTACAAGAGAGCTTTTAATTTTTGCACTACAACACTGTCTGGCAGTGATTCTTTACAGTACAGCTGTAAGGAATCTGGTTGTGAGAAATTAATGAATGCAAAAGAGAACACTACCTATTGAAGGTAACAGAGCTGTTCAATAAAAATAACCCATGGCCTAGCCCTGATTAGCAGCTCAGTTAGAGCCATCATCTCGCTTCAAAATGCCTATGGAGAAATGAGTGGCTGATATTTTCTGAGCTTGCTAAATGCATGCCTCCTTTCCAACAGCCTCCTTTCCTGCACAGTGTTTGGTAGTGGTGAGAAATAATCCTGCTGGAATGGGGAGTCACTCCAAGGGGCTGACCCGGCAGAGCCGTGTGTGTGTAACACATAATGAAAGGCTGCACCTGCTGTCTTTGAGGTGGCGTTGAAGATTACATCACAGAGGAGCAGGCAGGGATGTGTTGCCTCACTTTAAGTGACAGAAGCTAATAATCAGTTGGACCGGGTGGCATTCCGCTGCACGTGGAACTCTGCCTAATTTCACAGTTTTTAGATAACTCCACAGAAGTGCACACAGTAGAACTCTGCGAGCCCTGTCCACCCCTAGAAAGAACCACAGTACTGAAACAACACTCATTGCAGCCACCATTGACATTCAAATTATGCTGGACTGAGGAGAAACAGCAGCCCTCATCCTGCTCGACCTCACTGTGGCCTTCGATAATATGTCCCATAACACCCTCATCAGAAAACTCCACAAGACTGGCATACAAGGATCCATTCTCAAATAGATATTTTTCTCCCTCACAGGAAGAACACAAAAAGTCAGGCTACCAGAATTCTCATCGGAGACCAAGATACTGAAATGTCCAGTCCCACAGGTAACGTTCCTCAGCCCCACCCTTTTCAATATATAAATTACACAGCGAACCGGCAAACATTTAAGCAGTGGTAACCACGGTCAGTTTCTATTTTGATATTGTGACGCCTTTTATTTTGTTTTTAACTTTGAAAATCGCATTTTACTTATCACAATGCCCGTGTTTAGTGGCCACTGACAGGCATACCTTTTAAATGACTCAGCTGACGTTAGGTTAGTGGCTTCCCTCCTCCTTGCTGCCTTTTGGGAAGGCCATTTTTATTTCCCTTCTGGTGCCATTAGAGAGACGCCATTTTGGGAGACGCTCTAGTTGTTCTTCCATGCCTAATTAGTTCCTTATTAAAACACTGATGAGTATGGCATACAGCGGATGCATGGAGCAGGCGCGCTGCTGGCGTGCCGCTGGCATGCCTAAGGTAAGCCCATCTGCACCTGTCCGCACCTGAACGGGCCCAGGGTCAAGAAAGTCTACCCCAACTAACTTAGGTAAATTGACTTAGTCCTCAAAGGAATTGCTAGGCATTAGGAGTCATTTCAATCATCTTAGCAAAGTTTGTCAGCACTCTGTTCAGTCAATTGTCGTTCTTTTCCCGCACACAAATTAGATAGCTATTCACTACTGAGCGAACGTGCCTCAGAAGCTCTTTTTTTCACTGAAACTTGGCTTTCTGAGGGATCCTCACCAGATGTGGTTTTGCCTTTACCCCAAGATTGTCTAATACATCGCCTGGATAGACCTCCCTTTAAAGGTGGAGGAGTCACAATCATTTATAAAAATTCTATCAATTGCACTTCCCAGCCCATTGCTTTACCTGATAGTGGGAATCTATTATTCTCTTTCACAATCAGTGCTACGTGTACATTCTCTGGAATTCTAATATACCGTCCCCCTGGTCCATATGGGAGGTTCTTATAGGCTCTTCTAAAACTGGTTGCTGACTTTGCCTGCAAAACCCCTAACTTTACTATCTTGGGGGATTTTAACATTCATATGGATGAGATGCACAGTACAGCTAGCAAAACTATTTTGATGGATATGGCAGCGTTAGACCTTGGACAGTTGATCACTGCCCCTACTCATGCCAAGGGTCACACCATTGACTTCATTTTCAGCAACCTTTGTACGTTAGTTGTACAACCCACCCTTCCTTTGGTCTGGTCTGATCATTTCTTAATTCCCTTCAATATTACACATACTCTACATCAACATACCACTCTTCTTGGAAGCTGACCTTGCGGCAGTGGTCTAACTTAACTGTAGGAATTGGTTAGACACCCTAAAATATACCTGCACTTTTCCAATAGAATCATGTTCAGCAGAAAGATTTAATGAATGGGTTTCTAGCTCCCTAGATATCATTTTACCGACCAAGACGATGGTCAAAAATGGTGGCCACAAAAAAACCCATTTGGTTTTTCCCTCAGTTGTGTCTTTTAAAAAAAGGAGTGTCAAAAACTTGAAAGGAAATGGAGGAAAACCTACAATTATGTTTTCAAATTGGAATACAGGAAATCTATCAGATTATATCATATGGAAATCAAATCCGTGCAGGCAGCTTATTATGCTTCCAGAAAAGAACAATCTTCCAATTCTCCTAAAGAGCTTTTCTCTATATATAAGGAAATGACCCAGGAACCTGTTGCCTCCAGTCTCATAGAAGCATCCAAAGAACGCAGCAATAATTTGGTGTGCTTTTTTCGAAATAAAGTTTCTGACATCCAGTCAACCTTTTTTAATGATTCATCTAAAGAGCCTAAACTGTCATCTCAGACCTAATACCAACACTCCAGACCCTCTGTCTCACTCTTCCAGCCGATGACAGGAGATCTACTTGGAAATTATCTGTTAAGAACAAAATCAGGTTCACCTTTGGATCCTGCCCCTCCAGCCGTATTAGCTCAAGGTTTAGATGTTATAGCGCCAATTTTAACTAATATTTTCAATGATTCTCTTATACTTGGGAGTCTAACCCAAATTTGGAAACACGCTATTATTAAACCTCTACTGAAAAAACCTAAGCTGGATGCATCTCTACTAAGCAATTATAGACCTATTGCTCTTCTTTCTATGGCATCAAAATAGCTGTAAAACATGTTAACAAATAAATTAACTGGCTTCTTAGAAGAACATAAGCTCCTACATCCCACTCAGATGGGTTTCAGACCGCAACATAGCACGGAAACCACCCTTTTGGCAGTGACAGAAGAAACTCGACAATGGCTAGATACTGGTGGCTATGCAGCAATTATTTTGTTAGACGTAAGTGCAGCATTTGACACAGTTGCACAGTTGATCATAAAATCCTTCTTCAAAGAATTACTCAAGTGGGACTCGAATGCACTATTTTTAACTGGCTTTCTTCCTTTTTAGAAGGGAGGTATTTTCAGGTTTTGGAAAGGTCTTTTTTTCTGATATCCATTCTTTTAGCTGTGGGGTTCCTCAGGGCTCTTCTTTAAGCCCCACTCTTTTTAACATTTATATGTCCTCCTTGGCTAAAATTGTGGAACCCTACGGTCTCTCTCTGATATTTTATGCTGATGATACCCAGCTGGTTTATTCTTTTAGCATCAATGTAAACTCTGATGAAGAAACGATATCCTCCTGACTTACATACATCACTAATTAGATGTCAGACAGTAAGCTAAAACTAAATGATGAAAAAACTGAAGTAATGTTGGTTGGCAATTTCCCCTATTTAAATCTCCCACCTCAATTCCAGAAGAACTGAAAAGACTTCCACCCCCAAAGGAAACTATAAAAAAGCCTAGGAATATGGCTGGACGTCTATCGATGGGACAGCATGCAAAAAAATTAGCGGCCTCTTGCTTCAATCTTCTAAGAATGCTCAGAAACATTTTCAAATCTCTCCCCTTTCTTGCCAACAGACTTATTATTCACGTCCTTAGATTATCCTGCCTAGACTATGGAAATGTTCTGTTCCTGAGTTCTCACATCTGTGTATTAAGGAGACTGCAGATAGTGCAGAATGCGGCAGCCCGGCTACTTATGGCCATCCCCAGAACTGTATCGGCCAAACCAACCTTAGCCTCCCTTCTTTGGCTTAGCTTCCAGCAAAGGATTCATTTTAAAGCTTTGTGAATGGTGCATCGAGCTCTTCATAATAGGGGACCTTCTCTTATCAAGCGTATGATCACACCCTACACTCCCTAGAGATCCCTTAGATCTTCATCTGCTTCTCTAATTAACACCTGCGGTGTTAAAAAAACAAGATGGGGAGGTCGGTCCTTCACATTCAGAGCAGCTAATCTATGGAACTCCCTCCCCTTGTCACTTCGAATAGACAATTCCAAACTCTCTTTTTGAGGTAAATTGAAGACTCTGCTCTTTCCATCATATTTTCTACTGTGATGCCTTCGTCCTCTTTTCAGTGCTGGGAGGCCGTCGGGTAGCCATGCGCTTTATAAATCTATTAAACTAAACTAAAACACCGCTTGCCAACATCATCCGACCCAAGACATCAGTGTCATCTCCTACGCCGATGACACCCAACTCATCCTCTCGCTGACAGACAAGACAGCCACTACCAACTTAACCAACTGCATGACCATGTTAGCATACTAGATGCGAAGCAACTGCCTGCAGCTCAACTCCGATAAGACAGAAGTACTGTTCTTCAGCAACAAGACCTCCCAATGGGACTCCACCTGGAGGCTGTGGGAGCTAGGATCAACAACCACACCTAGAGACCAAGCAAGAAATCTAGGGATCATCCTAAAGGACAAGTTCTACATGATGGCTCAAGTCAACGCAGTCTGCACTTCCTTCATCCACATCCTATGCTTGCTGTGAAAAATCTTCAAAGGGTAGCCTCAGAACACCGGACAGACTGTCACAAAAGCATTCATCACCAGCAGGCTGGACTACTGCAACTCTTTCTATTCTGAAATCTTGAAACAACTTATACACACACTTACAAACATCTAGAACATCACCATAACACTCATACTTGACCTCCCACGCTGCACCCACATCACACAGCACTTCAGTAAGCTTTGCTGGCTCCTCATTCTCAAGCACAGCCAATTCAAACTTCACACACACACACAGGACCAGAATACCTGAACAGCTGCATACACTTTTACCAGCCCACCAGACACCTATGCTCTGCCTCACTCCACTCACACACACATTCCCTACATCCACAAAAGCAAAAGTTAATTCTACTACATCACACTCAAGACGTGGAACAACCTCCCTCAGCACATCAGAACTCCCTTCCCAATTTTTGAGTTCTGCAAGAAGCTGAGGACTTGACTCTTTGAATCAGCACCCTAGGGACCTCACACCTACATACCTGCCCAAGCACCTGGATACACTTTCAGGTGATTAGTGCAATATACAAATCAACATAACATAACATAACAAACTGAATTGGTATATTCTTCATATGGATTTTCTATTGGACAATAATTACAGTTAGACGATCATTGAAAAAATAACCTAAAAGAGAGAGAAAGCAGAAAAGATCCATATCTTTGTTGATACGGAGCATTTTTGCTCGCTCCCTCTCACACAGGGCAGCAACTTCCCTTGCTGTGCCGCTTTGGATAAAATTATAATATTTGTGCCCCTAGGTTTCTGGAACTTGTGAAGGATTCTTGGTAAAGAACATACGAAAGTGAGAGTAGATTCCACTACAATGGAATCTAATCTCCCTTGGTAACATCCTCTTCCCACTAAAGGACTCAAAGCTGGCCAGCTAAAACTTTTCATTGTGTGGAAGGTTTATGTATGAAAACACAGAAATGATTGTGAGACAGGAGTAGGTTGATTGGTGCCAACAGCTGGCCAAATGCAACACGTAACCATAATTTATTATCAATCTAGATAGCGTATTATCTGTTAAAAGAACATCCGAAAGAGGCATTGCAATCATACTGTATGAATCATTTCCCCCTGCATCCGAAGAATCGTCATCAAATGAGAAAACAGAATAGCAAACAGTTCAGCATGACACAGACTCTTATTCCAGACCTATATTTGGGCTGACAACTGCCATGAATCATATTTCAATTTAAACGCCAACCCTTTACTCTTTCAGCACTCAAAGTCTTACGAAAATGGGATAGTGTAATAACTAGAACCCTTGGAAAAGTCACGTATGGTGGAAAAAGACCAAATGGAAGGTAAAAGTGTATGTGAGAGATGGGGTTGTCAACAGACATGAAAGAAGAAGATGGGAGACGCTACATCTATTGTAAGAAATTCACATTTAAAAGAGGAAAATATTTTCGTATCAGTTTTATAACTGTGCAAATATATGTGAAAAAGAAAAACATTTCTGAGTTCAACCTGTGAATCACATATACACATAAATTCAATTAAAGTTCAGTTTTTGGCAGTGGGAGATGTCAAATAAAACACAACACATCTGGGAAGGCTCGCCTCTAACATACATTTAATGCAAAAATAGCAATAAGCAAGCAACCAAATTAGAGCTGGTCATTTTAATGAACCAGAGCTTCCACTCAAAATCCACTTGTAGCATGTAAATGCTAAAATCAATACATTCTTCACTTAGCTTTATATATTGTTTCTTTCTTTCAATACAAGTCAATGGATATGGGAAAACGTGATAGAAACTGTTACTTCAGTGAAACTAGCTAATGAGCAAGAGGCAGGATATTCTTATGAGAAAGAATGCAAGACGTGGTTTAGAATAGACATAGACACATAATGAAACACTGACTCTATTGCTTTCTGAAATTCATGTTTAATACTCCCAATCCTCAGAATCTTACCACACAGCACAATCAATGTGTAGCATTTAAACACCAAATAAAATTGCCTCAGGGATTCATAAAATTTACCAAGCATGTTAAGGTTATTGTATACGCTATGCTAGTTCTAAATTACAATTCAATCATGAAATGTCTCTGTTTACATTAAGATATAAAGGACTTTAGCCTAAAATAGGTGGTAAATCCTGCTATTTTGGAGAAGGTTCATAGTTTCATTGGGTATTCAAGTGTTACGGTGTGAACGACTACACTCTCATGACTCAAAAATGATCAGGTAGACTCCTTTTAGCAGTTCCGAAAACAGTATTTACTAACTGTCGCGACAGGGAGAAAAATACTGCAGACTGCACCTCAGCCCTGCACGACCTGCCTGTAAAGTTTTTCTCACCTGCTTGTTCATAGACAGGCAGTTTTATACGATTCAGTAAAATACTTTATTACACACGGTTAACAATAAATAACTTGCACGTTACAAATTAAAATGGAAAACACTTGAAAACGTGACCACATAACCCCGAATTCCTAGGTTAAAACATTACTCGCTCTTTATTTTACAATCAACAAAGGTTTGTGACCAAGCATTCTATGAATGAATACATGCTGTTTGTAAATCTATGCTGACAGCATTGTGTGTCCAAGACTCCCAGGTGCTCAGAATTTGGTGTTTTCCCTGCACTCCTTGTAAGTCGTGCACCTGTGTGCTTTGGTATAATTCAGTTAGGTACCTAGGCCCATATTTATACTCAGCTTGCGCCGGATTTGCGTCATTTTTTTAACGCAAATTCGGTGCAAAACTAACACCAAATTTATACTTTGATGCTAGACCCCGCTAACGTCAAAATATCTCAGTGTGCGTCATTTTCTGGAATGCGTGAAACCGCCTTGCGTTAATGACATGCAAAGTAGGCGTTCCCATCCAAAAAATGACTTAAACACCCGTGCGCTATATTTATCCAACCGTGCAAAAATGCTGCATGGCTGGGAGGCAGAGTCGGAAAATGGCGCACATCCCGATTTGCGTAAAAAATTAACGCCTGGGTCAGGGCAGGCTTTAAAATGGGGCAGTACTTCAGGAAAACCCACAGAAGCAACATCAGAGCTCCAAAAGGAAGACATGGAGGTGCTATTCATCCAGCATGCACGAAGACGCAGAACACAGGAGCAACAGCAGCAACTTCCACCACACCAACAGGGACCCCAAAGGCAATGCCGAAGGCAGGAGAGGATATTCTGGACCAAGACAACCCTTCAGGGCCTCAGGGAGCATGACATCATCCAGAGGTACAGACTAAAGTGGCAAGCCACACTGCAGCTGCTGTGCCACTTTTGCCACCCAGCTTGCAGACACCCCACATCATTCCACCAGAGACCAAGCTGCTCGCTGTCCTGTACATGTTGGCAAGTGGCTCTTTTCAAACCACTGGTGCCCTGGTTACTGGGATCTCACAGCCCTCATTCTCTGCCTTCCTTCCCAAGGTACTGGATGCCATCATCTCCCTTACACCCCGCCACATCAGCTTCCCCAACACACAGCAGAAGCAGCAGGAAACCAAACAGGCCTTCTATCAAATCAATGGCTTCCCACACGTGCTTGGTGCCATTGACTGCACACATGTACAGATTGTGCCACCTGCTGCAACCGAGCATCTATACCACAACAGGAAGCACACACACTCCATCAATGTGCAGGCCATTGTGGATCAGTGGGGATTGACCGCCAACATTGTGGCAAAGTAATCTAGGAGTGTACATGATTCATTCATCTTCCGCCACAGCACCATCAATCCTCACTTCCAGGATGGACGATATGGAAATGGCCTACTTGTGGGTAAGTACAGAAACCCAGTTATATATACACTGCACAGCAACCCTGTAGGACACACAACACATACACCACTACATTGACATGTGGCCAGGAAGACACTGATGTTGTGACACTGCTAGTCATGTTTGATATCCTGACCCAATGGGATACACACCTATGGACAAATGACAGATGCAGATAACAACAGATGCCACTCCAGAGCCACAAGGGACCAATTTAAAACCACACAGTAACAATGACATGGCCTTAACTGGCAGTACAACTTGGAAGATGATTCTTCCAATATCACATCAATAACACGCAATCACACACCCTTCCAAGCAATACGTACTGTGTAAGGGGTGTGTTTTGCTGCAGGTCAAACACCACGAGACACATAGCATGATAATGCTGACTCTAATGAAGGTGACATGGAATCATTGAGGCAGTACCAACATCTCACATCACTCCTGGGGTGACATTGCCCGCTACCATTAAGGAAGGGGACTGTGCTAAGAACACATATTGATGTGACAATATTGCAAAGTGCACACTGCTTCACACATGGATTGAGACAATTACACATATACATAACAGATGTACAGGAACATAAACCTTCTGACACTTAAACCTTCACTCCCACAACCAAGTTAGCCAGCTTACCTGGAGCAGGTTCAGTAGTGTAGGTACCCATTTGCACATGAGCCAACTCGGTGAGTGCACAAAAATAGGTTTGCATACAACTTTTCACACATGGGATATTTGTGCATTGTCAATTGTGAACACTTCAGTGCTGCCAAATTATGGAGATGTGTTGTACATTGTCACCTAGCCAAATCAAAGGGCCTCACTGTTGTTTTTCACATGCTATTACATATGTTGAATTGGATGGGATGTTCAGGCCATATAGTGCAACCGTGTTACCACCACAGTGGAATCGATTGTGTGTGTGGAAGTATCATGTCACCTCCAGTGAAGGAACATGGACTCTTCTTTCACCTGACATGATGCATGGGAGATACACAATGAACTGCAGGTTTACAAATATACCGCTGATATCAGGCCAATCAGCCAAACACCAGTTTTGATAATTAAACAACCCAATGCAGAAAGAACATCCTAGAAGCCTAGGATCCCACACAACAACACAAACACAGATGAGTCACAGATGACACAAGATAACAACTGCCATGCAAAGTGATAATCAAGGTGCAACCAACATCCAAATATTTACACTCATTTTCTCTTTCAGCTGATCAGGGTTACTAGATCCAGCTATGGATCATGACCCCTTTTGCCAACCCAAGCACAGCATCAGAGCGTGCCTATAATGAGGCACATTGGAGGACACACACCATAGTAGAGAGGACTTTTGGCTTCCTGAAGTCCAGATTCCGGTGCTTCGACATCACTGGATGCAGAATCCTATATTCACCTGAAATGGTCTGCAAGATAATTTTGACCTGTGCCATCTTGCACAACATTTGTGTAAGGAGGTACATTCCCCTCTGGGAACCAGACCCACAAATGTCTGAAGAGGAGGAAGAGGAGGATGCTGTTCATGAAAATGAGGGGTACCATCCAAACACTGCAGCAGGATTGCGTTGGAGACAAAGCATTGTACAAAACTTCTTCTAACTATAGTCACCATCACCACTTTGTTAACATATGTCATTAAACACCTACCTTCATCACCCAATCATGCTCTGGGTAATTTGTATGCATTACATGATCCCTAGGAATCATAATCAGAGTTTAGCCTCATGGAGCACTGCAGAAATACAGATCAGGATACTGAAAAAGCCACATCACATTTGATGGGTATGAATGTACACCCAACATCACACACAGTGTGAATGACATATGTCCTGTTTCTTTCCATGTGAAGGGCAATATCAGAGGACCACAGCTATGAGACACATCAGTGTTGTCAACATAGTCCATAGCAGCACATGACACACAACTAAGACACCATCAATCATAAGGTAAAAAAGTGTTTCATACATGACGCAGTGGATGTGCCATTGCATTGGTAACAGGAATGCATAACCAGACCCTTGACAGCAGTAAGTGTGACATCAGCTATCTTTGCAAGGAGCATGTGTGACAAGGAGTCCATCTAAGCAGAAAATGGATAGCACAAGTGCCCCTGGTATGACAAGCATTGCTCACAAGACATGCCCTGCGCAGTCCATCCCAGGTAATGTTTTCAGTCTCTGCCCACCCTTCTCTAGGGGGCCCTGTAAATGGACTATCTGTACCCTGATAACCTTCATCTACACACACACCCAGACTCCCATTCTGAATTCTGTGTGCTTCCCTTTTTTTAAGTATGGCATGCCACAGTTATAGTTCACCAGTCTGCATGGACTTCGGGTCCGATAATGCACTGCCTTGTAGTCAGTAGAACCTGTAATCAGCTGTCCATTGCTTCGCATGTGAAAGGTCCTGTTGGCCCTTTTAACTTGATTTTTAACTACAGGACTTGTGAGAGACTGAAGCTGCACACACCTGTGAGCACTTCCATGCAGACCAGCCATTTGAACCTGCCCTGCCATTGCTGCTGGCTGGAACTACTTAGAAGCTGCCATTTTCTGAATCTCCTTGTTGTGCATTGGTGTACAAATCACTTGTGTAACAGAGCCCTTGGGGGATTGTGTAACCTTGCAGACCACAGCACAAAAACAGTTTTAGTTCCCACAGTGTTGTAACTGTTTTTCCCAGTCAGAGTCTAAGCACTGTGTATTTGCCATGTTCGTTTTAGTTCCTGGCAGAGCCTGCATCCAGTTAGCCTGACTGGTTCCTGTGTTTGCATTAACCATAGAGGTTCCCTGTGCCTACATTTGTCTCATAGTTGCTTTCCATGCCCTCTCTTTCCTCATGGGGTATTGTGTCTGGTAGGTCTACGATGAATCCTCAAATATACAGTATAGTTTAATCAGTTTCCTTACAGTATTATGTTCTGGGACATGTATTCAAATGGCCTAATCCAGCCCCCATCCGTTGTCTGGTTTTGCATGTATTCATTAGTGCCAAACAGTGACAGTGTGCTATGGCTGTATGCATGGATTCGGGACCGTGCCTCCAGCACAACAAACAAGGTTTGCCAATGTGTATGTAAGGACAAAACATGTTTGTGCCCTGACGGTCCAGACACAGATTCACTTTTGCCGCCACCTTTTGATGGTGATTGCTTGATGACTAGCTGTGACATTAATCAGCACAGAGGCACTAATGTTCCCTGTTGCAGTGGGAATTTTTGAAGCCACCCTGTGTACAAATGTTGTGATGAAACCTGCCTGTTTCCTATTACTAATCCATAAAGTTTGTAAGCACATCAAGGTTGCCCTGTCGTCTTCCTTATAAAAGTTCTGCAGTACTATATCTGAACTATCCCCATGTGTGTTGTTAGTTGTTCTTTGGCATTAGGTCAAATCTGCTTTGAAGGATACTCTGTTAATTCAGGGAATGGCTCCACAGACTCATGACTAGACCTGCAGGTAACTGTGACAACATGGAGGCCAATACTGACACAGGGTACACATGGCCACACACTTGAACTGGACACCTTTGTGCACTGAACCACTGGAAATATGTGAACACATGCAGCATGGTCTGCTGGTCCTCCACAGCCAGAGGAGAAACATAAGTCTTTTACATGACTCAAACTGTGGTGTACCATAACTTTATTGGATTGGATTTGGGACTCTTTGTCACAAACACTGTACCTACCTAGCATGTTCAAATGCCTGACTCATGGATAGTATACACACAAGTGACCATGAAGTGGTATCCAACATTCCATTACATGTGATGGCTTACCTTTGTAACATTGCCATTATCCACCATCCTCTATCTATCCTGTTTATAATTTGTCATGGGAGATGTTTTGTCCCCAAAGTCAGGGAAGTTCACACAGCATAAGACACAACAGATATGACAAACATATATCATGACTGATGTACCTCAATGAATGGCATCCACAATTACAACACATGCATACAAGCGCATTATGCAAAACATGTCTTGTGACGTTCACCCAGAGGTACAACAACAATTGAAATAGCCAATTCACAGACATAAACACACAGGCCATGAGTGAATTTTCTAAGTTGCGAAGCCTTGCTATCCTCTGTTGACGCACCACCTGCTCAAACTAGGGAATACCAATTTTAATTCCAAATGTTTGGTTTGCTGTTGCATCAGTTAAGAGTGCTAATCTGGCAGAACAACATGAGTATTATGGTCTGCAGTAGTGTGGTCTGCCACATGTGCCCAAACACTAGCACACACACATAGGCCCTAACAGCCTATCTTTGTATAATTATAGCTTTCATGTATGTTAAAAATGAGAAAAATGACACAAGCACAGTTAAAGACAGATATTTTGACGCAAACGAGTCAAAAAAGACACATATGAGTCAAAATATGCTGCATATGCGTTAAAATATGACGCTCACAGCCATTATACATCGATTGGACTCTAGCGTTAATTCCAACACTGCACCCCATGAAATTGGTTATTCATGTAAAATATATTGATCTTTGAATGCAGGGTAATTTTTAAGCATATGTGTCAAAAAATATTGACGCAAAGCCTGTAAGCGTTATAAAATTACAAGCATCATAATAAAAACACACCGCATTTGAGACAGAAAGTGATGTAATAGGATATCCTGTTTACAGAAATGGTACAGTGGGTGTACTTTCACTTTCACTTTGCGGTCTGTTTATTCTTCTAGACTGCGTGGCTGTGTTGAGAGTTGTGTCTGTCCAAATTGTGCTTCTGTCTCCTGTGTGCCATTTCAATTGTCATCTGTTGTTTTTGTAATTGTCTCAGTAAATCAGTGTAAGTGTGTTTTTGTCTTTTTTTTTGTTTAAATGTGTCTTTGTACTGTTGGGAGTGTGTAGTGGGTATTGTTAGTTGGGGTGTTGTTGGGCTGCTTGTCGGTTCTTTAAGGTTTTTTTTCATACCTCCTTTCCCTGTATTTCCCTCTTTTCCCTTTCCTATCCCTATTATTTTTGTGATGTTGGGAAGGCCATGTCTGGGGAGAATGGGTGAGGAGGAGCTGGGGGCTTTCAGTTGGCTGGTGTGCCACTTCCTCCCCCTGATGTTAGTGGCTGATGGCAGGGTGATACAGGGGTATCACACTGAGGTGAGAAGGCTCAGGTGGTCCAAGGTGCTGTTCCACCTAAAGAGAGTGTTCAACAGCCAGCGCAACGACCACCAACTCAAACATCGCTGGGCTGACCCTGTGGCCAGAGAGCAATACCTGCTGGACCACCTGGATGTGGTGATTGGTGGCCCTGTTGGTGAGTACAAATCAGACTAATGTGTACAGTAAAATGCTCTGTAGTGACATTAGCAGATTTGGTGACATGCCTCATGCAATGTTTGTGAACATGTAGAATGCAAGTTGAACATATAGTGGCCCTGATGTATACAATATTTGCCACAAATTACAGTCATTTGTTGACGCAAAAGCTGCACAAACTAACAACAGACAACTTGATCTTGTAAATCCATGCTGCTTTGACGACAATAGAGGATGGTAATGCGGCACAATCAAAAGTATTATTCATGGCCTGTGAGTGTACCAGGAATAAGACGTATTTCACAACGAATGTAGTTCCCAATTATTTTGAATACATGTCTGAACTGTATTCATGGCCATACGTACAAAGATCTTCCTAACCTCTGGTAATATCTCAGAATGATATTTTGACTTGGTTTGTGCAGCATTTAAATTTATTATAGATGCCAAAGTAATGCACACTTTAGAATATCTAACAGTTTTGTGCTACTTTCCATAGCTGTAGCGTAAATAAATGAAGCAAATGCTACACAGAAAAATAAAAATAAAAAAATTATCTGGCCCTAAGTTAATTGTTCCTGTGTGTTTTATTTTGCCTTGGGCACAATTGCTGGTACAGAGCTGGTGCATTTGCCATCTGTGTCACTTTATAGCCAAGCAATTTTCTAAAGTTAATGGGTCATCGTGGGATCCCTGAACTTTGTGAATGCATGGTCATAAATTATTTTTTTGAATGATGTTGTGCAAAGGACCACTGACTGCTTCCATCATACATTTAAAGTGACAATATTGTTTGCTAGTTTACATTTGGTACACCCCTGCTGATCTAGTGAAGCATATGTACAATTGTTAACTTCTCAGTATGAAGGCTATCACAGACATGGGTGTATGGTAAGATCAGCAGACCAGCATTCCTGTGACTGCTGCCATTCCTAAGGTGCATACAAATTGAGACCTACCTCATCAAGATTGCCACAGTAGGACATTTGCTAAACCATGTTTCAATTAGGGGACAGTGTCAGTTCATTGTATAACCGCAGATCACCCAACTAGGCAAATGTAAGATGATGAATGTGGCTAACTGTGATTTACAATACCCGATATAGGTACACAGGGCCCTGAGGAACACAATTCACGTGCAATGAGTTCACCTGTGCCCATGCATTCTGTCACAGTTGATCAAATTAGACACTGTCGGCATATATTTCTTTGTTGTTTTGATTTAGATAAATGGCCAATCCATGTTTATCGTAACATTGTCATCAAGTAACACACAGGATCCCTGCCATCATGGTGTCATTGGGGCATGTACGGCTCTGGGGACACAATGTGACATATATAATCTACATACAACACAGGCACACATATAATGGACCATAGAAAGCACAATAATTCATGAACTGAACTCAACCCACATGAGCATCACAGAGTAACTCATTGTCCCTCGATGGACAAGCCACAATACCTGAGTGACTGGTATTGCAGTGCACCAGCAATGTGGATTTGCATGTCTCTCATAACAACAAATGAAGAAATGAAGTACCCTCTATAAAGAAATCTGCACAAAATTTAGTAATCAGGTTTGTCACCACATGATAGTTAGGGCCAGTGCATGTGTGCATATGTGTGTCTATCACCCACTGGAGTGACAGAGTCAATACATGTTTGCAGTAGTATGTCTGTTGGGGTGTCTACATGGCTGAGGTGCTGCTCTATCATATAAAATCTCACACACAGTGATTTATTGTTCCAAGTTTTGTACAGTGAGCAGACATTGAGCACATTTCACCCTTCCATGTTTTATAGGTGGACCAGCCTCCTACACAATTGGAGAAGTGGCTCGATTTGCAGACCCAGACATATCCAGTAAGTGTTGATATGTAAGTTCTGTGTTGAGCTGTTGGGTGATTGACTCCTGTGTGTTGGACACATTGCAAGGTATGATGTGTTGGCACATGATCTGATATGTGACTTGTCTGGAGTCTGACATTTTGTTCCATGTTTGAGTTGAACAATCAGTGGCGGAGAGTCATTTTTTGGGATTCTAATGCTGCGCTATAGGCATGGGCAGGTGAACAGGGTGATATTTGTTGCTGCATTTATGCCAATGAAAAAATTGGAGGTGGCCATTTTCGTGATTTAGTCAGCAAGTCATACCCTGATTCACACAGACCAGTGATGCCGAAGTATTACCCACAGACTTGAGCCTCTCTGTTAACCAATAAACATGTTGGACTGTATGTTCGACTTCCAAGCAACATCTAGCTCCACATGTTGTGCTACGTTTATGTGGCACTTGAGTAGAATGTCATAGGTGTGCATGCAGCTCAAGCCCAGATGGCTGATTGAATCTATGTGCTTGTTTTTGGAAAGGTATTAGTGAGATCAAATGAGGTTGACAATTGTCCGCAATTAGGACCATAAATGTGGATGTGATTGTCCAATGTTTGAGTCAATCCTAGTTGTCAGCCCTCCTTACCTGTGGTGGACTGACTAAACCCATGGAAAGCTGTCCAAAGCTTCCTTGCTGTCCTTGATGTTTGAAAGAATGAGTTGCATGTCCAACCCCCCCGAGGCACAGGGTTAGGGTTAGAGAATATGTGTACCTAGGTGTGAGGATCCCAGTGTAGAAGACAGACATGTAATTCCAACATTCATTTGTTCCAACCTAGGATACCCCCTCATGATTAGCAACTGCATACCGTCCAGACAATTCCATTTACAAATCACAGATCTTGTGGGCCTTGATTGTCATCCAGAAGATAGTCATTAGTTGGCCTGTCACATGTGGAGTACTTGCAGCACTTGTTATGTGACTAATGGCAGTACAATGATGCACAGATAATTTAAGTAGGTACACATCTTTTTGAGCATTGCGTTGCTGTTAGATAGGAGATGTGTAGGCTGCGTTGGCATGTCATTCCTCAGGGACATTCTATGATCTGTACTGTGATTTGGACTGTTTAAGCTAATTTTGAGGAAGTGTTAGAATACCATCTGTAGATGTCTCACACAATAATGTCACTAATGTTTGGCTTTCTCTATTTTTACAGCTGACAACATGAATGCCCATGAGAACAGGAAATTCCAGAGGCGGCCGATGCATTGCCGTCACATACTAGATGTGGAGTCTGGGTTCCGCAATAGGGCACAGCATTTTCGCCATGAGAGAGCCACAGGGGTCTGGAGGGCATTTGCCCAAGGGTGGTCATCCTTTCCCATAACAGCCACCACCACCAGCACAACAGCTCAGACCACAGTCGTACAAAGGATGACAGCAACTGTTGCAGGTCTGTCTACTTCATCAGCAGCTCCTGCACCTCCCCCTCCAAGCACAGCACCTGCACCAGCACTATCATCCACTAGTGGCACACAACAACCCCAGCTGCAATAATAGACAAGGCCGAATTTCAAGCAATGAGACGTGACATGTAACAGATGTTGCACAGGATGGGCAGGCTGCAGCAAGAGGTGTCCCGCAAAGCAGGAGAATGCAAGGTATTAAGAAGATCCTGTGGAGGGCAAATTTGTGACTTTGGGACCCTCAGCCATGATTCCCTCCCCTCCCTCCTCTTTCCTTTTTCTTATATTTAGTTGGTTTAAGGGGCTCAGTGTTAGGTTAGAGTAGGCTGTTAGTTTAGTTTGTATAAGTGGGTTGGGGCGGAGGGGGTTATATTATTACATGTGTTTTTTGTGGATGGGTGGGTGGGGGATGATGTTGGGGTTTATGTGTATAAAAATATACATATATATATATATATATGTATATATATATATATATATGTTTAGGATAAGATCGTATGTGTTAAGGTTAGTATATGTTGGCCTACATGTGTCCCGTCATATAAGTGGGGTGGGGAGTTGATGTTTAGAGTGTTTAGTTACATGTGATAGGTAAGTTTAGCTAAGGGTAGTTAGGGCCAGTTGTGGGTAATGTGTAGTTAGGATAGGTTAGGTTAGTTACGGTGTTTCTCCTTGTTTTATTATCCTTTTTTACAGTTAAATAAATATTTAGGTACTCCTTTACAGTATGTGTCATATGCTTGGGGATCAGGGCATTGGCATGGGTGAACAGTGTCAATTTAGTATTTGCATTTGTGTACCATCCTGCATCCGAATGCCATTATTGAGATGGTTATTCATAATTCCTAATGTGCAGTCACATTGACAGCTACACCACAGCTACTTCTCAGTGCATCTGCAATCCATTGCACCCATTACTCAAGTTACTATGGTTCCCAATGTGTTGTGAAGGTGTGATGTGTGTTTTAAATCTGTCATCGTTTGAGACCTTATTTGGAATCTTGCCCACTGTGGAACGTCTGCCTGAAACCTGATGTTCATGTGAACCCTGAAAAGCTGAATGATGTTATAATCTTATGTAGTATTGTGTACATAACTCACACCTATCATTTCTTACATTGTACTCCCAGGTTGCATAATTGTCCATACACTCGTATACATCCATTCCTGCTGTATGGTGTTTGTGTGTGATGAAAGTTTATAGTCAGATGTCACATACATAAAGATTGTCTTGAAGGGAATTTTGAACACATTGATTTTCAGCTAATACATACCTTGAAGCTGACGTTTTCAGTCCAACACAGCATTATGCTGTTAGTTTTCAATTTACTTCAGAAATAAGCCTCAGGAAGCACAGATGAAGATACAGTCAGCTCACAATCTTTCAACACAGTTGAATTGACATTCTATGGCCATTGACATGTGACATACATCACTAATCTCCTACATAGTTGGTGTATCACATTACACAGAGACAAAGTGGTTCTTTAAGTGCTATTTATTTTAAAGTGCTGTTGTGCAATATTTACATAGTCCAGGATTGTGAGTCCATTAGTGTGACGCCTACTATTGTGATGCTACACAAGTGCAATGGGACATGTCATTGGACATGCTGGGGTGGAGTGTCATACAGTGCAGAGGAACATGAATTGCCAATGAGGTAGTGAGAGACAATCACAGAGCATAGTGTCAAGGTAAACAGTGTGCTGGAGAACAGTGCATGTGAGCAGCTGTTGCAAGACTGGCACGTTAACAAGCACAGGACCTAGGATATCAGTGCCCATGTGGCATGGACTTGTGCTACTGGGTACTCCTACGGGTGAAGGTGATTTGTTCCACATCTTCATCTTCCGATGTGTGTGTCGTCTCCTCTGCCCTTGGTGGTGGTGAGTTTGAAGGGGCAACACACACTTCAGTGTTTGAAGATGTGGAGTCAGAATTCCCGGTAGCTGCCAACTGTGGGGCTATTAAGGGCATTACTGCAGCAAGGAGGAGCTGCTGGTTCTTGAGTATAGCAGCTACATCACTATTGCAGGCAGCCAGATCAGCCTTGGGGGGTCATGATTGCATTTGTGCATGCAGTGAAAGGTTTGGGATGCCAGATGTTGTGGCAGCTCCCTAACTGCTGTGGTGAATTCCCTTACACTTTGTTGTAGTCCTTGGAGGATGGATGTTAGCATTTGCATGGCTGCTGCCTGTTCTGCAGATAACATCATGCACAAACGCATTCCCTCAAGGCTGGCTGTCATATTTTACATCCCCACCCACACCTCCTTGGCCAGCTCCCGCTGTACTCCAACTACAGTCCTCTCAAAGGTGGTACCAGTGTCCTCAGAGTCCTCAGCTGGGTTGGAGCTGGCTGGTCAGACTATTGGGGTGGTGGGTGGGTCCTCTGTGATGGCTGCTACTTCATTGCTCCTCCTTGCGACTGAAGGTGGGGTCTGGAGGGTTCCAAGGACATCTTGGAGGGTCTGCTGGTTAATGTTTGTCAGCTCATCATCCATGTCATCAGGGAAGTCCAGGACAGGCATATCCCCGGGAGAGCCGTCATCCTCTGCAATGAGATATTGTACAACTAGTGTGTCTGTGTTGCGGCATTTGAAATGTGATGTTCCTGACTTCCTATTAGTTGCACATTTTGATCTTGGTTCCTGTTCATTGTTCCTTTCAAAACGAATTAGCAGTCTCCCAGGCCTATTCCCCTCCTGCATGTCACATGTAGTGTGGGCAATTTGGTGAATTGTCTGCATCACATCCACTTGGTGTAGGTTCTGTCCAAATTGTATGTTGCCACCTTCTTGTACTACTCAACCCTCCGCCTACTTCCATTATCATGGTGTGGCCTTGCACTGGCTGTGGTTGTTCTGATGGCACTTGCACAACACTTAACAATCTGGAACTCAACCAGTCTCAGATATTTCACATCTACCTATATGTTGCTGAGACCAAGCATTTACTATGGCCCGTATTTATACTTTTTGACGCTAAACTGCGCTAACGCAGTTTAGCGTCAAAAAAGTTTGCGCCGGCTAACGCCATTCTGAAGCGCCATGAGGGCGCCGTATTTATTGAATGGCGTTAGCCGGCGCAAGCAGACCGGCGCTGCCTGGTGTGCGTGGAAAAAAACCACGAACACCAGGCAGCGCCGGCGTAGGGAAAAATGGCGTTAGGGCGTCTTAAAAATGGTGCAAGTCAGGTTGACGCAAAAAAATCGCCTCCACCCGATTTGCGCCATTTTTAACGACGCCCAGATGCCATTTACATGACTCCTGTCTTAGTAAAGACAGGAGTCATGCCCCCTTGCCCAATGGCCATGCCCAGGGGACTTATGTCCCCTGGGCATGGTCATTGGGCATTGAGGCATGTAGGGGGGCACAAATCAGGCCCCCCTATGCCAAAAAAAATATATAAAAAAAATATATATATACTTACCTGAACTAACCTGAATGTCCCTGGATGGGTCCCTCCATCCTTGGGTGTCCTCCTGGGGTGGGCAAGGGTGGCAGGGGGGGTCCCTGGGGGCATGGGAGGGCAGCTGTGGGCTCATTTTGAGCCCACAGGTCCCTTAACGCCTGCCCTGACCCAGGCGCTAAAATCTGGCGCAAATGCGGGGTTTTTTGCCCCGCCCACTCCCGGGTGTGATTTTTGCCCGGGAGTATAAATACAACGCATTTGCGTCGCAGTCAGTTTTTTGGACGGGAACGCCTACCTTGCATATCATTAACGCAAGGAAGGCGTTCACGCAAAAAAATGACACTCTTTACTCATAGTTTGGCGCTAGACGCGTCTAACGCCAAAGTATAAATATGGCGTTAGTTTTGCGCCGAATTTGCGTCGAAAAAAACGACGCAAATTTGGCGCAAACGGAGTATAAATATGCCCCTATGTGTAGCATTGGGATGGCACGATAAAGGTGTCAGCATTGGTAGTGTGTACTGCTGATGTTGGGGAATGTGTGCTACATTGGATTGCACTGATGGTCCTAGCAGTGTTCCATTTCCTTTTATGACTGTGTGGGTGTGTTTCACTAGCTAGACACATATGTCCTCCCCCTCAATGCTGTTGTCTTAGCACTGTGACACTTGAGAAGTTACATGGTGGCATTGCAGCTATTGTAACACAGGCACAGGGTAGACCCTGAAATGTGAAACATGGGTATGACATTACTGCTGTGTACCTCATAATGTCACTAACAATACCTGATGTTTATAGCACCTATAGACATGAGCATTTGACAGGATTTACACCCTGTTAGTAATTATAGGGGATTGATAACGTCGTCATCCTGGACCCTCTATTTTGGGTGTGTTTGACCATGGGCACATAACGGCCATTGGCTGCTTGACCAGCACACACAGCACAGGTGGTAGCGGCAACTGTTGTCAATGGTAAATACCACTTGCGGATACGGCCTGGCACTGGAAATTGGGCCCTAGTTCATGTAGCAACAATACCAGCTGTCGTGTAACAGCAGGCCAGTTTTACGTTGTACCCTACCCTCCTGGACTGGCTTTACCTTTCCAACAGCCTTGGCATGACAGAGTACCCCCATGCAAAGGTTGTTGGTGTAGTGTTGTGCTGTGTCCCAGGTTTCCCTTGCACAGCCCATGCACCCGTGCCGTGTCCTTTTACCCTTTCCACTACCTGATTATCATGGCTGACATGCATTGTGTAGCAGGTATGTCCCCCCTCCCCCGTTTACAGTTAGCATTTAGGCATTTTTGTCCCCCATGCAACTTACCCTGCATCTGTGTTGTTTCCTGGTAGTCTGCGCTGTCCTGTCCTTGAATCCCTGTGACGATCTCCTCTGGGATGACGGCTGCCACGATCTCCTCCATGTGGTCCAGGGCCTCCTGTGGTGCTGGACTCCCACCTCCAGTGTGCAGTGCTGCCTTCCTGTTCCTTGGCATCTTTTCCTTGGCCCTGTGCTTGCAGTCATGCCAGTGTTTCTTACACTCAGTGACTGTTCTCTGTACTTCTGCCACACTGTTATCTTATCAACAATTTGTTGCCAAATTGCCTCTCTCCTCCCAATTGCCAATTTTGAGGTGACAAAAAGTTGATGCTGCTGTTCCATCACCTCTTTCACCAGTATTTCATGCTCCTCTGCACTGAACCAGCACTTCCTTTTCTTCTTCTCCTTCTCCTGGGTCTGGTCTGGGTCCTCCTGGCTGGTACCTGGTCAGTTGAAGTCTTCCTGGGGTCTCTCATGGCTTCTGGAATCCATTTAGGGGCTCCTTTGCATATTTTGCTGTGTTTGTGCCAGTGTTTGATGTTATGGCGGCAAAAAAAAGCAGGTATTCGGTTTGCAACATCGCAAACTGGATTAAAGTCATTTTCGCCGCGTTAACATCGTTTTTCCTCACGACATGGCGCAATGGTTTGAGTAAAAAAAAATGACCATAACCCGTGGTTTGCGCCACAGAGCGTCAAATTATAAATTTGACGCCCGGTTGGCTCAAAGAAATGGCGTTAGTCAGCATTAATATTTTTGACACAAAACTGCATTGGCGCAGTTGTGCGTCAAAAAGTATAAATATGGTCCTTAGTGTCTAAACAGTCTGTGATGTGTTTGTAGGCACGGAGAGCATTGGTCCGACATGAGTTGGTCTTTAACAGATGACCCTTTCATGTTCCTTATTCTGCTATGTCTTTGCTTGAACCTTTCACCCTGCTGGTGTCAGTGTGGGGTTTTGGCCTAAACTGGTTTTTGATTATGAACAGCGGTCTGGCCTCTATTGGTGCTTGATGTTGAGCGATGTTTTCACATTTCATATATGCAGTAGTGCACTTATTAGAACATACTTGTAGTGGCCAACACACACTAGGAAAAACCTGCCAGTGTTTTACTCATTTGTTTTATGGAACCTAGAAATTGGCCTCCACATTGGGGGCCCATCTCCAGGACTTGCGTACATGAAACCAGTTCTACCATGGCCAGGTGGGCATGTCAAAGAGATCTTTTCAATACAATAAGTAGGCAGAGCTAATTTTTATAAAATCACAAAATCCTCATCACAATGGTGGAGAACTTTAAACTTTGCAGTCCGGCCACCACTAGGCTTAAAGTTGCCCTCAACTGAGCTGAGTTGTTTGTTATTAATGACAATATCCTCCATCCCACCCTCATTTCAGCTGAACTGTTTAAAGCTAAATGAGGTCAATAGTGTCTAAGAAACAAAATATAAAACACTTGAAATTTGCCTTAGTTCCCACTCCTTTCATGCACTGCTCATAGATTCAGAGACCTCAAATATGACAAGAAATACCAAAAGGTTGCAATCTGTGGGCTGAGACCTGAAGAATGCATAGAAATGGGGCTGGTAAGAGAACAGGCCCGGTAGCTGTTATACATAGCAAAATGGTGTCCATAAAAGGCTCTTTGGGAAGTGTTACAGAGTTATTGACTGGCTGAAATCCTGGTCTAATGTTAAGCCCAAAGGGTGCTGTGATAAGGGGTATAGAACAGAGGCATGTCTACAGAACAGACCCTGAGACCAAAGTATGCTTTCCACCATAAAAAGCAGTGACTAGTGTACTCATGAGAAGGAGATGCTTAGCATGTAGCTGGAGGATAGCCATATCTACACCCAAAGCTTAATGGGTGAAGGAAAAATACATGCTCACAAACCCAAATGCCTCTGGGCTTAAGGGGCCCTGAATGGCCTATAGTTGAGTTGTTATTTGTGACATTATGTGTGAGATCAATGGGAGTTCATGGTGGATGTGGGAGTTAAAGTTTCGAAGCTGTCTTAGCAGGCAAATTTCAAGTGTTTTTAAGTAGGCAAGAATTCTTGGGAGTTCATGTTTTGGTTGATAATATTTTCGGACTTCAATCAACTCCTAAACCAGATCAGAAGCATAAACCAAAGTATTTTCCGTGAACTTCAAAGCATTTTAAAGGATGCAACATTTGTTTTGCTATCATTTTCCTTAGCTTTCTAATGGATTGCAACCCATACACCAAAATGTCAGCATTGCAATAATCACTTTCTCTCTTTTTACAGTTCCTTTACTTTTTACAGTTCCATGGCTAATGTACATACAAACTCAGATATAGTGGAACCATCCTGTGTCTCTGGACTCACGGCTACCACTGCATTCTGCAACTTTACTGTTTGTTTTGAGACTTCAATTAATAAACCATAATGGCAGCATTACAATGATCACAATCACATTTTTATAATTCCTTTGTTAACACTACAATCACATTTTGGTGGAAGCTGAGGTTGTTGGCTCATCTTATTTTATGATTGTTATACTGTCAGTTTATGAATGCAAGCATGTGTGAACTTAAAAAGGGTGGCATTATAAATAAAAATGATGGCTTTAGGAAAGGATTCAACAAATATTGACAACTCACATAGACTCAGAATGGGATTGGTAACCAGAGCTGGTGTGAATCCTTAATATCGAAGTCAGAATATTGATAGTTCTGAATGTCACAGTCAGAATTTTGTGGGTACTATTATACCGAGAAATGGAATATTGATGGTAATTATATTGTTATTACTTTTGTAAAAATAACATCAATTTTAAATATCCATATTTTAATAGTGTGGTATTAATTATCGTTGTAGGTTTTTTTATTTCAACATTTAAATGTTTTTATTTTTATATTCTATTTAGAATTGTATTATAATGATGTTTTTTGAGTTGTGTATTAACTTATTCTTGTTTTGTTTAATTTTTTTGAGTTAATATTTACAAAAATAACATTTTTCAAGTTGTTGGGTTTTAGAAGGGCTATTGCATGGGTAGTGTATTAAACATTTGCTGCCTCTTTTGGAGTCAATCATGTAGTTATTTTACTTTTCAGTGACATTATAAATTATTTTTCAGTTTATGTTTATCTTCACTGTAAGTTATTTATTTTGTGAGTAATTGATTTTTAAGTTGTTTTGCCAGAGATTATTTTAAGATCATTCATTATTTTTAACAAATTATTTGTTAAAATGTACTATTGTATTAATATTTTTATTGCTATTATTGTTGTTATTATTATTATTATTATTACTGCTGCCACTACTACTACTACTACTACTACTAATGTTGCTACCACTACTGCTACTTCTACTGCCTACATGATTCCATCATCTGTTCACATGACATCAACGTACTCTCTTATGCCAACAACATGCAACTCATTCTCTCCCTCATGGACAAGAGACCCAGCACCAGGCTTGACTTCAATGCCTGTGTGACAGAAATCACCCACTAAATGAAGGTCAACTGCCTAAAGCTGAACCCAACAAGACCAAAATGTGTCATCTTTGAGAAGAGCACATAACCATGGGACTCCGCCTGGTGGCCAACAGAGCTAGGGCCAACACCCACTACACACACCAAGAACCTCAGGATCATCATCAACAGCAAACTCAATATGACTGCCCAAGTCCATGCCGTCACTGCCTCATGCTTCCATACCCTCAAGATGCTGATGAAGATTTATTTTCAAATGACTCCCACTCATCACCTGGAAAGCAGTCCTGAATATCCTGGTGACAAGCAAGCTGGACTACCGGTACACCCTTTATGATGGGATCAACAAATACTCATGAGCAGGCTGCAAACCATTCAGAATTCAGGTGCCTGAATCACTCTCAACCTCCCATGCTACACTCACATCACCTCACACCTGAATGAGCTCCATCGGCTCTCCATTCACAAATGACCACAATTCAAACTCCTCACTCACACTTTCAAGGCACTACATAACACTGGCCTAGCATATCTCAACAATCACATCTGCTTTCACAAACCTTCCAGACACCCCACTCCTCTGGAATCCAACTTGCAAACATCCCACACATATGGAAAACTAGATCCTGCAGTTGAGCCTTCTCCTAAATAGGTCCTAAAGTGTAGAACGACCTGCCACTACACATAGGAGCCTCCTCCACACTTCTTGAAGTGGGCAAGAAGCTGAAGACTTGGCTTTTCGAGTAGTCCGATTAAGCCCTAAGTGTGGTAAGACTCCCACCTACTCAGTGCCAGGATACCGTCCTGGGTTACAATGCATTCTACAAACCTGCATAACATACCAAAATATACCATACCATACCATCACATAGCATAACATAACATAATACAACATAACACAACTGCTCCTACTACTACTACTACTACTATTACTACTACTTGTATGTAAACCAAAGCTCACTTTTTGCAATAATTTTAATGTATAATTTTTGGGTAGGAAATAGTTTTCTTTTTTCATTTTTAATGTAATTTATGATGTTATAAAATAATGGTATATTTACTGTTAATGTGTATTTATATTTTTATGTATTTGATTTTAATTGTTATTATATAATACAATGTTGTTTATTTTGGAGCGGGAATAGTAAATCTGTGTCTCCTTGAGCTCAGCACTTTTCCCAATGTTGCTTAGTTTGGAATGGGACTAGTATACTTGACCCTTAAGAGTTAAACTTTCCACATATACAGCCTAGTTTGAGGTAGGATTAGTAAATCTCACCCCTAACCATGAGTCCAATACTTTCCCCAGTGTTGCTTAGTTTGAGGTGGGAATAGTAAATCTAACACTCCAGAGGCCAACTTTCAAAAATCATGCTTACTCTGGAGTGGTAATACTATATTTAATCCTGTACCCTCAAGTCCAGCTCATTCCTCAATGTTTCTTAGTTTGGTGTCAGAATGCCAAATCTCACACCCTCCTCCACAGTATAACACTTTCCCAGTGTTGCTTATTTTGGAGTTGTGATAGTAAATCTGACCCACCCCGAGGTCCAGGGTTTTACCCACTGTTGCTTAGTTTGGGGTGCGAATAGGAAATCTCCCCCTCAAGAATTCAACACTTTCCCCAGCTTTGCTTTTTGGAAGGAGAATAGTGAATTTGACCTCACCCCGCACCCCACCAGAGTTCAAAACTTTCCCCATTGCTGGTTAGTTTGGTATGGGAATAGTAAATCTGACTCCTTCAGAGTCCAACACATACCCTAATGTTGTTCCGTTTAGAGTCTGAATAGTAAGTTTGTCCCCACATGGTCCAACACTTTTTCCAATGTTGCTTAGTTGAGATGGGGAGTATATATCTGCCCCTCTCCCAGAGTATAACATTTTCTCCAATGTTACTTACTGTGAAAGCAGATAACAAATTCCTCCAGCCCGCAAGGTTCGGAACTCTCCCCAATTTTACTTAATTTGGTTTGGAATAACACGTCAGTTCCCAGAGTCCAATACTTTCCTCAATGTTGCTTAGCTTGGAGAAGGAATAGTCATTGTCACCTACCTCCACAGAGTCCAAAACATCCTCCAGTGTTGATTAGTTTGGTGTAGGAACAATACCTTTGCCCCTCCTCTCCGGAGTCCAATACTGTCCTCAATGTTGCTTATTTTAGAGAAGGAACAGTAATTTGGCACAGTCAAACATCTGTTTAATTTGGTGTGGTAATAGTAAAACTAACCCCACCCCAAAATCCAACATTTTCCACAGTGTTGCTTGGTTTGGATTAGAAATAGCACATCTGAACTTTTCAAAGTCCAACACTTTTCCCAATGCTGCTTAATCAGTAGTGGGGATAGTTATTTTGACCAACACAGAGTCCAACACCTTCCTCTATGTTACTTAGTTTGTTGTGGGAAAAGTAAAACTGACTCATTCAGGGTACATTTCTCCAGTGTTGCTTAGTTTGGTGTGCGAATAGTAAGTATGTTCTTCTCAGAGCGCAACACTTTTACAAACTTTGCATAGTTTGGAGTGGGAATAATAAGTATCCCCCAGAATCCAACGATTTTCCCAATGTTGTTTAGTTTGGAGTATGAAGAGTAAGTATGAGCCCCTGGAGTCCAACACTTTCCTCAATGTTTCTTAGTTAATGTTGGCCATAGTAAATTGAGACAAAGTCCCCCCTTTTCACCCTTTAATTTCATATTTACATATATTATTCTCACTTTGGACTGTAGAAAGTTATTTAAAAAACTATAACAGTAGAACAGTAAAACAACATATACATTTATTATACATTATTTATAGTACATAGAAGTTGTACAGCAAAGTTATTTTAGTATATTTCTTAACAATGAAATAAAGTATTCATAAATATTTTTCTTCAACAAACATTTGTCTCCCCTTTAAATCTAAACAGTTTGCTAGTTCTGTGTAGAATTCTACATAATGAAATAATAATATAACATTTCTTTCTCTGAAACACATTTTTTAATATTGAAATCAGAAACATATACTTATGTATTATATATTATATAATATAATAAATAATATATGTTTCTATAAGGCAAATAAGTATAGAATGTTTTTTGGAACATTTTGCTGTTTCTTAGATAAGTATAACATTTCCTCAAATACACATCAGCAGTTTTTTACAAATGACTTTAATTTTATTTTTCATAAATAGTTTTTTTATTATTAATAAACATTTTCAGCATAGCATATTTAAGTTAGTTTAATACTTTTTACACACAAGGCATATTTTTTATATTGTAACATTTTCCATGAAACATTTTATACTTTTTAGCGTTTTAGAAAACATTTTATCATATACATAATATTCACGGAGGATAACATTGTATAAAACACTTTTTTTTTTCAATTAGGATACCATTTTTACAACATACATTACCTTCTAGTCTTTTTTTCCTTACTTATGGAGAATGGCGCTGATTACAGAGGTGTGATTGCATCTCTTTGGATAAGGTATGGCTCATTTTAAACTTAAATTTAAGATTAAAGAGATGTAGAATGGGTTACTTAACATTTTCTTAGGGTTAGGATGTGAAAGGCTTTATGTGTTGTTTGTAGCTTGGTTTATGTGTGAGTGTATAGTGTAGTAAAGTATATTATGTGTTTAATGCTAATATGTATTTAATGGTAAACTGATAGTATTTGATGCCTTTGTTTATTATAATACTGTTAAATATGTGGGTTGGAATAAGAATGTGTTTTGTGCTAATTTTACAGGACACAAGCAGACTTTTATTGGTGTCTTTTTGTTTTCTTGTGCCCCTATATTTCGGGATTTAATTTTAGGATAATTATTATTGATTTTGTTTAAAAGACATGGGTATCTGCATTCTCTGTATAAAAACCCATCTTTAATTTCCTTATTACAGGCAACTTGTGACTTCCTTTATCAGCTGCAATAAAGAAATGACATAGTTACTCAACAGTAATTACTTATTATAGCAGAGTTCTGGCGCCACAATGTCTACTGCAAGAGCCAGCAGCTATGGGGGGAGGCAGACCACAAAGCATAATTAAAGCTGCAGCTTAAACAGGGAAAACACAACCTGACTTCTCTTTCTTTTGTTCTGTTTTTCTAGATTAACATTGATAAGCAGAAAGAAAATATTTAAGGCAGCATGTTTACTTTTCCACATGTTAGGTAGTTATAGGAAGGGCAGAATCTCTCTGCATGTTTCTACACATTTCGACTTACTTACTTAATTACTGCTGTCATGAGGACGAGCATATACAGCAGCAACAAAGGATCTCAAATTCTGTTTGTCTTGGGTACATTTCTCTACAGTGCCCCAGCTGTGGTTCAGGGACTTCATTTCTGTTTCCACAGTTCACCTTCAGGTGTTCCTTGGCCTGTCTCTCTATCATTTGCCTTGTGGGTCCAGCGGAGAGCAGTTCCCAGTTCTTGTAATGGAGTCTTTTTCACTTCAGAGGGTGTGTCCTAGCCATCCCCATCTTTTTCTCATAACAATGGTGTCCATGCTCTCTTGCTTGCATCTGATGAGCAGTTGCTGGTTGGAGATGGTTCACTCCCAGAAAGTGAGCAAGATTCTTCTCAGGTTACTGGTGTTAAAAGTTGACAGTTTGGTGATGTTGCTTTTCATGATCCGCTAGAACAATGATCCATACAAGATTGTCGACAGAGCACAGCTATGGTAAAGCCTCAGCTTGGTGTGGTGCTAAATTGAGATTACTTCCTGAAGGTATTACTAGCCTTGTTCAGTCTGCTCTTGATGTCATTGCCTGACCCTTCATCATGTATAATAGTACTGCCTAGGTAGGTGAACTTATCAGCCATGGCTAAGTCCTTTCCACCCACCTTGATTGCTGATGAAGGGTTTGTAATGTAGAGTGGCATGACTTCTGATTTCTATGTGTTGATCTTCATTTGCTGTGCATAGATGCTGAGGTGAGTTGTCTTTTCCTGCATATGCTGGTGCATGTGAGAGAGCAAAGCTAGGTCATCTGCATAGTCAAGGTCCTCCACTATAGAGAATACAGTTCATCTGATGCCTATGGCTTGGTCATCTGTTGTGTATCGCATCACCCAGTTAATGACTAGGATGAAGAGCAGCACTGACATAATGCATCCTTGACTCACACTGGTCCTGACCTCGTAGCAAAACTCCCTATCTCCCACCTGGCAGGTAAAATTATCATAGAAGTTCTTGATTAGGGGAGAACTATCTGCTGAAGTATGCCATAGGCTTTCCATATATGCCAAAGGCTGTCATGGTGGATAATGTCAAGCGTTTTTGCAAAACCAATGAAGTTGATGTATAGTTGTTTCTGCCAATGCAAGCAATGCTTTGTGATGCGTAGAGTAAATATCAGATTAACACACCCTCTGCCCTTGTGGAATCCAGTCTGTTCTTTTCTTAACTGCTTGTCCAGGGCATCAGAAATATACTGTATAATAATTTTCACCTGGGTTTTACTTGGGATTGACAGAGGATGATTTTACACCAGTTCTGAAAGTTGGTTAGTGCTCCCTTCTTTAGAACCTTGATGATGATGATGTCTTGATTCCATCGTCTTGTACTTTCTTCCCCTCTCAAATCAATGTAAATAGTGGTTGGATGATCTTGGCTGATGTTTCATGGCCTCCCTTGAACATTTTGACATTCAGGTTACCTTAGCCAGGAGCTGTTCTATTCTTGAGAGATGCCAGTGATCATTTCTTCATTCTGTGGTGGTATGGTGTTCACATCCAAGCCTGTCTCTACTTCTTGGATTCCGCTTTGCTTGCTGGTACTGATATGTTTGAGACGTCTTTAAAATGCTCGGCCAGCATTGTTGATGCCCTTCTGTTCAGAGTAGTCAACCTAGCTTATCTATTAATGGGGTATTTTATGTTGCACAAGGTTTACCACTGGCTATCCTCACATTTTGAAGACCTTCCCCATTCTCCTCTAATGGCTGCCTCCTCTGCTTGGGTGGCAAGCTTATCCATGTAGGCCTGCTTATCTGTTCTTGTCATTCTTTTGACTGCTCTGTTTGCTTCTATGTACTATTGCTTGTACTTCTCCTGTAGCCTCTCAAAATTGGCCCCTATAGGCTTCTTATTGCTGCATTCCTTGATTTGGTTCTCAGGCATGTTTCACTGCTCTTCAAAATACTGAAGAGAACTCTTCCCATTTTTTGTTGACTGCATCTGCAGCTGCTTAAGACCGATCTTCGGTGTCTGCCAGGAAAAGGAACCTGTTTTTCTAAGACAAATTCCTGGTCTGTCTTGGGGTCATGTAAATTTGCCACATCAAATTGCTGTTATCCTGATGTTTTGCATACTGGTTTTCTGACCTTCAGCTTCTCAAGAGAAGTCACTAAATGGTGATCAGTGCTGACGTCCACTCCCCTCCTCAATGTGGTATCTTGCAGTGAGCATCTCCAGGTGCCGCCTATCATCAGGTGGTCAATGTGGTTTTAGTGTCTACCACTGGGTGAGCACCACATTAGTTTGTAAATATCATGGCAGGGTAATATAGTCCCTGCTGTGACCAGATTGTGGCACAACACTCCAATATTCTTTTCCCACTAGTGTTCATTATTCCACAACCTTCCTTTTACATGATCCTGTCATGGCTTTCATTTCCCATACTAGCATTCAAGTCCCCCATCACAACCTTCAGGTCGGGGTTCAACACAGCTTGAAGTTCAGCTTACATCTGTTGGTAGAATATGTCCTGGGCAGTTTCCTCTGCACCATTTGTTGGAGCATAGCACTGTATAATGGTGGTGTTGATGTGTCTGCCTGTTCACCTGGCCGTCATGAGTCTGCTCTTGACTGACTTCCACTCCATAAGGTATTTCTCCCTGCTGAGGATGATGGCTCCTCCTTTGTGATGCTGATCATCTTCCCTTCCTGAGTACAGAGCCATCTTTCCTGTGGTTGTTTTCATTCTGCCAGATCTGGTCCACCTACTTTTACTGACTGCCAGGATGTGGTGGTTATAGCACCTCATCTTAGATGATACTTGAGTCAGCTTTCCTGTGTCATGGATAGTCTGTAATCTGTATGTTACAGAATCTGATTATGGTCTTGCCCTTGACACCCGGAATGTCAGTCTACTTGCAGCTCCCTTCCATCATGCATGCCTCCTTCAAGGATTTCAAAGGCTCTCAGGACTGCAGGATTTAGTGATTCTTGCTAATGCTTCCATAACAAATACTTTTCATCGGACAAGGTTGTGACCCTTGTGCCAAACCCCGAACCTGGAGGACCAGTGGATCGTGCTTCCACTGGTCTCTACTTTTTGGTCTTGGGAGACTTTGCTGGGAGACTAAGCTCCAGCTGGCATAGATATCCAGCAGTTTAAAAAAAAAATCTGACCTGTATTAACTTGATTCTAATTAGGCCTGGGCATAGAACTCCGCTCCACTGGCGGAGTTTGCAGAATTCGAACACTACGGCGCTACGCAAAGTAGCATGGAGTTCCCAAATTTTACTCTCCGCCGCAGAGCAGAATTTGTTCATGCTCGCAAGATTGGGTTTTGGAGCTCTCTTGTGAGCACAACAATTCTCCTGGGCTGTTAGAAAGCACACGTGTGACCTCAAATTCTCTTACATTGCTTCCAGCAGCAGCGGCGGCCAAAACAGGCTGCTCGTGAGCGCAAACTCACTTCTGAAGTAGATTTACAACTCCAGAGCCATTAAATCTAGTTTGAAAGAGCAATTTGTTTTTCAGATTGGGAAGCCTTTTTCTTTTTTTCAAACAGGACGAAAGTGTGTCAGAGTCTCCAACTTCCTGTTTCTGTTCAGCAGGTTCCTCCCAGTGCTTTGTTCACCCCCTGGTCACCTTTCACTTTGATTTCAAGGTGGAAGGATCACTCGCTTTATCTCCTGGATATACCTTTGGATTCAAGGACTTTGGCCCGCATTAAGACCATGGCGATAAAAATCGCCTACTGCTGCGGTGACGGCCGCCAAAAGACCATCGCTGCGGCTACCAGGCGTCCTCCATATTATGACCACAGACGGATTTCTGCCACAAGAATGGCGGAAATCCGTCTGTGGCCATACTGGTGGATGGCGGTAAGGTGGCGCTGCTACCACCAACAGCGCCACACCAGTAGACTGCCGCCAGCTGTATAATGAAAAAGAATACGGTCTGGCAGTGCTCTGCTGGTGGGCGCTGCTGGTGGTAGCAGCACCCCGTCCCCTGCCGGATGACCCCCTGGATCCAGGTAAGTCAGGTTTCCGACAGGGGAGGCGGGTAGGGGGTATTTTGTGTGTAGTGTGTGTGCATGGTTGTGTGAGTGCGTGCATGAATGGGGGGGGGTTTGGTGTTGTGGGCGTGTAAGTAGGTGTGTGAGTGTGTGAATGAAACTGTGTGAGTGCGTGTATCTATGAAAATCTGAATGCGTGTCTGCGTGTATGTTTCGATGTGTGTGCGGATGTGTGCACGGATGTATGTGGATGTATGTGTGCGAGGATGTATGTGTGGATGAATGTGTGTATGTGTGTGTGTGTCTGTGTAGTGGGTGTGGATCTAAGGGAGGTGCGGGGGTGTCTGGGGAGTGTAGAGAGGGTGCGGACCTCATATCAGTGACAGGGAAAGAATTCCCTGTCACTGATAGGGCCTACCACCATGGTTTTCGTGCCATTACGAACACCATGGAAACCATGGCGGTAGGCAGGGTCGTAATACCGCCAGCAGCACAATAGCAGCTGCCAGGCTGGAGATACTTATGTCCAGCCCGGCGGCAGCTACCGGCATGGCGGTTGGAGTGGTGCATTGGCGGGTTGACTTCAGCCAACCCACCAATGTCATATTGTGGCGGTAAGTACCGCCAGCCTGTTGGCGGTAGTACCGCCACATTAACACCGACTGCCGGGGGTCATAATGACCCCTTTGTTTTGATGGAATCATCACACAAGCAAGTTCTAAAACTAAATTGAATGAGAGTGTTGTTGTTTGTTTGCTTGGGCATGCACCAGTATTTCTTTGCATTTTAATTTGATTTAAAAAATTTATAGTGGTAGGTGGCCTGGAGTTTAAGCCCTTTGCTGCCAGGCCTTTTCCCCTCCTGTGCCGAGCCTTTTTTGGCTATTTGGGGCAGTTCGCGCTTAGGCCCTCATAACTTTTTGTTCACATAAGCTACTCACGCCAAATTGGTGTCCTTTTTTTCCAACCTCCTAGGGATTCTAGAGGTACCCAGACTTTGTGGGTTCCCCAGAAGGAGGCCAAGAAATTAGCCAAAATACAGTGAAAATGTCGTTTTTTTCAAAAAATGGGAAAAAGGGGCTGCAAAAGAAGGCTTGCCCTGAAAATGGCATCAACAAAGGGGTTGCTGTGCTAAAATCACCAGCTTCCCAGCTTTCAGGAACAGGCAGACTTGAATCAGAAAACCAAATTTTTCAACACAATTTTGCCATTTTACTGGGACATACCCCATTTTTACGATTTTGTGTGCTTTCAGCCTCCTTCCAGTCAGTGACAGAAATGGGCATGAAACCAATGCTGGATCACAGAAACCAAAACATTTCTGAAAAGTAGACACAATTCTGAATTCAGCAAGGGGTAATTTGTGTAGATCCTACAAGGGTTTTCTACAGAAAATAACAACTGAAAAAAATAATATTGAAATTGAGGTGAAAAAATCTGCAATTTTTCTCTATGTTTTACTCTGTAACCTTTTCCTGCAATGTCAAATTTTTTAAAGCAATATACCGTTACGTCTGCTGGACTCTTCTGGTTGCGGAGATATATAGGGCTTGTAAGTTCATCAAGAACTCTAGGTACCCAGAGCCAATAAATGACCTGCACCCTGCCTTGGGTTTTCATTCTATACCGGGTATACAGCAATTCATTTGCTGAAATATAAAGAGTAAAAAATAGCTATCAAGAAAACCTTTGTATTTCCAAAATGGGCACAAGATAAGGTGTTGAGGAGCAGTGGTTATTTGCACATCTCTGTTCATAAAATAAAAACGACATCCCTGGTGTCTAGTGGGCATTTTGACAGACGGATTGTTTTCAATCCGGCTGCCAAAAACGCCGAGAGAGACTTCAAAGGGAAGGAAATACATTTCCTTCCCTTTGAAGCCTCTCTCAGCTTCCCCCACGTGCAAAGCATTTCTCTTCCGATCGCATTTCTCTTCTGATCGCGCTGGAAGCTGAGCTTCCAGCGCGATGGGGGAGGCTCTGTGATTGTCAGCGCGCGCTCGTGCACTGACATCACAGGGGGGGTCAGGGGTGGAAGGGGAAGGGCTTCCCCTTCCATCCCTGACTTGGGTGGTTTGGGGGGAACCCCACAGAGGGAGCGCTAGCGCTCCCTCTGTGCTGGGTGCCCAGGACGTAATGGTTACGTCCTGGGCACAGCAGCATTGTGCTGCAGGACGTAACCATTACGTCCACTGCACAGAACTGGTTAAGTATGAGCCTAGTTATTATTTATTTAGCATTTTATTGAAAAGGAAAATTGTTGCACAGCTCAGTACCTTTTGTACATGTTTCCATTTGCAATATTATTTTAGTATGTGGTGTAGATTTTGAAAAGGCTACTAAGCTCGTCAACCCAGGCCAGTACTAGTAGTCATTAGTGCATGAAATAAATATTTCAGTGGTATATGTTTTTAAAACTTCGTTTAGGGCAAGAATGGCATTGAATTAATTTAAATTAAAAATGTTTCCCATTGTTTGTATTTCATTTTTTGCAAAAAGTCCATATATTGTGCGGTAATAACATTTGATGGCATAGGAGGATGTTCTTTGACCATGTGGCTGGCTGGCAGCAATTTTGTCCATCCAGCCAGTGTCCTTGGCCATAGGCTTGCATGTGTTCTTTGCCATGCCTCCTTCCTCCTTGTTGTTTGACCATGTGGCTGGCAATCATTTTGTGCATACAGCCAGTGTCCCTTTACCATAGGCTTGCATGTGTTTTTCTTTGTTATCCCTGCTCCTTATTGTTGCTATTTGAACATGTGGCTGGCTGGCAGCCATTTTGGCCATCCGGCCAGTGTCCCTTGGCATAGGCTTGCATGTGTTCTTTGTTCTCTATGCTTCCTCCTTGCTCCTTGTTGTTGTTTGACCATGTGGCTGGCTGGCAACCATTTTGTCTATCCAGCCAGTGTCCCTTGCCATAGCCTTGCATGTGTTCTTTGTTCTCCATGCTTCCTCCTTATTATTGTTGTTTGACCATGTGGCTGGCTGACAGCCATTTTGTGAGTACACTGTGCCGCCAGTGTGTCTTTGAGTTGACATAAGCTTTCATACAAACATAATTAATTATTGATCATTTGTTTTTTAAGTTTCTATTTTTGTTCTATTGTAAGTTGTGCTGCATCTAGTGCAGCGGCAATTGTCTTGTGCCCCTTCGCGCCCCCCTAAGGTCACCATGGTAGCCCTGTATTTGAAATACGCCGACCCATGGCAGTAGTTAGAGTGAGTAGCATCATAACTTTTTACGCTAGTCCGGTGCTTTGCAGGATTAGCGGTAAACATTATGACGCTAATCCTGCAATGCACCCAGAAGCCCACTGTAATCAATGGGAGCCTCTGTTTAATGCCAACACTTAGCATGCATTAAAAAATGCAGATAAAAATGGCACAAAGGAATCTTATAGATTTCTTTGCCCCCTAGCACCGTAGTGCCCCACTTGCATTCATTATGCCCGGTGCAGGCATAATGTGGCTCAAGGGGTTACAAAGTGGCGCAAGGCAAGCATTGGGCCACTTTGTAAATATGGAGCAGTGTTTTTTCCCTTCCATCGCCACATTAGTGTAAAAAATATGATGCTAATGTGGCGTTGAAACAGCACAAGGCCTGCATAAATCTGGCCCTAAGATTGCATTTCTCTGCCCTTTTTTCAACCTCCTGCAACAATACCATGCCACGTTTCATTAACTATATGTTTTTCTTACTTGGTTGTTTTTAGGTGTACAAGAGAAGAGCTCACACATCACCCACAGCATTGCCAAAGAGAAAGCCCTAAAGTTACTTAGGTCCACAGGCACCAAACACTTTCACTTGTGCATTTTAGTGCCACTGCCAACCTAGAGCTACTTAAGATGGCCCCAAATAAAGTTGCTCCAAAGAAATTGGCCACTGAGAAAAGGAAGCTTTCCGCAACCTTTTTCAAGAGATGTGTGCCTGCTGCCACAACAGCCTCCGGGGAGGAACCTGGGTGTACTCCTACATCAACAGCACCACCCCAACCCAAGCCCAAGTCAATTAGACAGCCACTGCAATCATGGTGACCACGAACAGTTATGTTGATTTGGATGTGTCCCTTTCACAAAGTAGTACCCAATCAGTTCAGGAATCAGGACAAAGTGGACAGCATCCGCAGCCAGATCTTCCTGAAGTTGGAGCAGAACAGGAGGTCGAGCATTCTGGTGAGCAAGAACCTCCTCTTTTAGAATCAAGGGCTCCCGGATCTTCAGCAAGAAAAAGGAAGGGTACTATTACTCCACCATATTCCCCGAGCACCACTTCTGATGATGATGTTAGATACATGGAGTGGACCCTGGCAGAGTCTGGGAGATGCCAGGAGAGGCAAGGGAAAATAAAAGTTCCAGAAGGCCTTAGAATCATGGAAGAGAATGATGACGAGGATGATGATGATGATGGCACAGTCATTGTCGAAACAGGCACAGAGGAATCCGACATTACTAACCAACCTGTTCCAAGAGATGTGGCACAGACAGCACTGCCAGTTCCCATATTTGTAAGTCCCCAGGAAAGACCTGCACCACCCCCTACCTCAGTACAAATATGCGCTGCAGAGAGGCAATCGACACGCCATGATCACCTACATCCAGTTCAACTTCAGGTATTGGCAGTGACCCAATAATAAAGTACTCCTCCACAGTTTGGGACCTTTTTACAATGAGCAAGCAGGAGGAGAACATTGCTGTATGCTCCATTTGACAGACAAGTGTTCGTCGATGTAAGCCTGGTTCACATTATGGTACTGCAGGTCAGATGACCCATATGAAAAACATCACACAATCCGGTGGGAGCAGCACATTAAACAAATGGCTCAACGTGGTCGCAGTGGTGAAGGTGAGGACAGCCAGGAAACATCAGCTACACCTGGTCAAATCATGGTGGAAAGTGAGGTCTCCAGCAGTCCATCAGCATCACCCACCTCAGCAACCTCACAATGGCACAGGAAGACTCTGTCAACACCAGGGCGGTACGCGCTCTATTTGCGACTAGAATGTAAAAACCAAGCACTCTCAAAACAATGTAATTTATGCATTGTGCTGATATGTTGTTGTTTAACCTTTTGTATTGCAGAGTTCAATCCTGAAGACTTATTTTTAATGTGCTTACAAATGCTGTTCATTCGCAATGTATTGCTGCAGGCTTTCAGAGTGTGTTAGGGTATGTTCCCTTTCCAGGGCCTTCTAGAGACTTTCCCTGCAACATGCCTGGGTGTGGTTCTGGGCTGGGCCAAGACTCTATAAAAAGGAGCCAGCCCAGCTCCAAGTGCTCACTATTCAGAGGTCCCGGTGCAGAGCAGCAGCTGCTTCCTGAGCTCCTGTCCCAGTGGCCTATTTGATCTTCCAGACATCTGACTTTCATTCTTCATTTGGAGATCCTTGTACTGGGCAGTAAGACGGTGGTTGGGCTGGCCTCCCGACGCCGTTATCGAGAACTCTCATGTTCTTAGGCCTAATTCTTTTATGATTTGACAGAGTGCTTTGCGCGTGTGAAATATGCGCTTGAGTGTTTGTGACATTTGCTGGGTGACTTGCGAATCGGCAAGACTCGCGATTCGTTTCATGATAATTTAATCTTGTTATTCATTGCACGCTACCATTTCTTGACAGTTGCATGGTGGCTTAAGAATCGGCAAGACGCGCGATTCATTTTATGGTGTTTTAACTTTGTTATTCATTACGCGCTACCATTTCTTGACATTTACATGGTGGCTTAAGAATCGGCAAGACGCGCAATTCGTTTTATGGTGTTTTACCTTTGTTGTTCATTGCGCGCTACCATTTCTTGACATTTACATGGTGGCTTAAGAATCGGCAAAAGACACGCAATACGTTTCATTGTACTTTGATCTTGTTATTCATTGTGAGCTGGTATTTCTTGGCATTTACATCGTGGTTTACGAATCGGCAAGGCACGTGATTCATTTAATGATGATTTGACTTTGATATTCAATGCGTACTACCATTTCTTGGCTTTTTACATGGTGACACTCGAATCGGCAAGATGCACGATTCTCTCCTCGAGTTTAATTCATGTTGTTTATTGTATGCCACTATTCTAAGATATTTATCATGAAATATTCGAGTTGACAATTTATGTGATTTGTTTTTCCTGAATCCATATTGTGTTATTCATGGTGCACAATCCTTTTATGGTGTAGTATGCAATCTCAAAAAAAGAATTTATATGACTGGTTTAAAATTTAGTCAGAATGTTTTTCTGATTCTCATGTAAAGGAAAGTACTTGAATAAGAAAGTTTTCATTAAATCCATCTTGATTCCCTTACAGGTATTCAGCCATCTTGAAACTTAGTCATTTTAAACTTAATTCTTAGATTGTTCATGTTTTCAGAATGACTATGCTTAGAATCATAGTCTAGTATTGATTTCAGGAGATATAATTTTCATATTGTGTGTTCTAACCTTTTTCTTACTACAGGTCTCGTTCCCAGCTGTTTCCCTTCCTAATCCCCTCTTCCCCTCTTGAACTCTCTTAGCCTCTGTGATTTATCTATCAGAGTCTTGGAGCTGTTCAGTGGTGGACGTGTTGGGAACGTGTGCAGACCCCGAGGACCTGGTGACTCTGACAGAATAGTGAGCCCACAAATTATTATCCTCCTGGTTTGTGTATGTGCTCAGCATGGCCACGCTGGACGAGTTAGTCAAGGCTATCACCCAGCTCCAGGCAGAGGTGGTATCATCCAAAGAATTGACCACTAGCTAAGCTGAGAGAGTGAGTCAGTTGCAAGATAAGGTAGAGAAGAAGGAACAAAGTCCCACAGGTGTGTCCGGGCCAGGTACTTCTTCTCAGGCTTCTGGAAGTAATCCGACAAATATTTCCCTAAATGTTCCTTCCGCAATTCCTTTAGCTCCCCCAGAACGTTTCTCAGGTGACCCTTTGAAAGCGCAATCTTCCCTGGTTCAAGTGGGACTACACTTCACCTGCAGACCACATACTTTCCCCGATGACCAGTCCAAAGTAGCTTTCTTGTTATCATATTTGGCTGGGGATGCAGCTACTTGGGCAATTCCTCTTGTGCATAAAAATAGTCCCTTGTTGTACAACTGGAGAAATTTTGTTTGTGAGTTTGAGAGAGTTTTTGATCATAGAACTGTAACACAGTCAGCAGATCGTGAATTATTAGATTTACCCCAAGGGAATCAAGACCTAGTGTCGTATTTAGCCAACTTTAACCAGCTGGTTGCCGAGACATACTGGCCTGAAGAAAAACAAGCGGTCTTGTTTTACAAGGGACTCAAAGAGGAACTAAAAGATATCTTAGCACAAATCGACCCACAACCTACAAACTGTCAAGAATTAATAAACCTTGTCTTGAGGCATGATCATCGTTTAGCAGAAAGTAAAGAAACGTACAACAAGATTGAAAAATATTCATGGCGTGTTCATGATAACAGAGACTCAAGAACTCCAAAAGAGAGAACGCCGGAACCGATGGAAATTGGAACCATCAGAAGACCTTTGACCAAAGATGAAAAGGACCTATGCAGAAAAAATGGACAATGTCTTTATTGTGGGCGGAAGGGTCATTTTGCCAAAGATTGTCCAATCAAACCAACGAACAAGCAAGGTCCAGTTCAGAAGGTAGCAGCCAATGCACCAGTCGAGATGGAAAACTAAAACATCCAAGATGCAGAGAAGGGTTGCTCTTGGGTGTCACCGTGGATTCTTCACAATCTAGACATCTTAAACTGGAAATAAGACTTCAGGTCAAGAAAAAGATCTATTTCAAAAAAGCTCTAGTCGATTCTGGGGCTACTGGGAACTTTGTTGATGTCCAATTGGTTAGTGCATGGGGGATCCCATGAATTGAAAAGAAGACCCCAGAAATCATCCAGGCAGTCGATGGAAAACTCTTGACTGGAGGTCCAGTAACTCTTCAGACTATCCTCTTGTCGATGATTTGTGAAGATAAGAATCAAAGAAAGAAACATAAAGAGAAAATCATTCTTGACGTGATCCATGCTCCCCAATATGGGATTATCCTTGGCCTGCCATGGTTAACTCATCACAATCCAGAGATCAATTAGGCCGAACGAAAAATCGTGTTCTCATCTGCGCTATGTAACAAACAATGTCTCCAAAAGATTCAAGTATAAAAAGTTTGTAACTCTTACATAGCTACTGCCGCGGAGAAAGAAATTCAGCTACCCAAACAGTATTCATCTTACAAAGATGTATTTGATGAGAAAAGAGCAGAGACTCTACCTCCTCATAGATCTTATGACTGTCAAATTGATCTAGCCCCAGGTGCGATACTTCCCAACTGTCGTGTATATGCCCTATCAGAACATGAAAATCAACAATTACGAAAATACCTAGATCAATTTTTGGACAATGGCTTCATTCCCCACTCTAAGTCTCCTGCAGCTTCGCCTTTGTTTTTTGTTCCAAAAGCTAATGAAGAACTTCGAACTTGCATCGACTATTGGGGTTTGAACAAAGTCAACATCAAGAATAAATATCCTTTACCCCTAATTCCGGTATTATTGGAACAAGTAAAGAGAGCAAAAATCTACACGAAGCTTGACCTTCGAGGTGCTTATCATTTGGTCAGAATGAGAGAGGGTGACGAATGGAAAACAGCGTTCAAGACAAGATATGGCCTTTTTTAATACACCGTCATGCCTTTTGGTCTGTGTAATGCTCCAGCAGCATTTCAATTTTTCTTGAATGACATTCTTAGAGAGTACCTCAACATATTTGCCATAGTCTACATCGATCACATTTTGATCTACTCTGACAATGAAAACGAACATGTCCAACATGTCAAGAAAATTCTTGCAGCCCTTCGAAAGCACCATTTATATTGCAAACTAACCAAGTGTGAGTTTCATGTTACCACAGTTGAGTTTTTAGGGGTTATTCTTACCCCTCAAGGTATGGTGATGGCAGAAAAGAAAGTAAAAGCCATATCTGATTGGCCCACCCCAAAGACTGTTCGTGATGTACAATGTTTCCTGGGGTTTGCAAATTTTCACCGGAGATTCATAAATCATTTCTCCCAGACAGTGGCTCCAATCACTAAGCTACTAAGAAAGAAAGAAAAGTTTGTATAGTCCCCGGACGCTGATCAAGCCTTCTCAACTTTGAAGAAAGCTTTCTCCACTGCCCCAGTCTTGACGCATCCTGATGCGAATTGACCTTTCATAGTGGAAGCTGATGCTTCGGATGTAGTAATAGGAGCCGTTTTATCACAACGAAATAAAGACACTAGTCAACTTCATCCTGTAGCTTATATGTCTCGGAAGTTGAACAAAGCCGAACAGAACTATGTCATTGCTGAAAAAAAGCTTCTGGCGATTCGTGATGCCTTTAAAGAATGGAGACATCATTTGTTGGGTGCCAAATACACTGCCACAGTATATACTGATCATTGTAATCTTCAATTCATGAGTTCCGCCAGACTTTTGACCCCTCGGCAATTGTGCTGTTTTTTGCAGAATTTGATTTTGTAGTAACCTTCTGGCCTGGTAAAGATAATCGCAAAGCTGACGCCTTGTCCCGTCAAGAGTCTACCATGTTGCCTGCATTTCAAGCCTCCAGAGCTATCATTGCTCCTGACAAGGTTCTATGTATCATAAAAACTGAGGATTTCTTTGAAGAAATTCGCAACACTTTAACTGTTGAAAAATGGCAAACATGGGCCCAATAGATCCCAAAAGGTCAATCAAGCAAGGACTACCCTTTCATGACACTCGTTTGTTCGTACCCACTACCAAACTTCGCAAGATAGTGTTTCATTGGTTGCATGTTATACTGACGGCAGGCCACCCAAGTACTCCTAAAACTCTTGAACTGATCCAATGCTATTTTTGGTGGCCTACCCTAACAAAAGATGTAAAAGCAATGGTAAACAACTGCGAAGTTTGTGCTCGCATTAAAACAAGTAATTCAAAACCGAAAGGGTTGTTACATCCACTTCCAACCCCAAGTCGTCCATGGGAGCACATTTCTTTAAACTTTATTACCGGTCTGCCAGTGGTTCAACAGCATTCAGTAATTCTGGTGGTGGTACATAGTCTCACGAAATATGGACATTTCATTGCTTGTAAAAACTTGCCCACTTCTAGTGAACTGGAAACTATTTACTGAACAGAGTGGTTCGTTATCATGGACTGCCAAACGTTATCCTCTCCGATCGGGGTCGCAATTTGCCTCCAATTTCTGGAAGACATGGTGTAAAACACTCCAAGTGACATCTACGCTATCTACTAGTCACCATCCTCAAACAGATGGTCAAACGGAGAGACTAAATCAGACTTTGAAACAATACCTACGTGCCTACGCTGAAAAGGCACTTCATTCTTGGACAGCTATGCTCTGGTTAGCTGAGTTAGCTTACAATAACTCATTCCACACTTCTATTGGCGTTACACCCTTTTTTGGTTTATTTGGCTATCATCCTGACACCCTGCCCATCACAGTTCCTCAAGAAAGTTCTCTTACTCCAGCTGTGTCAGAAAACATTCAGCATTTGCATCAAGCCCAGAAACTGATTCAACAGCATTTAGAAAATGCCAAACAAAAATACAAAAGGCATTATGACAAGAAACATTGTGAGGGACCGCAATATCAACCAGGTGACAAAGTGTGGCTTTCCACAAAACATATAGACTTCAAGAAGAAGCACATGTTTAATACAAAATGTATAGGTCCTTACACAGTCCTTCAGCAAATCAATCCGGTAACCTATAAACTACAATTGCCCAGATCCTTACGGATTCATCCAGTGTTCCACATTTCCCTATTGAAAAGGGCAGTCCAAAAGGTCCACCCTCATCCAGCTCCTGTTCTAGTACAGGGAGAAGAAGAATATGAAGTTAAGAAAGTGTTGGATTTTAAACTACGAGGGCGTAATCTATGGTACTTAATCTCATGGAAAGGTTATGGACCTGAAAGTAACTCATGTGTTTCCGCATCTGATGTTCATGCTCCAGTACTTGTGAGACGCTTTCATCGTCTTAATCTAGGCAAACCAAGCCCTAGAGCCCGTCTGGGAGAGGGGAGTACTGTCAACACCAGGGCAGTGCGCGCTCTATTGGCGACTAGAATGCAAAAACCCAGCACTCTCAAATCGACGTAATTTATGCATTGTGCTGATATGTTGTTGTTTAACCTTTTGTATTGCAGAGTTCAATCCTGAAGACTTATTTTTAATGTGCTTACAAATGCTGTTCATTTGCAATGTATTGCTGCAGGCTTTCAGAGTGTGTTAGGGTGTGGTCCCTTTCCAGGGCCTTCTAGAGACTTTCTCTGCAACATGCCTGGGTGTGGTTGTGGGCTGGGCCAAGACTCTATAAAAAGGAGCCAGCCCAGCTCCAAGTGCTCACTATTCAGAGGTCCTGGTGCAGAGCAGCAGCTACTTCCTGAGCTCCTGTCCCGGTGGCCTATTTGATCTTCCAGACATCGGACTTTCATTCTTCATTTGGAGATCCTTGTTCTGGGCGGTAAGACAGTGGTTGGGCTGGCCTCCCTACGCTGTTATCGAGAACTCTCATGTTCTTAGACCTAATTCTTTTATGATTTGACAGAGTACTTTGCACGTGTGAAATATGCGCTTGAGTGTTTGTGACATTTGCAAGGTGACTTGCGAATCGGCAAAACGTGCGATTCGTTTCATGATAATTTAATCTTGTTATTCATTGCACGCTACCATTTCTTGACCGTTGCATGGTGGCTTAAGAATCGGCAAGACGCGCGATTCGTTTTATGGTGTTTTAACTTTGTTATTCATTACGGGCTACCATTTCTTGACATTTACATGGTGGCTTAAGAATCGGCAAGACGTGCAATTCGTTTTTTTGGTGTTTTAACTTTGTTTTTCATTGCGCGCTACCATTTCTTGACATTACATGGTGGCTTAAGAATCGGCAAAAGATGCGCAATTCGTTTCATTGTACTTTGATCTTGTTATTCATTGTGAGCTGTTATTTCTTGGCATTTACATCGTGGTTTACGAATCGGAAAGACGCGTGATTCGTTTAATGATGATTTAACTTTGATATTCATTGCGTACTACCATTTCTTGGCTTTTTACATGGTGACACTCGAATCGGCAAGACGCACGATTCTCTCCTCTAGTTTAATTCATGTTGTTTATTGTATGCCACTATTCTAAGAAATTTATCATGTAATATTCGAGTTGACAAGTTATGTGATTTGGTTTTCCTGAATCCATATTGTGTCATTAATGGTGCACAATCCTTTTATGGTGTTTACTATATATATATATATATATATATATATATAAAAATCTACAATATGTGCAATTTGTGTTGAAACATTTCAAGAGTACACAGAAGATCAGAGTTTCTAGATGCAATATTGTATGGTCCTAGTATGCATTCTCAAAAAAAGGATTTATATGACTGGTTTAAAATTTAGTCAAAATGTTTTTCTGATTCTCATGTAAAGGAAAGTACTTGAATAAGAAAGTTTTCATTTAATCCATCTTGATTCCCTTACAGGTATTCGGCCATCTTGAAACTTAGTCATTTTAAACTTAATTCTTAGATTGTTCATGTTTTCAGAATGACTATGCTTAGAATCATAGTCTAGTATTGATTTCAGGAGATATAATTTTCATATTGTGTGTTCTAACCTTTTTCTTACTACAGGTCTCCTTCCCAGTTGTTTCCCTTCCTAATCCCCTCTTCCCCTCTTGAACTCTCTTAGCCTCTGTGATTTATCTATCAGAGTCTTGGAGCTGTTCAGTGGTGGACGTGTTGGGAAAGTGCGCAGACCCCGAGGATCTGGTGACTCTGACAGACTCAGAGTAAGATGGAGACACCAGAGCATACTGTGACTGCACCACTACGACACACATTTAGTCCACCACCACCTACATCTGAAAAGTCGCCTGTATCAGTGGTCCCACAAAAGAAGAAAATCCAGGGTACAATTACGGGCATGTTTAGGCAGGAGGGACCATATGACCACAGCCATCCAACAGGACGTTTGTACAATGGGAAGCTGGCAACAATGTTAGCGCTGGACCTCCTCCCTTTTTCTTTTGTGGAAGGAGTGGATCACTTGTCAGACGACTGATTACATTTGTATCATTGCACACTGGATCTCTTTTCTGGGGGTAAAGCAAAAGCTATCTACAGGACTTGGCCCTGAAGAAATTTGTAAGAGCGTTCCGCGGCATTCAACAGTAGCCATGTTCACCATGGAGAAGTCATGCACGGCTGCAAACATCTTGGAGGAATTTAATAGCAAGGTGTCTGAATGGCTGTAACCCAGAGGTCTTCGAGTTGGATTTGTTGCCATGGACAATAGCAGTAACATAGTCAAGGCCATGGCAGACGATGGCTATTTCAGGGCCCTTTGTTTGGCATACTGCACCAACCTAGTTGTGCAAGACTTTCTTAAAAAAGAAGACATAGTCAGCAACATACTGACAACCTGCAGACTCATTTACACTAATATCAGCCATTTTTTAAAGCCTGGAAACAGTTGCAGATTATTCAGCGTCATAATGAAGTACCAGTTCAAGCCCTGATACAGGATGTCCCAATATGTTGGAACTCAATGTATTATAAGTTGCAATAGCAGTTTGAGCAGCACAAACTGATCAATGACTATGTCATTGAAAGAGGAGCTGATGCAATTGGGAGAGCTGTGACCATAGATGCAGACAAATGGGGCCTAGTTAAATGCCTCACACAGATCCTACTCCCTTTTGAGGTTTTCACGTGGAAAGTTAGCAAGGAGGATAGTACAATGGGCCAGGCTAACCCGTTATTGCATCTGCTACAGGACCAGCTAAAGAAGGTGTCTGAAAGATTTGCATTCGGGGTGTGAATGAAAAACCAGAAGCGCATGCCTTGGTTACTAGCATAAGCTATTGCATGATTTGTAATGTAAGGCTTCAAAATGACATCATCTCGTCCAAAGAGTACATCTGTGCCAGCCTACTTGATTCACGCTACAAAAAAATTCTTCCTGCTAATATTCCTTTTTATGAAGGGGATGTTTCACAATATAAGAGGTGGATTGTTGAGCAAGCCGGTGAACGGCTGGAACTTAGACTCCCATTCTGCACTGCTGGAATGCCTCCTTCAACTTACAGAGAGGGCAATCTTGCCTCATATCTGACAACCCCACCAACAAGAATACCGGTGACCGCAGCAACGGAAGAATCAGACCAAACCTCTGCATTGGCTTGGTTTCAAGTGGCCTATCTGAAGCCAGTGCAGAAGCGAAGGAAAAATTGGCTGAGCAGGTGGCAGCACCAATGACCATTCAGAGGATGTTTCAGGAGTATCTGGATGACCTGAAAGAGGTGTGTATTGATCAAAACCCATTGGTGTATTGGTATGGGAAGATGCACCAATGGCAAGAGCTCAGCAGACTAGGACTAACGTTTCTGGCTTATCTTGTAGCCAGTGTGTCTCCTGAATGTGTGTGTTTAGTGCAGCTGCTACAGAAGTTACAGTGAGAAGGATCAGTATTTCTCCTCAAAACATGGAGAGATTGACCATGATCAAAATGAAGCAGTATTTCATGCCACCTGATTAAACTATTTCTGAAAACAACAGGAGGTGGAAGAGGATGAATAGTCCAAATAGTTAGGGAGTGAGTTCAACAAAATTGTAAACTTTTTCCGATGATTTGCAATGTTTGGGGACTGACGGGTGATTGTTTTTTCCTGCAAGTGAATGGCCTTTCAAAAGTAGTGAAATTTACTTGCAGGGTCTACTCTTTTTTTCTGGTTCCTTGTAACAAACCAGCCACTTTAGTTACCAAACACAAATATACACCAAAAATACTCCAGTTCTGTTTTTCTATTTATTCCTCGACAGTAGTGCACCTCACAAGTCTACCTTTCTTGGTTTGGGGCTGGGACAGAGTTACTCTGAATCTGGAGAAAGAAGATAGAAGGACTCAAAGCAGGACTACCTCAACGGATAGAAAGGAAAAAGGTTTTGATTTCAAAGAGAACCCATGATGATGGTGAGGACTCTGAGGCCTAGTACTCGCTCAGCTCTGTCAACTGGAGAGAGGTGCATTGATTTGGAAATGCTGCTGAGTATGTAGTTGCTACATTGCTAGCTCAAACATGAAACTCCTCCTATGTTCTTGTTGTACCTCTGAGTCTTCTTGGTACACTCCTGAGTCCTGATTCCTCATGAAGCTTACCTTGCTTTCTTTTGTCATTTTCCTTTACTCTATAATGCAGCTACTTTATGTTTCAATACAGAGGTCTTCTCCTAGTCCTCTCCTGCATGAACAAAACTTGGAAAGCTCAAGACTCCAGCTTACCTACCAGACAGGTTCAGACAGGCACCAGAGTGATGGACATTCTAAGAAGAATGGAGATGCATCAGCCAATTTGGCAATACAGTATAATTTTCCACAACAGATTAATGATGGTGTGCTGCTCAGTGCCCTGACTATTGTTGCAGTTTCTTTGAAGTGTTTGTCTTTGTCACACCTTTCCCCAAATCCCCTTTCCCATCCATTCATTGAGCCCCTAACCCTCTTCCCCAGGGCTGTGCGATTTATTGAGGTGTGACCTAATTTTACACTTAAATGAATCACACACTTGCTGTAGCAGATGTGGTGAAAGTAACACCAATATACTGCATGACTTTCTACCTTCTACTGCCTGAGCAATATTCCACACTGGCCCCATCAACATCTTAATTCATGCCTTGTGTGTGTGTTCTGTAAATGCTTAACCTGGTCCAAACACTCTTAAGTCTGAGCCCACTTCTGACTTCATGATCTTATTTCCTAAGTTTAGTTTTATATTATAGCTCCCAACCATTGCTCAGAAGAAATCGGTATTCCTATGTTTTATTATCATATTAGGTCTTCTTTACTGTGTGTCAATACTGTCCTTGTGCTAGTCTGGTCTAAGTCTTCCTACAGTTATGATGTATGATGATGAAGCACTAACTCTCTATTTTCTTTCAATCAAGTTGACAGTGATGGATAACCCTTTGATTAATCCTGTAGTTGGAGTTCATATTAAGTAAGAGTAATTGTTAATAAGCAAGCGATGTGACTTACCAGCACCTTTCCCTGCTGCAGCCTCTCCCCCTGCTCCATGTACTCCTGCAGGGGTCAAACTTGGAATCATTGAAGAGCAACAAAGGGGTGGAATACAAAATGGTAAATGAAGGAGAGAAAAAAAGATAATGCAGGGATGACAGGAATTAAACAAAACTTGGATAGGGGAGTTGGAAAAAAGGGACACAGTATAAAAAAGTAAACAAGGTAAAATTAAAAGCAGCATAAAAGTGGGGAGAGGTAAAAGTTAGGGAAATATTAATAATAATATTAAATAATAGGACTTACTGGGGTGAGCAGAGCCATCAGCATCGGTGCTGGTTGTTGGCGCCTCCCCAGCTCCTGCCAGACCCGCCGGACCCGCTGGTGCAGTACCCTTCTTCTTGCCCTTGGGTGCTGATGTAAGATTAGAAAGAAGCTAAAACAAATACATTAGTGGTACCATTAATCTCTAAAAAATTATTATATAACATGAAAATACAATAACATTGTACTTAAATCAGATCGCCTATGGTACTATACTAGTATCAACTATCGCTGAGTTGACTATACTCCTAATATTCCTACTCCAAATTTCCTTAAGAAAAATAGAACATCTACATTTAGAACTAATGCATTGCAATGGATGATCTTTCATTATGTTCTCATTCCTGAAGATTCTTGATGGACCAACTCAGCCTCCTTTTTTTGCAATGCATGCATACTCGCATCACTTTGAAATTGCTTGGGACTGTACGTGCTACATTAAACCACAGAGAAAGCTAACTCACTGATATCACTAATTCACTATGGAGTTAGGAGGGGGCTAGAGGAGATTGCATTGCAAAGGCTTCTTAAGTAATTAGCCAAAGCAAGTGCCTACCTACGAGTTTAAAAATCAATGATGGAGCACTGAGCGCCTGTCTAGCTCTTACTGGATCACATAATAAATAATAAACTGAATGTAAAACAAATGCACCTTACCTCTGAGTGAAAGCCACATGCTATTCAGAAAAAAAGTTAGCATTGTGGAGCACAAACACAATAAAAATATAATTCTCACCAAGCCGCGGGATCGCCACGCCTACCAAGTCAAACAGTTCCTGCTCCTGGTTGATAATATCTGCCCAGCGGTGCATCAGCTGCTGGGTGGTGCTCTGGACCTAGGTAATAGCCTTGACCATCCAGCATACCCTAGCCCAGTAACCGCTGTCAGGCCTTCCGCCTGCTGCCAGCATGGAGGGGAGGTGGCTCTAGACATAAAAAACAAGTGCCCATAAGGCAGGCGGCCCCCGATTCCCCGTTGCTCTGCCATGGTGCTAGGTGGGTAGGGTAGGAGAAAAAACAGGAGGAAAAGGAAGGAAATAAGTGAAAAATAAACAAAAATACAAAAAGTCACAAAAAACACAAAAAAATTAAAACAACATCAAAATAATGAAACACAAAAAGAAACACTAATTTAATGAATAAAAAAATAGGGTTAGATGAAGTACGGAGTAGAAGATTACAAAGATTGAGGGCATATTGAAGTAGAAGTTCCAGCATCATAAACAGAGTAAAAAACAAGATGGTTGCACCCTTGCAAACCACGTGGTGCGTTTCCCATGAGATTTTGAATGCAAGTGCATACTCTGTGTTGCGTGTGACGTCAACTGCAACAGAGTACTCTGCCTACTAGGGGAACTCCGTGTAGTGCGGCAGAGTGTTTTTGCCACTTTGCGGAAGTCCGCATGGCGCAGCTCCACACACACTCTGCCCAGGCCTAATTCTAATATCTTTTTGTAACAAATATCTAGCCGTTTTTTGTTGTGTTTAGTTGTGCACTACATAATTTAATTTTATTCTATATGATTAACAACATCTAATCTCGTTCACATGAAAAAGCACCAAAGTAAGGCCCAAATTTATGGATGGCCTTCCTCCATCTAATGCCACATTAGTGCAATTTTTCTGATGCTAATGTGACATTCGATTGCCAAAAAACGCTGCGCCATATCCAAAAAGTGCATGAAAAGGGGGAATTCTAGTGGAAGGATGCCTGAAAAAATGGCGCAATGAAATCTACAAGATTTCATTGTGCCATTTTTGACATAATTTTGAATGCCTGCTGAAAGCAGGTGTTAAAAGGACGCACCCATTGGAATCAAAAGGCTTCCTTGCACTTTGCTCCCTTAGCGTCAGAATTTTTGACGCTAGGGGAGCAAAGCGCTTCAATAGCATCAAAAATGTTGACACTATTGTACCTAATACCACCATGGTGCACCGTATCTGAAATACGGCGCATGCATAGTGGCGTTAGGAGGCACAGAGGGGTACAAGAAAGATGGCACTTCACAATGTGAAGCGCAACTTTTCTTAAATCTGGTCCTAAGGATTTAAAAAAAGAACTTTTTAGGGGTGATTTAACGTCGAGTAAATGGCGCTCCCTCTCAAATTAAACCCACAATTGTCCAAGCGGTGCCCATTCACTGGGAAATCCCCCAACAAAACCCAGAATGATAACAACAACTGTTGTCCAATATAATAAATTAGAGCGGCACTCAACAATATTCCTAAAATAATAAACTTGATAGTTATACGTGTCCATAAATGAGACAATCCTCTATAAATTCAACCGTGATGTTCTTTATTGTTCTTGAAAGTTCTTGTATCCAAAATAGCTCATGACACTGTCCCTTTGAATACCGTCCCATTCAACATGTGTTTCAAAGTTCTTGTATCCAAAATTGCTCATGACACTGTCCCTTTAAACACCGTCCCAGTCAACACGTGTTTCGTAGAGTAGAGTAGAGTAGAGTAATTTAATTAGATAGCTTTACATGCGAAGTGTTTTATATCAATAGTGAAAACACGAGGTTCGGTTATGATCGGATTCTGGGAGAGCGGATTTTGTTGAAATAAATATGGAAAGACAGACTATATTGTGAAAGGTTAGGAGGGACCTACTATGGCTGACAAATTGCTCTACTCTGTATCTCCTTTGCTTTATTTAGCTAGAGGAGACGTTTGGATCATGTTTATGAACCCCCAGAGAAGTTCTCTACGTTAAACAACCATTCGGGTAGCTAAAGGAATCTGTCTTTGGGCATATGTTTGAGACTTGAGGATTTTTACCTTGTGTAATGAATTGGTGGGTTTTGGAAAACCAAGTGAGGTAATTTCGTCTATTTGGTTATATGTCTTTACAAGGTGTCATCTGCGAGTGGAAGTACAAAATTGAATTCTGTTTGTATTAAAATCGAGAAATCTTTGCAACAACATCGCCGGGTATTTATTTATTTATTTTATTTTTTTTATTTTATCTATTTATCTAGTAATTTAAGAATGTGGCTATTGGTGATTTTATACACAAGGGTGATGGTGTTTGTGTGGAATTTCTTGTTTGTTTCACTTCTATGGGAGATTCATTCTTTATCTTTTTATTAGATTATTATATAATTTTTTTAATGTTATTTCCTATATATTTTTTTACATCCTTTTTGGTTTTGGTAATTGGTATTTTGTGTTCTCACAATATTCAGTTATTTGGTTGGTAATAATCACTGGTGGTTAGTTCAGTCTCAAGAAATTGGATCAAAATTTATCATGTTCTATTTATTTATTTTTTGTTTATCAGGTTCTATGGTAATGGAAAAGAAGAGAACCCACTTAATTTGCGATATTATGCAGTAATGATGGGAAAGAAATGGCCCTGATGAAGGCGGTCTTTTGAATTTGGTGGTTACCGCCGAAACGCGCGTAGGCTTTGTTCCTACTACTGCTTGTTGTTTATATGAACGCTGAATTAATGAAGTTGAGATATAATGTCTTTTCTTTTTCATAAGTAAGATGGAGACACAATCAGAAATGTAATAATAATATGGTACTTATGTGAATATCATTTCATTTTCAGAAAAAAATAAGTGTACATTTCTTGTTTGCATTCTATTACTTTATACTTTAAAAAAAAGATTGTTTTGTATATGTTTTTGTTCTTGTTATGGTTGGATTAGTTTTATTGTCTTGTCTGATGTGTCAGTTCGTTTTTGTCTATTTATATGTATAAAGGTGTAAATATGTATAGAAACATTTTTTGTGTTTTCCCAGCTTTACTTCTATATAACTGTATATCCTTATATTGAGATGTGTTTTTGTTTGACATACATTTGTAATAAATATTTTTTGTCTATAAATTTTGTTACAGTTTAATTGGTTTTTTCCCTATGTTGGTTAAAAGCGAATATTATTGGTAGCTCATTTGCTTCTGCTTATATTTAACTTCCTCCATCTAATGCCACATTAGTGCCATTTTTCTGATGCTAATGTGACATTCGATTGCCAAAAACGCTGCGCCATATCCAAAAAGTGCATGAAAAGGGGGAATTCTAGTGGAAGGATGCCTGAAAAAATGGCGCAATGAAATCTACAAGATTTCATTGTGCCATTTTTGACATAATTTTGAATGCCGCCTGAAAGCAGGTGTTAAAAGGACGCACCCATTGGAATCAAAAGGCTTCCTTGCACTTTGCTCCCTTAGCGTCAGAATTTTTTACGCTAGGGGAGCAAAGCGCTTCAATAGCATCAAAAATGTTGACGCTATTGTACCTAATGCCACCATGGTGCACCGTATCTGAAATACGGCGCATGCATAGTGGCGTTAGGAGGCACAGAGGGGTACATGAAAGATGGCACTTCACAATGTGAAGCGCAACTTTTCTTAAATCTGGTCCTAAGGATTTAAAAAAATAACTTTTTAGGGGTGATTTAACGTCGAGTAAATGGCGCTGCCTCTCAAATTAAACCCACAATTGTCCAAGCGGTGCCCATTCACTGGGAAATCCCCCAACAAAACCCAGAATGATAACAACAACTGTTATCCAATATAATAAATTAGAGCGGCACTCAACAATATTCCTAAAATAATAAACTTGATAGTTATACGTGTCCATAAATGAGACAATCCTCTATAAATTCAACCGTGATGTTCTTTATTGTTCTTTAAAGTTCTTGTGTCCAAAATAGCTCATGACACTGTCCCTTTGAATACTGTCCCATTCAACATGTGTTTCAAAGTTCTTGTATCCAAAATTGCTCATGACACTGTCCCTTTAAACACCGTCCCAGTCAACACGTGTTTCGTCTGGGGAATACCCCTTGACTTCTTCAGGACTTTCTACGACAAACAATTTTAATATATACAATATAATTAAGTTCTTAAAATATGAGTATCAGTCTAATAACCTCTCACCATCCAGTGTGACTAAGATACAATCACTTGTGAAAACCGTAGTTCAAATCTTTGTACAATAAAATAACATTTTCTCAATTCCAAATGTTCATTTCTCCATGTGCACACACCACTTCGTGTATGGAGGATGTTGCTTGTAATAACAGGGTTGTGCAACTTGGGCTTTACACGAAGTGGTGTGTGCACATGGAAAAATGAACAGTTGGAATTGAGAAAATTTTATTTTATTGTTTGTTGTAGAAAGTCCTGAAGAAGTCAAGGGGTATTCCTCAGACGAAACACGTGTTGACTGGGACGGTATTTAAAGGGACAGTGTCATGAGCGATTTTGGATACAAGAACTTTGAAACACGTGTTGACTGGGATGGTATTTAAAGGGACAGTGTCATGAGCAATTTTGGATACAAGAACTTTCAAGAAGAATAAAGAACATCACAGTAGAATTTATAGAGGATTATCTCATTTATGGAGATGTATAACTATCAAGTTCATCACCTAAGGATTTTAGCATTTTGTGGGAAATGTGATGCTGTGGCCATGTATTTTAAGGGTTAAAATACCCCTGCCATACATAATAAGAATATTGCAAGTCACCTCAGAGATCCATGATCTTATATGAAACTCAGCCGTCTGCCTCGTTCCCCTATATGGTCAAAAAACTCCTCAGTCACTTGTAATATCCTTATAATGTACGCAGATATTACTTTATCCCATATATATTTCAGTTGTTAAAATAATTCCTTTTATTGTGTTGGCTTTCAGTGTGTGAATTTTTGCTGAAAAAAAAATATTTTTCAGGTTTTAAGGCTTATTTTCATTGTGTGGAATTAATATTTTACTTGAGAGGATTATGGGGGTCATTACGACCCAATGTAGCGTCCGTACCGCCAACAGGCTGGCGGTACGGAGGCCCTTATTACGACCGCGGCGGTAGCGCCGCTGTCGCACCGCCGGGGCCGGCGGTTTTCCGCAGTTTTAGCCCCGGCGGTGATAATCCGCCAGGGCAGCGCTGCAAGCAGCGCTGCCCTGGGGATTATGACACCCCTACCGCCAGCCTGTTTCTGGCAGTTTGCACCGCCAGGAAGAGGCTGGCGGTAAGGGGTGTCCTGGGGCCCCTGGGGGCCCCTGACCTGCCCATGCCACTGGCATGGGCAGTGCAGGAGCCCCCTAACAGGGCCCCGGCCAGCTTTTCACTGTCTGCATAGCAGACAGTGAAAAGCGCGACGGGTGCAACTGCACCCGTCGCACGGCCGCAACACCGCCGGCTCCATTAGGAGCCGGCTCCTATGTTGCGGCCTCATCCCCGCTGGGCCGGCGGGCGCAAACTTGGTTTGCGCCCGCCGGCCCAGCGGGAATGTCGTAATGGGGGCCGCGGGAGTGTGGCCGCATTGGTGGCCGCACGGCGGTTACCGCCGCCCGCCAATGTCGTAATGACCCCCTATATTTTTTATTGCTCATAATGTGTATTTTGGCATTTGTTGCAGACTTTTAGTAGAATTATTTTATATTTTTTGTAAGACAGATTGTTTAAAATGGGATATTTGAAATGTAAAGGGTATTGTGTATTGTTTTTCTATATATTATTAATTGTTGTGTATGTGTTTCTATAGTGTTGATTTTCACTGTATATGACTGCTTTGTGTTTGATTTGTTCATCTATATTGTGCTTTGATTTATTATTATTTTATTAATAGTTATGAGTTTAGAGGAAATAGGATTTTTTTTTGATTTTCCTTTATTCATGTGGTGTTGTGTGTTTTTTTTTTATATTTGTTTAATGTGGTTTAATTTATATACTCATTTATAATAAAAATGTTGCTTTATATTTATGTGTACTATTATAATACATCATTCTTTTTACTATTATCACCATTGATTTGTTAGGTAACTTTATTTACAGTAGGGTCTATACTGTAGAGTCTTAGTAGTCCTGGGATGCCAGTTCTACGTATGGTGTGACTTTTTTACCTACAATTTCATGCATGCAGTGTATTTATTTGATATTTGTAGTCTTAGGGTTTGGGAGTGTTAGATTCTTAGTTCCTGGTACTTGTGTTCTTTTTGTAGAATTCCTATGAAGTGGTACAGTGTCGGATGATGTCTGCCTATTGTAACATGGAATGGGCTGTGCCTGCCTTCTGCTGTGTAGCTGGTTTTAGATAAATTGTTTAGGGTAGTATATTATATGTTCCACAACTCTATGAGAAACCTGGCTAGACGTCTGTGTCCTGAGCAATACAGATGGCCAATCAAGGTGTCTTTGAAATATTCAAGGAACAGGTTAACTTTTTTTCATGAATTTTGTAAAATGTAGATTCTGTTAATAAGTCAAAGTACCTGGTCACTTCTGCAGAAGGTATGATGGCAAATAACATTTTCAATTGGACTTGGAATGTGCTCTTTGTGAATACTCCATTTCTAGGGTAAATTATTTTGAGATGGCGCTGGATGTCTCTTGTAATGGTAATAACAACAACGTATTTGGCTGTTTAGATGCACCTTTTTTATTGTGTGTATGACAGAAGATTTGTCATGTAGATGATTGTGTTAGTGTTTGTGTTGTTTGATGTAGAAAATATAGGTAATCATTACTGAGCTTATCATAAAATTTGAAATCGTCTTTAGTGCGAGATACAGTGAGGTGTTCTGGGATGTCTATTTCTGAAAATGTTTTTTATGCTGGATTAGCTTTTCTTTTTGGAAAACTTTCTTTTTCATATTTGAAAAGAGGGTAATTGTGCTATGCCTTGAGTAGGTACTCTGTGGGCATTGTCTTTAAGTATCCTTCCACTCGAAGTATTGGAACTTGTTGAGACCTCTTTTAAGTTGTGAATTTTGTTGGCGATCTTAATTTGTGCCAAATTCATCAGGTGGTTATGCTCGGTTGTATTTTATACTTGGTTATTTACAGTGACGGCCCTTCTGTCCATTCAACCATTAGGATAATATTTAGTACATTTCCAATTACTACATTCTTTGGTGCTATATTCTTTGCTATAAGTGTAGCTTACATATGTGAGCAGGAGCTTCCATTTCTGTGAGAATGACTTAATTCAAGATGTTTGTTTCTGTATTTAATTAAAAATACAGAAAGAAATATTATGTATTTTTCACTTAATTAATTACTAATCTAAATTTTATACTGTTTGTTCATCCATACTTACATTTTAAGTTGTTTCTTTTTTGAGTTGGCTGCTTTATATTTTGATACTTTTGTTTCTTCACTATAATTTAAATCAGATGTTTTTCTTTGTTCTTGCTGTCCTACAGGTATAAGAAAAAATGTAGAAAATATATTTGTTTTTTGTCGAGTTGCACTGTTTAAAATCTTTAAATGATTTTACTTGATTTTGTAGTAGGTGTCCTGGTTTATTTGAACAGCATGGCAGGCATCTGTCTTCGTTGTGGAGTGCAGACACACAAACTGATAATGTGTTAATATATATATATATATATATATATTTTATTTTATTTTTATTTATTTTTATTCACAATGAGAACGCCATGTACTTTTTCCACACTAAGTACTTCGCATCTAGTCAACAATCGTGTCAATGGACTAGATCATGACAACAACCACATCTGCCATCTTTGAACATACAATTATTACTGCAAGTTATCAAAGTAAAACTTTCAAACTAAATAAAACTCAAAACTAAAACAAATATATTTCAAATTGTCGAATTACATCATATATCATGGTAATGATGTCACACAGAGCAGACTCCAATATAAATCAAAATATATCAATATAGACTGTCATATATCACTGTACACAAAACAACACTCTGCACAAGCAATACAAATGGGTTGATTAATTAGTGTAATTAAACATGTGATTCAGGCAGAAAAGACAAATTAAACGAAGATTTATTATGGTGAAACCAACCCAAACAGGATCCGTGCTCCGTCTCTCCTCAACCGATCACACAATCCCAACCGCCCTCATCCTGGAACCTCAGCGTCTCTCAGGCTCCAGAATGTGAGTCCTGGAACACAGAAGACAGCGAGGTTCCAGGCCTAGCACAAGCTAGTGACAGGAACATTACAACACATCCCCCTCCCTTACATTAATATCTCAACAACCCAGAAAATGATACAAAAGTGCAACAGGAAAAAGAAATACCAGTGTTAGAACAGACTTGCAAATCACAACGAGTCAAGATAAATAGTCTTTCATCCAGAATGGTTTGGAACATAACCTGGATGAAACATTAGTACGTGGTAACTCCTTGGATGTTTCCGTGAAATTATTTCTTCTTTGATCATTCAAAGTTGGGGAGTCTTCCACACCTGTAGATTTCGCAATTCTGGACATGCTCACGCATCCCCATTGTCAAGAATCACAATGTTTTTCCTTACTTCTCTGATGCGGAAAGGGCCCTTGAAGGATGATTTACCTTTGATTTTAAAACACAGGTTCTTCACCAGCACCAGGTCACCTACCTTCCACCTCACTCTAGCAACACAATGCTTGGCATTAAAACACAACTTGTAATTACATTGGTACTTCTCCCGGAGACCAGGTACCTTATCAAATTTTTCCAGATCCAGATCGACCCGTGCTAAAATGTTACCGAACCATGCCGGGAACAATTTAGTGCAACCCAACCTTCCCCTCATGTACTCAAAAGGAGCTATGTTGGTGATGCTATTTGGAGTGTTGCGATGTGCCCACCACAAATCCCTCAGGAGATTAGCTAAGGGAGTTCTGGTTTCAATAGCTTCTTGCACACAAGCCTTCACCATCCTATTCATACGCTCAGTTAGACCATTGGCTTGTGGCAGATACAAAGCTGTCCTCAAGTGTACAATAGCTAGAGAGTCTAGAATATGCTTCATGTCTTGAGATGTCAATTGTACCCCATCGTCTGTGACTAAATGACTGGGTATACCCTCTTTAGAGAATTCTTCTTCCAGAAACTCAATTACTGTATGGGTATCAACTGAGTTCACACATTTAGTCACCACCCATTTGGACGCATAATCCACCATGAGTATAACATATAGTTCGTTCGGTGGTAAAAGATGAAAAGGACCCATAAAATCTAGACCTAGTTTCACCCAGGGTTTTTCCGGAATCTCAACGGGGGAGAGTGGCGCTCTCGCCACAACCTTGCTTTTGTCACTACGTGCACAACTCATACAGTCTTTCACAACCGCCTCAGCTTCACTATCCAACCCTGGCCACCAATAAATGGCCCTAAGTCTAGATTTGGTTAAACTCCTGCCCAAATGCCCTTCATGAGCCAGATTCAAAATGTTGTTCCTCACCCCCTTAGGAGGTATGAATTTGCTTCCCCTATATAACTCACTTCCATTTAAGGAAAGTTCGTCTCTCACATTCCAATAGCCTTTCCATGAGTCAGGAATGTCCCTAAACTCTGGCCATCCCTTAACAATGAATTCTCCAAGCTTATGTCTGTCCGAATCTCTCTCCACAGCCAATTTCCACTCCTCTTCGTTGATAGCCATCTCTCTTACCCAATTGATCATAACCTCATCCTTTACCTCCTCACCACTATCAACCAAAGAACGGGACAAGAAATCTGCCACAATATTCTTCGGCCCAGGCACATATTCCACGACAAAGTTGTATTCCAACAACCCTTCTGTCCACCTTTGTATTCTCGGGGTCAGTTCTTCATTTTTCCTGGGAGAAAAAATTTGGACGAGAGGTCTGTGATCTGTCTGTCCTCACCACAAAAGGTAAACCCCACAAGTAAAATTTTAAGTGCTTGACTGCCCACATACAGGCAAGTGCCTCTCTTTCTATGACCGAATAGTGTTGTTCAGCCTCCTTGAGGGAACGGGAAGCAAAGGCTATTACTTTCTCCTCTTGACCTACTCTTTGGATAAGAACAGCCCCCAAACCCTTGACACTTGCATCAGTGTACAAATAAGTTTTCGCACACACATCAAAATGCCCTAAGGTGGGCATCATTCCAATACAGTTCTTTACAAAAGAGAAAGCTGTCACGCATTCATTCTCCCAGACGAACTCACAACCCTTCTCCAAAAGAGCTCTCAAGGGTTGTGTCACACTGGAAAAGTTGGGAATGAATTTAGAGTAATACTCTGCCAACCCTAGGAACGACCTCACATCATCTTTGTCTTTGGGTTCAGGTGCACGAATTATAGAATCAACTAGTTCCAACTTGGGTCTAATTCCCTCACCAGAAATAGTATGTCCCAGGTATGTCACAGAGGTGACTCTGAACTTACATTTTTCTTTCTTAACAGTAAGACCGGCCTCTGCTAACTTGCTCAAAACTTCTCTTAATATCTTGTCGTGTTCACCGACCGTTTTACCATGAACCAATATGTCATCCTGGAAACATAACGTGCCAGAGATTCCTCCCAAGATTTGTTTCATGATGAGTTGGAAACACGCGGCCGCAGAGGCCAGACCAAAAGGCATCCTCAAAAACTGATAAGCCCTCAAAGGTGTAACAAAAGAAGTGAGGTGCCTGGACTCAGGGTGCAAAACAATCTGATGATAAGCCGAGGATAGGTCCAATACACTAAACACTCTTGAACCACCCAAACATGACAACTCTTCTGTTATATTAGGTAGGGGTTGACAATCTATCCATATATACTTGTTAAGGTCTCTGAGATCCACACACATACATCACACAGAGCAGACTCCAATATAAATCAAAATATATCAATATAGACTGTCATATATCACTGTACACAAAACAACACTCTGCACAAGCAATACAAATGGGTTGATTAATTAGTGTCATTAAACATGTGATTCAGGCAGAAAAGACGAATTAAAAGAAGATTTATTATGGTGAAACCAACCCAAACAGGATCCGTGCTCCGTCTCTCCTCAACCGATCACACAATCCCAACCGCTCTCATCCTGGAACCTCAGCGTCTCTCAGGCTCCAGAATGTGAGTCCTGGAACACAGAAGACAGCGAGGTTCCAGGCCTAGCACAAGCTAGTGACAGGAACATTACAACATATACGTCTAAATTTTAGTCTCAGTCCAGAGGCGTAAAGAAAATTTACATCCATCAAACAGAAGCTTTGCCAAGCAGCTGTGCCATATGCTATGCTTTATCCAGCACGTCTACACATGTCTTTTTAAGGCAAGGACTACTTCTTTACCAACCCAGGCATAGCCGCTGCCTTCATTAAGCATCACCTGAAACAAAGCTGCCTTGGCGGGGCTGGGCTGCCTGTATGAGAGGTAGGGGGTATGGGTTTGTTGGGTATGGTTCCTTAGTGCACATCATGTCCAACATCCAGCTGATATACTCTTGCTCCAATTTATATGCTGGTTATCTCCACAAATTATGATGCACCCTCTACCGCCCGCCCTAACATGCCTATGAAACCGGCAACATTCATACCCATGCCACATGCAAAGATTCACTGCCTCACAAAGAATGTTAGTGAGCTGTGGAACCTACAAAAGCATAGACACATTTTGGCTTATCTAGACTGGCATAATTTACAAATAACTCTGCTGCAGGAGTCCCACCTGATGAATGTAACAAGCTGTTAGTTTGTCATCCAATGATCCTCCTGTAGACCATTCTCCACATACTCCACGTACGCCAGAGGAACGGTTATTCTTGTGCACAAAGGTGTGCCATATATCCCTCAGGGCTCCATTAATGACATGCAGGGCCGTTATTCATTATCCTGCGGGAGACTGTCCTCTCATGTGCCCCCATTGTGAATTGTTATGGTCCCAATACAGATGACCCTGCATTTGTTCATAGATCATTGGGGCGCATAGTGGAGCTGAGTCCACCCCAAATCAAGTGGTGGGGGTTTCAATGTAGCATTGAACCCTGCCCTTGATCATTCCCATCACCTCCAGGGGTTCCACTGCGCAGCTGCCCAGAACCTACAGGGTCTCATGGTAGAGAGTGATTTACTAAATGCATGGAGGATGAATCACCCGGAAACCAGAGAAGGCACTATTCTGTTGTGCATGATAGTTGGTCCCGCCTCAATTTTTGGATAGTATCCAGAGGAATTGGTCTGTAGATACACAAGGTTGCTCACCTACCCGAAATGTACGCAGACCACTCCCTGGTGCTAATGACATTGCATGTTCCCACTAACACCAATCTACACGCGGCATGGAGACTCTCCCCTACAGCCCTCCTGGACACTCCTTTTCGTGAAGAGTTACAATCAGAAACAGCTGATTTTTTATGCCCAAAATAAAGACACTGTGCCCACAATGGGCACAGTATGAGAGGCTGTTAACGTCCTGGACTCTGTCTTGCCAAAAGTGGAAGGGTACTCCGCTCATTGCAAAATCACCTAAATCAACTAGACCTTATTGAGGTGATTCACCCTACTGTATACATACCCACTGCCAGGGGGTTAAAATAAATGGCATGATTTCGAATCCGATACATATTACTAGAGGCACGCAGCTAGGATGTCCATTGTGGCCGTTGTTATTCTCCCTGGCAGTGAAGCCATTAGCAGCCAAGCTGCGACAATGCCACTGGGAATACAGAATCCGATACCTATCCAGGCATATTTAAGTCTCTCTAAACACAATTAATATCATCCTTTATCTATAAGATCCGAAGATAAGCCTCAATTGGGTGCTCCGCAAATTCCTTCATTTTGGTGAATTTTCAAGAATACAAAATAATTGGGAAAAATCCCATATATTTCCTCTCACAGCAAATACAAAATCATTCATTCCAGATATCCCATTGAGGTGGTGGTACACTGAACTCCGCTTCCTAGGAGTGGTGATGTCAAGGAGTCAAGAAGAGGTAATTAGAGCAAACTATTGAATTGCATTAAATGCCATTACAGAAAGCATTGCGGGCTGGATATCATTACCTTTATCGTTGGCTGGTCGCATCACACTGATGAAAATGATAATCCTGCCTAAACTTCTATATCTGTTCCTAAATATCCTGATAGGCTTGGGACACAGGTTTTTTCAGCTCCTCAAAGCTCAAATAATAAGGTTACATTGTGTAGGAAGTTGGCTCTGTATGCACTATTTCAAAGTAAGGAATAGTATGCACAGAGTCCAAGGGTTCCCCTTAGAGGTAAGATAGTGGCAAAAAGAGATAATACTAATGCTCTATTTTGTGGTAGTGTGGTCGAGCAGTAGGCTTATCAAAGGAGTAGTGTTAAGCATTTGTTGTACATACGCACAGGCAATAAATGAGGAACACACACTCAGAGACAATTCCAGGCCAATAGGTTTTGTTATAGAAAAATATATTTTCTTTGTTTATTTTAAGAACCACAGGTTCAAATTCTACAGGTAATATCTCATTTGAAAGGTATTGCAGGTAAGTACTTTAGGAACTTTGAATAATCACAATAGCATATATACTTTTTACATAAAACACATATAGCTATTTTAAAAGTGGACACAGTGCAATTTTCACAGTTCCTGGGGGAAGTAAGAGTTATGTTAGTTCTTGCAGGTAAGTAAACCACCTACGGGGTTCAATTTGGGGTCCAAGGTAGCCCACCTTTGGGGGTTCAGAGCAACCCCAAAGCCACCACACCAGCAGCTCAGGGCCGGTCAGGTGCAGAGTTCAAAGTGGTGCCCAAAACACATAGGCTTCAATGGAGAAGGGGGTGCCCCGGTTCCAGTCTGCCAGCAGGTAAGTACCCGCGTCTTTTGTGTGCAGACCAGGGGGGTTTTGTAGGGCACCGTGGAGGACACAAGTCAGCACAGAAAGTACACCCTCAGCAGCGTGGGGCGGCCGGGTGCAGTGTGCAAACAAGCGTCGGGTTTGTAATAGGATTCAATGGGAGACCAAGGGGTCTCTTCAGCGATGCAGGCAGGCAAGGGGGGGGGCTCCTCGGGGTAGCCACCACCTGGGCAAGGGAGAGGGCTTCCTGGGGGTCACTCCTGCACTGGAGTTCCGATCCTTTAGGTCCTGGGGGCTGCGGGTGCAGGATCTTTTCCAGGCGTCGGGATTTTGGATCCAGACAGTCGCGGTCAGGGGGAGCCTCGGGATTCCCTCTGCAGGCGTCGCTGTGGGGGCTCAGGGGGGACAACTTTGGTTACTCACAGTCTCGGAGTCGCCGGGGGGTCCTCCCTGTAGCGTTGTTTCTCCACCAGTCGAGTCGGGGTCACCGGGTGCAGTGTTGCAAGTCTCACGCTTCTTGCGGGGATTACAGGGGTCTTTAAATCTGCTCCTCTGGAAACAAAGTTGCAGTCTTTGTTGAACAGGGCCGCTGTTCTCGGGAGTTTCTTGGTCTTTTGGAAGCAGGGCAGTCCTCTGAGGATTCAGAGGTCACTGGTCCTGGGGAAAGCGTCGCTGGAGCAGTTTTCTTCTGAAGGAGGGAGACAGGCCGGTAGGGCTGGGGCCAAAGCAGTTGGTGTCTCCGTCTTCTCTGCAGGGGTTTTTCAGCTCAGCAGTCCTCTTCTTCGTAAGTTGCAGGAATCTGGTTTCCTAGGTTCTGGGGAGCCCCTAAATACTGAATTTAGGGGTGTGTTTAGGTCTGGGAGGGCAGTAGCCCATGGCTACTGTCCTTGAGGGTGGCTAAATCCTCGTTGTGCCTCCTCCCTGAGGGGAGGGGGGCACATCCCTATTCCTATTGGGGGAATCCTCCTTCTACAAGATGGAGGATTTCTAAAAGTCAGAGTCACCTCAGCTCAGGACACCTTAGGGGCTGTCCTGACTGGCCAGTGACTCCTCCTTGTTTTTCTCATTATCTCTCCTGGACTTGCCGCCAAAAGTGGGGGCTGGATCCAGGGGGCGGGCATCTCCACTAGCTGGAGTGCCCTGGGGCATTGTAACACGAAGCTTGAGACTTTGAAGCTCACTGCTAGGTGTTACAGTTCCTGCAGGGGGGAGGTGTGAAGCACCTCCACCCAGAGCAGGCTTTGTTTCTGTCCTCAGAGAGCACAAAGGCTCTCACCGCATGGGGTCAGAAACCCGTCTCTCAGCAGCAGGCTGGCACAGACCAGTCAGTCCTGCACTGAACAATTGGGTAAAGTACAGGGGACATCTCTAAGATGCCCTCTGTGTGCATTTTTTAATAAATCCAACACTGGCATCAGTGTGGGTTTATTATTCTGAGAAGTTTGGTACCAAAGTTATAGTTACCTTAGGGCACGAGTTATACTTACTTGAGAGTAGGTCTGTGAGTGGGTGCGTGACTATCTGAGTGCATCTGTGAGTGGGTGAGTGAGTCCCTGAGTGGGTCTGTGAGTGGGTGCGTCAGCGTCTGAGTGGATCTGTGAGTGGGTGGGTCATTGTCTCAGTGGGTCTGTGAGTGCTTGTGTAAGAGTCTGAGTTGGTCTCTGAATGGGTGCCTGAGGGTCTGAGTGGGTCTGTGATTGGGTACGTGAGTTTCTAAGTGAGTCTGTGAGAGGGTGCATGAGTGACTGGGTCTGTGAGTGGGTGCGTGAGTTTCTGAGTGGGTCTGTGAGTGGGTGTGTGAGTGTCTTACTGAGGCTGTAAGTGGGTGTGTGAGTGTCTGAGTGTGTCTGTGATTGGGTGTGACAGTATGTGTGACAGTATATGTTTAAATATATATATTTTTTTCTTCATTGGCAGGCTTCATGACTCTGTTGTGATGTTTTACGGGGCTGTGCTGAGCACCCGAACCGAGTTGCAGATTCACAATCATCCAAAAAATGGAGATTTTGACCTTTTCAAACTCTTAATTCATCCCTCACAAACACATGCCTTATCCCCCTGAGGTCAGAGTGACTCCACCCTGACCCCTTCTACCCATTTCACAAAAAAACTCCATTCCCCAGGACCATTGCCGGTCAATAAAATGGCAGCCACAACTTTCAGAACAGTTTGCACCCACCCAATTACACTCCTTTGTGTGGCTTTCCGATTCGCGGCAGTCTGCGACGGATGCGGAACAGATCCGCGTCCCTATATATACAGTTTTTCCCCGCTAATTACCAAAAAAGTACTGAACAGATTCACGCTTTCTGAACCAGGGCCTACTTTACGGCCAAATTTGGTGTAATTCTGCCCAGTAGTTTTGGTGCTACCGCTGTTCAAAATCCCTATGGAAAATGAATGGGAAAAAAAGTGTTTTGGGACACCGCTTTTTCTCTGCCTCATCTAGACAGATCAGCCTGAAACTTTCTGGACAGCAGCTGACTTGACCGGAAAAAGTTTTGGGAAAGTTTTATGAAGGTTCGTCAAAGATATCAGCAAGTAAAAAAAACGCTTTTTATGTAGAAAAAAGGTCCTAACTATAACTACCTAGTGGCAACTGCCACTAAGTAATAGATACACATATATACGTGTGTGTGTGTATGTGTTAATAATGATTTATAAAATATTTTCACTTATATTTTATTGCTCAATATTTTGATATGCTTTCATTACTGAGATAGGGGGTGGGACTGCATTTTTACATTTGTGGTTCTTAATTTTTGGACCTGGCACATCTTACAGGGTCATCCCCAAAGGTTTTACCTTCCTCCTCCTATTTTTTCTGACCTCTTTTTGTTGGCTCTAGAGCTCTGAGCACTCTATCACTACTGATCAGTGCTAAAGAGCATATGCTCTCCCTTCCTAATTTTGGTATGATTGGCTTACACCTAATTAACACATTTAGGCCCGTATTTATACTTTTTGACGCTAAACTGCGCTAACGCAGTTTAGCGTCAAAAAATTTTGCGCCGGCTAACGCCATTCTGAAGCGCCATGCGGGTGCCGTATTTATTGAATGGCGTTAGCCGGCGCAAGCAGACCGGCGCTGCCTGGTGTGCGTGGAAAAAAAACACGTACACCAGGCAGCGCCGGCGTTGGGAGAAATGGCGCTAGGGCGTCTTAAAAATGGTGCAAGTCAGGTTGACGCAAAAAATCGCCTCCACCCGATTTGCGCCATTTTTAACGACGCCCAGACGCCATTTACATGACTCCTGTCTTAGTAAAGACAGGAGTCATGCCCCCTTGCCCAATGGCCATGCCCAGGGGACTTATGTCCCCTGGGCATGGTCATTGGGCATTGAGGCATGTAGGGGGGCACAAATCAGGCCCCCCTATGCCAAAAAAAAATATTTTAAAAAAAAAATTATACTTACCTGAACTTACCTGAATGTCCCTGGGGTGGGTCCCTCCATCCTTGGGTGTCCTCCTGGGGTGGGCAAGGGTGGCAGGGGGGGTCCCTGGGGGCATGGGAGGGCAGCTGTGGGCTCATTTTGAGCCCACTGGTCCCTTAACGCCTGCCCTGACCCAGGCGCTAAAATCCGGCGCAAATGCGGGGTTTTTTGCCCCGCCCACTCCCGGGCGTCATTTTTGCCCGGGAGTATAAATACGACGCATTTGCGGCGCAGTCATTTTTTTGGACGGGAACGCCTACCTTGCATCTCATTAACGCAAGGAAGGCGTTCACGCAAAAAATTGATGCTCTTTCCTCATACTTTGGCGCTAGACGCGTCTAACGCCAAAGTATAAATATGGCGTTAGTTTTGCGCCAAATTTGCGTCGAAAAAAACGACGCAAATTTGGCGCAAACGGAGTATAAATATGCCCCTTAATTTACCTGTAAGTACCTTGTACAATGGTATCCCTATACCCAGGGGCTGTAAATGACATGCTACTAGTGGGCCTGCAGCGCAGCTTGCACCATTTACAGTTGTAGCCTTTCAAACCTGTCTCAGACCTGCTACCGCAGGGCCTGCATGCAAAGTTTACTGCCACAGGGACATGGCATCTAAATTTACTTACCAGGCCTGGAACTCACCTTTTACTACATATATGTCACCCCTAAGGAAGGCCCTAGATAGCTCTATGGGAAGGATGCTATGTATGTTAACCGCTTGAGTGCGGGCGTCGGCCACTGGCCGACGCCCACACACCCTCCCTGGTGCGGGTCACGACCAGTGGCCGACACCAGGAAGGGCATTAATAAATCCTCGGGTGCGTCGCGCCCGAGGATTTATTATTTATTTTTTTACTACCCCCGGGAGACACAGAAGCTACTGTGTCTCCCCCCGCCCCCCACCCGCCCCTTTGTGACGTCAGCGCGCCGCGAGGCGCGCTGACGTTGCAAAGGTGTTTTCCCCATGAAAGCAGGAAGCAGCCTTGCGGCCGCTTCCTGCTTTCATGGGGAAAACGGCCTTTTACACGTTCGGGAAGGCCTTGTAAGAAAGGGGAGAGTCTCCCCTTTCTTACGAGGCCTTCCTGAAAGTGTTTCCTGGCCCCCGGTCGCAGCTGTGCTGCGATCGGGGGCCAGGAAACACTTTCAGGTTTCCTGGCTCCCCTGATCGCAGCACAGCTGCGATCGGGGGGGCCAGGAAACATTTTGAAAAGGCCTCGTAAGAAAGGGGAGACTCTCCCCTTTCTTACGAGGCCTTCTGAAACTGTTTCTGGCCCCCTATCGCAGCTGTGCTGCGATCGGGTGCCAGAAACAGTTTCAGAAGGCCTCGTAAGAAAGGGGAGAGTCTCCCCTTTCTTACGAGGCCTTCTGAAACGGTTTCCTGGCCCCCGATCGCAGCACAGCTGCGATCGGGGGCCAGGAAACCCCACTAGACACCAGGGATTTCACTTTTGGGGGGCGGCCCCCCCGGAAAACGATCGCGCCCCCCCAGGGGATTTTTAAAAAATACAAAATAAAAATGAAATGACAGGGGGTCGCCCGTGGGCAGGGTGACACCCTGTGGGGGCATTTTTTTTTTTAGATGTTGTAGGGTTTCCCTGGGGGCCATTTTGGCCCCCAAGGAAACCATACAGCAACTAAAAAAAATATATATGTATATATCTATATATATATATATCTATGTAGATAGATATATCTAGGTACGTGGATATATCTATAGATATATCTATGTAGAGATATATATATATATATATATATATATATATATATATATATATATATATATATATATATAGGTAGATCTGTATCAAAGAGATTTATAAAGCGCGCTACTCACCTGTGAGGGTCTCAAGGCGCTGCGGGGGGGGCAGGGGGAGGGAAAGGGGCTAGGAGGTTCACTGTTCAAAAAGCCAGGTTTTGAGGCCCTTCCTGAAAAGAAGTAGGTTTTGGGTCTTGCGAATGTGGGTTGTGAGTGCGTTCCAGGTTTTGGGTGCAATGTAGGAGAAGGATCTGCCCCCGGTGGTGGTGTGTTTGATGCGTGGGACAGAGGCGAGAGAGAGGTCAGCTGAGCGGACGTTTCGTGTGGGGGTGTGGAAGGTGACTCTCGTTGAGGTAGGCAGAGCCTGTGTTGTGGAGTGATTTGTGTGCGAGGATGAGGATCTTGAAGGTGATCCTTTTGTCAATGGGGAGCCAGTGGAGGGATTTGAGGTGTGGAGAGATGTGTTCGTGTCGGCGGAGGTGGAGGATGAGTCGTGCTGCGGAGTTCTGGATGCGTGTAGTTTGCACTTGAGTTTTAGAGTGGTGCCGGCGTAGAGGGCGTTTCCGTAATCAAGCCTGCTGCTGATGAGTGCGTGAGTGACAGTTTTTCTGGTCTCTGTGGGGATCCATTTGAATGTTTTTCAGTATACGGAGTTTGTTGAAGCATGAGGAGGTAAGAGCGTTGATTTGTTGGGTCATATAGAGGGAGGAGTCTAGGATGATGCTGAGGTTGCGTGCGTAGTTGGTGGGGGTGGGTGCAGGGCCTAGCGTGGTGGGCCACCATGGGGGGTCCCAGGTGTTTTTGTGTGGGCCAAAGAGGATTATTTCGGTTTTGCTTGAGTTGAGTTTCAGGTGGTTGGCTGTCATATATACATCACTTTTGTCAATATGTGTGTGGTTTCCCTGGGGGGAAAAGGGTCCGACTTGTCTAGTGGCAGTTTTAGTGCCATAAAGAAGCGCAGAAGGTTTATATGCCTACTGCAAAGAGCACATCTGTATTTTATGTAAATAGCTGAGTACATTAGTAAAGTCTATGGAGAGATGAAGGGCACTTTTGCTGGGTGGTAATGAGGGAATCCGAGGAGGAGGGAGTGGGAGCACCAATAATGATTGTTGGACTGGGCGCAGGAGGTGCTAAAGACTGTGACGAATGGTATGTGACAAGGTGTTTTTTGAGTGTCTTGAAAGTACGTGCTGATTGAGGGAAGAAGCGCAGGTAAGGTGGCCTCTACTGTTGCACGTATCTCACACACACCATCGATTTTGTGACTGTCTACGTAGGCTAGTGTTTTAGAGCAACAGTTTAGCCAATAGCAGAGATGGCATCTTGATGGATGACTGCTGCCTGCACTTGGGTTATAGAGGACCGCTCTGACATAGGATCAGAGACTGAGACATCAGATACTGAGACAGCATCTGAGGGATAGGACAATGGCGCAGACTCTGGGAGTGATTTTTCAGTCAGAGGAGTCCCATTCGAAAACTCCTCTTCCAGTACATTATGAGGGAGGTGATGAGTACAGTCCTGCTGTCCCTTCGCAAGCTGTTCGTGCAACTGGGTAATAGTGGGTTAGGCCAACCCAGAGAGCAGGTGAATGCGGCGGCAAGCAGAGAGAGAGTGCTCTCTTGGGAGCTCACCAATTTAGTTCAGCCCCAAATTCCACCACCCAAATCATATTGTGGAGACATCAAAATTGTCTATGGCAAAACAAACTGGTTTTGTAAGGCAGGCACCTGTGTTTTTGGTCCTGGATTCGGCGGCCATATAGAGAAACACACTAAACCCAAACATTTCTGGAAACTAGACATTCGGGGGAGTCCACAGAGGTGTGACTTGTGTGGATTCCCCAAAGTTTTCTTACCCAGAATACCCTGCAAAGCTGAAATGTTGAAAAAAACTCTATTTTTCTCGCATTTCTGTCACACAAACTACAGGAATATGCAGGGATCCACAACATTCCTACCACCCAGTGACTCCTTACCTGTCCTGATAAAAACACTACCCCACTTGAGTGCCTACACCTAGTGCCTGTGTCAGGAATGGATCACCCCAGGGTCAACAGCTGCCTCACGTAAGGACCAACATTGACCGTTGTGTGATCTATTCCTGTCGCAGGCACCAGGCCTAACCACACAAGTGAGGTATCATATTTATCGGGAGACTTGGGGGAACGCTGGGTGGAAGGAAATTTGTGGCTCCTCTCAGATTCCAGAACTTTCTGTCACCGAAATGTGAGGAAAACGTGGTATTTTAGCCACATTTTGAGGTTTGCAAAGGATTCTGGGTAACAGAACCTGGTCCGAGCCCCACAAGTCACCTCATCTTGGATTCCCCTGGGTTTCTAGTTTTCAAAAATGTGCTGGTTTGCTAGGTTTCCTCAGGTGCCGGCTGAGCTAGAGGCCAAATTCCACAGGTAGGCACTGTTTTCTATGAAAAAATGTGATGTGTCCACGTTCTGTTTTGGGGCATTTCCTGTCGCGGGCGCTAGGCCTACCCACACAAGTGAGGTATCATTTTTATCGGGAGACTTAGGGGAACGCCGGGTGGAAGGAAATTTGTGGCTCCTCTCAGATTCCAGAACTTTCTGTCACCGAAATGTGAGGAAAACTTGTTTTTTTAGCCACTTTTTGAGGTTTGCAAAGGATTCTGGGTAACAGAACCTGGTCCGAGCCCCGCAAGTCACCCCTCCTTGGATTGCCCTAGGTCTCTAGTTTTCAGAAATGCACAGGTGTGGTAGGTTTCCCTAGGTGCCGGCTGAGCTAGAGGCCAAAATCTACAGGTAGGCACTTCTCAAAAAACACCTCTGTTTTCTTCCAAAAATTTGGATGTGTCCACGTTGCGCTTTGGGGCGTTTCCTGTCGCGGGCGCTAGGCCTACCCACACAAGTGAGGTATCATTTTTATCGGGAGACTTGGGGGAACGCCGGGTGGAAGGAAATTTGTGGCTCCTCTCAGATTCCATAACTTTCTGTCACCGAAATGTGAGGAAAACTTGTTTTTTTAGCCACTTTTTGAGGTTTGCAAAGGATTCTGGGTAACAGAACCTGGTCCGAGCCCCGCAAGTCACCCCTCCTTAGATTCCCCTAGATCTCTAGTTTTCAGAAATGCACAGGTTTGCTAGGTTTCCGTAGGTGCCGGCTGAGCTAGAGGCCAAAATCTACAGGTAGGCATTTCTCAAAAAACACCTCTGTTTTCTTCCAAAAATTTGGATGTGTCCACGTTGCGCTTTGGGACGTTTCCTGTCGCGGGCGCTAGGCCTACCCACACAAGTGAGGTATCATTTTTATCGGGAGACTTTTGGGAACGCCGGGTGGAAGGAAATTTGTGGCTCCTCTCAGATTCCAGAACTTTCTGTCACCGAAATGTGAAGAAAACTTGTTTTTTTAGCCACTTTTTGAGGTTTGCAAAGGATTCTGGGTAACAGAACATGGTCCGAGCCCCACAAGTCACCTCATCTTGGATTCCCCTGGGTTTCTAGTTTTCAAAAATGTGCTGGTTTGCTAGGTTTCCTCAGGTGCCGGCTGAGCTAGAGGCCAAATTCCACAGGTAGGCACTGTTTTCTAAGAAAAAATGTGATGTGTCCACGTTCTGTTTTGGGGCATTTCCTGTTGCGGGCGCTAGGCCTACCCACACAAGCGAGGTATCATTTTTATCGGGAGACTTAGGGGAACGCCGGGTGGAAGGAAATTTGTGGCTCCTCTCAGATTCCAGAACTTTCTGTCACCGAAATGTGAGGAAAACTGGTTTTTTTAGCCACTTTTTGAGGTTTGCAAAGGATTCTGGGTAACAGAACCTGGTCCGAGCCCCGCAAGTCACCCCTCCTTGGATTCTAGTTTTCAGCAATGCACAGGTTTGGTAGGTTTCCCTAGGTGCCGGCTGAGCTAGAGGCCAAAATCTACAGGTAGGCACTTCTCAAAAAACACCTCTGTTTTCTTCCAAAAATTTGGATGTATCCACGTTGCGCTTTGGGGCGTTTCCTGTCACGGGCGCTAGGCCTACCCACACAAGTGAGGTATCATTTTTATCGGGAGACGTGGGGGAACGCCGGGTGGAAGGAAATTTGTGGCTCCTCTCAGATTCCAGAACTTTCTGTCACCGAAATGTGAGGCAAACTTGTTTTTTTAGCCACTTTTTGAGGTTTGCAAAGGATTCTGGGTAACAGAACTTGGTCCGAGCCCCGCAAGTCACCCCTCCTTGGATTCCCCTAGGTCTCTAGTTTTCAGAAATGCACAGGTTTGGTAGGTTTCCCTAGGTGCCGGCTGAGCTAGAGGCCAAAATCTACAGGTAGGCACTTCTCAAAAAACACCTCTGTTTTCTTCCAAAAATTTGGATGTGTCCACGTTGCGCTTTGGGGCGTTTCCTGTCGTGGGCGCTAGGCCTACCCACACAAGTGAGGTATCATTTTTATCGGGAGACTTGGGGGAACGCCGGGTGGAAGGAAATTTGTGGCTCCTCTCAGATTCCATAACTTTCTGTCACCGAAATGTGAGGAAAACTTGTTTTTTTAGGCACTTTTTGAGGTTTGCAAAGGATTCTGGGTAACAGAACCTGGTCCGAGCCCCGCAAGTCACCCCTCCTTAGATTCCCCTAGATCTCTAGTTTTCAGAAATGCACAGGTTTGCTAGGTTTCCGTAGGTGCCGGCTGTGCTAGAGGCCAAAATCTACAGGTAGGCACTTCTCAAAAAACACCTCTGTTTTCTTCCAAAAATTTGGATGTGTCCACGTTGCGCTTTGGGGCGTTTCCTGTCGCGGGCGCTAGGCCTACCCACACAAGTGAGGTATCATTTTTATCGGGAGACTTGGGGGAACGCCGGGTGGAAGGAAATTTGTGGCTCCTCTCAGATTCCAGAACTTTCTGTCACCGAAATGTGAGGAAAACTTGTTTTTTTAGCCACTTTTTTAGGTTTGCAAAGGATTCTGGGTAACAGAACCTGGTCCGAGCCCCACGAGTCACCCCTCCTTGGATTCCCCTAGGTCTCTAGTTTTCAGAAATGCACAGGTTTGGTAGGTTTCCCTAGGTGCCGGCTGAGCTAGAGGCCAAAATCTACAGGTAGGCACTTCTCAAAAAACACCTCTGTTTTCTTCCAAAAATTTGGATGTGTCCACGTTGCGCTTTGGGGCGTTTCCTGTCGCGGGCGCTAGGCCTACCCACACAAGTAAGGTATCATTTTTATCGGGAGACTTGGGGGAACGCCGGTTGGAAGGAAATTTGTGGCTCCTCTCAGATTCCATAACTTTCTGTCACCGAAATGTGAGGAAAACTTGTTTTTTTAGCCACTTTTTGAGGTTTGCAAAGGATTCTGGGTAACAGAACCTGGTCCGAGCCCCGCGAGTCACCCCTCCTTGGATTCCCCTAGGTCTCTAGTTTTCAGACATGCACAGGTTTGGTAGGTTTCCCTAGGTGCCGGCTGAGCTAGAGGCCAAAATCTACAGGTAGGAACTTCTCAAAAAACTCCTCTGTTTTCTTCCAAAAATTTGGATGTGTCCACGTTGCGCTTTGGGGCGTTTCCTGTCGCGGGCGCTAGGCCTACCCACACAAGGGAGGTATCACTTTTATCGGGAGACTTGGGGGAACGCCGGGTGGAAGGAAATTCGTGGCTCCTCTCAGATTCCATAACTTTCTGTCACCGAAATGTGAGGAAAACTTGTTTTTTTAGCCACTTTTTGAGGTTTGCAAAGGATTCTGGGTAACAGAACCTGGTCCGAGCCCCGCGAGTCACCCCTCCTTGGATTCCCCTAGGTCTCTAGTTTTCAGACATGCACAGGTTTGGTAGGTTTCCCTAGGTGCCGGCTGAGCTAGAGGCCAAAATCTACAGGTAGGAACTTCTCAAAAAACTCCTCTGTTTTCTTCCAAAAATTTGGATGTGTCCACGTTGCGCTTTGGGGCGTTTCCTGTCGCGGGCGCTAGGCCTACCCACACAAGGGAGGTATCATTTTTATCGGGAGACTTGGGGGAACGCCGGGTGGAAGGAAATTTGTGGCTCCTCTCAGATTCCAGAACTTTCTGTCACCGAAATGTGAGGAAAACTTGTTTTTTTAGCCACTTTTTGAGGTTTGCAAAGGATTCTGGGTAACAGAACCTGGTCCGAGCCCCGCAAGTCACCCCTCCTTGGATTCCCCTAGGTCTCTAGTTTTCAGAAATGCACAGGTTTGGTAGGTTTCCCTATGTGCCGGCTGAGCGAGAGGCCAAAATCTACAGGTAGGCACTTTGGAAAAAACAGCTGTGTTTTATATAAAAAAAATAGGATGTGTCCATGTTGTGTTTTGGGGCATTTCCTGTCGCGGGCACTAGGCCTACCCACACAAGTGAGGTATCATTTTTATCAGGAGACTTGGGGGAACACAGAATAGCAAAACAAGTGTTATTGCCCCTTATCTTTCTCTACATTTTTTCCTTCCAAATATAAGAGAGTGTGTAAAAAAGACGTTTATTTGAGAAATGCCCTGCAATTCACATGCTAGTATGGGCACCTCGGAATTCAGCGATGTGCAAATAACCACTGCTCCTCAAAACCTTATCTTGATCCCATTTTGGAAATGCAAAGGTTTTCTTGATACCTCTTTTTCACTCTTCATATTTCAGCAAATGAATTGCTGTATACCCAGTATAGAATGAAAACCAACTGCAGGGTGCAGCTCATTTATTGGCTCTGGGTACCTAGGGTTCTTGATGAACCTACAAGCCCTTTATATCCCCGCAACCAGAAGAGTCCAGCAGACAAAACGGTATATTGCTTTCAGAAATCTGACATCACAGGAAAAAGTTACAGAGTAAAACATAAAGAAAAATGGCTGTTGTTTTCAGCTCAATTTCAATATTTTTTTATTTCAGCTGTTATTTTCTGTAGGAAAACCTTGTAGGATCTACACAAATGACCCCTTGCTAAATTCAGAATTTTGCCTAGTTTTCATAAATGTTTAGCATTCCGGGATCCAGCATTGGTTTCACACCCATTCCTGTCACTAACTGGAAGGAGGCTGAAAGCACCAAATATAGTAGAAATGGGGTATGTCCCAGTAAAATGCCAAATTTGTGTTGAAAAATTTGGTTTTCTGATTCAAGTCTGCCCGTTCCTGAAAGGTGGGAAGATAGTGATTTCAGCACCAGAAACCCTTTGTTGATGGCGTTTTCAGGGAAAAAACCACAAGCCTTCTTCGGCAGCCCTTTTTCCCCATTTTTTTGGAAAAAACTACATTTTCACTGTATTTTGGCTATTTTCTTGGTCTCCTCCAGGGGAAACCACCAACTCTGGGTACCATTAGAATCCCTAGGATGTTGGAAAAAAAGGACGCAAATTTGGCGTGGTTAGCTTATGTGGACAAAAAGTTATGAAGCCCTAAGCGCGAACTACCCCAAATAGCCAAAAAAGGGCTCAGCACTGGGGGGGAAAAGGCCCAGCAGCTAAGGGGTTAAGGGAGGACATGTGTCTGGTTGTGTGGCCTGTCCTGGTAGTGACAAACTATCTATTTGGTTTCTCACTGATGTGAGTGCTGCCTTGCTCATAGGATTGCATTAGAAATGCCCAGCTTTATGTCTAGGTGGTTTTGTCTAACCTACTGTATGTGGGGTAACGTAGGCATGTTTGGTATTTGGTATGGTTGTAATGGTAATGAGAAATTATGCTTACTGTTGTAGGTGGATTTTTCATTACCATTATAGAAATGCCACTTTTAGGAAGTGGGCATTTCTCTGTGCTTATGACTGGTGTTTTGCAGCTTGACTCCAATCCACGTCTGAAACAGAGTGATAGCTGGGCTTTATGCATATTTTTCATACAGCCTGTAGACAGGGAGGGTGGAGGTGTCACCAAGGTGCATCTGCATATTGAATGGTCTTCTTGGGCTGAGAAAGGGAGAGGTGGGGCACACCTGCATTTGTAAAGGCTGTGTCCTGGCCTCACACAAAGTGCTCATATACCACCCACAGATGTCTGGAGCATGTGCTGGAGGCCAGAGGGAACACTCCTGGAAACCAGTTAGTACTGATTGGAACCCCGTTTCCCCCTTTTGCGGAGACTGCGCAAAATGAGTATAAGTACAGGGGGTCTTCCCCCAGATTTTTAGAAACTAATGGACTGACATGAATACAGGATGCTGATGGAAGGACTCGCCAGGAACCGCCTTTCAACTCCTGCTGTTGTGTTGATCTGTGACCTGCTGGATTGCTAAGAGGATCTGCCACTGCCTGCAAACCCTGTTCCCCTGCATTTCCTTCTGTCCTAAAGCGCAGGAAGAGAGCTTTGTCATTCATTTGTCTAGCGCTTTATTTTGTGTGCCTTCACAGCCCATGATGAGCACTCCTTTTGTGGAATACGGCAAATGCAGAGTGGTGGTAGTCTCCCATATTGGCCCCCATTGGTGCACTGAGTGCAGGTCGATGCACTCGTGCACATGCCAGTGGACAGCAGACCCATAAAGACTGATTTCTCCCAGCCACCTGGCTGAGGTCTAACCCTCTCTGCCTGCAGGTAGGAGCTGCACTGGATTCCCCACGACCCTGCGGTACTATGGAGGGGGAAGCAGGGAGGATCGAGGGAGACTGTGCCCGCAAGAGCCTGCCGTGGCCCCAGCGGCTGGTTGCTGTTGAGGGTTTTTTTTCTGGGGGGAGTTCGGGAGAGATGTCCTTGTCAGAGAGGAAGGGTTGGGTGCCCCCTCCTGACCCTCATTCACAGGATAGCTTGCAGGACGGGAAGGGGATCCTTAACGGAAGTCCCATCCCTGCAGAGCCAGTTTGGGCTGCATTCAGCATAGAAGGAGCTCTGGCGCTCCTATATATGACACGGGGAAATTGACATGTGCCAGAAGGAAATGTTTCCTCATATGTACATTCATGATGGTGTTGGCATCTCTGATCTTGTGCTCCTCTGACATGTGCATTTAGGTTGGTGATAACAAATGACTTACCATTCAGGGAATGTTTCATTTTGGTAGGCATTCATAATAAGATCTGGTATTCATGACAAAGGGCCTGATTACAACTTTGTCGAGGGTGTTAATTCGTCCCAAATGTGACAGATATCCTGCCCACCGTATTACAAGTTCCATAGGATATAATGGACTCGTAATACGCCCGGTGGTATATCCGTCACATTTGGGATGGATTAACACCATCTGCCAAAGTTGTAATCAGGCCCAAAGTGTTTTTCAATGATATGTGGAGCTATGTTAATAAAGACAACCTGACTACAGTTTATGTGGCAGAATAACCAGTAACCTTACCTGACTGCTGCTTATTGTTGCAGGGTACTAGTAACTTGTGTGATGTTCTGACAACTGCTTGGGTAGCAGGGTATTACTGATACATGTTGTGTTTGGTCTAATTATGTTTTGTGCAATACAGTTTATTTTCATATCACTTGTGTTTCCTTTGTGGTGTATTTATTGTGTCACATGTGTCACATGTGTTGTGTGTTACACATTTTGCAGTTAGATTTGCCTCAGTGCGCTTTATAACCTTCCCTACTATCAAAGCATGCGTGGAGTTAGAATAGTAAATACACACTTCATTATGGTCAATAACCGGTCCTCATAATTATAGCTTTGTCGTGTTGTGTGTGTGTGTGTGTGTATGTGTATGTGTGAGCGAGAGGGTTCCGAGTCCAGTGTACCCAGGTAATCAACTCATCACGCCTATCTCCATGGCTAACTTAACATGGCCTTAAGTCAGGCTCAGCAGGCTCTGATTGCAGGCCCTTGCCTTCGCCCAGTCCCTGAACTACAACCCCTTGTTCAAAAGGGTATTCAAGTGCTCTCTGAGCAAGATGTTTGACCAAAGCCAGTGGGATTTAGTTGCTTTCCACCCACGCAACACCTGTTACATAGACCCTGTGGGAATAACTTTCAGTAGTGGACTGCAAGCTCAAAACCGGGTAAACCAAAGAAAGTCTAGTTTTGCTTAATACTGCAAAAGCCTTCTATCCGACCTATTGGAAACACCTCTCTGGAAAATTAAGAGGCTGTGGATTGATCCAAATTAAGTCTATTAATATGGATTATGTCCTACCATATCATACCATATCAAGATCCTGAGAGGGGTAAAATCACTGCTTTCCATTTAATGATCTCTTTGACTATTGCAGGGCAGTAGTAGAAATTAATGTAATGTTATACATTTATGATGTAGTGCTATCAACTAGTGAGAAATGTACAACAGAAATCAATCTGACATGTTTTATTATTTTATTTGCATTTGCAGACGGTATGTCTGCCCTTGTTATGGCATTGCAGGCTATCTGGAGTTGAGAGGTGGCTTTCCAAATGGTTCCCAGAATTCTTTTACTAGCTGGAGCCTGAGTCAGCTTCTGCAGTTGTGCTATAGGTAGTATGAATGGGTCTGTTCCTGTAGACCACAGTGTTGTGCATCTTCTGGATGGTGGGCATTTACTACCAATACCCTAAAAGTATTGGAAAATATTGAGAAGCAGATCAAATGAAATGTAAGAGTTTTGAGGGAAGGAAGTCTGAAAGCTGGGAAATTACAAACCAGCACAAGACAGGGCGCTGCACCGACCACAGTAGATCTTTAAAACAAAGCATTTCTATTGTCGCTTTTGGTATACATATTCTTAAAAATCCAATGCTCATTTAACAGTTTAAAATGTGGGGAAGAAGCACCAGGCAGATAAGTGTTGACATGCCAATGAGGATTGCATGCTTGTAATACCAACACTACACACATGTTTGTTTGCACCAGAATGCCTTAAATATGTAATTGTGCACCACAATATTACTGAGTATTATTACTGTCAACATAATGGAATGTTAGTTGCAGTATATTCAACTGCATCGATTTGGACCCTGCAGTTTATTAGCATCTGTAAACAGACAGCTAAGGCTAACTGTAACAGAACAGTAAAAAATATGCTCATCAGTAGAAGGGAACGTAGAGGAAAAAAAGAGACGGAGAACCCAAAATCACAAGTCACAAAAGACGCACGAAAACTCATGCATCCTTGAGGAAAAAAAAGGATTCAAATGAGAATATGGTAAGAAAAAAAGCATTAATGACTGAATAAATATACCACATGAAGATCAAGTGAGTGAAGTCAGAAACATGTGGATAGTATAACATTTGAAAATAAAATCAACTTAAGCATTTCATCAGGGACAAATTAAAAAAAGATATTGAAATACAAGCAGTTTAATAATGAATGAACATCTCAAAAAGAAGAGTAAATCCATGATTTTCATCGGAATTCTGTACAATAAATGATTTTTTGTGTTTTTTGTGTATTGTGTGATGCCAGACTTCCTGAGGATACGTTGTTTTTGGTCACTGCAGTGGATGCAGGCTAAGCAAGAACAACAGGAGGCGCCACTTTGGTTGGCAGTCCAGCTGTACTGATCAATCATGTGCAAACTGTCTATCTAGTTTTATGCAACACCTCTGCTTCCACACCCTCAACAGACCTGGTAACTTGCTTGCAGTTTTAGAGTTTATTGCCATATCTTTTTACTGATCTATTTTTTTTATGTTCTAACTCATCCCATTCAAGGTTTATTTTAAAGACAATGTGCTCTTCATTTTTAGTGTTTTTTCTCCCTTGACCACCTTAGCTTTGGAGCCATTTTCACATATTTTTTACATGTGAGTACTCCAATTTGTACTGCGGTATTTGAAGGGGGTGCACTGTGCAATCTGAGGGTTGCTGGAGAGTTTGTTTTGGCTGCCATATTGGGTGTGGACTGAGGAAGGGCAACTAGAGTCATCATAGAGGTCCAGTTTTGTTGTTCAATAATGTGTAGAGCAACTGCCTACTTCAATGCAGTTTCACTACTGGCACACCAAAGATATGCCAAAGGCAAACCCATCTACACCCATCTATGCCCAAATGCAGCCAGCCATGCAACAAATATAGCACGTATTTTAAGAGTGGTAAGCTCTCTTTCATCACCTATCCTTCCAAATATTTGCTTCATCCCAGGGCTACTAAGACACCTTTGCCACCTAGTACAATACAAATTCTTAAGTTAGGAAACCTGAATCAGTATAAATCATCATCTCATGTCCCTTGAACCTGCAGCTTTTAAATTATAGACCCACACATATTTCTAGCCACCTTCTTGGCCCTATTATCTCTACTTGTAGCATCATGAAGCTTCAGTCCTCCATCTGTCGTCGTTGGACTGATCACCTCGCCAATCTTTTTCCTTCCTTCTACTAAACTGATACCTGTTACATTAAATGCCAACCAGCTTTTACTCTAATTTTTTCTACTCACAATATGAACCCCGGTGCCTTCTGGTATTAGGTGTTCACATCTATATTAGTTTGTTAGCTATCCCTTCAGAAATAAAATAACCCATTCTTAATAATGTACACAATCTATAATTTACGTCTCAGCTCAAAGCCTTCAAACTCAAAATCAATAGATCAAAAGGACAGTGGCATGGGTTTCTGAATATCTTAACATAGCTCCCAATGTTGCGAAGGAATATTTTCATAACATTTCCAAACTGCAACATCCGGCAGCCTTAAAATACAATGTTTTGCCTTCCCCTCAGCTACGTAATGATATGGCCCACTTTTTCATGGACAACATCCTCAACTTCATAGAACTTATTGTCAAAGATGATACTTCCAAACCCAGTTCTAAGACCACTGCTCCTCAAGAGACTACAAACCAATGTTACATGAGTCATTTTTCTGAGATTATTCAGGAACAAATGCAAACAGTGTAAGTGCATCAGACCTTAATAAGTAAACTTACAAGGGGACGCGAATAGGTCGATGAATATCTTCACTCGCAATTAAGATGTTCCCACCATATCTCCAGTACATGCAGGACAATAATCAATAAATAATTATCAACACCAGTAATCAATGACATTAGTAATCAAAAGGAGTCAGTAATTTTCACACATCATGACTTTTCAGTCATGAAGAACCAAACCTTTTAGTAAAAGTTAGAATATGTATTTCCCTATACTAACAATGCTAATATCACATAGCATAATGTCAGTGTCAAATCATATGCATACAGAAACATCACTGGCTGTCCAAAGTGGCGAAAAAAATGCATTCTAATCACAGCTTGAACTACTACACATTCTAAGGTTAGAGTGCCAATTAATAACAAGAACAATTGCGCCACCGATATCACATACATTTAGATTCAGCAAAGAAAACATCGACTCTTACTCCCTATAGCAAATTCACATTAGTGAGGATCCTTATCTAACATCAGATTAGCATTAACATGTTGGGCTTCATGAAAAATAATGTATTCAACACAAATTTGGAAAACATCTAACTATGGCTCTATCAAAACAGTGCAGTTGGTACCTAGAAAGAAAAACAAACATGCAGTGCAAATCACATTGGTAATAGTATATCTCTCCTCAAGTGGATCGGCAAGCTAAGATAGTCTTTGTCATCAGGACATCAGTTCAGTCAGTAAAGCATCAGGATTCAGCATCAAAGATCAGAAAACGCAAAGTCTTTAAGCATTAAAGTTAAGCATGTCTCTTGTCAAGACACTCAAGAAAGTAACACCTTCCGGAAAGAAAGAAAATGGGCAAATGCGCTAGGCAAAAGACAAATGCACAATAGCAGCTTCTTCTCAGTGTAGTCCAACTAAGTTAGATTTCCTGAAACTACTTCCCAAGTCCCTATTGGTCAGGGAATCGCATGTTCACACTTTGTCCAATAAAATTAAAAGATCAAATCTATAACTTTGTTTTGTACACGGTTCACATGTGGCTGATTGGCTTCTCCTGTAAAGTCCTCATCATCCGGCTCGTCAGATAACAATATTGTTGCAGCTTATACTCCAGTCAGTGTCTCTATTGTTCTCCTCCTGAGAAAGTCAGTCTTACACACATTACACTTACAGTATTACAATTAGCAAGAACAGCATCTTCTAGCAAGCGGTTCTCATGAGAAAGACTTTTAGCTATGAGCACATTTGGTCAGCACAGTGGAAAATCAGAATTGAATGCTCTAGGCAGATATTTTATTAATCGGTTTAGAAATACAGCTTGAGATGAGGCCATTCTACTAGGCCAAGACCTCCGCTATGTTAAGGACTCCAATTAATAAACTAATACATAATGCATAGCCCTTAATATGATGTACTACTGCATTAATCAAACATTAACTCCATATTTCATACTAAGAAGCCATTAATAAGTATACATTGTGAACACTGATGGCCACTCACGTAGGCTCATTTTCAAATGCATGCATTATTTTTCTCTAGGTTAATACATTTTTTACGCAAATCCATTACTCAGAATACATGAATAGTCCTTAATAATTTTTATTCAAACACCTGCTCTATCAATCCCTCCTCTGATGACTAAATATGTCATCACCCTAATTATCACTCACACATTTTTGCTTCTACTACAATTCTGTCAATTTAATCCCTTCATACTTTTGTTCCCTTTTCGAATTTTCCCTAAACAACTTGTTCTCTTTTCTTTTCTTCCCTCCCCTGATCATTCTTTAACTTCTTCAATTTGATCATTTTACACAATTTACATATTCCCCATATTCCAATTAGGCAAACCATTTGAATTAATATCCCCTGTATAATTTTCAATAAAATCTCTTTCCCAATGTTGCTGAACCAATTTGCCACTGAAGCAAAACCCATGCCAACTTTCTCCCACACACCTTGTTCCTCCAATTGTCTCAAATCAGCACTTTCATTAATCAGATCAGTAAGTAAGCTCCTAATTTCTTTACTATTATCAGGAATGAACGAACAACAATGCCTACAATTAAGCCTTGATTTTGAAGAGTCATAGCTCTTTCGGTCACTAATTCAGTATCTATCAGGAGAACGGCTCCTGAAAAAATTGTCAGCATGTTATCCACAATAGTAGACAACTTTTGAATCTTTATCTAATTCAGAACAACTCCCACGGAAGGAATCATTGCTCCAAATATATCTCCCACTATACCAGAAGGAGACTCTCTTCTCTGTCTCATATTATGTAATTCAGTCACTTTTGGAAACTTCTTCAAGTCATCCATTTGAAAAATCTTTGTGAAAACTATTCCCAAATAACATGCCCTATACCATCCTCTTGGAAGACGGTAATAAGCATTAGGACCACGGATGTAAAATACCCCAGGAATCGCTGGGTCCTGCCCATTCAACATAAATGTCCATTTACTATGAAACAAAAACACATGCCCAGATTCACTCGTTCCCACAAACAAAGTATCAGTGCGTGATTTAGGGCTATATATACAAAGTTTCCCTACATGTTGCGCATCTAGAGCTAATTTCCCTTGTGTTTTAATTGCACTATAAGCATAATCATCCTTGTAAGTCTTTTTCTCTAAGCCTTTTTCTAACTTTTCCTTCAGTGCCTTTCTCCTGTCGTCTGTGTGATCTAAGAAGCTATTTTCTAAAGGTATAAGCAGGCATGTTAGATTGTTTCTGTGAATGTAAGCTGGTCCAAAAGTTCAAGTAGGTTCAAAGAAACCTCTAACTAATACTATGTCATTATCCTTAGCTACTCTACTCAAATACCTAACTATAGGGACAAACAAAAACACCATCTCACAATTGGAGTAGAAATACTGGATGGACTCCTGGTTATAGAATCTTGTTAGTAGCAGACTACAACGTACTCCATACGTTAGAGGCAAACTATGATAAGTAACTCCTTCTTCAAGTGATGAAGAAATCTGCGTACACACATAAAAATTTGCATCCATTGTCTCAACATACTCAGTCATTAAGCGATAGAATACATTAGAAGAATGTTCCCCTTGGGCATTAGTACCCTCATGCAAATACTCCTCATCCAACTTATCCAACTACTGTTGTTAGTACAGAAGTTGTCTTGAAAGCCCAAGTATGGTTGGCTTTGCTCTTATCAAGACCAGTCATACCCACAATCAATATCACACACAATGTCACACACACAATTGCCAGCCCAATACTCATGTATTTCCAGCACCTATCTTTCCTACCCTGCTGGCTAATGTTATTCATGATCTGTATAGAATCAGATAGTAGAAGAGAAAATTTAGAAAAACTCCAGCAAAAATCAAAGCAAAAATCTTCTTTCAGCAGTTATTTACAGTTGTATGTCTTTCTTCCAGGAGCCCTTTGTCAAAAATCAGTCAGCAGCTTGCCAAAATCAGGTTTCAAAGTCAAATCAGGTTATCAAAGACTTTTCCAGTTACCTTTCAACAGTCTCTTTCTCAAAAATTTCCTCAGATTGTTTCAACAGTTCAGTTCATCAGCTTCCTTCAAGTGTCAAAGTATTGACCTGGAATATCTCGATTAAAACAAAAGGACAAAAATAATTTCTGCCATTCACTTGTAGTTGCATACGCCCATTCAGGACCCTCATATCTTTGACTAGATATTGTCTTTCTTTTTAACTTTCGATCTTCATTTAATTCTCCTTAACGTAGATCTTCTCTCCTTGTTGTATCTACTTCTTCTATTGTTGTTTCAACAGCCACTTCCTTTCTCTTTGCTTGTGATTCCAGCCACTTATCTCCTTTCAGTGGACCCTTCGTCAATGTTCTTTTTAGAGTTGAACTTGAAACTTCTCCTTGCTCCATGGTGTCTTCTCTTGACGGACCTGCAACTGGTTTAGGAGGAGTCAGATCACAGTGACTTTGCTCCGCCTCAACTCCTTCCCCCTCAGGGTCTGGCAATTGCTCTGGTTGTCTCTCAAAACCATCTGCTTCTGGTAAAGTCCTCCCCTGACTAGGCTCTCCTGCTGCCTCAATTGAGAAAGGCTCACTGTCACCCTCCTGAAGGTCTTCTCCTTCATCTCTCACAGGAGTGACTGAACGTCCTCAACGGGCTCAGATCCGGTCTCAGTTCCTCTTTGTTCTCCTTCTGGCCCTGAGACTTGTTTTGCTGTTGTTGGTACTTTCAACGATTCTATTTCTTCATCAGTTGGGCATACCACTTTCTTTGTGTGACTAGCATGGATCCAGCATGGAACTGCAGCGCATTTCATGGCTGTGGTAGTTGTCAGAACTACCGGGAAAGGACCCTTGCAACGAGGCTCCAAACACGTTTTCCTCACATGTTACGGCCCAGTCACCAGCCGTCAGATTGTGCCCCGGGTCATGGATCGGTTGCAGTGTGGTGGCTGAGAGAAAGAACAAACCACATCAGCCAGACCTTTGTAGTAGTCCAACACCATATCATCTGTAATGTTGACAAGTGTATTTGCAGGCACCGCTGGCAACGTCATGGCTCGGCCCATAAAGATCTCATGCAGCAACAATCCTGTTTTCCTGTTGGGTATGTTTCTCATTGTCAGCAGAACTAAAGACAGGGCGTCTGGTCATTTCAGATTTGTGGACGCACACAACTTTGCAACTCTTGACTTCAAAGTACCATTAATTTGCTCCACTAGTCCTGATGCTTCATGGCAGTAACTACAATGCAACTTCTGCTCAATTTTCAATTCTGCACACAGCAATTTAATTACTGCATTTTGTCAGTGACTTCCCCTATCTGATTCTAAAGAGATCGGAAATCCAAAACATGACATCAGTTCCCTAAGCAGCAGTTTCGCTATCATGAGACTGTCATTTCTTTGTGTAGGGTATGCTCCAATCCAGTGACTAAAGATGCACACAGTCACCAACACATATCTCAAACATCCACACACAGGCATATCTATAAAATCCATCTGCCTTCTGCTGAATGGACCTCCTGCTCTTCCAATGTGGCTCAAATTAACCACTGTCTCTTTCTCCGAGTTTGTTTGCTGGCAAATGATGCAACGATGGCAAACTGCTTCAGCAACCTGTCTAAACCTTGGGTTGAACCAATCGTGCTTTAACAACCGAACCATGGCATCCCTCCCAAGATGTGCTTGACCATGATAATACCTCACCATTTTTAACAACAGACTATTAGGCAAAACCAATTGACCCTCATCCTAAACCCACAATTCATCTTGTCGTTGCACACATTTCATTTTGCTCCGTGAACATTTTTTTCTCCCTGTCAACATTATTCAGAAACATTTTCAATTCCTCCAATGTATCAATTACTTTCAATGCAAAATTTTAACACGTCTCATCTTCTTCAGGCAACAGTTCCCACTTATTTTTGAATGATATACAGTTCAATGCTCAAAACCTTGCGACTTGATCCGCATATCCATTTCCCAATGATACGAAGTCCTGTGACTTTAGATATTCCCTGTATTTCACCACGGCACTCTTTTCAGGCATTTGAATAGCGTGCAACAAATGTTTAATTCTCGCACCATTTCTCACAGGTGAACCTGAAGAGGTCATGAAACCTCTCTGTGACCACAACTGGCCAAAATCATGGACTATTCCAAATCCATACTGGCTATCCCTATAGATAGTAACTTTCAGTTGAGCACAAACTTGGCACGCTTTAGTGAGGGCTACAAGTTCTGCTATTTGTGAAAACTACACTTCTTGAAGCAAAGAAGCTCCCAGGAATACAGTAATTGTGCACACAACATATCCTGATCTCAGTGTCCCTGTATTGTCTCTTAGACAAGAACCATCAACAAAAATAATTTGGTCATTCTCCTCGAATCAGGTATCTCTAATACCAGGTCTCAGTTTTGTGCACTTCAAGACAGTCATGCTCAATGTCTTCCCATTTCTCAATTTCAGCATTTTCATTTGAAAGTAAGGTTGCTGGGTTCAGCACTGTACACCTTTTCAATGACACATCTGGAGACCCTAGAATATTTGTTTCATATCTGGTCAACCTTGCACCTGTTAAATATTGGGTTTTCGTCTTTGTAAGTAGGATCTCAATAGAGTGAGGGACCATAATAGTCAAGGGATATCCCATCACAATGCCCTCACACTGTGTAAGGCTCTGTCCAACCGCTGCAACTGCACACAACAATCTGCTAAGGCTGGTGCAGCTGGGTCCAAAGTAGCTGAAAAATATGCTACTGGGCAGTACAAACCTCCATGGACCTGTGTCAAGACAGACAAAGAACATGCATCACGCTCATGACAAAACAATGTGAAAGGTTTCGTGTAGACAGGCATACCCAAAGCCGGAGCCTTGCACAGACTCTCTCTCAATTCAGTAAAGGCTTTTATTCCAGCTTGGTCTAATACTACGGGATCAGTGACTTCCTTGTGAGTCTCGAAATGACTGAAAAATTGGGAATCCATTGGCGGCAGTAACCTACCATTCCTAGAAATATCCTGACATCTCTCTGTGTGGTCGGTGGATTCATCTGCAACATGATTGTAATTTCTTTCTCTGGATATATTTCTCGATCCCTTCTTAATCTGGTGACCCAAATATTTCACTTCTTTCTGACAGTATTGCAATTTAAGTGGGGACACTTTATGACCATTCTTTCCCAAAAGGTTCAGTAAGGCAAATGTGTCATACTTGCACTCGTCCCTTGTTTTGGACGCAATCTGCAAGTCATCAATGTTCTGTACCAAGGTCGATTGGGAAGGCAATTCCAACGACTCCAAATTCTTTTTCAAGATCTGATTGAATATGGAAGGTGACTCTGAAAAGGCGGGACGCGCATTGCTGGAGCCGGGGGCAGCGTCACTACAACAGGGCAGGAGCCCTTTAAAAACTTCGTTGCGCTCCCGCTGTCGCGGGACGTGCATTGCTGGAGCTGGGGTGGCGGCGTCACTACAACAGGGTAGGAGCCCTTTAAAAACTTCATTGCGCTCCCGCCGTCGCGGGACGCGCATTGCTAAAGCCGGGGGTGGCGTCACTACAACAGGGCAGGAGCCCTTTAAAAACTTAATTGCGCTCCCGCCGTCAGCGCCCGGAAGAGGCTGGGCTGGGCCATACCCCTTAATCTTTCGGTTCTTGTGCTGCGTCGACCAGTGGTGACCTGTGGTGCAGAGTAAGTTACCTTCTTTTTTCTCTTCCCCATTCTCTATTCAGCATGGGAAAGCGCAAGGTTCGTTCTAGTCCTGACCTGGCTATGGCCAAATCCAAAAGCTCTAAATCCAACAGAGCAACGCAATTCCACTCTAATTGCGTTTCTAGAGAAATTGATAACTTAATTGAGGAATTGGAATCCATCCTCAAGGAAAAAGAGGGCAATGCCTGTAAGAAACTGAAATCAGGGTCTTTACTTCCATTTCTAACGACTAGCTCCACTAAACCTACTGACATTCAGTCTCAGAAAATTTTAGCCCAGGTTGCTGTCCCTCCCAGCTCGACTGGTCTGGCTAATTCCTCGCTTTCGCCTGGCACTAGTTCTAATTTGGACGTAATCAGTTCTGTTTCCATTGTCAATGGGATTCCATGTCCAAATCGTTTTTCTGTTTTGGACCAACCAGAATTAGCAAGTGCCATACAGCCTTCGCTTCCTGTGCCTGTGCCTTTTAAACCCACTTTTGATCCTCCTAGTGATGATGTCTTAGCTCTAGTATCTAGGCAAAAGCGTGAAGTCGGGGAATTGAAGAGTCTTTTATTTGAGGTCCTTAAATTGCTCAAAAAATCTGACCCAACTCCTCAGTTTATCCCGAACTCAGCCATTGCACAAGCTTCTCGGCCATTGGTTCCTGTTGCTCTGCCAGTGGATTCCCCACTGTCATGGGAAATGGTCAAGGGTCCTAGTTATAGTCATCATCATGGAAATCACTCGACCTCTGCTCAAGCGAATTCATCACCCTTTCCTTTTAATCCGGGCCAATCTGTGGCCCATTCTACTCACGTGCCCAACCGAAATTGCATCGACGTGTGTAACGTCCCTCGACTTCCATCTCATACGAGGGAAGACACTTCCTCTCTTATTAACAAGGTGTCGTATTGGATTCGCCACACTAGGGGTTGTGGTTCTATCATCCACGTGGATATTGCCTTTGCTTCTCGTGTGCGAGGCCCTGGTGGGAGGGACACTATCAAACTTCATCTTGTCAGCCCCGCTTTAGTTAAAGGGATCTTGCAGATGGGAGCTCATAATTTATCAAGATCTGTCTCTGACATTTTTTTTAGAGAAAGTTTGCCTGCTATGGGTCACAAGATCACGTCCTTGCGTCCACCCGGAGCCAACCCAATTCCTCGAAATGCCTCTGTTTCAACTGTCTCCCCTGGCTTGTTGCCTTTCCCCAGGGGATACATCTGATGTGGATTGACTATGTCATTCTAATTCTCGCAAACATAATGTTCCCCATGTCTGGGCAACGACACTTACAAGATCTTCATTCGGTTTGGGTGACAATACTACAAGGGCTTTACACTGCACCACTAATGGGACTTCCAATCCTGCTCCCGATGCCGACTCTTGTACGCCAGCTTGTAGCATTACAAAAAGGAAAATATTGTCTTGGAATGTGGCTGGCATCAATAGCAAATTATCTGATCCAGACTGGGGGGCTTATGTTGAATCTTTTTCCATATGTATGTTTCAGGAAACTTGGGCTATGGATTGTGCGTATAGGCAAGGCCATTGTTGTTTCACTAAAAAGGAGACTCCGTCCACTAGGGGAAGGGCGATTGGGGGTCTATGCACTTGGGTCAAGCTGACTGAAGTGGGCAGGGTAAAGGAAATCACTGTTGACTCTTGCGATATCCTTGCAATAGCAATATGGCCTATCACAGGCACTCCGGTGTTATGTATTAATATTTATAATAGGCCAGGCCCATCTAACCGCCAGTCTGGTACTATTCATCTGTTGCACAAATTTCTATCTGATCTTTATTCTAAATATTGTGTTATTATTGCAGGTGATCTCAATGCCCAAATTGAATTCGATTCAGCTTTTGTCGAGTCTATCTAGGCCGAAGATGAAGTATGGAATCTTCCCCCGCTTTCAATCCAACCAGTGCCATGTACTCCTCCCCTTAGGGTCATGCAGATAATAGACCTTGTAGTAACTTATGGCCTCCGTTTTGGAAATGGCTGTTTTTTAAATGACAACTCTTGACCCACCTTCTACAGAGGCCACTAAAGCAGCACTCTGGATTACGTTATTTTTGATCTGCGAGTCTGGCATTTTATAATCAATGTTGAGGTTGGTTCTCGGTACACTAGCGACCATGCCCCTCTACAAATTGAATATAATGCAACTCTTTTTTCAGGGCTCACTCCACCTTATGTTTTGGATGCTCCCAATGATTGGCTGGAATTATCCAGTGTTGGAAAATGGGTTATTGGTAGGGCAGGTAGGTACCTACACCTAGCAACAAGCCACAAACCTCCACAAAAGTACAGTTAGGTCTCAGTAAATTAATCCCAGCTCTACCCTTGGTAGCTTGGCATCGAGCGTCAAGGCTTAACTTAGGAGACAAAGTGTAAAGCATTCAAATATCACAAAACAGTAATTAAATAAAACACAGGAAACAGTTTAAAAATCCAAAACCAATTTATAAAAATAGCTTATATTTTTATCTTTAAAATGACACAAAAACGATTAAAATCGGTTCAGGGGAACCGGAGATATGAATTTTTAAAGTATTATTATTTTCTAGCGCATAGAAACAAAAAGCGCCAATCGGGTCATCTGGTTGCACCAGGACCGGGACAAAGTCAAACTTTCAGGCCGACCGCGATGGAGCCCTGCTCGGCTACAAGTCGCGGGAGGCCTCGGTTAAAAAGTTACCTTCTGACTTAGTCTCTTTTTTGATGTTTTTCTTCCCCGGGACGAACCTGCCAGTTGGATCCGACCTCCTGGAGCCCTTGTCCGGATACGCGAAGTCGGTTTCCTCGGTGGTGATTTTTACCTTCGGACTTAGTCGTTTTTTCGAGATGAAAATCCTTCGACCGGGGTAAACCTGGATCTTGATCCGACGTCCGTGGAGCCCTTCTCGGATACGATGGCTGGAAGGTCCCGGTCAACTTTTTACGTTCGGACTTAGTCTCTTTTTCGGATGTTTTTCTTTACCGGGACGAACCACGAAGTCAGGCCGGGTCGCGGTTGAGGCAAGCCGGCTAGAATTTCCGCGTCGGGTCGGTCACTTTATGGAGCTTTTTTCTAAAATTTCTCCAATCTTTTCCAAACTTCTGGGGCTTCACCCAGATGTTCTTTTAAGGTTCTTTTGGGGTCCACAGCTCACCCCAAGGGTCCAGAAGTTCTGTGATGGTCCTTGGGAAGTGCGGACTTCAACTCCCAGAGTGCACCTGGCGCAAACTCCTTTTTGGCCACTGGGCAGTGGTCAGCTGGTCACTTTTTCAGGAGTTGGTGCAGGGGACTCTGGTTAGCAATTTTTCACCTGTAGCAAACAGGGAGTCCCTCCTTGAACCAGTGGAAGCCAGGCAAAGTCCTTCTTGTGGTGAAGCCCAAGTGTGCAGCTGGTGCAGTCTTTCTGAGTGCAGGGTCCAGGTGCAGGCCAGGGGTCCAGCAGGGCAGTCCTTCTTCTCCTTGTAGTTCTTTCTTCTTGAAATTTGGTGGGGATCTGAGGCGTGGGTGCAGGTCTGCCAGTTTTATCCTTGCTCCTGGGTGAAAAGCAGGGGGGCCCTGGTCCTCCAATCAGGGACAGGGTTGTCCCCCTGTGATGACCACTTCCTGGGAAGTGTGGCAAAAATCCATCCCAGAAGGCAACAGTCTCTAAAAATCCAAAATGGATGAATCTGATTTTTAGAGGAGAGATCTGGCTGAGCCCACCCACTGGTGTGGCTAAAAATCATAAACACACCCCTCTCCTGCCCTCTCCTAATCTAATTAAGGGGGCACCTAGCTGTCTGGGGTTGCAGGATGTGGGGGTGTTGCTGGATGCTCCAGATGTCCTTCTCTGCCTTTGAAGACCAGTTTGGCAGCCCTCCCCCTTCCTGCTTCCCCATCTGCTGAGGGGAGATTCTCTCCCTCAAGCACATTCCTTTGTGTGAAGTCAGGCCACTTCACACCTCATTAAAGTAGCCTGGCAGAAGCTGCTGCAGGCTGGCCAATCAGAGCACAGGAGCAAAAACAATGCAGAGCTGAAATTGGCAACTTTTTAGGTAAAGTCTAAACTTTTTACCTGCACTAGTTATATTAAATCCAACAACTGGAAGTTGTGGGATTTATTATAACAATCAATTTGATACCAAATTCTTGGTATGTAACATTTAAGGAGACTTTAAAATAAAGTCTGCCCATTCTAGCCTATGAAGGCCATTTACTTCTATGAGGGAAAAACGAATTTGGCTGTTTTTACCTCACCAGGGCTTATAAATCTATTTTTATAAAGTCCCTGCTTATAGTTACATGGCACCCAGCCCTAGGGGCACATAGGGCACACCTTAGGGGTGACTTATATGTAAAAATAAGGTAGTTTAAGACTTTGGAAGTACCTTTAATTCCAAAGTCGAATTTGCATATAACTTTAATTTAAAAGCAGCCAGCAAGGCAGGCTTGCTTTTAAAATGACACTGGGCACCTCAGCAATGCACCTAGGTGTGCACCACCTATGCTGTGGTCCCTAAACCTACATGCCCTACCATATACTAGGGACTTATAGGTAGGTTAACTTAGCCAATTATAATTAGCCTAATTTGCATATCCATTTTACACAGAGCACAGGCCCTGGGACTGGTTAGCAGTACCCAGGGCACCATCAGAGTCAGGAAAACACCAGCATAAAGTGGAAAATGGGGGCAAAAAGTTATGGGGCCCTTGCAATCAGCCCCAGTTTCTCACACAACCCCCCCCCAGCCCACACGCCCAGGAGACTCAGCCCAACCCTGGGAGAGTCTTCCTGGCTTGTTAGGCGAGGAAGACAGTGAAGAAAACTGGCTGTCCCTTTGCAGGGCCTTCTCTGCCTTATATCCTCCTGTCAGGGTCACTCCCTCTGGGTAGTGAAGCCATCCCAACAGTAAAAGGACCCAAGTCAAACTGAAACTTCCCTCTAGGGGGGTCTTCCTCCTCTCTCTCTGCCAACTTGGGTAGTGAGGTGCCCACCTCCCCTACTCCTAACTTTGCTAGGGCAACACCTAGCTTACCCAAAGAGGTCACCCAACACTTGAGCAACCCCACCATGACCAATAGGGTCAGGGGGCCTACTTTGCTATTGGCCCTGGGGTCTGCCTCCCAGGCCAAGTACAGTGCTGCCAGGAAGGCTAGCACCCAGCAGAGGCTACTGACAGCTGTCAGTACCCAGAACCACACCCTAAGCTCTCCACTGACAGGTGGCTGAGCTGCTTTAGGGGCATCTTTGGGGTCCTGGTACCCCTCTTGCTGTCTAGAGTGGGGGGCTACCACCTCCTGTGGCAGACACCCTCCTTCCACTCTCCCTTCTGTCAGTGCAGGGGCAACACCTTGCATCTGGACAGCTGCCTGACTACTCAAGACTTCCTTGGGGTCAGGTGAGGCCTCACCAGTGCCAACTCTGGGCTCCCCCCCTACTGGGGCAGAAGGCCTTTGGCTCCTTGGAACTCTCTTTAAGAGTGGCCTACCCTTCCTTTTCTTCTTTCCTTTTCTTGGGGACCCCTGTCTCCTAACTGTAGGGACTGACTCCCCAGGACTTTGGGTAGGGGGGGCGCCCTGGGCGACCACCCCATCTGTGACCAGACTCACCTCTGGGAGGTCATTGCCCAGGATACAATCTAGGGGAAGGTCAGCACTGACTACCACCCTAATCCAGTCAAGGATACCCTCCCTCTCTAGGGGCACTATGGCTACAGGTTTGGAGGTGACCTCCCCTGTGGCTATCCTGACTTTCTTTGTCTTTCCTGGGACATACATGTCTGGGGTCACTAACCGGTCACTCACTACAGTGTGACTGGCACAGGTGTCTCTCAGGCCAGTGGTAGGGATCCCATTCACTTGAATGTGGTGGAAGTGCCTACTCCCACCCTCAGGGATCACCAGCTTACCATCTGGTCCTGTCTCCCAGCACAATGCTAGGAGGACTTCATCATCTGAGGAATCCTCCTCTATGGCTACACTGGACAGCCCAGTGCTAACCACTTTCTTTGGACAGGCTGCATCTCCTCTGAAGTGACCTGTCTGCTGACAGTCAAAGCAAGCCCTACTGTCCAAGAGCTTTTTTAACCCTGGGTCTCTCTGTCTCTGCATGTCAGAGTGGGAGTGGGATTTACTCTCCTCCTTCTTAGGGTTCTGGGGTACAGAGGGAGTCTCTGTGGTGGGCTTACCACCTCCCTCCTTAGGTTTTTGGGGACCTGTCCCCCCCTTCTTGGAGTCTCCCCCCTGGGACTTGACAACCACCCTGGTTCTCAACCACTCATCAGCTGCCTCCCCTAGCTCTCTAGGGTTGGTCTGCTTAGAGTCCACTAGATGCTGGCGTAACCTTTCTTGGATACAATTGGTCAAGATGTGCTCTCTCATGATCAGATTGTATAACCCCTCATAAGTATTTACTTTGTTGCCAATAATCCAGCCCTCTAGTGCCTTTAGTGAGGTGTCCACAAAGTTAACCCAAGACTGGGTACTGACCTTCTGGGTGTCCCTGAACTTCATTCTATATTGCTCTGGGGTCAGACCAAACTTCTTGGCTAAGCACCTCTTCATACTAGGGTATGAATCTGCCTCCTCCCCCCTTAAGGTCAGAAGCCTATCCCTCCCTGAGTTGGGGACCAACTCCCACAAAAGGGAACCCCAGTATTGAGGCCTAACCTTTCTCATTTGGAGTGCCCTCTCAAAGGCCTTCAGCCACTTATCTATGTCATCCCCCTCTACATAAGCAGGGACCACCCCCTTGGGTAATCTGGGGCAAACTCCCCCACCCATGGACACCTCAGCTTCTTTATCGCTGCTTCCATCTCTTTTTTCTTTGTATGCCCACTTTTTCTTTTCTAGGGCCAGCTTCTCTGCTTCCAAAGCTATGTAGGCTAGCTGGGCTTCCAGCTCTCTTTCCCTGATGGATGGGTTCTCTCCTCCTGAAAGGACCCTCTTCCTACCACTAGCTTTGGGTCTGCCCCTAGTGACTGTATCCAGTGAGGACCGTTCCTCATCTTCCTCACTTGGGGTCTGATGCTTTCCCTCCCCTGAGTGGTTAGAGTTAGCATCTTCCCCTTTTTCTTCTCCCTCTGGAGCTTCCTCTGTGCCTAGCTCTTGGGCCTCAGCCCATGCTGTCAGGGATTTAATCAGGATTTGCTTCCTGAGATCAGTGCATGCAGGCAACCCTCTCTCAATACACAACCCCCTAAGCTGGACTACTGTCAGTGTGGGTAGGCTAGCCAGATCAAGCTCCATGGTTCCCTAGTTTTGTGTCAACAAAAGCTTTTTGCAAAAATTGGAAACAAGAATTTAGAAAAATTACAAAAATTCAATAATTGAAATTAATCCAAATTAATTTAAAAAAAAAAATTAAAATTAAAAATTAAAAACAATTTTTGCACTAGGACAATTTAAAGGATTTTTAATTTGTTTTATCTAAAACTGTAACGTGATATTGAACACAAGTACAGGATCCCACCGCTGCCACCAATTATGTTGGAAAATGGGTTATTGGTAGGGCAGGTAGGTACCTACACCTAGCAACAAGCCACAAACCTCCACAAAAGTACAGTTAGGTCTCAGTAAATTAATCCCAGCTCTACCCTTGGTAGCTTGGCATCGAGCGTCAAGGCTTAACTTAGGAGACAAAGTGTAAAGCATTCAAATATCACAAAACAGTAATTAAATAAAACACAGGAAACAGTCTAAAAATCCAAAACCAATTTATAAAAATAGCTTATATTTTTATCTTTAAAATGACACAAAAACGATTAAAATCGGTTCAGGGGAACCGGAGATATGAATTTTTAAAGTATTATTATTTTCTAGCGCATAGAAACAAAAAGCGCCAATCGGGTCATCTGGTTGCACCAGGACCGGGACAAAGTCAAACTTTCAGGCCGACCGCGATGGAGCCCTGCTCGGCTACAAGTCGCGGGAGGCCTCGGTTAAAAAGTTACCTTCTGACTTAGTCTCTTTTTTGATGTTTTTCTTCCCCGGGACGAACCTGCCAGTTGGATCCGACCTCCTGGAGCCCTTGTCCGGATACGCGAAGTCGGTTTCCTCGGTGGTGATTTTTACCTTCGGACTTAGTCGTTTTTTCGAGATGAAAATCCTTCGACCGGGGTAAACCTGGATCTTGATCCGACGTCCGTGGAGCCCTTCTCGGATACGATGGCTGGAAGGTCCCGGTCAACTTTTTACGTTCGGACTTAGTCTCTTTTTCGGATGTTTTTCTTTACCGGGACGAACCACGAAGTCAGGCCGGGTCGCGGTTGAGGCAAGCCGGCTAGAATTTCCGCGTCGGGTCGGTCACTTTATGGAGCTTTTTTCTAAAATTTCTCCAATCTTTTCCAAACTTCTGGGGCTTCACCCAGATGTTCTTTTAAGGTTCTTTTGGGGTCCACAGCTCACCCCAAGGGTCCAGAAGTTCTGTGATGGTCCTTGGGAAGTGCGGACTTCAACTCCCAGAGTGCACCTGGCGCAAACTCCTTTTTGGCCACTGGGCAGTGGTCAGCTGGTCACTTTTTCAGGAGTTGGTGCAGGGGACTCTGGTTAGCAATTTTTCACCTGTAGCAAACAGGGAGTCCCTCCTTGAACCAGTGGAAGCCAGGCAAAGTCCTTCTTGTGGTGAAGCCCAAGTGTGCAGCTGGTGCAGTCTTTCTGAGTGCAGGGTCCAGGTGCAGGCCAGGGGTCCAGCAGGGCAGTCCTTCTTCTCCTTGTAGTTCTTTCTTCTTGAAATTTGGTGGGGATCTGAGGCGTGGGTGCAGGTCTGCCAGTTTTATCCTTGCTCCTGGGTGAAAAGCAGGGGGGCCCTGGTCCTCCAATCAGGGACAGGGTTGTCCCCCTGTGATGACCACTTCCTGGGAAGTGTGGCAAAAATCCATCCCAGAAGGCAACAGTCTCTAAAAATCCAAAATGGATGAATCTGATTTTTAGAGGAGAGATCTGGCTGAGCCCACCCACTGGTGTGGCTAAAAATCATAAACACACCCCTCTCCTGCCCTCTCCTAATCTAATTAAGGGGGCACCTAGCTGTCTGGGGTTGCAGGATGTGGGGGTGTTGCTGGATGCTCCAGATGTCCTTCTCTGCCTTTGAAGACCAGTTTGGCAGCCCTCCCCCTTCCTGCTTCCCCATCTGCTGAGGGGAGATTCTCTCCCCCAAGCACATTCCTTTGTGTGAAGTCAGGCCACTTCACACCTCATTAAAGTAGCCTGGCAGAAGCTGCTGCAGGCTGGCCAATCAGAGCACAGGAGCAAAAACAATGCAGAGCTGAAATTGGCAACTTTTTAGGTAAAGTCTAAACTTTTTACCTGCACTAGTTATATTAAATCCAACAACTGGAAGTTGTGGGATTTATTATAACAATCAATTTGATACCAAATTCTTGGTATGTAACATTTAAGGAGACTTTAAAATTTAAAATAAAGTCTGCCCATTCTAGCCTATGAAGGCCATTTACTTCTATGAGGGAAAAACGAATTTGGCTGTTTTTACCTCACCAGGGCTTATAAATCTATTTTTATAAAGTCCCTGCTTATAGTTACATGGCACCCAGCCCTAGGGGCACATAGGGCACACCTTAGGGGTGACTTATATGTAAAAATAAGGTAGTTTAAGACTTTGGAAGTACCTTTAATTCCAAAGTCGAATTTGCATATAACTTTAATTTAAAAGCAGCCAGCAAGGCAGGCTTGCTTTTAAAATGACACTGGGCACCTCAGCAATGCACCTAGGTGTTCACCACCTATGCTGTGGTCCCTAAACCTACATGCCCTACCATATACTAGGGACTTATAGGTAGGTTAACTTAGCCAATTATAATTAGCCTAATTTGCATATCCATTTTACACAGAGCACAGGCCCTGGGACTGGTTAGCAGTACCCAGGGCACCATCAGAGTCAGGAAAACACCAGCATAAAGTGGAAAATGGGGGCAAAAAGTTATGGGGCCCTTGCAATCAGCCCCAGTTTCTCACATCCAGCAATAGGCGTGTGGTGAGATGGTCTTCGTTTTTTAAATCCAACCTGCTTAACGATAAGTTTCACGACCTAGTCTCTTGCCACCAGCTTTTTGATGACTCTATTGTCTTATCTCCCTCAGAAGTTATGTCCTCTCATGCGACTCTTTTTATGGACCTTAAGCAGCTCTTTACTAAACCCCCCTCAACCCAAAAGAATTCCTCCTTGCCCAATTGTAAGTGGTTTGATAAGGAGTGTCGGGAGGCTAAGAGCCTTTTGTCCAAAGGTCTAAAGCTAAAGAGCCGGGATGCTATCATACATGCAAGAAGGAACTACGCTTCTACTTGTAAGTCATCTAAACTTAAATACGAAGAAAAATTGTGGGAGCGTCTGCTGGAGGCAGCTAGTGCCTGTGACCTTAAACTTTTTTTAACCCAGGTCTCACGCAGAGACCCCGCCCTTTCATCTACTCCTGAATGTCACATTGATGCAGAATCCTGGCTCTCCCATTTTCGGGAACTTTATGGGTCTTGCTCCAATTCGAACAACTCTCCTATTGATTCTTCATTGTGCTTTTCCCCTGTGTCACCCTTTACCCTAAAGGAAACTGAGCTGGCAATCCATGCTCAAAGAACAGGGAAGGCTCCTGGCTTAGACAGTGTCCCATCGGACCTGTATAAATCAGATTTATCTGTTTGGACCCGGTACATTAATAGGCTATCGAATATTGTTCTGACAACTCGTTCTTACCCAGATACGTGGAAGGTGGCTATTATCGTCCCTATACATAAAAAAGGAGATAAGAGCTCCCCTGGGAACTACAGACCGATTAGTCTATTAGATTACCCGCAAAAAAAATATTTTATTTTCAGTTGTTATCCAGATTAAAACACTGGATAACAAAAAATCAGGTTTTAAGCCATCTCCAGGCTGGTTTCCGGGACAAGGTGAGTACCATCGATCAGGTCTTCCGATTTATTACCATCAAGTGGAAGACCGTAGACGCAGACAACGGCCATTTATTTGTGGCCTTTGTCGATTTTAAATCTGCGTTTGACCTTGTCCCGCGTGCTAAGCTCTGGGAGGTCCTGAACAATATTGGAGTTCCGGGTTCTTTGATTAATGTTATCCAAGATCTTTACTCTGATAATTATGCCACAGTGCGCTGGGGTTCGGCTGGTGACCTGACCCCAGATTTTCCTACAACGCGAGGTGTGAGGCAGGGGTGCGTCCTTGCGCCCACCCTATTCCTATTGTTTATTAACGCTTGCATCCCATACCTCTTAGATTGTTATGGAGATGCCCCGAATTTGGGTGGCCAGAAGTTCCCCTGTCTACTGTTCGCAGACGACACCTTGTTACTCTCGCGAACTGCCATGGGCCTTTCCAGATTGCTATCACGATTTTTGCAGTTTTGCAAAGACCATGGGTTGGAAATCAACTCAGCAAAAACAAAGTATATGGTCTTTGGGGACAATAGGTGCAAAATGAAGAGATCAGTATACCTAGATGGTGCTCCCTTGGAAAGAGTGGGCACTTTTGACTACTTAGGTATCAAACTGGAAGACTCACACCTTTGGCATGCACACCGCCAGAAATCCTTATTGTGCCTGAAGCAAAGGGCGGGTGGCATCGTAAGATTTGATTCTGGATCTCCCAAATTTGCAATGTCTCCCGCCCTTGAAATATATAAATTCCAAGCCCGGGGGGGGCCTTATATGGTGCTGAACTTTGGGACCAGTGTAACCTGGTGGATTTGGCAAGGGCGGAAAATCAATTTTTTAAATCATTGTTAAAAGTTCCTTCTAGCACTCCATCTCTGCCCATCCGTATGGATTTAAATCTTTTTTCTATTTCGCAGATTGCTGCTTTAAGGCCCTTGCTATATTGGATCCGACTCTGTATAACAGATGCTCTTTCTCTATTTCGCTGTGGTCTTCTCAAATTGGTGGGTAGCAACACTATTAGTTAAACGAAATGGTGTACCTATGTCAAAGAATCCTTAATCCATCTAGGTTTAGGGACCTATTGGTTGGACCCTCTTTCCATTCCTAAAAATGCTGTGCAGCTACTGAAGGATGCTTTTTAGCACAACGCTCAGATTGTGCAATTTACTAAGATTGTTCCGCCGTCAATGTCTGATAATTATTTATTATTCAAATGCCACTATGAATTTGAGCCTTATATGGATATAGCATTATCTCCATTTGCGCGTGCTCTTTTTGTTAGATTCAGAATAGGATCCCTCCCTCTGTGTTCTCTAACGTACAATTGGCATTGTGTCACTAATAGTTCCAAGCTCTGCCCGATGGGCTGCCAACGTGAAGGGTCTATTTCACATGTTCTCTTTTATTGTCATGCATATCACAAACAAAGAGCTTGTTGGATTATCCCGCTCTGCAAATCTATAGGCGCCAGGTCTCATTTGTATGCTGAGAGAATTTTAAAATCTGATCCATCTGCCAAGGTAGTTTTAACAGTGGCAAAATTCCTCAAATCAATCCTGCGCATTAGATTAGCAATTTTAAAGAATAAGACTGGTAGCTAATTTTTAGATCTATGTATGCACTTTAATTGACCTTTTGATGTCTGATTTTAGTATTTAACTTTTAATATTAAGACATTGTTTTATTGCATTATTGGACACCTATGGGTATAGGGAATAGGGTCCTTGTTGTGTGGTACATTCTAAACTTAGGAGACATATATTGTGATCATTCTGTTTGAATTTTTTTTTGTTCTATTATCTCTTTTAAATTTTTACTGTGCTCATATTTTCTAGTGTTCTCCAAAAATGATGTTTGTATTGTACTTTTATGGTATGTTTTTACTTACCGAAATAAAGTTAAATGATGATGATGACTCTGAAAACCCTTGAGGAATTGTGTACCGACAATAAACTCGATCTAAAAATTTGAAACAAAAGAGAAATTGGCTGTCCACTGAAAAGAAGGCTTGCGACACATCAATGACAGTGAAACATTCAGCTTCACTGGAATCTGAAACATTATCACATCTGGATTTGGTATCCCGGGACAACATTTAACCACGGTACAATTCACTTTCCTCAAATCCTGAACAATTCGAGCTTTCCCACAGGGCTTTTTCAAACCCATTATCAGTGAATTACATGGGCTGCTCAACACTTCCTTCAGAACCCCTTGTTTTACAAAGTATGCAATTATTTGGGCAACCTTCATAAGGACATCTTGAGGCATGTGGTACTGGGGAATTTGGGGAAAAATTGCATTCGGTTTTACAGTAACTTTAACGGGCTCAACTCCCTTTATCAGACCTGTCTCTTTTCTTGTCAGGTCCCACACCTTCTCCTTAACCATTCCCTGTAAATCAGGATGAAGATCCTTCACTGTGAATACTGGGAAAAATGTAATCATAGGGAATTCCTCATTTGTTGTCTCACATTCTGTCTCTGAGGCTTGGTCCTCTTCATCATCCCTATTCATTTGAATCTCTATTCCATCATTTGAACAAGTAATGAAGCATCTTGTTTTACAAAGCAAGTCTCTTCCCAGTAGGGATACTGGACTTGAATAACAGACTACGAATTTGTGCAATCCCTAAAAGTTGCCAATTTCAACCTGCTCTGGATCTGTAATCGGGTTGGTCAAATACTGATTCGCTACTCCTGCAATCTGAACATGTTTACCTGAAAGCGGCAAATTCAGAACTTCAACTGATCTCACTGTAGAACGTGCAGCTCCAGTGTAAGAATGAGTCTCTGTGACCCATGACTTTTCCCTTCACTTAGGGACCTCTCTGATCTACTTCTAAGGAAGCTGCAGGCACACAAGGCTCCTCATCTGAACTTTCACTCACCCAATCATTGTTTATTCCGTTCTCACTGTGTAATGGGAATTGGTGTACTGTGTTATTACTTTGGTTAAGCCTCTGACCTGTGACCTGTTGAGAAAGCATCATTTGCTACTATTCCATTGGGGCTTGAGGTATTTGAATTTGCTGTCTAGGTACCATGGGAACCTGCTGTTGCATTGGCTGCCACTGTGTCATTATTACATGTGGCATGTGCATCTGCTGCATTCGTTGAAAATTCTGCATTTGATTCACATTATTTAGAAAATGTGGATTAGGACCTCTCATTCTCGGTCCTCTCATATTCTGGAACAAATTGATGTCATAACTTTGCCGAACAACACCTTCCTGCACCATCATCGAACACTCCCGTTTCCAATGTCCAATGGCTCCGCAAACGTGAAAAGGCAACAAGTTCTTCATTCCCTGCACATCATTCTGAACCAATACAGTATCCACATCTGGACGGCGATTCACATTACCTCCACAACCTCGACCTCTCATCTGGGCCTGAAATACCATGTTTCCCTGCTGCTGCTGTGGTAGCTGTTGTTGGAAATTTCCCTGCATGCCTGTCTGTGCAGCTTTAATCTGCATCACCATTGCTTTCTCTTTCAGCTTACTCTGCTTCAGTTCAATTTCATTGCTACAATACTTTGCATACTGCAACACCTCACCAATCGGCTTTGCTTGCCAGCAGATCAAATGACTCTTAATCATCTGGCTAATTTCAGGTATCAGTCCTTCCACAAATCTGAACACAACATGAATCATGTATTTTGCCTCAATTGTCTCTGTACCACTGTAATGCTTCAATGCCTGCAACAATCTCTCATAATATGCATGTATCGACTCCTTTGCTTCCTGAGCTGTCCTATCAATTCTCTGCCAATCAATGTTCTTGGGTGAAATTCTTGGTTTCAAAAATTCAATCACCTTATAGTAATATTTCATTACCTTGGGAGACGGTGCACCTGTGATTTTATCTTTCTCTGGTTCTCTTGTTGGCCAATCTATGCTCCTTTTACACTCAATCCACAGATCAGCTGGGACCACTATCTCTAGAAATGTGTTCAAGTCCTCCCACAGGCACTTTGCAAGTTTCACAAACCTGTCTGTCTACTGATACCACTCTACTTGCTTCTCTCTCAACTTTGGATAATTATTTGTGAATGACAGAATGTCACTTCTGCTCCAAGGGACATGAACAAAATTCCCTCCTGGAATTGCTCTCATTGGTAAAATTTTCACTGGATCTTGGTCTTGCTGCACATTTGCAGTCAGGTCCACAGAATCTCTTTTTCTGTTATCTCTTTTCTTTACCCATCTACCTTCCCACTTGTCTAATGTTCCCCAAGTCTGGGCACTTTGAAGTAATTCCCTAAGGTGTGCTTTCATTCCGTCAGATCTCATGTGTTCAAAATATTTAGGGGGTTATTCCAACTTTGGAGGAGGTGGTAATCCGTCCCAAATGTGACGGATTTACCACCAGCCGTATTACGAGTTCCATAGGATATAATGGACTCGTAATATGGCTGGTGGTATATCCGTCACTTTACCGTCACTTTTGGGACGGATTACCACTTCCTCCAAAGTTGGAATAACCCCCTTAGTCTCAAAATCTAATATGTAACTCCTTTTCAAATGCTTCATTTTCTCTATCTCTATGCCGACTTCTCTGCCAGATCTGCTAGCTTCTGATGCACTTGGCTCACTTTCCTTGTAATCTTCGGGCATATATATCTCAACTCTGCTTCTGTGGAGGATTCTAACCTGTTCACACTCATAGTTCTCTCAATGAGCTCACCAGCTTCCATGCTTAGCCTAGAGTAATTCAAGCACTTATTCAACCATTTAGTCAACTGCTGATCTGTTAAGCCTTGCAACGAAATGTTGCTGGCCTGTACCGTTGGCACCTGCTGTGCAACTACATTTGGGGTATGCGGTGTCAATAATCTCATGCTCTGACTAATTTGGACCCTACCATAGTATCCGGAAACACTCCGAATGGACTAAGATCCAGCAGTGATCTTGATCCATCAAAAGTCTGTCCCACAGGAGAGACTACCAAGAGTTCTCGTTATGTCCTCCCACCAATGCATTCGGTGTAATTACACCCTGTTCACATGCACTAGGTTTCTTCTGTGCAAATAGGGGTACGTCTGGACCAACAGTAATAGGTAAAGATATAGCATATGGGGTTGGTCTGGTACCTAAGTGCTGTGGGAGAGTAACTCCCATGTTATGATTCCTCATTGAAGACATATCTGACTGTGTCCCTGTTACTGGAGTGAATCTCGACATGACTTGCGGCTGCACTTGGGGCAGTAAAAGTGGAGTTGGTTCTGTCTGAACCAACATTGGTCTCAAGAAAGCCTGTCCTGTTGGCACTACTAGGTTTGTGGCTGTTTCCATAATGGGAACACCAGGGTAAATTCCCTGAATTTGTGGTGGTTGCACTTGGTTTTGTACCACTGGAGTAGTAGGTGCGTTAAGACTACTCTGCCTCAGACTCTATGTCAGGCCAGCATTAACCTGCACCGGATTCGCTGTCCCATTAACCTGTGTCGGAGCTGAAAGATTAGCACTGGTAATTGGACCATTCTCGTGTGCTGCATATGGTGAAGGACAATTTCTCAATAACTGTGTAAGAAACTCATCAACCTCTGACCCGTCCTCCACTGTCAAGGATTCTAACCACCCTACTCTCTGAAGGGCTTCTATTAGTCTTTCTCGTATCTTTCCTTCCTTCATTCTCAGTGTCTTGTGTAATCGCTGGAAACATCTTAACTCCATACAAAGTCTAATTTCTCCAAATTCTCTGAACACTGTCCCACTGTTACTCCCTATAGCAAATTCTCATTAGTGAGGATCCTTATCTAACATCAAATTAGCATTAGCATGTTGGGCTTCATGCAAAACAATTTAGTCAACACAAATTTGGAAAACATCTAACTATGGCTCAAAATAGTGCAGTTGGTACCTAGAAAGAAAAACAAACATGTATTGCAAATCACATTGGTAATAGTATATCTCTACTCAAGGGGATCGGCAAGCTAAGATAGTCTTCGTTATCAGGATATCAGTTCAGTCAGCAAGGCATCAGGATTCAGCATCAGCATTCAGAAAACGCAAAGTCTTTAACCACTAAAGTGAAGCACGTCTCTTGTCAAGATGCTCAAGAAAGTAACACCTTCCGGCAAGAAACAAAATGGGCAAATGCGCTAGGCAAAAGACAAATGCACAATGGCAGCTTCTTCTCAGTGTAGTCCGACTAAGTTAGATTTCCTAAAACTACTTCCCAAGTCCCTATTGGTCAGGGAATCGCATGTTCACACTTTGTCCAATAAAATTAAAACATCAAGGCCCATATTTATACTCTGTTTGCGCCGGATTTGCGTCATTTGTTTAACGTAAATTTGGTCTAAAGATAACACCATATTTATACTTTGACACTAGACCCATCTATCGTCAAAATATCCCAGTGTGTGTCATTTTCTGGATGCGTGAAACCGCCTTGCGTCAATGAGATGCAAGGTAGGCGTTCCTGTCTAAAAAATAGCTTAAACACCCGTGCGCCATATTTGTCCAACCGTGCAAAAATGGCGCACAGCGGAGCCGGAAAATGACGCAAATCCTGATTTGCACCAAAATTTCACGCCTGGGTCAGGGCAGGCATTAAAATGGGACAAACACACAAATACTTAAGGAAAACTCACAGAAACAACATCAGAGCACAGAAAGGAAGACATGGAGGTGCTATTCATCCAGCATGCACAAAGACGCAGAGCACAGGAGCAACAGCAGCAGCTTCCACCACACCAACAGGGACCCCAAAGGCAATGCAGAAGGCAGGACAGGATATTCAGGACCAGGACATCCCTCCAGGGCCTCAGGGAACATGACATCATCCAGAGGTACAGACTAAACTGGCAAGCTATACAGCAGCTGCTGCGCCACATTGAGCCACAGTTGCCACCCAGCTTGCAGACACCCCACATCATTCCACCAGAGACGAAGCTGTTAGCTGTCCTGCACATGTTGGCAAGTGGCTCTCTTCAAACCACTGGTGCCCTGGTTGCCTGGATCTCACAGCCCTCATTCTCTGCCTTCTTTCCCAAGGTACTTGATACCATCATCTCCCTCACACCCCGATACATCAGCTTCCCCAACACACAGCAGAAGCAACAGGAGACCAAACAGGGGTTCTATCAAATCAATGGCTACCCGCACGTCCTTGGTGCCATTGACTGCACACATGTACGGATTGTGCCACCTGCTGCAACCGAGCATCTATACCGCAACAGGAAGCACACACACTCCATCAATGTGCAGGCCATTGTGGATCACCGTGGATTGATCACCAACATCGTAGCAAAGTATCCTGGGAGTGTACATGATTTATTCATCTTCCGCCGCTGCACCATCAATCAGCACTTCCAGGATGGACGATATGGCAATGGCCTACCTGTCGGTAAGTACAGAAACCTAAGAATTTACACACAGCACAACAACCCTGTAGGGCACGCAACACATATACCACTACATTGACACGTGGCCAGGAAGACACTGAGGTTGTGACACTGGTAGTCATGTTTGATATCCTGACCCAATGGGATACACACCTTTGGACAAATGACAGATGCAAATAACAGGAGATGCCACTCCAGAGCCACACAGGACCAATTTAAAACCACACATGGCAATGACATGGCCTTAACTGGCAGTACAACTTGGAAGATAAATCCTCCAATATCACATCAATAACACTCAATCACACACCCTTCCAAGCAATACATACTGTGTATGGGGTGTGTAATGTGTTTTGCTGCAGGTCAAACACCATGAGACACATAGGGCCTGATTCCAACTTTGGAGGACGGTGTTAAACCGTCCCAAAAGTGACGGATATACCACCTACCGTATTACGAGTTCCATAGGATATAATGGACTCGTAATACGGTAGGTGATATATCCGCCACTTTTGGGACGGTTTAACACCGTCCTCCAAAGTTGGAATCAGGCCCATAGTATGATGATGCTGACTCTAATGAAGGTGATATGGAATCATTGAGGCAGTACCAACATCTCACATCACTCCTGGGGTGACATTGCCCCCTACCAATAAGGAAGTGGACTGTGTTATGAAAACATGTGGATGTAACTCTAATGCAAAGTGCACACTGCTACACATACGGATTGAGACAATTTCCCATGTACATAACAGATTTACAGGCATATGGACCTTCTGACACTAAAACCTTCACCCCCACAACCAAGTTAACCAGCTTACCTGGAGCAAGTTCAGTGGTTTATACTCTCCCTCACCAAGGACCCCGCCAGCGCCAAGACCAACCTACAAGAGGGCATGAAGGACGTCGCAGATTGGATGAGGCTCAGCCGCCTAAAGCTGAACTCTGACAAAACGGAAGTCCTCATCCTCGGCAACACCCCGTCCGCTTGGGACGACTCCTGGTGGCCCACGGCCCTCGGCACCGCACCGACCCCCTCAGACCACGCCCGCAACCTCGGCTTCATATTGGACCCTCTTCTCACCATGACCAAGCAAGTCAACGCCGTGTCCTCCGCCTGCTTCCTCACCCTTCGCATGCTCCGCAAGATCTTCCGCTGGATCCCCGCCGACACTAGAAAAACCGTGACCCACGCCCTCGTCACGAGCCGCCTGGATTACGGCAACACCCTCTATGCTGGGACCACCGCTAAACTCCAAAACGCCTGCAACGTATTCAAAACGCCTCGGCCCGCCTCATCCTCGACGTACCCCGCAACAGCCACATCTCCGCACACCTGAGACACCTGCATTGGCTCCCAGTCAGCAAAAGGATCACCTTCCGACTTCTCACCCACGCACACAAAGCCCTCCACAACAAGGGACCGGAATACCTCAACCGTCGCCTCAGCTTCTACACCCCCACCCGTCTCCTCCGTTCCTCTGGCCTCGCGCTCGCTGCCGTCCCTCGCATCCGCCGCTCCACGGCGGGTGGGAGGTCCTTCTCCTTCCTGGCAGCCAAGACCTGGAACACCCTCCCCACCAGCCTCAGGACCACCCAGGACCACTCCGCATTCCAGAGACTCCTCAAAACCTGGCTTTTCGGGCAGCAGTAACCCCCCCTTCCCTCTAGCGCCTTGAGACCCGCACGGGTGAGTAGCGCGCTTTATAAATGTTAATGATTTGATTTGATTTAAATGTTTGCACATGAGTCATATCGGTGAGGGCACAAAAATAGGTTTGCCCAGAACTTGTCACACATGGGATAATAGTGCATTGCCAATTGTGAACACTTCAGTACTGACAACTTATGGAGATGTGTTGTACATTGTCACCTAGCCAAATCATAGAGCCATACTGTTGCATTTCACATACAATTACATATATCTAATTGGTTGGGATGTCCAGCCCATATACTGCAACCATGTTACCACCACAGTGGAATCGATTGTGTGTGCGGAAGTATTATGTCACCTCCAGTGAAGGCACATGGACACTTCTTTCACATTACATGACGCATGGGAGATACACACTGAACAGCAAGTTTCAAAATATACCACTGATATCAGGTCAATCAGCCAAACACCAGTTTTGATAGTTAAACAACCGAATGCAGAAAGAACATCATAGAAGCCCTAGATCCCACAGAATAACACAAACACAGATGAGTCACAGACGACACAAGATAACAACTGCCATGCAAAGTGATAATCAAGGTGCAACCAGCAACCAAATACTTACCTTAATTTTCTCTTTCAGCTGATCAGGGTTACTGGATCCAGCCATGGATCATGACCCCATTTGCCAACCCAAGAACAGCAGCAGAATGTGACTATAATGAAGCACATCGTTGGACACAGACCATAGTTGAGAGGACTTTTGGCTTCCTGAAGTCTAGATTCAGGTGCCTGGACATCACCGGAGGAAGCCTCCTATATTCACCTGAAATGGTCTGTAAGATCATTCTGACCTGTGCCATCCTGCACAACATCTGTGAGGGGGAACATCCAAACACTGCTGCAGGATTGCGTTGCAGACAACACATCGCACTAAACTTCTTCTAACTATAGTCCCCATCACCAATTTGTTATCAAATGTCATTAAACACCTAACTTCCTCACTCAATCACGCTCTGGTATTTTTTTATGCATCACATGATCCCTAGGAATCATAATCAGAGTTTAGACTCATGGAGCATTGCAGAAATACAGATTAGGATACTGAAAAAGCCACATCACATTTGATGGGTATGAATGTACAGCCAACATCACACAGTGTAAATGACGTATATCCTGCCTATTTCACATCTGAAGGGAAATATCAGAGGACCACAGCTATGAGACACATCTATGTTGCCAACATGGTCCATTGCAGCAAATGACACACAACTAAGACACGATCAATCATAAGGAAAAAAGTGTCTCATACATGAGGCAGTGGATGTGCTATTGCATTGGTAACAGGAATGTATGACCAGACCCTTGACAGCAGTAAGTGTGACATCAGCTATCTCTGCAAGGAGCATGTGTGACAAGAAGTCCATCTAAGCTGAAAATGGAGAGGACGAGTGCCCCAGGTATGACAATCATTGCTCACAAGACATGCCCTGCCAAGTCCATCCCAGGTAAAAAGTACTGCCATGTTTTAAGTCTCTTCCCACCCTTCTCTAGGGGGCCCTGTAAATGGACTATCTGTACCCTGAGAATCTTCATCTACACACACCCAGACTCCCATTCTGACTCCTGTGTGGTTCAGTATGGCATGCCATAGTCATAGTTCATCAGTCTGCATGGACTTCAGGTCAAATAATGCACTGCCTGGTAGTCAATAAGACCTGTAATCACCTGTCCAATGCTTCCAATGCGAAAGGTCCACTTGGCCCTTTGAACTTGATTCTCAACTCCAGGACTTGTGAGAGACTGAAGCTGCACACACCTGTGAGCACTGCCATGCAGGCCAGCCATTTGAACCTGCCCTGCCCTTGCTGCTGCCTGGAACTGCTTAGAAGCTGCCATTTTCAGAATTTGCTTGTTGTGCATTGGAGTACAAATCACTTGTGTACCAGATCCCTTGGGGGATTGTGTAACGTTGCAGACGTTCCCACAGTGTTGTACCAGCTTTTCCCTGTCAGAGTCTGCTCACTGTGTATTTGCCTTGTTCCTGTTTGTTCCTGACAGAGCATGCATCCTGTTAGCCTGACTGGTTCCTGTCTTTGTGTTAACCATAGAGGTTCCCTGTGCCTACATTTGTCTCATAGTTGCTTTACATGCCCTCTCTTTCCTCATGTGGTATTGTGTCTGGTAGGTCTACGATGAATCCTCAAATAGATAGTATAGTTTAATCATTTTACTCATCGTAATCAGTTCTGGGACATGTATTCAAATGGCCTAATCCAGCCCCCATCCCTTGTCTGGTTTTGCATGTATTCATTATTGCCAAACAGTGACAGTGTGCTGCGGCTGTAAGCATGGATTGGGTGCGGTGCCTCAAGCACAACAAACAAGGCTTGCAAATGTGTATGTGAGGACAAAACATGTTTGTACCCTGACGGTCCAGACACAGATTCACTTCTACCTTTTGATGGCACTTGCGTGGTAACTAGCTGTGAGATTAATTAGCACAGAGGCACAGATGTTCCCTGTTGCAGTGGGAATTTTCAAGACCACCCTTTGTACACATGTTGTGATAAAAGCTGCCTGTTACCTATTACTCATCCATAAAGTTTTTGAGCAAACCAAGGTTGCCCTGTAGTCCGCCTTATCAAAGTTCTGCAGTGCCATAGCTGGACTATGACCATGTGTGTTGTTAGTTGATCTTTGGCTTTAGGTCAAATCTGCTTTTAAGGATACTCCGTTAATTCAGGGAATGGCTCCACAGACTCATGACTAGACCTCCACGTAACTATGACAAGATGGAGGCCAATACTGACACAGGGTAAACATGGCTACACACTTGAACTGGACACCTTTGTGCAATGAACCACTGGAAATATGTGAACACATGCAGCATGATCTGCTGGTCCTCCACAGCCATAGGAGAAACATAGGTCATGTATCTGACTCAAACTGTGATGTACCAAAAATATTTTGGATTGGATTTGAGACTTTGTGTCACAAACACTGTACCTACCTAGCATGTTCAAATTCCTGACTCATGGGTAGTAAACACACAAGTGACCATGACGTGGTATCCAACATTTCATTAAATGTGATGGGTTACATTTCTGACATTGCCATTATCAACAGTCCTGTATCTATCCTGTGCATAGTTTGTCATGGGAGATGTTTTGTCCCCAGCGTCAGGGAAGTTCACACAGCATAAGACGCGACAGATATAACAAACACATATCATGACTGATGTACCTCAATCACTGGCATCTGATGGTTATACATAATTGAAACACATTCATACATGCACATTATGCAAAACACTTCTTGTGACGTTCACACAGAGGCATAACAACAATTGAAATAGCCAATTCACATACATAAATACACAGGCCACGAGTCTATTTGTTTAGTTGTGTAGCCTTGCTATCCTCTATTGATGCAATACCTGCTCAAACTAGGAAATACCACTTTTATTCCAAAAGTTTGTGATGCCGTTGCGTCAGTTAAGAGAGCTTCAGTACTATGGTCCGCAGTAGTGTGGTCTGCCACATGGGCCCAAACACTAGAACATACACAGCAGGTCATAACATCCTATCTTTGCATAGTTATAGCCTTCATGTATGTTAAAAAAAGAAAAATGACACAAACACAGTTATAGACAGATTTTTTTACTCAAAAACATAAAAAAAGACGCATCTGTATCAAAATATGACACATATGCATTAACAAATGATGCTTACACCCATAATTCATCGATTGCTGTCTAGCATTAATTCCAACACTGCCCCTTATGAAATCGGTAATCCATAAAAAATGTATTGATCCCTGAATGTGGGAGAATTTTTAAGCATATGCATCAAAAAATATTGACGCAAAGCCTGTAAGCATCATAAAATTTCACGCATTATAATAAAAACGCACCGCATATGAGACAGGAGGTAATGTAATAGGATATCCTGTTTACAGAAATTGTACAGTGGGTACAACAGATGGGAAACAACAGATGACAATGGCAATAGCACACAGGAGACAAAAGCACAATATTCACAGACACAACTCTATACACAGCCACACAGTCTAGAAGAATCACAGACTGCAAAGTGAAAGTACACCCACTGTTTGTCAGCTCGTCATCCATGTCATCAACGAAGTCCAGAAGAGGTATATCCCCAGGAGAGCCATCGTCCTCTGCAATGAGATATTGTACAATTGGTGTGTCTGTGTTGTGGCAGTTGTAATGTGACGTTACTGACTTCCTATTAGTGGAACATTGTAATCTTGGTTCCTGTTCATTGTTCCTGTCATTAATATTAGCATTCTCACAGGCCTATGACCCGCCTGCATGTCACATGTAGTGTGGGCAGTTTAGGGAATTGTCTGCATCACATCCTCTAGGTGCTGGTTCTGTCCAAATTGTACGTTGCCACCTTCTTGTCCTACTCAACCCTACCTCTACTTCCATTAACATGGGGAGGCCTTGCAATGGCTGTGGGTGTTCTGATGCCACTTGCACAACACTTAACAGTATGGAACTGACCCAGTCTCAGATATTTCACACACACCTATATGTTGCTGAGACCTAGCATATACTAGGTATAGCATTGGCATGGCACAATACAGGTGTCAGCATTGGTAGTGTGTAATGTTGATGTTGGGGAATGTGTGCTACATTGGATTGCAGTGATGGTCCTGGCAGTGTTCAATTTCCTCTTATGACGATGCGGGTGTGTTTAACTCGCTAGACACATATGTCCTCCCCCTCAATGCTGTTGTCTTAGCAGTATGACAGTTGGGATGTTGCAAGGTGACATTGCAGCTATTGTAACACAGGCACGGGATAGACTCTGAAATGTGCAGCATGGGTATGACATTACTGCTGTGTACTTCATAATGTAAGTAACAATACCTGATGCTTATAGCGCCTATACACATGAGCATTTGACAGGGTTTGCACTTTGTTAGGAATTACAGTGGACTGATAACGTCATCATCCTGAACCCTCTATTTTGGGTGTGTTTGATCCATGGGCACGTAACTGCCATTAGCTACTTGACCTGTACACACAGCACAGGTGGTAGTGGCAACTGTTGTCAATGGTAAATACCACTTGCGGATATGGCCTGAGACTGGAAATTAAGCCCTAGTTCATGTAGCGACAATACCAGCTGTCGTGTGACAGCAGGCCAGTTTTACTTGTACCCTACCCTCCTGGACTGCCTTTGCCTTTCCAACATCCTTGGCATGGCAGAGTACCCCATGCAAAGATTGTTCGTGTAGTGTTGTGCTGTGCCCCTCGTTTCCCCTGCACAGCCCATGCACCCGTGCCCCTTTGCCCTTCCCACTACCTGATTTTCATGGCTTAAATGCATTGTGTAGTAGGTATTCCCCGAATTTACAGTTAACATTTAGGCATTTTGTTGCCAAATTGCCTCTCTCCTCCCGATTGGTAATTTTGAGGCGACAAAAGTTGATGCTGGTGTTCCATCAGCTCTATTACCAGTATTAACAGCTCCTTTGCACTGAACCAACACTACCTTTTCTTCTTCTCCCTCTCCTGGCTCTTGTCTGGGTCCTTCGTCTTGTTCCTGGTCGGTTGGAGTCTTCCTGGGTCTCTCATGGCTTCTGGGATCCACTTTGGGGCTCCTTTGCACATTTTGCTGTGTTTGCGCTGCTTTTTAACGCTATTGTGGGAAAAAATGGTGCGTATCTGGTTTGCGGTGTCGTAAACCAGATTAAAGCCATTTTTGCCGCGAAAACATCGTTTTTCTTTATGATGTGGCGCAATGGTTACAGTAAAAAAAAAAGACTCTAACCCGTGGTTTGCGCCACGGAGCATCAAAGTATAAATTTGATGCACGGGTGGTGCAAAGAAATGGCGTTAGCCGGCATTAAACTTTTTGACGCAAAACTGCATTGGTGCAGTTTTGCATCAAAAAGTATAAATATGGCCTCAAATCTATAACTTCTACTAGTACATGGTTCAAATGTCGCTGATTGACTTCTCCTGTAATGTCCTCATCATCCTGCTCATCAGGTAACAATATTGTTGCAGCTTATACTTCAGTCAGTGTCTCTGTTGTTCTCCTCCTGAGAAAGTCAGTCTTACACACATTAAACTTACAATGTTACAATTAGCAAGAACAGCATCTTCTAGCAAGCAGTTCTCATGAGAAAGACTTTATAGCTACAAGCACATTTGGTCAGCACAGTGGAAAATCACAATTTAATTCTGTAAGAAGACATTTTATTAATCAGTTTAGAAATACAGCTTGAGATGAGGCCGCGTAAGTAGGCTAAGACCTCCGCTAAGTTAAGGACTCCAATTAATAAACTAATACACAATGCATAACCCTTAATATGATGTACTGCTACATTAATCAAACATAAACTGTGTTCAACTTTTCATCCTTGGCGTGGTCTCCCTTAACTTTTTGCCTCTGTTTCCCAGGTTGTGGATGTGTGCTGGACAACTCTGATTTTGCTGTTTTTGTTACTCCGGGCACTTTACCACTGCTAACCAGTACTGAAGTGCAAGTGCTCCTTTACAAAATGTGTGTGTAATTGGTTTATACATGATTAGCATATCTGATGTATTACCCAAGGGCAGGGTGCAGTGTATGGTTCAGGTAGGTAGGTAGGTTAAGGTAGGACATATAGGGGGTTATTCCAACTTTGGAGGAAGTGGTAATCCGTCCCAAAAGTGACGGTAAAGTGACGGATATACCACCAGCCGTATTACGAGTCCATTATATCCTATGGAACTCGTAATACGGCTGGTGGTAAATCCGTCACATTTGGGACAGATTACCACCTCCTCCAAAGTTGGAATAACCCCCATAGTAAGGTGTTTTATATGTCCTAACAGTGAAATATTGCTAAATTCATTGTTTTACTGTTGCAAAGCCTGTCCCTCTCAGAGTTTAACAAGGGGGCCACCTTTAAATCTGATTAAAGTGTAAATTCCCTCTGGGAGTGGATGGACATGTGGAGTTTGGGGTCTCTGAACTCACAATTTAAAAATACATCTTTTAGTAAAGTTGATTTTGAGATTGTGTGTTTGAAAATGCCACCTTTAGAAAGTGAGTATTTTCTTGCTAATACCATTTCTGTTACCCTGCATGCTTGTGGATTCCCTTTCCAACTTTGAGTCTGGTTAAGGAGGCTTTGGAGAAAGCTCCCAGTAAACCCCCCAGGATGTATTTAGCTACATGCTGGCTTTGAGAAACCAGACTGCAGGCTTCAGGATTCTCGCACAGGAGAACCTGGAAGCAAGACAGGAGGATGTGAAACAGTGTACAACTAGAATGCCACTCTGGCCGAGTTTCAACCTGGTCAGAAAGTGTGGGTGATGGCACCAGTGGAGCCTAGAGTGCTCCAGGATAAGTGGACTGGGCCATTTAAGATGGTGGAGCTCAAGAGCGAAGTCATCTACCTGGTGGACTTGCAGTCTCCAAGGAACCCTTTAAGGGTCCTGCATGTCAAATGCCTCAAACCTCACTTTGAGCGGACTGACCTGTCCATGCTCCTTGTGACAGATGATGGGGTGGAGGAGGGAAGTGAGCCTCTTCCTGACCTCCTGTCTGCAGGAGAAACTTAACATCTGGGTACTGGCAAATTGCCTTAACAGAGGGGGCCAAGGAGAGGTCAGCCTTCTCTACCCCAGATGGACACTTTAAATTTAAAGTCATGCCATTTGGGATGAAGAATGCCCCTGCCACCTTTCAGAGGTTGGTCAACCACGTGTTGGCTGGGCTGGACGAGTCCAGTGCTGCCTACCTGGATGACATTGCTCTGTTTAGTTCCACATGGGAGAAACACTTGCAATACCACTGGAGAGTGTTAGAGGCCATACAAAAGGCAGGCCACACTAATAAGGCAGGCAAGTGACAAATAGGGTAGGGTTCTGTGGTGTACTTGGGGCACCAGGTGGGGAGTGGCCAGGTGGCACCCCTACAGCCAAAGATTGATACCATTCTGGCTTGGGAGCCTCCCACGACCCAGACTGAAATGAGAGCCTTCTTAGGTCTCACAGGATACTACAGGAGGTTAGTCAAGGGGTATGGTACCATTGTTACCCCCTTGACTGAGTAAACTTTGAAGAAGCAAACCACGAAGGTGATCTAGACTGAGGCTTGCCCGACCGCTTTTGATGCCCTGAAGGCTGCCCTGTGCACAGGACCTGTGCTGAAGGCACCTGACTACTCAAAGGAGTTTGTTGTGCAAACAGACGCCTCAGAGCATGATGTTGGAGCAGTACTCTCACAGCTTAATGAAGAGGGCCTAGATCAACCCACACCTTTCATTAGCAGGAGGTTACTTCCCAGGGAACGTAGGTGGAGTACCAAAGAACGTGATGCGTTTGCTTTGGTCTGGGCACTGAAGAAGCTAAGACCCTACTTGTTTGGGACTCACTTCCGAGTTCAAACCGACCACAGGCCCCTCAGATGGTTAATGCAGATGAGGGGTGAGAATCCAAAACTGTTGAGGTGGTCCATGTCCTGACAGGGGATGGACTTTACGGTGGAACACCGTCCTGGTACAGAGCATGCCAATGGAGATGGTCTGTCCAGGTTCTTCCACCATAGTGATGAGAACTCCCATGAGGTGGGGTAGTTGCTCCCCATTTCAGCTGGGGGGACACGTGTTAGACTTTTCATCCTTGGTGTGGTCTCGCTTAAATTCTTGCCTCTGTTTCCCAGGTTGGTGATGTGTGCTGGACTCTGATTTTGCTGTATTTGTGACTCTGGGCACTTTACCACTGCTAAGCATTGCTAAAGTGCAAATGCTCCTTTACTAAATGTGTATGTAATTGGTATATCCATGATTGGCATATTTGATTTATTAGTAAGTCCCTAGTACAGTGCATTAGAGGTGCTCAGGGCTTGTAAATCAAATGCTACTAGTGGGCCTGCAGCACTGGTTGTGCCACCCACATAAGTAGCTCTGTAATCATGTCTCAGACCTGCCACTGCAGTGTCTGTGTGTGCAGTTTTAACTGTAAATTCAACTTGGCAAGTGTACCCACTTGCCAGGCCTAAACCTTCTCTTTTCTTACATGTAAGGCACCCCTAAGGTGGGCCCTAGGTAGCCCCAAGGACAGGGTGCAGTGTATGGTTAAGGTAGGACATGCAGTAATGTGTTTTATGTGTCCTAACAGTGAAATATTGCTAAATTTGTTTTTCACTGTTGCAAGGCCTGTCCCTCTCGTAGGTTCACATGAGGGCTACCTTTAAATCTGATTAAAAGTGTAGATTCCATTTGGGAGCAGATGGACATGTGGAGTTTGGGGTCTCTGAGCTCACAATTTAAAAATACATCTTTTAGTAAAGTTGATTTTGAGATTGTGTGTTTGAAAATGCCACTTTTAGAAAGTGAGCATTTTCTTGCTTATACCATTTCTGTGACTCTGCCTATTTGTGGATTCCCTGTCTGAGTCAGTTTGACAGTTGGGATGGTTGCACCGCACACTAGACAGTGACACAAAGGGAGCTGGGGTGTAGCCTGCATTTCCTGATGAGCCATCTGTGCTAGGAGGTAGGGGAGGAGTGGTCACTCATACCTGAAAGGGCTGTGCCTGCCCTCACACAATGCAGTCTCCAACCCCCTGGTGAGTGTCTGAGGCATGGCCTGGACAATACAGGATTTCACAATCAAGAGAGACTTTGCTTTGAAGTAGGCCTATTTCAAAGGAGAAAATGGGTATAAGAAGGGCACCCAAAACCACAGACTTTAGAACACTTCTGGAAACCAAGAGGAACTTCTGCCTGGAGAAGAGCTGAAGGGCTGAGGAAGAAGAGTTGCCCTGCCTGTGACTGTGCTTTGTGGAGTTATCCTGCAGTTGCTGCATCTGCCAGAGTAAGAGGGCAAAGACCGGACTTTGTGTGCCTTCCATCTTGTGAAGATCTCCAAGGGCTTGATTTAGAGCTTGCCTCCTGTTGTTTGAAGTCTCAGGGACAGCAAAGACTTTTCTCTGCCCGCACCTGGAGTCTCTGGAGTGACTCCTACTCTTCTCTGTGGTGCCAGTCCAGTTCCTGGCACCCTGAGAGGAGAAGCTGGCAGCCTAAGAGGAAGAAATCCACGCACAGATTGCTGTGCGGGGAAAAGATTGACACAACCCCGATTTGCGGCTTTAAAATCGACGCACCACCTGTCGCGCTGCACCACGCGGCGCGAGCCGAGCGTTCGGCACAAGCCGCGCGTTCGGCTCGGGCCGCGCTTCGCGTCTTTAAGACGCGGCGCGCCCCGAGCCTTTCCTGCACCCTACGAGGCCCCAAGGCTTACTTGGGGCCTCGCTCTGCTCTCTCCCTCCGTTTTGTTGGGGTCTCCTGACCCCTCTTACCTGTTTGGGCTCCTTTTCTTCTTTCTTCTGTCTTCTTTCTTTTTGGGTCTGTTTCTTGCTCTTTCCTTTATGTCTTTTCCCCTTCCCAGGTTACCCTTGTCTTCCCAGCATTCCTCCTTCCCTATTCTCTATGGTTTCTGCTCCAGTCTATTCTATCTACTTTTCCCTATCTAAGATGGTGTCCTTTTTCTTCCTGTGGGTCACTTCCTGTTTTATGGTATTTAAGGGTGGTGTTTTCTTCTCCTCTTTGCGCTGCAACACTCTCTGTTCAGTTAGTGTCCTCGCTCCTGATTTCCTAGCCTTTGGTTCTGGATTTCGCCATTTCTGTGTTATTACGTCAGTTCTTTTTGATTCCTGTTCCTCTGTTCTTGTTTCAGGAATCCTCTGCGAATCTTCTTTGGAGGTTTTTTCCTCTTCTTCTGAAGGGGTTTTTTCCCTCTGGCGCTACTTTCTCACGGTCACGGTCTGTCCCTGGTGTTCCTTTGCCTACAGCACCGTGGCTACCAGAAAGAGTCGCCCCTTTTTGGGCCAAAGTCGAACTCTCAAGATCCACGCCTCAAGATCTGCAAACTCCAGGCGCAAGCAGCACGTGAGTCGTGACAGATTGCAGCGCCAAACCATCCCGACGTCTTCTAACACCATGGAAGACACTGTGGTAGCTGCTGCAGATCCGGATCAAGCTCTTCTAACTACAATTCAGCAACAAGCTCAAGAATTACAGCAACTACGTAGTGAGAATGCTGCGCTGCGACAGGCTTTGGCTTTCCGTAGTGGTGACGTTCCGACGCTCTCCGCCTCTACCCATCGTTTTTCTGGTGACCCAACCAAGCTGCGTGAGTTCCTTGATTCCTTAACAGTGTACTTCGCCTTCCGACCCACCCAATTCTCCCGTGACAGAACAAAGGTGGGTTATCTCATCAGTGCCTTATCCGGTCCTGCCTTGGCCTAGGCAACCCCGATGGTATCATCTAACGATCCGGTATTGTCGGATTATTCCGCC